>NW_027269278.1:1656647-2856647 GCF_023055355.1 Agelaius tricolor | reverse complement strand
CAGTTCAGCTTAGACCAGCCCAGCGCAGCCGGGCGGAGGTGGCAGCGGCTGCGGCAGCGAGCGCTGCCCCGTGTCACCCGCTGCCGGCACACCCCGGCTGCCTTACGGGCCGCCGGCCGCAATCTCAGACAGCGAGGGAAGGCGCCCGCCCCGCACTTCGCCGCTCGCCGCCCGGAATCGCCCGGGACACCCGCCGCGACACCGACACCGACACCGGCCGCCGCCGCCGCCGCCGCGCCATGGCGCTCGCAAGGCAAGTGCTTTGTGTGTGTGCTTTGCTGGGGCTGCCGCTCGCTCGCGCCGAGCCCATCCGCTACTCCGTAGCCGAGGAGGCGGAAAGCGGCTCCCTGGTGGGCGAGCTGGCGGAGGACGCGGGGCTGACGCCGGCGCAGCTCTCGGCTCGCCGCGCCCGCCTGGTCTCGGAGGACGGCCGGCAGCATTTTCGCCTCGAGCGCGCCTCCGGCCGCCTCGTCGTGGCGGGGAGGCTCGACCGGGAGGAGCTGTGCGCCCAGTCCGACACCTGCATGCTCCCCTTCGAGCTGCTGCTCTCCAACCCCCTGCAGTTCTTTCGGGTCGAGGTCACTCTCCAGGATATCAATGACCATTCACCAGTTTTCCGAGAAGATCGAGTTAGTTTTAAGATCCTGGAAACGAGCGAGCCAGGATCACATTTCGCACTGGAGGTGGCTCGGGACCTCGACATTGGCAGAAACACAATCCAGGAGTACAGCATTGTTCCCGTGAACGAGTATTTCAGTGTCTCCCAGGGAAGCCGGGCTAATGGTGACAAATATCTTGAACTTGTTTTGGAAAAGCCACTAGACAGAGAGGAGCACGCTGAGATGGGTTTCAGTATTATTGCTGTGGATGGGGGCTCTCCTCCCAGAAGTGGGACCATCGAGATCTCTATTATCATTCTGGATGTAAATGATAATACTCCCATATTCACACAAGAGCGTTATGTCGGGAAGGTTCTGGAGAACATGCCAGAAGGCTCTTTAGTTCTGACTGTGCTGGCAACAGATCCAGATGAAGGAGTCAATGGTGACATTTCCTATCAACTTAGCGAAGCAGTGGGACAGAGCGACTCAGCATTTGTGATTGATCCTAAAACTGGTGAAATTACACTCACAAAATCTCTGGACTTTGAGGCAGCACACACTCATGAGCTTACTGTAAGGGCCAGAGATGGTGGGGGCCTCTCAGCCATCTGCAAGGTGTTGGTGGAGGTGGTGGATGTGAATGACAATGCCCCAGAGCTGGTGGTCAGTTCCTTCAGCAGTCCCCTCCCCGAGAACACAGTGCCCGGCACGGTGGTTGCCCTGTTTACGGTCAGGGACCGGGACTCTGGTGCCAACGGGAAGATCTCCTGTGGCCTGCAGGATCAGCTCTTCTTCTCCCTGCGGCCGGCCTATAAGAATTACTATGAGCTGGTGACAGTGAGCGCGCTGGACCGCGAGGAGACGCCTCAGTACGTCCTGAGTGTCACGGCAGCAGATGCGGGCTCGCCTCCTCTCAGCACCACGCAGACCTTCACCGTGGACATCTCCGACGTCAACGACAACGCCCCCGTCTTCAACCAGACCTCCTACACCATGTACGTGCGGGAGAACAACGTCCCCACGGTGTTTGTTGGGGCCGTGAGCGCTGCAGATGCTGACGTGGGGCTCAATGCCAAGGTGACCTATTCCCTGGCAGCAGAGCAAGGGCCAGAGCGGCCCTGGTGCTCCTGCATCTCGGTGAACTCGGAGACGGGACACGTGTTTGTGCTGCGGCCCCTGGACTACGAGCACTTGAGGCAGACCGAGGTGACGGTCAGTGCCTCTGACGCGGGCTCTCCTCCCCTCCGAGCCAACGTCAGCGTCCGCCTTGTGGTGCTGGACGAGAACGACAACGCCCCGCTCGTGCTCTACCCGGCCCCCGAGAGCAGCCCGGCCTCCAGTGAGCTGGTGCCCGTGTCGGCTGAGGCGGGCTACCTCATCAGCAAAGTGGTGGCCGTCGATGCCGACTCGGGACAGAACTCCTGGCTCTCCTACCACCTGCTGAGGGCCACCGACCCAGGCCTGTTTTCCGTGGGCCTCCAAAGCGGCGAGGTGCGTCTCAGGAGGCCGGTGACAGAGAGAGACAGCGTCAAGCAGAAGCTCCTTGTGCTGGTCAGAGACAACGGCAAGCCCCCGCTCTCAGCCACGGCAGCTCTCAGCGCTCTCCTGCTCAAGGACTTCTCCGACGTGCGCCTCCCGCACAGCAGCCCGGCCACCGAGGATCAGGCCGCCTCCCTCACCACCTATTTAATCATTGCCTTGGTCTTTGTCTCCCTCCTCTTCCTCATCACCACCGCAGCGCTGGTGGCTCGCAGGCTGTGCAGGAGGAAGGAGCTGAAGGCTGGCCACGTGCTCTATGCTGCCGACACCTTGCAGAGCGGCCTGGCCGATGCAGCCGCTGCTGCAGGGACCCTGCCCCGCCCCTATTGCTACGAGATCAGCCTCACCACGGGCTCGGGCAACAGCGAGTTCAGATTCCTCAAGCCCATCCTGCCCAGCCTGCCCCCACAGCACTGCGCCGTGGGCCAGGGCCCCCATGAGGAACAGGATTTCCCTGCTGGCCCTGTCAGCAGCGAGGACATGGCCCCAGACAGTGCTGGCACTCTCTCTGCAGGACAGTTCAACGCTCTTTCCTTTGACTAGCTGGGCTCTGCACAGACTGAGGCTTCATGGCCCATGTGGGGGGGAAGATATCCAGGGCACAGCATGTGGCAGTGGTACCTCTAGACTAATATTTGTATCTTCATTTGGTGTAATCAACCTCCTTCCAAATGTCATTCAGAATAAACATTTTCTGCCCCTCCAAATCACAAATAAGAAAGAAAAGTTACTCAGGTTCTCTCACTGAGGCAATAGTGTGTTTCAGCTGTTATGGTAATTTCTGGGAGGGTTTAAGAGTGGGATTAGCACTCCAGCTATGCTGTTTTCTCCTTCTGTCCAACTAGACCGTCAAGCTTTTCTTCTGTCCTTTGACACAAGGGCACACTTTGGTAGACTATGCCAGATCTTCTCCTTCATAAAATTTAGAAAACCCCCTTCCCAGCTCAGGAAAGCAAATATGTTGAGTACAGTGTCACAGTGTTGTGTGAGGACTGGGCTCTTTCTTCCCTGGGTTCTGGATGCCTCTTTCTGAGATGAGTGGGTTCTATGTGCTTTGGTTTCCGGTCAGTCAGTACAGCCACTGTGTGTCTGCCTATCATTCACCCGTGCTGCCCAGTGGAGTTGCTCCCATCCAACCTCTGCAATGCAGGCAACTGCAGCTCAGCTGCCAAGAAGAGTATTCTGACCCTCTGAGTACAGGAGTCTCATCCTCTGCAGGGCAGAGAAGAGCAGTAAAATGTATCAAAAAATATTCTTTTTGCCCTATAAAGCAGTGCTTGGTGTTCTGTCTCCTTGAAATACAGAAATATAACAGCACAAATAGTCTTTGGTTTACTATAACTGTTCAAAGTTTTTAAAAAATGTTCATTTCCTTTGGCTATATTTGATGAAAACTCCGTAAGTTCTTCAGAGACCATTTTCTGAAGGGTAGAATCAACATGAAATGGTAAAAAGAAGATTGATGCTGGTCTTCTTATTGTTCCCATATACAGTGGTTTCTTGTTGGGAGTAGAAAGCTGTCCCCACATTATTTCCCCCATTTGTGTTAGAGCATTTGTATTCTCCTTTTTTCCCTTTCTCCTGCTACTCTCTGAACTGAGTTTGAGCATTGTCTGTCTTTTTCTGCTTAAGGACTGCCTCCCATGTATAATAATTGATTACTTGAATGATGTCTGTGATGCACAGAATATTCAGAAAGCCTCACGCTGTGTTTTGTTGAAGTTATAAAGTTTAATATTGTGAAATTGGACACCCCTGAGTGTAAAACTGAAATAAAGAGAACACCTGAATGCCTTGTGTGGAGACAGTCTTTGTATTTTCCTTTGGCCTAGCTAGTGGGTGAGTGGGCATATCTTTTCAGTTCAAGATGCAGCTAATAAAGCATTCAGGAAAGTTGGGAGGACAATGGAATTGCTATCAGGCCTCCCTGGTTCTTTTGAGAATTCACCTTTAGGCTGAGATGGAGCCCAGGCAGGTCAGGGGAAACTGGGCCCTAGCTCCACACAGGCCCTAGGTGTGCTCTGTCTCTGCAAAGCTGTGATGCAGGGGAGTGACCTTCTCACATCTCCTGACAGCTGCATCTGCAGATGGCAATTACAGGGTGTTTGTAACACTTCAGGTGCAGGAATTTTGGGAAATAATGGCAGAAAACCAGGGAGTACTTCCCTTGGGAAGTATTTTTAGGGAGTGCCTGGAAGTGGGAATTTGACAATTCAATAAAAGAATAAAAACTGCTACCAGGGAGAATCTTTGGTATCAAGAAATGCAGAGGACTACAGCAGGACTACTTCCACAAGGCCCAGATGAAAAGGTAAGTCCTGGGGAGGAAATGGTGCAGTGATGATGACCAGAAGCCTGATGAACACCAAGGATGAAGTGATCCATAATCCAGTTAATCTGGGAAGACACAGGCCTCTGTGTGTTCTGCTGTGCTGTGTTCTGCTCCACAAATACATTGGTGGAGGGTTAGATTCATCTCATTTTAACCAAGGAACCTGCAGGCAGGTCCCCTTTCCCACTGGTGAGAAAGCCACCTGCAAACAAGAAGTCTGCATGCAAACTTCTTTTACTGGAACTCTAAAAATTATGAATAAAACTGGTTTACTGTGTGAAAGTCCTGTAGTGTCTTGACTGAATGGAACAGGGGCACACCTCCTTTCCTGGGACCAGGATCTGCTTGGCATTCTGTGTGTGGCTGAATTCCTGTGTGAAGTTACTTTTACTCAATGTTCTCCACATCTAAAGGGATGCAAGATTACCTGTGCAAATCTCTTCCACTGGTGTGGGTTTATAAAAGAGAATTGGTGTGTGCCTCTTACTGAGATCACTAGCAACCATCATCTTCTGTGGTTAAACTTCTGGGGTTTCAGTCATTCCAGTTTGAGGCTTCAAGTGTCTGAGGCAGTTCATAAACAGATGGTTTATTATGACTTTTACCCTGTGAGAGGGGGAGGCAGTGTCCTGTCTTGAAAGGCCTGAACACACTGCTGAGTTCTCCCAAGAAGCTCACTGGAGGTGCCTTTTAGGAAGGATTAAGACCTTAGTCCTGCCCTCCTTACCAAAAGAAATGTTTTTCTAGACTTGTTTGGTCATCAACACAGATGAGCTAATCAGAGATACCAAGACTGGAGGCAGCCTGAGCTGCCATGATCATTCACTGGTCAAGTTCATAGTCCTGAGGGATACGGATCAGGCAAAGAGTAAAGCCAGGACCGTGAATTTTAGGAAAGCAAAGTTCCAGCTCTTAAAGGATTTAGTCAATGGGGCCCCTCAGGGGAAAGTGCCCTGAAGGACAAGGGAGCAGAACAGACCTGGCAGATCTTTAGGGATGCTTTCCATACAATGTGTGCCCTCTAGAACCCATGTGTAGGAAAACAGGAAAAGAAGGGGACAGACCAGCATGGCTGAGGGAACATTTGCTGGTCTAAATAAAGGGGAAAGAAAGAAACGAGCAGCGGTGGGATCAGGGACAGGTGTCCAGGGAAGATTATAGGGATGCTGGCCGGTTGTGTTGGTGTTGGGATAGGGTTGTTCTGTTGCTGGCCGGTTGTGTTGGGATAGGGTCAGGTCAGCCAAGGCATGGCTGGAGCTGAACTCTACAAGGAATGCAAAGAATAGCAAGAAGGGCTTCTACAGGTAAGTCAGAGTGAAGAAAATGTATTTTGTCTCCTGAGGAACAAACTAAAAATTTATGTCTCCTATTGTATGTCTCCTGATGAACACAACTGACAATCTGATAAAAACAGACCACGAGAAGGCTGAGGTACTCAGCCATATCTTTGTCTCAGTCATTACTGACAAGGTCTCTTCCCACACCTGTCAAGTGGATGGAGCTCAGGGCAGGGACTGGGGGGAAAAAAGTCTCTGCCACTGTAAGAGAAGATCAGGTTCAAGAGCTGCTGAGGAACTTGAACACAGAAAAGTCGGCTGCTGGCTTGTGCTAGCACATGGGGTTTGGAAATCTGAGGTTGCTAATGGCATTCCAAAATTAGGATACATTGGCAGAAAAGGTGAGGGGAATAAAAAGATTATCCAACCATGACTGCTGAAAAAGCTGGGTCATTAGTGGGGGAAATTGTGGTTTTAAACTAATGGACTGTGACTAGTAATACTTTTGCTTGTTAAGAGAGCTTCATATCAATATTGTATCACCATTACAAAAACATTTTCCTGTGCGGAAACAGCACAAGAACGCCTCTGCCTTCTTACCGGTCTTGATCAGCTTCTCAAAGAAGAGATGGGCTGGAGAAGAGTAGAGGCAGGAGGTCCCCTCTGGGACCCGATATCTCCGTGGCTCTGTGCTGTCCCCGCGAGCTGCCCGTGGGCGAGGCAGGGCGGGCAGCGCTGGGCAGCGCTCGGTGCCTGCAGTGCCGGGAGGAGGCTGCGAGCGCCGCTGTTGACCGAGAGGAGCGAGAGGAAGCTCGGAGCGCTACCGGCAGCCCCGCCCGCTGCGGCAGGCTCCCTTGCCCGCTCCCTCTCTGACTCGGCAGACGCCGGGTTAGGATCGTCCCCGCAGTGCGGATCGGTGCCGCAGCGAGGCGGAGGAGCCAGAGGCAGCGGCCGGGAGCGGTGAGCCGGAGAAGAAATTAGAGCAGCAGCGGGAGCCGGAGCGGGTTGCAGATCGGCGGGGCGAACTCCTCGCTGTGTTTGCGGTTCCGCGGGCGAGATGTGCGCGGCGGGGAGGCGCTGGGGCCGGCGGCAGCGAGCTCTGCTCTGGGCCGTGCTGCTGGCGGCGTGGGAGGCGGTGTGGGGGCAGCTGCGCTACTCGGTGCCCGAGGAGATGCCCAAGGGCTCCTTCGTGGGCGACGTGGCCAAGGACCTGGGGCTGCAGCTGACGACACTCAAAGACCGCGACGCCCACGTTTTTGACACAGGTAGGACACGGTACTTCTTTTTAGACTTGCAGAACGGCCACTTATCTATGATGGAGCAGGTGGACAGAGAGGAGATATGCGCAGCTGTTGCTAAATGTGTTCTAAACTTCGAAATTCTTGTAAAGCGTCCAATGAACATTTACAAAGGGGAAGTAGAAATACTGGATATTAACGATAACCCTCCCAGTTTTCCAGAAAGAAGAAATGTCTTAGAAATCAGCGAGAATACTGCACCAGGTGCTCGCTTCCCATTAGAGAGAGCTCACGATCCCGACATAGGAGCGAATTCTTTACAGAATTACGAATGTAGTGAGAGCAGCTATTTTACCTTGGAGGTGAAAACTGGAGGTGATGGTGTGAAATATCCGGAATTATTATTGGTGAAATCTTTGGATCGGGAACAGAAGGATGCTCATCATTTGATCCTGACAGCCACAGACAATGGAAGTCCAGTGAAATCAGGATCGACAACAATCGAAATAATTGTGATAGACGGAAATGACAATGCCCCTGAATTTACTCAGTCTGCGTACAAGGTGACCGTGAAAGAAGACGTGGCTGTAGGGAGTCGGGTGTTACAGGTGACAGCAACTGACAGAGACGAAGGGCCAAATGCCGAGGTAAAATACTCCTTCTTTCAGATACCAGAGAAGTTCGACAAGACTTTTAAGATGGATCCAGAAAGTGGAGAAATTGTCATAATAGAGAACTTGAATTTCGAAGAGCACGAGTTTTATGAATTGGTTGTGCAAGCTCGGGATGCGGGTGGACTCTCTTCCCACAGCAAGGTACTCATCAAAGTCGTTGATGTAAACAACTACGTTCCTGAGATTGTCATTATGTCCGTGTTCACTCCGGTTCCAGAAGATACACCGCTGGGGACAGTGATAGCAATTTTCAGCGTCCAAGACAGAGATTCTGGAGCGAACGGAGAGGTGCAGTGCAGCATCAGCGACAGCCACCCGTTCCGCCTAGAGAAATCATTTGATAACTACTACCGTGTGGTGACTGCAGAACTACTGGACCGAGAGCAGGTGTCGGAGTACAATGTGACGGTGCGGGCGGCCGACGGCGGGTCGCCGGCGCTGCAGAGCAGCGCGGTGCTGGCGCTGCGGGTGCTGGACGTGAACGACAACGCGCCGGTGTTCTTGGAGGAGCGCTACAGCGCGCGGCTGGCGGAGAACAACGCGGCGGGCGCGCTGGTGCTGACGGTGCGCGCCACGGACGCGGACTGGGGGCAGAACGCGCGCGTGCGCTACCGGCTGGCGGAGGGGCGGGTGCGGGGCGCGCCGCTGTCGTCGTACGTGTCGGTGCAGGCGGAGACGGGCGCGCTGTACGCGCTGCGCTCCTTGGACTACGAGCAGCTGCGCGAGCTGCAGCTGTGCGTGCGGGCGGAGGACGGCGGCGCGCCGGCGCTGAGCAGCAACGTGTCGGTGCGGCTGCTGATCGTGGACGAGAACGACAACGCGCCGCAGGTGCTGTACCCGGCGCCGGCCGCAGCGGCGGGCTCGGGCGCTGCTGCGGCCTGGTCGGGCGTGGAGCTGGCGCCGCGCTGGGCCGAGGCCGGCGCGCTGGTGGCCAAGGTGGTGGCGGTGGACGCGGACGCGGGGCAGAACGCGTGGCTGTCCTACGAGCTGGCCAAGGCCACGGAGCCGGGGCTGTTCCGCGTGGGGCTGCACAGCGGCGAGGTGCGCACGGCGCGCTCGCCGCTGGCCCGCGACGCGGCGCGCCACGTGCTGCTGGTGCTGGTGCGGGACCACGGGCGGCCGGCGCTGTCGGCCACGGCCACGCTGAGCGTGGTGCTGGCCGAGAGCGTGGCCGAGCTGCTGGCCGAGCTGGGCAGCGCGGCCCACGAGGCGGCGGCGCCGGGCGAGCCGGCCGCCAGCCTGACGCGCTGGCTCGTGCTGGCCGTGGCCGCCGTCTCGTGCCTCTTCGTGGCCTTCCTGCTGCTGCTGCTGGCGCTGCGCCTGCGCCGCTGCCACCGCCAGCAGCTGCTGCCGCCGGACAGCGGCGCCTTGCGCGGCGTGCCCGTCTCGCACTTCGTGGGCATCGACGGCGTGCGCGCCTTCCTGCAGTCCTACTCGCACGACGTGTCGCTCACGGCCGACTCGCGCAAGAGCCACCTGCGCTTCTCGGCCGCCAGCTGCTGCGACACCCTCCCGGCCCGACCACCAGATGAGGTTTCGGCCGATCTCGTCCCTTCAGGAGATCAAGTTACCGAAAGCAGTGGGCAAGTTGCCTCTCAGGTACGTTAATTTTTTAAACTGTATTTAGTAGATGCGGTGTTTAGGATTTTTAGGCTAGGCACAGATGATTCACAGGCTTAGAAACCTTGTTTTAAGACAGTCACCCACTCATGAATGTCATCTGAATGAATGCGTGCTGAGTCTGCCTTGTGTATTACGTGTCGTGTTCTTTACCGCTTGCAAGAGCTCTTTTTGCCTAACTTTCTCCAAGGCTGGAAGGTTCTGTTCCATGTGTAACTTCTTAAGGAAATCTCATTCTCTTGGTCCTCTACTGACCGTTCTTTCAAATTGTTTAAGTACTTGCTAGCGCCCGGTTCCAAGCAATTCAGTTTAATTCCCTGTATCAGCTCTCAAATTCCGGTTGAATTCGGGAATCTTGTAGCTTGAAAGCCGACACATTGAAGTCCCAGATTTCTTCCATATCCACCTTCAACAAACGAATTATTCAATCCTTCTTAAGGGCATTTGAAGAGACTCGTATCAATTGGTGAAGAATTCCTCTGCTTGAGTGGTTTTTTTTCCCCACAGCTGGGTTTCGTGACTTAACCTTTGGATTCGATACAAATGGTCGATTACTGTGCAGGCATAGTCTTGGAAATAAAGTATATTTACTGGCATATAGATGAAAAAGTACTTGAATGCAAAGTACAATTCATCGCTATCTATTTATTGTAAAGCTAATTTTGGAATGTGAGTCAATCTTGAAAACACGGATTTGGACAGTTTCCGTGATGCATGAAAATGTGAGTCTGGATTGTTACAGGCAATTCTCGCCATATAGGAGGCAGTGAATTGACTGCTAAATATTTCAACAGAATTCTCCTGCTCCCATGTAAGCAACCACATTCATCTCTCAATATCTTGTGGAGATGCTCACAGCCTTGCGTGCTTCTTAAACATTACAAATTCAAATTCACGTCTTGTTCTGACAGAGTGTTAATTTCTTACCAGAAGTTGTGTATATACAGCTGGACGGCAAGGAATTATCCTTCACTTTATGAACTACCACAGTTAGCAGGAAAATATATTTTCTAACGAGACATTACTGGTCCAGTGAGTATAGCTTGACATTGGCACCTCAGAGACCCAGGACTGGAGAACCTGTCAGAGCAACTCCATGGAGCAGACAGTGTGGAGAGTTTTCTAACCTCTCCTTGTCTTCTCCATAAGGGGCTGTGATGATACACAGCCTTCCTTCAGGATTTTCTGTTGTTATTTTTTTGTTTGTGGCTTTGGCGATTTTATTTTACTGTAAAAGAGATAAGGATCTAATTTACAGGTAAAATAAAACGGCTTTTTGCAAGGCATCTGTCTGTTAACTCTTGGTAGTTCAAAAAAAACATAGCTGCCACCGACATTTCTCAGGAAATGTTCTTTAACGCCTGAGATCAGCTACTATGTGCCTGTTTAGGGTATCAGGGAGTGGTTTGTGGGATACACACACAAAAGTAATTCGGGGCTGGGTTGTATGGGTACTGATAAGATGATGCTGAGCTTTGAATGTCGAAAAAGATGGGATCAGGTGTGATGTGACATCTGTGATGTTCTCCGAGCCTGGGATTCCCGGCTCTGCTTGTCCATCAACGACCACTGTTCAAAGCTGGTAAGCTTAGCGTTAGCTGGGAATCTCAGCCATCGTAAATAAACCCACTACCCAAAGCAACGTTTCAGTGTTCCATCCGCCTTGCCTTGTCCCTCACGGAGACGGCACGATGGCAGCGGGGACACCGAGCACCCCACCCTAGAGATCAGGAAGCTGACAGTGGGTGCAGAGACCAAGATCCTGCCTACATCCCTCAAGAAAAAGGAGAGGATCTGTCCGACGGAAGGCTTGCAAGCGTAAGCAATTCAGACAGCTGTAATTCCTAGATGCACAGTTTCAGTACTGATAGATTTTCTGTTTCTCGCTCCTGACAATATCTGTACTTTCCAATCCTTCCCGATGCAAGGGAATGCAGGGCAGGATCTTCGGGCCGGTTTTTTTTCCTTGAACTCTGCGGTTCTCAGGCACGGACTCAGGGTGTCACTGTTGGCCAAGGCGGAGAAGCGGCTCAGCCGTCGGCTCCTCCCCGGCGCCCGCGCAGCGCTGCTCCGCACTGCGCAGAGCAGAGAGAAGAGCAGGAACCGCTCGACTCTGTCCTCCCAGCCCGTCCTCCGACCGGCAACAGGGATTTCTTCTATTTATTTCTCTCGAATACTGCTTCAGCTACCCGGAAAGGCTAATTTTTACTCGTCCACAGAATACCCTTCAGGAAAGCAGGGAATGGAGGTCAGATCGGCAGCGCAGGGCTGGGCAGGCGCTGGCCGGGTCTCTCTGCTGGCCGCGCTGCTGCTGCTGCTGCTGTGCGTGTGGTGCCGGGCGGCGGGCGAGCGGCTCCGCTACGCCATCCCCGAGGAGCTGGGCAGAGGCTCGCTCGTGGGGCCGCTGGCGCGGGACCTGGGGCTCAGCGCGGACGAGCTGCCGGCGCGCAGGCTGCGGATCGTCACTGGTGACGAAAAGCAGTTCTTCACTCTGGAGGAAGATAACACAAATCTGCGTGTAAATGGCAGGATAGACCGAGAGAGCATCTGCGGAGCCGTGTCGCCCTGTGTCCTCAGTTTGGAGGCGGTCGTGGAAAACCCTTTTGACATATTTCATGTGAGTGTCACTATCCAGGATATCAATGACAATGCGCCGCAGTTTGACAGAGAATTTGTTACCATAGAAATTATCGAGTCGACGCCTCCTGGGACCAGGTTCCCTCTGGGCAGTGGCAGAGACCCCGACATTGGAGTGAATTCCTTACAAAACTACGAACTTACCCCCAGCCCACTCTTCTCCCTCTTAGTGAAGGAGAGCCCTGATGGGACAAAACACGCGGAACTGGTACTGGAGAAAATCTTGGATAGAGAAAAACAGAGAAACCACCATTTGATACTGACAGCAGTGGATGGTGGGAATCCAGTCCGATCTGGGACCGCCCAGATTAAGATTAACGTGACCGACGCAAACGACAACCCACCAGTATTCACCAAAGAAATCTACACTGTTCGACTGATGGAAAACCTGCCAGAGGGCTCCTTAGCTTTTCAGGTGAAAGCTACTGACAATGACGAAGGTACAAATGCAGAAATTACCTACTCTTTCAGTGACATAGCAAAAAGTATCCGCCAGCTCTTCACTCTGGACCCTAGGACAGGGGAGGTGAAGGTTACAGGACCCTTAGATTATGAACAAAGGAAATACTATGAAGTGAGTGTTGAAGGCAAGGATGGGGGCGGGTTGACAGCACATGCCAAAGTGCACATAGACATTATAGACGTAAACGACCATGCCCCAACACTTTCCCTCCTGCCTATCTTGAACCCCATACCCGAAGACTCAGTCCCGAGCACAGTTGTTGCTGTGATCAATGTCCGGGATAGAGATTCGGGAGAAAACGGAGAGGTGAGCTGTAAAATGGACGGAAATTTGCCTTTCAGATTAGAAACTTCATCAGAGAATACATACAAACTAATAATAGCCAGTGCCCTGGATAGAGAAAACGTCTCTGCTTACAATATCACCATCACTGCCACAGACCGGGGCAGTCCGCCACTGTCGAGCAGAGCGGAGCTGGTGCTGGAGGTGTCGGACGTGAACGACAACGCGCCGGTGTTCGAGGAGGCGGCGTACAGCGCGTACGTGGCGGAGAACAACGCGGCGGGCGCGCTGGTGCTGCGCGTGCAGGCGCGGGACGCGGACGCGGGCGCCAACGGGCGCGTGAGCTACTGGCTGGCGGGCGGCAGCGCGGGCGCGGCGGGCGCGGCGCCGCTGGTGTCGGTGGAGGCGCGGAGCGGCGCGCTGTACGCGCAGCGCTCCTTGGACTACGAGCAGTGCCGCGAGTTCACGGTGGCCGTGCGGGCGCAGGACGGCGGCTCGCCGGCGCGCAGCTCCACGGCCACGGTGCGCGTCTTCGTGCTGGACCGCAACGACAACGCGCCCAGGGTGCTCTGGCCCGCGGCGGCGGCGGCGGCGGGAGAGGGTCCGGGAGGGGCGGCGGCGGCGGCGCCTTTCGAGGTGGTTCCGCGCTCGGCCGAGGCCGGCTACCTGGTGGCCAAGGTGGTGGCGGTGGACGCGGACGCGGGGCGCAACGCGTGGCTGTCCTACGAGCTGGTGCAGGCGTCGGAGCCGGCGCTGTTCCGCGTGGGGCTGCACAGCGGCGAGGTGCGCACGGCGCGCGCCGTGGGCGAGCGGGACGCGGCCAAGCAGCGGCTGGTGGCCGTGGTGAAGGACCACGGGCAGCCGGCGCTGTCGGCCACGGCCACGCTGCACGTGGTGCTGGCCGAGAGCTTGCAGGAGGCGCTGCCGGAGCTGAGCGAGCGGCCGGCGGGCGCCGAGGCGGCGGCGGCGGCGGCCGAGCTGCAGTTCTACCTGGTGCTGGCGCTGGCGCTGCTCTCGGCGCTCTTGGTGCTGAGCGTGGCGCTGGCCGTGCTGGCGCGGCTGCGCCGGGCCGGGCCGCCCGCCGTGCTGCGCTGCCTGGGCGCGCAGCGCTTCTCGCTGGCCGGCGCCGCCTTCCCGGCCGACTTCTGCGAGGGCACCTTGCCCTACTCCTACAACCTGTGCGTGCCGCCGCCCGCCCGCGCCCTGCCCGAGGCCGCTTGGCCGCCGCCGCCGCCGGTGCCCATCCTGTCGGCGGAGGAGCTTCTGAATGGGGAGCCCTTGGGGAAGCCGAGCCTGAGCAGCAGCGCCGCCGAGGGAGGGGTACCTACCAATCCCGACGCACCGCAGGTCTGTAAAACCGTAACCTGTTTTCTTGAGCCTTTCTTAACAGGTTTTATCTTTTTTCCCGCATTGATACCTTTGTCAGGATCTAGACATTACCTGTTGGTCAATACTATTTAGTATTTATTCCAAAAGGGAACACGCATCTGGCTCTAATGGTTGAGAAGTTATATGTTGTTCTAACTTTCTGCTTGCCCTCCCGTTTTTTGGGAGAAGACTGCTTCACATGTTGTCGGTCTAGTGAGGTTGACTATTTTTCCCCCTGTTATTCTTTGCTTGATGCAAACTGTGTTTTAATGCTGTTTCTAAAATTGCCATCAAGTGTACCATGTTTTGACGAAATGCTGCTGCAGAAAAGGCAGCATTTATGGGACGGATATATACTTCCCAGTCGTGATTTTTAAAAGGTTTTTAAACAATTATTTGTCAGTTCAATGGAGAACGCAGATTCTTGCTCTGCAGAAAGAGATCTGCTGATTCTGCGTGACAGAATTCAGTAAAGGGAACTATCACTTTTGGTTTGTTGGTAGGATGGGGCATGTGTTTGCTTGTTATTTGGGGTTTTTCCTGAGATGTGTGCATTTTCAACACGAAAGAAGAAATTACAGGTTGTTCCTCCCTTCTGGAAGAGTGTCGAGTGTATTTGGGGATAAGTTTTCTTCAGGAATGGTAGGCGAGGTTGCTTAATTATTCACGTCATTATTTATCTCTGCACTTCTTTCTGCAGAGCCACGTGTTCCTCTCTTCTCTTCTTCTGTTCTGTTCCTGCTGTTCCCCTTGGATCTTTCCGAACCGTTGCTCTCTTTTCCTTGGGTTTCCCCGGGTGGTGTAGGTGGGAATGGCTGGTCCATGTCTCCCAGAAGAAATGAAAATCGGGGTGATTTCTTTTTCTAAGAAAAGACAATTAGCCATAGCACTTGATTCTGCCGTGGCCACAGCTTCCGATTCATCTAAGAGGTTTTGTCTACATCTTTTGAGCTGACTAAAATCGTATTAATTAATAACTGTGATGGGGAATCATAACTGTGCAGGAGATTCGTGGTTCTTCGTGAAGGAATCAGGGAAATAATGCAGATACTAGCCTGCTGCAGATTCTTCCTTAATGATCTGTTTATCCTGAAAGTGTATTCTGGGACCTGGTTAAAAGCTGGCCACATACTTCCTTGTTTAACGTTTTTTGGTCTTGGACTCCATAAAGACTCGTTTCTCATGGATAGAAAAGTGACAGCTTCTCCATCCAGAGTACAAGAAGAGACAGTCACTGATCTTTTGCGTGAACACTGTTGCAGAAATGGCAGGAGTGGTACCATTAGTGAGGCGAGTTATTTTTGCTAGTTTCCTTTTTTCATTCTGGCTCGTAGTTCCCCTTTTTTTTTTTTTAACCATTCCTAATATTTCTTTCATACACAGGTGTAAAAGAAGACTGAGGTCTCAAACGGGAAAAAATCGTAATTTTTTTTCCGAGCCTATTTTCTTACCATTTTATAAAAAGAGAGGTGTTTGGACTCTGTATAGAGAATTCGTTCTCTTAGGGGTTTTTTTAAATTTGGTTGTTTGTTTTTTAGGTGGGTCGCCCTTCCACCCCTCCCTCCCCAGTATTTCTTACAAATGTCTGTGTAAAAGGATAATAAGGCTCTAAGATCCAAATATAGATATCAAATGTGTAGGGGATTCGCCAATTGACACTTTAGACACTTAAATCGGGTATACTTGAAAATTTATCAAAGGCCATCAGAGTCTAAGGTGTGCAGCTGTGCCTGAAAGTATTTTGTTGAAAATGTGCCATAGCTACATGAATACGCAATAATTAGAACAAGGTTTTGCTAATGAGCATCAACCCTTTACATCTTAACTTCTGAGAAAATAAAAACTTCTTCCTGTGATCATAGAATAACTTGATTGAATATAATTACGTATAAACTGGATAGGTTCATTACAGGAGTTTTCCTGCATCCTGGGTAGCTGAAAATAGAGTTGGCACAGAGTGATAAAGTAACCTACAGCTGTATATCAGAGACGGATTTCTTTCGCTACCCTTGCGCGGGTCATTTCATCATGTCTTCTACAAATATTTGTGATGAAAGTTCTGCTTTTGATTACTGTGTTAGGACTCGTAATCCTCCGTCCGTCGTATTAAAATAAATACATTGCATTTCACTGCGTGCAGTGCCGGGAGGAGGCTGCGGGCGCCGCTGTTGACCGAGAGGAGCGAGAGGAAGCTCGGTGCTCTGCAGCCCCGCCCGCTGCGGCCCGGCTCTCTCGCGGTCCCGGTGTGTGAGTCGGCGGCGGAGCAGTCTGGGATCATCCCCGCGGTGCGGATCGGTGCTGAAGGGGCTCAGAAGGGCCTGACAGGAGCGGCCGGGGCAGAGCGCCGGAGCGATACCGTGAACCAGATCGGTGAGCGGCGGAGGAGAGCTCCCGAGGGTGCTGCGGTGCCGCTGCGGAGATGTGCGCGGCGGGGAGGCGCTGGGGCCGGCGGCAGCGAGCTCTGCTCTGGGCCGTGCTGCTGGCGGCGTGGGAGGCGGCGTGGGGGCAGCTGCGCTACTCGGTGCCCGAGGAGATGCCCAAGGGCTCCTTCGTGGGCGACGTGGCCAAGGACCTGGGGCTGCAGCTGCCGGAGATCCGCGATAATGCCGTCCGTGTTGTCTCCGAAAGTACGACGCAGTATTTCGCTTTGCACGGGAAGACGGGACATTTAGTGACGGCAGAGAGGATCGACAGAGAGCAGCTGTGCCGACTGGTGGAGAAATGCGTGCTGCGCTGTGAGCTGATAGTGGAGGGACAGATGCAGGTTTACGGAATCGAAGTCGAGATAACGGATGTTAACGACAATGCGCCCAGCTTTCGACAGGCAGAAAAAGAACTGAGACTTAGTGAGATGACAGCCCTGGGGTCGCGATTTCCCCTGGCCGAGGCTCACGACCCGGACTCGGGCCTGAATTCCCTGCAGAGCTACGAGCTGAGCGGTGACGAGCACTTCTCGCTGGCCGTGCAGGCGGGCCCCGGCGGCGATCAGCGTCCCGAGCTGGTGCTGGCCAAGGCGCTGGACCGGGAGGAGGCGGCGTTTCACGAGCTGGTGCTGAGGGCGAGCGACGGCGGCGATCCGGCACGGACGGGCACGGCTCGGATCCGCGTGACCGTGGTGGACGCGAACGACAACGCGCCCGTGTTCAGCCAGGCGGAGTACATGGTGCGTGTGCCCGAGGACGTGCCCGTGGGCTCCACCCTCGTCACTATCACAGCTACGGACGCCGACGAGGGTCTGAACGGGCAGGTGAAATACAGCTTCCATAAAATTTCAGACCGAACCTCAGAACATTTTAATCTCGACTCTGAGACAGGAGAAATAACTGTTAAGGACGACTTGGATTTCGAGGAAATCTCCTCCCACGAATTTGAGGTTCAAGCACATGACGGAGGAGAGCTCTCTGATACTGCAAAAGTGGTGATCACCGTGACAGATGTCAATGACAACGTTCCCAAGATTTCGGTGAGGTCGGCTCTTAACGAGATCTCGGAGGATGCCCCTCTGGAAACTGTTGTCGCACTCTTGCATGTGCAGGACCGGGACTCGGGTGCTAACGGCGAGGTGCGCTGCTCGATCGACAAGGACGTCCCGTTCCGGCTGGAGAAATCTTTTGAGGATTACTATCGCGTGCTGACAGCGAAGGAGCTGGACCGGGAGCAGGTGTCGGAGTACAACGTGACGGTGCGGGCGGCCGACGGCGGGTCGCCGGCGCTGCAGAGCAGCGCGGTGCTGGCGCTGCGGGTGCTGGACGTGAACGACAACGCGCCGGTGTTCTTGGAGGAGCGCTACAGTGCGCGGCTGGCGGAGAACAACGCGGCGGGCGCGCTGGTGCTGACGGTGCGCGCCACGGACGCGGACTGGGGGCAGAACGCGCGCGTGCGCTACCGGCTGGCGGAGGGGCGGGTGCGGGGCGCGCCGCTGTCGTCGTACGTGTCGGTGCAGGCGGAGACGGGCGCGCTGTACGCGCTGCGCTCCTTGGACTACGAGCAGCTGCGCGAGCTGCAGCTGTGCGTGCGGGCGGAGGACGGCGGCGCGCCGGCGCTGAGCAGCAACGTGTCGGTGCGGCTGCTGATCGTGGACGAGAACGACAACGCGCCGCAGGTGCTGTACCCGGCGCCGGCCGCAGCGGCGGGCTCGGGCGCTGCTGCGGCCTGGTCGGGCGTGGAGCTGGCGCCGCGCTGGGCCGAGGCCGGCGCGCTGGTGGCCAAGGTGGTGGCGGTGGACGCGGACGCGGGGCAGAACGCGTGGCTGTCCTACGAGCTGGCCAAGGCCACGGAGCCGGGGCTGTTCCGCGTGGGGCTGCACAGCGGCGAGGTGCGCACGGCGCGCTCGCCGCTGGCCCGCGACGCGGCGCGCCACGTGCTGCTGGTGCTGGTGCGGGACCACGGGCGGCCGGCGCTGTCGGCCACGGCCACGCTGAGCGTGGTGCTGGCCGAGAGCGTGGCCGAGCTGCTGGCCGAGCTGGGCAGCGCGGCCCACGAGGCGGCGGCGCCGGGCGAGCCGGCCGCCAGCCTGACGCGCTGGCTCGTGCTGGCCGTGGCCGCCGTCTCGTGCCTCTTCGTGGCCTTCCTGCTGCTGCTGCTGGCGCTGCGCCTGCGCCGCTGCCACCGCCAGCAGCTGTTGCCGCCGGACAGCGGCGCCTTGCGCGGCGTGCCCGTCTCGCACTTCGTGGGCATCGACGGCGTGTGCGCCTTCCTGCAGTCCTACTCGCACGACGTGTCGCTCACGGCCGACTCGCGCAAGAGCCACCTGCGCTTCTCGGCCGCCAGCTGCTGCGACACCCTCCCGGCCCGGCCGCCGCCCGACGAGCCCGCGCCGCTGCTCGGGGACGGGGACCCGGCCGGCGCCCTCCCCACGGATCCCGCCTCCGTCCCGGTGAGTTCCCATACCAATTTCTATCCGCTATTCCTTCTTATATTGCTTCTCTACTCTTTTCGGAGTCCTGTTTGCTGACATGGAAGGCAAAGTATCTTTTAGGGACGTGCTAATCGCGTGTCTTATTGCTACACCACGATGGACATGGGGTCGGGTGTTGGCTTTCCTGTGTTTGAGGGATGCATGATAAAGGAGACTTCTCTTGGCTGGAGAGTTTTTTAAAGGAAGTTGTTTCTGTATCGTATGATCCTCGCTGCCTCAGTATCTTTTGACAGACAGGTACTGTTCCACCTCCTTCCTGCTTTTCCTCTGAGATGCATTTGGCAGACCAATATTTCTCCACTCGTAGTAAAGAGGTGTAAAGATACCTGTTTGAAGGCTATATGTTATCCTGGTGCATGTGTAAGGGAAACCCTCTGAATATCTGGTATTTTGATGGAAACTGCTTTCAAAGGTTCAAGGTCGAGACAGAGCATGCAAGATCTTAGAGGCAGGAGATGCAAATAGTGGGCTCTGTGTGTGAAAGACTGTTAAGAGAAAAGATAAGATGAGATGATAAGATGAAAGATAAGTTTTCAGTGTTGATCTGTAGTATAATGTAATGCAATTTTCTCTATCCCAAATATGTGTGGGTTAACAGAGAATAATGTAGTTCTATTGAGAATAGGTGTGTTTACAGGTTATTGTAATGTAAATAATGTATTGTAATATATTTAATGTATAGCCAATATATTTAATTAATAGCCCTATATATTCCAATCTGAAATGTAGCAATGGGGGCTTTGCAATAAGGAAATTAATTACATCCCTACTTTTAATACCTAGATTATGTATTTTCTCCAAAAGCTGTAATCTACATTAGTTTGAACACTACATTTCTGCAGATGTTATCTTCTTGTCTTCTTCTTTGTACTGATCTTAAATGGGCCTTTGTATCTGGTAGTATCTGATCACATCTCTTACATTTGTCTCATACATGCCTTTCATTTTTACAACTCGTCAGGGAAAGACATTCATAGATGTGTTTCCTTAAATTTTTAATGGGAGCAATTGTCTTATTTCTCACTTGCACACATTACGAAGTCAAATACTAGTGATGGTAAGTTGTCTCTGCAACTTTTTTTGCAGTGGAGTTCCTCTGCTAATGGTAAAGATCAGAGAGAACCAAACAATCTGTAACGAGATTCAGGAGACTCTTGCAGGTGCAGTGTGTGGGGAAGCCCTGTTGGAGAGAGAGCAGGTGTGTTTTTTTTAACTTCCATGGTCCATTGCTGGACTACATAAAGTGAGTATGCTCAGATTATAAATGGCCAAGCTGTGGATTCATAAGCTTGCTTTTCTACAATGGTGTGCTCTCTGTAAGGGATGATTAATCTGTTGACTTGTTTGTCCTGACCAGGTAGAGGTGGGCCTGGGTGTGCCTGTAACTCTATCTGAAAATATCTCTAGAATCTTACTTATGTTTCTAACCTTATTTGTAACATCCTCATGGTGAACAGTCAGGGAGAGATTGGCCTCAGGGAGAGACTGGCCCTTAAGCAGGCAAAGGGGGGGTCTGTGATCCACTAATGTGAGTGTGCCTTCAAATGATGCCTAATGCCAAGGCCTGTGCCACTTACACCCAGTGCCCTTTTCCTGTGTCCAGAAAAGGATGGCAATCCTCCAATGAATTTGTCTGCAAGCAATGCCCAGGGCAGTGCATGCTTCAGTGCTTCTGTGTCTAAGAAATGCTGCGGGAAATGTCATTTGTCCAGCTATGTGTCCTTGTTACAGTTGTGATGTAGAGTTTCACTGTGTTTGTACTAAGCTTTTCCAAACTTTGAGAAAACCTTCAGATGTTATTAATGGCTCTTGCTTGTTGATGTTACTGCTGATGTTTTTTGGTTTTTTGTTTTTTTGTTTTTTTTTAATTGAAATTGGTAGGATTGTAGGGATGGGAGAGTCTAATTTTCCAGCAAAGTCCAGGTTTGGAGTTTTTATTTGAAGCACGTGCCAGAAAGTCACTCATTTTATCCTCTGCCATGTCTGATACAACTCTTCCCTGTGAGTGGTAGCTCTGGGATGTGGACATAGACTTCACATGAATGGTTCCAAAGTGGCATATATCCAAAACTGTCCATGTGTTTAGGAAGAATGATGACGTCTTTGTATTGATCCTGATCTGAGTCTTTAACTGAGCTGCATATTGGTTATGACTGTTTAGACATTTTACATTTCTTCAAATATCAGTGATGAGCAGAGTCCATATGTGTGGACCTGTGTTGTGATCCCTGCTCTCCATAAGGAGAAGTTGTGTGGAAAATTTCTTCCAGTGGTGTCTGTCTGCAAAGGGGTCCCTGTTGGGTGATGTCTGAGCATTGTGCCAGTGCAGAGAGAGGGCTGGTGGAAGAGTTGCTGAAATATCTAAAGGGTTGGTATAAATATGCAGTTTTCCCTAGCTGTTATATGGATCACATAGTTGTGGTTGTGTGCATTTTTCTTTGCTTTTTCTCCAAATGAATTTCTTGCAGTGCCTTACTTCTAGATATTCGATATGTGTCTTATGTACTTGTTAAAGGTGACACAAGTTAGGCCTTCAAACTTACGCCTTTAAACATAAGCTTTAATATAGGCCTTCAAACACAGGCCTTCAAACACAGGCCTTCAAACATAGGCCTTCAAACATAGGCTTTTAAACACTGGCCATTAAACTTGGGTGTTTAAAATCAGGCCTTTAAGCATAGACCTTCATACATAGGCCTCTAACCTTAGGCCTTCAAGCTTAGGCCTTTAAACTTAGGCCTTCAAATCTGTGGGGTATGAGCAGGCCACATAGTAGAAAAGCTGATGAGAGCTCTGGAGATTTAATGAAATGAAGTCACACTGGCAGTCTAGAACAAGATTTCAAGGTCTCACTTCCAGCCTAACACCTCAGTGGGCTCCAAGTGCTGTCGGGAATGAATTTCCTTGCCCACAGAGAGGCCTGAGATTTCCTCTGGGTGAGTTTCTCTGAATGCACTCCTAATGCATCCCTGCATTGCTGGAGTGGTTTTCTTTTCTTGACATGTTATTACAGCTGATGTAGAATGAGGACATGTGAGGGGGGTACATCTGTCTTCTAATTTTGTCATATGTTAAGAGATGTAAAAATGTCACATCTTTGTGGATCCGTGCATGTGATAAAAGAGGGGAAGTGCATAGTTTGATAGAGAGTTCATGAAAGTGGCAATTATATTTTCCACCTTGGATCTCAATTCAGGCTCTGTTTCCTGGAAGGCCATGGTTCCTGTTTCCTTCCCACTTGTGAGTGCTGCTTTGCAGGAAACAGTAACTTCCCTTGAGAACCAAATGAAGACAGAATGTTGTGTGTGAGGAAAATGAAAAAGCTGCTTAACTCAAGTGGGTAGCTGTAAAATGCTGCTGTCCAATTCCACTTACCTGGGGATTCTTCTTGTGTCTCTGAGGTCTACACAGGTAGGAGCTGTTCTCTGTGGGTTCCTGCACTGCACAGGCCCTGCTGTGTCACAGTGGCCAATGATTGGCCCCATGTATGGCAGTGGGAGATATTTGGCTTGGCTTCTTTGATTTAATAAGTGCCAAGGATTTCTGTTGTTCTGCTGCTTAGTAAAGTCATTTAGTCCAGTCAGAGAGACCTCATAGTCCTTTAAAATTCCTGCAGCTTGCCTAGCTTGTGCCTTTAGGCCTATGTGAGTTTCTAGGTATTCTAGGAAAGAATTTTAAGGCTGTGTTGTGGTAAAGATGCAGAAAATCACAGCACTGAAATATCTCCCCCACTCTGATGGGGTCAGATGGAAGTTTGGGGTTTGTATATGAATCTTCAGAATTCATTGAAAACCATTCAGCTGATTTTGCAGTCCTAAAACGGATTGGGGAGATGTTGAGACTTTTGCCTAGAGGTTAGGAAAATCAAAATAATGGAAATATTAAATCAGTAATTGTAGCAGGCCAAATTTTTGAGTTTCCACCAAAAGCACAGAAGGTTTTCAGAATGGAAGGGGAGTCAGTGTAAGGCAGAGTCTGCAGTGCTTTGCACTTTGTTATTCTCTGCCAGGTATGTATGTACACTGGCATTTTTTGAGAGCACATCCACTGCTTCTGGGCTTCACATTTCTCTGCAAGTGTTATTCACTGTAAAAATGTCCTTTTGATTTGCATGAGTTTTTCACAGATGATGGGCAAAGAATATCTTGGGTATAACTGGAACAATTAAATTCTAAATCATCTTAGCAATCATCTTTTAAGATTTTCCCTTCAGGTCTTTGACTGTGCATGAGAAAACCGATCTCGATTTTTGGAACACATATTTGGTTTCTGATTTTCATACCATCTCAAACCAGAGAGTGCAGAAAATCTATGATAAGGAGGAATACTTGTTTCCGTGTCTATTGCAGCTAGAAATAAATAGATCGTTCTCACACGGATATTGCTGCTGTAATCATAAGGGTTTCTACTTGTGGTTAAGCCAGAGCTGCTGCTGTGGGTGTTTGCAGTCGGGGAGAGCCCCCGGGGCCGGTGCAGGCGCTGAGCCCCGGCCAAAGCCGGGCCCCGTTGAGCGCGGGCATGCGGCGGCTGCAGTGTCGCGGCGGCGCCTCCGGGTGTCGCTGTTGGCCGGCGCCGAGCGGCGCTGGAGCCGCCGCCGCCGCTGCCGCAGCGTCCTGCCCCCGCAGGCTGCTCGCTCGGCCGGCGCCGGCCACAGCGGCAGCGGCACCGCCGGCAGCAGCAGCGGCGAGAGGCGGCGAGAGGCGGCGCGGCGAGCTGGGTGTGTTTGAGCGGTGTCTGTTTTGGGCGGCGAGAGCGGCTGGAAGGGAGGCAGGGCAGCGGCAGTCGGCAGGAGCGCGGCGAGCGCAGTGGGCAGAGAATGGCGGTGAGGCAGAGGCGGCAGAGGCGCGGGCCGGGCGGCGGGCGAGCGCTGCTGGCCGCGCTGCTGCTGCTGCTGCTGTGCGTGTGGTGCCGGGCGGCGGCCGAGCGGCTCCGCTACGCCATCCCCGAGGAGCTGGGCAGAGGCTCGCTCGTGGGGCCGCTGGCGCGGGACCTGGGGCTCAGCGCGGACGAGCTGCCGGCGCGCAAGCTGCAGGTGGCGTCTGCCGGCAAGAAGCAGCTGAAATACTTCACGGTGAATGAGGAGAACGGGAACCTGTACGTGAACGAGAGGCTGGACCGGGAGGAGATGTGCGGCGAGTCGGCGACCTGCTCCGTCAGCTTCGAGGTGCTGGTGCACAACCCGCTGAACATTTTCCACGTCGAGGTGGCGATCGAGGATGTGAATGACAATTCCCCGGCCTTCAGGAAGGCTGTTCTGCGTCTCGAAATTGGTGAATGGACTTTTCCCGGTGCTCGGTTTCCTTTGGAGACGGCACGAGACGCTGATGTGGGAAGTAACTCCCAGCTGACTTACCAGCTCAGCAGCAACCCGTCCTTCTCTCTAGCCTTAAAGGAGAGCCCCGACGGAAGCACGCAGCCAGAATTGGTGCTGGACAGAGCGTTGGACCGGGAGAAGCAGAACTCTTTTGATCTCGTGTTGATGGCGGTCGATGGCGGGGACATCGCGAGGTCTGGGACTGTCCAGGTTCTTATCAACGTGACAGATGCCAACGACAACCCGCCCGTATTTAGCAAAAGCCTCTACGAAGCACGAGTGTCAGAGAATTTGCCAGCGGGGTCACTGGTACTGCAGGTTCAGGCGACGGATGCAGACGCAGGCACCAACGGGCAGGTGTCCTACTCCTTTGGCAACGTCCCTGATGCTATCAGTGCAATGTTTGCTGTCGATAGGGAAACTGGGGAGGTCAGGACGGCGGGTGCCCTCGATTTCGAGGAGAAGAGCAAATACATATTCGGCCTGGAGGCGGGGGATGGTGGGGGATTGGTATCACACTGCAAGGTGCAAATAGACATCATAGACGAGAACGACAACGCACCCGTGATCACGATTCTGTCACTGTCGAGCCCAGTGCCTGAAGACTCGCCAGTCGGCACGGTGGTAGCCCTGCTGAACGTAAACGACCCAGACTCCGGCGAGAACGGTGAGGTGTCGTGCTCGCTGTCGGGAGAGGCGCCGCTGTCGATCGTGGCGTCGTCGGGCGGCTCGTACAAGGTGGTGACATCGGGCGCGCTGGACCGCGAGCAGGCGTCGGAGCAGCGCGTGACGGTGGTGGCCCGGGACCGGGGCAGGCCGGCGCTGCGGAGCAGCAGGGAGCTGGTGCTGGAGGTGTCGGACGTGAACGACAACGCGCCGGTGTTCGAGGAGGCGGCGTACAGCGCGTACGTGGCGGAGAACAACGCGGCGGGCGCGCTGGTGCTGCGCGTGCAGGCGCGGGACGCGGACGCGGGCGCCAACGGGCGCGTGAGCTACTGGCTGGCGGGCGGCAGCGCGGGCGCGGCGGGCGCGGCGCCGCTGGTGTCGGTGGAGGCGCGGAGCGGCGCGCTGTACGCGCAGCGCTCCTTGGACTACGAGCAGTGCCGCGAGTTCACGGTGGCCGTGCGGGCGCAGGACGGCGGCTCGCCGGCGCGCAGCTCCACGGCCACGGTGCGCGTCTTCGTGCTGGACCGCAACGACAACGCGCCCAGGGTGCTCTGGCCCGCGGCGGCGGGAGAGGGTCCGGGAGGGGCGGCGGCGGCGGCGCCTTTCGAGGTGGTTCCGCGCTCGGCCGAGGCCGGCTACCTGGTGGCCAAGGTGGTGGCGGTGGACGCGGACGCGGGGCGCAACGCGTGGCTGTCCTACGAGCTGGTGCAGGCGTCGGAGCCGGCGCTGTTCCGCGTGGGGCTGCACAGCGGCGAGGTGCGCACGGCGCGCGCCGTGGGCGAGCGGGACGCGGCCAAGCAGCGGCTGGTGGCCGTGGTGAAGGACCACGGGCAGCCGGCGCTGTCGGCCACGGCCACGCTGCACGTGGTGCTGGCCGAGAGCTTGCAGGAGGCGCTGCCGGAGCTGAGCGAGCGGCCGGCGGGCGCCGAGGCGGCGGCGGCGGCGGCGGCCGAGCTGCAGTTCTACCTGGTGCTGGCGCTGGCGCTGCTCTCGGCGCTCTTGGTGCTGAGCGTGGCGCTGGCCGTGCTGGCGCGGCTGCGCCGGGCCGGGCCGCCCGCCGTGCTGCGCTGCCTGGGCGCGCAGCGCTTCTCGCTGGCCGGCGCCGCCTTCCCGGCCGACTTCTGCGAGGGCACCTTGCCCTACTCCTACAACCTGTGCGTGCCGCCGCCCGCCCGCGCCCTGCCCGAGGCCGCTTGGCCGCCGCCGCCGCCGCCGGTGCCCATCCTGTCGGCGGAGGAGCTTCTGGGCGGCGATTCCTGCGACAAGCCGAGCATGAACAGCACCGCCGTGACGGGAGAACCACTGGCCGAACCCGACGCATCGCAGGTCAGTAAAGCCTGAGCTTCTTCTGTTTCTACAAGTTCCCAAAACGTCATCTTTTTTTCCCCGGGTATTCTCGGTGTGCTTTCAGTGGGAATTCTTCATCTGTATCCCCACGCAGCGGCGTAAGTTTTTAATTTTCCCTAGGTAAGCGCTTCAGCTGACAGGCTTTGATGATAGCTCTCCTTTCGGCTAGTAGCGGTGTTTCTCAGTGTTTCTCCTTGTTTCTCGGAGTTGTGTTTATGTGAGTTGCACAGTCCTGTCTCCGTGACGGACTGAGTTAAGGAACGGGCTATCCCCCATTCATGGCGAGCAGGAAGCCCTTGATTCTTCCTTGGTCTCTGGTTCATCTTCAGGCTCACGGTTTTATCTTTAACACTTGAGATCCATAAATTAGAATCTATTAGCAACATTGAAAGCAGGTTCGTTTTCTGTGGAACGAGAATGGCGGATTCTGCATGGCGGGGTCGAGGAAAAAAAGAGACAGCACTGACATCTGGTGCTGGAGATATTTCTTTCCTGACTGAATTGTTCAGAAAGGGTGTGCTTGGAAGTCGTGTATAGCATTACCCAAACCCATTCGTTAATATTTTTTTTTCACCGTTCGATTTAGAAAGGAAAGGAATGTGGAAAGTTCCTTTCAGTCTTTCTTCTGAGTTAAGGAAGAGATTGTCACCCGTTTTGACAGGAATGCAGTAGTGAGGCCAGATGGCTTCGTTTATGCGTCCTGGCTGGCAGTTCTCTCTGTTTTGCTCTTCATGATCTTTATTTCGTACACTGGTGAGAGTGCTGAAAGATTTCTGTTTCAGAGATTGTTATTTTTCTATCTCACAACGATGTTGGGGGTGTTATGAATCTCAAATATATCGGGAACAGAAAAACTTTGCAATTCTGTTTATTAGGATAACCATCTGAGAAATGAAGGGATCCCATATGAGGGAGATTGGCCAGAGGAGGGTTTAGGCAGTTTAATCAAGCCCATTTGCACATTGATTAGTGGTCAGCACAGTTTCACGTGTTGTACTTTTATTCTACGGTCCCATAATTATTTTCTTAAACACATAGCCAAGAACGTCATTTAGAGATACTTAGACGAATATTTTACTCACGAGCTTTAGTGCTTCAGACATTGATTTCTGAAAAAAGGAAAACTACAATGATTCGATTAAACGTAAATCTGTATAAACTAAGGAAACACTAGGCTCATCCCCTAGGAAAGGATGTCAAATATTTAAAGTCCTGAAACTTTACTTTGAGAGTTTCAGCTGCATTTTTATTTGTACCCATAATTGAATTCTGTAACAATAAGCTCCCTGACTTCAAGAAGTATGCAATTGCTCTCGTCCCACTTGTGTTAATAACCCGGATAGCTTTGTTTCTTCGGGATATGCTATCTTCCCGTTTTCTGTATGGGAGGCTGTTGTTGAAGGTGCTTCTGAACAAAAACGATAAGCTTAAGAATAAGCTACAGGGCAAAATATCTATTTTAACTTACGTATAATGACATTAGAAAGTAATGAGTTTCCCGCGCGATTAAAGAACGCCGGCCACAGAATGCCTCTGCCTTCCTCCCGATGGTGATAGCCTGGAGGATGAAAGCAGAGATGGGCTGGAGAAATGCGGAGGCAGGAGATCGGCGCTGGACGAAAAGCGCCATCTCGGTGGCGACCGTGGCCTGTATGGAGCAAGGCAGGGCGGGCAGCGCTGGGCAGCGCTCGGTGCCTGCAGTGCCGGGAGGAGGCTGCGGGCGCCGCTGTTGACCGAGAGGAGCGAGAGGAAGCTCGGAGCGCTACCGGCAGCCCCGCCCGCTGCGGATCGGCTCGCTCGGTTGTTCGCTCCGTGTCCGAACGTGCGGTCCCCGATCGTCCCCGCGGTGCTGGTCCATTGTGGAGCCAGGCGGAGGCAGCGTCAGCTGCGCACGGTGCAGGAGGTGCGAGCATTGAGTGGCAGCGGGATTGGATCGGCGGTGCTGCGGTGCCGGCGGTTCCGCGGGCGAGATGTGCGCGGCGGGGAGGCGCTGGGGCCGGCGGCAGCGAGCTCTGCTCTGGGCCGTGCTGCTGGCGGCGTGGGAGGCGGTGTGGGGGCAGCTGCGCTACTCGGTGCCCGAGGAGATGCCCAAGGGCTCGTTCGTGGGCGACGTGGCCAAGGACCTGGGGCTGCAGCTGCCGGAGATCCGAGATCGCGGCGTCCAAGTGGTCTCCGAAGGTAGGACACAGTATTTCGCTTTGCACGGGAAGACGGGACATTTAGTGACGGCAGAGAGGATCGACAGAGAGCAGCTGTGCGAGAGTGTGCAGCAATGCGTGCTGCGCTGTGAGCTGATAGTGGAGGGGGAAATGAAGTTCTATGAAATGGAAGTGGAGATCACGGACATTAATGATAACGAGCCCATTTTCCGAGAGACGGAAAAAGAATTAAGAGTGAGTGAGATGACAGCCCCAGGGTCGCGGTTTCCCCTCCGAGAAGCACAAGATCCAGATTCTGGCCGGAATTCGCTGCAGAGCTACGAGCTGAGCGGTGACGAGCACTTCTCACTGGCCGTGCAGGCGGGCCCCGGCGGCGATCAGCGTCCCGAGCTGGTGCTGGCCAAGGCGCTGGACCGGGAGGCGGCGGCGTTTCACGAGCTGGTGCTGAGGGCGAGCGACGGCGGCGATCCGGCACGGACGGGCACGGCTCGGATCCGCGTGACCGTGGTGGACGCGAACGACAACGCGCCCGTGTTCAGCCAGGCGGAGTACACGGTGCGTGTGCCCGAGGACGTGCCCGTGGGCTATGTCCTCGTCACCGTCACGGCCACGGACGCCGACGAGGGGCTGAACGGGCAGGTGAAATACAGCTTCCATAAAATTTCAGACCGGGCGTCGGAACTTTTTGACCTGGACTCTGAGTCAGGAAAGGTAACAGTGAAAAATTATTTGGATTTCGAGGAAATCTCCTCCCATGAACTTGAGGTTCAGGCGCATGACGGGGGAGAGCTTTTTGACACTGCGAACGTTATTATTACAGTTACAGACGTCAACGACAATGCGCCCAAGATTTCGGTACGATCAGCACTGAGCGAGATTTCCGAAGACGCCCCGACGGGGACCGTGGTGGCCCTGTTGCATGTCCAGGATCGAGACTCGGCGGCCAACGGCGAGGTGCACTGCTCGATCGACAAGGACGTTCCTTTCCGGCTGCAGAGCGCTCACGGCAGCTACTACAGCGTGGTGACGGCGAGAGAGCTGGACCGGGAGCAGGTGTCGGAGTACAACGTGACGGTGCGGGCGGCCGACGGCGGGTCGCCGGCGCTGCAGAGCAGCGCGGTGCTGGCGCTGCGGGTGCTGGACGTGAACGACAACGCGCCGGTGTTCTTGGAGGAGCGCTACAGCGCGCGGCTGGCGGAGAACAACGCGGCGGGCGCGCTGGTGCTGACGGTGCGCGCCACGGACGCGGACTGGGGGCAGAACGCGCGCGTGCGCTACCGGCTGGCGGAGGGGCGGGTGCGGGGCGCGCCGCTGTCGTCGTACGTGTCGGTGCAGGCGGAGACGGGCGCGCTGTACGCGCTGCGCTCCTTGGACTACGAGCAGCTGCGCGAGCTGCAGCTGTGCGTGCGGGCGGAGGACGGCGGCGCGCCGGCGCTGAGCAGCAACGTGTCGGTGCGGCTGCTGATCGTGGACGAGAACGACAACGCGCCGCAGGTGCTGTACCCGGCGCCGGCCGCAGCGGCGGGCTCGGGCGCTGCTGCGGCGTGGTCGGGCGTGGAGCTGGCGCCGCGCTGGGCCGAGGCCGGCGCGCTGGTGGCCAAGGTGGTGGCGGTGGACGCGGACGCGGGGCAGAACGCGTGGCTGTCCTACGAGCTGGCCAAGGCCACGGAGCCGGGGCTGTTCCGCGTGGGGCTGCACAGCGGCGAGGTGCGCACGGCGCGCTCGCCGCTGGCCCGCGACGCGGCGCGCCACGTGCTGCTGGTGCTGGTGCGGGACCACGGGCGGCCGGCGCTGTCGGCCACGGCCACGCTGAGCGTGGTGCTGGCCGAGAGCGTGGCCGAGCTGCTGGCCGAGCTGGGCAGCGCGGCCCACGAGGCGGCGGCGCCGGGCGAGCCGGCCGCCAGCCTGACGCGCTGGCTCGTGCTGGCCGTGGCCGCCGTCTCGTGCCTCTTCGTGGCCTTCCTGCTGCTGCTGCTGGCGCTGCGCCTGCGCCGCTGCCACCGCCAGCAGCTGCTGCCGCCGGACAGCGGCGCCTTGCGCGGCGTGCCCGTCTCGCACTTCGTGGGCATCGACGGCGTGCGCGCCTTCCTGCAGTCCTACTCGCACGACGTGTCGCTCACGGCCGACTCGCGCAAGAGCCACCTGCGCTTCTCGGCCGCCAGCTGCTGCGACACCCTCCCGGCCCGGCCGCCGCCCGACGAGCCCGCGCCGCTGCTCGGGGACGGGGACCCGGCCGGCGCCCTCCCCTCGGACTCCGCCCCTTCCTCGGTGAGTTCCTCTGGTCAGATTTTCTCCGCGACCCTTTCTTGCGATGCAGCCCTGCCCTTTCCCCGCCGTGTTCTTTGGCTTGCCTAGGAAAGTTTGTCTAGAAGCATGGTAAAGTTTCCTTCGATGAAAGTTTGACGGCTGGGGTCCATTGGTGTCGGTATGTAAACTTGGGTTGGGTCCTCAGCCTTCCAGTTCGTGAAGAAGGAAGAGGGAAAAGGCTGCTGCTGGCAGGCTCTTGCTTAGGTCGAATGTTTGGGTATTGATTACGTTCCAGGTATTGTTCTCCTATATCAGCTGTGCTGTGTAGAATCTGTGTTCTTGATAGCATTGGCTCTCCTGATGGGATGGATCTCATTGCTAAGAAATTCAGCTTTTTGGGAGGTTCACGTGTCTTCCCAAGAGCATTGGGAAGACACGTGCATGAATATTTTGAATGTGTCTTGAACACAAAGCTGATGGATTTGTGTTGAACCTCTTTGCATGTTCTTCTCGGCCTTTCTTGTTCTCCATGATACATAATGAAGGTCAGCAGGAAGTATTTGTGTCATTCACGCTTTGGTCTTTTTTGGGAAGAGGGGATTGGACCAGGCAACAAATGGTCTTTGGTGCTGTCTGTCTACCTGTTTTGAAGACGAAAGATCCTTTTGAAGTTTTGATTCTTTGAAAAACCTGTGTGTGGCTGCATGTGGAGCATGAAATTCAGGAGGAAATGGCAGAACTGCTTTGTTTTGTCTTGTTTTTCCAGGTAGGGCTATGTCAGATGGAGCTGGATGAGCTTTAGTTATAAAATATTTAGCATGGCAAGAGAATTGCCTGGATGGGAAGGAGAGATTCAAGGTGCAGTGGGAGATACAAGGTGGGCATAATTCCCTGTGAGCAGATATTCACTGTGTCAGTGTCTCTTGGAAGGCTGCTCTGAGAGACCTATGAAGTCTCTTCCCAGAACTGCAGTGAGCAGCAAATGTAGCTTGCACAGCACAGAGATGTACAGAGAGCTGTGTGCAATTGGTGCTGGGAAGAGCAATGGTCTGGGGAACTGGGCCTCCACTGTCCCATGTTTGTAAGGTATATGGGTGAAAGGACACCATGGATGGTGTGAAGGGTTGGGAATCTGAGTGCTGTGAGCTGTGTGTGAATGTCTGCTGAAAGACTCAATGGATTGTTTTCCTCCATTCCCTTTCCAGTTCCTACTTCAGGGATGAAGCAATGTGAGGTTTTTCTTCCCCAAGTAATTGTCTAGAAGATCTGTATTCCAGCTGCCTGGAGAAGAACTCTGGAAGGATCTTGCTGAGTATTTCAGCGTCATCATAATGGTGTCACTTCACAGCTTAATTTTGTACTTTTGACAGATGGGGTATGGGAATTGCGAGCTGTGTATTCAGTGCTTATATACAACAACATCAATCGTCTACTTTGACTTATATAACCCAGAAGAGTGTTGGGAACTCTTCAGTTCTGCAGATGTTAACTTTCTGTCTCATTCTTCTGATCATCTGAAGATGGTTCTTTCATGTTTATAGGTGAAAAGAGAGAGACTTCCTTAGAGATGTTTCTTGAGAATATCTCTTTAATTAATGCTTTTTCTTGTCCCATGGCTAGGGTGAGATGTCGAATATTATCAGTAGTAAGGAGATACAGTTGAGGAACTTTCCTTTTGATGAAGCCTCTCTAAATTCTGAAGGTCTCTGCAATCCATGGGAGCTGTGACAGGTTTACGTGGGACTGTTGCTTTTGTGGTGTGTGAGGAGGTCCTGGTGGAGACATGGCAGGTGTTTTGTTGATCCCAAGGGCTATTGCTGGTCTTCTGGAAATTAGTCAGGAGGAGTCTTATGATTTTCACTTGTGTGGTTTGGACTGACGTGGCCTAGTTTGGGTTCCATATCCCTTTGCATCAAGAGTGGTAGTCACACATGCTTTGAGGAGTTCATGTGCTGAAGAATGGTGATGTTGCCTTTGAGGTGATACTTGGATGTGTGGGTCTTTGGCAGAGCTGGAAATAATTTGTGGCCTGTATGACATTTCCCACTTGTTGAAGTAATATGGAGGAGCAGAATAATGTTAGTTGTGATGTTTGTGCTCTGAGAAGCTGTGCACACAACTTTTCTTCTAATGATGTCTGTATGGAAAATTTGCTGTCATGTAATGTTTTGGCAGAGAGAAGAAGTCTGTGTGTGCAGAGACAGGGCTGGTGCTGGAGTTCAGTGTGATACAGTTCAAAATGAATGAATGAATTGTGTCCAGCTCTGTTTGTCCTGGTATTTAGATGATGCCCCCAGCTGTGGTTCCAAGCTTTTCCTTTCTCTTTGTGTCCAAGGCAATGACAGTGTGGGGCCTGTGGAGTGACTCCTGAGTGAGGCCCCTGTGTATTGGTTCCAGTTCAGTTTCCTGGGTTGTGTATATCCTGCAGTTGAGCCAATCTGCAATGTGAGGCCATGATTGATACTCTTCTGGTGTTTCCCATTCCTAACTGGGTTGATTAAGGTTTCTTTGGATAATTGGGTTGGGTTGTTTTTTTGTTGGTGTGCTTGTATTTGTGTCAAGGAGTAAAGTTGATCCTCATTTTGCCTGGAAATCCTGCAAACTCCAAAATATAATTATCCAGTGGGGAGAGTGTCTCTCATCCATCCCTTGAAGCTGTACTTGTAATCATCTTATCCTAGACACACAGAATCATAGAAAGGTTTGTGTTGCAAAGCACCTTAAGGATCCTCTTGTTCCAGGTCCTGTGTCATGGGCAGGGACATCTTCCACCAGAGCAGGTGGCTCAGAGCCCCAGCCAGCCTGACCTTGCATATGTCATTCAAGAAATACAACTTCATGAATGGATGTTTCCCCAAGCTGTTGCTTTCTCTGTGGCCAAAGTGGAACCAAAATTTTGGTTTGCATTGATGGTGAAACTGAAGGCTGTGAATGCAGAGTGAGGAGGGTGAGAGCTCAGTTCTGTGCCAGGCAAATGGGGGACTCAGTGTGGGTTTGGCAGAGAAATGGTTTGATTTCATGCTTGGTGCCAAAGGCAGTGCCCTTGCTATTCTGATCCTGGTGTCTCTGTCATGAAAGATAATTACAGTCTTCTAACAATAACATTTTGCACAGTAACTGTTCATGTAGAACCATGATTGTTGGCTGGAAGAGGCAATTAATCCTGTGTAAAACCTCCATCATCTCTATCTCTAGGCCACATTGTGATATGGAGTTTCTTCAGAATTATAATTACACTTTCATTCATGCCTTTGTTTCCAGGAAGGTTGCAGCTCATTTCCCCAGTTCTGGTCATTACTTTGAAATATGAAACAGTGACTGATGTTTTTCAGGATGTCCTTTTTTCAGCCACTTAGAACTAAAGAGTGTGTGTGGGGAATAGGAAGCAGAAGCAATAAGAGAATCTGTTGTGATTTGTAGAAGATTTACCTTGAGAAAGAGGCCAATGAGAAGTTGTTTAAAGTGGTGGTTTCCTACCTGTGCCAGGTGAGCAGGCCATGCAATAGAAAGAGTTGCTGAGGAGAGGACTCATTGTTCAAATGAACCCCCCTATCCTGCTGTGCTGTGTGAGTCTTGAGAGCCACACTTGCCCCTTGAGACCTCAGTAACTTCCAGGTGCTCTCAGGTGTGAATTTTAAAGCCTGCAAACAAGGCCTGGAAGACTTCACAGTGAGCATCAATGACTACTTGTTATTCAATAGTGCTTCCTATCCTTATCTGATTCATGTTTTGGGGTTTTCTGCAGGTCTTCTTGTTGCTGTTGTTGTTGTTTTTTGTAGAGTTTTTTTTTTGTTTCATTTTGTTTTCCCTTGATTTACTCCGTGTGTGGCTAGACTTTCTATTATCAACAATCCATCTGTTTTGAGCAATGTATGGTGTGTTAATGTCCCCTGCTCTTGTTGCAGTTGGAGTGGAAGGCAGGAGATATGAGAGTGACTTTGTGTTCTGTTCCTGTTGGGAGAAATAGATGTAAATATGACTTTAGTAGACTTTGCCTCTCTGTGGAACAGAGCATGTGATAAAGGTGTGGAGGAGATTCCCCCTAAGCCAATGGTGTGATGAGCCATTCTCAGCTGGATGACTGCTGATCTTTTAGTATGATTATCATTTATGTGCTCTAGAATCCTTCAGTTCCTTATCATAATGGTGGTGAGCAGACAATTGTAGCTCCCTTCTGGGTGTGGCTGCAGTGCATTATCATCTCATGAGAGATTTGAGCAGTGAGGAGATGGCCACAAGCAAAACCCCACAGTGGCCTGGTGTGGATCTCCAGGGATGGGCTGGAGAAGTGGCCCCGTGCAGCCATCATGGAATGGATCAAAGTGCAAGGTCCTGCAGCTGGGGTGGGGCAATCCCCAGTTGAAAGAGAGAGTGGGGGATAGGGAAGAGCTTTGCAGAGAAGTGCTTTGGGTTATTGGTGGGTGATGAGGTGGGACATGAGCTGCCCATGGGCACCTGCTGCTGGAATTGTGTCCTGCACTGCATGACAAGCTCTCTGCCTGGCAGGTTGAGCGAGGTCCTTCACTCCCTCTGAACTCTTTTTGTGAGAGCATGGACTGCATGCAGATCTTGGGCCAATATCTCACTGGACATGCCAGAGTTCCCAGAAGGATGATGGAGGTGGCCTGAGAGTTGGAACATTTCTTTTATGATGAAGAACTGCAGTAGTTTGTGTCTTCCAACACAGAGAAATGATAGGTCTGTGTTGACTTTTGAATTTTTTTATAAACCGTTGTTAGGAAAGATGGGGCAAGCGCTTTTTATGAGGTCTAGGGTTCATTGTATACCATGTTGTTGTTTTCCACTAAAAGAAAGGTGTTTTTGATTAGGAGAAAGCTTTTCAGTGTGAGTTGTGTCAAAAAGGAAGATATTGCCCCGAGAAATTTTGGATGTGCCTCCAACATCCAAGTCTATCAGGAAGTGTTCCTGCTGGTGTCTGAGCTGTGGATTATATGGCCTTTAGAGAAAAGTATAAATTGGAAACTGAAAATATTGATTGCTTGCCTATCAAGGGGGCTCAGAGTTGCTTTACACTTTCTGTTGTCAGGCACTCAGATGTTGAGATGCAGATGAAGCAAGTTTTATGAATCAGAAAGAAAAGAGTAAATGTTATTCTCCTACCTTGTCATAGGGGATGCTTATTTTACTTTAGGTGGATCTATATCTCCAACTAATTGATCCCAGACAGTAAAAGAAGAATTCAAGACAAGTTTGAAAAAGCTCTGGATGTCTCCCTATATTATAGGTTAATGCTGGTATAAATGAAACGTGATTCTATTACGAGAAGCTGAATTCCATTCTTTACTGCCCTGCAATGAATGTTTCTTTCTGACTGTTCAATGTGACTGAAAAGAATACCCTGAAAGCACCGGCCAGCACATGTCAGATAGAAAGGGCTTGGAGTGGAATTAAGGCAGAGCTGCTGCTGTGGGTGTTTGCAGTCGGGGAGAGCCCCCGGGGCCGGTGCAGGCGCTGAGCCCCGGCCAAAGCCGGGCCCCGTTGAGCGCGGGCATGCGGCGGCTGCGGTGTCGCGGCGGCGCCTCCGGGTGTCGCTGTTGGCCGGCGCCGAGCGGCGCTGGAGCCGCCGCCGCCGCCGCCGCCGCAGCGTCCTGCCCCCGCAGGCTGCTCGCTCGGCCGGCGCCGGCCACAGCGGCAGCGGCACCGCCAGCAGCAGCAGCGGCGGCGAGAGGCGGCGAGAGGCGGCGCGGCGAGCTGGGTGTGTTTGAGCGGTGTCTGTTTTGGGCGGCGAGAGCGGCTGGAAGGGAGGCAGGGCAGCGGCAGTCGGCAGGAGCGCGGCGAGCGCAGTGGGCAGAGAATGGCGGTGAGGCAGAGGCGGCAGAGGCGCGGGCCGGGCGGCGGGCGAGCGCTGCTGGCCGCGCTGCTGCTGCTGCTGTGCGTGAGGTGCCGGGCGGCGGGCGAGCGGCTCCGCTACGCCATCCCCGAGGAGCTGGGCAGAGGCTCGCTCGTGGGGCCGCTGGCGCGGGACCTGGGGCTCAGCGCGGACGAGCTGCCGGCGCGCAAGCTGCAGGTGGCGTCTGCCGGCAAGAAGCAGCTGAAATACTTCACTGTGAATGAGGAGAACGGGAACCTGTATGTGAACGAGAGGCTGGACCGGGAGGAGATGTGCGGCGAGTCGGCGACCTGCTCCGTCAGCTTCGAGGTGCTGGTGCACAACCCACTGAACATTTTCCACGTCGAAGTAGCGATCGAGGATGTGAATGACAATTCCCCGACCTTCAGCAAGGCTGTTCTGGATCTCGAAATTGATGAATGGACTCTTGCCGGTGCTAGTTTTCCTTTGGAGACGGCTCGAGATGCGGACGCAGGAAGTAACTCCCAGATGACTTACCAGCTCACCAGCAACCCGTCCTTCTCTCTAGCCTTAAAGGAGAATCCCGACGGAAGCACGCAGCCAGAATTGGTGCTGGAGAGAGCGTTGGACCGGGAGAAGCAGAGCTCTTTTGATCTCGTGTTGATGGCGGTCGATGGCGGGGACCCCGCGAGGTCTGGGACTGTCCAAGTTCTTATCAACGTGACAGACGCCAACGACAACCCGCCCGTATTTAGCAAAAGCCTCTACGAAGCGGGAGTGTCAGAGAATTTGCCAGCGGGGTCACTGGTACTTCAGGTACAGGCGACGGATGCAGACGCGGGCACCAACGGGCAGGTGTCCTACTCGTTTGCCAACGTCCCTGACGCTATCCGTGCATTGTTTGCTGTCGATAGGGAAACTGGGGAGGTCAGGACAGTGGGTCCCCTCGATTTCGAGGAGAAGAGTAAATACACATTCGGCCTGCAGGCGAGGGATGGTGGGGGTTTGGTATCACACTGCAAGGTGCAAATAGACGTCATAGACGAGAACGACAACGCACCCGAGATCACGATTCTGTCACTGTCGAGCCCAGTGCCTGAAGACTCGCCAGTCGGCACGGTGGTAGCCCTGCTGAATGTAAACGACCCAGACTCCGGCGAGAACGGTGAGGTGTCGTGCTCGCTGTCGGGAGAGGCGCCGCTGTCGATCGTGGCGTCGTCGGGCGGCTCGTACAAGGTGGTGACATCGGGCGCGCTGGACCGCGAGCAGGCGTCGGAGCAGCGCGTGACGGTGGTGGCCCGGGACCGGGGCAGGCCGGCGCTGTGGAGCAGCAGGGAGCTGGTGCTGGAGGTGTCGGACGTGAACGACAACGCGCCGGTGTTCGAGGAGGCGGCGTACAGCGCGTACGTGGCGGAGAACAACGCGGCGGGCGCGCTGGTGCTGCGCGTGCAGGCGCGGGACGCGGACGCGGGCGCCAACGGGCGCGTGAGCTACTGGCTGGCGGGCGGCAGCGCGGGCGCGGCGGGCGCGGCGCCGCTGGTGTCGGTGGAGGCGCGGAGCGGCGCGCTGTACGCGCAGCGCTCCTTGGACTACGAGCAGTGCCGCGAGTTCACGGTGGCCGTGCGGGCGCAGGACGGCGGCTCGCCGGCGCGCAGCTCCACGGCCACGGTGCGCGTCTTCGTGCTGGACCGCAACGACAACGCGCCCAGGGTGCTCTGGCCCGCGGCGGCGGCGGCGGCGGGAGAGGCTCCGGGAGGGGCAGCGGCGGCGGCGCCTTTCGAGGTGGTTCCGCGCTCGGCCGAGGCCGGCTACCTGGTGGCCAAGGTGGTGGCGGTGGACGCGGACGCGGGGCGCAACGCGTGGCTGTCCTACGAGCTGGTGCAGGCGTCGGAGCCGGCGCTGTTCCGCGTGGGGCTGCACAGCGGCGAGGTGCGCACGGCGCGCGCCGTGGGCGAGCGGGACGCGGCCAAGCAGCGGCTGGTGGCCGTGGTGAAGGACCACGGGCAGCCGGCGCTGTCGGCCACGGCCACGCTGCACGTGGTGCTGGCCGAGAGCTTGCAGGAGGCGCTGCCGGAGCTGAGCGAGCGGCCGGCGGGCGCCGAGGCGGCGGCGGCGGCCGAGCTGCAGTTCTACCTGGTGCTGGCGCTGGCGCTGCTCTCGGCGCTCTTGGTGCTGAGCGTGGCGCTGGCCGTGCTGGCGCGGCTGCGCCGGGCCGGGCCGCCCGCCGTGCTGCGCTGCCTGGGCGCGCAGCGCTTCTCGCTGGCCGGCGCCGCCTTCCCGGCCGACTTCTGCGAGGGCACCTTGCCCTACTCCTACAACCTGTGCGTGCCGCCGCCCGCCCGCGCCCTGCCCGAGGCCGCTTGGCCGTCGCCGCCGCCGCCGGTGCCCATCCTGTCGGCGGAGGAGCTTCTGGGCGGCGATTCCTGCGACAAGCCGAGCCTGAGCAGTACTGCCGTGACGGGACAGCCACTGGCCGAACCCGACGCACCGCAGGTCTGTAAAGCCTGAGCTTCTTCTTTTTTTAGAATTTCCCGAAACGTCATCTTTTTTTCCCCACGTGTTTTTTTTTTTGTCTGGTGTCAGTGGGTATTCGTCATCTGTCATCTCATGTAGCAGCGGAAATTTGTAATTTTTTTCTCGGTAGCAGCTTTAGATGACAGGCTCTGACTGTAGCTCTTCTTTCGGCTAGTAGTAGCACTTTTCAGTGTTTCTCTTTGTTTCCCGGAGTTGTGTTTATGTGAGTTGCACAGTCCTGTCTCCGTGATGGACTGAGGTAAGGAACGGGCTACCTCCCTGTCATAGCAAGCACGGAGCCCTTGGTTCTTCCTTGGTCACAGGTTCAGGTTCCGCCACGAGATTTTGTCTTCAACACTCGAGCTCGCTAAATTAGAATGTGTTAGTAACATTGAAAGCAGTTTTGTATTCTGTGGAAGGAGAACGTTTGGTTCTGAAGGATGGAGTCGAGCAAAAAACCGAGATCCCTCTCCCCTGGTGTTGGAGCTTTTATCCTTCCTGACAGATTTGTTCAGAATGGGTGTGCTTGGAACTCGTGTATAGCTTTACACGTTCGTTCAACTTTGTTTTGTCCCGGTTAGATTTAGAAAGGAAACGAACGGGGAAAGTTCCATTATGAGTGAAAAAGAGTTTGTCACCGGTTTTGGGGGGAATGCAGTAGTGAGGCTAGATGGCTTCGTTTATGCATCCTGGCTGGCAGTTCACTCTCTTTTGCTCTGCAACTTTTTGATTCCGTACACTGGTGAGAATGCTGAAAGATTTCTGTTTAGAGATTGTTATTTTTCTATCCTCTTCTCAAAACGATGTTGGGGCTTTTAGTATATCTCAAATATATCGAGAACAGCAAACTTTTGCAATTCTGTTTGGTAGGGCAGACATATGAGATACGAAGGGATCCCATATCAGGGAGATTGGCAGAGGAGGGTTTTAGATGAATGGTTTACTAACGAACTACTTACACGTGGATTTCAGAAAAAAAGGAAACATTGAATGACTTGAATGAATTTAATGTGAATAAACTAAAGAAACAGTAGGTGTATCTTAGGAAGGGATGACAAATATTTTATGTTCAGGAAATTTCCTTTGAGAGTTTTAGCTGCATCTTTATTTGTACTTGTAATTCAGTCCTGTTACAATTAGCTCTCATATTTCAAGAAGCATGCAATTGCTCTCGTCTCACTTGTGTTAAAGAACCTGATAGATCTGTGTGTTTGGGATATGATATTTTCCCGTTATCTGTATGGGAGGCTGTTGTTCAATATGTTTTTGAAAAAAAAAGGATAAGAGTAACAATAAGCTCCAGGGTAAAATACAAAAAATATTTTTTAAATTTACACTAGTAAGTGATGAGTTACCCGTGCTGTTAGAGAACTCCGGCCACAGAATGCCTCTGCCTTCCTCCCGATGGTGATAGCGGGGAGGATGAAAGCAGAGATGGGCTGGGGAAATGCGGAGACAGGAGATCGGCGCTGGACGAAAGGCGCCATCTCGGTGGCGACCGTGGCCTGTATGGAGCAAGGCAGGGCGGGCAGCGCTGGGCAGCGCTTGGTGCCTGCAGTGCCGGGAGGAGGCTGCGGGCGCCGCTGTTGACCGAGAGGAGCGAGAGGAAGCTCGGAGCGCTACCGGCAGCCCCGCCCGCTGCGGACCCGCTCGATCACTCGCTCGCCGGATTTCTGGTTCGGAAGCCCGGCGATCTGCGATCGTCCTCACAGTGCGAATCCGTGCAGGAGGGGAGGAGAAAGAGACTACGACAGGGGCCGGTGAGCGGAGAGTCCTGTAGGAAACCACAGCAAGCGCGGGTACCAGAGCAGCAAGAGGCAGCGAGGAGCCGCCGCGGGCGAGATGTGCGCGGCGGGGAGGCGCTGGGGCCGGCGGCAGCGAGCTCTGCTCTGGGCCGTGCTGCTGGCGGCGTGGGAGGCGGCGTGGGGGCAGCTGCGCTACTCGGTGCCCGAGGAGATGCCCAAGGGCTCGTTCGTGGGCGACGTGGCCAAGGACCTGGGGCTGCAGCTGACGGAGATCCGAGATCGCGGCGTTCATATCTTGGACAAAGGTAGGACGCAGTATTTCGCTCTTCACGGGAAGACGGGACATTTAGTGACAGCAGAGAGGATCGACAGAGAGCAGCTGTGCGAGCGAGTGCAGCAATGCGTGCTGCGCTGTGAACTGATAGTGGAGGGAGAGATGCAGGTTTATGGGATCCAAGTGGAAATCACGGACATTAATGACAACGCGCCCAGCTTCAGAGAGGCTGAGACAGAGCTGAGAATGAGCGAGATGACAGCCCCCGGATCGCGGTTTGCCCTGGCCGAGGCTCACGACCCGGACTCGGGCCGGAATTCCCTGCAGAGCTACGAGCTGAGCGGTGACGAGCACTTCTCGCTGGCCGTGCAGGCGGACCCCGGCGGCGATCAGCGTCCCGAGCTGGTGCTGGCCAAGGCGCTGGACCGGGAGGAGGCGGCGTTTCACGAGCTGGTGCTGAGGGCGAGCGACGGCGGCGATCCGGCACGGACGGGCACGGCTCGGATCCGCGTGACCGTGGTGGACGCGAACGACAACGCGCCCGTGTTCAGCCAGGCGGAGTACACGGTGCGTGTGCCCGAGGACGTGCCTGTGGGCTCTGTTCTCGTCACCGTCACGGCCACGGACGCCGACGAGGGGCCGAATGGTCATGTGAAATATTTGCTGAAGAAAATCACAGGGAAAGCCTCGCAGATTTTCCAGCTCGATGCTGAGATAGGAGCGGTCACTCTGTTAGGGAGCCTGGACTACGAGGAGGGCAATTCCTACGAACTGGAGGTGCAGGCACATGATGGCGGAGCTCTTTCCGACACTGCCAAAGTTATAGTTACCGTAACGGATGTGAACGACAACGCCCCTGTACTCACAGTGTCGTCGGCGCTAAGCGAGATCTCTGAGGATGCGCCGTCAGGGACGGTGGTCGCCCTACTCCACGTGGAGGACCATGACTCAGGGGCCAACGGCGAGGTTCGCTGCTCACTCGATGGGGACGCCCCGTTCCGGCTAGAGAAATCCTATGAAGATTACTACCGTGTGGTGACAGCGAGAGAACTGGACAGGGAGCAGGTGTCGGAGTACAACGTGACGGTGCGGGCGGCCGACGGCGGGTCGCCGGCGCTGCAGAGCAGCGCGGTGCTGGCGCTGCGGGTGCTGGACGTGAACGACAACGCGCCGGTGTTCTTGGAGGAGCGCTACAGCGCGCGGCTGGCGGAGAACAACGCGGCGGGCGCGCTGGTGCTGACGGTGCGCGCCACGGACGCGGACTGGGGGCAGAACGCGCGCGTGCGCTACCGGCTGGCGGAGGGGCGGGTGCGGGGCGCGCCGCTGTCGTCGTACGTGTCGGTGCAGGCGGAGACGGGCGCGCTGTACGCGCTGCGCTCCTTGGACTACGAGCAGCTGCGCGAGCTGCAGCTGTGCGTGCGGGCGGAGGACGGCGGCGCGCCGGCGCTGAGCAGCAACGTGTCGGTGCGGCTGCTGATCGTGGACGAGAACGACAACGCGCCGCAGGTGCTGTACCCGGCGCCGGCCGCAGCGGCGGGCTCGGGCGCTGCTGCGGCGTGGTCGGGCGTGGAGCTGGCGCCGCGCTGGGCCGAGGCCGGCGCGCTGGTGGCCAAGGTGGTGGCGGTGGACGCGGACGCGGGGCAGAACGCGTGGCTGTCCTACGAGCTGGCCAAGGCCACGGAGCCGGGGCTGTTCCGCGTGGGGCTGCACAGCGGCGAGGTGCGCACGGCGCGCTCGCCGCTGGCCCGCGACGCGGCGCGCCACGTGCTGCTGGTGCTGGTGCGGGACCACGGGCGGCCGGCGCTGTCGGCCACGGCCACGCTGAGCGTGGTGCTGGCCGAGAGCGTGGCCGAGCTGCTGGCCGAGCTGGGCAGCGCGGCCCACGAGGCGGCGGCGCCGGGCGAGCCGGCCGCCAGCCTGACGCGCTGGCTCGTGCTGGCCGTGGCCGCCGTCTCGTGCCTCTTCGTGGCCTTCCTGCTGCTGCTGCTGGCGCTGCGCCTGCGCCGCTGCCACCGCCAGCAGCTGCTGCCGCCGGACAGCGGCGCCTTGCGCGGCGTGCCCGTCTCGCACTTCGTGGGCATCGACGGCGTGCGCGCCTTCCTGCAGTCCTACTCGCACGACGTGTCGCTCACGGCCGACTCGCGCAAGAGCCACCTGCGCTTCTCGGCCGCCAGCTGCTGCGACACCCTCCCGGCCCGGCCGCCGCCCGACGAGCCCGCGCCGCTGCTCGGGGACGGGGACCCGGCCGGCGCCCTCCCCTTGGACTCCGCCCCTTCCTCGGTGAGTTCCTCTGGTCAGATTTTCTCCGCGACCCTTTCTTGCGATGCAGCCCTGCCCTTTCCCCGCCGTGTTCTCTGTGTTTCATAGGAGACTTTGTTTAAAAGCATTGTCAAGTTTCCTTCATTGAAGTTCTGAAGGCTGGTGCCCATTGCTGTCTTTGTGTGAACCTTGCGCGGGTCTTCAGTCTTCCACTTCGTGAAGAAGGAAGGAGGGAGAAGGCTGCTGCTGGCAGAGTGTTGGTTAGGTTGGATGTTTGGCTGTTGATCTGGTTCCAGGCATTGTTCTCCTGTATCAGCTGTGCTGTGAAGAATCTGTCTTGCTCTTAGTAGTAGATCTTCTGAAGGGATGGATCACGTTATTAAGAAATACAACTTTTTAGCAGGCTCGTGTGTCTTCCCAAGAGCACAAGTGCTTTAAAAGTAGAATGTGTCTTGAACAAAATGCTGATGGCTTTGCGTTCAACATTTCTGTATCTTGTTATCAGACTTTATTGTTCCCCATGACACATAGTGGAGATCAGCAGGAAAAGTGTTTGCATCAGCCATGCTTTGGTCGTAGTCCCCAAGAGAGGATTGGACCAGGCAACAAGTGGTCCTTGATGATGTCTGTCTGTCTGTTATGAGGATGAAGGATCCTCTTGAAGTTGTGATTCTTTGAAAAGCCTTTGGGTGGCTGTGTGCAGAGGAGGAAATGGCAGAACTGGATTGTTTTGTAATTGTATTTTAAGATAGAGCTCTGTCAAATGGAGCCTTGGTTATAAAATTTTTAGCATGTCAAGAGAATTGCCTGGATGGGAAGGAGAGATTCAAGGTGCAGTGGGAGATACAAGGTGGGCATAATTCCCTGTGAGCAGATATTCACTGCCTCAGTGTCTCTTGGAAGACTTCTTGGCTTTTCCTTTGAGACCTGTGAAGTCTCTTCCCAGAACTGCAGTGAGCAGCAAATGTAGCTTCCAGAACACAGAGATGTACAGAGAGAGCTGTGTGCAATTGGTGCTGGGAAGAGCAATGGTCTGGGGAACTGGGCCTCCACTGTCCCATGTTTTTAAGGTATATGGGTGAAAGGACACCATGGATGGTGTGAAGGGTTGGGAATCTGAGTGCTGTGAGCTGTGTGTGAATATCTGCTGAAAGACTCAACGGAATGTTTTCCTCCATTCCCTTTCCATTTCCTACTTCTGGGATGAAGCCATGTGAGGTTCTTCTTCCCCAAGTAATTGTCTAGAAGATCTCTATTCCAGCTGCATGGAGAAGAACCCTGGAAGGATGTTGCTAAGTATTTCAGCATCATCACAATGGTGTCACTTCAAAGCTTAATTTTGTACTTTTGAAAGATGGGGTATGGGAATTGCAAGCTGTGTATTCAGTGCCTATAAACATCAACATCAATCGTCTACTGTGACTTATATAACCCAGAAGAGTGTTGGGAGCACTTCAGTTCTGCAGATGTTAACTTTCTGTCTCATTCTTCTGATCATCTGAAGATGGTTCTTTCATGTTTATAGGTGAAAAGAGAGAGACTTCCTTAGCGATGTTTCTTGAGAATATCTCTTTAATTAATGCTTTTTCTTGTCCCATGGCTAGGGTGAGATGTCGAATATTATCAGTAGTAAGGAGATATTGTCTGATCAACGTTCCTCTTGGTGGAGTCTCTCTAAATTCTGCAGGTCTCTGCAATCCATGGGAGCTGTGACGGGTTTATGTGGGAGTGTTCGTTGTGTGGTGTGTGAGGCGGCCCTGGTGGAGACATGGCAGGTGTTTTGTTGATCCCAAGGGCTATTGCTGGCCTTCTGAAAATGAGTCAGGAGGAGTTTTATGATATTCCCTTGTGTGGTTTGGACTGAAATGGCCCAGTTTGGGTTCCATATCCCTTTGCATCAAGAGTGGTAGTCACACATGCTTTGAGGAGTCCATGTGCTGAAGAATGGTGATGTTGCCTTTGAGGTGATACTTGGATGTGTGGGTCTTTGGCAGAGCTGGAAATAATTTAGGGCCTATATAACATTTCCCACTTGTAGAAGTAATATGGAGGAGCAGAATAATGTTAGTTGTGATGTTTGGGCTCTGAGAAGCTGTGCACATGAGTTTTCTTCTAATGATGTCTGTATGGAAAACTTGCTGTTATATTATTTTTGGCCAGCGAGAAGAAGTCTGTGTATGCAGAGACAGGGCTGGTGCTGGAGTTCAGTGTGATACAGATCAAAATGAATGAATGAATTGTGTCCAGTTCTGTTTGTCCTGGTATTTAGATGAGGCCCCCAGCTGTGGTTCCAAGCTTTTCCTTTCTCTTTGTATCCAAGGCAATGACAGTGTGGGGCCTGTGGAGTGACTCCTGAGTGAGGCCCCTGTGTATTGGTTCCAGTCCAGTTTCCTGGATTTTGTATATCCTGCAGTTGAGCCAATCTGCAATGTGAGGCCATGATTGATACTCTTCTGGTGTTTCCCATTCTTAACTGGGTTGATTTCAGGGTTGTTTTTTTTTTTTTGATGATTTGTTTGCTTTGGTTTTTTGTTCGGTTGTGTGTTTTTTTGTTTGCTTGTATTTTTGTCAAGGAGTAGAGTTGATCCTCGTTGTGCCTTGCAATTCTGCAAACTCCAAAACATAATTACCCAGTAGGGAGAGTATGTCTCATGCATCCCTTGAAGCTGTACGTGTAGTCATATTATCCTAGAAACGGAGAATCAGAGAGTGGTTGGTGCTGCAAAGCACCTTAAGGATCCTCTTGTTCCAGCTCCTCTGCCATGGGCAGGGACATCTTCCACCAGAGCAGGTGGCTCAGAGCCCCAGCCAGCCTGACCTTGAATATTTCATTCAAGAAATACAACTTCATGAATGGATGTTTCCCCAAGCTGTTGCTTTCTCTGGGGCCAACATGGAATTAAAATTGAGGTTGTGATGATGGTGAAAGCAAAGGCTGTGAATGCAGAGTGAGGAGAGTGAGAGCTCAGTTCTGTGCTGGGCAAATGGGGGACTCAGTGTGGGTTTGGCAGAGAAATGGTTTGAGTTCATGCTTGGTGCCACAGGCAGTACCCTTGCTGTTCTGATCCTGGTGTCTCTGTCATGAAAGACAATGTCAGTCCTTCAAAAGTAACATTTTGCACAGTAACTGTTCATGTAGAACCATAATTGTTGGCTGGAAGAGCTAATTAATCCCATGTGAAACCTCCATTATCCACCTGTATCTCGAGGCCACATTGCGATATTGAATTTCTTCAGAATTATAATTTCACTTTCATTCAGGTCTTTGTTTCCAAAAAGGCAGCAGCTCATTTCCACAATTCTGGTCACTATTTTAAAATATGAAACAGTGACTGATTTTTTCATCACATCCTTAAGTCTGTCACTCAAGACTGAACAGTGTGTGGGGACTATTGGGCAGAACTGATAAGGGAATCTGTTGTAATTTTTCAGTCGATTTATCTTGAGAAAGAGGCTGATGAGTAGCTGATTAAAATGTTGGTTTCATAACTGCAAGGTGAGCAGGCCATGCAATAGAAAAAGTTGCTGATGAGAGGATTCATTCTTGAAATGAACCCACCAGTCTCTTGTCCCATCTAAGTCCTGCCAATGACTTCTACATCCTCTCAGGTATGAATTTTAAGGCCTCGAATAAAGGCCTAGAATACTTCACAGTGAGCAGCTCTGACTCCTTGTTGTCTTCTAATGTTTCTTTGTCCTGTCTGATCCATATTTTTGGGGTTTCTGTGGTTTTCTTGCTTTGTTTTGTTCTTCCTTGATTTACTCAGTAGGTGAGTATACTTACTATTGCAAACAATCCATCTTTTTTTAGTAACATATGATATGCCAATGTCCCCTGCTCTTGTTGCAGTGGGAGTGGAAGGCAGGAGATATGAGAGTGACTTTTCTTCCTGTTCCTGTTGGCTGAAATAGATATGAATATGACTTTAGTAGACTTTGCCTCTCTGTGGAACAGAGCATGTGATAAGGATGGAGAGGAGATTCCCTCAAAGTCAACGGTTTGATGAGCCATTCTCAGTTGGATGCCTGCTGATCTTTTAGTATGATTGTTTATCATTTGTGTGCTCTAGAATCTTTCAGTTCCTTATCATAATGGTGGTGAGCAGACAATTGTAGCTCCCTTCAGGGTGTGGCTGCAGGGCATTATCATCTCATGAGAGATTTGAGCAGTGAGGAGATGGCCACCAGCAAAACCTCACAGTGGCCTGGCATGGAAGAAAAGGCAGAGAGGGGAGCTCTGTGTGTGAGGCTAGAGAAGAACTGGGTCATTGCCTTACTGGTCACATGTCACAGATAACACCAGGCTGTGCCTGCTGGAGTGCAGTGGGATCTGAGTTGGTTCTGTAGAGCAAGGCAAACCCACAAAATGTCATTGCATCCGTCCATTTCCATGTGTTTCTGAGTCTTGCATTGCTTGTGGTCATGAGCTCAGCCTCAGGGTGTCTGATCTCATGTGGAAGGTCTCCTGTGTGCCAGCTGCCCCAGTGCAGGTGCAGTTGCCACACCCAGCTGTGATGTTTCCAGCTGCACAGAGGAAGGGTTTGACAAGCACTCCTGGTGTGCTCAGCCAGGAACCTTTTGTCTGTAGTGTAATCATGCAGGATCATCTGTGCTGCAGCTGTCCAAGTGCAGAGTGAGCAGGCAGCCCGGGCAAGGTTTCCATGGACAGAGCAGGGCCCAGTGGGAGAAGGTGTGCAGTGTCCCCCAGGCCATCCCCCAGAGGAACATGCTGGGCAATCAGCTGGAGGCTGTCAAATGGCTGAGGAACAGGCTGGAGAGTCACCTGCAGAGAGTTACAGGCAGTGGCTCCATGTCCAGGTGCAAAGCAGGGACTTGTGCTGTCCCTCAAGGGCCCTGACTGGGCCCAGTTCTGTTCAGCACCTGCATGGCCAATGGTATTGAGGCACCTTCAGGCAATTTGCAGCTGACACCAACTGGAGTTGATTCAGTGCAGGGCAGAGATGGCAGCCAGGGATGGGCTGGAGAAGTGGCCCCGTGCAGCCATCATGGAATGGATCAAAGTGCAAGGTCCTGCAGCTGGGGTGGGGCAATCCCCAGTTGAAAGAGAGAGTGGGGGATAGGGAAGAGCTTTGCAGAGAAGTGCTTTGGGTTATTGGTGGGTGATGAGGTGGGACATGAGCTGCCCATGGGCACCTGCTGCTGGAATTGTGTCCTGCACTGCATGACAAGCTCTCTGCCTGGCAGTTCGAGAGAGGTCCCTCCTCCCTTCTGAACTCTTTTTGTGAGAGCATGGACTGCATGGGGATCTTGGGCCAATATCCCACTGGACATGCCAGAGTTCCCAGAAGGATCATGGAAGTGGACTGAGGGTTGTCTGCAGTGCAGATGGGCTGAAGGAATTTTAGGTCTTCAGTCATAGAGAGAAATGATCCCTCTGTGTAGACTTTCCAGTTTTTTTAGTGTATCAGTTTATGAATTAGCCTTTTGGAAATATGGACAGAGTTCCTTTAAGAAGGGTCAGTGATCATAGTACAGCTGACAAGTGTTTTTAACTAAGAGAAGGGACGTTTTGATTAGGAAAAAGCCTTTCAGTGTGGGTTGTGAGAAAGGGGAAGATATTGCCCAGAGAAATTTTGGATATGCCTCCAATGTTCAAGTCTAGCAGCAAGTGTTCCTGTTCATGTCAGTGGTGTGGATTAAATGACCTCTGAAGAATCCTTCATACTGCAAACATTCTTTGGCTGTATGAAGGACTCAGCATTGCTTTGTACTTTCCATTGTGAGGTGCTCAGATATGGAGATGCACTTGAAGCAAGTTTAATGAGTCAGAAAGAAGAGTCTATGTTATTCTGCTGTCTTGGGGTAGGGTTTGCTCAGATTGCTTAGGGTGATCTATATCTCAAATTAATTTGTTTCAAGTAATGAATAACATAATGCATAACCATTTAAGACATGTGACAAAGTGCGTGAAAGCTCTTGAAGTCTTCCCCATATTATCGGTTATTGCTGGTGTTAATGGCCCATGATTTTATTAAGAGCAGCTTAGTTCATTTGTTTTCTGCCCTGCCATGAAAATTTGCTTCTGACTGTTCAGTGTGACTGAAAAGAATGCCCTGAAAGCACCCGTCAGCACATCTGAGATAGAAAGGCCTTGGAGTGGAATTAAGCCAGAGCTGCTGCTGTGGGTGTTTGCAGTCGGGGAGAGCCCCCGGGGCCGGTGCAGGCGCTGAGCCCCGGCCAAAGCCGGGCCCCGTTGAGCGCGGGCATGCGGCGGCTGCAGTGTCGCGGCGGCGCCTCCGGGTGTCGCTGTTGTCCGGCGCCGAGCGGCGCTGGAGCCGCCGCCGCCGCCGCCGCCGCAGCGTCCTGCCCCCGCAGGCTGCTCGCTCGGCCGGCGCCGGCCACAGCGGCAGCGGCACCGCCAGCAGCAGCAGCAGCGGCGAGAGGCGGCGAGAGGCGGCGCGGCGAGCTGGGTGTGTTTGAGCGGTGTCTGTTTTGGGCGGCGAGAGCGGCTGGAAGGGAGGCAGGGCAGCGGCAGTCGGCAGGAGCTCGGCGAGCGCAGTGAGCAGAGAATGGCGGTGAGGCAGAGGCGGCAGAGGCGCGGGCCGGGCGGCGGGCGAGCGCTGCTGGCCGCGCTGCTGCTGCTGCTGCTGTGCGTGTGGTGCCGGGCGGCGGGCGAGCGGCTCCGCTACGCCATCCCCGAGGAGCTGGGCAGAGGCTCGCTCGTGGGGCCGCTGGCGCGGGACCTGGGGCTCAGCGCGGACGAGCTGCCGGCGCGCAAGCTGCGGCTGAGCGAGGAGAAGCAATACTTCACGGTGAATGAGGAGAACGGGAACCTGTACGTGAACGAGAGGTTGGACCGGGAGGAGATGTGCGGCGAGTCGGCGACCTGCTCCGTCAGCTTCGAGGTGCTGGTGCACAACCCGCTGAACATTTTCCGCGTAGAAGTGGGCATTGAGGACGTTAATGACAATTCCCCGGTCTTCAGCAAGGCTGCTCTGGAACTAGAAATTACCGAATTGACAGTGCCCGGGACTCGTTTTCCTCTAGAGATGGCCCGAGATGCGGACGCAGGAAGTAACTCCCAGCTGACTTACCAGCTATCCAGCAATCCATCCTTCTCTCTCATCTTGGATGAAAACCTGGGTGGAAAGAAGCAACCCGAATTAGTGCTGGAGAAAGCATTGGACCGGGAGAAGCAGAGCTCATTTGAGTTCGTGTTGACAGCGGTAGATGGCGGCGACCCTGCGAGGTCCGGGACTGTAGAGATTCGCATCAACGTGACGGATGCAAATGATAACCAGCCCGTATTCAGTCAAAGACTATACGAGGCGCGAGCAGCGGAGAATCTGCCGGCGGGGTCGCTGGTGTTGCAGGTGGTGGCCACGGATGCGGACGCAGGCTCCAATGGGCGGGTGTCCTACTCCTTCGGCAACGTCCCGGATGCAATTCGCAGATTGTTCACTGTCGACAGTGATAGTGGAGAGATCAGGTTGGTGGGTCCCCTCGATTTCGAGGAGAAGAATAAATACATCTTCGGCTTGGAGGCGAGGGACGGTGGCGGGCTCACCGGTCACTGTGAAGTGCAGATAGACGTCACGGACGAGAACGACAACGCACCTGAGATCATCATTCTGTCCCTCTCGAGTCCCGTGTCCGAGGATGCCCCGACTGGCACCGTAGTGGCCGTGCTGAAAGTTCGGGATCGGGACTCCGACGAGAACGGTGAGGTGTCGTGCTCGCTGTCGGGAGAGGCGCCGCTGTCGATCGTGGCGTCGTCGGGCGGCTCGTACAAGGTGGTGACATCGGGCGCGCTGGACCGCGAGCAGGCGTCGGAGCAGCGCGTGACGGTGGTGGCCCGGGACCGGGGCAGGCCGGCGCTGTGGAGCAGCAGGGAGCTGGTGCTGGAGGTGTCGGACGTGAACGACAACGCGCCGGTGTTCGAGGAGGCGGCGTACAGCGCGTACGTGGCGGAGAACAACGCGGCGGGCGCGCTGGTGCTGCGCGTGCAGGCGCGGGACGCGGACGCGGGCGCCAACGGGCGCGTGAGCTACTGGCTGGCGGGCGGCAGCGCGGGCGCGGCGGGCGCGGCGCCGCTGGTGTCGGTGGAGGCGCGGAGCGGCGCGCTGTACGCGCAGCGCTCCTTGGACTACGAGCAGTGCCGCGAGTTCACGGTGGCCGTGCGGGCGCAGGACGGCGGCTCGCCGGCGCGCAGCTCCACGGCCACGGTGCGCGTCTTCGTGCTGGACCGCAACGACAACGCGCCCAGGGTGCTCTGGCCCGCAGTGGCGGCGGCGGCGGGAGAGGCTCCGGGAGGGGCGGCGGCGCCTTTCGAGGTGGTTCCGCGCTCGGCCGAGGCCGGCTACCTGGTGGCCAAGGTGGTGGCGGTGGACGCGGACGCGGGGCGCAACGCGTGGCTGTCCTACGAGCTGGTGCAGGCGTCGGAGCCGGCGCTGTTCCGCGTGGGGCTGCACAGCGGCGAGGTGCGCACGGCGCGCGCCGTGGGCGAGCGGGACGCGGCCAAGCAGCGGCTGGTGGCCGTGGTGAAGGACCACGGGCAGCCGGCGCTGTCGGCCACGGCCACGCTGCACGTGGTGCTGGCCGAGAGCTTGCAGGAGGCGCTGCCGGAGCTGAGCGAGCGGCCGGCGGGCGCCGAGGCGGCGGCGGCGGCCGAGCTGCAGTTCTACCTGGTGCTGGCGCTGGCGCTGCTCTCGGCGCTCTTGGTGCTGAGCGTGGCGCTGGCCGTGCTGGCGCGGCTGCGCCGGGCCGGGCCGCCCGCCGTGCTGCGCTGCCTGGGCGCGCAGCGCTTCTCGCTGGCCGGCGCCGCCTTCCCGGCCGACTTCTGCGAGGGCACCTTGCCCTACTCCTACAACCTGTGCGTGCCGCCGCCCGCCCGCGCCCTGCCCGAGGCCGCTTGGCCGCCGCCGCCGGTGCCCATCCTGTCGGCGGAGGAGCTTCTGGGCGGCGATTCCCTCGACAAGCCGAGCCCGAACAGCACCGCCGTGACGGGAGAGTCGCCGGCCAATCCCGACGCACCGCAGGTCTGTAATTTCGGGCGCTCGTTCTGTTATTGAGACTTTCCTATCATGGTCCTTTCCCCCCTCTTTCTCTCGGCATAGGGTCCATGACAAGTCCCCGTTTGTGTCTCCATGTAGCTGCAGAAAGTCTTCATCTTTTCTTGGTATCGGCTTCTGTTTCGGATGAGATGCTTTGAGTATAATTCTCTTTTTAACTTGGAGTAGTGGTCACCTGTTTTCCGGGGTTATTTTTTTGTGGGAGGCACACACTTATCTCCATAAATTTAGGAAATTATTTAACAAACTGAATTAAGGAAAGGGCTATGCCCCTTCCATGGAGAGCAGGACGCTAGCAGTAGCACCTGGCTCTTCCTTGGGAACAGAGTCAAGTTCAATGGAAGAGGTTTTGTCTTCAAAACTCGTGCTCTATAAATTAAAATGCGTTTCCATTGCTGATTCTGTGTGATGTAGTTGGACAGGAAAAAAATCACTGATAATGATGTTGTAGCTTTTTTCCCTTCCTGTGTTTATTCAGAAAGTGCATTTGAAACTTGTTTATAGCTTTAGACAAATTCGTTTATTAATGGTTTTGAGGGGGGTGTCCTATTGGACTCAAAGGAAACGTTTCTGGAATGTTGTGTTCTGCATTCTGAGTGAAAGAAAAGAATGTCGCTTCTTTTAGGGGTAATGCAGTAGTGGGCTTGGGTTCATTTTTTCATCCTGACTGGCAGTTCCTTGTTTTACTCTTAATTATATTTATTTCATACAGAGGTGAAAGTGCAGAAAGGTTTGCTTCAGATGTTTTTCTTTTTCCTTTCGTCTTTACCCTAAGGGTTTGAGATTTATGGAGATGTCGGTTTTCTGGACATCAGCGAGATTTTAAAATTCTGACTCTTCACAAGGATAAGCATCTGAGATAGGAATGTGTGACAGTATCAAGGAGATTAGCTAAATGACAGTTCAGGCACTTGAATCCAACTCGTTTGTACATTTTTCACGGGTAATCAGAGTTTCCAGCGGGAAACTGTACTTTTCCCCTACTGTTCTACAATTCTTTTCCTTGAATTGTTGTACCAACCTGATTAAGAAATTATTCCTCTGATAGTTTCTTAATACACTTCAATGCTTTACAAGTTGATTCCTGATAAATTCTTTTTCTTGTGGCTGTAGAATTACTTGATGAGGTGTATATGTGTAAAAAGTAAGGAAACAAGAAAATTAACTGAGGATAGCGAGATTGAAACATTTGAATCTTCGTCCCTTCAAGTTTCCCTTTCAGACTATTGGCTGCATCTTTATTTCTACCTCTAATAATCATATAAAAGTTAGCTTCCTGACTTCAAGAAGCATGCAATTGTTCTCATCCCGCTTGTGTTAATGAGCCTGACAGCTCCGGTTATCGGCGTGTGTGGGTGTGTATCTAATGTTTTCAATCTCAGACCCCGTTGCTGAAGAGGTTTTTGAACAAACACGGTTGGACTGATGGTAATCTAGAGCTTGTAATGTGAAAAACATGCTTTAATTTACATATATTGCCTTTAGTAAGTTATTAGTACCTCCTGCGGTAGAAACACCACCCCCACATTCATCCTGACCGTGATCCCGTGAAGGATCAAAGCCGAGGTCGGCTGGAGAAAAGGCGGTGCAGGAGGTCACCGCTGCACGAGAAAATTGTCTCGGTGGCAAATATCGGGTCCTCCCGAGCTGTCCGTGGGAAGGCAGAAGCGCAGCGCTGGGCAGCGCTCGGTGCCTGCAGTGCCGGGAGGAGGCTGCGGGCGCCGCTGTTGACCGAGAGGAGCGAGAGGAAGCTCGGAGCGCTACCGGCAGCCCCGCCCGCTGCGGATCGGCTCGCTCGGTTGTTCGCTCCGTGTCCGAACGTGCGGTCCCCGATCGTCCCCGCGGTGCTGGTCCATTGTGGAGCCAGGCGGAGGCAGCGTCAGCTGCGCACGGTGCAGGAGGTGCGAGCATTGAGTGGCAGCGGGATTGGATCGGCGGTGCTGCGGTGCCGGCGGTTCCGCGGGCGAGATGTGCGCGGCGGGGAGGCGCTGGGGCCGGCGGCAGCGAGCTCTGCTCTGGGCCGTGCTGCTGGCGGCGTGGGAGGCGGCGTGGGGGCAGCTGCGCTACTCGGTGCCCGAGGAGATGCCCAAGGGCTCCTTCGTGGGCGACGTGGCCAAGGACCTGGGGCTGCAGCTGGCAGAGATCAACGAGCCGGGCGTCCGCATTGTCTCCCAACGTACTGTGCAGTATTTCGCTCTGCATGGGAAGACGGGACATTTAGTGACAGCAGAGAGGATCGACAGAGAGCAGCTGTGCGAGAGTGTGCAGCAATGCGTGCTGCGCTGTGAACTGATAGTGGAGGGGGAAATGAAATTCTATGAAATAGAAGTGGAAATCACTGATATTAACGACAACGCGCCCAGCTTCAAGGAAACAGAGCTAGAACAGAGAATGAGCGAGACATCACCAGTGGGGTCGCGATTTCCCCTCTCCGAGGCTCACGATCCGGACTCTGGCCGGAATTCGCTGCAGAGCTACGAGCTGAGCGGTGACGAGCACTTCTCGCTGGCCGTGCAGGCGGGCCCCGGCGGCGATCAGCGTCCCGAGCTGGTGCTGGCCAAGGCGCTGGACCGGGAGGAGGCGGCGTTTCACGAGCTGGTGCTGAGGGCGAGCGACGGCGGCGATCCGGCACGGACGGGCACGGCTCAGATCCGCGTGACGGTGCTGGACGCGAACGACAACGCGCCCGTGTTCAGCCAGGCTGAGTACACGGTGCGTGTGCCCGAGGACGTGCCCGTGGGTTCCACCCTCATCACTGTCACAGCCAAGGACAACGACGAGGGGGGTTTTGGTAACGTGAAATACTCGTTTAAGAAAGTAACCGAGAAAGCATCGAAGACATTCCATCTTGACTCTGAGACTGGAGCTGTCACGCTATCGCGGAGCCTGGACTTCGAGGAAGGTGACTCATATAAGCTTGAGGTGCAGGCACAGGATGACGGCGGCCTTTCGGACACTGCCGAAGTCACGATCACTGTCACAGACATAAACGACAACGTGCCGGTGATTTCTATGCGGTCAGCGCTAAGTGAGATTTCTGAGGACGCCCCTTCGGGAACGGTGGTCGCCCTGCTGCACGTACATGATAAAGACTCGGGGAAGAACGGCGAGGTGCGCTGCTCGCTTGACGGGGATCTCCCGTTCCGGCTGCAGAGCTCTCACGGCAGCTACTACAGCGTGGTGACAGCGAGAGAGCTGGACCGGGAGCAGGTGTCGGAGTACAACGTGACGGTGCGGGCGGCCGACGGCGGGTCGCCGGCGCTGCAGAGCAGCGCGGTGCTGGCGCTGCAGGTGCTGGACGTGAACGACAACGCGCCGGTGTTCTTGGAGGAGCGCTACAGCGCGCGGCTGGCGGAGAACAACGCGGCGGGCGCGCTGGTGCTGACGGTGCGCGCCACGGACGCGGACTGGGGGCAGAACGCGCGCGTGCGCTACCGGCTGGCGGAGGGGCGGGTGCGGGGCGCGCCGCTGTCGTCGTACGTGTCGGTGCAGGCGGAGACGGGCGCGCTGTACGCGCTGCGCTCCTTGGACTACGAGCAGCTGCGCGAGCTGCAGCTGTGCGTGCGGGCGGAGGACGGCGGCGCGCCGGCGCTGAGCAGCAACGTGTCGGTGCGGCTGCTGATCGTGGACGAGAACGACAACGCGCCGCAGGTGCTGTACCCGGCGCCGGCCGCAGCGGCGGGCTCGGGCGCTGCTGCGGCGTGGTCGGGCGTGGAGCTGGCGCCGCGCTGGGCCGAGGCCGGCGCGCTGGTGGCCAAGGTGGTGGCGGTGGACGCGGACGCGGGGCAGAACGCGTGGCTGTCCTACGAGCTGGCCAAGGCCACGGAGCCGGGGCTGTTCCGCGTGGGGCTGCACAGCGGCGAGGTGCGCACGGCGCGCTCGCCGCTGGCCCGCGACGCGGCGCGCCACGTGCTGCTGGTGCTGGTGCGGGACCACGGGCGGCCGGCGCTGTCGGCCACGGCCACGCTGAGCGTGGTGCTGGCCGAGAGCGTGGCCGAGCTGCTGGCCGAGCTGGGCAGCGCGGCCCACGAGGCGGCGGCGCCGGGCGAGCCGGCCGCCAGCCTGACGCGCTGGCTCGTGCTGGCCGTGGCCGCCGTCTCGTGCCTCTTCGTGGCCTTCCTGCTGCTGCTGCTGGCGCTGCGCCTGCGCCGCTGCCACCGCCAGCAGCTGCTGCCGCCGGACAGCGGCGCCTTGCGCGGCGTGCCCGTCTCGCACTTCGTGGGCATCGACGGCGTGCGCGCCTTCCTGCAGTCCTACTCGCACGACGTGTCGCTCACGGCCGACTCGCGCAAGAGCCACCTGCGCTTCTCGGCCGCCAGCTGCTGCGACACCCTCCCGGCCCGGCCGCCGCCCGACGAGCCCGCGCCGCTGCTCGGGGACGGGGACCCGGCCGGCGCCCTCCCCGCGGATTCTGCCCCCCTCCCGGTGAGTTCCCCGTACGAGTTTTGCTCGGCCATTCTTTCTTCTTTTGCTTCTCTACTCTTTTCCATGTCCTGCAGACTCATGCTTGCAGACATGGAAGGCAAAGTATCTTTTAGGTACGTGCTGATCTCGTGGCTTATTGCTACACCACGGTGGAGATGGGGTCGGGTCTTGGCTTTCCAGTTTGTGAGGGATGCATGATAAGGGAGACTGATCTTGGCTGGAGAGTTTTTCTAAATGAAGTTTTTTCTGTATCATGTGATTCTCGCTGCCTCAGTATCTTTTGATGGACAAGTAGCATTTCACCTCCTTTCCACTTCTTCTCTGAGATGTATTTGACAGGAAAATATTTCTTCCCTCTTAGTAGAGCACTGTAAAGATACCTGTTAAGGCTATATGTCATCCTGGTGCATGTTGAAGGGAAACCCTCTGAATATCTGGTATTTTGATGGAAACTGCTTTCAAAGGATCAAGGTCGAGACAGAGCATGCAAGATCTTAGAGGCAGGAGATGAAAATAGTGGGCTCTGTGTGTGAAAAACTCTTAGGAGGTAAGGTAAGATGAGTTTTTAGTGTTGATTTGTAGTATAAAGTAATGCAATTTTCTCCTTCCCAAATATGTCTTGCTTAACAGATATTAATTCAGTTCAACTGAGAACAGGTGTGTTTGTAGGGTATTGTAATGTATTTAATGTCTAGCCAATGTATTTAATGAATAGCCTTATATATTCTAATCTGGAATGTCACAATGGGAGCTTTGCAATAAGGAAATTCATTACATCCCTACTTTTAATACCTAGATTATATATTTTCTCCAACAGCCCTAATCTAGATGAGCTTGATCCTTTCATTTCTGGAGATGTTATCTTCTTGTCCTGTTCTTTGCTCTGATCTTAAGATGGGCCTTTGTATCTGGTAGTATCTGATCACATCTCTTACATTTGCCTCGTTGTCCTATACATGACTTTCATTTTTACAACTCGACAGGAAAAGATATTTATAGATTAGTTTCCTTAAATTTTTAATGGGAGAAATTGTCATGTTTCCACTTGCAGACGTTAAGTTAAATGTTAGCCATGGTAAGTTGTCTCTGCAACTGTTCTTGCAGTAAAGTACCTCTGCGAGTTTCAGTTCCTTGCAGGTGCAGCATGTGAGGAAGCCCTGTTGGAGAGAAAGCAGGTGTGTTTTTAACTTCCATGGTCCATTGCTGGACTACATAAAGTAAATATGCTCAGATTATAAATGGCCCAGCTGTGGATTCATAAGCTTGCTTTTATATAATGGTGTGCTCTCTGTGAATGATAGTTTAACTGTTGACTTGTTTGTCATGACCAGGTAGAGATGGGCCTGTGTGTGTCTGAAACTCTATCTGTAAACATCTCTGGAGTCACTGATCTTACTTGTAACATCCTCATGGTGAACAGTCAGGGAGAGATTGCTCCCAGGGAGAGACTGGCCCCTCAGCAGGCAGAGCGGGGTTCTATGATTTGGGTGTGCCAAGGCCTGTGCCACTTACACCCAGTGCCCTTTTCCTGTGTCCAGAAAAGGATGGCAATCCTCCAGTGAATTTGTCTGCAAGCAATGCCCAGGGCAGTGCATGCTTCAGTGCTTCTGTGTCTAAGAAATGCTGTGGGAAATGTCATTTGTCCAGCTATGTGTCCTTGTTACAGTTGTGATGTAGAGTTTCACTGTGTTTGTACTAAGTTTTTCCAAGCTTTGAGCAAATCTTCAGACGTTATTAATGGCTCTTGCTTGTTGATGTTACTGCTGATGTTTTTTGTTTTTTTGTTTTTTTTTTTTTTTAATTGAAATTGGTAGGATTGTAGGGATGGGAGAGTCTAATTTACCAGCAAAGTCCAGGTTTGGAGTTTTTATTTGAAGCACATGCCAGAAAGTCACTCATTTTATCCTCTGCCATGTCTGACACAGCTCTTCCCTGTGAGTGGTAGCTCTGGGATGTGGACATAGACTTCACATGAATGGTTCCAAAGTGGCATATATCCAAAACTGTCCAAGTGTTTAGGAAGAATGATGACATCTATGTATTGATCCTGATCTGAGTCTTTAACTGAGCTGCATATTGGTTATGACTGTTTAGACATTTTACATTTCTTCAAATATCAGTGATGAGCAGAGTCCATATGTGTGGACCTGTGTTGTGATCCCTGCTCTCCATAAGGAGAAGTTGTGTGGAAAACTTCTTCCAGTGGTGTCTGTCTGCAAAGGGGTCCCTGTTGGGTGCTGTCTGAGCATTGTGCCAGTGCAGAGACAGGGCTGGTGGAAGAGTTGCTGAAATATCTAAAGGGTTGGTATAAATATTCAGTTTTCCCTAGCTGTTATATGGATCACATAGTTATGGTTGTGTGCATTTTTCTGTGCTTTTTCTCCAAAGGAATTTCTTGCAGTGCCTTACTTCTAGATATTCGATATGTGTCTTATGTACTTGTTAAAGCTGACACAAGTTAGGCCTTCAAACTTACACCTTTAAACATAAGCCTTCAAATATAGGCCTTTAAACATAGGCCTTCAAACACAGGCCTTCAAACATAGGCCTTCAAACATAGGCCTTCAAACACAGGCCTTCAAACATCGGCCTTCAAACATAGGCTTTTAAACACTGGCCATTAAACTTGGGTCTTTAAAATCAGGCCTTTAAGCATAGGCCTTCAAACATAGGCCTCTAACCTTAGGCCTTCAAACTTAGGCCTTCAAATCTGTGGGGTATGAGCAGGCCACATAGTAGAAAAGCTGATGAGAGCTCTGGAGTGTTTAATGAAATGAAGTCACACTGGCAGTCTAGAACAAGATTTCAAGGTCTCACTTCCAGCCTGACACCTCAGTGGGCTCCAAGTGCTGTCGGGAATGAATTTCCTTGCCCACAGAGAGGCCTGAGATTTCCTCTGGGTGAGTTTCTCTGAATGCACTCCTAATGCATCCCTGCATTGCTGGAGTGGTTTTCTTTTCTTGACATGTTATTACAGCTGATGTAGAATGAGGACATGTGAGGGGGGTACATCTGTCTTCTAATTTTGTCATATGTTAAGAGATGTAAAAATGTCACATCTGTGTGGATCTGTGCATGTGATAAAAGAGGGGAAGTGCATAGTTTGATAGAGAGTTCATGAAAGTGGCAATTATATTTTCCACCTTGGATCTCAATTCAGGCTCTGTTTCCTGGAAGGCCATGGTTCCTGTTTCCTTCCCACTTGTGAGTGCTGCTTTGCAGGAAACAGTAACTTCCCTTGAGAACCAAATGAAGACAGAACAGTGTGTGTGAGGAAAATGAAAAAGCTGCTTAACTCAAGTGGGTAGCTGTAAAATGCTGCTGTCCAATTCCACTTACCTGGGGATTCTTCTTGTGTCTCTGAGGTCTACACAGGTAGGAGCTGCTCTCTGTGGGTTCCTGCACTGCACAGGCCCTGCTGTGTCACAGTGGCCAATGATTGGCCCCATGTATGGCAATGGGAGATATTTGGCTTGGCTTCTTTGATTTAATAAGTGCCAAGGATTTCTGTTGCTCTGCTGCTTAGTAAAGTCATTTAGTCCAGTCAGAGAGACCTCATAGTCCTTTAAAATTCCTGCAGCTTGCCTAGCTTGTGCCTTTAGGCCTATGTGAGTTTCTAGGTATTCTAGGAAAGAATTTTAAGGCTGTGTTGTGGTAAAGCACCAGAAAATCACAACACTGAAATATCTCCCCCATTCTGATGGGGTCAGATGGAAGTTTGGGGTTTGTATATGAATCTTCAGAATTCATTGAAAACCATTCAGCTGATTTTGCAGTCCTAAAACGGATTGGGGAGATGTTGAGACTTTTGCCTAGAGGTTAGGAAAATCAAAACAATGGAAATATTAAATCAGTAATTGTAGCAGGCCAAATTTTTGAGTTTCCACCAAAAGCACAGAAGGTTTTCAGAATGGAAGGGGAGTCAGTGTAAGGCAGAGTCTGCAGTGTTTTGCACTTTCTTATTCTCTGCCAGTTATGTATGTACACTGGCATTTATCTGAGAGCACATCCACTGCTTCTGGGCTTCACATTTCTCTGCAAGTGTTATTCACTGTAAAAATGTCCTTTTGATTTGCATGAGTTTTTCACAGATGATGGGCAAACAATATCTTGGGTATAACTGGAACAATTAAATTCTAAATCATCTCAGCAATCATCTTTTCAGATTTTTGCTTCAGGTCTTTGACTGTGCATGAGACAACCGATCTCGATTTTTGGAACACATATTTGGTTTCTGATTTTCATGCCATCTCAAACCAGAGAGTGCAGAAAATCTTTGATAAGGAGGAATATTTGTTTCCGTGTCTATTGCAGCTAGAAATAAATAGATCGTTCTCACACGGATATTGCTGCTGTAATCATAAGGGTTGCTAGTTGTGGTTAAGCCAGAGCTGCTGCTGTGGGTGTTTGCAGTCGGGGAGAGCCCCCGGGGCCGGTGCAGGCGCTGAGCCCCGGCCAAAGCCGGGCCCCGTTGAGCGCGGGCATGCGGCGGCTGCAGTGTCGCGGCGGCGCCTCCGGGTGTCGCTGTTGGCCGGCGCCGAGCGGCGCTGGAGCCGCCGCCGCCGCTGCCGCAGCGTCCTGCCCCCGCAGGCTGCTCGCTCGGCCGGCGCCGGCCACAGCGGCAGCGGCACCGCCGGCAGCAGCAGCGGCGGCGAGAGGCGGCGCGGCGAGCTGGGTGTGTTTGAGCGGTGTCTGTTTTGGGCGGCGAGAGCGGCTGGAAGGGAGGCAGGGCAGCGGCAGTCGGCAGGAGCGCGGCGAGCGCAGTGGGCAGAGAATGGCGGTGAGGCAGAGGCGGCAGAGGCGCGGGCCGGGCGGCGGGCGAGCGCTGCTGGCCGCGCTGCTGCTGCTGCTGCTGTGCGTGTGGTGCCGGGCGGCGGGCGAGCGGCTCCGCTACGCCATCCCCGAGGAGCTGGGCAGAGGCTCGCTCGTGGGGCCGCTGGCGCGGGACCTGGGGCTCAGCGCGGACGAGCTGCCGGCGCGCAAGCTGCGGCTGAGCGAGGAGAAGCAATACTTCACGGTGAATGAGGAGAACGGGAACCTGTACGTGAATGAGAGGCTGGACCGGGAGGAGATGTGCGGCGAGTCGGCGACCTGCTCCGTCAGCTTCGAGGTGCTGGTGCACAACCCGCTGAACGTTTTCCATGTCGAAGTGGCGATCGAGGACGTGAATGACAACAGCCCGGTCTTCAGGAAAGCTTTTCTGGATCTCGAGGTCGGTGAATGGACGCTTCCCGGTGCTCGTTTTCCGCTGGAGATGGCCCGAGATGAGGACGCAGGAAGCAATTCGCTGCTGACTTACCAGCTCACCAGCGACCCGTCCTTCTCTCTGGTCATGAAGGAGAGCCCTGACGGAAGAAAGCAGCCGGAATTGGGGCTGGAGAGAGCGTTGGACCGGGAGAAGCAGAGTTCCTTTGAGCTGGTGCTGACAGCAGTGGATGGCGGGGAGCCCGCGAGATCTGGGACTGTCCAGGTTCACATAAACGTTACTGACGCCAACGACAACCCACCCGTGTTCAGCAAAAGCCTCTACGAGGCGCGAGTGGCAGAAAATCTGCCGGCAGGGTCGCTGGTGTTGCAGGTGGTGGCCACGGATGCGGACACAGGCTCCAATGGGCAGGTGTTCTACTCCTTCGGCAACGTCCCGGACACCATCCGTGCTTTGTTCACTGTTGACAGCAATACCGGTGAGGTCAGGACAGTGAGTGCCCTCGATTTCGAGGAGAAGAATAAATACATCTTCAGGCTGGAGGCGACGGACGGAGGCGGGTTGACGACTCACTGCACGGCTCAAATAGATATCACGGACGAGAATGACAACGCCCCGGAAATCACCATTCTGTCGCTTTCGAGCCCGGTGCCTGAGGATGCTCCGGTGGGTACGGTGGTGGCCGTCCTGAAAGTGCGGGACAGAGACTCTGGCGAGAACGGTCAGGTGACGTGCTCGCTGTCGGGAGAAGCGCCGCTGTCGATCGTGGCGTCGTCGGGCGGCTCGTACAAGGTGGTGACATCGGGCGCGCTGGACCGCGAGCAGGCGTCGGAGCAGCGCGTGACGGTGGTGGCCCGGGACCGGGGCAGGCCGGCGCTGTGGAGCAGCAGGGAGCTGGTGCTGGAGGTGTCGGACGTGAACGACAACGCGCCGGTGTTCGAGGAGGCGGCGTACAGCGCGTACGTGGCGGAGAACAACGCGGCGGGCGCGCTGGTGCTGCGCGTGCAGGCGCGGGACGCGGACGCGGGCGCCAACGGGCGCGTGAGCTACTGGCTGGCGGGCGGCAGCGCGGGCGCGGCGGGCGCGGCGCCGCTGGTGTCGGTGGAGGCGCGGAGCGGCGCGCTGTACGCGCAGCGCTCCTTGGACTACGAGCAGTGCCGCGAGTTCACGGTGGCCGTGCGGGCGCAGGACGGCGGCTCGCCGGCGCGCAGCTCCACGGCCACGGTGCGCGTCTTCGTGCTGGACCGCAACGACAACGCGCCCAGGGTGCTCTGGCCCGCGGCGGCGGCGGCGGGAGAGGCTCCGGGAGGGGCGGCGGCGCCTTTCGAGGTGGTTCCGCGCTCGGCCGAGGCCGGCTACCTGGTGGCCAAGGTGGTGGCGGTGGACGCGGACGCGGGGCGCAACGCGTGGCTGTCCTACGAGCTGGTGCAGGCGTCGGAGCCGGCGCTGTTCCGCGTGGGGCTGCACAGCGGCGAGGTGCGCACGGCGCGCGCCGTGGGCGAGCGGGACGCGGCCAAGCAGCGGCTGGTGGCCGTGGTGAAGGACCACGGGCAGCCGGCGCTGTCGGCCACGGCCACGCTGCACGTGGTGCTGGCCGAGAGCTTGCAGGAGGCGCTGCCGGAGCTGAGCGAGCGGCCGGCGGGCGCCGAGGCGGCGGCGGCGGCGGCGGCCGAGCTGCAGTTCTACCTGGTGCTGGCGCTGGCGCTGCTCTCGGCGCTCTTGGTGCTGAGCGTGGCGCTGGCCGTGCTGGCGCGGCTGCGCCGGGCCGGGCCGCCCGCCGTGCTGCGCTGCCTGGGCGCGCAGCGCTTCTCGCTGGCCGGCGCCGCCTTCCCGGCCGACTTCTGCGAGGGCACCTTGCCCTACTCCTACAACCTGTGCGTGCCGCCGCCCGCCCGCGCCCTGCCCGAGGCCGCTTGGCCGCCGCCGCCGCCGCCGGTGCCCATCCTGTCGGCGGAGGAGCTTCTGGGCGGCGATTCCTGCGACAAGCCGAGCCCGAACAGCACCGCCGTGACGGGAGAACAACTGGCCGAACCCGACGCATCGCAGGTCTGTAAAGCCTGAGCTTCTTCTGTTTCTACAAGTTCCCGAAACGTCATCTTTTTTTCCCCGGGTATTCTCGGTGTGCTTTCAGTGGGGATTCTTCATCTGTATCCTCATGCAGCAGCGGAAGGTTTTAATTTTCCCTCGGTAAGCGCTTCAGCTGACAGGTTTTGATTATAGGTCTCCTTTCGGCTAGTAGCGGTGTTTCTCAGTGTTTCTCCATGTTTCTCGGAGCTGTGTTTATGTGAGTTGCACAGTCCTTTCTCCGTGACGGACTGAGTTAAGGAACGGGCTATCCCCCATTCATGGCGAGCAGGTAGCACTTGGTTCTTCCTTGGTCACAGGTTCAGCTTTAGGCTCGAGGTTTTGTCTTTAACACTTGAGATCCATAAATTAGAATCTATTAGCAACATTGAAAGCAGATTCGTATTCTGTGGAACGAGAATGGCTGATTCTGCATGACGGGGTCGAGGAAAAAAAGAGAGAGCACTGACATCTGGTGCTGGAGATATTTCTTTCCTGACTGAATTGTTCAGAAAGGGTGTGCTTGGAAGTCGTGTATAGCATTACCCAAACCCATTCGTTAATTTTTTTTTTCACGGTTAGATTTAGAAAGGAAAGGAATGTGGAAAGTTCCTTTCAGTCTTTCTTCTGACTGAAGGAAGAGATTGTCGCTCGTTTTGGCAGGAATGTAGTAGTGAGGCCAGATGGCTTCGTTCATGCGTCCTGGCTGGCCGTTCGCTCTGTTTTGCTCTTCATGATCTTTATTTCATACACTGGTGAGAGTGCTGAAAGATTTCTGTTTCAGAGATTGTTATTTTTCTATCTCAAAAGGATGTTGGGGGTGTTAGCAGGTCTGAAATATCTCGAGAACAGCAAAACTTTGCAATTCTGTTTATTAGGATAAACATCTGAGATATTAAGGGATCCCATATCAGGGAGATTGGCCAGAGGAGGGTTTAGGCACTTGAATCAAGCCCATTCGCACATTGATTAGTGGTCAGCAGTTTCATGACTTGTACTTTTGTTCTCCGGTTCCATGATTGTTTCCTTGAGCACATATCATATCAACGTCATTAGGAAATATTTAGATGATTAGTTTACTAACGAGCTTCAGTGCTTCACACATTGATTTTGGGGGAAAAAAAGGAAAGCTAGAATGACTTGAATAACTGCAAACCTGTATAAACTAAGGAAACACTGGGCCTATCTTATGAAAGGACATCAAGTATTTCCAGTCCTGAAAGATTCACCTGAGAGTTCATGCAGTATCTTTATTTGTTCTTTTAATTGAATCCTGTACCAATAGGCTCCCTGACTTCAAGAAGTATGCAATTGCTCTCGTCCCACTTGTGTTAAAGAACCGAATAGGTCTGTGTGTTCGGGATGTAATATCTTCCCGTTTTCTCTCTGCGAGGCTGTTGTTGAAGATGTCTTTGAACAAAAAGGATAATCTTAAGAATAAGCTACAGGGTGAAATACGAAAACTTAGTTTTAATTTACATATGGACATTATTTCCATAATGACATGAATAAGGGATGGGTTTCCTGTGCGGTTAAAGAACTCCGGCCACAGAATGCGTCTGCCTTCCTCCCGATGGTGATAGCCTGGAGGATGAAAGCAGAGATGGGCTGGAGAAATGCGGAGGCAGGAGATCGGCGCTGGACGAAAAGCGCCATCTCGGTGGCGACCGTGGCCTGTATGGAGCAAGGCAGGGCGGGCAGCGCTGGGCAGCGCTCGGTGCCTGCAGTGCCGGGAGGAGGCTGCGGGCGCCGCTGTTGACCGAGAGGAGCGAGAGGAAGCTCGGAGCGCTACCGGCAGCCCCGCCCGCTGCGGATCGGCTCACTGGGTTGCTCGCTCCGTGTCCGAACGTGCGGTCCCCGATCGTCCCCGCGGTGCTGGTCCATTGTGGAGCCAGGCGGAGGCAGCGTCAGCTGCGCACGGTGCAGGAGGTGCGAGCATTGAGTGGCAGCGGGATTGGATCGGCGGTGCTGCGGTGCCGGCGGTTCCGCGGGCGAGATGTGCGCGGCGGGGAGGCGCTGGGGCCGGCGGCAGCGAGCTCTGCTCTGGGCCGTGCTGCTGGCGGCGTGGGAGGCGGCGTGGGGGCAGCTGCGCTACTCGGTGCCCGAGGAGATGCCCAAGGGCTCCTTCGTGGGCGACGTGGCCAAGGACCTGGGGCTGCAGCTGACGGAGATCCGAGATCGCGGCGTCCAAGTGGTCTCCGAAGGTAGGACACAGTATTTCGCTTTGCACGGGAAGACGGGACATTTAGTGACGGCAGAGAGGATCGACAGAGAGCAGCTGTGCGAGCGTGTGCAGCAATGCGTGCTGCGCTGTGAGCTGATAGTGGAGGGACAGATGCAGGTTTACGGAATACAAGTAGCGATCACAGACATTAACGACAACGCTCCAAGCTTCCGAGAGGCAGAAACAGAGCTAAAAATGATAGAAACAACAGCTCCGGGGTCGCGGATTCCCCTACCAGACGCTCATGATCGGGATTCTGGCCGGAATTCCCTGCAGAGCTACGAGCTGAGCGGTGACGAGCACTTCTCGCTGGCCGTGCAGGCGGGCCCCGGCGGCGATCAGCGTCCCGAGCTGGTGCTGGCCAAGGCGCTGGACCGGGAGGAGGCGGCGTTTCACGAGCTGGTGCTGAGGGCGAGCGACGGCGGCGATCCGGCACGGACGGGCACGGCTCGGATCCGCGTGACCGTGGTGGATGCGAACGACAACGCACCCGTGTTCAGCCAGGCGGAGTACACGGTGCGTGTGCCCGAGGACGTGCCCGTGGGCTCCACCCTCTTGACCATTCCGGCCACAGATGCAGACGAGGGGCTGAATGGGGAAATTAAATACTCGTTTAAGAAAATCACAGAGAAATCCTCTCAGACTTTCCAGCTGGATAGCGACATGGCTGCGATCACGCTGTTGCAGAGCCTGGACTTCGAGGAAGGGGATTCCTACGAGCTGGAGGTACAGGCACATGATGGGGGAGGCCTTTTTGATACGACAAAAGTCTTGGTCACTCTGATAGATGTCAATGACAATGTGCCGGAGATTTCGGTGCGCTCGGCACTAAGTGAGATCTCGGAAGATGCTCCTCCGGGAACTGTGGTAGCCCTGCTGTACGTGAGGGACAGGGACTCCGGGCCTAACGGCGAGGTGCGTTGCTCAATCGACAAGGACGTCCCGTTCCGGCTGGAGAAATCTTTTGAGGATTACTACCGTGTGGTGACAGCGAGAGAGCTGGACCGGGAGCAGGTGTCGGAGTACAACGTGACTGTGCGGGCGGCCGACGGCGGGTCGCCGGCGCTGCAGAGCAGCGCGGTGCTGGCGCTGCGGGTGCTGGACGTGAACGACAACGCGCCGGTGTTCTTGGAGGAGCGCTACAGCGCGCGGCTGGCGGAGAACAACGCGGCGGGCGCGCTGGTGCTGACGGTGCGCGCCACGGACGCGGACTGGGGGCAGAACGCGCGCGTGCGCTACCGGCTGGCGGAGGGGCGGGTGCGGGGCGCGCCGCTGTCGTCGTACGTGTCGGTGCAGGCGGAGACGGGCGCGCTGTACGCGCTGCGCTCCTTGGACTACGAGCAGCTGCGCGAGCTGCAGCTGTGCGTGCGGGCGGAGGACGGCGGCGCGCCGGCGCTGAGCAGCAACGTGTCGGTGCGGCTGCTGATCGTGGACGAGAACGACAACGCGCCGCAGGTGCTGTACCCGGCGCCGGCCGCAGCGGCGGGCTCGGGCGCTGCTGCGGCGTGGTCGGGCGTGGAGCTGGCGCCGCGCTGGGCCGAGGCCGGCGCGCTGGTGGCCAAGGTGGTGGCGGTGGACGCGGACGCGGGGCAGAACGCGTGGCTGTCCTACGAGCTGGCCAAGGCCACGGAGCCGGGGCTGTTCCGCGTGGGGCTGCACAGCGGCGAGGTGCGCACGGCGCGCTCGCCGCTGGCCCGCGACGCGGCGCGCCACGTGCTGCTGGTGCTGGTGCGGGACCACGGGCGGCCGGCGCTGTCGGCCACGGCCACGCTGAGCGTGGTGCTGGCCGAGAGCGTGGCCGAGCTGCTGGCCGAGCTGGGCAGCGCGGCCCACGAGGCGGCGGCGCCGGGCGAGCCGGCCGCCAGCCTGACGCGCTGGCTCGTGCTGGCCGTGGCCGCCGTCTCGTGCCTCTTCGTGGCCTTCCTGCTGCTGCTGCTGGCGCTGCGCCTGCGCCGCTGCCACCGCCAGCAGCTGCTGCCGCCGGACAGCGGCGCCTTGCGCGGCGTGCCCGTCTCGCACTTCGTGGGCATCGACGGCGTGCGCGCCTTCCTGCAGTCCTACTCGCACGACGTGTCGCTCACGGCCGACTCGCGCAAGAGCCACCTGCGCTTCTCGGCCGCCAGCTGCTGCGACACCCTCCCGGCCCGGCCGCCGCCCGACGAGCCCGCGCCGCTGCTCGGGGACGGGGACCCGGCCGGCGCCCTCCCCTCGGACCCCGCCCCTTCCTCGGTGAGTTTCTCTGGTCACATTTTCTCCACGACGGTTTCTTGTAATGCAGCCCTGCCCTTTCCCCGCCGTGTTCTCTTGCTTGCCTAGGAGACTTTGTCTAAAAGCATGGTCAAGTTTCCTTCATTGAAGTTCTGAAGGCTGCTGCCCATTGCTGTCATTGTGTGAACCTTGCGTGGGTCTTCAGCCTTCCAGTTCGTGAAGAAGGAAAGAGGGAGAAGGCTGCTCCTGGCAGGCTGTTGATTAAGTCGGAGGTTTGGGTATCGACCAGGTTCCAGGTGTTGTTCCCCTCTCTCAGCTGTGCTGTGTAGAATCTGTGTTCCTGATAGCCTTGGCTCTTCTCAAGAGATGGATAATGTTATTAAGAAATACAACTTTTTAGCAGGCTCGTGTGTCTTCCCAAGAGCACACGTGCTTTAAAAGGTAGAATGTGTCTTGAGCGAAATGCTGATGGCTTTGTGTGGAACCTCTCTGTATGTTGTTATCAGCCTTTATCGATCTCCATGATACATAGTGAAGGTCAGCCGGAAAAGTGTTTGTATCATCCATGCTTTGTTCTTTGTCCCCAAGAAAGGACTGGACCAGGCAACAAGTGGTCCTTGATGATGTCTGTCTGTCTGTTATGAGGATGAAACATCCTCTTGAAGTTGAGATTCGTTGAAAAGCCTTTGGGTGGCTGAGTGTGGAGGAGGAAATGGCAGAACGGGATTGTTTTGTAATTGTACTTTAAGGTAGAGCTCTGTCAGATGGAGCTGGATGAGCCTTGGCTCGAAATTATTTAGCGTGGGGAATTGCCTGGATGGGAAGGAGAGATTCAAGGTGCAGTGGGAGATACAAGGTGGGCATAATTCCCTGTGAGCAGATATTCACTGCCTCAGTGTCTCTTGGAAGACTGCTTGGCTTTTCCTTTGAGACCTATGAAGTCTCTTCCCAGAACTGCAGTGAGCAGCAAATGTAGCTTGCACAGCACAGAGATGTACAGAGAACTGTGTGCAATTGGTGCTGGGAAGAGCAATGGTCTGGGGAACTGGGCCTCCACTGTCCCATGTTTGTAAGGTATATGGGTGAAAGGACACCATGGATGGTGTGAAGGGTTGGGAATCTGAGTGCTGTGAGCTGTGTGTGAATGTCTGCTGAAAGACTCAAGGGAATGTTTTCCTCCGTTTCCTGTCCATTTTCTATCTCTAGCATGAAGGAATGTGGAGTTCTTTGCCGCAAAGTAATTGTTTAGAAGATCTGTATTCCAGCTGCATGGAGAACCTTGACAGGTTCTTAATATGTATTTGTTTGTCATCATAATGGTGTCACTTCAAAGCTTAATTTTGTACTTATGACAGCTGGGGTATGGGAATTGCAAGCTGTGTATTCAGTGCCTATAAACAACATCATCTATCATCTACTCTGAGTTATAAAACCCGGAAGAGTGTTGGGAGCTCTTCAAATCTGCAAGCGTTTACTTTCTGTCTCATTCTTCTGATGATCTGAAAATGGTTCTTTATGTTTATAGATGAAAAGACAGAGACATTTCCATGGACAAATTTCTTCAAATGTCTCTGTAATAAATGTTTTTTCTTGTCCGCTGTCTCGTATGTGAAGTCCAATATTATCCCTGGTAAGAAGATACGGTCGAGTAACTTTCCTTTTGGTGGAGTCTCTCTAAATTCTGATGATCTGTGCTATCCATGGGAGGTGGGAAGGGTTAGAAGGGAGTGTTGGGTGTGTGGTGTGTGAGGAGGCCCTGGTGGAGACATGGCAGGTGTTTTGTTGATCCCCAGGGCTATTGCTGGCCTTCTGAAAATGAGTCAGGAGGAGTCGTATGATATTCCCTTGTGTGGTTTGGACTGAAATGACCCAGTTTGGGTTCCATATCCCTTTGCATCAAGAGTGGTAGTCACACATGCTTTGACGAGTCCATGTGCTGAAGAATGGTGATGTTGCCTTTGAGGTGATACTTGGATGTGTGGGTCTTTGACAGAGCTGGAAAGAATTTGTGGCCTGTATGACATTTCCCACTTGTTGAAGTAATATGGAGGAGCAGAATAATGTTAGTTGTGATGTTTGGGCTCTGAGAAGCTGTGCACACAACTTTTCTTCTAATGATGTCTGTATGCAAAATTTGCTGTCATGTTATGTTTTGGCAGAGAGAAGAAGTCTGTGTATGCAGAGACAGGGCTGGTGCTGGAGTTCAGTGTGATACAGTTCAAACTGAATGAATGAATTGTGTCCAGCTCTGTTTGTCCCGGTATTTAGATGAGGCCCCCAGCTGTGGTTCCAAGCTTTTCCTTTCTCTTTGTGTCCAAGGCAATGACAGTGTGGGGCCTGTGGAGTGACTCCTGTGTGAGGCCCCTGTGTATTGGTTCCAGTCCAGTTCCCTGGGTTGTGTATATCCTGCAGTTGAGCCAATCTGCAATGTGAGGCCATGATTGATACTCTTCTGGTGTTTTCCCATTCTTGGCTGGGTTGATGTTAGTTTCTTTGCATAATTGGTTTTGTTTGGATGGTTTGCTGTTTTGCTTGTATTTTTCTTCTTCTGTATTTTTTGGAGTAAAGTTATCCTCATTGATCCTGGCAATTCTGCAAACTCCAAAACATATAATTCTCCAGTAGGGAGAGTATCTCTCATCCATCCCTTGGAGCTGTACATGTAATCATTTTATCCTAGACACACAGAATCATAGAGAGGTTTGTGTTGAAAACCACCTTAAAGATCCTCTCATTCACCCTCCTCTGCCATGGGCAGGGACATCTTCCACCAGAGCAGGTGGCTCAGAGCCCCAGCCAGCCTGACCTTGAATATTTCATTGAAGAAATAGAACTTCATGAATGGATGTTTCCCCAAGCTCTTGCTTTTTCTGTGGCCAACATGGAATGAAAGTTTTGGTTTGTGTTGATGGTGAAACTGAAGGCTGTGAATGCAGAGGGAGGAGGGTGAGAGCTCAGTTCTGTGCTGGCAAATGGGGGACTCAGTGTGGGTTTGGCAGAGAAATGGTTTGAGTTCATGCTTGGTGCCACAGGCAGTGCCCTTGCTGTTTTGATCCTGGTGTCTCTGTCATGAACAACAATGTCAGTCCTGCAACTGTAACATTTTGCACAGTGACTGTTCATGTAGAACCATAATTGTTGGCTGGAAGAGGTAATTAATCCCCTGTGAAACCTCCATTATCCACCTGTATCTCGAGGCCACATTGCGATACTGCGTTTCTTCAGAATTATAATTTCACTTTCATTCAGGCCTTTGTTTCCAGGAAGGTTGCAGCTCATTTCCAAAATTTTGGTCACTATTTTAAATAGGAAACAGAGACTGTGGTTTTTCAGCACATCCTGAAGTCTCTCACTCAAGACTGAACAGTGTGTGGGGACTATGGGGCAGAAGTGATAAGGGCATCTGCTGTAAATTGTCAGATGATGTACCTTGAGAAAGAGGCTGATGAGAAGCTGTTTAAAATGATGGTTTCATGACTGGGCAAGGTGAGCAGGCCATGCAATAGAAAAAGTTGCTGATGAGAGGACTCATTCTTGAAATGAACCCACCAGTCTCTTGTCCCATCTAAGTCCTCAGGGCCAAACACTTGCAGATTCTCAATGACTTCTACATCCTCTCAGGTATGAATTTTAAGGCCTGGAATAAAGGCCTAGAAGACTTCACAGTGAGCAGCTCTGACTCCTTGTTGTCTTCTAATGTTTCTTTGTCCTGTCTGATCCATATTTTTGGGGTTTCTGTGGTTTTTTTTGCTTTGTTTTGTTCTTCCTTGATTTACTCAGTAGGTGGGTATCCTTACTATTGTCAACAATCCATCTGTTTTGAGCAATGTATGATGTGTTAATGTCCCCTGCTCTTGTTGCAGTGGGAGTGGAAGGCAGGAGATATGAGAGTGATTTTGTGTTCTGTTCCTGTTGGGAGAAATAGATGTAAATATGACTTTAGTAGACTTTGCCTCTCTGTGGAACAGAGCATGTGATAAAGATGGGGAGAAGATTCCTTCTCAGCCAATGGTTTGATGAATCATTCTCAGTTGGATGCCTGCTGATCTTTTAGTATGATTGTTTATCATTTGTGTGCTCTAGAATCCTTCAGTTCCTTATCATAATGGTGGTGAGCAGACAATTGTAGCTCCCTTCTGGGTGTGGCTGCAGTGCATTATCATCTCATGAGAGATGTGAGCAGTGAGGAGATGGCCACAAGCAAAACCCCACAGTGGCCTGGCGTGGAAGAAAAAGCAGAGAGGGGAGCTCTGTGTGTGAGGCTAGAGAAGAACTGGGTCATTGCCTTGCTGGTCACATGTCACAGATAACACCAGGCTGTGCCTGCTGGAGTGCAGTGGGATCTGAGTTGGTTCTGTAGAGCAAGGCAAACCCACAAAATGTCATTGCATCTGTCCATTTCCATGTGTCTCTGAGTCTTGCATTGCTTGTGGTCATGAGCTCAGCCTCAGGGTGTCTGATCTCATGTGGAAGGTCTCCTGTGTGCCAGCTGCCCCAGTGCAGGTGCAGTTGCCACACCCAGCTGTGATGTTTCCAGCTGCACAGAGGAAGGGTTTGACAAGCACTCCTGGTGTGCTCAGCCAGGAACCTTTTGTCTGTAGTGTAATCATGCAGGATCATCTGTGCTGCAGCTGTCCAAGTGCAGAGTGAGCAGGCAGCCCAGGCAAGGTTTCCATGGACAGAGCAGGGCCCAGTGGGAGAAGGTGTGCAGTGTCCCCCAGGCCATCCCCCAGAGGAACATGCTGGGCAATCAGCTGGAGGCTGTCAAATGGCTGAGGAACAGGCTGGAGAGTCACCTGCAGAGAGTTACAGGCAGTGGCTCCATGTCCAGGTGCAAAGCAGGGACTTGTGCTGTCCCTCAAGGGCCCTGACTGGGCCCAGTTCTGTTCAGCACCTGCATGGCCAATGGGATTGAGGCACCTTCAGGCAATTTGCAGCTGACACAATTGGAGTTGATTCAGTGCAGGGCAGAGATGGCAGCCAGGGATGGGCTGGAGAAGTGGCCCCGTGCAGCCATCATGGAATGGATCAAAGTGCAAGGTCCTGCAGCTGGGGTGGGGCAATCCCCAGTTGAAAGAGAGAGTGGGGGATAGGGAAGAGCTTTGCAGAGAAGTGCTTTGGGGTATTGGTGGGTGATGAGGTGGGACATGAGCTGCCCATGGGCACCTGCTGCTGGAATTGTGTCCTGCACTGCATGACAAGCTCTCTGCCTGGCAGGTCGAGGGTGGTCCCTCCTCCCCTCTGAACTCTTTTTGTGAGAGTATGGACTGCATGGGGATCTTGGGCCAATATCCCACTGGACAGGCCAGAGTTCCCAGAAGGATCATGGAAGTGGCCTGAGGGTTGTCTGCAGTGCAGATGGGCTGAAGGTGTTGTAGGTCTTCCAGCACAAAGAAATTATACCGCTGCATAGGCTTTTTAATTTATTTATAAATGAGCTTTTAGGAAAGATGGGGCAAGCTCTTTTTTATGAGGTCCAGTGATCTTAGGACAGCAGACTATTCTTTTCCACTAAACTAAGGGAGATTTTGATTAGGAGTAATTTTTTGTGTGTGAGTTGTTTTAAAATGGTAGATATTGTTCAGAGAAGTTTTTAACATGCCTCCAACGTTCAAGTCTAGCGGAAAGTGTTCCTGTTCATGTCAGAGCTGTGGATTAAATGGCCTTTAGAACAATGGAAACTAAAAATATTGTTTGGGTTTATGAGGGACTCAGTGTTGCTTTGCTTTCCGTTGTCAGGTGCTCAGATATGGATGAATGAAACAACTCAGAGTTAGCAACTTTAATGAGTCAGAAACGAAAGAGTAAATGTTATTCTGCTATCTTGGCATAGGGTACCCTCACATGGCTTTAGGGTGATCTCTATCTCATATTAAATATTTCTCAAGTAATGAATAACACTTCAAGACATGTGAAAAAGTGCGGAAAAGCTCTTGAAGTCTTCCCTATATTATCCTTTTTTACTGCTGTAGATGGGCCGCCATTTTATTAAGAGCAGTTGAATTCCATTCTTTACTGCCCTGCAATGAATATTTGCTTCTTTCTGTAGAATGTGACTGAAAAGAATGCCCTAAAAGCACCTGGCACTACATCTGAGATAGAAAGGCCTTGGAGTGGAATTAAGCCAGAGCTGCTGCTGTGGGTGTTTGCAGTCGGGGAGAGCCCCCGGGGCCGGTGCAGGCGCTGAGCCCCGGCCAAAGCCGGGCCCCGTTGAGCGCGGGCATGCGGCGGCTGCAGTGTCGCGGCGGCGCCTCCGGGTGTCGCTGTTGTCCGGCGCCGAGCGGCGCTGGAGCCGCCGCCGCCGCCGCCGCCGCAGCGTCCTGCCCCCGCAGGCTGCTCGCTCGGCCGGCGCCGGCCACAGCGGCAGCGGCACCGCCAGCAGCAGCAGCAGCGGCGAGAGGCGGCGCGGCGAGCTGGGTGTGTTTGAGCGGTGTCTGTTTTGGGCGGCGAGAGCGGCTGGAAGGGAGGCAGGGCAGCGGCAGTCGGCAGGAGCGCGGCGAGCGCAGTGGGCAGAGAATGGCGGTGAGGCAGAGGCGGCAGAGGCGCGGGCCGGGCGGCGGGCGAGCGCTGCTGGCCGCGCTGCTGCTGCTGCTGCTGTGCGTGTGGTGCCGGGCGGCGGCCGAGCGGCTCCGCTACGCCATCCCCGAGGAGCTGGGCAGAGGCTCGCTCGTGGGGCCGCTGGCGCGGGACCTGGGGCTCAGCGCGGACGAGCTGCCGGCGCGCAAGCTGCAGGTGGCGTCTGCCGGCAAGAAGCAGCTGAAATACTTCACTGTGAATGAGGAGAACGGGAACCTGTACGTGAACGAGAGGTTGGACCGGGAGGAGATGTGCGGCGAGTCGGCGACCTGCTCCGTCAGCTTCGAGGTGCTGGTGCACAACCCGCTGAACATTTTCAGTGTCGAGGTGGCGATCGAGGATGTGAATGACAATTCCCCGGCCTTCAGGAAGGCTGCTCTGGATCTCGAAATTGATGAATGGACTCTTGCCGGTGCTCGTTTTCCTTTGGAGACGGCTCGAGATGCGGACGCAGGAAGTAACTCCCAGATGACTTACCAGCTCACCAGCAACCCGTCCTTCTCTCTAGCCTTAAAGGAGAGCCCCGACGGAAGCACGCAGCCAGAATTGGTGCTGGAGAGAGCGTTGGACCGGGAGAAGCAGAGCTCTTTTGATCTCGTGTTGATGGCGGTCGATGGCGGGGACCCCGCGAGGTCTGGGACTGTCCAAGTTCTTATCAACGTGATAGACGCCAACGACAACCCGCCCGTATTTAGCAAAAGCCTCTACGAAGCGGGAGTGTCAGAGAATTTGCCAGCGGGGTCACTGGTACTTCAGGTACAGGCGACGGATGCAGACGCGGGCACCAACGGGCAGGTGTCCTACTCGTTTGGCAACGTCCCTGACGCTATCAGTGCATTGTTTGCTGTCGATAGGGAAACTGGGGAGGTCAGGACGGCGGGTGCCCTCGATTTCGAGGAGAAGAGTAAATACACATTCGGCGTGGAGGCGAGGGATGGTGGGGGTTTGGTATCACACTGCAAGGTGCAAATAGACGTCATAGACGAGAACGACAACGCACCCGAGATCACGATTCTGTCACTGTCGAGCCCAGTGCCTGAAGACGCACCAGTCGGCACCGTCGTAGCCCTGCTGAATGTAAAGGACCCAGACTCCGGCGAGAACGGTCAGGTGTCGTGCTCGCTGTCGGGAGAGGCGCCGGTGTCGATCGTGGCGTCGTCGGGCGGTTCGTACAAGGTGGTGACATCGGGCGCGCTGGACCGCGAGCAGGCGTCGGAGCAGCGCGTGACGGTGGTGGCCCGGGACCGGGGCAGGCCGGCGCTGCGGAGCAGCAGGGAGCTGGTGCTGGAGGTGTCGGACGTGAACGACAACGCGCCGGTGTTCGAGGAGGCGGCGTACAGCGCGTACGTGGCGGAGAACAACGCGGCGGGCGCGCTGGTGCTGCGCGTGCAGGCGCGGGACGCGGACGCGGGCGCCAACGGGCGCGTGAGCTACTGGCTGGCGGGCGGCAGCGCGGGCGCGGCGGGCGCGGCGCCGCTGGTGTCGGTGGAGGCGCGGAGCGGCGCGCTGTACGCGCAGCGCTCCTTGGACTACGAGCAGTGCCGCGAGTTCACGGTGGCCGTGCGGGCGCAGGACGGCGGCTCGCCGGCGCGCAGCTCCACGGCCACGGTGCGCGTCTTCGTGCTGGACCGCAACGACAACGCGCCCAGGGTGCTCTGGCCCGCAGTGGCGGCGGCGGCGGGAGAGGCTCCGGGAGGGGCAGCGGCGGCGGCGCCTTTCGAGGTGGTTCCGCGCTCGGCCGAGGCCGGCTACCTGGTGGCCAAGGTGGTGGCGGTGGACGCGGACGCGGGGCGCAACGCGTGGCTGTCGTACGAGCTGGTGCAGGCGTCGGAGCCGGCGCTGTTCCGCGTGGGGCTGCACAGCGGCGAGGTGCGCACGGCGCGCGCCGTGGGCGAGCGGGACGCGGCCAAGCAGCGGCTGGTGGCCGTGGTGAAGGACCACGGGCAGCCGGCGCTGTCGGCCACGGCCACGCTGCACGTGGTGCTGGCCGAGAGCTTGCAGGAGGCGCTGCCGGAGCTGAGCGAGCGGCCGGCGGGCGCCGAGGCGGCGGCGGCGGCGGCGGCCGAGCTGCAGTTCTACCTGGTGCTGGCGCTGGCGCTGCTCTCGGCGCTCTTGGTGCTGAGCGTGGCGCTGGCCGTGCTGGCGCGGCTGCGCCGGGCCGGGCCGCCCGCCGTGCTGCGCTGCCTGGGCGCGCAGCGCTTCTCGCTGGCCGGCGCCGCCTTCCCGGCCGACTTCTGCGAGGGCACCTTGCCCTACTCCTACAACCTGTGCGTGCCGCCGCCCGCCCGCGCCCTGCCCGAGGCCGCTTGGCCGCCGCCGCCGGTGCCCATCCTGTCGGCGGAGGAGCTTCTGGGCGGCGATTCCCGCGGGAAGCCGAGCCCGAGCACTGACCTCGTCGAGGGAGAGCCGCCTGCCAATCCCGATGCACCACAGGTCTGTAAAGCGTGAGCTTCTTCTGTTTCTAAGTTCCCGAAATGTCATCGTTGTTTCCCGCGTGTTCTCTGCGTGGTGTCAGTGGGTATTCTTCATCTCTATCTCCACGTAGCAGCGGAACTTTTTCAGTTTTTTCTCTGTAACTGCTTCAGCTGACAGACTTTGTTGATAGCTCTCGTTTCGGCTAGTAGCAGCGTTTCTCAGTGTTTCTCCATGTTTCCCGGGGTCGTGTTTATGTGAGTTGCACAGTCCTGTCTCCGTGACGGTCTGAGTTAAGGAACGGGCTATCCCCCATTCATGGCGAGCAGGCAGATCTTGGTTCTTCCTTCGTCACTGGTTCAGCTTTAGGCTCTCGATTTTGTCTTCAACACTCGTGCTCCATAAATTAGAATCTATTAGCAACATTGAAAGCAGATTCGTATTCTGTGGAACGAGAATGGCTGATTCTGCATGACGGGGTTGAGGATAAAAAAAGGAGAACACCGATATCTGGTGCTGGAGATATTTCTTTCCTGACTGATTTGTTCACAAAAGGGGTGCTTGGAACTCGTGTATAGCTTTACCCAAACCCGTTCGTTAATTTTTTTTCCCCGTTAGGTTTAGAAAGGAAAGGAATGTGGAAAGTTCCTTTCACTCTTTTTTTTCTGAGTGAAGGAAGAGATTGTCGCTCGTTTTGGCAGGAATGCAGTAGTGAGGCTAGATGGCTTCGTTTATGCGTCCTGGCTGGCAGTTCGCTCTGTTTTGCTCTTCATGATCTTTATTTCATACACTGGTGAGAGTGCTGAAAGATTTCTGTTTCAGAGATTGTTATTTTCTATCTCACAATGATGTTGGGGTTGTTAGCAGGTCTGAAATATCTCGAGAACAGCAAAACTTTGCAATTCTGTTTATTAGGATAAACATCTGAGATAGTAAGGGATCCCATATCAGGGAGATTGGCCAGAGGAGGGTTTAGGCACTTGAGTCAAGCCCATTTGCACATTGATTAGTGGTCAGCACAGTTTCACTTGTTGTACTTTTGTTCTAGGGTCCCATAATTATTTTCTTGAACACATAGCCAAGAACGTAATTTACAGATACTTAGAGGAATAGTTTACTTACGAGCTTTAGTGCTTCATACATTGATTTCTGAAAAAAAGGAAAGCTGTAATGATTTGATTAAACGTAAATCTGTAGAAAGTAAGGAAACACTAGGCGCAACCACTAGGAAAGGATTTAAAATATATAAAGTCCTGAAACTTTTCTTTGAGAGTTTCAGCTGCATTTTATTTGCACCCATAATTGAATCCTGTAACACCTGACTTCAAGAAGCATGCAATTGCACTTGTCCCCCTTGTGTTAATAAACCGGATAGCTTTGTTTCTTCGGGATATGCTATCTTCCCGTTATCTATATGGGAGGCTGTTGTTGAAGGTGCTTCTGAACAAAAACGAGAGGATTAAGAATAAGCTACAGGGTAAAATATCTATTTCAATTTACGTATAATGACATTAGAAAGTAATGAGTTTCCCGTGCGATTAAAGAAGCCGGCCACAGAATGCGTCTGCCTTCCTCCCGATGGTGATAGCCTGGAGGATGAAAGCAGAGATGGGCTGGAGAAATGCGGAGGCAGGAGATCGGCGCTGGACGAAAAGCGCCATCTCGGTGGCGACCGTGGCCTGTATGGAGCAAGGCAGGGCGGGCAGCGCTGGGCAGCGCTCGGTGCCTGCAGTGCCGGGAGGAGGCTGCGGGCGCCGCTGTTGACCGAGAGGAGCGAGAGGAAGCTCGGAGCGCTACCGGCAGCCCCGCCCGCTGTGGACCCGCTCGATCACTCGCTCGCCGGATTTCTGGTTCGGAAGCCCGGCGATCTGCGATCGTCCTCACAGTGCGAATCCGTGCAGGAGGGAAGGAGAAAGAGGCTACGACGGGGGCCGGTGAGCGGAGAGTCCTGCAGGAAACGTCAGGAAGCGCGGGTACCAGAGCAGCAAGAGGCAGCGAGGAGCTGCCGCGGCCGAGATGTGCGCGGCGGGGAGGCGCTGGGGCCGGCGGCAGCGAGCTCTGCTCTGGGCCGTGCTGCTGGCGGCGTGGGAGGCGGCGTGGGGGCAGCTGCGCTACTCGGTGCCCGAGGAGATGCCCAAGGGCTCCTTCGTGGGCGACGTGGCCAAGGATCTGGGGCTGCAGCTGACGGAGATCCGAGATCGCGGCGTCCGCATTGTCTCTGAAGGTAGTACACAGTATTTCGCTCTTCACGGGAAGACGGGACATTTAGTGACGGCAGAGAGGATCGACAGAGAGCAGCTGTGCGAGCGTGTGCAGCAATGCGTGCTGCGCTGTGAGCTGATAGTGGAGTGGGAAATGAAAGTTTATGAAATAGAAGTGGAAATTACGGACATTAACGACAACTCCCCCACCTTCAAGGAAATTGAGCTAGAACAGAAAATGAGCGAGACTACAGCTCCAGGGTCTCGGTATCCCTTACCCGAGGCTCACGACCCGGACTCGGGCCGGAATTCGCTGCAGAGCTACGAGCTGAGCGGTGACGAGCACTTCTCGCTGGCCGTGCAGGCGGGCCCCGGCGGCGATCAGCGTCCCGAGCTGGTGCTGGCCAAGGCGCTGGACCGGGAGGAGGCGGCGTTTCACGAGCTGGTGCTGAGGGCGAGCGACGGCGGCGATCCGGCACGGACGGGCACGGCTCGGATCCGCGTGACCGTGGTGGACGCGAACGACAACGCGCCCGTGTTCAGCCAGGCGGAGTACACGGTGCGTGTGCCCGAGGACGTGTCCGCGGGCTCCGTCGTCCTAACTGTCACGGCCACGGACAGGGACGAGGGGCTTAACGGGCAGGTGAAATACTCGTTTAAAAAAATCACAGAGAAAGCCTCGAAGATGTTCTACTTGCACTCTGAGACTGGAGAGATCACGCTTTTGCGGAGCTTGGACTTTGAGGAAGGCGACTCCTACGAACTGGAGGTGCAGGTACAGGATGGCGCCGGACTTTTCGACACTGCCAAAGTCACGATCGCCGTGACGGATATAAACGACAACGTGCCCGTGATTTCCGTGCGGTCAGCGCTAAGTGAGATTTCTGAGGACGCCCCTTCGGGAACGGTGGTCGCCCTGCTGCACGTACATGATAAAGACTCGGGGAAGAACGGCGAGGTGCGCTGCTCGCTTGACGGGGATCTCCCGTTCCGGCTGCAGAGCTCTCACGGCAGCTACTACAGCGTGGTGACAGCGAGAGAGCTGGACCGGGAGCAGGTGTCGGAGTACAACGTGACGGTGCGGGCGGCCGACGGCGGGTCGCCGGCGCTGGAGAGCAGCGCGGTGCTGGCGCTGCGGGTGCTGGACGTGAACGACAACGCGCCGGTGTTCTTGGAGGAGCGCTACAGCGCGCGGCTGGCGGAGAACAACGCGGCGGGCGCGCTGGTGCTGACGGTGCGCGCCACGGACGCGGACTGGGGGCAGAACGCGCGCGTGCGCTACCGGCTGGCGGAGGGGCGGGTGCGGGGCGCGCCGCTGTCGTCGTACGTGTCGGTGCAGGCGGAGACGGGCGCGCTGTACGCGCTGCGCTCCTTGGACTACGAGCAGCTGCGCGAGCTGCAGCTGTGCGTGCGGGCGGAGGACGGCGGCGCGCCGGCGCTGAGCAGCAACGTGTCGGTGCGGCTGCTGATCGTGGACGAGAACGACAACGCGCCGCAGGTGCTGTACCCGGCGCCGGCCGCAGCGGCGGGCTCGGGCGCTGCTGCGGCGTGGTCGGGCGTGGAGCTGGCGCCGCGCTGGGCCGAGGCCGGCGCGCTGGTGGCCAAGGTGGTGGCGGTGGACGCGGACGCGGGGCAGAACGCGTGGCTGTCCTACGAGCTGGCCAAGGCCACGGAGCCGGGGCTGTTCCGCGTGGGGCTGCACAGCGGCGAGGTGCGCACGGCGCGCTCGCCGCTGGCCCGCGACGCGGCGCGCCACGTGCTGCTGGTGCTGGTGCGGGACCACGGGCGGCCGGCGCTGTCGGCCACGGCCACGCTGAGCGTGGTGCTGGCCGAGAGCGTGGCCGAGCTGCTGGCCGAGCTGGGCAGCGCGGCCCACGAGGCGGCGGCGCCGGGCGAGCCGGCCGCCAGCCTGACGCGCTGGCTCGTGCTGGCCGTGGCCGCCGTCTCGTGCCTCTTCGTGGCCTTCCTGCTGCTGCTGCTGGCGCTGCGCCTGCGCCGCTGCCACCGCCAGCAGCTGCTGCCGCCGGACAGCGGCGCCTTGCGCGGCGTGCCCGTCTCGCACTTCGTGGGCATCGACGGCGTGCGCGCCTTCCTGCAGTCCTACTCGCACGACGTGTCGCTCACGGCCGACTCGCGCAAGAGCCACCTGCGCTTCTCGGCCGCCAGCTGCTGCGACACCCTCCCGGCCCGGCCGCCGCCCGACGAGCCCGCGCCGCTGCTCGGGGACGGGGACCCGGCCGGCGCCCTCCCCGCGGATCCCGCCTCCGTCCCGGTGAGTTCCCATACCAATTTCTGTCCGCTCTTCCTTCTTATATAGCTTCTCTACTCTTTTCGGAGTCCTGTTTGCTGACATGGAAGGCAAAGTATCTTTTAGGGACGTGCTAATCGCGTGGCTTATTGCTACACCACGGTGGACATGGGGTCGGATCTTGGCTTTCCTGTGTTTGAGGGATGCATGATAAGGGAGACTTCTCTTGGCTGGAGAGTTTTTTAAAGGAAGTTGTTTCTGTATCGTATGATCCTCGCTGCCTCAGTATCTTTTGATGGACAAGTAGTGTTTCACCTCCTTCCCGCTTCTTTTCTGAGATGTATTTGACAGGAAAATATTTCTTCCCTCTTAGTAGAGCACTGTAAAGATACCTGTTAAGGCTATATGTCATCCTGGTGCATGTTGAAGGGAAACCCTCTGAATATCTGGTATTTTGATGGAAACTGCTTTCAAAGGATCAAGGTCGAGACAGAGCATGCAAGATCTTAGAGGCAGGAGATGAAAATAGTGGGCTCTGTGTGTGAAAAACTCTTAGGAGGTAAGGTAAGATGAGTTTTTAGTGTTGATTTGTAGTATAAAGTAATGCAATTTTCTCCTTCCCAAATATGTCTTGCTTAACAGATATTAATTCAGTTCAACTGAGAACAGGTGTGTTTGTAGGGTATTGTAATGTATTTAATGTCTAGCCAATGTATTTAATGAATAGCCTTATATATTCTAATCTGGAATGTCACAATGGGAGCTTTGCAATAAGGAAATTCATTACATCCCTACTTTTAATACCTAGATTATATATTTTCTCCAACAGCCCTAATCTAGATGAGCTTGATCCTTTCATTTCTGGAGATGTTATCTTCTTGTCCTGTTCTTTGCTCTGATCTTAAGATGGGCCTTTGTATCTGGTAGTATCTGATCACATCTCTTACATTTGCCTCGTTGTCCTATTCATGTCTTTCATTTTTACAACTCGACAGGAAAAGATATTTATAGATTAGTTTCCTTAAATTTTTAATGGGAGAAATTGGCTTATTTCTCACTTGCACACGTTTAGTTAAATGTTAGCCATGGTTAGTTGTCTCTGCAACTGTTCTTGCAGTAAAGTACCTCTGCGAGTTTCAGTTCCTTGCAGGTGCAGCATGTGAGGAAGCACTGTTGGAGAGAAAGCAGGTGTGTTTTTAACTTCCATGGTCCATTGCTGGACTACATAAAGTGAATATGTTCAGATTATAAATGGCCCAGCTGTGGATTCATAAGCTTGCTTTTCTATAATGGTGTGCTCTCTGTGAATGATAGTTTAACTGTTGACTTGTTTGTCATGAGCAGGTAGAGATGGGCCTGTGTGTGTCTGAAACTCTATCTGAAAATGTCTCTGGAGTCACTGATCTTACTTGTAACATCCTCATGGTGAACAGTCAGGGAGAGATTGCTCCCAGGGAGAGACTGGCCCCTCAGCAGGCAGAGTGGGGTTCTATGATTTGGGTGTGCCAAGGCCTGTGCCACTTACACCCAGTGCCCTTTTCCTGTGTCCAGAAAAGGATGGCAATCCTCCAATGAATTTGTCTGCAAGCAATGCCCAGGGCAGTGCATGCTTCAGTGCTTCTGTGTCTAAGAAATGCTCTGGGAAATGTCATTTGACCAGCTATGTGTCCTTGTTACAGTTGTGATGTAGAGTTTCACTGTGTTTGTACTAAGTTTTTCCAAGCTTTGAGCAAATCTTCAGACGTTATTAATGGCTCCTACTTGTTGATGTTACTGCTGATGTTTTTTGGTTTTTTGTTTTTTTTTTTTTTTAATTGAAATTGGTAGGATTGTAGGGATGGGAGAGTCTAATTTTCCAGCAAAGTCCAGGTTTGGAGTTTTTATTTGAAGCACGTGCCAGAAAGTCACTCATTTTATCCTCTGCCATGTCTGATACAGCTCTTCCCTGTGAGTGGTAGCTCTGGGATGTGGACATAGACTTCACATGAATGGTTCCAAAGTGGCATATATCCAAAACTGTCCATGTGTTTAGGAAGAATGATGACATCTATGTATTGATCCTGATCTGAGTCTTTAACTGAGCTGCATATTGGTTATGACTGTTTAGACATTTTACATTTCTTCAAATATCAGTGATGAGCAGAGTCCATATGTGTGGACCTGTGTTGTGATCCCTGCTCCCCACAAGGAGAAGTTGTGTGGAAAACTTCTTCCAGTGGTGTCTGTCTGCAAAGGGTCCCTGTTGGGTGATGTCTGAGCATTGTGCCAGTGCAGAGAGAGGGCTGGTGGAAGAGTTGCTGAAATATCTAAAGGGTTGGTATAAATATTCAGTTTTCCCTAGCTGTTATATGGATCACATAGTTATGGTTGTGTGCATTTTTCTGTGCTTTTTCTCCAAAGGAATTTCTTGCAGTGCCTTACTTCTAGATATTCGATATGTGTCTTATGTACTTGTTAAAGCTGACACAAGTTAGGCCTTCAAACTTACACCTTTAAACATAAGCCTTCAAATATAGGCCTTTAAACATCGGCCTTCAAACATAGGCTTTTAAACATAGGCCTTTAAAGTTGGGTGTTTAAAATCAGGCCTTTAAGCATAGGCCTTCAAACATCGGCCTCTAACCTTAGGCCTTCAAACTTAGGCCTTCAATTCTGTGGGGTATGAGCAGGCCACATAGTAGAAAAGCTGATGAGAGCTCTGGAGTGTTTAATGAAATGAAGTCACACTGGCAGTCCAGAACAAGATTTCAAGGTCTCACTTCCAGCCTGACACCTCAGTGGGCTCCAAGTGCTGTCGGGAATGAATTTCCTTGCCCACAGAGAGGCCTGAGATTTCCTCTGGGTGAGTTTCTCTGAATGCACTCCTAATGCATCCCTGCATTGCTGGAGTGGTTTTCTTTTCTTGACATGTTATTACAGCTGATGTAGAATGAGGACATGTGAGGGGGGTACATCTGTCTTCTAATTTTGTCATATGTTAAGAGATGTAAAAATGTCACTTCTTTGTGGATCTGTGCATGTGATAAAAGAGGGGAAGTGCATAGTTTGATAGAGAGTTCATGAAAGTGGCAGTTACATTTTCCACCTTGGATCTCAATTCAGGCTCTGTTTCCTGGAAGGCCATGGTTCATGTTTCCTTCCCACTTGTGAGTGCTGCTTTGCAGGAAACAGTAACTTCCCTTGAGAACCAAATGAAGACAGAATGTTGTGTGTGAGGAAAATGAAAAAGCTGCTTAACTCAAGTGGGTAGCTGTAAAATGCTGCTGTCCAATTCCACTTACCTGGGGATTCTTCTTGTGTCTCTGAGGTCCACACAGGTAGGAGCTGCTCTCTGTGGGTTCCTGCACTGCACAGGCCCTGCTGTGTCACAGTGGCCAATGATTGGCCCCATGTATGGCAGTGGGAGATATTTGGCTTGGCTTCTTTGATTTAATAAGTGCCAAGGATTTCTGTTGTTCTGCTGCTTAGTAAAGTCATTTAGTCCAGTCAGAGAGACCTCATAGTCCTTTAAAATTCCTGCAGCTTGCCTAGCTTATGCCTTTAGGCCTAAGTGAGTTTCCAGGTGTTCTAGGAAAGAATTTTAAGGCTGTGTTGTGGTAAAGCACCAGAAAATCACAGCACTGAAATATCTCCCCCACTCTGATGGGGTCAGATGGAAGTTTGGGGTTTGTATATGAATCTTCAGAATTCATTGAAAACCATTCAGCTGATTTTGCAGTCCTAAAACGGATTGGGGAGATGTTGAGACTTTTGCCTAGAGGTTAGGAAAATCAAAATAATGGAAATAATAAATCAGTAATTGTAGCAGGCCAAATTTTTGAGTTTCCACCAAAAGCACAGAAGGTTTTCTGGATGGAAGGGGAGTCAGTGTAAGGCAGAGTCTGCAGTGCTTTGCACTTTGTTATTCTCTGCCAGGTATGTATGTACACTGGCATTTATCTGAGTGCAGATCCACTGCTTCTGAGCTTCACATTTCTCTGCAAGTGTTATTCACTGGAAAAATGTCCTCTTGATTTGTACTGGTTTTGCACAGATGATGGGCAAAGAATATCTCAGGTACCACTGGAACAATTAAATTGTAAAATATCTCAGCAATCATCTTTTCAGATTTTGACTTCAGTTCCTTGACTGTGCCTGAGACAACCAATTTGTACTTTGGGAACACATATTTGGTTTCTGATTTTCATACCATCTCAAACCAGAGAGTGCAGAAAATCTTTGATAAGGAGGAATATTTGTTTCCGTGTCTATTGCAGCTAGAAATAAATAGATCGTTCTCACACGGATATTGCTGCTGTAATCATAAGGGTTTCTACTTGTGGTTAAGCCAGAGCTGCTGCTGTGGGTGTTTGCAGTCGGGGAGAGCCCCCGGGGCCGGTGCAGGCGCTGAGCCCCGGCCAAAGCCGGGCCCCGTTGAGCGCGGGCATGCGGCGGCTGCAGTGTCGCGGCGGCGCCTCCGGGTGTCGCTGTTGTCCGGCGCCGAGCGGCGCTGGAGCCGCCGCCGCCGCCGCAGCGTCCTGCCCCCGCAGGCTGCTCGCTCGGCCGGCGCCGGCCACAGCGGCAGCGGCACCGGCCACAGCGGCAGCAGCAGCAGCGGCGGCGAGAGGCGGCGAGAGGCGGCGCGGCGAGCTGGGTGTGTTTGAGCGGTGTCTGTTTTGGGCGGCGAGAGCGGCTGGAAGGGAGGCAGGGCAGCGGCAGTCGGCAGGAGCTCGGCGAGCGCAGTGGGCAGAGAATGGCGGTGAGGCAGAGGCGGCAGAGGCGCGGGCCGGGCGGCGGGCGAGCGCTGCTGGCCGCGCTGCTGCTGCTGCTGCTGTGCGTGTGGTGCCGGGCGGCGGGCGAGCGGCTCCGCTACGCCATCCCCGAGGAGCTGGGCAGAGGCTCGCTCGTGGGGCCGCTGGCGCGGGACCTGGGGCTCAGCGCGGACGAGCTGCCGGCGCGCAAGCTGCGGCTGAGCGAGGAGAAGCAATACTTCACGGTGAATGAGGAGAACGGGAACCTGTACGTGAACGAGAGACTGGACCGGGAGGAGATGTGCGGCGATTCGGCGACCTGCTCCGTCAGCTTCGAGGTGCTGGTGCACAACCCGCTGAACATTTTCCACGTCGAGGTGGCGATCGAGGATGTGAATGACCACTCCCCAGTCTTCAGCAAGTCTGTTCTGGACCTGGAGATTGGTGAATGGACGGTTCCCGGAGCTCGTTTTCCTCTAGAGATGGCCCGAGATGCGGACGCAGGAAGTAACTCGCTGCTGACTTACCAGCTATCCAGCAATCCGTCCTTCTCTCTCATCTGTGACGAAAACCCCGGTGGAAAGAAGCAACCCGAATTAGTGCTGGAGAAAGCATTGGACCGGGAGAAGCAGAGCTCGTTTGAGTTGGTGCTGACAGCGATAGATGGCGGGGACCCTGCGAGTTCCGGGACTGTAGAGGTTCGCATCAACGTGACGGATGCAAATGATAACCAGCCCGTGTTCAGTCAAAGAGTATATGAGATACGAGCAGCGGAAAATCTGCCGGCGGGGTCCCTGGTGTTGCAGGTGGTGGCCACGGATGCGGACGCAGGCTCCAATGGGCGGGTGTTCTACTCCTTCGGCAACGTCCCGGATGCAATTCGCAGATTGTTCACTGTCGACAGTGATAGTGGAGAGATCAGGTTGGTGGGTCCGCTCGATTTCGAGGAGAAGAATAAATACATCTTCGGCTTGGAGGCGAGGGACGGCGGCGGGCTCACCGGTCACTGTGAAGTGCAGACAGACGTCACGGACGAGAACGACAACGCACCCGAGATCACGATTCTGTCACTGTCGAGCCCAGTGCCTGAGGACGCACCATCCGGCACTGTGGTGGCTCTGCTGAAAGTGCGGGACAGAGACTCCGGCGAGAACGGTCAGGTGTCGTGCTCGCTGTCGGGAGAGGCGCCGCTGTCGATCGTGGCGTCGTCGGGCGGCTCGTACAAGGTGGTGACATCGGGCGCGCTGGACCGCGAGCAGGCGTCGGAGCAGCGCGTGACGGTGGTGGCCCGGGACCGGGGCAGGCCGGCGCTGTGGAGCAGCAGGGAGCTGGTGCTGGAGGTGTCGGACGTGAACGACAACGCGCCGGTGTTCGAGGAGGCGGCGTACAGCGCGTACGTGGCGGAGAACAACGCGGCGGGCGCGCTGGTGCTGCGCGTGCAGGCGCGGGACGCGGACGCGGGCGCCAACGGGCGCGTGAGCTACTGGCTGGCGGGCGGCAGCGCGGGCGCGGCGGGCGCGGCGCCGCTGGTGTCGGTGGAGGCGCGGAGCGGCGCGCTGTACGCGCAGCGCTCCTTGGACTACGAGCAGTGCCGCGAGTTCACGGTGGCCGTGCGGGCGCAGGACGGCGGCTCGCCGGCGCGCAGCTCCACGGCCACGGTGCGCGTCTTCGTGCTGGACCGCAACGACAACGCGCCCAGGGTGCTCTGGCCCGCGGCGGCGGCGGCGGCGGCGGGAGAGGGTCCGGGAGGGGCGGCGGCGGCGGCGCCTTTCGAGGTGGTTCCGCGCTCGGCCGAGGCCGGCTACCTGGTGGCCAAGGTGGTGGCGGTGGACGCGGACGCGGGGCGCAACGCGTGGCTGTCCTACGAGCTGGTGCAGGCGTCGGAGCCGGCGCTGTTCCGCGTGGGGCTGCACAGCGGCGAGGTGCGCACGGCGCGCGCCGTGGGCGAGCGGGACGCGGCCAAGCAGCGGCTGGTGGCCGTGGTGAAGGACCACGGGCAGCCGGCGCTGTCGGCCACGGCCACGCTGCACGTGGTGCTGGCCGAGAGCTTGCAGGAGGCGCTGCCGGAGCTGAGCGAGCGGCCGGCGGGCGCCGAGGCGGCGGCGGCGGCGGCCGAGCTGCAGTTCTACCTGGTGCTGGCGCTGGCGCTGCTCTCGGCGCTCTTGGTGCTGAGCGTGGCGCTGGCCGTGCTGGCGCGGCTGCGCCGGGCCGGGCCGCCCGCCGTGCTGCGCTGCCTGGGCGCGCAGCGCTTCTCGCTGGCCGGCGCCGCCTTCCCGGCCGACTTCTGCGAGGGCACCTTGCCCTACTCCTACAACCTGTGCGTGCCGCCGCCCGCCCGCGCCCTGCCCGAGGCCGCTTGGCCGCCGCCGCCGGTGCCCATCCTGTCGGCGGAGGAGCTTCTTGGCGGCGATTCCTGCGACAAGCCGAGCCCGAGCAGCACCGCCGTGACGGGAGAGTCGCCGGCCAATCCCGATGCACCTGAGGTCTGTAATGTCGAGCGCTCGTTCTATTATTGCGACTTTCCTATCATGGTCCTTTCCCCCCTCTTTTTCTCGGCATGGTTTCCATGACAAGTCCCCTTTTGTGTCTCCATGTAGCTGCAGAAAGTCTTGATCTTTTCTTGGTGTCGGCTTCTGTTTCGGATGAGATGCTTTGAGTATAATTCTCTTTTTAACTTGGAGTAGTGGTCACCTGTTTTCCGGGGTTATTTTTTTGTGGGAGGCACACACCGATCTCCATGAATTTAGGAAATTATTTAACAAACTGAATTAAGGAAAGGGCTATGCCCCTTCCATGGAGAGCAGGACGCTAGCAGTAGCACCTGGCTCTTCCTTGGGAACAGAGTCAAGTTCAATAGAAGAGGTTTTGTCTTCAAAACTCCTGCTCTATTAATTAAAATGCGTTTCCATTGCTGATTCTGTGTGATGTAGTTGGACAGGAAAAAAATCACTGACAATGATGTTGTATCTTTTTTCGTTCCTGTTTTGATTCAGAAATTGCATTTGAGATTTGTTTATAGCTTTAGACAAATTCGTTTATTACTGGTTTTTAGGGGGGTTGCCTGTTGGACTCAAAGGAAACGTTTCTGGAATGTTGTGTTCTGCATTCTGAGTGAAAGAAAAGAATGTCGCTTCTTTTAGGGGGTTATGCAGGAGTGGGCTTGGCTTCGTTTTTGCATCCTAGCTGACAGTTCCCTGTTTTACTCTTAAAGATATTTATTTCCTACAGAGGTCAAGGTGCAGAAAGGTTTGCATCCGATGTTTTTCTTTTTCCTCTGGTCTTTACCCTAAGGGTTTGAGATTTATGGAGATGTCGATTTTTTGGACAACAGCGAGATTTTAAAATTCTGACTATTCACATGCATAGACATCTGAGATAGGAATATATGACAGTATCAAGGAGATTAGCCAAAGGAAACTTCGGGCACGTTAATCAAACTCATTTGTACATTTTTCATGGCTAATCAGAGTTTTGAGCGGGAAACTGTACGTTTTTCCTACTATTCTACAATTCTTTTCATTGAGTTGTTGTACCAACCTGATTAAGAGAGTATTCCTGTGATACTTTCTTAATACACTTCAATGCTTTGCAAGTTGATTCCTGATAAATTCTTTTCCTTGTGGCTTTAGAATTACTTGGTGAAGGTGTAAATGTGTAAAAAGTAAGGAAATACTAAATTTAACTGAGAATAGCGAGATTCAAACATTCGACTCTTGGTCCCTTCAAGTTTCCCTTTGAGACTGTTGGCTGCATCTTTATTTCTATCTGTAATAATCATATAAAAGTTAGCTCCCTGAATTCAAGAAGCATGCAATTGTTCTCATCCCGCTTGAGCTTGAGCCTGATAGCTCAGGTTATCGGTGGGTGTGGGTATGTATCTAATGTTTTCAATCTCAGACCCCGTTGCTGAAGAGGTTTTTGAACAAACAGGGTTAGACTGATGGTAATGTAGAGCTTGACATGTGAAAAACATGCTTTAATTTACATATATTGCCTTTAGTAAGTTACTAGTACCTCCTGCGGTAGAAGCACCACCCCCACGGAATACGTCTACATTCATCCCGACCGTGATCCCCTGAAGGATCAAAGCCGAGGTCGGCTGGAGAAAAGGCGGTGCAAGAGGTCACCGCTGCACGAGAAAATTGTCTCGGTGGCAAATATCGGTCCTCCCGAGCTGTCCGTGGGAAGGCAGAAGCGCAGCGCTCGGTGCCTGCAGTGCCGGGAGGAGGCTGCGGGCGCCGCTGTTGACCGAGAGGAGCGAGAGGAAGCTCGGAGCGCTACCGGCAGCCCCGCCCGCTGCGGACCCGCTCGATCGCAAGATCGCCGGATCCCTGGCCCGGCAGGCGGACGATCTACGATCGTCCCCGTGGTTCGGAACCGATCTGCAGCGAAGCGGAGGGAGTGCCGGAGGAAGAGCGGCTGGGAGTTAAGGGCCGGAGAAAGACAGATCGGAGAGGCCGATCGGCGGTGGGGAACTGCTCTCGGTGTTGCGGTTCCGCGGGCGAGATGTGCGCGACCGGGAGGCGCTGGGGCCGGCGGCAGCGAGCTCTGCTCTGGGCCGTGCTGCTGGCGGCGTGGGAGGCGGCGTGGGGGCAGCTGCGCTACTCGGTGCCCGAGGAGATGCCCAAGGGCTCGTTCGTGGGCGACGTGGCCAAGGACCTGGGGCTGCAGCTGACGGAGATCCGCGATCGCGGTGCCCGTATTATAGAAAGAGGTCGGACGCAGTATTTCGCTCTGCACGGGAAGACGGGACATTTAGTGACGGCAGAGAGGATCGACAGAGAGCAGCTGTGCGAGCGAGTGCAGCAATGCGTGCTGCGCTGTGAGCTGATAGTGGAGGGGGAAATGAAGTTTTATGAAATCGAAGTGGAAATCACGGACATTAACGACAACGCCCCCACCTTCAAGGAAGTTGAGCTGGAACAGAGCATGAGCGAGACGACAGCCCCGGGGTCGCGGTTTCCCCTACCAGACGCTCATGACCCGGACTCGGGCCGGAATTCGCTGCAGAGCTACGAGCTGAGCGGTGACGAGCACTTCTCGCTGGCCGTGCAGGCGGGCCCCGGCGGCGATCAGCGTCCCGAGCTGGTGCTGGCCAAGGCGCTGGACCGGGAGGAGGCGGCGTTTCACGAGCTGGTGCTGAGGGCGAGCGACGGCGGCGATCCGGCACGGACGGGCACGGCTCGGATCCGCGTGACGGTGCTGGATGCGAACGACAACGCGCCCGTGTTCAGCCAGGCGGAGTACACGGTGCGTGTGCCCGAGGACGTGCCCGTGGGCTCCACCCTCGTCACCGTCACGGCCACCGACGCTGACGAGGGGCTGTACGGACACGTTAAATACAGTTTTCATAGAATTTCAGAAAGGGCATCCAAACTTTTTCACTTGGAATCAAACACAGGAGAAATAATCCTTAAGGACAACTTGGATTTCGAGGAAATCTCTACTTTTGAAATGGAGGTGCAGGCACGGGACGGGGGAGCACTATTCGATGCAGCCAAAGTCACAATCTCCGTGACAGACGTCAACGACAATGCCCCTGAGCTGACAATATCATCTGCATTGACTGAGATTTCGGAAGATGCCCCATCCGGGACAGTGGTAGCCCTGCTGCACGTGCAGGACCGGGACTCGGGAGCCAACGGCGAGGTGCGCTGCTCGATCGACAAGGACGTTCCTTTCCGGCTGCAGAGCTCTCACGGCAGCTACTACAGCGTGGTGACAGCGAGAGAGCTGGACCGGGAGCAGGTGTCGGAGTACAACGTGACGGTGCGAGCGGCCGACGGCGGGTCGCCGGCGCTGCAGAGCAGCGCGGTGCTGGCGCTGCGGGTGCTGGACGTGAACGACAACGCGCCGGTGTTCTTGGAGGAGCGCTACAGCGCGCGGCTGGCGGAGAACAACGCGGCGGGCGCGCTGGTGCTGACGGTGCGCGCCACGGACGCGGACTGGGGGCAGAACGCGCGCGTGCGCTACCGGCTGGCGGAGGGGCGGGTGCGGGGCGCGCCGCTGTCGTCGTACGTGTCGGTGCAGGCGGAGACGGGCGCGCTGTACGCGCTGCGCTCCTTGGACTACGAGCAGCTGCGCGAGCTGCAGCTGTGCGTGCGGGCGGAGGACGGCGGCGCGCCGGCGCTGAGCAGCAACGTGTCGGTGCGGCTGCTGATCGTGGACGAGAACGACAACGCGCCGCAGGTGCTGTACCCGGCGCCGGCCGCAGCGGCGGGCTCGGGCGCTGCTGCGGCGTGGTCGGGCGTGGAGCTGGCGCCGCGCTGGGCCGAGGCCGGCGCGCTGGTGGCCAAGGTGGTGGCGGTGGACGCGGACGCGGGGCAGAACGCGTGGCTGTCCTACGAGCTGGCCAAGGCCACGGAGCCGGGGCTGTTCCGCGTGGGGCTGCACAGCGGCGAGGTGCGCACGGCGCGCTCGCCGCTGGCCCGCGACGCGGCGCGCCACGTGCTGCTGGTGCTGGTGCGGGACCACGGGCGGCCGGCGCTGTCGGCCACGGCCACGCTGAGCGTGGTGCTGGCCGAGAGCGTGGCCGAGCTGCTGGCCGAGCTGGGCAGCGCGGCCCACGAGGCGGCGGCGCCGGGCGAGCCGGCCGCCAGCCTGACGCGCTGGCTCGTGCTGGCCGTGGCCGCCGTCTCGTGCCTCTTCGTGGCCTTCCTGCTGCTGCTGCTGGCGCTGCGCCTGCGCCGCTGCCACCGCCAGCAGCTGTTGCCGCCGGACAGCGGCGCCTTGCGCGGCGTGCCCGTCTCGCACTTCGTGGGCATCGACGGCGTGCGCGCCTTCCTGCAGTCCTACTCGCACGACGTGTCGCTCACGGCCGACTCGCGCAAGAGCCACCTGCGCTTCTCGGCCGCCAGCTGCTGCGACACCCTCCCGGCCCGGCCGCCGCCCGACGAGCCCGCGCCGCTGCTCGGGGACCAGGATTTTGCCGGTGCTCCCCCCCTGGACCCAGCCGCAGCACCGGTGAGTTCCTTTGAACCACACTGTTTCCCTGATGCTTTCCTTTCCCAGTTCCACGCTCTTTCATCCCATAGTCTGTGTTCTAAATAAGAGGAGGTGGACCTTGTTTCACTCCGCACGCTTACACCTGGCGGGGATATGGAGCAAGATCAGTAAATCTGTTGCTGACTGGACGTTCATATGTGCGGTTTCCTATTCATCTCTGTGTTTCAGGCCGGTTACTGCGCCTGTCTGTCCTGGAGTGCACCTTCCCCTTTGCCTTGACAATCTTGATATTTCTTCTTTGAAGTGCATGTGGTCAGTGTGCTTGCATATTACGAGGGTTGAAAAAAACAACTGCACATTTTGAAGGAGTTGTCCACCTGTGTTATTATGCAATGTGAGTCTCTTCTTTACCGAGGCAAGCAAGTATTGAGTGCATTAGCTTTGTCTTCGTATTTATTTGCAGCATGATGGGATGTATTTCAATGACAGGTTAATTATAAGCTTGTAAATATCACAATGTCAGCTTTAGGAGGAAAAGGATTGTTAGTTCCCTACTCAATGCCGGTGCCATAATCTTGAAGAGTATGTAGTGATTCGTATCTTTCTGCGGGTGCTAATCTCCTGCATTGTTTCTTGGCATGTTCCAACTGTAAACCATTATATATGGTAATATCTGATCAGATCTGTTGACATTGTTGCCTAATTACCCTCGTGCTGTAGGTGTCTTTGAGCTGATCCTTTTTTTGTCTGGGTTTTTATCAGATCTGTACATCTCTTATGAAATTGAGAATATTTTACGTTTCTTTGAGCAGTGTGAAAAGGGAAGAAATGTCTTTCATGTGTTAATGTTTTGACCTTTGTCCTTACATAACGAGAAGATGGTCACACAACTATTTCAGAGATGTGTGTTTGCAAAGGCAGTTTTGACGTTGTGTGGTGTTTGGGCAGGGTGATATATGGACAAGTGGGTTCCTCAGTTTGCTTTCCCAATTCTCATGTTCTTCCCAGTGACTGCTGGTTGAATTCTGCCTTGATTCTTACTATGAGCTAAAGGTGGGCGTGTTGTGTGTCTGATAACGTGTCTGGACATGTCAGCAGCATCAATGCTCTTGCTTGTCACACATTCATGGAGAGCAGTCAGTGCACAATCAGCCAGAGAGTGGCCTAAAGCAGGACAAGAGAGAGTTGGATGTTCCACCTGGCTGGGTGTCTCTTCATGTCGTGGTGATTGCCAAGGCCTTGCCACTTACACCAGGTGCCCTTCTCCTGCATCCAGAAAGGGGAGGTCAATCCTCTGATGAATTTATCTGCAAACAATACCCAGGGAAGTGCAAATTTCCTTCAGAAATTCTGTGTGTAAGAACTGCTGCATGAAGCATCATTTTTCCATCTATATGTCCTTCTGTGTCTGGATGTAGAATTTCATCATGTTTGAATTATGCTTTTCACGGCCTTGATCAACCTTCAGATGTTATTAATGGCTTTTTTTTTTTTTATGAAGTAACTGTTGGTGTTATTTATTGCGTGAATAAAGGCTGTGAATGCAGAACAAGGTGGACAGAGTCTGTCATATTACTAGGGAAAAAGGTGAATCAAAGCAGTTTTACCTGAGCAATGGTTTGATACAGTACCAAGGCCTGTGGCACCTTTTCTGCAATCCTGGTTTCTCTGTTTTTAAAGGCAGTGATAGTTCTCTGATCACAGAGCATTTGTCCAATAACTCTGCATTTAGAGACATGATGCATGGGTATGTGCTGTGAATGAGGGATTTACATTGCTTAGAAAATCACCATCAGAGATGGCAGAAGTGGTTTTAATAGGCTTTTGTAGAATGCTAGGAATGTAAAGGATGAGAGGGTACTTCGGCTGGAAATTCACTTTTCATTTGAAGTATTTGCAAGAAACTTACTCATTTAATCCTCTCTTATGTCTATAGGGCTCTTCCTGAGAGTGCTGGTCCTAGGATGTAGACATAAATATGCATTAATTTTTGCAAAGTCCGGTATCTTCTGAAATGCCTGTGTGCTGAGAAGGAATGATGTTGTATTTGAGTTGACTTTGAAGACTGAGACTTTAACTGAGCCACATGTAGCTTATACCCACTGGAACATTTTATGTTCTGATGCATCTGTCTGTATTATGATCTTCATTCTCCATAACAGAGGTCATGTGGGAAACATGTCTTTCAATGATGTCTGTCTTCAAAGGTAGCTCCCCTCCTGCATGATATTTGAGCATGCCAAAGCATTCTGTCCTCAGGGAGACCAGAAAGTTTGCTTGGCTGTGGTTTGAAATGCCTAAAAGTGTGGTGGGAACATTCAGTTTCCCCTATTTGCTGTATTAATCCTATTATTGTGCTCCTCTTCATTTTCCATTTCTTCTTCTCCAAAGAAATTACTTGGAGATCTGTGCTTGTTGAAACTAATTACTCCTCCCTGTGTACCTGCTGCATTTGACACAGCCTGAAATGTTAAGCTATAATTTCTTCACTTCTGTGCTCTTGTCATTCCTTCCTTGTTGCTTTTCATGTTCTAAAACTGGGTCTCAGTTTGGCTGACAGACCTGGAAAAGGAGAGCTGTTGAAATTAAGGGGCTGGGGGAGCAGTTTCTATTCACACTTTCAGGGCGTTTAGCTGCCAAGACAAAGACTTTGATATACTTCAGGCTTCATAAAATACTGCTGAACCTTTAATGTTCATTTCTTTTTGACTTGCAGTTCACATAAGACAACAATAATTCAAATAGTTGAATTTGTCCATGGTGCAACTGAATACCGTGAATGCAGAGCAAGAGGTTGAATTCCTACTAGGAAATTAGGGGGATTAATGTGGTTTTGACTGAGGATTTGTTTGATTTCATGGTAAGCCATTTTTGTCTATGATCCTGGTTTCCCTGGTTGAAAGGCAATGGCAGGCCTCTGGTAAGAGAGCATTTGTCCAATAGCTCTGCATTTTTGAAGGTTGATGCCTGGTTAGATGTAATTAATGAATGATTTGGATTGTCTAAAGAATCTCTGTCAGAAGTATTATGAAAAGTGGCTTAATGTGATGTTGTGCAAGTGTGTCTTTAACAAAGTTTGATGCATGTCCAGCTGCATTTCAGATAGGTCTCAAATTGGACCTGTCCAAAGATCTCTTCTTGGTAAAAGATCTCCCTGCCTTGAGGAGCAAGCATGAGAGGTGTCCCCCATAATGGGAGATCATCACCACACAGCCATGCTGCCTAGCAGGGAGATTTCAGCAAATAAATATGGCAGCTCCCATTGGCTTTATGGGATAAATAGTGTGGCTCAGAGTCAAATGGCATAAACCAGGAAAGGTCTGAATGAGACTCGTACTCACAACTTTCTTGGTTTGATAGAGGAGCCTGGGAAAATCCTTGCACATCACTCTGCTCCTTGGAGGCTTTCCTAGAGGAGTTGCTCCACAGTTTTGACAAGTTTCTAATTCCTGTATGAAACCTCTTTATCTAAATTATATCTCCTTGGATGTGTCAATGGAGAGTTTGTTCCAAGTTGTATTAACACTTCCTTTTAGGCATTTTGTCCCTGGAAGGTCATGCTTCTGTTTCCCTGGTTTTGGACTGTGCTTTTGCATTAGAAGCCATGTTTTTTTCAGGAAATACTTACTTTGGTTACCTAAGACAAAATTCTATGTTTGAGGATGAAGAAACATAGTGTAAAAGAGAGCCTGTTCAATTTTCTCACAAAACTTACCATGAGAAAGAGGCCCACTATAAAGCCTTTAAAGTCAGGTCTTCTTACCCTGTGGTCCAGAGTAAGATCTCAGGGTACCACTTGCAGCTGGAGACTTCAAAGACTTCCAGATACTCTCAGAAATGAATTTCTATGGTCAAAGTGAAAACTGAGCTGTCCTCCTGGTGGATTTCTCTGCAAACATACTTAATGCATCCTTGCCTTGCTCATACAATTGTTTTTTCTTTTTCCTCTCTATATGTGTGTTTAATTAGAAGTAGTGGCAAAACTTCATGTGCCAAGGCCTTGTTCTTTAGTGTCTGTTTAGTCACATTGTAGCTGGTGAGGAAGGCAGGAGAGTGGCTGACCCTTGAGTTCGAGTTCTGAGTGAACAGATGTAATCATGGCCTTGGGAGTAAGTCACAATTTTGTGGAACAGTGCGTGTGATAGAAGAGTGGAAGAGATTCCCCATAGTGAATAATTTGATGACCATGTCACTGTTGGATAACCACTCCTCTTTTAGTTGTCCATTCATCATTGCTGTGCTTTTGAATAATTATAATTCTTAGAATGGTGGTGATCAGACAGCTCTATCTCCTTTACGTGCATGATCATATGCATTATCTTCTCATGAGGTATTTTTGTTAATGATGAGGTCATAAACAAACCTGAAATTTGAATAGGGTTTGAGAGAAATGAGAATGATGGCATACGGGTAGAATGATTTATAAATGGGTAGAATGGTTCATAATTCCTATGGAAGCACTGGTGCATTTCCAAAACCAGAACCCACTACTACATTGTCCAAAGTAAGACTTCACAGTCTCACCTGCTCGTTCAGACACTGGTGACTTTCAGGTGCCTTGTAAAACATCTTTTAAGGCAGAGATATGAGAATGCAGCTGTGTATTCCAGGAGTCCACTATTTCCCTCAGAGAGGCCAGTCACAGATTTTGGTTTTGTTTCTAAATACTCAGAAATGAGGGAGTGATTTGAGCTTCTGCTTTGCAAAAAAGACCTGGTGAAGAGCACTGGAACACAGCCCCACCCATTGTTGATTCCTAGTGGCTAACAAGCATAAAAAAGATCAAGGAGCCTTATTCCATAGCAGCAGTCACCTCTGGACCCCTTCTGCCAAGCTCCAGAGCACAGTACAGATTGTAGAGCACAGATGGCCAGTCCCACCAACCTGGAGATTGTTCTTATTTCTTGGGGACTGCAGGACTACATTCTCCTCTGTGTGATTTCCTACACTGTGCAGACCTGGATTTCTCACAGTAAGGAAGAATCAGCCCCATGTGGGTCAGTGGGAGGTTTTTGGGTTGGCTTCTTTGGGTTATTAGGGTTATTAAGTGCCAGGAAGCATTGTTGTTCTGAAAAAAGCAATATCTGGAGCTTGGTAAAGTCACCCAGTGCAGTTAAAAGACACCTAGCAACCCTCTGAACTCAGTGTAACCTTAGGCCCCTTGGCTTCAGTGAATTTCCAGGTTCTCTGGGTGTGAGTTTTTAAGGGAGAGTCATGGCAATGCAAGTGAAAATTATAGACCGAAGATACTTTCCTCAATAAAGTCATATGGAGTTTTTGATTTGTGTATGAATCGTGAAAAATCACTGTAAAATTTTCAGTTGATCATATTAGATGGGCTGACCAGGTGATAGGGCCTTTGTCTAGAAGCTTTCCAAATCAAAGCAGAGGAAATATTGTAACAATTCTTATGAAAGACCTTGATGTTTCAAGCGTCCACCAAGACCACTGAGGGTTTATCTACATTGAAGAGTAGTGGGTGCCAGCATGTGCATAGTGCAGAGCCTGCAGAGCCCTGTACTTTCTTTTCCATACTTTTGGGAAGTGTGTACAATGACACAGGCCTGAGTGCATGCACAGTACCTTAGAACTTAACATCTCTCCCTCGGTGTTAATTGTTGTCCAGAATCAGAACCAGACCTCAGCATTTCAGAGTAATGCGAACTCATTTGTGTGTACTTCAGTGTCAACTGAGGGCAGGAAGGTGAAATATCAGGAAAGATTGAAAAGATTTGCAAGTTGGGCATGAAGAGATAGGCAGGGTTTGGAAAAGAAATGCAACTGGATTGTGCAAATTTATATTTTGCCTGTCTCTTGTTGCAACCTGCACACGATATGGTACCCATAAGGGGGAAGGTGCCTTGCACGCACTGGAAATGAATTTTAACAAGGCGGCTGCAGTGTCGCGGCGGCGCCTCCGGGTGTCGCTGTTGGCCGGCGCCGAGCGGCGCTGGAGCCGCCGCCGCCGCAGCGTCCTGCCCCCGCAGGCTGCTCGCTCGGCCGGCGCCGGCCACAGCGGCAGCGGCACCGCCAGCAGCAGCGGCGGCGGCGAGAGGCGGCGAGAGGCGGCGCGGCGAGCTGGGTGTGTTTGAGCGGTGTCTGTTTTGGGCGGCGAGAGCGGCTGGAAGGGAGGCAGGGCAGCGGCAGTCGGCAGGAGCGCGGCGAGCGCAGTGGGCAGAGAATGGCGGTGAGGCAGAGGCGGCAGAGGCGCGGGCCGGGCGGCGGGCGAGCGCTGCTGGCCGCGCTGCTGCTGCTGCTGCTGTGCGTGTGGTGCCGGGCGGCGGGCGAGCGGCTCCGCTACGCCATCCCCGAGGAGCTGGGCAGAGGCTCGCTCGTGGGGCCGCTGGCGCGGGACCTGGGGCTCAGCGCGGACGAGCTGCCGGCGCGCAAGCTGCGGCTGAGCGAGGAGAAGCAATACTTCACTGTGAATGAGGAGAACGGGAACCTGTACGTGAACGAGAGGCTGGACCGGGAGGAGATGTGCGGCGATTCGGCGACCTGCTCCGTCAGCTTCGAGGTGCTGGTGCACAACCCGCTGAACGTTTTCTACGTCGAGGTGGACATCAAAGACATGAACGACAACTCGCCGACATTCAGCAAATCTGCTCTGGACCTGGAGATTGGTGAATGGACGGTTCCCGGAACTCATTTTCCGCTGGAGATGGCCCATGATGCAGACGTGGGCAGCAATTCGCTGCTGACTTACCAACTAACCAGCAACCCGTCCTTTTCGCTCACCATGAAGAACAGTCCGGAAGGAAGCAAACCGGAATTAGTATTGGAGAGAGCCTTGGACCGAGAGAAGCAGAGCTCCTTTGAGCTGGTGCTGACGGCGGTAGATGGCGGGGATCCTGTGAGGTCTGGGACTGTCCAGATTTGGGTTAACGTGACGGACGCCAATGACAACCCACCCGTGTTCGCACAGGACCGGTACCGCATAAGCCTACGAGAAGACGCGCCACCAGGTTCAGCAGTACTGAACGTGTCAGCCTCAGACGCTGACGCCGGGACCAACGCCCGCATCACTTACGGCTTTGGGAAAATGCCGATCAAGGCACTTCAGAAGTTTATGTTCAATGCAGAGAGCGGGTCTATCATACTGCAGGAGGCACTGGACTTTGAGGACACGCGCGCGTTCAGCCTGCCTGTGGAGGCGAAGGATGGAGGGGGTTTGGTGGCACACTCCATGGTGGAGGTGGAGGTGTTGGACGTGAATGACAACCCCCCTGAGATCACCATTCTGTCGCTTTCGAGCCCGGTGCCTGAGGATGCTCCGGTGGGTACGGTGGTGGCCGTCCTGAAAGTGCGGGACAGAGACTCTGGCGAGAACGGTCAGGTGTCGTGCTCGCTGTCGGGAGAGGCGCCGCTGTCGATCGTGGCGTCGCCGGGCGGCTCGTACAAGGTGGTGACATCGGGCGCGCTGGACCGCGAGCAGGCGTCGGAGCAGCGCGTGACGGTGGTGGCCCGGGACCGGGGCAGGCCGGCGCTGCGGAGCAGCAGGGAGCTGGTGCTGGAGGTGTCGGACGTGAACGACAACGCGCCGGTGTTCGAGGAGGCGGCGTACAGCGCGTACGTGGCGGAGAACAACGCGGCGGGCGCGCTGGTGCTGCGCGTGCAGGCGCGGGACGCGGACGCGGGCGCCAACGGGCGCGTGAGCTACTGGCTGGCGGGCGGCAGCGCGGGCGCGGCGGGCGCGGCGCCGCTGGTGTCGGTGGAGGCGCGGAGCGGCGCGCTGTACGCGCAGCGCTCCTTGGACTACGAGCAGTGCCGCGAGTTCACGGTGGCCGTGCGGGCGCAGGACGGCGGCTCGCCGGCGCGCAGCTCCACGGCCACGGTGCGCGTCTTCGTGCTGGACCGCAACGACAACGCGCCCAGGGTGCTCTGGCCCGCGGCGGCGGCGGCGGCGGCGGGAGAGGGTCCGGGAGGGGCGGCGGCGGCGGCGCCTTTCGAGGTGGTTCCGCGCTCGGCCGAGGCCGGCTACCTGGTGGCCAAGGTGGTGGCGGTGGACGCGGACGCGGGGCGCAACGCGTGGCTGTCCTACGAGCTGGTGCAGGCGTCGGAGCCGGCGCTGTTCCGCGTGGGGCTGCACAGCGGCGAGGTGCGCACGGCGCGCGCCGTGGGCGAGCGGGACGCGGCCAAGCAGCGGCTGGTGGCCGTGGTGAAGGACCACGGGCAGCCGGCGCTGTCGGCCACGGCCACGCTGCACGTGGTGCTGGCCGAGAGCTTGCAGGAGGCGCTGCCGGAGCTGAGCGAGCGGCCGGCGGGCGCCGAGGCGGCGGCGGCGGCGGCCGAGCTGCAGTTCTACCTGGTGCTGGCGCTGGCGCTGCTCTCGGCGCTCTTGGTGCTGAGCGTGGCGCTGGCCGTGCTGGCGCGGCTGCGCCGGGCCGGGCCGCCCGCCGTGCTGCGCTGCCTGGGCGCGCAGCGCTTCTCGCTGGCCGGCGCCGCCTTCCCGGCCGACTTCTGCGAGGGCACCTTGCCCTACTCCTACAACCTGTGCGTGCCGCCGCCCGCCCGCGCCCTGACCGAGGCCGCTTGGCCGCCGCCGCCGCCGGTGCCCATCCTGTCGGCGGAGGAGCTTCTGGGCGGCGATTCCTGCGGGAAGCCGAGCCCGAATTGTGACCTCATCGAGGGAGAGCCGCCTGCCAATCCCGATGCACCACAGGTCTGTAAATCGTGAGCTTCTTCTGTTTTTAGAAGTTCCCGAAACGTCATCTTTTTTTCCCACGTGTTTTTTTTTGTCTGGTGTCAGTGGGTATTCGTCATCTGTATCCTCACGTAGCAGCGGAAGTTTGTCATTTTTTTCTCGGTAGCAGCTTTAGATGACAGGCTCTGACTGTAGCTCTCCTTTCGGCTAGTAGCAGCGTTTCTCAGTGTTTCTCTTTGTTTCCCGGAGTTGTGTTTATGTGAGTTGCACAATCCTGTCGCCCTGACGGACTGAGGTAAGGAACGGGCTAGCTCCCTGTCATAGCAAGCACGGAGCCCTTGCTTCTTCCTTGGTCACAGGTTCAGGTTCCGCCACGAGATTTTGTCTTCAACACTTGAGCTCTATCAATTTGGATAGAGTGTTAGCAACATTGAAAGCAGTTTTGTCTTCTGTGGAAGGAGAACGTTTTATTCTGAATGATGGAGTCGAGCAAAAAACCGAGATCCCTCTCCCCTGGTGTTGGAGCTTTTGTTCTTCTTGACAGATTTGTTCAGAATGGCTGTGCTTGGAACTCGTGTATAGCTTTACATGTTCTTTAAACTTTCTTTTGTCCCGGTTAGATTTAGAATGGAAACGACCGGGGAAAGTTCCATTATGAGTGAAAAAAGAGTTTGTCACCGGTTTTGGGGGGAATGCAGTAGTGAGGCTAGATGGCTTCGTTTATGCATCCTGGCTGTCAGTTCACTCTGTTTTGGTCTGTAACATTTTGATTCCATACACTGGTGAGAATGCTGAAAGATTTCTGTTTCAGAGATTGTTATTTTTCTATCCTCTTCTCACAACGATGTTGGGGCTTTTAGTAGTCTCAAATATATCGAGAACAGCAACCTTATGCAATTCTGTTTAGTAGGACAGACATATGAGATACGAAGGGATCCCATATCAGGGAGATTGGCAGAGGAGGGTTTTAGATGAATGGTTTACTAACGAACTACTTACACATGGATTTCAGAAAAAAAGGAAACATTGAATGACTCGAATGAATTTTAATGTGAATAAACTAAGGAAACACCAGGTGTATCTTAGGAAGAGATGACAAATATTTTATGTTCAGAAAATATATTTTGTTCAGAAAATTTCCTTTGAGAGTTTTAGCTGCATCTTTATTTCTACTTATACTTCAATCGTGTAACAATTAGCTCCCATATTTCAAGAATCATGCAATTGCTCTCGTCTCACTTGTGTTAAAGAACCTGATAGATCTGTGTGTTCGGGATATGATATTTTCCCGTTTTCTCTTTCGGAGCCTGTTGTTCAATGTTTTTGAACAAAAAGGATAAGAGTAACGATAAGCTCCAGGGTAAAATACAAAAAATATTTTTTTAATTTACACTAGTATGTGATGAGTTTCCCGTACGGTTAAAGAAGCCGGCCACAGAATGCCTCTGCCTTCCTCCCGATGGTGATAGCCTGGAGGATGAAAGCAGAGATGGGCTGGAGAAATGCGGAGGCAGGAGATCGGCGCTGGACGAAAAGCGCCATCTCGGTGGCGACCGTGGCCTGTATGGAGCAAGGCAGGGCGGGCAGCGCTGGGCAGCGCTCGGTGCCTGCAGTGCCGGGAGGAGGCTGCGGGCGCCGCTGTTGACCGAGAGGAGCGAGAGGAAGCTCGGAGCGCTACCGGCAGCCCCGCCCGCTGCGGATCGGCTCGCTCGGTTGTTCGCTCCGTGTCCGAACGTGCGGTCCCCGATCGTCCCCGCGGTGCTGGTCCATTGTGGAGCCAGGCGGAGGCAGCGGCAGCTGCGCACGGTGCAGGAGCTGCGAGCATTGAGTGGCAGCGGGATTGGATCGGCGGTGCTGCGGTGCCGGCGGTTCCGCGGGCGAGATGTGCGCGGCGGGGAGGCGCTGGGGCCGGCGGCAGCGAGCTCTGCTCTGGGCCGTGCTGCTGGCGGCGTGGGAGGCGGCGTGGGGGCAGCTGCGCTACTCGGTGCCCGAGGAGATGCCCAAGGGCTCGTTCGTGGGCGACGTGGCCAAGGATCTGGGGCTGCAGCTGCCCGCGCTCAGCGATCGCGGCGTCCGCATTGTCTCTAAAGGTAGGACGCAGTATTTCGCTCTTCACGGGAAGACGGGACATTTAGTGACGGCGGAGAGGATCGACAGAGAGCAGCTGTGCGAGAGTGTGCAGCAATGCGTGCTGCGCTGTGAGCTGATAGTGGAGGGACAGATGCAGGTTTATGGGATCCTAGTGGAGATCACGGACATTAACGACAACGCACCCAGCTTTCGACAGGGAGAAAAAGAATTGAGAGTGAGCGAGACAACGGCCCCAGGATCGCGGTTTCCCCTGGCCGAGGCTCACGATCCTGACTGGGGCCGGAATTCGCTGCAGAGCTACGAGCTGAGCGGTGACGAGCACTTCTCGCTGGCCGTGCAGGCGGGCCCCGGCGGCGATCAGCGTCCCGAGCTGGTGCTGGCCAAGGCGCTGGACCGGGAGGAGGCGGCGTTTCACGAGCTGGTGCTGAGGGCGAGCGACGGCGGCGATCCGGCACGGACGGGCACGGCTCGGATCCGCGTGACCGTGGTGGACGCGAACGACAACGCGCCCGTGTTCAGCCAGGCGGAGTACACGGTGCGTGTGCCCGAGGACGTGCCCGTGGGCTCCACCCTCGTCACCGTCACGGCCACGGACGCCGACGAGGGGCCGAATGGTCTCCTGAAATACTTGATTCAAAAAATCACAGAGAAAGCCTCGCAGATTTTTCAGCTAGATGCCGACACTGGAGCGATTACATTGACTCGTAACCTAGACTTCGAGGACCTCAAATCCTACGAACTGGAGATACAGGTTCGAGATGGTGGCGACCTTTCTGATATAGCAAAAGTCGTCATCACTGTGAGAGACGTGAACGACAATGCCCCCGAACTCACAGTGTCGTCGGCGCTGGGCGAGATCTCTGAAGATGCCCCGGCCGGGACCGTCGTAGCCCTGCTGCATGTGCAGGACCGGGACTCGGGGGCCAACGGCGAGGTGCGCTGCTGGCTGGACGGGGATGTCCCGTTCCGCCTGGAGAAATCCTACGAAGACTACTACCGTGTGGTGACAGCGAGAGAGCTGGACCGGGAGCAGGTGTCGGAGTACAACGTGACGGTGCGGGCGGCCGACGGCGGGTCGCCGGCGCTGCAGAGCAGCGCGGTGCTGGCGCTGCGGGTGCTGGACGTGAACGACAACGCGCCGGTGTTCTTGGAGGAGCGCTACAGCGCGCGGCTGGCGGAGAACAACGCGGCGGGCGCGCTGGTGCTGACGGTGCGCGCCACGGACGCGGACTGGGGGCAGAACGCGCGCGTGCGCTACCGGCTGGCGGAGGGGCGGGTGCGGGGCGCGCCGCTGTCGTCGTACGTGTCGGTGCAGGCGGAGACGGGCGCGCTGTACGCGCTGCGCTCCTTGGACTACGAGCAGCTGCGCGAGCTGCAGCTGTGCGTGCGGGCGGAGGACGGCGGCGCGCCGGCGCTGAGCAGCAACGTGTCGGTGCGGCTGCTGATCGTGGACGAGAACGACAACGCGCCGCAGGTGCTGTACCCGGCGCCGGCCGCAGCGGCGGGCTCGGGCGCTGCTGCGGCGTGGTCGGGCGTGGAGCTGGCGCCGCGCTGGGCCGAGGCCGGCGCGCTGGTGGCCAAGGTGGTGGCGGTGGACGCGGACGCGGGGCAGAACGCGTGGCTGTCCTACGAGCTGGCCAAGGCCACGGAGCCGGGGCTGTTCCGCGTGGGGCTGCACAGCGGCGAGGTGCGCACGGCGCGCTCGCCGCTGGCCCGCGACGCGGCGCGCCACGTGCTGCTGGTGCTGGTGCGGGACCACGGGCGGCCGGCGCTGTCGGCCACGGCCACGCTGAGCGTGGTGCTGGCCGAGAGCGTGGCCGAGCTGCTGGCCGAGCTGGGCAGCGCGGCCCACGAGGCGGCGGCGCCGGGCGAGCCGGCCGCCAGCCTGACGCGCTGGCTCGTGCTGGCCGTGGCCGCCGTCTCGTGCCTCTTCGTGGCCTTCCTGCTGCTGCTGCTGGCGCTGCGCCTGCGCCGCTGCCACCGCCAGCAGCTGCTGCCGCCGGACAGCGGCGCCTTGCGCGGCGTGCCCGTCTCGCACTTCGTGGGCATCGACGGCGTGCGCGCCTTCCTGCAGTCCTACTCGCACGACGTGTCGCTCACGGCCGACTCGCGCAAGAGCCACCTGCGCTTCTCGGCCGCCAGCTGCTGCGACACCCTCCCGGCCCGGCCGCCGCCCGACGAGCCCGCGCCGCTGCTCGGGGACGGGGACCCGGCCGGCGCCCTCCCCTCGGACTCCGCCCCTTCCTCGGTGAGTTCCTCTGGTCACATTTTCTCCACGACGCTTTCTTGTAATGCAGCCCTGCCCTTCCCCTGCCCTTTCCCCGCCGTGTTCTTTGGCTTGCCTAGGAAACTTTGTCTAGAAGCATGGTAAAGTTTCTTCCGATGAAGTTTTGACGGCTGGGGTCCATTGGTGTCCGTATGTAAACATGGGGTGGGTCCTCAGCCTTCCAGTATGTGAAGAAGGAAGGAGGGGAAAGGCTGCTGCTGGCAGGCTGTTGTTTAGGTCGAATGTTTGGGTATTGATAACGTTCCCCTATATCAGCTGTGCTGTGTAGAATCTGTGTTCCTGATAGCTTTGGCTCTCCTGAAGGGATGGATCTCCTTACTAAGAAATTCAGCTTTTTTGGAGGTTCACGTGTCTTCCCAATAGCACACATGCATAAATATTTTGAATGTGTCTTGAACACAAGGCTGATGGCTTTGTGTGGGAATTTCTGCACGTTCTTATTGGCCTTTCTTGTTCTCCATGATACATAGTGAACGTCAGCCGGAACTGTTTGTGTCATTCACGCTTTCGTGTTTTTTGTGAAGAGGGGATTGGACCAGGCTACAAGTGGTCCTTGGTGCTGTCTGTCTAGCTGCTTTGAAGACGAAAGATCTTCTTGAAGTTGCGTCTCTTTGAAAAACCTGTGTGTGGCTGCATATGGAGCATGAAATGCAGGAGGAAATGGCAGAACTGCTTTGTTTTGTCTTGTTTTTCCAGGTAGGGCTATGTCAGATGGAGCTGGATGAGCTTTGGTTATAAAATATTTAGCATGGCAAGAGAATTGCCTGGATGGGAAGGAGAGATTCAAGGTGCAGTGGGAGATGCAAGGTGGGCATAATTCCCTGTGAGCAGATATTCATTGCCTCAGTGTCTCTTGGAAGACTGCTCGGCTTTTCCTTTGAGACCTGTGAAGTCTCTTCCCAGAACTGCAGTGAGCAGCAAATGTAGCTTGCACAGCACAGAGATGTACAGAGAGCTGTGTGCAATTGGTGCTGGGAAGAGCAATGGTCTGGGGAACTGGGCCTCCACTGTCCCATGTTTGTAAGGTATATGGGTGAAAGGACACCATGGATGGTGTGAAGGGTTGGAAATCTGAGTGCTGTGAGCTGTGTGTGAATATCTGCTGAAAGACTCAAGGGAACGTTTTCCTCCATTCCCTGTCCATTTTCTATCTCTAGCATGAAGGAATGTGGAGTTCTTTGCCGCAAAGTAATTGTTTAGAAGATCTGTATTCCAGCTGCATGGAGAACCTGGACAGGTTCTTAATATGTATTTGTTTGTCACCATATTGGTGTCGCAAAAGCTTAATTTTGTACTTTTGACAGATGGGCTATGGGAATTGCAAGCTCTGTATTCAGTGCCTCTAAACAACATCATCAATCATCTACTCTGAGTTATATAACCCGGAAGAGTGTTGGGAGCTGTTCAAATCTGCAGGCTTTAACTTTCTGTCTCATTCTTCTGATGATCTGGAAATGGTTCTTTTATGTTTATAGATGAAAAGACAGAGACATTTCCATGGACAAGTTTCTTCAAATGTCTCTGTAATAAATGTTTTTTCTTGTCCGCTGTCTCATATGTCCAATATTATGCATGGTAAGGAGATATGGTTGAGTAACTTTCCTTTTGGTGGAGTCTCTAAATTCTTATGATCCATGCTATCCATGGGAGGTCGGAAGGGTTAGGAGCTAGTGTTGGGTGTGTGGTTTGTGATAAGGTCCTGGTGGAGACATGGCAGGTGTTTTGTTGATCCCCAGGGCTATTGCTGGCCTTCTGAAAATGAGTCAGGAGGAGTCTTATGATTTTCACTTGTGTGGTTTGGTTTGGACTGAAATGGCCAAGTTTGGGTTCCATATCCCTTTGCATCAAGAGTGGTAGTCACACATGCTTTGAGGAGTCCATGTGCTGAAGAATGGTGATGTTGCCTTTGAGGTGATACTTGGATGTGTGGGTCTTTGACAGAGCTGGAAATAATTTGTGGCCTGTATGACATTTCCCACTTGTTGAAGTAATATGGAGGAGCAGAATAATGTTAGTTGTGATGTTTGTGCTCTGAGAAGCTGTGCACACAACTTTTCTTCTAATGATGTCTGTATGGAAAATTTGCTGTCATGTTATGTTTTGGCAGAGAGAAGAAGTCTGTGTGTGCAGAGACAGGGCTGGTGCTGGAGTTCAGTGTGATGCAGTTCAAAATGAATGAATGAATTGTGTCCAGCTCTGTTTGTCCTGGTATTTAGATGAGGTCCCCAGCTGTGGTTCCAAGCTTTTCCTTTCTCTTTGTGTCCAAGGCAATGACAGTGTGGGGCCTGTGGAGTGACTCCTGAGTGAGGCCCCTGTGTATTGGTTCCAGTCCAGTTTCCTGGGTTGTGTATATCCTGCAGTTGAGCCAATCTGCAATGTGAGGCCATGATTGATACTCTTCTGGTGTTTCCCATTCTTAACTGGGTTGATTTCAGGGTTGGGTTTTTTTTTTTTTGATGATTTGTTTGCTTTGGTTTTTTGTTCTGTTGTGTGTTTGTTTGTTTGCTTGTATTTTTGTCAAGGAGTAGAGTTGATCCTCGTTGTGCCTGGCAATTCTGCAAACTCCAAAACATAATTCTCCAGTAGGGAGAGTGTCTCTCATGCATCCCTTGAAGCTGTACATGTAGTCATATTATCCTAGAAACAGAGAATCAGAGAGTGGTTGGTGCTGCAAAGCACCTTAAGGATCCTCTTGTTCCAGCTCCTCTGCCATGGGCAAGGACATCTTCCACCAGAGCAGGTGGCTCAGAGCCCCAGCCAGCCTGACCTTGAATATTTCATTCAAGAAATAGAACTTCATGAATGGATGTTTCCCCAAGCTCTTGCTTTCTCTGGGGCCAACATGGAATTAAAATTGAGGTTGTGTTGATGGTGAAAGTAAAGGCTGTGAATGCAGAGTGAGGAGGGTGAGAGCTCAGTTCTGTGCTGGGCAAATGGGGGACTCAGTGTGGGTTTGGCAGAGAAATGGTTTGAGTTCATGCTTGGTGCCACAGGCAGTGCCCTTGCTGTTCTGATCCTGGTGTCTCTGTCATGAAAGACAATGTCAGTCCTGCAACTGTAACATTTTGCACAGTAACTGTTCATGTTGAACCATAATTGTTGGCTGGAAGAGCTAATTAATCCCCTGTGAAACCTCCATTATCCACCTGTATCTCTATGCCACATTGTCATACAGAGTTTCTTCAGAATTATAATTTCACTTTCATTCAAGCCTTTGTTTCCAAAAAGGCCGCAGGTCATTTTCCACAATTTTGGTCAGTATTTTTAAATAGGAAACAGTGACTGTGGTTTTTCAGCACATCCTTAATTCCGTCACTCAAGACTGAACAGTGTGTGGGGATTATGGGGCAGAAGTGATAAGGGCATCTGCTGTAAATTGTCAGATGATGTACCTTGAGAAAGAGGCTGATGAGAAGCTGTTTAAAATGATGGTTTCATGACTGGGCAAGGTGAGCAGGCCATGCAATAGAAAAAGTTGCTGATGAGAGGACTCATTCTTGAAATGAACCCACCAGTCTCTTGTCCCATCTAAGTCCTCAGGGCCAAACACTTGCAGATTCTCAATGACTTCTACATCCTCTCAGGTATGAATTTTAAGGCCTGGAATAAAGGCCTAGAAGACTTCACAGTGAGCAGCTCTGACTCCTTGTTGTCTTCTAATGTTTCTTTGTCCTGTCTGATCCATATTTTTGGGGTTTCTGCGGTATTTTTGCTTTGTTTAGTTCTTCCTTGATTTACTCAGTAGGTGGGTATCCTTACTATTGTCAACAATCCATCTGTTTTGAGCAATGTATGATGTGTTAATGTCCGCTGCTCTTGATGCAGTGGGAGTGGAAGGCAGGAGATATGAGAGTGACTTTTCTTCCAGTTCCTGTTGGGAGAAATAGATATAAATATGACTTTAGTTGACTTTGCTTCTCTGTGGAACAGAGCATGTGATAAGGATGGGGAGGAGATGCCCTCAAAGCCAATGGTGTGATGAGCCATTCTCAGTTGGATGCCTGCTGCTCTTTTAGTATGATTGTTTATCATTTGTGTGCTCTAGAATCCTTCAGTTCCTTATCATAATGGTGGTGAGCAGACAATTGTAGCTCCCTTCTGGGTGTGGCTGCGGTGCATTATCATCTCATGAGAGATTTGAGCAGTGAGGAGATGGCCACAAGCAAAACCTCACAGTGGCCTGGCATGGAAGAAAAAGCAGAGGGGAGCTCTGTGTGTGAGGCTAGAGAAGAACTGGGTCATTGCCTTGCTGGTCACATGTCACAGATAACACCAGGCTGTGCCTGCTGGAGTGCAGTGGGATCTGAGTTGGTTCTGTAGAGCAAGGCAGACCCACAAAATGTCATTGCATCTGTCCATTTCCATGTGTTTCTGAGTCTTGCATTGCTTGTGGTCATGAGCTCAGCCTCAGGGTGTCTGATCTCATGTGGAAGGTCTCCTGTGTGCCAGCTGCCCCAGTGCAGGTGCAGTTGCCACACCCAGCTGTGATGTTTCCAGCTGCACAGAGGAAGGGTTTGACAAGCACTCCTGGTGTGCTCAGCCAGGAACCTTTTGTCTGTAGTGTAATCATGCAGGATCATCTGTGCTGCAGCTGTCCAAGGGCAGAGTGAGCAGGCAGCCCAGGCAAGGTTTCCATGGACAGAGCAGGGCCCAGTGGGAGAAGGTGTGCAGTGTCCCCCAGGCCATCCCCCAGAGGAACATGCTGGGCAATCAGCTGGAGGCTGTCAAATGGCTGAGGAACAGGCTGGAGAGTCACCTGCAGAGAGTTACAGGCAGTGGCTCCATGTCCAGGTGCAAAGCAGGGACTTGTGCTGTCCCTCAAGGGCCCTGACTGGGCCCAGTTCTGTTCAGCACCTGCATGGCCAAGGGGATTGAGGCACCTTCAGGCAATTTGCAGCTGACACAATTGGAGTTGATTCAGTGCAGGGCAGAGATGGCAGCCAGGGATGGGCTGGAGAAGTGGCCCCGTGCGGCCATCATGGAATGGATGAAAGTGCAAGGTCCTGCAGCTGGGGTGGAGCAATCCCCAGTTGAAAGAGAGAGTGGGGGATAGGGAAGAGCTTTGCAGAGAAGTGCTTTGGGGTATTGGTGGGTGATTAGGTGGGACATGAGCTGCCCATGGGCACCTGCTGCTGGAATTGTGTCCTGCACTGCATGACAAGCTCTCTGCCTGGCAGGTCGAGGGTGGTCCCTCCTCCCCTCTGAACTCTTTATATGAGAGCATGGACTGCATGGGGATCTTGGGCCAATATCCCACTGGACATGCCAGAGTTCCCAGAAGGATCATGGAAGTGGTCTGAGGGTTGGAACATTTCTGTTATGATGAAGGACTGCAGTAGTTTGTGTCTTCAAACATAGAGAAATCATAGGTCTGTGTAGACCTTTCAACATTTGTTTTTGCTGTGTCAGTTTATGAATAAGTTAATAGGAATTATGGACAGAGCTCTGTTTACCTGGGCCAGCTGTTGTACAATTGCCAACAAGTGTTTTTAACTAAGAGAAGGGAGGATTTGATTAGGAGAAAGCTTTTCACTGTGGGTTGTGATAAAAGAGAAGGCATTAACCGAAGAAGTTTTGGACGTGCCTCCAACATTCAAGTCTAGCAGAAAGTGTTACTTTTCATGTCGGTTGTGTGGATTAATTGGCCTTTAGAGAAAGTTTAACTTGGGAACTGAAAATATTGTTTGACTCTTTGAAGGACTCAGCGTTGCTTTGTGCTTTCAGTTGTCAGGCACACAGATATGCAGATATAAATGAAGTAACTTTAATGAGTCAGAAGGAAAGGAGTAAATGTAATTCTGCTATGTTGGGATAGGGTTTGCTGACATTGCTTTAGGCTGATCTTTATCTCCAAATAATTAATCTCAATAAATGAAGAATATAATGAATAACAATTCATGTGACAAAGTGAGAAAAAGCTCTTGAAGTCTTCCCTATATTATCCTTTATTGCTGCTGTAGATGGGCTGTCTTTTTATTAAGAGCAGCTGAATTCCATTCTTTACTGCCCTGCAATGAATATTTGCTTCTGAGTGTTCAATGTGACTGAAAAGAATGGCCTGAAAGCACCGGCCAGCACATGTCAGATAGAAAGGGCTTGGAGTGGAATTAAGGCAGAGCTGCAGCTGTGGGTGTTTGCAGTCGGGGAGAGCCCCCGGGGCCGGTGCAGGCGCTGAGCCCCGGCCAAAGCCGGGCCCCGTTGAGCGCGGGCATGCGGCGGCTGCAGTGTCGCGGCGGCGCCTCCGGGTGTCGCTGTTGTCCGGCGCCGAGCGGCGCTGGAGCCGCCGCCGCCGCAGCGTCCTGCCCCCGCAGGCTGCTCGCTCGGCCGGCGCCGGCCACAGCGGCAGCGGCACCGCCAGCAGCAGCAGCGGCGGCGAGAGGCGGCGAGAGGCGGCGCGGCGAGCTGGGTGTGTTTGAGCGGTGTCTGTTTTGGGCGGCGAGAGCGGCTGGAAGGGAGGCAGGGCAGCGGCAGTCGGCAGGAGCGCGGCGAGCGCAGTGGGCAGAGAATGGCGGTGAGGCAGAGGCGGCAGAGGCGCGGGCCGGGCGGCGGGCGAGCGCTGCTGGCCGCGCTGCTGCTGCTGTGCGTGTGGTGCCGGGCGGCGGGCGAGCGGCTCCGCTACGCCATCCCCGAGGAGCTGGGCAGAGGCTCGCTCGTGGGGCCGCTGGCGCGGGACCTGGGGCTCAGCGCGGACGAGCTGCCGGCGCGCAGGCTGCAGGTGGCGTCTGCCGGCAAGAAGCAGCTGAAATACTTCACTGTGAATGAGCAGAACGGGAACCTGTACGTGAACGAGAGGCTGGACCGGGAGGAGATGTGCGGCGAGTCGGCGACCTGCTCCGTCAGCTTCGAGGTGCTGGTGCACAACCCGCTGAACGTTTTCCGCGTCGAGGTGTCCATCGAGGACGTGAACGACAACTCCCCGACCTTCAGCAATGCTGCTCTGGAACTTGATATAGGGGAATGGAGTATTCCCGGTTCTCGTTTTCCCCTGGAGATGGCCCAGGATGCTGACTCCGGAAGTAACTCGTTGCTGACTTACGAGCTTACCAGCAACCCATCTTTCTCTCTGGTCGTGAAGGAGAGTCCTGACGGAAGCAAGCAGCCGGAATTGGTGCTGGAGAGAACGTTGGACAGGGAGAAGGAAAGCTCTTATGAGCTGGTGCTAGCGGCGGTGGATGCTGGGGATCCAGTTAGATCCGGAACTATCAGGATTCGGATCAATGTGACTGACGCCAACGACAATCCACCCGTGTTCGCGCAGGACCAGTACCGTGCGAGATTGCGCGAAGACGCAGCACCGGGGTCGAGAGTGTTAAACGTCTCTGCCTCCGACGCCGATACCGGCAACAATGCTCGAATCACTTACGGCTTTGGGAAAATGCCTGCCAAGGTACTTCAGAAGTTCATGATGGACGCGGAGAGGGGAATGATCACGCTGAAAGACGCTTTGGACTTCGAGGATACGAGAGGCTACACATTACTGGTGGAGGCGAGGGACGGTGGAGGTCTGGTGTCACAGTGCAAGGTGGTGGTGGAGGTGCTGGACGTGAACGACAACCCCCCTGAGATCACCATTCTGTCCCTCTCGAGCCCGGTGCCAGAGGACACGCCGGCGGGCACCGTGGTGGCCGTGCTGAACGTGAACGACCCGGACTCCGGCGAGAACGGTGAGGTGTCGTGCTCGCTGTCGGGAGAGGCGCCGCTGTCGATCGTGGCGTCGCCGGGCGGCTCGTACAAGGTGGTGACATCGGGCGCGCTGGACCGCGAGCAGGCGTCGGAGCAGCGCGTGACGGTGGTAGCCCGGGACCGGGGCAGGCCGGCGCTGCGGAGCAGCAGGGAGCTGGTGCTGGAGGTGTCGGACGTGAACGACAACGCGCCGGTGTTCGAGGAGGCGGCGTACAGCGCGTACGTGGCGGAGAACAACGCGGCGGGCGCGCTGGTGCTGCGCGTGCAGGCGCGGGACGCGGACGCGGGCGCCAACGGGCGCGTGAGCTACTGGCTGGCGGGCGGCAGCGCGGGCGCGGCGGGCGCGGCGCCGCTGGTGTCGGTGGAGGCGCGGAGCGGCGCGCTGTACGCGCAGCGCTCCTTGGACTACGAGCAGTGCCGCGAGTTCACGGTGGCCGTGCGGGCGCAGGACGGCGGCTCGCCGGCGCGCAGCTCCACGGCCACGGTGCGCGTCTTCGTGCTGGACCGCAACGACAACGCGCCCAGGGTGCTCTGGCCCGCGGCGGCGGCGGCGGCGGCGGGAGAGGGTCCGGGAGGGGCGGCGGCGGCGGCGCCTTTCGAGGTGGTTCCGCGCTCGGCCGAGGCCGGCTACCTGGTGGCCAAGGTGGTGGCGGTGGACGCGGACGCGGGGCGCAACGCGTGGCTGTCCTACGAGCTGGTGCAGGCGTCGGAGCCGGCGCTGTTCCGCGTGGGGCTGCACAGCGGCGAGGTGCGCACGGCGCGCGCCGTGGGCGAGCGGGACGCGGCCAAGCAGCGGCTGGTGGCCGTGGTGAAGGACCACGGGCAGCCGGCGCTGTCGGCCACGGCCACGCTGCACGTGGTGCTGGCCGAGAGCTTGCAGGAGGCGCTGCCGGAGCTGAGCGAGCGGCCGGCGGGCGCCGAGGCGGCGGCGGCGGCGGCGGCCGAGCTGCAGTTCTACCTGGTGCTGGCGCTGGCGCTGCTCTCGGCGCTCTTGGTGCTGAGCGTGGCGCTGGCCGTGCTGGCGCGGCTGCGCCGGGCCGGGCCGCCCGCCGTGCTGCGCTGCCTGGGCGCGCAGCGCTTCTCGCTGGCCGGCGCCGCCTTCCCGGCCGACTTCTGCGAGGGCACCTTGCCCTACTCCTACAACCTGTGCGTGCCGCCGCCCGCCCGCGCCCTGCCCGAGGCCGCTTGGCCGCCGCCGCCGGTGCCCATCCTGTCGGCGGAGGAGCTTCTGGGCGGCGATTCCTGCGACAAGCCGAGCCCGAGCAGTACCGCCGTGACGGGAGAACCACTGACCGAACCCGATGCACCACAGGTCTGTAATGTCGGGCGCTCGTTCTGTTATTGAGAGTTTCCTATCATGGTCCTTTCCCCCCTCTTTTTCTCGGCATGGTGTCCATGACAAGTCCCCTTTTGTGTCTCCATGTAGCTGCAGAAAGTCTTCATCTTTTCTTGGTATCTGCTTCTGTTTCGGATGAGATGCTTTGACTGTAATTCTCTTGTTAACTTGGAGTAGTGGTCACTTGTTTTCCGGGGTTATTTTTTTGTGGGAGGCACACACTTATCTCCATGAATTTAGGAAATTATTTAACAAACTGAATTAAGGAAAGGGCTATGCCCCTTCCATGGAGAGCAGGACGCTAGCAGTAGCACCTGGCTCTTCCTTGGGAAGAGAGTCAAGTTCAATAGAAGAGGTTTTGTCTTCAAAACTCCTGCTCTATAAATTAAAATGCGTTTCCATTGCTGATTCTGTGTGATGTAGTTGCACAGGAAAAAAATCACTGACAATGATGTTGTAGCTTTTTTTCGTTCCTTTTTTGATTCAGAAAGTGCATTTGAGATTTGTTTATAGCTTTAGAGAAATTCGTTTATTAATGGTTTTGAGGGGGGTTGCCTGTTGGACTCAAAGGAAACGTTTCTGGAATGTTGTGTTCTGCATTCTGAGTGAAAGAAAAGAATGTCGCTCCTTTTAGGGGGTAATGCAGTAGTGGGCTTGGCTTCGTTTTTGCATCCTGACTGACAGTTCCTGTTTTTACTCTTCATTATATTTATTTCATCCAGAGGTCAAGGTGCAGAAAGGTTTGCTTCAGATGTTTTTCTTTTTCCTCTCGTCTTTACCCTAAGGGTTTGAGATTTATGGAGATGTTGATTTCTTGGACAACAGCGAGATTTTAAAATTCGGACTATTCACATGGATAGACATCTGAGATAGGAATATATGACAGTATCAAGGAGATTAGCCAAAGGACAGTTCGGGCACGTTAATCAAACTCATTTGTACATTTTTCATGGCTAATCAGAGTTTCGAGTGGGAAACTGTACTTTTTTTTCTACTATTCTACAATTCTTTTCATTGAGTTGTTGTACCAACCTGATCAAGAAAGTATTCCTGTGATACTTTCTTAATACACTTCAATGCTTTACAAGTTGATTCCTGATAAATTCTTTTCCTTGTGGCTTTAGAATTACTTGGTGAAGGTGTAAATGTGTAAAAAGTAAGGAAATACTAAATTTAACTGAGAATAGCGAGATTCAAACATTCGACTCTTGGTCCCTTCAAGTTTCCCTTTGAGACTGTTGGCTGCATCTTTATTTCTATCTGTAATAATCATATAAAAGTTAGCTCACTGAATTCAAGAAGCATGCAATTGTTCTCATCCCGCTTGTGTTCATGAGCCTGATAGCTCAGGTTATCGGCGTGTGTGGGTGTGTATCTAATGTTTTCAATCTCGGACCCGGTTGCTGAAGAGGTTTTTGAACGAACAGAGTGAGACTGATGGTAATGTAGAGCTTGACATGTGAAAAACATGCTTTAATTTACATATATTGCCTTTAGTAAGTTATTAGTACCTCCTGCGGTAGAAGCACCACCCCCACGGAATACGTCTACATTCATCCCGACGGTGATCCCGTGAAGGATCAAAGCCGAGGTCGGCTGGAGAAAAGGCGGTGCAAGAGGTCACCGCTGCACGAGAAAATTGTCTCGGTGGCAAATATCGGGTCCTCCCGAGCTGTCCGTGGGAAGGCAGAAGCGCAGCGCTGGGCAGCGCTCGGTGCCTGCAGTGCCGGGAGGAGGCTGCGGGCGCCGCTGTTGACCGAGAGGAGCGAGAGGAAGCTCGGAGCGCTACCGGCAGCCCCGCCCGCTGCGGACCCGCTCGATCGCAAGATCGCCGGATCCCTGGCCCGGCAGGCGGACGATCTACGATCGTCCCCGTGGTTCGGAACCGATCTGCAGCGAAGCGGAGGGAGTGCCGGAGGAAGAGCGGCTGGGAGTTAAGGGCCGGAGAAGGACAGATCGGAGAGGCCGATCGGCGGTGGGGAACTGCTCTCGGTGTTGCGGTTCCGCGGGCGAGATGTGCGCGGCGGGGAGGCGCTGGGGCCGGCGGCAGCGAGCTCTGCTCTGGGCCGTGCTGCTGGCGGCGTGGGAGGCGGCGTGGGGGCAGCTGCGCTACTCGGTGCCCGAGGAGATGCCCAAGGGCTCGTTCGTGGGCGACGTGGCCAAGGACCTGGGGCTGCAGCTGACGGCGCTCAGCGATCGCGGTGCCCGTATTATAGAAAGAGGTCGGACGCAGTATTTCGCTCTGCACGGGAAGACGGGACATTTAGTGACGGTGGAGAGGATCGACAGAGAGCAGCTGTGCGAGCGTGTGCAGCAATGCGTGCTGCGCTGTGAGCTGATAGTGGAGGGGGAAATGAAGTTTTATGAAATCGAAGTGGAAATCACGGACATTAACGACAACGCCCCCAGCTTCAAGGAAATTGAGCTGGAACAGAGCGTGAGCGAGACGACAGCCCCGGGGTCGCGGTTTCCCCTACCAGACGCTCATGACCCGGACTCGGGCCGGAATTCGCTGCAGAGCTACGAGCTGAGCGGTGACGAGCACTTCTCGCTGGCCGTGCAGGCGGGCCCCGGCGGCGATCAGCGTCCCGAGCTGGTGCTGGCCAAGGCGCTGGACCGGGAGGAGGCGGCGTTTCACGAGCTGGTGCTGAGGGCGAGCGACGGCGGCGATCCGGCACGGACGGGCACGGCTCGGATCCGCGTGACCGTGGTGGATGTGAACGACAACGCGCCCGTGTTCAGCCAGGCGGAGTACACGGTGCGTGTGCCCGAGGACGTGCCTGTGGGCTCTGTCCTCGCCACCGTCACGGCCACTGACGCTGACGAGGGGCTGTACGGACACGTTAAATACAGTTTTCATAGAATTTCAGAAAGGGCATCCAAACTTTTTCACCTGGAATCAAATACAGGAGAAATAATCCTTAAGGAGAACTTGGATTTCGAGGAAATCTCTACTTTTGAAATGGAGGTGCAGGCACGGGACGGGGGAGCACTATTCGATGCAGCCAAAGTCACAATCTCCGTGACAGACGTCAACGACAATGCCCCTGAGCTGACAATATCATCTGCATTGACTGAGATTTCGGAAGACGCCCCATCCGGGACAGTGGTAGCCCTGCTGCACGTGCAGGACCGGGACTCGGGGGCCAACGGCGAGGTGCGCTGCTCGATTGACAAGGATGTCCCGTTCCGGCTGCAGAGCTCTCACGGCAGCTACTACAGCGTGGTGACAGCGAGAGAGCTGGACCGGGAGCAGGTGTCGGAGTACAACGTGACGGTGCGAGCGGCCGACGGCGGGTCGCCGGCGCTGCAGAGCAGCGCGGTGCTGGCGCTGCGGGTGCTGGACGTGAACGACAACGCGCCGGTGTTCTTGGAGGAGCGCTACAGCGCGCGGCTGGCGGAGAACAACGCGGCGGGCGCGCTGGTGCTGACGGTGCGCGCCACGGACGCGGACTGGGGGCAGAACGCGCGCGTGCGCTACCGGCTGGCGGAGGGGCGGGTGCGGGGCGCGCCGCTGTCGTCGTACGTGTCGGTGCAGGCGGAGACGGGCGCGCTGTACGCGCTGCGCTCCTTGGACTACGAGCAGCTGCGCGAGCTGCAGCTGTGCGTGCGGGCGGAGGACGGCGGCGCGCCGGCGCTGAGCAGCAACGTGTCGGTGCGGCTGCTGATCGTGGACGAGAACGACAACGCGCCGCAGGTGCTGTACCCGGCGCCGGCCGCAGCGGCGGGCTCGGGCGCTGCTGCGGCGTGGTCGGGCGTGGAGCTGGCGCCGCGCTGGGCCGAGGCCGGCGCGCTGGTGGCCAAGGTGGTGGCGGTGGACGCGGACGCGGGGCAGAACGCGTGGCTGTCCTACGAGCTGGCCAAGGCCACGGAGCCGGGGCTGTTCCGCGTGGGGCTGCACAGCGGCGAGGTGCGCACGGCGCGCTCGCCGCTGGCCCGCGACGCGGCGCGCCACGTGCTGCTGGTGCTGGTGCGGGACCACGGGCGGCCGGCGCTGTCGGCCACGGCCACGCTGAGCGTGGTGCTGGCCGAGAGCGTGGCCGAGCTGCTGGCCGAGCTGGGCAGCGCGGCCCACGAGGCGGCGGCGCCGGGCGAGCCGGCCGCCAGCCTGACGCGCTGGCTCGTGCTGGCCGTGGCCGCCGTCTCGTGCCTCTTCGTGGCCTTCCTGCTGCTGCTGCTGGCGCTGCGCCTGCGCCGCTGCCACCGCCAGCAGCTGCTGCCGCCGGACAGCGGCGCCTTGCGCGGCGTGCCCGTCTCGCACTTCGTGGGCATCGACGGCGTGCGCGCCTTCCTGCAGTCCTACTCGCACGACGTGTCGCTCACGGCCGACTCGCGCAAGAGCCACCTGCGCTTCTCGGCCGCCAGCTGCTGCGACACCCTCCCGGCCCGGCCGCCGCCCGACGAGCCCGCGCCGCTGCTCGGGGACGGGGACCCGGCCGGCGCCCTCCCCTCGGACTCCGCCCCTTCCTCGGTGAGTTTCTCTGTCCAAATTGTCTCCGCGACGCTTTCTTGTGATACAGCCCTGCCCTTTCCCCGCCGTGTTCTTTGGCTTGCCTAGGAAAGTTTGTCTAGAAGCATGGTAAAGTTTCCTTCGATGAAAGTTTGACGGCTGGGGTCCATTGGTGTCGGTATGTAAACATGGGTTGGGTCCTCAGCCTTCCAGTTCGTGAAGAAGGAAGAGGGAAAAGGCTGCTGCTGGCAGGCTCTTGCTTAGGTCGAATGTTTGGGTATTGATTACGTTCCAGGTATTGTTCTCCTATATCAGCTGTGCTGTGTAGAATCTGTGTTCTTGATAGCATTGGCTCTCCTGATGGGATGGATCTCATTACTAAGAAATTCAGCTTTTTGGGAGGTTCACGTGTCTTCCCAAGAGCATTGGGAAGACACGTGCATGAATATTTTGAATGTGTCTTGAACACAAAGCTGATGGATTTGTGTTGAACCTCTTTGCATGTTCTTCTCGGCCTTTCTTGTTCTCCATGATACATAATGAAGGTCAGCAGGAAGTATTTGTGTCATTCACGCTTTGGTCTTTTTTGGGAAGAGGGGATTGGACCATGCAACAAATGGTCTTTGGTGCTGTCTGTCTACCTGTTTTGAAGACGAAAGATCCTTTTGAAGTTTTGATTCTTTGAAAAACCTGTGTGTGGCTGCATGTGGAGCATGAAATTCAGGAGGAAATGGCAGAACTGCTTTGTTTTGTCTTGTTTTTCCAGGTAGGGCTATGTCAGATGGAGCTGGATGAGCTTTAGTTATAAAATATTTAGCATGGCAAGAGAATTGCCTGGATGGGAAGGAGAGATTCAAGGTGCAGTGGGAGATACAAGGTGGGCATAATTCCCTGTGAGCAGATATTCACTGTGTCAGTGTCTCTTGGAAGGCTGCTCTGAGAGACCTATGAAGTCTCTTCCCAGAACTGCAGTGAGCAGCAAATGTAGCTTGCACAGCACAGAGATGTACAGAGAGCTGTGTGCAATTGGTGCTGGGAAGAGGAATGGTCTGGGGAACTGGGCCTCCACTGTCCCATGTTTGTAAGGTATATGGGTGAAAGGACACCATGGATGGTGTGAAGGGTTGGAAATCTGAGTGCTGTGAGCTGTGTGTGAATGTCTGCTGAAAGACTCAAGGAAATGTTTTCCTCCATTCCCTTTCCAGTTCCTACTTCAGGGATGAAGCAATGTGAGGTTTTTCTTCCCCAAGTAATTGTCTAGAAGATCTGTATTCCAGCTGCCTGGAGAAGAATTCTGGAAGGATCTTGCTGAGTATTTCAGCGTCATCATAATGGTGTCACTTCACAGCTTAATTTTGTACTTTTGACAGATGGGGTATGGGAATTGCGAGCTGTGTATTCAGTGCTTATATACAACAACATCAATCGTCTACTTTGACTTATATAACCCAGAAGAGTGTTGGGAACTCTTCAGTTCTGCAGATGTCAACTTTCTGTCTCATTCTTCTGATCATCTGAAGATGGTTCTTTCATGTTTATAGGTGAAAAGAGAGAGACTTCCTTAGAGATGTTTCTTGAGAATATCTCAGTAATAAATGCTTTTTCTTGTCCCATGGCTAGGGTGAGATGTCGAATATTATCAGTAGTAAGGAGATACAGTTGAGGAACTTTCCTTTTGATGAAGCCTCTCTAAATTCTGAAGGTCTCTGCAATCCATGGGAGCTGTGACAGGTTTACGTGGGACTGTTGCTTTTGTGGTGTGTGAGGAGGTCCTGGTGGAGACATGGCAGGTGTTTTGTTGATCCCAAGGGCTATTGCTGGTCTTCTGGAAATTAGTCAGGAGGAGTCTTATGATTTCCACTTGTGTGGTTTGGACTGACGTGGCCTAGTTTAGGTTCCATATCCCTTTGCATCAAGAGTGGTAGTCACACATGCTTTGAGGAGTTCATGTGCTGAAGAATGGTGATGTTGCCTTTGAGGTGATACTTGGATGTGTGGGTCTTTGGCAGAGCTGGAAATAATTTGTGGCCTGTATGACATTTCCCACTTGTTGAAGTAATATGGAGGAGCAGAATAATGTTAGTTGTGATGTTTGTGCTCTGAGAAGCTGTGCACACAACTTTTCTTCTAATGATGTCTGTATGGAAAATTTGCTGTCATGTTATGTTTTGGCAGAGAGAAGAAGTCTGTGTGTGCAGAGACAGGGCTGGTGCTGGAGTTCAGTGTGATACAGTTCAAAATGAATGAATGAATTGTGTCCAGCTCTGTTTGTCCTGGTATTTAGATGATGCCCCCAGCTGTGGTTCCAAGCTTTTCCTTTCTCTTTGTGTCCAAGGCAATGACAGTGTGGGGCCTGTGGAGTGAATCCTGTGTGAGGCCTCTGTGTATTGGTTCCAGTTCAGTTTCCTGGGTTGTGTATATCCTGCAGTTGAGCCAATCTGCAATGTGAGGCCATGATTGATACTCTTCTGGTGTTTCCCATTCCTAACTGGGTTGATTAAGGTTTCTTTGGATAATTGGGTTGGGTTGTTTTTTTGTTGGTGTGCTTGTATTTGTGTCAAGGAGTAAAGTTGATCCTCATTTTGCCTGGAAATCCTGCAAACTCCAAAATATAATTATCCAGTGGGGAGAGTGTCTCTCATCCATCCCTTGAAGCTGTACTTGTAATCATCTTATCCTAGACACACAGAATCATAGAAAGGTTTGTGTTGCAAAGCACCTTAAGGATCCTCTTGTTCCAGGTCCTGTGTCATGGGCAGGGACATCTTCCACCAGAGCAGGTGGCTCAGAGCCCCAGCCAGCCTACCTTGAATATGTCATTCAAGAAATACAACTTCATGAATGGATGTTTCCCCAAGGTGTTGCTTTCTCTGGGGCCAACGTGGAACCAAAATTTTGGTTTGCATTGATGGTGAAACTGAAGGCTGTGAATGCAGAGTGAGGAGGGTGAGAGCTCAGTTCTGTGCCAGGCAAATGGGGGACTCAGTGTGGGTTTGGCAGAGAAATGGTTTGATTTCATGCTTGGTGCCAAAGGCAGTGCCCTTGCTATTCTGATCCTGGTGTCTCTGTCATGAAAGATAATTACAGTCTTCTAACAATAACATTTTGCACAGTAACTGTTCATGTAGAACCATGATTGTTGGCTGGAAGAGGCAATTAATCCTGTGTAAAACCTCCATCATCTCTATCTCTAGGCCACATTGTGATATAGAGTTTCTTCAGAATTATAATTACACTTTCATTCATGCCTTTGTTTCCAGGAAGGTTGCAGCTCATTTCCCCAGTTCTGGTCATTACTTTGAAATATGAAACAGTGACTGATGTTTTTCAGGATGTCCTTTTTTCAGCCACTTAGAACTAAAGAGTGTGTGTGGGGAATAGGAAGCAGAAGCAATAAGAGAATCTGTTGTGATTTGTAGAAGATTTACCTTGAGAAAGAGGCCAATGAGAAGTTGTTTAAAATGGTGGTTTCCTACCTGTGCCAGGTGAGCAGGCCATGCAATAGAAAGAGTTGCTGAGGAGAGGACTCATTGTTCAAATGAACCCCCCTATCCTGCTGTGCTGTGTGAGTCTTGAGAGCCACACTTGCCCCTTGAGACCTCAGTAACTTCCAGGTGCTCTCAGGTGTGAATTTTAAAGCCTGCAAACAAGGCCTGGAAGACTTCACAGTGAGCATCAATGACTACTTGTTATTCAATAGTGCTTCCTATCCTTATCTGATTCATGTTTTGGGGTTTTCTGCAGGTCTTCTTGTTGCTGTTGTTGTTGTTTTTTGTAGAGTTTTTTTTTTGTTTCATTTTGTTTTCCCTTGATTTACTCCGTGTGTGGCTAGACTTTCTATTATCAACAATCCATCTGTTTTGAGCAATGTATGGTGTGTTAATGTCCCCTGCTCTTGTTGCAGTTGGAGTGGAAGGCAGGAGATATGAGAGTGACTTTGTGTTCTGTTCCTGTTGGGAGAAATAGATGTAAATATGACTTTAGTAGACTTTGCCTCTCTGTGGAACAGAGCATGTGATAAAGATGGGCAGGAGATTCTCCCTAAGCCAATGGTGTGATGAGCCATTCTCAGCTGGATGACTGCTGATCTTTTAGTATGATTATCATTTATGTGCTCTAGAATCCTTCAGTTCCTTATCATAATGGTGGTGAGCAGACAATTGTAGCTCCCTTCTGGGTGTGGCTGCAGTGCATTATCATCTCATGAGAGATTTGAGCAGTGAGGAGATGGCCACAAGCAAAACCCCACAGTGGCCTGGTGTGGATCTCCAGGGATGGGCTGGAGAAGTGGCCCCGTGCAGCCATCATGGAATGGATCAAAGTGCAAGGTCCTGCAGCTGGGATGGAGCAATCCCCAGTTGAAACAGAGAGTGGGGGATAGGGAAGAGCTTTGCAGAGAAGTGCTTTGAGTTATTGGTGGGTGATGAGGTGGGACATGAGCTGCCCATGGGCACCTGCTGCTGGAATTGTGTCCTGCACTGCATGACAAGCTCTCTGCCTGGCAGGTCGAGCGAGGTCCTTCACTCCCTCTGAACTCTTTTTGTGAGAGCATGGACTGCATGCAGATCTTGGGCCAATATCTCACTGGACATGCCAGAGTTCCCAGAAGGATGATGGAGGTGGCCTGAGAGTTGGAACATTTCTTTTATGATGAAGAACTGAAGTAGCTTGTGTCTTCAAACAGAGATAAATTATATGTCAGTGTTGACTTTTGAATTTTTTTATAAACCGTTGTTAGGAAAGATGGGGCAAGCGCTTTTTATGAGGTCTAGGGTTCATTGTACACCATGTTGTTGTTTTCCACTAAAAGAAAGGTGTTTTTGATTAGGAGAAAGCTTTTCAGTGTGAGTTGTGTCAAAAAGGAAGATATTGCCCCGAGAAATTTTGGATGTGCCTCCAACATCCAAGTCTATCAGGAAGTGTTCCTGCTGGTGTCTGAGCTGTGGATTATATGGCCTTTAGAGAAAAGTATAACTTGGAAACTGAAAATATTGATTGCTTGCCTATCAAGGGGGCTCAGAGTTGCTTTACACTTTCTATTGTCAGGCACTCAGATGTTGAGATGCAGATGAAGCAAGTTTTATGAATCAGAAAGAAAAGAGTAAATGTTATTTTGCTACCTTGTCATAGGGGATGCTTATTTTGCTTTAGGGGGATCTATATCTCCAACTAATTGATCCCAGATAATAAAAGAACAATTCAAGACAAGTTTGAAAAAGCTCTGGAAGTCTCCCTATATTTTAGGTTATTGCTGGTATAAATGAAACGTGATTTTAGTAAGAAAAGCTGAATTCCATTCTTTACTGCCCTGCAATAATTATTTCTTTCTGACTGTAGAATGTGACTGAAAAGAATGCCCTGAAAGCACCGGCCAGCACATATCAGATAGAAAGGCCTTGGAGTGGAATTAAGCCAGAGCTGCTGCTGTGGGTGTTTGCAGTCGGGGAGAGCCCCCGGGGCCGGTGCAGGCGCTGAGCCCCGGCCAAAGCCGGGCCCCGTTGAGCGCGGGCATGCGGCGGCTGCAGTGTCGCGGCGGCGCCTCCGGGTGTCGCTGTTGTCCGGCGCCGAGCGGCGCTGGAGCCGCCGCCGCCGCCGCAGCGTCCTGCCCCCGCAGGCTGCTCGCTCGGCCGGCGCCGGCCACAGCGGCAGCGGCACCGCCAGCAGCAGCAGCAGCAGCGGCGAGAGGCGGCGAGAGGCGGCGCGGCGAGCTGGGTGTGTTTGAGCGGTGTCTGTTTTGGGTGGCGAGAGCGGCTGGAAGGGAGGCAGGGCAGCGGCAGTCGGCAGGAGCGCGGCGAGCGCAGTGGGCAGAGAATGGCGGTGAGGCAGAGGCGGCAGAGGCGCGGGCCGGGCGGCGGGCGAGCGCTGCTGGCCGCGCTGCTGCTGCTGCTGCTGTGCGTGTGGTGCCGGGCGGCGGGCGAGCGGCTCCGCTACGCCATCCCCGAGGAGCTGGGCAGAGGCTCGCTCGTGGGGCCGCTGGCGCGGGACCTGGGGCTCAGCGCGGACGAGCTGCCGGCGCGCGAGCTGCGGCTGAGCGAGGAGAAGCAATACTTCACTGTGAATGAGGAGAACGGGAACCTGTACGTGAACGAGAGGCTGGACCGGGAGGAGATGTGCGGCGAGTCGGCGACCTGCTCCGTCAGCTTCGAGGTGCTGGTGCACAACCCGCTGAACGTTTTCCACGTCGAGGTAGCGATCGAGGATGTTAATGACAATTCCCCGGCCTTCAGCAAGGCTGTTCTGGATGTCGAAATTGGTGAATGGACTCTTCCCGGTTCTCGGTTTCCTTTGGAGACGGCACGAGACGCTGATGTGGGAAGTAACTCCCAGATGACTTACCAGCTCAGCAGCAACCCGTCCTTCTCTCTAGCCTTAAAAGAGAGCCCCGACGGAAGTAATCAGCCAGAATTGGTGCTGGACAGAGCGCTGGACCGGGAGAAGGAGAGCTCTTTTGATCTCGTGTTGATGGCAGTCGATGGCGGGGACCCCGCGAGGTCTGGGACTGTCCAAGTTCTTATCAACGTGACAGACGCCAACGACAACCCGCCCGTATTTAGCAAAAGCCTCTACGAAGCGGGAGTGTCAGAGAATTTGCCAGCGGGGTCACTGGTACTTCAGGTACAGGCGACGGATGCAGACGCAGGCACCAACGGGCAGGTGTCCTACTCGTTTGGCAACGTCCCTGACGCTATCAGTGCATTGTTTGCTGTCGATAGGGAAACTGGGGAGGTCAGGACGGCGGGTGCCCTCGATTTCGAGGAGAAGAGTAAATACACATTCGGCCTGCAGGCGAGGGATGGTGGGGGTTTGGTATCACACTGCAAGGTGCAAATAGACGTCATAGACGAGAACGACAACGCACCCGAGATCACGATTCTGTCACTGTCGAGCCCAGTGCCTGAAGACTCGCCAGTCGGCACGGTGGTTTCCGTTCTGAACGTAAAGGACCCGGACTCGGGCGAGAACGGTGAGGTGTCGTGCTCGCTGTCGGGAGAGGCGCCGCTGTCGATCGTGGCGTCGCCGGGCGGCTCGTACAAGGTGGTGACATCGGGCGCGCTGGACCGCGAGCAGGCGTCGGAGCAGCGCGTGACGGTGGTGGCCCGGGACCGGGGCAGGCCGGCGCTGCGGAGCAGCAGGGAGCTGGTGCTGGAGGTGTCGGACGTGAACGACAACGCGCCGGTGTTCGAGGAGGCGGCGTACAGCGCGTACGTGGCGGAGAACAACGCGGCGGGCGCGCTGGTGCTGCGCGTGCAGGCGCGGGACGCGGACGCGGGCGCCAACGGGCGCGTGAGCTACTGGCTGGCGGGCGGCAGCGCGGGCGCGGCGGGCGCGGCGCCGCTGGTGTCGGTGGAGGCGCGGAGCGGCGCGCTGTACGCGCAGCGCTCCTTGGACTACGAGCAGTGCCGCGAGTTCACGGTGGCCGTGCGGGCGCAGGACGGCGGCTCGCCGGCGCGCAGCTCCACGGCCACGGTGCGCGTCTTCGTGCTGGACCGCAACGACAACGCGCCCAGGGTGCTCTGGCCCGCGGCGGCGGCGGCGGCGGCGGGAGAGGGTCCGGGAGGGGCGGCGGCGGCGGCGCCTTTCGAGGTGGTTCCGCGCTCGGCCGAGGCCGGCTACCTGGTGGCCAAGGTGGTGGCGGTGGACGCGGACGCGGGGCGCAACGCGTGGCTGTCGTACGAGCTGGTGCAGGCGTCGGAGCCGGCGCTGTTCCGCGTGGGGCTGCACAGCGGCGAGGTGCGCACGGCGCGCGCCGTGGGCGAGCGGGACGCGGCCAAGCAGCGGCTGGTGGCCGTGGTGAAGGACCACGGGCAGCCGGCGCTGTCGGCCACGGCCACGCTGCACGTGGTGCTGGCCGAGAGCTTGCAGGAGGCGCTGCCGGAGCTGAGCGAGCGGCCGGCGGGCGCCGAGGCGGCGGCGGCGGCGGCGGCCGAGCTGCAGTTCTACCTGGTGCTGGCGCTGGCGCTGCTCTCGGCGCTCTTGGTGCTGAGCGTGGCGCTGGCCGTGCTGGCGCGGCTGCGCCGGGCCGGGCCGCCCGCCGTGCTGCGCTGCCTGGGCGCGCAGCGCTTCTCGCTGGCCGGCGCCGCCTTCCCGGCCGACTTCTGCGAGGGCACCTTGCCCTACTCCTACAACCTGTGCGTGCCGCCGCCCGCCCGCGCCCTGCCCGAGGCCGCTTGGCCGCCGCCGCCGGTGCCCATCCTGTCGGCGGAGGAGCTTCTGGGCGGCGATTCCTGCGACAAGCCGAGCCCGAGCAGCACCGCCGTGACGGGAGAACCACTGGCCGAACCCGATGCACCGCAGGTCTGTAATGTCGGGCGCTGGTTCTGTTATTGAGACTTTCCTATCATGGTCCTTTCCCCCCTCTTTCTCTCGGCATGGTTTCCATGACAAGTCCCCTTTTGTGTCTCCATGTAGCTGCAGAAAGTCTTCATCTTTTCTTGGTATCTGCTTCTGTTTCGGATGAGATGCTTTGAGTATAATTCTCTTTTTAACTTGGAGTAGTGGTCACTTGTTTTCCGGGGTTATTTTTTTTGTGGGAGGCACACACTTATCTCCATGAATTTAGGAAATTATTTAACAAACTGAATTAAGGAAAGGGCTATGCCCCTTCCATGGAGAGCAGGACGCTAGCAGTAGCACCTGGCTCTTCCTTGGGAACAGAGTCAAGTTCAATGGAAGAGGTTTTGTCTTCAAAACTCCTGCTCTATAAATTAAAATGCGTTTCCATTGCTGATTCTGTGTGATGTAGTTGGACAGGAAAAAAATCACTGATAATGATGTTGTAGCTTTTTTCCCTTCCTGTGTTTATTCAGAAAGTGCATTTGAAACTTGTTTATAGCTTTAGACAAATTCGTTTATTAATGGTTTTGAGGGGGGTGTCCTATTGGACTCAAAGGAAACGTTTCTGGAATGTTGTGTTCTGCATTCTGAGTGAAAGAAAAGAATGTCGCTTCTTTTAGGGGGTAATGCAGTAGTGGGCTTGGGTTCATTTTTTCATCCTGACTGGCAGTTCCTTGTTTTACTCTTCATTATATTTATTTCATACAGAGGTGAAAGTGCAGAAAGGTTTGCTTCAGATGTTTTTCTTTTTCCTTTCGTCTTTACCCTAAGGGTTTGAGATTTATGGAGATGTCGGTTTTCTGGACAACAGCGAGATTTTAAAATTCTGACTCTTCACAAGGATAAGCATCTGAGATAGGAATGTGTGACAGTATCAAGGAGATTAGCTAAATGACAGTTCAGGCACTTGAATCCAACTCGTTTGTACATTTTTCACGGGTAATCAGAGTTTCGAGCGGGGAAACTGTACTTTTCCCCTACTGTTCTACAATTCTTTTCCTTGAATTGTTGTACCAACCTGATTAAGAAATTATTCCTCTGATAGTTTCTTAATACACTTCAATGCTTTACAAGTTGATTCCTGATAAATTCTTTTTCTTGTGGCTGTAGAATTACTTGATGAGGTGTATATGTGTAAAAAGTAAGGAAACAAGAAAATTAACTGAGGATAGCGAGATTGAAACATTTGAATCTTCGTCCCTTCAAGTTTCCCTTTCAGACTATTGGCTGCATCTTTATTTCTACCTCTAATAATCATATAAAAGTTAGCTTCCTGAATTCAAGAAGCATGCAATTGTTCTCATCCCGCTTGTGTTAATGAGCCTGACAGCTCCGGTTATCGGTGTGTGTGGGTGTGTATCTAATGTTTTCAATCTCGGACCCCGTTGCTGAAGAGGTTTTTGAACAAACAGGGTTGGACTGATGGTAATCTAGAGCTTGACATGTGAAAAACATGCTTTAATTTACATATATTGCCTTTAGTAAGTTATTAGTACCTCCTGCGGTAGAAACACCACCCCCACATTCATCCTGACCGTGATCCCCTGAAGGATCAAAGCCGAGGTCGGCTGGAGAAAAGGCGGTGCAGGAGGTCACCGCTGCACGAGAAAATTGTCTCGGTGGCAAATATCGGGTCCTCCCGAGCTGTCCGTGGGAAGGCAGAAGCGCAGCGCTGGGCAGCGCTCGGTGCCTGCAGTGCCGGGAGGAGGCTGCGGGCGCCGCTGTTGACCGAGAGGAGCGAGAGGAAGCTCGGAGCGCTACCGGCAGCCCCGCCCGCTGCGGATCGCCTCAGTGGGTTGTTCGCTCCGTGTCCGAACGTGCGGTCCCCGATCGTCCCCGCGGTGCTGGTCCATTGTGGAGCCAGGCGGAGGCAGCGTCAGCTGCGCACGGTGCAGGAGGTGCGAGCATTGAGTGGCAGCGGGATTGGATCGGCGGTGCTGCGGTGCCGGCGGTTCCGCGGGCGAGATGTGCGCGGCGGGGAGGCGCTGGGGCCGGCAGCAGCGAGCTCTGCTCTGGGCCGTGCTGCTGGCGGCGTGGGAGGCGGCGTGGGGGCAGCTGCGCTACTCGGTGCCCGAGGAGATGCCCAAGGGCTCGTTCGTGGGCGACGTGGCCAAGGACCTGGGGCTGCAGCTGGCAGAGATCAACGAGCCGGGCGTCCGCATTGTCTCCCAACGTACCGTGCAGTATTTCGCTCTGCATGGGAAGACGGGACATTTAGTGACAGCAGAGAGGATCGACAGAGAGCAGCTGTGCGAGAGTGTGCAGCAATGCGTGCTGCGCTGTGAACTGATAGTGGAGGGGGAAATGAAATTCTATGAAATAGAAGTGGAAATCACTGATATTAACGACAACGCGCCCAGCTTCAAGGAAACAGAGCTAGAACAGAGAATGAGCGAGACATCACCAGTGGGGTCGCGATTTCCCCTCTCCGAGGCTCACGATCCGGACTCTGGCCGGAATTCGCTGCAGAGCTACGAGCTGAGCGGTGACGAGCACTTCTCGCTGGCCGTGCAGGCGGGCCCCGGCGGCGATCAGCGTCCCGAGCTGGTGCTGGCCAAGGCGCTGGACCGGGAGGAGGCGGCGTTTCACGAGCTGGTGCTGAGGGCGAGCGACGGCGGCGATCCGGCACGGACGGGCACGGCTCAGATCCGCGTGACGGTGCTGGACGCGAACGACAACGCACCCGTGTTCAGCCAGGCGGAGTACACGGTGCGTGTGCCCGAGGACGTGCCCGTGGGTTCCACCCTCATCACTGTCACAGCCAAGGACAACGACGAGGGGGGTTTTGGTAACGTGAAATACTCGTTTAAGAAAGTAACCGAGAAAGCATCGAAGACATTCCATCTTGACTCTGAGACTGGAGCTGTCACGCTATCGCGGAGCCTGGACTTCGAGGAAGGTGACTCATATAAGCTTGAGGTGCAGGCACAGGATGACGGCGGCCTTTCGGACACTGCCGAAGTCACGATCACTGTCACAGACATAAACGACAACGTGCCGGTGATTTCTATGCGGTCAGCGCTAAGTGAGATTTCTGAGGACGCCCCTTCGGGAACGGTGGTCGCCCTGCTGCACGTACATGATAAAGACTCGGGGAAGAACGGCGAGGTGCGCTGCTCGCTTGACGGGGATCTCCCGTTCCGGCTGCAGAGCTCTCACGGCAGCTACTACAGCGTGGTGACAGCGAGAGAGCTGGACCGAGAGCAGGTGTCGGAGTACAACGTGACGGTGCGGGCGGCCGACGGCGGGTCGCCGGCGCTGCAGAGCAGCGCGGTGCTGGCGCTGCGGGTGCTGGACGTGAACGACAACGCGCCGGTGTTCTTGGAGGAGCGCTACAGCGCGCGGCTGGCGGAGAACAACGCGGCGGGCGCGCTGGTGCTGACGGTGCGCGCCACGGACGCGGACTGGGGGCAGAACGCGCGCGTGCGCTACCGGCTGGCGGAGGGGCGGGTGCGGGGCGCGCCGCTGTCGTCGTACGTGTCGGTGCAGGCGGAGACGGGCGCGCTGTACGCGCTGCGCTCCTTGGACTACGAGCAGCTGCGCGAGCTGCAGCTGTGCGTGCGGGCGGAGGACGGCGGCGCGCCGGCGCTGAGCAGCAACGTGTCGGTGCGGCTGCTGATCGTGGACGAGAACGACAACGCGCCGCAGGTGCTGTACCCGGCGCCGGCCGCAGCGGCGGGCTCGGGCGCTGCTGCGGCGTGGTCGGGCGTGGAGCTGGCGCCGCGCTGGGCCGAGGCCGGCGCGCTGGTGGCCAAGGTGGTGGCGGTGGACGCGGACGCGGGGCAGAACGCGTGGCTGTCCTACGAGCTGGCCAAGGCCACGGAGCCGGGGCTGTTCCGCGTGGGGCTGCACAGCGGCGAGGTGCGCACGGCGCGCTCGCCGCTGGCCCGCGACGCGGCGCGCCACGTGCTGCTGGTGCTGGTGCGGGACCACGGGCGGCCGGCGCTGTCGGCCACGGCCACGCTGAGCGTGGTGCTGGCCGAGAGCGTGGCCGAGCTGCTGGCCGAGCTGGGCAGCGCGGCCCACGAGGCGGCGGCGCCGGGCGAGCCGGCCGCCAGCCTGACGCGCTGGCTCGTGCTGGCCGTGGCCGCCGTCTCGTGCCTCTTCGTGGCCTTCCTGCTGCTGCTGCTGGCGCTGCGCCTGCGCCGCTGCCACCGCCAGCAGCTGCTGCCGCCGGACAGCGGCGCCTTGCGCGGCGTGCCCGTCTCGCACTTCGTGGGCATCGACGGCGTGCGCGCCTTCCTGCAGTCCTACTCGCACGACGTGTCGCTCACGGCCGACTCGCGCAAGAGCCACCTGCGCTTCTCGGCCGCCAGCTGCTGCGACACCCTCCCGGCCCGGCCGCCGCCCGACGAGCCCGCGCCGCTGCTCGGGGACGGGGACCCGGCCGGCGCCCTCCCCTCGGACTCCGCCCCTTCCTCGGTGAGTTTCTCTGTCCAAATTGTCTCCGCGACGCTTTCTTGTGATACAGCCCTGCCCTTTCCCCGCCGTGTTCTCTTGCTTGCCTAGGAGACTTTGTCCAACAGCATGGTAAGGTTTCCTTTGGTGAAGTTTTGAAGACTCGTGCCCATTGCTGTCACTATGTGAACATGGGGTGGGTCCTCAGCCTTCCAGTTCGTGAAGAAGGAAGGAGGGAGAAGGCTGCTGCTGGCAGGCTGTTTATTCGGTCGGAGGTTTGGGTATCGACCAGGTTCCAGGTATTGTTCCCCTCTCTCAGCTGTGCTGTGTAGAATCTGTGTTCCTGATAGTATTTGCTCTTCTGAAGGGATGGATCACGTTATTAAGAAATACAACATTTTAGCAGGCTCGTGTGTCTTCCCAAGAGCACGTGTGCTTGAATAGCTTGAATGTGTCTTGAACAAAATGCTGATGGCTTTGTGTGGAACCTCTCTGTATGTTGTTATCAGCCTTTATCGATCTCCATGATACATAGAGAAGGTCAGCCGGAAAAGTGTTTGTATCATCCATGCTTTGTTCTTTGTCCCCAAGAGAGGATTGGACCAGGCAACAAGAGGTCCTTGGTGATGCCTGTCTACCTGCTTTGAAGATGAAGAATCCTCTTGAAGTTGTGATTCTTTGAAAAGTCTGTGGGTGGCTGCATGTCGAGGAGGAAATGCAGGAGGAAATGACAGAACTGCTTTGGTTGTTTTCTTGTTTTTTAAGGTAGAGCTCTGTCAAATGGAGCTGGATGAGCCTTACCTATAAAATATTTAGCATGTCAAGAGAATTGTCTGGATGGGAAGGAGAGATTCAAGGTGCAGTGGGAGATACAAGGTGGGCATAATTCCCTGTGAGCAGATATTCACTGCCTCAGTGTCTCTTGGAAGACTGCTTGGCTTTTCCTTTGAGACCTGTGAAGTCTCTTCCCAGAACTGCAGTGAGCAGCAAATGTAGCTTGCACAGCACAGAGATGTACAGAGAGCTGTGTGCAATTGGTGCTGGGAAGAGGAATGGTCTGGGGAACTGGGCCTCCACTGTCCCATGTTTGTAAGGTATATGGGTGAAAGGACACCATGGATGGTGTGAAGGGTTGGGAATCTGAGTGCTGTGAGCTGTGTGTGAATGTCTGCTGAAAGACTCAAGGAAATGTTTTCCTCCATTTCCTGTCCATTTTCTATCTCTAGCATGAAGGAATGTGGAGTTCTTTGCAGCAAAGTAATTGTTTAGAAGATCTGTATTCCTGCTTCATGGAGAACCTTGACAGGTTCTTAATATGTATTTGTTTGTCATCATAATGGTGTCACTTCAAAGCTTAATTTTGTACTTTTGACAGATGGGGTATGGGAATTGCAAGCTGTGTATTTAGTGCCTATAAACAACATCATCAGTCATCTACTCTGAGTTATATAACCCAGAAAAATATTGTGAGCTCTTCATTTCTGCAGGTGTTAACATTCTGTTTCATTCTTCTGATGATCTGAAGATGGTTCTTTCATGGTTAGAGGTGAAAAGGGAGGGACTTCCTTGGAGATGTGTCTTGAAATTGTCTCTTTAATAAATGCTTTTTCTTGTGCCATGTCTGGGATGTGAAATCAAATATTATCCATGGTAAGGAGATACTGTCTGATCAACTTTCCTCTTGGTGGAGTCTCTCTAAATTCTGCATGTCTCTGCTAAGCATGGGAGGTGTGACGGGTTTATGTGGGAGTGTTGGGTGTGTGGTTTGTGAAGAGTTTTGTGGATCCCAAGGGCTATTGCTGGTCTTCTGAGAATGAGTCAGGAGGAGTCTTATGATTTTGAGTTGTGTGGTTTGGACTGAAATGACCCAGTTTGGGTTCCATATCCCTTTGCATCAAGAGTGGTAGTCACACGTGCTTTGAGGAGTCCATGTGCTGAAGAATGGTGATGTTGCCTTTGAGGTGATACTTGGGTGTGTGGGTCTTTGACAGAGCTGGAAATAATTTGTGGCCTGTATGACATTTCCCACTTGTTGAAGTAATATGGAGGAGCAGAATAATGTTAGTTGTGATGCTTGGGCTCTGAGAAGCTGTGCACATGAGTTTTCTTCTAATGATGTCTGTATGGAAAACTTGCTGTTATATTATTTTTGGCCGGCGAGAAGAAGTCTGTGTATGCAGAGACAGGGCTGGTGCTGGAGTTCAGTGTGATGCAGTTCAAAATGAATGAATGAATTGTGTCCAGCTCTGTTTGTCCTGGTATTTAGATGATGCCCCCAGGTGTGGTTCCAAGCTTTTCCTCTCTCTTTGTGTCCAAGGCAATGACAGTGTGGGGCCTGTGGAGTGACTCCTGTGTGAGGCCCCTGTGTATTGGTTCCAGTCCAGTTTCCTGGGTTGTGTATATACTGCAGTTGAGCCAATCTGCAATGTGAGGCCATGATTGATACTCTTGTGGTGTTTCCCATTCTTGGCTGGGTTGATTTCAGGGTTGGTTTGTTTGTTGTTTTGGGTTTTTTTGTTTTTTTTTTTTTTTTTGATGATTTGTTTGCTTTGGTTTGTGTTGGGCTGTTTGTTGATTTGCTTGTATTTTTATTAAGGGGTAAATTTGATTCTCATTGTGCCTGGAAATCCTGAAAACTCCACAACATATGATCCTCGAGTAGGGAGAGTATCTCTCATGCATCCCTTGAAGCTGTACATATAGTCAAAGAATCCTAGAAACAGAGAATCATAGAATGGTTTGTGTTGCAAAGGACCTTAAAGATCCTCTTGTTCCAGGTCCTCTGCCATGGGCAGGGACATCTTCCACCAGAGCAGGTGGCTCAGAGCCCCAGCCAGCCTGACCTTGAATATTTCATTCAAGAAATACAACTTCATGAATGGATGTTTCCCCAAGCTGTTGCTTTCTCTGTGGCCTACATGGAATTAAAATTGTGGTTTGTGTTGATGGTGAAAGTAAAGGCTGTGAATGCAGAGTGAGGAGGGTGAGAGCTCAGTTCCCTGCTGGGCAAATGGGGGAGTCAGTGTGGGTTTGGCAGAGAAATGGTTTGAGTTCATGCTTGGTGCCAAAGGCAGTGCCCTTGCTATTCTGATCCTGGTTTCTCTGTCATGAAAGATAATTACAGTCTTCTAACAATAACATTTTGCACAGTAACTGTTTATGTAGAACCATAATTGTTGGCTGGAAGAGGTAATTAATTCTGTGTAAAACCTCCATCATCTCTATCTCTAGGCCACATTGTGATATAGAGTTTCTTCAGAATTGTAATTACACTTCCACTCAGGCCTTTGTTTCCCTGAAGGCTGCAGCTCATTTCCCCAGTTCTGGTCATTACTTTGAAATATGAAACAGTGTCTGATGTTTTTCAGGATGTCCTTTTTTCAGCCACTTAGAACTAAAGAGTGTGTGTGGGGCATAGGAAGCAGAAGCAATAAGAGAATCTGTTGTGATTTGTAGAAGATTTACCTTGAGAAAGAGGCCAATGGGAAGTTGTTTAAAATGGTGGTTTCCTACCTGTGCCAGGTGAGCAGGCCATGCAATAGAAAGAGTTGCTGAGGAGAGGACTCATTCTTCAAATGAACCCCCCTATCCTCTTGTGCTGTGTGAGTCTTGAGAGCCACACTTGCCCCTTGAGACCTCAGTAACTTCCAGGTGCTCTCAGGTATGAATTTAAAGGCCTGCAAACAAGGCCTGGAAGACTTCACTGTGAGTATCTCTTTCTCTTTGTTTTCTTCTAATGCTTCCCTGCCTTATCTGATTCATGTTTACAGGTTTTCTGCTGGTTTTTTGCTTTGTTTTGTTTTCACTTGATTTACTCAGTATTGGGGTATACATACTATTATCAACAATCCGTCTTTGTTTCATAACATATCATGTGCCAATGTCCCCTGCTCTTGTTGCAGTGGGAGTGGAAGGCAGGTAATATGAGAGTGATTTTGTGTTCTGTTCCTGTTGGGAGAAATAGATGTAAATATGACTTTAGTAGACTTTGCCTCTCTGTGGAACAGAGCATGTGATAAAGGTGTGGAGGAGATTCCCCCTAGGCCAATGGTGTGATGAGCTATTCTGCTTTGGATGACTGCTGATCTTTTAGTATGATTGTTTATCATTTGTGTGCTCTAGAATCCTTCAGTTCCTTATCATAATGGTGGTGAGCAGACAATTGTAGCTCCCTTCAGGGTGTGGCTGCAGTGCATTATCATCTCATGAGAGATTTGAGCAGTGAGGAGATGGCCACAAGCAAAACCTCACAGTGGCCTGGCATGGAAGAAAAGGCAGAGAGGGGAGCTCTGTGTGTGAGGCTAGAGAAGAACTGGGTCATTGCCTTGCTGGTCACATGTCACAGATAACACCAGGCTGTGCCTGCTGGAGTGCAGTGGGATCTGAGTTGGTTCTGTAGAGCAAGGCAGACCCACAAAATGTCATTGCATCTGTCCATTTCCATGTGTTTCTGAGTCTTGCATTGCTTGTGGTCATGAGCTCAGCCTCAGGGTGTCTGATCTCATGTGGAAGGTCTCCTGTGTGCCAGCTGCCCCAGTGCAGGTGCAGTTGCCACACCCAGCTGTGATGTTTCCAGCTGCACAGAGGAAGGGTTTGACAAGCACTCCTGGTGTGCTCAGCCAGGAACCTTTTGTCTGTAGTGTAATCATGCAGGATCATCTGTGCTGCAGCTGTCCAAGGGCAGAGTGAGCAGGCAGCCCAGGCAAGGTTTCCATGGACAGAGCAGGGCCCAGTGGGAGAAGGTGTGCAGTGTCCCCCAGGCCATCCCCCAGAGGAACATGCTGGGCAATCAGCTGGAGGCTGTCAAATGGCTGAGGAACAGGCTGGAGAGTCACCTGCAGAGAGTTACAGGCAGTGGCTCCATGTCCAGGTGCAAAGCAGGGACTTGTGCTGTCCCTCAAGGGCCCTGACTGGGCCCAGTTCTGTTCAGCACCTGCATGGCCAATGGTATTGAGGCACCTTCAGGCAATTTGCAGCTGACACCAACTGGAGTTGATTCAGTGCAGGGCAGAGATGGCAGCCAGGGATGGGCTGGAGAAGTGGCCCCGTGCAGCCATCATGGAATGGATCAAAGTGCAAGGTCCTGCAGCTGGGGTGGAGCAATCCCCAGTTGAAAGAGGGAGTGGGGGATAGGGAAGAGCTTTGCAGAGAAGTGCTTTGGGGTATTGGTGGGTGATGAGATGGGACATGAGCTGCCCATGGGCACCTGCTGCTGGAATTGTGTCCTGCACTGCATGACAAGCTCTCTGCCTGGCAGGTCGAGGGTGGTCCCTCCTCCCCTCTGAACTCTTTATATGAGAGCATGGACTGCATGGGGATCTTGGGCCAATATCCCAATGGACATGCCAGAGTTCCCAGAAGGATCATGGAAGTGGCCTGAGGGTTGGAACATTTCTGTTATGATGAAGGACTGCAGTAGTTTGTGTCTTCAAACACAGAGAAATGATAGATCTGTGTAGACTATTCAAAGTTTGTTTGTGCTCTTTCATGTATGAATAAGTTTATAGGAAATATGGACAGAGCTCTGTTTACCTGGGCCAGCTGTTGTAGAACTGCCAACCAGTGTTTTTAACTAAGAGAAGGGAGGTTTTGATTAGGAGGAAGCTTTTCAGTGTGAGTTGTGACAAAAGAGAAGATATTGCCTATAGAAGTTTTGGACATGCCTCCAACATTCAAGTCTAGCAGAAAGTGTTACTTTTCATGTCGGTTATGTGGATTAATTGGCCTTTAGAGAAAGTTTAACTTGGGAACTGAAAATATTGTTTGACTCTATGAAGGACTCAGCGTTGCTTTGCAGTTTCCATTGTCAGGCACACAGATATGGAGATGGAAATGAAGCAAGTTTAATGAGTCAGAAGGAAAGGAGTAAATGTAATTCTGCTATTTTGGGATAGGGTATGCTTACCTTGCTTTAGGCTGATCTATATCTCCAACTAATTCATCTCAATAAATGAAGAATATAATGAATAACAATTCATGTGACAAAGTGAGAAAAAGCTCTTGAAGTCTTCCCTATATTATCCTTTATTGCTACTGCAGATGGGCCGTCATTTTATTAAGAGCAGTTGAATTCCATTCTTTACTCCACTGCAATGAGTACTTGCTTCTTACTGTTCAATGTGACTGAAAAGAATGCCCTGAAAGCATCCGGCAGCACATGTCAGATAGAAAGGCCTTGGAGTGGAATTAAGGCAGAGCTGCTGCTGTGGGTGTTTGCAGTCGGGGAGAGCCCCCGGGGCCGGTGCAGGCGCTGAGCCCCGGCCAAAGCCGGGCCCCGTTGAGCGCGGGCATGCGGCGGCTGCAGCGTCGCGGCGGCGCCTCCGGGTGTCGCTGTTGTCCGGCGCCGAGCGGCGCTGGAGCCGCCGCCGCCGCCGCCGCCGCAGCGTCCTGCCCCCGCAGGCTGCTCGCTCGGCCGGCGCCGGCCACAGCGGCAGCGGCACCGCCAGCAGCAGCAGCAGCAGCAGCGGCGAGAGGCGGCGCGGCGAGCTGGGTGTGTTTGAGCGGTGTCTGTTTTGGGCGGCGAGAGCGGCTGGAAGGGAGGCAGGGCAGCGGCAGTCGGCAGGAGCGCGGCGAGCGCAGTGGGCAGAGAATGGCGGTGAGGCAGAGGCGGCAGAGGCGCGGGCCGGGCGGCGGGCGAGCGCTGCTGGCCGCGCTGCTGCTGCTGCTGCTGTGCGTGTGGTGCCGGGCGGCGGGCGAGCGGCTCCGCTACGCCATCCCCGAGGAGCTGGGCAGAGGCTCGCTCGTGGGGCCGCTGGCGCGGGACCTGGGGCTCAGCGCGGACGAGCTGCCGGCGCGCAAGCTGCGGCTGAGCGAGGAGAAGCAATACTTCACGGTGAATGAGGAGAACGGGAACCTGTACGTGAACGAGAGGCTGGACCGGGAGGAGATGTGCGGCGAGTCGGCGACCTGCTCCGTCAGCTTCGAGGTGCTGGTGCACAACCCGCTGAACGTTTTCCACGTCGAGGTGGCGATCGAGGACGTGAATGACAACAGCCCGGTGTTCAGCAAGGCTGCTCTGGACCTCGAGATCGGTGAATGGATCCCTCCCGGTGCTCGTTTTCCTCTCGAGATGGCGCGAGATGTAGACGCAGGAAGCAACTCAATTCTGACTTATCAACTCACCAGCAACCCGTCGTTCTCTATGTCAATGAAGGAAAAGCCGGGTGGAAAGAAGCAGCCGGAATTAGTCCTGGAGAGAGTGTTGGATCGGGAGAAGCAGAGTTCCTTTGAGTTGGTACTGATGGCGGTAGATGGTGGGGAACCCGCGAGAACCGGGACTGTCCAGGTTCGCATCAACGTGACGGATTTAAATGACAACTCACCCGTGTTCATCAAAAGAGTCTACGAGGCGCGAGTGGCGGAGAATTTGCCAGTGGAGTCGGTGGTGCTGCGGGTACGGGCGACGGATGCCGATGCAGGCTCGAACGGGCGAGTGTCCTACTCCTTTGGCAGCGTCCCGGACTCCGTCAGGGCGTTGTTCACTATCGACAGCGAGAGTGGAGAAGTGAGGACAGCGGGGGCTCTCGATTTCGAGGAGAAGAAAAAATACGTCTTCACCGTTGAGGCGACGGACGGAGGCGGGCTCAGCGATGACTGCGAAGTGCAGATCGACATCACGGACGAGAACGACAACGCGCCCGAGATCACGATTTTGTCCCTCTCGAGTCCCGTGCCCGAGGACGCGCCAGCGGGCACCGTAGTGGCCGTGCTGAAAGTTCGGGACAGAGATTCCGGCGAGAACGGTCAAGTGACGTGCTCGCTGTCGGGAGAGGCGCCGCTGTCGATCGTGGCGTCGTCGGGCGGCTCGTACAAGGTGGTGACATCGGGCGCGCTGGACCGCGAGCAGGCGTCGGAGCAGCGCGTGACGGTGGTGGCCCGGGACCGGGGCAGGCCGGCGCTGTGGAGCAGCAGGGAGCTGGTGCTGGAGGTGTCGGACGTGAACGACAACGCGCCGGTGTTCGAGGAGGCGGCGTACAGCGCGTACGTGGCGGAGAACAACGCGGCGGGCGCGCTGGTGCTGCGCGTGCAGGCGCGGGACGCGGACGCGGGCGCCAACGGGCGCGTGAGCTACTGGCTGGCGGGCGGCAGCGCGGGCGCGGCGGGCGCGGCGCCGCTGGTGTCGGTGGAGGCGCGGAGCGGCGCGCTGTACGCGCAGCGCTCCTTGGACTACGAGCAGTGCCGCGAGTTCACGGTGGCCGTGCGGGCGCAGGACGGCGGCTCGCCGGCGCGCAGCTCCACGGCCACGGTGCGCGTCTTCGTGCTGGACCGCAACGACAACGCGCCCAGGGTGCTCTGGCCCGCGGCGGCGGCGGCGGGAGAGGGTCCGGGAGGGGCGGCGGCGGCGGCGCCTTTCGAGGTGGTTCCGCGCTCGGCCGAGGCCGGCTACCTGGTGGCCAAGGTGGTGGCGGTGGACGCGGACGCGGGGCGCAACGCGTGGCTGTCGTACGAGCTGGTGCAGGCGTCGGAGCCGGCGCTGTTCCGCGTGGGGCTGCACAGCGGCGAGGTGCGCACGGCGCGCGCCGTGGGCGAGCGGGACGCGGCCAAGCAGCGGCTGGTGGCCGTGGTGAAGGACCACGGGCAGCCGGCGCTGTCGGCCACGGCCACGCTGCACGTGGTGCTGGCCGAGAGCTTGCAGGAGGCGCTGCCGGAGCTGAGCGAGCGGCCGGCGGGCGCCGAGGCGGCGGCGGCGGCGGCGGCCGAGCTGCAGTTCTACCTGGTGCTGGCGCTGGCGCTGCTCTCGGCGCTCTTGGTGCTGAGCGTGGCGCTGGCCGTGCTGGCGCGGCTGCGCCGGGCCGGGCCGCCCGCCGTGCTGCGCTGCCTGGGCGCGCAGCGCTTCTCGCTGGCCGGCGCCGCCTTCCCGGCCGACTTCTGCGAGGGCACCTTGCCCTACTCCTACAACCTGTGCGTGCCGCCGCCCGCCCGCGCCCTGCCCGAGGCCGCTTGGCCGCCGCCGCCGCCGGTGCCCATCCTGTCGGCGGAGGAACTTCTGGGCGGCGATTCCTGCGACAAGCCGAGCCCGAGCACTGACCTCGTCGTGGGAGAGCAGCCCGCCAATCCCGATGCACCACAGGTCCGTAAAGCGTGAACTTCTTCTGTTTCTAAAAGTTCCCGAAATGTCATCGTTGTTTCCCGAGTGTTCTCTGCGTGGTGTCAGTGGGTATTCGTCATCTGTATCTCCATGGAACGTCGGTAGTTTTTCCTTTTTTCTCTGTAACAGCTTCAGCTGACAGGCTTTGCTGATAGCTCTCCTTTCGGCTAGTAGCAGCGTTTCTCTGTGTTTCTCCTTGTTTCTCGGAGTTGTGTTTATGTGATTTGCACAGTCCTGTCTCCGTGACGGACTGAGTGAAGGAATTGGCTGTCCCCCGTTCATGGCGAGCAGGTAGCACTTGGTTCTTCCTTGGTCACAGGTTCAGCTTTAGGCTCGAGGTTTTGTCTTCAACACTCGTGCTCCATAAATTAGAATCTATTAGCAACATTGAAAGCAGATTCGTATTCTATGGAACGAGAATGGCTGATTCTGCATGACGGGGTTGAGGGTAAAAAAAAGAGAGCACCGATATCTGGTGCTGGAGATATTTCTTTCCTGACTCATTTGTTCACAAAAGGGGTGCTTGGAACTCGTGTATAGCTTGACCCAAACCCGTTCGTTATTTTTTTTTTCCCGGTTAGATTTAGAAAGGAAAGGAACGTGGAAAGTTCCTTTCACTCTTTTTTCTGAGTGAAGGTAGAGACTGACGCTCGTTTTGGCAGGAATGCAGTAGAGAGGCTTGATGGCTTCGTTCATGCGTCCTGGCTGGCAGTTCGCTCTGTTTTGCTCTTCCTGATCTTTATTTCATACACTGGTGAGAGTGCTGAAAGATTTCTGTTTCAGAGAATGTTATTTTTCTATCTCACAACGATGTTGGGGGTGTTAGCAGGTCTCAAATATCTCGAGAACAGCAAAACTTTGCAATTCTGTTTATTAGGATAAACATCTGAGATATTAAGGGATCCCATATGAGGGAGATTGGCCAGAGGAGGGTTTAGGCACTTGAATCAAGCCCATTTGATTAGTGGTCAGCAGTTTCAAGACTTGTACTTTTGTTCTACGGTTCCATGATTGTTTTCTTGAGCACATCAAGAAAACGTCATTAGGAAATATTTTGATGATTAGTTTACTAACGAGCTTCAGTGCTTCACACATTGATTTAGAAAAAAAAAAAGGAAAGCTAGAATGACTTGAATAACTGTAAACCTGTATAAACTAAGGAAACACTGGGCATATCTTATGAAAATCAAGTATTTCCAGTCCTGAAAGATTCCCCTGATATTTTCAGCTGCATGTTTATTTGTACTTTTAATTGAATCCTGTAACAATAGGCTCCCTGACTTCAAGAGTATGGAATTGCTCTCGTCCCACTTGTGTTAAAGAACCTGTTAGCTGTTTCTTCGGGATGTGGTATCTTCCCGTTTTCTCTCTGCGAGGCTGTTGTTGAAGATGTTTTTGAACAAAAAGGATAATCTTAAGAATAAGCTACAGGGTGAAAGACGAAAACTTATTTTTAATTTACATATGGACATTATTTCCATAATGACATGAATAAATGATGGGTTTCCCCTGCGGTTTAATAACCCCGCCCACGGAATGCCTCTGCCTTCCTCCCGATGGTGATACCCTGGAGGATGAAAGCAGAGATGGGCTGGAGAAATGCGGGGGCAGGAGATCGGCGCTGGACGAAAAGCGCCATCTCGGTGGCGACCGTGGCCTGTATGGAGCAAGGCAGGGCGGGCAGCGCTGGGCAGCGCTCGGTGCCTGCAGTGCCGGGAGGAGGCTGCGGGCGCCGCTGTTGACCGAGAGGAGCGAGAGGAAGCTCGGAGCGCTACCGGCAGCCCCGCCCGCTGCGGACCAACTCCATCACTCGCTCGGTATTAGGCTCGGCGGCGGGCGGCCTGCGATCGTCCCTGTGGTGCAGAGCCGTTCTGCAGGGAGGCAGAAAAGCTGGCACCAGCACCCGGGAGCGGCGAGTCGGAGCGTGAGTGGTACGCTGTGCTGCGATGCCGGCGGAGATGTGCGCGGCGGGGAGGCGCTGGGGCCGGCGGCAGCGAGCTCTGCTCTGGGCCGTGCTGCTGGCGGCGTGGGAGGCGGCGTGGGGGCAGCTGCGCTACTCGGTGCCCGAGGAGATGCCCAAGGGCTCCTTCGTGGGCGACGTGGCCAAGGACCTGGGGCTGCAGCTAACGGAGCAGAGCGACCGCGGGTTTCAAATTGTCTCGGAAGGTAGGACGCAGTATTTCGCTCTGCACGGGAAGACGGGACATTTAGTGACGGCGGAGAGGATCGACAGAGAGCAGCTGTGCGAGCGTGTGCAGCAATGCGTGCTGCGCTGTGAGCTGATAGTGGAAGGGGAAATGAAGCTTTATGAAATAGAAGTGGAGATCACGGACATTAACGACAATGCCCCCACCTTCAAGGAAGTTGAGCTGGAAGAGAGAATGAGCGAGACAACGGCCCCGGGGTCGCGGTTTCCCCTACCAGACGCTCATGACCCGGACTCTGGCCGGAATTCCCTGCAGAGCTACGAGCTGAGCGGTGACGAGCACTTCTCGCTGGCCGTGCAGGCGGGCCCCGGCGGCGATCAGCGTCCCGAGCTGGTGCTGGCCAAGGCGCTGGACCGGGAGGAGGCGGCGTTTCACGAGCTGGTGCTGAGGGCGAGCGACGGCGGCGATCCGGCACGGACGGGCACGGCTCGGATCCGCGTGATGGTGCTGGACGCGAACGACAACGCGCCCGTGTTCAGCCAGGCGGAGTACACGGTGCGTGTGCCCGAGGACGTGCCCGTGGGCTCTCTTCTCGTCACTGTCATGGCCACGGACGCCGACGACGGGCTGAATGGACACGTGAAATACTCGTTAAAGAAAATCACAGAAAAAGCCTCGAAGATATTCCATCTGGACTCTGAGACGGGTGGGATCACTCTGCTGAGAAGCCTGGACTTTGAGGAAGGCGACTTTTATGAACTGGAGGTGCAGGCACGGGACGAAGGACAGCTTTTCGACACTGCCAAAGTCGCGATTACCGTCACAGACATAAATGATAACACTCCAGTGATTTCCGTGCGGTCAGCGCTAAGTGAGATTTCTGAGGACGCCCCTTCGGGGACGGTGGTCGCCCTGCTGCACGTGCAGGACCGGGACTCCGGGGCTAATGGCGAGGTGCGCTGTTCGCTCGACGGGGATGTCCCGTTCCGGCTGCAGAGCTCTCACGGCAGCTACTACAGCGTGGTGACGGCGAGAGAGCTGGACCGGGAGCAGGTGTCGGAGTACAACGTGACGGTGCGGGCGGCCGACGGCGGGTCGCCGGCGCTGCAGAGCAGCGCGGTGCTGGCGCTGCGGGTGCTGGACGTGAACGACAACGCGCCGGTGTTCTTGGAGGAGCGCTACAGCGCGCGGCTGGCGGAGAACAACGCGGCGGGCGCGCTGGTGCTGACGGTGCGCGCCACGGACGCGGACTGGGGGCAGAACGCGCGCGTGCGCTACCGGCTGGCGGAGGGGCGGGTGCGGGGCGCGCCGCTGTCGTCGTACGTGTCGGTGCAGGCGGAGACGGGCGCGCTGTACGCGCTGCGCTCCTTGGACTACGAGCAGCTGCGCGAGCTGCAGCTGTGCGTGCGGGCGGAGGACGGCGGCGCGCCGGCGCTGAGCAGCAACGTGTCGGTGCGGCTGCTGATCGTGGACGAGAACGACAACGCGCCGCAGGTGCTGTACCCGGCGCCGGCCGCAGCGGCGGGCTCGGGCGCTGCTGCGGCGTGGTCGGGCGTGGAGCTGGCGCCGCGCTGGGCCGAGGCCGGCGCGCTGGTGGCCAAGGTGGTGGCGGTGGACGCGGACGCGGGGCAGAACGCGTGGCTGTCCTACGAGCTGGCCAAGGCCACGGAGCCGGGGCTGTTCCGCGTGGGGCTGCACAGCGGCGAGGTGCGCACGGCGCGCTCGCCGCTGGCCCGCGACGCGGCGCGCCACGTGCTGCTGGTGCTGGTGCGGGACCACGGGCGGCCGGCGCTGTCGGCCACGGCCACGCTGAGCGTGGTGCTGGCCGAGAGCGTGGCCGAGCTGCTGGCCGAGCTGGGCAGCGCGGCCCACGAGGCGGCGGCGCCGGGCGAGCCGGCCGCCAGCCTGACGCGCTGGCTCGTGCTGGCCGTGGCCGCCGTCTCGTGCCTCTTCGTGGCCTTCCTGCTGCTGCTGCTGGCGCTGCGCCTGCGCCGCTGCCACCGCCAGCAGCTGCTGCCGCCGGACAGCGGCGCCTTGCGCGGCGTGCCCGTCTCGCACTTCGTGGGCATCGACGGCGTGCGCGCCTTCCTGCAGTCCTACTCGCACGACGTGTCGCTCACGGCCGACTCGCGCAAGAGCCACCTGCGCTTCTCGGCCGCCAGCTGCTGCGACACCCTCCCGGCCCGGCCGCCGCCCGACGAGCCCGCGCCGCTGCTCGGGGACGGGGACCCGGCCGGCGCCCTCCCCACGGATCCCACCCCTCCCTCGGTGAGTTTCTGGAACCAAATTCTTTGTGCGACGCTTCCCTGCACTGCTCCCTTCTCCTTTCTTCCCGTGTACTGTGTACGGTGTAGGAAGATTTGCAGAGAAGGAAGGCAAGGCCCCTTTCATCGGCACTCTGAGGCCTGCCTGGTGCTTTTTGCCGCGAGCAGGTTGACGTGGAGTCGGTGTTTAGACTTAAATTTGGTGGGCACGATCGGAAAAGGGAGGTTGCTCTTGGCTGGAAGTTTGTTCTTTGTGTTTTTACAGAGTTGCGTTTATTTCTTCATTTCTTCTCCCGACAAGTGTAATTCCTCTCAGCATTCTATATTCTCAGTGGATGTGTTGCATCAAACGCAAGTGGAATTTACATTGTTTGGAGGTTCAGGTGTTTTCTCGATGACACAGGTTCCTGAGGAGATAGACATTGTTTTGGAACAACACTTAGTCGCTCATTGTGTAACATCACTTTAAACTTGGAGAATCGTGTGCCTTCCAAGTTAGCCCTGTGCTGAAGGAGGATGAGCAGTTGTTGTGATGACTGGGTGCTTGTTAGAGCTGAGTATCGTTTATGTTCTTGAGAGTATTTAATTTTAGTTAGTAGCGCACATTTTCTTTGGGTATCTGGGATTATTCTCAGACAGTGAGAGGTTTTGTGTACCACCACTTTTCTTTCAAAGGAGGCTGACTGCGTTTGTAGCTGCCCTGTGGCATAATGTTAGGCCAGGGTGAAAAAATCTCTTTTTGTAGGTACAGGGCAGATTAAAAGTTTGCTGTGATTGGGTTGGTTTTTTTTTTTTTTTTTTTTGGGTGGTTTTTTTTTTTTTTTTCTGAATTCTTAAAGGTGTAAAATGTGTAGAAATTCAATTTGTCCTAGTTTTTATAGGAGACCTGCTGTTTGGTTCCTTGCATTTTTCCTTTTTTTACTGTACAAAAATGACATTGAGGACCTGTGGGCATGGCCTTTGGTGTGAGCTCCTGTGTGAATGTTTTTTTGGATGTTTCATTTCCTAGACACTCTTCTCCTGTACCTACTACTGTTGAGATAATCTGAAATGTCAGGCTATTGAACCTTGCAGAGAAATCCAACTGCCCTTCCTGGTAAATGGGGATGGTCTGATGGTGGTGGATGTTAAAGATGTTTTAGCTGGGGTTTGATTACATAATATTGCAGATTATGAGGGTCAGAGAATACCCTGGATGTTGGTCAGGGCTGGAGACGAGAGTTCTGTGACCTGAGTGTGGAGATCCTTTAAACAGGAGAGACATCGTTTGCTCTTGTCCTTGTTCAGTGTTCAGCCCTACTTTTGTGCAATGTGATTTTCTTCTTCCCTGGTAAATTTGCCCGAACAGATCTTACTTCAGCTGTGTGGGGAGCCTTGGGAGGTTCTTCCTCTGTGTTCACAGGTTGTAATGGTTTTTTAATAAACGGTTTAATTAGGTTCTTATGGCAAGTGCTATAAAGGGAATTTTGTGTGGAGCCAACTCTGTATTCATTACCTGCTAAGTACCTGAACTCCCTGCCTGACCTTGGTGCCATCATCACCGAGAGTCTTTCTTGATCCCCTTCTTTCTGCAGATGTAAACCACTTGCCTTGCTTGTTTTAATAGAGGTGTTTTCTTAAAGATTTACTGGAAGAAATAAATAGTCATGCTTGTCTCGTACTCAGGTTGAGAAGTGAAATTTTATCCACCGCAATGAGAAGCAATGGGAGGAACTTTTCTTTTGATGGCGCCTCTCCATCAAAAGGGGTTGAGGAGAGATTTGTTTGTGAGAATGTAATTTTGGAGACAAGGCATGTGTATTTTTGATTCGTGTATCTATTCACGACTTTCTGAAAATTGTCTAAAGGTGTCTTCATTTTTTGATACTCCATCATTTGTACTTAAAGGGCCAGGTTGTGTGTTCACCATTTCAATTTTCAGTTTCGTAGTGTTTTCTGGGAATGGTAATTTTTGGGTGCAGAGGGAAACCTTGCATTCAGAGTAGGAGAGTCAGCCATCCTCCAGAAAACCCATGTGCTGGACAAAGAAGGTGTTACCTTTGAGTGATACTTTGATGACTGGATCACAAATTGAGATGCTGATGTCTTATAGCCTTTACAACATTTCAGAATTGTCGAAATTATTGCGATGAGCAGAAAAACTGCTGTGCATGCATTGGTGTTGTGATTCTTGGGATTTGAAAAGATGTGAGAGCGACTTTTAATAGTGTCTGTCCTCAAAACTTGATTTGTTTTGTGTGATGGCAGAGAAAAGTCTGTCTGTCCAGAGACAGGGCCAGTGTAGGAGTTTACTGTGGTATGGTTTGAAATGGATAAAAGAAATGTGTAAAGTTCCATTTGTCCTTGTAGTTTGATGAGGCCTTCACCTGTTGTTCCAAGTTCTTTTTCTTTTTTCATGGTCCAAGGAAATAACTGTGACTAGGCTGTGTGGTTTGAGGTCCTGTGTGCTTGGTACAAGACAAGCATTTGTGTTGTGTAGCTAACACAAATGACAAAAGAAGAAATATGAATTTCTACATTGTGGTGGTTTCACGAGTGTTGTCTAAATAGCCAGAGCCATGTTGGTTGTGTCTGAAGACTTGGAATGCAGTTCGAGTAGGCTGAGTGGGTGGTTTTGATCGAGGAAACTGTTGTGCCAAAGGGGTTTTATTTTGGAAAATAGTTAGGTTTCATCTCTGGGGTCTAGGCCTGTGTAATTTTTTCCCTGTGATCCCCTTGCTGAAAGTGAATGACAGGCATCCAGCAATAAGGAACCATGTTGCTTGGATGGAATGGCTTATAATTCCGATGTAAAACATCTTTTATTTGGTTCTATGAAAGACTCAGGAATGGCTTTGCACTTATTCACTCTGAAGTTCTCGAGTATGGAAACACAAAAGAAGATATTTCACGATTCAGAAAAAAATAATTAGGGTTGTTCGTTCTTATCATAGAGCTCTACACTTTGTTTTAGGCTGATCTGTTTCTCAAGTTAATGTGTCCCATGAAAGGGAAGTAGAATTCAAGATGCATGAGGGAGAGTTGAAAGGTTCCCAATGTCATCCCTTACTATAATATCATTCCTTGCTCTTATAGGTTAACTACGAATTTTTTAAGAGCAGCTTAGTTCCTTTCTGTATTGCTCTGCCATGAATACTTCCTTCCATCTGAGGTTTCAATGGGACTAAATAGCATGAACTGAAAGAATGCAAAAAAGCGCATCTGACAAAAAGCCGCCTCTGGAGTCACACCGAGCCAGAGCTGCTGCTGTGGGTGTTTGCAGTCGGGGAGAGCCCCCGGGGCCGGTGCAGGCGCTGAGCCCCGGCCAAAGCCGGGCCCCGTTGAGCGCGGGCATGCGGCGGCTGCAGTGTCGCGGCGGCGCCTCCGGGTGTCGCTGTTGTCCGGCGCCGAGCGGCGCTGGAGCCGCCGCCGCCGCCGCAGCGTCCTGCCCCCGCAGGCTGCTCGCTCGGCCGGCGCCGGCCACAGCGGCAGCGGCACCGCCAGCAGCAGCAGCGGCGGCGAGAGGCGGCGAGAGGCGGCGCGGCGAGCTGGGTGTGTTTGAGCGGTGTCTGTTTTGGGCGGCGAGAGCGGCTGGAAGGGAGGCAGGGCAGCGGCAGTCGGCAGGAGCGCGGCGAGCGCAGTGGGCAGAGAATGGCGGTGAGGCAGAGGCGGCAGAGGCGCGGGCCGGGCGGCGGGCGAGCGCTGCTGGCCGCGCTGCTGCTGCTGCTGCTGTGCGTGTGGTGCCGGGCGGCGGGCGAGCGGCTCCGCTACGCCATCCCCGAGGAGCTGGGCAGAGGCTCGCTCGTGGGGCCGCTGGCGCGGGACCTGGGGCTCAGCGCGGACGAGCTGCCGGCGCGCAAGCTGCAGGTGGCGTCTGCCGGCAAGAAGCAGCTGAAATATTTCACGGTGAATGAGGAGAACGGGAACCTGTACGTGAATGAGAGGTTGGACCGGGAGGAGATGTGCGGCGCATCTGTGACGTGTTCTGTCAGCTTCGAGGTGCTGGTGCACAACCCGCTGAACGTTTTCCATGTGGAGGTATCCATTGAAGACGTGAATGACAACTCCCCGGCCTTCAGGAAGGCTGCTCTGGATCTCGAGATTGGTGAATGGACGCTTCCGGGTGCTCGTTTTCCGTTGGAAATGGCCCTGGATGCGGATGTGGGTAGAAACTCGTTGGTGACTTACCACCTCACAAGCCACCCGTCCTTCTCCCTAACACTGAAAGAAAAGACGGGTGGAAAGAAGCAGCCGGAATTAGTACTAGAGAGACCGCTGGACCGGGAGAAGCAGAATTCCTTTGAGTTGGTGCTGACAGCAGTGGACGGCGGGGAACCTGCAAGGTCTGGGACTGTTCTGGTTCTGATCAACGTGACAGACGCAAATGACAACCCGCCCATGTTCAGCAAAAGCGTCTACGAAGCACGAGTGGCGGAGAATTTGCCCGCGGGGTCTCTGGTGCTGCGGGTGCAGGCCACGGATGCAGACGCTGGCTCAAATGGGCAAGTCTCCTACTCCCTTGGCAACGTCCCAGACGACGTGCTCTCATTGTTCGCTATCGATAGCGAGAGTGGAGAGATCAGGACGGTAGGTCCACTCGATTTCGAGGAGAAAAATAAATATGTTTTTGGCTTGGAGGCGACGGACGGCGGGGGGCTCACTGATCACTGCGAAGTGCAGATCGACATCACGGACGAGAACGACAACGCGCCCGAGATCACCATTCTGTCCCTCTCGAACCCAGTGCCCGAGGACGCACCGGCCGGTACCGTGGTGGCCGTGCTGAACGTGAACGATCCTGATTCGGGCGAGAATGGTGAGGTGTCGTGCTCGCTGTCGGGAGAGGCGCCGCTGTCGATCGTGGCGTCGTCGGGCGGCTCGTACAAGGTGGTGACATCGGGCGCGCTGGACCGCGAGCAGGCGTCGGAGCAGCGCGTGACGGTGGTGGCCCGGGACCGGGGCAGGCCGGCGCTGTGGAGCAGCAGGGAGCTGGTGCTGGAGGTGTCGGACGTGAACGACAACGCGCCGGTGTTCGAGGAGGCGGCGTACAGCGCGTACGTGGCGGAGAACAACGCGGCGGGCGCGCTGGTGCTGCGCGTGCAGGCGCGGGACGCGGACGCGGGCGCCAACGGGCGCGTGAGCTACTGGCTGGCGGGCGGCAGCGCGGGCGCGGCGGGCGCGGCGCCGCTGGTGTCGGTGGAGGCGCGGAGCGGCGCGCTGTACGCGCAGCGCTCCTTGGACTACGAGCAGTGCCGCGAGTTCACGGTGGCCGTGCGGGCGCAGGACGGCGGCTCGCCGGCGCGCAGCTCCACGGCCACGGTGCGCGTCTTCGTGTTGGACCGCAACGACAACGCGCCCAGGGTGCTCTGGCCCGCGGCGGCGGCGGCGGGAGAGGGTCCGGGAGGGGCGGCGGCGGCGGCGCCTTTCGAGGTGGTTCCGCGCTCGGCCGAGGCCGGCTACCTGGTGGCCAAGGTGGTGGCGGTGGACGCGGACGCGGGGCGCAACGCGTGGCTGTCCTACGAGCTGGTGCAGGCGTCGGAGCCGGCGCTGTTCCGCGTGGGGCTGCACAGCGGCGAGGTGCGCACGGCGCGCGCCGTGGGCGAGCGGGACGCGGCCAAGCAGCGGCTGGTGGCCGTGGTGAAGGACCACGGGCAGCCGGCGCTGTCGGCCACGGCCACGCTGCACGTGGTGCTGGCCGAGAGCTTGCAGGAGGCGCTGCCGGAGCTGAGCGAGCGGCCGGCGGGCGCCGAGGCGGCGGCGGCGGCGGCCGAGCTGCAGTTCTACCTGGTGCTGGCGCTGGCGCTGCTCTCGGCGCTCTTGGTGCTGAGCGTGGCGCTGGCCGTGCTGGCGCGGCTGCGCCGGGCCGGGCCGCCCGCCGTGCTGCGCTGCCTGGGCGCGCAGCGCTTCTCGCTGGCCGGCGCCGCCTTCCCGGCCGACTTCTGCGAGGGCACCTTGCCCTACTCCTACAACCTGTGCGTGCCGCCGCCCGCCCGCGCCTTGCCCGAGGCCGCTTGGCCGCCGCCGCCGCCGCCGGTGCCCATCCTGTCGGCGGAGGAGCTTCTGGGCGGCGATTCCTGCAACAAACCGAGCCCGAGCAGCACCGCCGTGACGGGAGAGCCGCCGGCCTTACCGGAGGCACCTCAGGTCTGTAAAGCGAATTCCTTCCTTCTGCGCGTTTAAAGAACGGCGTACTGGTGGCAGCGAGGTCTTCTGGTTTTTTTCTTCCTTGAGTCTCTTAGTGGTTCTATTTTATTCATCGATGCCGTGAAATAATCCATTCTCGTGTTTCTTTTTGCATCAAGTGTTGCGAACGGGCAACTGCTCCCTCATCTGCTGCAAGCTTGGTCGCGTCAGTGGGAGGTTCTTACCGTTCAGGAGTTTTGAATCGCATTTTAATTCGTGACACATTCTGATTCAGCTGAAGGATTTTATTTAGGAAAATTCTGTTTTCCTAATTGCTACTTGTATTAAGGAGGAAGGTGCATCTTTATTGTGTAGAATGAGATGTACATGACGGGCTTGGCTTGGAGAGTTTTCCTTCCCGACAGCTTTTTGTCAAAGCTATGTATTTGGACCTTCTGATACGTGGAACAAACCCCTTATTTTGAGGGAAGGCTGCTGTAGGAATGCTTACACAGTCAGGTTAATTTAGGATTTCAAAAAAGCTCTCTGTGGGTGGGGCCAACTTTGTATTTATTACCTGCTAAGTAGCCGAACTCTGTCCCTGACCTTAGTGCCATTATCATCTAGATGATGCCGATACTTGACTTAATGCCCAAGTATTAAGTCATCAGAGTGAGCATTGTCTATATTGAGAAAAATTGTAATGAAAAATTACGAGGTTGTGACTGAAGAAGGGGGAGTAACGCAGATTTATTAGGAGTAGTGTGTGATGTGCAGGCGCAAAATAGCAACGACCTTCCCTGCAGTGCTGGATTCGGTGACCATTGTGAACACAGTGACTGTTCACGCGTTGCTCTCCTATTCCTTAACACTATGTGTATCGCTAAAAGGCTGTTCTTTAAGCACGACTCATATAAAACCAGGAATTGGTGTGGGAGTTGGCGCTTTTGATCGTATGCAGTAAAACTCGTGATAGCCCAGACATCACATTCAGAGATAGTTTCATCCATGTTATACAAAGACATTTTCCCGGGCGGTAGGAATCGCATAATCACAGGAGGCGTGTTACTTTTGTCACGTCTTCTGGGGAGGAGGATGAAACCAGGATCAAAAGCCCAAGCTGGAATTCCGCGCTGGACGAAAAGCGCCGTGTTCTTAGCGCTCATGTCCCACCCGCACGAGCTTCTCGGTGGGCGAGGCAGGGCGGGCAGCGCTGGGCAGCGCTCGGTGCCTGCAGTGCCGGGAGGAGGCTGCGGGCGCCGCTGTTGACCGAGAGGAGCGAGAGGAAGCTCGGAGCGCTACCGGCAGCCCCGCCCGCTGCGGACCCGCTCGATCGCTCGCTCGCTCGGGGTCCGGCTCGGCGGCGGGCGGGTCTGCGAGCGTGTCCGCGGTGCGGAGCCATTCTATAGCAAGACGGAGGAGCTGGTGGCTGAAATACCGTGCAGAAGCTTGGAGCAGAGTCGGAGCCGGAGCTGTCTGGGTGGGCGGCGAGGAGCTGCAAGCGAAGGAGCGGTGCCGCGGGCGAGATGTGCGCGGCGGGGAGGCGCTGGGGCCGGCGGCAGCGAGCTCTGCTCTGGGCCGTGCTGCTGGCGGCGTGGGAGGCGGCGTGGGGGCAGCTGCGCTACTCGGTGCCCGAGGAGATGCCCAAGGGCTCGTTCGTGGGCGACGTGGCCAAGGACCTGGGGCTGCAGCTGACGGAGATCCGAGACAGCGGCGTCCAAGTGGTCTCCGAAGGTAGGACGCAGTATTTCGCTTTGCACGGGAAGACGGGACATTTAGTGACGGCCGAGAGGATCGACAGAGAGCAGCTGTGCCGGCTGGTGGAGAAATGCGTGCTGCGCTGTGAGCTGATAGTGGAGGGGGAAATGCAGGTTTACCGAATCGAAGTGGAAATCACGGACATTAACGACAACGCCCCCACCTTCAAGGAAGTTGAGCTGGAAGAGAGAATAGGTGAGACGACATCCCCGGGGTCGCGATTTCCCTTACCCGAGGCTCACGACCCGGACTCGGGCCTGAATTCGCTGCAGAGCTACGAGCTGAGCGGTGACGAGCACTTCTCGCTGGCCGTGCAGGCGGGCCCCGGCGGCGATCAGCGTCCCGAGCTGGTGCTGGCCAAGGCGCTGGACCGGGAGGAGGCGGCGTTTCACGAGCTGGTGCTGAGGGCGAGCGACGGCGGCGATCCGGCACGGACGGGCACGGCTCGGATCCGTGTGACCGTGGTGGACGCGAACGACAACGCGCCCGTGTTCAGCCAGGCGGAGTACACGGTGCGTGTGCCCGAGGACGTGCCCGTGGGCTCCACCCTTGTCACTGTCACGGCTACGGATGCCGACGAGGGGCCGAATGGTCACGTGAAATACTCGTTGAAAAAAGTGTCCGACTTGGCATCGAATATTTTCCATCTTGACACTCAGAGTGGAGCGATCACTCTGGTGAGAAGCCTGGACTTTGAGGAAGGCGACTCTTACGAACTGGAGGTGCAGGCACGGGATGGAGGAGACAATTTCGACACTGCCAAAGTAACGATCGCTGTCAGAGACATAAACGATAATGCGCCGGTGATTTCGGTGAGATCGGCACTAAGTGAGATTTCCGAGGACGCTCCGTCAGGGACGGTGGTCGCCCTGCTCCACGTGCAGGACCGGGACTCGGGGGCCAACGGCGAGGTGCGCTGTTCGCTCGAAGGGAGCGTCCCGTTCCGGCTGGACAAGTCTTTTGACGAATATTACCGTGTGGTGACAGCGAAGGAGCTGGACCGGGAGCAGGTGTCGGAGTACAACGTGACGGTGCGAGCGGCCGACGGCGGGTCGCCGGCGCTGCAGAGCAGCGCGGTGCTGGCGCTGCGGGTGCTGGACGTGAACGACAACGCGCCGGTGTTCTTGGAGGAGCGCTACAGCGCGCGGCTGGCGGAGAACAACGCGGCGGGCGCGCTGGTGCTGACGGTGCGCGCCACGGACGCGGACTGGGGGCAGAACGCGCGCGTGCGCTACCGGCTGGCGGAGGGGCGGGTGCGGGGCGCGCCGCTGTCGTCGTACGTGTCGGTGCAGGCGGAGACGGGCGCGCTGTACGCGCTGCGCTCCTTGGACTACGAGCAGCTGCGCGAGCTGCAGCTGTGCGTGCGGGCGGAGGACGGCGGCGCGCCGGCGCTGAGCAGCAACGTGTCGGTGCGGCTGCTGATCGTGGACGAGAACGACAACGCGCCGCAGGTGCTGTACCCGGCGCCGGCCGCAGCGGCGGGCTCGGGCGCTGCTGCGGCGTGGTCGGGCGTGGAGCTGGCGCCGCGCTGGGCCGAGGCCGGCGCGCTGGTGGCCAAGGTGGTGGCGGTGGACGCGGACGCGGGGCAGAACGCGTGGCTGTCCTACGAGCTGGCCAAGGCCACGGAGCCGGGGCTGTTCCGCGTGGGGCTGCACAGCGGCGAGGTGCGCACGGCGCGCTCGCCGCTGGCCCGCGACGCGGCGCGCCACGTGCTGCTGGTGCTGGTGCGGGACCACGGGCGGCCGGCGCTGTCGGCCACGGCCACGCTGAGCGTGGTGCTGGCCGAGAGCGTGGCCGAGCTGCTGGCCGAGCTGGGCAGCGCGGCCCACGAGGCGGCGGCGCCGGGCGAGCCGGCCGCCAGCCTGACGCGCTGGCTCGTGCTGGCCGTGGCCGCCGTCTCGTGCCTCTTCGTGGCCTTCCTGCTGCTGCTGCTGGCGCTGCGCCTGCGCCGCTGCCACCGCCAGCAGCTGCTGCCGCCGGACAGCGGCGCCTTGCGCGGCGTGCCCGTCTCGCACTTCGTGGGCATCGACGGCGTGCGCGCCTTCCTGCAGTCCTACTCGCACGACGTGTCGCTCACGGCCGACTCGCGCAAGAGCCACCTGCGCTTCTCGGCCGCCAGCTGCTGCGACACCCTCCCGGCCCGGCCGCCGCCCGACGAGCCCGCGCCGCTGCTCGGGGACGGGGACCCGGCCGGCGCCCTCCCCTCGGACCCCGCCCCTCCCTCGGTGAGTTTCTCGGATCGCATTCTGGCTATGACGCTTCCTCCTGGTGCTTCCCTGTCCTCTTATCCCCCTGGTGTCTCTGTCCTGAGTAGGGCAATACTCTGACATGTTAGGCATAGCGTCGGTGAGAGATGCGCTGGTGCCTCTTGCTGCGGGGTGGTGGACGTAAGAGTCGGATCTCTGTGTTATGGTTGGTGAGCTTTTTAGGAGAATTCGAGCCCCTCTCTGCTGGAGAATCTGTGATTGAGCCCTTTTGTTTTTGTGAGTGCAGGTTGTTTAATTCTGGTCGTCTCGCCAGTATTCAGTCTGCTATTGTACTGTATTGCATGGTAAAGAAGTGGAAGTTTGTTGTTGTCAGTATCAGCTGTTTTCCCGACAGCACATGTGCTTGAGGTAGCGTGAGAGAACTTTTTGTTCCCGTCTAGAAATGTTAAGTTCGCGATAGTATTTTTAGTGTTGTATGGAATCTTATGGCTTTTTTTTTCCTTTTTTCCCTGCCCCCCTGCATCATTATTTGCTCGTGGATATAGTAGCCCCTCGCCTTATATTTTTTTATTTGTATTTCCGTTTAAAACAGAGTGTGAACTACACTGTAGTATGCATTTTTAACAGCGGCATACTTCTCAAGTCTGTCTTTGGTATACTTAATTATCACTCTCCCTGTATTCCTTTTCAGTAAATAGTATTTAGGATAAATGTAAGCCGTTGTTTGAAATTGAACGTGGACCCGTGTTTGACTGCTTTGTTTTGGGTTTGTTGCATTTCTGACTTTTGAAAGGGTCTCATTGAGTGTTCCCCATCCAGTAGTTGCAGCACTGTCAACTTTTTGTAGCAGTCTCTTTTTTCCAGGAGACCCTTCCCAGGCATTTTTTGAGTTTGCTTCTGGGAATTTCTGTGGTGGAGTAAAAAGTGAGCTTCACACTCGGGAGTGAGTAGAGATGGTGGAAGAGTAGCAGAATTGCTTTTTGCTAATGTTGTTAAATCTAAATTATATATGTTAGCACTGGTTTGTCACCTTGGTGATGCATCATCACTGTTCTCCTGCAAAGATGGAGTTGAAGAACTGGATGTTCCCAGACAGAAGGTTCAGATTAGAGACCATAGGCCTCTTTTTATGCCTTCAAATTATGGGTGAATATCTAGAAATTAGAATGCATTGTTGAGATTTCTGCTGAGATGCGTTACAGGTGGCTGGGCACTGCAAAAAATGTTGAGGTATGAGATATGCTCGTGTAAGGGTTGTTTGTCTGTGCTTTTTACAGCGCCTTAAATCTTGTTTTGTGTTGTTCTCTCGTGTAGCAGAGCTCAATCTTTCCATGCTGAGAGTTTAAAATCAATGCAATGTAGGAGGAAGAGTGTTATGTACATTGTTAATGCATCACTGGTTAGAAATGTTGTTTTTTCCTTCTGTGCTCCTTAGCAGCCAGTGAGCAGAATCCAGAGTCACTGCACCTGGAGGGATTTTGTGAGAATAACGTGATTGTCCACGAGAAGCCTGTTGTGCCAAACAAAAGTAGATTTCCAAAGGATTGTTGCTGTTCTATGGGCAATTTTTGTCTATTTTACTCTTCTCCATTGTGCCTTTATCAGAGAGATGGTGCTGTAGCCGAGGGTGGAGTGACAGTAGGTCCTAATGTGCCAAAGTTCATTTACCAATGCTCATTTCTTGATCACAGTACTGCTTACAGGTTTGGACTCTTAGACATACACAGGTATTTTTATCATGAACTGTTTATTGGTTGAAGGTTTTTCCAAAAGTCAGTCATCTGTTTTTGTATTTATCACAGTTGTTGTACAACACAGAGTGTTCAATTAATGTTGAGTATTTGAAAGCAGTGTCGAATTTATTAAATACAACAAAGGGTAAGGAAGGGTGAGATTTTACTTTACTACTTTCTCAGCATTCTCTCTCTGAAGCCAGAGTGTGGCTGCTTCTTGTTGTGGAGGAAAAGCCTGTTCTCACAGCAATGTTGAGGCTGAGCAATCATTTCCTAATAACTGCTGCAGCAGAAGAAGAGATAAAAACGGAGCCTTGTAGTTTCTGTCTTTGTTTTTTTCGAGACAGTGGCAAGAGTGGCTTAAGTGGGAACTGAGTTATGACCAGGACCCTGTGAATGAGCACAGTAAGAATTAATGGAGGTTTTTGTTCAGCAATGGGAGTGCTGGTAAAACCTGCTGTACCTGTAATTTCCCAAAGCCTGGTTTGGGTAGTGCTTGGAATGGTTCAGCTGATCATAACATGCCCTGGTCTCTATAAGGTCATGAAACAAGAGCTGTTGGTTTGTGGAGAGTTTGTATTTCGTGATTTCCTTTGGTTGTTGCAGAGAGGTGGAGTCAGCACAAACAGGCACTGAGGTGGAGCAAGTGTTTTTTCACAGGTGTACTCTGAAGAATGTTCTATCATTTCTGTTTTCAGACCATCCCACGCCAGGAGCATTCAGTGTTTCATCATTTTATTGTGGCAAAAGACAGGTCAGGGTGTTTGAGCCGTGGGCAAATTGCCTTCTCTAGTTGTGGCCTTCTAAGATTAATTTTTCTGAATTTTTTTTGTTGTCTTTTTATCTCGAAGTCTCTGTCCTGGGGAAGGTAGCTGACATGTCATGTATGCCTCAGGCATCACCACAGAGGAGTATTAACCCTCATTTTTACAATTCTCAGAGTAAAAAATTCAGCACGCTGCTAACAGAAGTATCCTGGGAGCATGGATACCTTTTTCAGTCTGTCCCCATTCTTAGATCTACTTAATTAAGCCGTTCACTGATAAAAGCTTTTTGAAGAAGTGCTTTAACAGGTCATTCTTCCCAGTTCTAGGACAAGAAGATGTGGTAATCTCCATGATTTGTAAAACTGGGAACATGTAAGGATAATGCTGTAATAGAGAATAAGACTTGCCATTTCCTCCCAGTCACAGTTACTGTGAGAGGGATATAAAATAAAAGGAATATAAACAAGAATCTCCAGAAAGAAGATGTTGCTCCTGGCGCTTCTTTTATACAAGGGCTTCTCTTCCCAAGTATTTTGTTGACGTTGCTTCACAGAGATGGTAGAAATGAAATAAAAGAGCTGGGTAAAGAGAGCCCACAGCAGTAACAGAAGGGATAGGAATCTGCGAGACATTTGATGCACAGTGCACCCGCTTGTACTTACCTGTACTCACCTGTGCCCCCTTGTACGAAGTCTGCGTGATCCTCCACTCCGCCACTACACGTTCCCCAGCCAGGCTCTGCAGTTTTGCTTCCGAACAGAGCTCCTCGATTCCCCTTTCCGCGGGTATTAAAAAATTCTCCAAACTGAACTTCGACTCGCGTTTTTGGGTAGCTGATGGAGGTGAGCAGCGAACGGTGCGGCCCGGGCCGAGGCCCCGCTGAGCGCGGGCATGCGGCGGCTGCAGTGTCGCGGCGGCGCCTCCGGGTGTCGCTGTTGTCCGGCGCCGAGCGGCGCTGGAGCCGCCGCCGCCGCCGCCGCCGCAGCGTCCTGCCCCCGCAGGCTGCTCGCTCGGCCGGCGCCGGCCACAGCGGCAGCGGCACCGCCAGCAGCAGCAGCAGCGAGAGGCGGCGAGAGGCGGCGCGGCGAGCTGGGTGTGTTTGAGCGGTGTCTGTTTTGGGCGGCGAGAGCGGCTGGAAGGGAGGCAGGGCAGCGGCAGTCGGCAGGAGCGCGGCGAGCGCAGTGGGCAGAGAATGGCGGTGAGGCAGAGGCGCGGGCCGGGCGGCGGGCGAGCGCTGCTGGCCGCGCTGCTGCTGCTGCTGCTGTGCGTGTGGTGCCGGGCGGCGGGCGAGCGGCTCCGCTACGCCATCCCCGAGGAGCTGGGCAGAGGCTCGCTCGTGGGGCCGCTGGCGCGGGACCTGGGGCTCAGCGCGGACGAGCTGCCGGCGCGCAAGCTGCGGCTGAGCGAGGAGAAGCAATACTTCACGGTGAATGAGGAGAACGGGAACCTGTACGTGAACGAGAGGCTGGACCGGGAGGAGATGTGCGGCGAGTCGGCGACCTGCTCTGTCAGCTTCGAGGTGCTGGTGCACAACCCGCTGAACATTTTCCACGTGGAAGTGGATATCCAAGACGTGAACGACAACGCGCCGGGCTTTCTTAAGGAAAATATCCACTACGAAATCATTGAGTCTACACCGCCTGGTGCCCGATTTGCTGTGGGTGTTGCCGAGGACGCGGACGTGGGCAGTAACTCGCTGCAGGGCTATGAGCTGGAGGCCAACGGGTTCTTCGCAGTGGAGGTGAAGGAGAGCCAGGACGGCAGCAGGCTCGCGGAGCTGGTGCTGCGCCGTGCACTGGATCGAGAGAGCGAGCCGAGCCTGCGTCTGCTGCTGACTGCGCTGGATGGCGGAGACCCGCCCCGGACTGGCACCGCCCAGCTGTGGATCAACGTCACCGACGCCAATGACAACCCACCCATGTTCGCGCAGGACCGGTACCGCGTCAGCCTGCGCGAGAACACGCCCCCGGGAACGACGGTGCTGAATGTGACAGCCTCTGATGCCGATGCCGGCACCAATGCTCGCATCACCTACGGCTTCGGGAAAATGCCGGCCAGGGTGCTTCAGAAGTTTGTGGTGGATGCAGAGAGCGGGACGATAAGTCTGCAGGAGGGGCTGGATTTTGAGGACACGCGAGGTTACATGTTGCTGGTGGAGGCGACGGATGGAGGGGGTTTGGTGGCTCACTGCAAGGTGCAGGTGGAGGTGCTGGATGTGAATGACAACCCCCCTGAGATCACCATTCTGTCGCTCTCGAGCCCGGTGCCTGAGGACGTGCCTGCCGGCACCGTGGTGGCTCTCTTGAACGTAAAGGACCCGGATTCGGGGGAGAACGGTCAGGTGACGTGCTCGCTGTCGGGAGAAGCGCCGCTGTCGATCGTGGCGTCGTCGGGCGGCTCGTACAAGGTGGTGACATCGGGCGCGCTGGACCGCGAGCAGGCGTCGGAGCAGCGCGTGACGGTGGTGGCCCGGGACCGGGGCAGGCCGGCGCTGTGGAGCAGCAGGGAGCTGGTGCTGGAGGTGTCGGACGTGAACGACAACGCGCCGGTGTTCGAGGAGGCGGCGTACAGCGCGTACGTGGCGGAGAACAACGCGGCGGGCGCGCTGGTGCTGCGCGTGCAGGCGCGGGACGCGGACGCGGGCGCCAACGGGCGCGTGAGCTACTGGCTGGCGGGCGGCAGCGCGGGCGCGGCGGGCGCGGCGCCGCTGGTGTCGGTGGAGGCGCGGAGCGGCGCGCTGTACGCGCAGCGCTCCTTGGACTACGAGCAGTGCCGCGAGTTCACGGTGGCCGTGCGGGCGCAGGACGGCGGCTCGCCGGCGCGCAGCTCCACGGCCACGGTGCGCGTCTTCGTGCTGGACCGCAACGACAACGCGCCCAGGGTGCTCTGGCCCGCGGCGGCGGCGGCGGCGGCGGGAGAGGGTCCGGGAGGGGCGGCGGCGGCGGCGCCTTTCGAGGTGGTTCCGCGCTCGGCCGAGGCCGGCTACCTGGTGGCCAAGGTGGTGGCGGTGGACGCGGACGCGGGGCGCAACGCGTGGCTGTCCTACGAGCTGGTGCAGGCGTCGGAGCCGGCGCTGTTCCGCGTGGGGCTGCACAGCGGCGAGGTGCGCACGGCGCGCGCCGTGGGCGAGCGGGACGCGGCCAAGCAGCGGCTGGTGGCCGTGGTGAAGGACCACGGGCAGCCGGCGCTGTCGGCCACGGCCACGCTGCACGTGGTGCTGGCCGAGAGCTTGCAGGAGGCGCTGCCGGAGCTGAGCGATAGAGACGCTGTATCTCTCCTGACGTCGGATCTGAACCTCATTCTTGTTGTGTCGCTCTCCGTCGTGTCCTTATTATTCTTTTCCACGGTCATTTTTGTTTTTTTCTTTAAATGTCGACAGTCGAGGAGCCCTCCCATTTTTATAACTTCTGATAGGGAACTGTATTCCACCTTGGGCTCAAAAGCACCGTACAACTACTGCAGCAGCACGCTGCCCTTGCCCTATTCCTACGAGGTGTGTTTAGCCTCCGAGTCGGGGCAGAAGGACTTCACGTTCCTGAGACCAGGGGCGGCAGCCTTGTCTGCCGATCTCCTGTCCGCTGGTCCCGGCTCAGGCACTCATTCTGGGAAGGACCCTCCTGCCCCTGGGAGCTCGGCACAGGTGAGCTTCTGTCCTACGCTCCCTCTCAATGAGTTTTTGTGAATCTTTTTTCCCTCTGTTCTGCTGTGGGTGATCAGCGGGGAACCGACAGATCTGAACGTGCCGGGACCCTGCTCACTAGCTCAGGGACCTGGGGGTGTGAGTGAGGGGGGGTGTACTTCAGGTCTTGACTCATCCTTTTGACCTGCCAAGTCTTATCCGCAAATTGCCCATTTTCTCTAAGGAGCGACGCAAATGTTGTCAGTATTTCTGTCTGTCCTGGAGAACGACAGACAGCTTCGAGTTTCACCGAACTGGAGTGGTGAGGTGGACTCGGGGTGGAGCAGGAACAAAAGTGTAGCAGAGACTGAAGCTGAGACAACCCTTTCGCCTGGGTCTAGTGACCACTAATTGTCTCAGCCACATTTGGGCTCTTTCATGTGATAATGATGTGTGATCTATCCCGGAGTGTTTACCCAGTGGGGCAGCTACGCTGGAGTTCTCTCCTTTTCTGTCAAGCTCGGTTCTTTAGCGCTCTGAACCCCTTTAACAGAACGTGTTGTGTACACCCGTAACTCAACTTTTCCCCTCCATCTGTAGAGTCGGAGCTGGTGCTTCAGTGTAGCTCCAAGACTGGCATCGAGCAGAAGGAGCTTTTTGTTGCCCGCTGCCATCGGCTTCCCTGGAGTGGAGTCAAGGAAAATGCCGAGCGGTTCAGGGAGGGATTTGGCCTGAACCAGTCCCCGGAGGAATTCCTGGTGCAGGGGAAGGCGTCTTCCCCCTTTGCTGTTGTACTTTTTCACTTCTCTCCTTCAAAATGGCGCTTTCAGGTGCTCTGAAGCGTTGTCTGCAATATTCAGGCTTCCCATCAAGGTGGAGGAGATGTAATGTCTGCAGATTAATTGAAATACAGTAGATGGAAATGTTCTGTCTTTCATGCCTTTCCTAAAATCTCTTTTCTACTCATCTCTTCACTGCTTGGCCATCCCACTGCTGCTGGGATTAAACGGAGAAGGTTCTCTGGTACGGGTGGTGTGTGCACTCATACATAGGGAGGGAAATTGCTCCAGAATGTGGTCCCCACGCTGAGAAATCGTGTGTAGGAAAAACCTAAAATGGGCAGTGATTGGAAAAATGATTCACAACTTACAGTGGTTGGGAAAAAGATTCAGAGTTTATTTCAGAGAAAAAAGTTGCTGAAGACTATTTCAAGATTTGGGTCAAAGAGAGTTGTGGATTTTCTTGGTTTTAGATTATATGTAAGAAACAAAGACAATTGGGATTTGGTTTTCTATGAGAAAAGAAGTGCTTTGGGAACGTTAGATGATTCACATTGGATTTTATTTGCGTGAAAACCTATCACATGTGAACGCTATGTGAACTTTTATCACATTCTGAGGTCAGGTGATAAGAATGATAAACATTGCTGATAAACTTTATCTTTTGACAACGATTAATCAGGAGAAAAGGAAATAGCTGAGCATGTAGATAGGACAGATTGTGCCGACTCTTTCGATACTGCCGACTCTTCATGTAAGCGCCGAACTGCTGCGTCTCTGGGTGGATCCCCTGTGCTCACGGCCGCTTTTGGGATTGTGCGGGGCGAGGACACGCAGGCAGAGCTGAGATCCCTCTCGCTCTGTCGAATGTCGCTGTCAGCGCTGGTGCAGGTGGCTTGCAGCCCCTACGCGCTCAGCCCCCACAATTAGCGGGGTAACAAAAAACCCGCTGCAAGTTTCCGAGCCACTTCTGCAAGGCTTTGGGAGCCTCCATAAGCGAATGAACGCGGGGCTGGTTTCCAGTCCGGTTTTTGCCTTATCAGTGTCGTTTGTGGGATGACACTTGGGCGCTGTGTCACAGCTGGGTTTTCACAGGGTGCCTGACGCTCCCTTATCAAGCATCCTCGTCCGTTTTCATTACCCCGTGAGAGCTGAGCGGTTCTGCGGGTGACAGATGACGAATGCCGGAATTCCGGTTATTTTATCCTTATGTGTGCGTAAAAATTGGGAAAAGTCGGAAAAGCCCACGTAGCACGAGTTGTTGATGACAGCAACAACAGCCCTAAGGCAGGTTTTTGACCAGGCACTGCCGGCGCTGTGAGCTGCCAGGCTGCTGCTGCTGCGCGGGAACGGGACCCGCACCGCAGGTCACACAGCGTGATTGCCCTGAGTCTGGCTGGTGCAAAAAAATACCGGGGAGCAACCTGGGAGATTGCGAGAGTAGGAGGGCATATTAAACCGAGATTTCTGCGGTTTGTCGGGGAAGACGCCTGCTGGGATAGCGGTGGCAGTGAGGATCCCGCAGGAGGGGTGATGCTCCTGAAAATCCAGCGGCGGGAGCCGCCCTGCGGCGAGGCTCGGTGTTGCGGCCGGAGGAGCTGCTCATAAACACGGCAGCACGAAATCACTGTCGCTTTGCCGGCCACGCCGCTTTGGTGGCATACTGAGCAGCGACGTCCCGACGCCTCGAAAGGGGCTTCCTCCCTGGAAGGGGCTGGCCAGGCATTTGGGTGGGAGGACCGGCATTTGGGTGGGAAGGTCCTGAGAAAAACTGGGAGCTGGCGCGTCGTGCCCGTGCTGGCTCTCCCTGGCACCCTGCGTACCCGGGAGAACCCTCCTCACTCATCCTCCCGCCCTCTCCACCTCCCTTTCTTACTCCTAATGCCTCATTCCAGGGAGGTGTTCCCGGGACGCACACACCCCAAACACCCCACGTGTCCGTATCGCCCTTTTTGGCGTCACTCTGCCGACTTGTACAGCTTCTTGCCCACACACGCAGTCCCCGTGCCCCATCTACCCTGCCTCTGCCAGCGCTCCCCCCGCCTGGCTGTTTCCGTAGGGGATTTCTCGCAGGGCTGTGCCCTCCCTTCAGCTCCTGCCCGCTCCTGTCCCAGGGCCGGGGTCGCCGCGCTCGCTCCGGCGGCGCTCGGGGCGGCTCGGGCGCGCCGCGCTCTGTGCAGTTATTGGCCGGGACTCTGTGTGCCGCTGTCGGCCAATGATGGAGCGGGGGGGAACTGGCGGCCCGGCCCCGCTCCGAGCCGGGATGAGGCGCAGACGGTCTCAGAGAGACTCTGCGAGTGAGTCACCGCCGAGCCCGCCGAGCAATGCCCGGCTCCCCGCCGCCGCTTCCCGGGGCCGCTGGGCAGCGGCATGAGGCGGCGAGCTGAGAGTTTCTAGCCGGGGCGGGGGGCGAAGCGGAGAGCGCGGCCGTCCTGTGCGATGAACGGCGTTGCTGTGAGAAGCCGCGGGGTGACGACGGGGCAGGTACTGAGCCTCTTGCTTTTGTTCGGCGCTTCCGACTGGGTTTCCGCCGCGATTCGCTATGCGATCCCCGAGGAGGCGCGGAGAGGCTCCGCGGTGGGGAACGTGGTAGCCGACCTGGCGCTGGACCTCGGGCGGCTGCCGGGGCGCCGATTGCGGGTGGTGTCCGGCGGCAACAAGAAGTACTTCGGGGTGGATCTGACGAGCGGGGCGCTGCTGGTGAACGAGAGGATAGATCGGGAGGAGCTTTGCGGCGCGCTCTCTCCCTGCTCCCTCAGCTTTGAGATCGTGGTGGAAAACCCGCTCGAGCTGTACAGCGGCACCGTAGAGATCCAGGACATCAATGACAACGACCCGGTTTTTCCCAGCAGCCAGGCGAGGCTGGAAATCAGTGAGTCGGTGGCTGCCGGAGCGCGCTTCCCGCTAGAGAGCGCGCAAGATCCCGATGTGGGAATTAACTCTTTGCAGACCTACCAGCTCAGCGCCAACCCGAACTTTGCGCTCGACGTGCAGACGAGGGTGGATGGCAGCAAGTATGCGGAACTGGTGTTAGAGAAGGAGCTGGACAGGGAGGAGCAAAGGGAGCTGAATTTGGTCTTGACTGCGCTGGATGGAGGCACCCCGCCACGCTCGGCCCACGTGCAGATCCACATTGACGTTGTAGATGCCAACGATAATGCCCCCGTCTTCAACCAGTCCACCTATAAGGCGAGTGTGAGGGAGAACACGCCCAGCGGTACCCTGGTCGCCAGGATCAGTGCGTACGACCTGGATGATGGGGCCAATGGAGACATCATCTACTCCTTCAGCAGCCACACCCCCGCCAAGGTACGAGAACTCTTTGCTCTGGACTCAGCCACAGGGGAGTTGAGGGTCAAGGGACAGCTGGACTATGAGGAAACAAAGTTGTACGAGATTTACTTACAGGCTAAAGACAAGGGAGCCGTTCCTGGTGTGGCTCATTGCAAAGTGCTGGTGGAAGTCGTGGATGTGAATGACAATGCTCCAGAGGTGACAGTGACTTCTGTCTACAGCCCTGTGCCTGAAGATGCAGCCCCAGGGACGGTCGTAGCTCTGCTGAGTGTAACAGACTTGGACTCCCATGACAATGGCCTGGTGAACTGTTTTATTTCCCCTGGGATCCCGTTCATGCTCAGCTCCTCCCTTAAAAATTACTACACATTGAAAACAGAAGGAGCTCTGGATCGGGAAAAGGCAGCAGAGTATAACATCACTATCACAGCCAAGGATTCAGGCTCACCACCCTTGTCTGCAGTAAAACACATCCTGGTGCAGGTGTCAGATGTCAATGACAATGCTCCCAGGTCGTCCCAGGACTCCTATGATGTCTATGTTCCTGAGAACAACATGCCTGGCATCCCCATCCTTAATGTGAGTGCCACGGATCCGGACCTCGGGCACAATGCCCACCTCTCCTATACCCTTTTGGGTGACACCACTTTTGGCCATCTCTTCTCCATCAACCGGGATAATGGCACCCTCTACCTGCTCACCTCCCTGGACCATGAGGACCAGGTGGAGTTCAACATGATGGTGCAGGTCCAGGATGGTGGCTTTTCGCCTCTGGCCACTAATGTCTCAGTCAGTGTGTTTGTCACTGACCTCAATGACAATGCCCCAACGGTGCTGTACCCTCAACCCAACACCACCGCCACCTACACCGATGTGGTGGCACCAGGCACTCCCGCCGGCCACATGGTCACCAAGGTGGTGGCGGTGGATGCGGATGCAGGGTACAATGCCTGGATCTCCTATACCCTGCTGCAGGCCACTGACCCCAGCCTCTTCTCGGTTGGGCTGCACAACGGGGAGATCTTCACGGCCCGCCAGCTCCGCGAGGATGATCCTCCCGAGCACACCTTAGTCATCCTGCTGAAAGACCATGGGGAGCCCGTGCTGTCCACCAGTGCCACCATCTCCATCTCTGTGGCCGAGACGGTCAAGGAGGTGCTCACTGACCTCACTGATGTGGCACCTGCCAGTGATCCCAGGAGACATGTGACTTTCTATCTCATCCTGGCTGTGATTTTGGTGTCAGCAGCCTTCTTCATCACCATGTTGTCCGTGGGCATCTTCAAGTGCTACAAGTGGAGGCAGTCAAGGGAGCTGTACAACAGCTCCAGGAGCACCACGTACAGGACACCAGGGCCCTTCAACCACATTGATGCTGTGAGGGGTGGCTTCACGCCACCCAGCTTCTACCACCAGGTCTATCTCACCACAGACTCTCGCCAGAGTGATCTCCTGTGTAAAAAGCCCTTCACTTCCAGCCCCTTGGGGAGCCGCCAGGGCACCATAAGGAATGGTGAGCCAGGGCTGTACCACCAGATTGTGGGCACTGCCAGCCGGCTCCCCACACCTGCTGAGGTAACGTAGCTCCTTCCTTGGCGTGCCCCAGCGCTGGGCAGAGCCACGGTTCCTTTGTGCCATACGCTTGTGGTTGCGTGTTGGGGTTGGGAGGGACATCCAGTCGTGCCACGCCCCTAAAGAGTTCAGCTACAGCTGAGCAGGTGTTCTTTGGAGTCAAATGAGCCATCCTGAGGGCTGATGACTTTTGCACTGTGATGAGCAGGATCAAGTGAGTCAGTTTCCTCATGTTGGCAATCATACGTCTTTTGGAGGCAGTTTTGGGTGCACCCTGCATGAGTAAGCAGTGGAGGCTGAGGTCAGCTTGAAACCGCTGGTTAATCCTTGGCACAAAGTTTGCTGTTAATGGTATTTCCTTCCCTTTGCAAAAGGAGAGCCAAGGGGAGCACTTGCACTGCGGGGGAACATTTTAATCTCTGTGTGTCGTGACTTGGTGGGGGCTGGGAGCTGGGGATCGGCGTGTCGCCTCTCAGAGAGCAGCATGCAGAACTGAAGGGTGATGCTGGCTCCTCTGACTGTGGTCATAGAGCAGTCCTTCCATCTGTGCCGTTCCTCACGTTTGTCTCCTGAATGGTTCCGGTTTTATTTCCATGGAAGTTCTGTGCTGATGTTCACTCTGGGGGAGGGGGTGGGATTGCAGACTGCCCCCCATTGCTTGCAGGGTTCTGCTGAGCTGGACTTTGGCTCTGAGCAGGGTGCTGAGTCCTCCACTGAGATGTTGTTCAAATGCCCTATTATGAGCTCTGCATGATTCTTAATATGCTGTCTCTGGGTGATGTCTGGTGTCCTGACTGCAGGCTGGAAGGAATTTGCGCATGGCAGCAGCTTCTGTGCTTCTCCCCCGTTGAGAATTGTGCTGCTTAATTTGAAAGCTTTCAATTACAGGAATGCTTCAGTCTTCAGAGGTGAGGCCAGGTAGTGGATCCAGTGGAGGGGGAGTGTGGATCTGGTGGACTTCCAAGGTCGTTGGTGCTGGTAATTTGTCCTTCCTGGGAGGCAGTGGGTAGGAGTGACTGGTTCCTCAGAGCAGAAGGAAGTGAGGTGCAGCGGAAGCTGTTCATGGGGGTGAGGCTGCGTGTGCTGCCTGCTCAGTGTGGCCAAATCACAGACGGAGGCAGAAACCTCTCAGAATTATTTTATGCCTTTTTATTTTTTTCCCCTGCTTGCGTCACTGCTCAGACTCAGCACTTCTGATTTGTGGCAGGTGAGAATGGCTGCAGCAGCTGCAGGAGCAAGTGTTCCTCTGCATTGTGTGGGCTGTGCTATGGCTGGGGACAAGGATGTCCCCTCCACCTAAATGTCCTGACAAGATGCCTTTGGGGGTGAGGGCAATAAATGATTTGAGATTGGGGGTGGAAGGAGGGCAGCAAGCCCCAGCCATTACTCCCTCCTACCCCCCAGTACTGCACTGGAAGGGCACTGGCAGTGAGAAATCAGCTGGGCTGGCTCTGGGCCCTGGATTTTCAGTCTTTGTGGTGACAACAGACTGTGTCAAGCCTGCAAAGGCTTTACACCTCCTTGCTCTGCAGGGCACAGGCAGCCCCCAAAAGGGATGCAGGGGGAAGGGTGCTGGCCCTGTCTCTAGCAGGTGGTGTGTTCTACCATGAGGGATCCTACCTGCAGGATCTCCAGTGATCCCTGGGTTGTCTGGCTTTTGGTGCCTTTCCACAGAGTGAGCTCTGACTCTGTGGAATCTCCTTCTCCATCCCAGACACCCCATACCCTTCCTGCCTTGTCCCACTGTCCCCATCCTAAGCTTTGACAGGCCCAAACAGCAGCAGGATCCCCGTGTAAAGCCCTTGCTCCAGGTCCTTGGAGCCATCTCAGGGCACTGAGGGGTTTCTCCCAGGCTATGTGGGCTTTGCAGGGGCTTCTGCTGAGGCATTGCAGCAGCACCAAACCCATTCCCAGGGGTGCAGACCCTGTATTGCCATGGAAAGCTCTGTCACCCAGCTGTACAGTCTGGGGCTCAGCCTGGGATGGGGACAGGGCATATTCCAGAGCCAAGGTTACCGTGACAGCTTCCTGCTGGTGGTACCGCCCTGGGGGAATGAATGTGTACCAGAAGGAATTGGTCTCTGTGTGCTGGGGAATCCCTTGTCCGGTGTTTTTCTGCATTGTCTCTTTAAGGACGCCTTCCCCCCCTCCTCCGGAGCCGGCGGTAGGTGGGACCTGGGCAGTGTTCTCACCATTCCTAAGGTTCCTCCCGGTGTCTCTCCTGACTGGCAGCAGGGCGGTCCCGCCTCACGGCTCAGAATAGGCAGGGAGGTGCTGCAGACAGGAGGGAGGACCCTGGACTGCAGCACCTTCACGGTCCCTGCTGTCGGCAGAAGGATGCTGTCCCTGTAGCTGTCCCCGTCGCTGTCCCCTGTGCTGGGCACGGCAGCCTTCAGCCTCTCCCAGCTGTTCCCCAGGTCCCTCTGGTGCCCAGGTGGTGGGGACAGGCAGGATCCCAGGCAGGTGCTGGGTCCCCTCTCTGCCACAGCACTGCAGCCCCCAGGGTCTGTGTGCACCCAGGGGAGGGGCAGGGTGGCCTTCAGTGCACCAAGGATGGAAGACGGACAGGGACTTCTTACAAAAGCATGCAGTGACAGGATAAGAGGGAATGGTTTTAAACTGACAGAAGGTTTAGATTAGATAACAGGTATAAAAATTCCTCCCTGTGAGGGTGGTGAGGCACTGGTACAGGCTGCCCAGAGAAGCTGTGGCTGCCGCATCCCTGGAGGTGTTCAAGGCTGGGTTGGATTGAACTCTGAGCACCCTGGTCTAGGGGAAAGTGTCCCTGCCCACGGCAGGAGGTCAGAATGAGATGATTTGTAAGGTCCCTCCCAACCCAGGCTATTCTGTGACTCTGACTGCACAAGGCTTCTGCAGGGATGTGAATGGAGCTAAAAGTATGCAGCTTGCCAATATCATCTGTGACAAGGAGAGAAGGAAATTACTGCGCTCCCCCCTGGGGAGGCTATGACCCCTGCTTCTGCCCTCAGGAGACTGGCTGCATGTACCTGCCACAGAGTATCAGTGCAGGTGGGAGGCTTGGGCTTCCTTCCCAGTCTGAGATCCTGACCTGGTGGTGTGATCCTGTGGTGATCTAGTGGCCTTATTGTCTGGCTCTGTGTGTTGGCAGTGATTTGGGTACTGTGAAGACTGACCCCTTCCTTGCCCCAGGGTGAGGAAGTGGTTTGCAGTCAGATATGCATTTGGAGCAATTGTATTTTGGCTTTGAATGGCTCACCTGCCTTTGCTTTTGCACCTTCAGCCAGCCACTCCCACGGTGGGCTGGCAGGGGTGGGCGTCCCACTCCCAGTGCAAGGTCTCCTGGCCGGTGGTGATACTGGTGGCAGCGATGCCTCACTCAGAGAGGCAATCATGGGGTGCAGGCAGCAGCCAAAGCAGTAGCTGAGGGGGAGAAGAGGGGTGAGAGAAGAGCCCCTGGCACCTCGGGGCTCTAACAAGCACCTTTTCATCGGGCATGAAAAGTCCTTTGGCCTGCGTTCATGACAGCTGCCCTTTGTCTGTGGGCATGATGTGAAGCCACCATTGTGGAGGGGGAGCACACAGGGAGGGCTTGTACCTTGCTTCCAGGCTGCCAGGACGTGCAGTTTCCCTGTGAACGCAGAGCGAGCTGTCGGAGCAAGTGAGTCAGGCTGGCAGAGGGGAGGCCGGGGGTGGCAGCCCCGCTGTTGCCGGCTCAGGCCCCTGCTTCCCGCACCTCCGGAGCCACTGCTGGCCGAGAGGGGATGGAGCTCTCGGCCAATTGGGCGCTGATCTGAAGCGAGGGGGGGAAAATCTGCTTCTCCCCCACCCCCCCTCCCACCTCCGCGCTGGGGCTGTGATTCAGTTCCCCTCCCCCAGCCCACCCCCTCTGCTTGGAGGCTGACAGTTGGAGCCGCAGCCTGCCGGAGCCCCGGAGCTGTTTTCTAAGCCGTGCAAGAGAGACCCAGGGATTTATTCGCAGTTCCTCAGTGCCTGCCGTGTCCCGGGCCGGATGCGCACGGACATGGAGAGTGCCAGCCTCCAGCGACCCGCCTGGAAATGGCAAGTACTGAGTTTGTTTTTGCTCTGCGGCTGGGGCTGGGGCTCCGGGCAGATCCACTACTCGGTGGTTGAGGAGTCAGAGTTGGGAACCGTGGTGGGGAACGTGGCCCGGGACCTGGGCTTGAAGGTGGAGGAGCTGCCGGGTCGCAGGCTGCGCCTGGGCTCAGAGGAGAGCTTGCGCTACTTCGCCGTGCGCCTGGACAGCGGCGCGCTGGTGGTGAGCCAGCGGCTGGACCGCGAGCGGCTGTGTGGAGCAGCTGCCAGCTGCGTGCTGTCGGTGCAGGTGGTGACAGAGAACCCCCTGCAGCTCTTCCGCCTGGAAGTGGAGATCCTGGATCTGAATGACAACTCCCCGAGCTTCCCCACCGCTCACCGCACCCTGCGCATCGCCGAGTCTGCCACAGTGGCCGCGCGCTTCCCCCTGGAGAGCGCGCAGGACCCCGACGTGGGCACCAATGCTGTGAGCTCCTACCGGCTGAGCCCCAACTCCCACTTCTCCCTGGACGTCAAGCAGCAGCCGGATGGCAAACTCTTCCCGGAGCTGGTGCTGGAGCATGCTCTGGACCGGGAGGAGCAGCCCGAGGTGCAGCTGGTGCTGACGGCTGTGGATGGGGGAAGCCCAGCGCGCTCGGGCACGGCGCAGATAACGGTCCAGGTCCTGGATGTCAATGACAACGCTCCCACCTTTGACCACACCACGTACAAGGTGAAGGTCCCGGAGAACACACCTGTGGGGGCTGTGCTCCTCCGGGTCAATGCGTCTGACCCCGATGAGGGTCCCAATGGGGAGACACAGTACTCCTTCGGGGTTCACACCTCCGACTCGGTGCGGAGGCTCTTTACCCTGGATCCCCACTCCGGTGAGGTCCGGGTGAGCGGGGCCCTGGACTTTGAGGAATCCCGTTTCTATGAGATCTATGTGCGAGCCCATGATGGAGGGGTCCCGGAGATGGAGGGCAATTGTGTGCTGCAGGTACAAGTGGAGGATGCCAATGACAACCCCCCGGAGGTGCTGCTCACTTCCTTGTTGAATCCGGTGCCAGAAGACACCCCACCAGAGACTGTCGTGGGGCTCTTCAATGTACGGGACCGAGACTCGGGGGCCAACGGGGATGTGAGTTTGGAGATCTCCCCCAATGTGCCTTTTGCCATCAGGTCCCTTCAGAACCACTTCTCCTTGGTCACCCAGAAGAGCCTGGACCGGGAATCTACCTCACAGTACGCAGTGGAGCTGATCGCCCAGGATGGTGGCTCTCCTGCCCTCACCACCACACTCACGCTGCTCCTCAATATATCTGATGTAAATGACAACCCCCCACGCTTCTCGCAGCCCTCCTACGATGCCTTTCTCCAGGAGAACAACCCGCCTGGCTTCCTGCTGTGCACCGTCTCTGCCTCAGATCCTGACGACGGGGATAATTCCCGGCTTGTTTACTCCATAGAGAGCGGCCAAGTGCAGGATGCCCCCATCTCTTCCTTTGTCCACATCAACCCTGACAATGGTAATCTCTATGCTCAGCGCACCTTCGACTTCGAGCTGCTGCAGGTTCTGCCAGTGTCTGTGGTTGTGAGGGACTCGGGGTCCCCCCCTCTCTATGCCAATGTTACCGTCTACATCTTTGTGCTGGACCAGAACGACCATCCCCCCACCATCCTGTACCCTGCCAGTGACAGCGATGTGCCGGCACCCCAGAGAGTCCCACTGTCTGCCCCACCGGGCTACCTGGTGGCCAAGGTGACAGCAGTGGATGCAGATGCTGGGCACAATGCCTGGCTCTCGTACCGACTGTTGCCACAGTCCACCGACCCCTCCTTGTTCCACGTGTCGCTGTACACGGGGGAGGTGCGGACCGCGCGTGCCTTCCAGGACAGCGACATGGCAGTGCAGCAGCTCCTGGTCCTGGTGACGGACAACGGTGACCCTCCGCTCTCCACCACTGCCACCATCACTGTGGCCCTGGAGGAGGCAGCCCTGGAGGAGAGCTTCAAGCCTCAGGATTTCCTGGCTGGTGCCAAGGAGAAGCCGGACCTGACCTTCTACCTGATCATCGCTCTGGGAGCCATTAGCACGGTGGCACTGGCCACCGTCACCCTCCTGGCCGCCCGGTGCCTCCGGCGCAGGGGCCGTGCCGCCGTCTCACCCTACTGCTGCTGCTGGCTCAGCGAGTCGCCCTCCCGGGACTTCTGCAAGCACTCCAGCCCCAAGCTCCAGCTCAGCTCCGACGGCACCCTTAAGTACATGGAGGTCACGCTGCGACCCACCGACTCCCCATCGCAGTGCTACAGCACCTGCTTCTCCCCCGGCTCCGAGCGGAGCGACTTCACCTTCCTGCGGCCCTGCCCAACCCCCGCCACCCTGCCGAGGGCAAGCGGGGCTTTCCTGCCCGCCGCCGGCACGCTGCGGGACCGCGGCCAGGTGAGCGGCGATGCCGGGGCGGGTCCGGCGCTGCCGGGCGCTCCGACGGCGCGGTCCCCGCGGGGGGCGCGGAGCGGCCGCGCCGGTTCGCGGCGCGCGGCGGCGGCGCGCGGGCCGTGATTGGCGCCGGTGTTGCTGTCCTGGGGAAGGAGCGCGGCGATTGGAGCGGCGCCGCCGCGCCCGCAGCCAATGGCGGGGCGGCTGCGCGGCCGCGCTCCCCCCGCCCCGTCGAGCCGCGTCCGCCCCAAACAATGAATGGGAGCGGCGAGCGCTGAGCGCGGCCCCCGGCGCCGAGGGCATCGCTCCCCGGCCGGCCACCCGGCAAGGATGCCGAGGGCAGGGCAGGCGCGCCGGTCCCTGGGGCTGCCGCGTGTATTCTCCTTCTGTTTGTTCTTGCACAGCTCATCTGCTCAGATCCGATACAGCATCCCGGAGGAGCTCACACGGGGTGCCTTTGTGGGCAATATCGCCAAGGACCTGGGCACCGATGTGGCTAAACTGGCGGCAGCTAATCTGCAGGTACTGTCGGATTCGGATTCCCAGTACTTCTCTGTCAATGTGAACACCGGTGTTATTATGGTCAGCGAGAGGATAGACAGGGAGCAGCTCTGCGGGCAGAACCCACGCTGCTTCCTCCACTTGAAACTTGCCATCGAGAACCCGGTGGAGTTTTACCGTATCGAGGTGGAGATCCTGGACATCAATGACAACCCCCCGGAGTTCCCCAGCGATGAGGTGTCCTTGCGCATCTACGAGCTGGCGTCTCTGGGTGCCCGCTTCCCCATCCAGCCAGCCCAGGACCCCGACGTGGGCACCAACACCTTGCAGACCTATCACCTGAGTGCCAATGACAACTTCAACCTCAACGTGAAGGCCCGCACTGATGGTGGGAAGTTCCCTGAGCTGGTGCTGGAGCGGGCCCTAGACCGGGAATTCAGAGCTTTCCACTACCTGGTCCTGACTGCTGAAGATGGGGGCTCTCCCCCACAGTCCAGCAAGATACGCATCACTATTCAGGTCCTGGATGCCAATGACAACCACCCGGTCTTTGACAGACCATCGTATGGAGCACGCTTGGTGGAGAACTCGCCGCTGGGCACCCTCGTGGTGAAGTTAAATGCCACGGATGTGGATGAAGGACCCAACGGAGACATCCGCTACTCCCTCAGTAGCCACAACTCAGCTGCCTTACGCCAGATCTTTGCCATCGATGAGCAAACTGGGGAGATTCGTGTCCAGGGCAACCTGGACTTTGAGGAGGCGACAGTGTATGAGATCGAAGTGGAGGCCAAGGACATGGGCTCGCCCACGATGGAGGAGCACTGCAGCGTGGTGGTGGAAATCACTGATGTCAATGACAACGCCCCTGAGGTCATTCTCACCTCCTTCTCAAGCACCCTGAGCGAGGATGCTCTGCCGGGCACAGTGGTGGCCGTGATACACGTCAGAGACAGGGACTCTGGCGAGCAGGGCAAGGTCCTGTGTCACGTGTCTCCAGACCTTCCCTTCCAGCTGCGCAAGGACTACGAGCACCAGTACTCGCTGCTCACCAGCACCCGTCTGGACCGGGAGCATGTTGCCTACTACAACGTCACCGTCTCTGCCTCGGACCTGGGCAATCCGCCCCTCTCCCGCCACACCATCTTGCCAATCACCCTGATAGATGTCAATGACAACGCTCCCCAGTTTGAGCAAGCGTCCTATGAAGTGCTGGTGGCAGAGAACAATCCAGTGGGCAGCGTGCTGGTTACAGTCTCTGCTGCCGACCCCGACTCGGAGCAGAATTCCCGCCTGTCCTACTCCATCCTGCGAGCTGGTGGGACAGATCCAGGCCTGGATCCTGCTCGCTACCTCTCGATACATCCCACGAATGGGCAGGTCACCGCCAAATTCCCTTTTGACTATGAGCAAACCACCTATCTCCAGTTCCACGTGGAGGTCTCTGATGGTGGCTCCCCGGCCCTGAGGAACAGAACACTGGTTCATGTTTTTGTAGTGGACCAGAACGACAACGCCCCACGGGTGCATTTCCCCAGGGCTGGGGAGGACTCTGCTACTCAGCTCCGAATTTCCCCCTCCATCGTCCCTCCTGCCCTCATCACCAAGGTGGTGGCAATAGATGCGGACTCGGGACGCAATGCCTGGCTGTCCTACCACCTCGTGGAAGCCACAGACCTGGGGCTTTTCAGCGTGGCCCTGCGTTCCGGGGAGGTCCGGATCATGCGGGCTCTGCAGGAGACGGACGCCTCTGAGCACGAACTGTTGGTGGTGGTGCGGGATGCCGGGGAGCCCCCGCTCTCCACAGCTGTCACACTGGTGGTGCTGGTGGAGGAGAAGGGTCCGGAGGCCCTGCAGGGCTCCGAGGCTCAGGCCGCTGATGGTGGGGGCTTGCCCAGTATTACGCTTTATCTGATTGTGTCCCTGGTGCTCATCTCCACCGTCTCGCTGGTGGCACTGGCAGCGCTGGGCACTCGGTGCCTCCGGCGGGGCTCTGCACCTGCCAGCCAGGGCGGCTGCGTGGAGAGCGTGAACACGCTTCAGCCTCCTCCCAGCCACATCTTTGGGCACTTGCACTATGAGCCTAAGAAAGGGGACACTGTGATGGGCGTGCCGGTGACAGCCACGGCACCCCCCGCCCCTCGTTACCGCTCCTGCTTTTCGCCGGTCTCGGATATCAGCGAGTTCATGTTTGTGAAACCCTCCGCGGATCCCACCCTGTGCAGCGAGGTGAGCTCGGGGGTGTGGTCTCCAGCCTGAACACAAGCCCGGTGTTGGCGGGGCTCGGCACCGAGCCCGGCCGGCTTTGGGGAGGGGGTGTCCGCCGATGCCCGGTGCCAGCAGCCGGGCGGGGCGGAGCGGGTTCCCCCCCGCTGCCGGGAGTCCCCGGCGCCCTCCCGGCGCTGCGGGGGCGGAGTGGCGGCAGCGGGGGAAGGGGAGGGCTACGCCGTGCGTATTTTGGGGAAGGCGGTGAGATGGAGAAGGGGAGGAGGAGGGAGAGAAAAAGGAGGAGGCGGAGGAGGAGGGGGCTGTGGAGAGACGTAAAACTGTCACTCGGTCCATCCCCTCCGCTCTCCGACTTTGTGTGTCTTTGCGTGTCGAGAAGCGGTTCAGCCGGCCGGGCTGCGCTCGCCCCCTCCCCCGCCTCCTCCATCCCTCCCTGTCCGGCTCCGGCGGCTCCGGCGGCGGCTTCCTCCCTGCACAAGCGGCTCGGACCCCCTCGGGGCGCAGGGGTTCCGGCTGCCGGGGCCGGCTGCGGGGGCGGGGAGGAGGGGGAGGCTGCGCGGAGCCACCGCCGCTCCTCTCCGCGCTGCTCCGTTCGCACAGCCGGCCCGGGATGCTCGCGGGACAGAGTTTGCCATGGCAGCTCCCGCTGCTGCTCGCAGCCCTCTCCTGCCTGCCGGCTCCCAGCTGCGCCCAGCTCCACTACTCCGTGCCCGAGGATCGCGAGCCGGGCTTCTCTGTGGGCGACCTGGCCAAGGACTTGGGGGTGGAGGTGCGGAGCCTGGCCGCCCGCAACTTGCGCCTGGTGAGCGAGGGTGGGCAGCGGCACTTCCAGGTGGACCTGGCGGCAGGTGTGCTTCTCCTGGACAGCAGGCTGGACCGGGAGGCACTGTGTGGGCAGAGCCCCACGTGCTCTCTGCACCTCCAACTCGTCATGGAGAATCCCCTCCAGCTCCACCGTGTTGAGGTGGATGTCCTCGACGTGAACGACAACGCGCCCCAGTTCCCCAAGCCAGAGGTGGTGCTGGAGATCACTGAGGTAGCCAACCCTGGGACTCGGCTGCCCTTGGAAGTAGCAGAAGACCCAGATATGGGCTCCAACTCCATCTCCACCTACGAGCTCAGCCCCAGCAAGCATTTTGCCCTGAGCATCAACGTGAGAGGAGATGGTGTTAAAATGCCCGAGATCGTACTTGAAAAAGCACTGGATAGAGAGAAAGTGCCTGTTCATCATCTAACACTGACAGCCCTGGATGGAGGGAATCCTGTGAAATCTGGCACTGCCAGGGTTACCATCCATGTTTTGGATGCAAATGACAACCCTCCTGTCTGTGACCCACCCATATCCAAGGTACTTCTGGAGGAGAATGTGCCTGTGGGCACTCTGGTCACCAAGCTGAATGTCACCGACCTGGATGAAGGTCCCAACGGGGATGTGGAATATTCTTTTAAAACCAGCAATAATGCACCTGGTAAATTCACCAAACTGTTCTCCTTAGATGCCCGTACAGGGGAGATCAGAACCAAAGCCCCTCTGGATTATGAGGAATCCAGTGCTTACGAGATTGCGATTCGAGCCAGGGACAAGGGATCCCCAGCCATGGAAGGCCACTGTCACCTGCGAGTGGAATTAATTGATATCAATGATAACAGCCCAGAGATCGTGCTGACCTCTGTCTCCAGCCCAGTGCAGGAGGATGCAGCCCCAGGCACGGTGATCGCCCTCATTGGTGTGAAGGACAGCGATTCAGGTGACAACGGGCAGGTCCGTCTGCAGATAGCAAAAGAGCTCCCGTTTAAACTGGTGTCATCTTTTAAAGAGCATTTCTCGCTGGTCACCAGTGGTCCCCTTGATCGGGAGAAGGCCAGTGGATACAACATCACAGTGAGGGCTGTGGATTCAGGGTCCCCCCAGAGGGCCACACAAAAAACCTTTTATCTCCGCATTGCTGACGTGAATGATAACGCACCGAATTTCTCCAGCCCTTTTGATACAGCTCACGTTCAGGAAAACTCCCTCCCTGGAACTTCTGTCTTTTCAGTGTCAGCATCAGATCCTGATGAGGGTAGCAATGCCAAGCTGTCTTACTCCATCCTGGACAATGGGATGCAGGATGCACCTATCTCAACCTACTTCCGAATCGATCAGGACAATGGCACCATCTACACCGTGCGAGCTCTGGATTACGAGCAGGACAAGGTGTTCCAGGTGCCTGTGGAGGTGAAGGATGCTGGGTCTCCTGCTCTGAGTAGCACTGCTGTGGTCCATGTGTTTGTCCTGGATGAGAATGACAATGCTCCCAACATTGTCTACCCGTCTGTCCCCAAGGGCTCTGCCTTCCACCAAGCCATCCCTGCCTTGGCAGAGCCCGGCTATCTGGTAACTAAAATTGTAGCAGTTGATGCTGACAGTGGCCATAATGCCTGGCTGTCCTACCAGCTGCAGGAGTCTGCTGAGGCTTTGCCTTTCCAAGTGGAACGCCGCTCTGGAGAGATAAGGGTTGCACAGGCTCTCAGGGAGTCAGAAGATTCCCACAGGCTGGTGGTTGAAGTGAGGGACAATGGCACACCGTCCCTCTCAGCCTCCGTGGTAATAGTCATTTCTCCGGAGGAAAACAGTGTGCAGGACTTCTCCAAGTCCTTGGACCTCCCCCAGCCTTCTTCCGAGGATACCAACCTAACTCTTTACCTCATCATCTCCTTGGTGTCCATCTCCCTCGTGTCCTGTGTGATGTTTGGGCTGGTGGCTGCCCGGTGTCTCAAAGCTGGCAGTGCCAGCTGGACCTTTGCGGGTTGCTGCCGAGGGACTGGCCGCAAGCCCGCCTCCCATTTCCGAGGGCAGATGAAGCCAGATGGCTTCATCAAGTACCTGGACGTGGGAGGAGCGGGCTTGACCTCCCAGGCACAGAATTACACCTCTTGTTTCTCACCCATGTCCGAGCAGAGCGATTTCCTCTTTGTAAAGCCCTTCAGCCATTCTAGCACTGCGGAGACCATGGCTGCCTATGAGCAGGTGACCAGCACCTTAGCGAGTCCCTGCGACGGGGTAAGAGATGGCTGTTCCTTACTGTCCTCTCTGCTCAGTGCAACAGTTTGTCATATCCAGGCCACTCGGCTCTTCTCGGTCTGTCCTTCCTCCTGAGATGGTGGCCTCAGGGAACACGTGTCACTGTCATCTCCTGGGAGGGGACAGGTGAAAGTTTTGGCTCGGCTTGGTGGAGGTGGGGGAAGGGGCTGAGCAGCGTTATAGAATCAAAGACTCCGTGTTTGTAGCAGTGGAGAGTTTCCCCTTAGCTCTGCTTGTAGTTGTTTCTATTTGAAGTGATTCTTAGTGTGGTCAGGAACAGGTTTTCTGGGGGTTTAACTTCTTGGTTCTGTTTAACCCATTTTTCCTATATGGCACATGAGCTGTGGTGCGGAGGCGGTTATCTGAAAGGAAAGTCTGCCTGTATTTCTTTTGCTCAGTTTTAGAGAGTGCCTTGTGGAAATTTCTCATTTCTCAAACCCCAAGTGTTATTAATTACTGACTGTGCCTCAGCCAGGGATCATTTTCCAGCTTGGTCATGTTGAGTGAGGAGCTGAATTCAGCATTCAGCACTAAAATACTGAAATGTCAGGAGTGACATTATTCACAAAGATCCTGGTGACCTTATGTGCCCTTGGCTTGCAGAGGCTGAGGAGCGGCAAGCTTTGAAAACTTGAGCTGTTTGTACTCAGATGCCTAAATATAGATGTAGGTGACTGTGTTTAGCTGGAGCTTTTATAACTTTGGGATATAAAAAGTAAAGTAATTTTGTGTCACAAATGCCTGCCCTAAATTTGAAAATGGTAATTACAACAGGAATTCAAAATATGGAAGGGCTACTCAAAATAGTGGGAAGGGCTTATCTAGTGCAGTATTGTGTGCCAGCGTGTGCAAAAATGTGTATCTGAAAACTGGAGGGCAAGTCTTTCAACAGCTTCATTTGCATGCAGCATGGGGACCAGTGGGGCATCTATTTTAGGGGAGTAATTTATTCTAATATCTTCTTTCATGAGTATCATCAAAGCTGCAGAGAAATTAGTGAGAGCACATCTCCTAAATAAAAATCTAGGTCAGCTCTACTCGTCTTCACTTTTCCTTAGTAATTGCATGTACAAGCAGAATAATCCTATAAAACTGATGTTCCACTATGTATGGACTATGAACTGCTCCTTCCTAAAATAGCTGAGGGAAGCATTGTCCTTTCCAGGTAGTGTGTCATCACTCTGGAGTTCATTAAGATGATCATGATTTTCGGAAGTGTGTGTGTTTTCCTGACAGAAACAGTTGTGCTATTTAGTGCTTTCCACAAAGGCATGATTCAAACAGGAATATACAAGCTTGCTCCATGTCCTTCCTTATTTACAAAATGTTCATTGTCTGGTTGTAAAATAACACGGGCAGAGAGTGATATGGGGGTTTATTAATGAGGTTACAAAGTGTGCTGCTGTGTCTGAAGGTTATTGTGTCTCCTAAACAAATAATGCTTTTTCCTCTTGCTGTCGGAAGTTTATTCTTTTTTCTGTGGACAGAAAAATATTGTAGTGCTCCAAGGCCACAACAGCTAGGAAAAGTCATTCAAATACCATGCATAAAAACAAGATCTCAGGCAGGCCTTTTTAAGGACAGAAGAAGGAGAGATTAGGAGGGTCTGTTACCATTTCACCTTAGAGTATTAAGAGCATCTTTCTCAGTATCAATTAACTCTGCCACCCCCTCACACCCCCTTTCTCCTCCAAGCTCCTCCAAGCTGTGGTACCACTGCTCCTGCTGAATTCATGCCCTTATCAGTTTATTTCATGCTTCATTTCTTTCACAGCCTGGTTTCCTGAGCTGCTTTGGAAGATTATTCTCTGAACAGTTTTTGTCATGCTTTTTGGTATTCATGCTGCTTCAGAAATACTCAAGAAAAAGGGGAGGGGGAGCTTTCTCTTTGTTCTAATTGATTTGCTTCACTTGGACAGAATATGCTGATATTCCAGACTGAAATAATCCAGGATCAGTTCACTTTCATTTTCAAAGGCAAGAATGGAGGTATTAAAACTCTTCTTTTTCTTTGCAGCAAGCTCAGCCTAACACAGACTGGCGCTTCTCTCAGACCCAGAGACCTGGAACAAGTGGGTAAGTGGCTCTTTCTTCATTTTTCTGTGGGATGAAGATTTCTTTTCTTGGTGTGCCACTTTCAATGCTGGGCAGTCCATGAGTGGCAGCTCTGAGAGAGGCTGTCCCTGTCATTGATGGAGTCAGAAATAGGGTTACTTCTGTGTCAGCTGTGTTTGTTGATAGCTGCTGTTGGCAGTGGTGTGTCTGGGTTTGGTGTCTGCTCCTCAGAAACTGGAAGGAGCTCCAGGTGAAGTTGGGAGATGGCTGGAGGACTGGACAATGGGTTTCACAGAGAAAGGGCTCTTTGCTAAAGCAGCTTCTGAGCATGTAAATTCCTTCCTGAGTCAAAAATCTTAATGCCTCTCCCTTCATGGAGGCCACTGGAAATCACTCCCTGTACCAGCCATGGAGCCTTGAGCTCTGTGCTGCTGAGGTGCTCACAGAGCCACAGGATGGGTCAGGAGCATCAGAGCTTCACCTGCTCCCACCTCCCTGCTCAGCAGGCTCATCCCAGGGCTCTCAGCACAGGATTGTGTCCAGACACTTCTGGAATATCCCCAGTGAGGGAGATTCCAGCACCTCTCTCTGTGTGTGGGGTCAGCAGAGGGGCCCCAGCAGCAGAGCAGAGACCTCCTGGGTGAGTGCCCTGCTCCTGACTGGGGCTCTCTTGCCTCTGACCCACCAATGTTTGGCTTGTCTTGGTGCACAGTGAGAGACCACTGACAACAAAATGTTGTTCTTTGCCTCTCCCATCTTTTCTCCTGGTTCATGAACAGGGATCCTCCTCAGAGGGTGAACTCCCTTGAAAGAGAGAGCTTTAACTGAATTGCACCTTTCTCTGTGAATACCCAACCAGAGGTTACTGTGTTTGAGGAGACTGGCTCCAGGATAATTTATATGTGAAAGGGTTATATCTTTTGGGACATAGCTGAGGGTTATACTCTGAATAATCAGGAGTAAATGTGGGTGATGTCCTTGCTCATCTGGCTGGCTCAGGCACTGTATCTCTGTGTTTTGCCATTCCTTGGCCACTTGGGCAGCTCCTGTGGAGGTTTAAAATGGTGACATGGGAGTAGTGGGTGCTGGATGGATTTTGGTGTCAGAGCTTGCAGTTAAACATCTGCAGCAGCTGCTTGTGCCTGACTCTTTCCCTGGGTCTGGCTCAATAATTTATCTTATCAGAAAATTAGGAGATTGCTAGAGCCAACTTGTTGAAGTGATTAAACTTTGCTATTCCAGCTGATAAAGCTGAAATGGAGTGAGGGTTTGATGTAATTAGATTAAGTGTTCATAGTAGAAGCTGGCCTTGGACTTTAATGCAAAGCTATAGCTGGAATGGTTTTCTCAGGGGTCTGTTGAGCTCCCTATCACTGACAACATTTTAATCAAGGAAAATCTTCCTTAGCATTTCCGCTCCAGTTGAAATGACAATTAACAAAGCCCTGCTAATGCAGAAGTGCACCACAGCTGCTGTAATTGTTCTGCTGTGAGGAGGCAGTAAATGAGCCCCATCAGAGCAGGCTCTGCTGCTCCTCTTCCAGCACCATGCTGGGCTCTTCAGGGCAGAGCTGATGCAGCCCAGACCCCCTCAGCTCAGTGACAGGGACTTCCCTCAGGTCATGGGACAGTGACACTCAGCCCAGCTCCCAGCCCCTGCCTGGGTCTCTTCACAAGCTGTGGTGTGGGAAGAGAGAGGGCAAGAGGAAAGGCAGCCTCAGAGGGTGTGTGGGGAGCTGAAGGAGTGGGACATGTCAATTCTGGTGCACGAGCCACGATGTCACTGCTGAGGATCTGTGACCTGGGTGTCCAGGACAGCCCCTGAACAGCTGCTGTTCAATCACAGAATGGTTTGGGTTGGAAGGGACCTTCAAGCTCGTCCTTTTCCACCCCCTGCCATGGGTAGGGACACTTTCCTCTGGACCAGGTTGCACTGAGCCCCATGTTGTGGCAGGGGGGTCCCACAGCATGGGCTGAACCCTGACTTTGGGAAGAGATTTTGTTGAAGCACAGGCTGCTGTTGAAATAACTGGGAAAACTCAGTGCATTTTAATTCCTGCTCATTTTCCCCATTTGCCTGTGCCCATATTTGCAACAAAACTGCTCTTGCAGATTTTTTCCCCCCTGTTTCTTTCATCCTATTTTAGGTTAAAGGAAGGGGGATGTTTTTAATCCAAACCTGTGTGACACTGTTAAAGGATGGAAACAGAAAGTGCTCTCATCTGTTCAGTGCCCAGCCCTGACATCTCCCTGGTGATCAAACAGGCAGATCCTGGAAAGCAGCCCACTCCCCATTGTGCTGTTCCCGTGCTCTTCCCAGAGTTTTGATGCCTGTGTGTGAATTCCCCAGGCACTGCTTGGTAGTACAGGCATTAAAGAGGGGGCAAGAGCAGCTGCCTGAGCCTGGCTTGCTGTTCTCTCTCTCTGCTGTTAAACCCTGTACAAATGTGTCTCCTGCTGACAGGTGAAGCTCTGTAGCACCACGAGCTCTCTGAAGTGCAGGGCTCTGCCTGGTGCTAGGGGAGCACAGCTCGACCTTCAGCTGAAAATCAAAAAAAGGGATGTGCTCTTAACTCTATTTGACCCACATTTAATAACAATAAAGACACAGCAGCTTAGGCCAGGGGTTTGGGGGGAGCCTGGCACTGACCCTAAGCCAGAAACGAGCTCAAACCCGTGTTGGGATTTCTGCCTTGCTGTCTCCATGGGAGCTGGGGAAGAAACAATCCTGTCCCTTGTCCACATAGCCCTGCCCATCACAGCAAATCCCCCTTGTCTCTGGGCACCTGGAACCAGGCAGAACAGGGGAAGCTCAAGGAGGCAGGGACCAGCTCTTGATCTCCTACATTGCTGCTACTCCAGGACAACAAAGGGAATCTGCTCTTTGTTCTGAAGCACGGGAGAGCTCTGGTGCACATGCTCAGGAGAGAGGAGCTCAGACAATATGCTCTGAAAATGTGGTAGTGAGGCAGACCTGAGCACAACAGAATTAATCTTGTTTGGCAGAAATAGGAGGATAGGATGATTAATTGAATGATGTTTGTGGTTTGTTTTTCTTAAAAAAACCACACCCATGCTGTCGCTGGGCAAATGGAAACGAATCCAGACTGATTCCAAGCAGCAGATGCCATTCCTGAGTAAATCAGATCAGTGGCTCTAGCAGAGATTACAGTGATGAATTGGCCAAAGTGCAGTAAATGAATGGTCCAGCAGCATCTCAGGAGATCCCTGTGGGATCATCACTGTGGGGTTTCCCTGTGGGAGGAGGCTGGTGGTTAGTGCAGGGACTGGGGCTGCTACAAAGGACCCATCCTGTTGTTGTGGTTTGTTTTCATTGTTGTGCCCTGTACATTCATGGTGCTGCCTGCCCCTGGCTGCTCTTTGTTTGGGGCTGTGTGTGATGATTTGTTCAGGAAAACACCGGGCTGGAGGCAGGATTTCCTGCCTGGAGGATGGGGAGGGCTCTGTGTTTCTCACAGGTGGACATGAGCAGGTCTGGCATCCTGTGGCAGGGCTGAGGACAATTCTGGGCTGTGTGGGCAGGCTGGGAGGAGATGGCAGGCAGGAGCCACCCCAGAGACAGCGGCAGGGACTCACAGGGAGGTGGGAGCAGTGTGAGAATCCATGGCAACTCCAGGGGAGGGAGGAGCAGAGCGTGTGGAGGAGATGCAGAGTTGCCATTTCACAGCCCCCTTCCATGTGTCTGCTCCAATCCTAAATCCCCCTTTGTTAATGCTTCCCAAAGCTGTTGCTAGCCAGGCTTCCCCTCCCTGGCTGAGCACAGCCAATGGTGGTGTTCACTTGCCTTCCCTTGTTTATCAAGCAGCACCACAGCTGCCCTGGCTGCCCCCAGCCATCATCCCCCACCACAAACCAGGGGCTTGGGGCTCACATGGAGATGCTGCAGCAACAGAGAGCCAGGAAGGAAAAGAGGGATTTATTTTTTTTTTCATTCTTTGTTTTGTTTTCGTGCAAGAACTTCAAGAGTTGGGCTTGCAGGACTATCAACAGGCTGCCTGTGTGTGCTGGGGCTGGGGAGAGGAATGAAGAAAAGTCCTTTAAGCTCTCAGGGGTGTTCTTGTAGCTCAAAGCATGCAGGTGTAGCCAAGGGGGGGCTTGGGGTGTGTTTTTGGGGTGCATGACAGTGTAGCAGGACACTGACCCCACATGTGTGCCTGGGGGGGACATCCCAGAGCAGCTGGGGCCAGAGAGGGAACCATGGACATTCCTGGGCTTACCCAGCTGAAGGACAACCGGCCACAGCTGCAGGCTTTGCCCACATCCTTCCTAAAAATAAATCAAGGCAGACCCAGGAGCCCCAGGGGTGTCTGGGGGTGTTGTAAACACTGAGGAATTTACTCTGGGAGTTTGTGTGGTGTTGTAGTGGATGCAACAGCAGGTGCTACAAGCACAGGGCACCAGTGGGGCTGTGCAGATAAACACTGGTGGATTTGCCTTCTGCTCATTGATGGAAAACGTGGAAATGGGCACAGGCAGGGCTGCTGGACAGGCTGCAGCTTCTCACTGACAGCAGCAAGAGGAGCAGCAGAAGGAAGTGCCCCTGTGAGAAGTTTAGGAAATAATTACAATCCTCACATTGCCATCCCAAACACACCCCAGGGTTAAGCCAGCAGTGGTATTTGCTTTGCCAGGTGTGGTTCCACACATTCTGCAATTCACCCATTCACATTCTGGGTGAATTATAAAGTTGTAACAGTCTCTGGGCTAAAATTCCAGCTTTTTCTGACTGGGTTGTGTTTGTTTGCCTGTTCAGTGTTGAGTAGTGATTCCTCCACAACTCCTGCAGCATGTGCAGTGTGGAGCTGCTGTCAGCTGCCTCCCCAAGGCATGGGGAAGGTGTGAGTGAAGCCCTGCAGCCTGAAAAATCACAGCAGCCTCTGGAATTCTATTTGAGGGCATTGCTTTGAAGGAACAGCCCTAATCTAAGTGACAGTGTTCTCCTAAGAGTGAGAGCTGCTGTGTTTAATGTGGGCTGTGACTCTGAGTGCAGGAGGAGCTGTGCCAGTGAAGGAGCTCTGCTCTGAAGGGGATTCCCCCCTGTCAAACAAATCCTTGGGGCTGAACAGCTCAAATCACCCAACTTCTGCCACATCCTGGGGAGCCTGGGAGTGAAGTCTTTCTGGGGAGTATTTGGGGTGGTTGTTTGTGTCCAGTGATGAAGCCCACACCAGTCCCCAGCCTGCTCCTGTGGCTTTTGCTCAGCAAACACCTTGAAGGGAACCACAGAAGCCCAGGAAGGACCAGACTGTTTTATCTGCTAGGTTTGACCTGGTGGGTTGTGGAACAGAAAAGATTGAAGACAACTGAGAACTTCATGGCTTGGAGGGGCTGGAGCATGTCCAGGGCAGGGAACGGAGCTGGGAAGGGGCTGGAGCCCCAGGAGAGGCTGAGGGAGCTGGGCAGGGGCTCAGCCTGGAGCAAAGGAGGCTCAGGGGGCCCTTGTGGCTCTGCCCAGCTCCTGCCAGGAGGGCACAGCCGGGGGGGCCGGGCTGTGCTCCAGGGAACAGGGACAGGGGCAGGAAAAGGTCTCAATTTGCACCAGGGAAGGTTAAGATTGGATATTGGGAAAATTTCTTCTCTGAAAGGGTGGTCAGGAGTAGGAACAGATACCAGGGCAGTGCTGGAGTCTCTGTCCCTGAGGGGATGTGAAAGTTGTGCAGATGCAGCACCTGGGGCCTGGGTTAGTGCTGGAGTTGTCAGTGCTGGGTTCATGGCTGGACCCGATGATCTCAGAGCACTTTTCCATCCTAGCAATGCTGTGATTTAACTACTGGGGTTTCCTATCAACCCTACAGACAAAGCACTGCTTTTAAATGACTGTGAGGCTGCTCAGAGCCTGGCTTTGCTCTGTGCATGGGCTGCAGACTTGGGGTGCAAGTTTGGAGTGGATTTGGGTTGCAGGGCAGGCAGGAGCTGTTTTGATGCTGGGACCAGGACTTTTCTCTGGATAACTCCTCCTCTCCCTGCCCCTCTTCCTGCAGAGCTGATGTGATTTTGGGATTGGAAGCTGAAGGTTTTTGTAGATGTGTCCTGTCCCACCCCACCTCCCCTTCCACAATCAGGAGACCACAGAGCTGTCCTCTCTGCCACCTGTGAGCACTCCTGCTTGCAGGGGCCACCCTTTTGGCTACAAACAACCCAAATCTCAGCAGATTCAGTATTTGGGCTTCTTTCAACATCACACAGCCCTTTTAAACTGAGTATTTCCTTCCCTTATGCACCATTCTGGGCCAATAATCCCTTTATCTGCATTTGTCATGGCAAAGTCTGAACCCTCCAGATCCTGCCAAGTGGGACAAAAGTAAAGTCTTTTGTAGAGAAAAGGAAATATCCAGGTGATGGGATGTGGTTCACACTGTGGAGAGCCCCCAGAATATCAGGGGTTTCATCACCAGTTTTATGTATAGAAAAGCTATTTTAGGTGATTTAACAGGTGCTATGTGTATTAGTTTAATTTTTCTCCCTCCATCTGCTTCCTGCACAGCTGAGCACATGCCATGGCGGGCTGCAGAGATGGCTGAAAAACAGGGACAGCAACCTTTCCAAAGAATTTCCCAAAATATCCTTCCTGGCATGTCTGGGACATGGATGGTGGCAGGATGGCCTGGGGGAAATAATTACTGGTCTGGGCTCTGTCTCCTTCAGGAGGGTTACAGGAGTTCCAGGGAGAGGGATCGATGCCTTGGCCCCATTTTAGGAACATTTTTGGCTTTTGTTCTGCCTTCATCCAGCAGAGCAGCATCCCAGCAGCTCCACAGGTTGGGATGTAGAGGCTCCCCAGCTTTGGGGGGCTGGAAATGCTCCCCCCACTCACAGTTCCTCGCTAACATTTTCAGTGGCATCTTTGCAAAGTCATGATCCTAAAGCTGGGCTTCACCCAGGCTCCCTCAGGCCCTGGAGCTGCTGGGATGAGCCAAGGGGCTGGGGAGGAAGGGCCAGCAGGGACAGGGGACAGGGAATGGTGGCACTTCTGGAGCTGATCCCGCTTTTGGGGCTGGGGAGGGTGGGGGGCTGTGGGATACGGGCGTGGGGAGTGGGACAGAGGGATGCTCGCCCTGAGCTGTGTCCCCATGCTCGGGGCAGTGTCCCCAGGCTTGGGCAGTGTCCCCATGCTCGGGGCTGTGTCCCCAGGCTTGGGCAGTGTCCCCAGGCTCGGGGCTGTGTCCCCAAGCTCAGGGAGTGTCCCCAGGCACAGGGAGTGTCCCCAGGCTTGGGCAGTGTCCCCAGGCTCAGGGCAGTGTCCCCAGGCACAGGGAGTGTCCCCAGGCTCAGGCAGTGTCCCCATGCTCGGGGCTGTGTCCCCATGCTCGGGGCTGTGTCCCCAGGCATGGGGCAGTGTCCCCAGGCACAGGGAGTGTCCCCAGGATGGGGCAGTGTCCCCAGGATGGGGCAGTGTCCCCAGGCATGGGGCAGTGTCCCCATACTTGGGGCTGTGTCCCCATGCTCGGGGCTGTGTCCCCATGCTTGGGGCAGTGTCCCCATGCTCAGGCAGTGTCCCCAGGCACAGGGAGTGTCCCCAGGCTCAGGGCAGTGTCCCCATGCTCGGGGCTGTGTCCCCACACGCCTGGAGCACAGCGGAGGCTCAGCACCGGCTCTGCTCCCTGTCACTTGTCACTTTGCCAGCCGGGGAATGTTCAGGCTGAGATTTTCCTGCCGCTGCTGCCTCCGGCTGGAGCCGCGTGTGGGAGGCAGAGGGGGATGGGGAGGAGGAAGAGAAGCACAGGGGGATGGGGAGGAAGCTGGGATAGAGGAAGAGGAGCACAGGGGGATGGGGAGGAAGCTGGGATAGAGGAAGAGGAGCACAGGGGGATGGGGAGGAAGCTGGGATAGAGGAAGAGAAGCACAGGGGGATGGGGCAGGGGGACAGCCTGCAGCGAGCAGAGTCTCCTCTGGCATGGGGCTGGAGGAATGGGCTTGGAGGTACCCCTGGGAGCTCTGGGAGCTGTGTGGGGAGGGGAGGGCTGGATGCTGCCCCAGGGGAAGGGGGAGCAGCATCCGGGGCTGGCGTGTAAATGGGAATGAAAGGAGAAGAGGCCGGGAGGAGAAGCAAATCCCAGTCACAGCCCCTGGCCTGGGAATAGCCAGGAGCATGGGCTGGGAGAGGTCCTGGCTGGGAGAGGGCACGGCCATAGGAGCCAGAAAGCCCCAGAAAGAGAGGAGAGAGGATGCTGAAGGTGTCCCGGGAAAATCCCCAGCCTGAGCACTGCCCACAGCCCTGCCCACAGCCCTGCCAGGCACCTCGCAGTGCCCTGGGGCACTGAGCTGCCCTCTCCATCCCCCGGGGCTCTGACAGCACTGCTCTGGCACGAATAAACTCTCCCAGTTTGTTGTGGCGCTGCTGTGACTCGTGTTTCCAGCTGCAGAGCAAGGAAAACAATTTTTCAGGAATCCATCGGGCGATTGTGCAAATAAATGTTTGCCAGGCCTTTGGCTGCCATAGTGATGAGCTCCATGGCAACCCCGCAAGGAAATGAATAATTCTGTGCTCGAAATGGAATAATTTTGTGCTGGAAGTGGAAGATAAAAAGGGACCTGATGGCTGAGGGTGCTGCAAATTAGCTGATGAGCAAAGCACCCAAGTGCCCCCCTGGTGTGGGTGCTTGTGGAAGCTCTCGGTAGTGGGGCAGTGCTGGGATGCAGTGGGGCTGTGGCAGGGCTGCCAAAAAAGCCTTTTGTCTGTTATTCCATGAAAATGGAAAGCCTTTTGTCTGTTATTCCATGAAAATGGAAAGCCTTTTGTGTGGTTATTCCATGAAAATGGAAAGCCTTTTGTCTGGTTATTCCATGAAAATGGAAAGCCTTTTGTTTGGTTATTCCATGAAAATGGAAAGCCTTTTGTCTGGTTATTCCATGAAAATGGAAAGCCCTTTGTGTGGTTATTCCCTGGTTTCCGTGTATCCAGGTTTATTGAAGGCAGCCCCCGGTGGTGCAGAGGCTGTGCCTGCCTCTCCTGACACAGCACCTGGCCTGTGCTCCGTGTCCACCACACCCTGAGCCCCTGCAGAGGCTGCACCCTGGCTTTGTCTCAAATGTGGCTTTGATTCCTTCTCTCAGTTCTAGCTATGCTGGAAGCATTCCTGAAAATGAAAGCCAGCTCTTTTCTGAGCTTTGAAGTGTGGAGTAGAACTGAACAGAGAAGAAAAAAGGAAAAATCTATCCTATGGGGGATGGGTTTTTAGAAAAACACCCTATTGAATCAACAGCATTTGTATTAAAACCAGCCAGTCCCTGGAGTATTTCCATAGGAACCAGCCCTCCCAGTCTGGGCAGGCTCCCTGCAGCAGCATCCCAGGCTGTGGAGGGGTGGTGGCAGTGCCAGGGGGGCTCTGGGTGTGCCCACCCGGGCAGGGCAGCAGGGCAGGGAGGGCTGCTCATTGTGGAGTCAGTGATTCACAGCTGTGACTCACAGCCCCATCCTATAGCCGTGGAAGGCAGCCAGGTCTGGCCATCAGCTGTGTGCATTCTCCACTGTGAGAAGTTATTTTTGGGTGTTTTTAGATTACAGCCCTTGGGTTTTTTTTTTCTGTGCCTCTGAATTCTGGATGATTGCGCTGCAAGTAATTGAGACACTTGAATTTCCTGCTTAGAGAAGTGAGTTCAATGCCCTTTTTTGTTTTTTCCTTTTTTTTTTTTTTCTTTTTGCAATGCTAAGGCATTTCTAAAATAGCTTTTCTACGTGGCGTCATGAGGAGCAGGCACACAGCTTTGGGGCTCTTCGTGCAAAATTTGGGAACACTGGCTGCAGTAAGGGTGAAAAAAGGGACATAGGGTGCCAGGTTGAACATGAATCACCAGTGCACCCTTGCTGTGGTGGAGACTGACTGCTTTTACTGCTTTTACTGGTCAGGTTGTAGCCAGCAGGACAAGAAGTTGCTCTCAATTCCCCCGTAGCACCCACAGATCCACACCTGGAGCACCGTGCCCAATTCTGGGCTCCTCACTGCAACAAAAGCAGGGCCACCAAAATGATCTGAGCACTGGAGCCCAGGGCAGGGTGGGAGAGGCTGGGGGAGCTCCTTGTGCCTGGAAGGCGGCACCTAGGAGCACTGCAGCACCCTTAAGGACCCTGCCAACCCACACCACTGCAGGATTCTATGATTTGTGCCCCTCTTCCAGTCTGATTTTGTGATCCCACAGGGAATTAAGGGCAGGTAGGGCTTTGGGTGCCCCCCAAAGTGGAGGGGCTGGTGAGGCTCATGGCAGGAGTTCACATGCTCATCCCCCAGTGAGGCCACAAGGAAGGAGAAGGGTCTGAAGTGCTGCCCATGCTGAGCTGGCTGGTGATGCACAGCCCTCCTTCCTGGGACACTCAGCTCCAAACCAGGAGCTTAGAACAGCTGAGCAAGATCCACAGCTCCTGGTGCAGCCACCCCCCTCGGGAGGGTTGGGCTGTGCCACTCAGACCCCTCCCAGCCTGCAGGGACCACCCCGACCCCTCAGGCCTCCCTTTCCAAGCCATTCCTGGCCGGGTCTGGTGCCCAGGGGTGCCAGCTCTGCTGCCTGTGCCTTCCTGCAGCCCTGGGGCCAAGGGCTGGGGAGCTCAGGGGGTCCTGGTGCAGGGGAATCTCCTGACCTCGGGGTGAGCCTTTCCTCCCTGCATTCCCAGTGCTGTAGGACACAGAGGCTTTGACTGGAGGAATGTCTGTACAGGGGAGCCTGAAGGAGGGGTGCAAGAGGAGGGGAGAGTATTTTGGGAGGTGGGAAATGTGATGCTGGCACTGCCACATCAAAGAAGGAGTTGAACCTGAGCCTCTGATTTCACAGCAGAGTTCAAACTGGAATACTACACTTAAAAAAAAAAAAACCCAAAATGTATTTGATATTTATTGTGCTTTCTCTCCCCCCATCTCTGGGTACCACCCACACATCAGGGCAGCTCCCAGAGGCAGGATCAGCGGCTGGGAGGCTCAGGGATGTTTCTGAGCAGCTTTCCTGAAGCCCTGAAAAACCTGGCAACCTCATCTTGCATCTGGGTGAGGGGCAGGAGCTGCTGGGGTTAACGGGAGCCTGAATGGGCTCTGGTTTGCAGTGGAGTTCAGGTTCCCAAGTCCTTTATTGGATCTAGCCCGGGGCTCTATTCCCAGCCTGTTTGTGCCATTAACAGGTCACTGCAGCCCCAGGGCTGTCCCCACCTTGTCCTGGCATGGGGGGGTGATGGCTGCACACCCAGCACGGAGGAATCAATCTGGGAGGGGAGCACGCCTCACTTCTGGTGTTTTCAAACTGTGCCACCGCCCCTGGTGTGCAGGAGGGCTGGAAATGGTGCCCGGGGTGCCCCGGGATGTGCAGGGATTTCAGGATGCTGCCTGCAGGGTCCTGCCGGGGCAGCCTCTGCTCCATTAGTGCTCATTTGCATCCCCTAAAGATGAACTGGTGTGAGAGCAGCGCCCTGTGCCCGGCTGGGGACGGCTCAGGCACGGGATCCAGAAGGGGAGGTGTTGGGGAAGGTGAAACAGGGAAGCCTTAAAAATGTGATTGTCTGGCAAAAGATTTTGAGAATATAGAAACTATAAGCGAGATTGAAATAAAAGCAAGATTTGAGATCCCTCAGTTACTGAACAGCTGGAAAACAATGGTGTGGCCACTGAAGGTGATCTCCTTTGGATGGAACAACACCCTCTGCTTGCAGACAGCTCCAAGGGGCAGAGCAGACCCTACAGCTTGGCAGAGGGGCCCAAAGAGGAGTTTTTAGGGTTTAAAATGTAACACGGTGTGGTAATGTAATGATTCTTATAGGCTGTATGGAAATGTTATAGGATTTGTATCTTGTACTAGATTGGTTAGTGAGAATCAGAATATTCAACACAGAAGAAGATTTATTGTATTGTAATGGGAACTTTGCTCTCTTAGCTCTTGCCCCTCTTGCCTCTTAGCTCTTACCCCATTTATTCTCCTACCCCCTTTTACTCTCTTACCCTTTTACTCTCTCACCCTCTCATCCTCTCTGCCCCTCTCTTCTCTCAGGCCTGCTCTGAGCTGTGCCTGGCAGCTCCCAGCAGGGCCCTGCCCCCAGGCCCTTTGCAATAAACCCCAAGTTCCTGACCTGGCTGCAGAGATCTCTCGTCCCCATCTCTCCTGACCGTGCTACCCCCCAATGCTCCTACAGGAGGGACGGTCCTGTGGTCCTGGCTCGGGTCCTGCACATCTTTGGATGAGTTGCTTAAGACCAGATTTGGTGCAGAGCACCTGGGAGTGTCTGCACAGCATCCTTACAGTCAGATATTGTGTTTCAAAGGCAGTTTGAACTTACATTCAGAATTCCAGAATGGTTTGGGTTGGAAAGGACCTCACAGCCCATCTCATTCTACCCCTGCCATGGCAGGAACACCTCCCACCATCCCAGGCTGCTCCAAGCCCCATCCAGCCTGGCCTTGGACACTGCCAGGGACCCAGGGGCAGCCCCAGCTGCTCTGGGCACCCTGTGCATGGGGCAGGATTTCACAGGGATGCTGAAAGCTCATGAGCATTCAAGGCTTCTCTCCTTGCAGGGCTTTGGTGCAGCTCCAAGGTCACTGTGGCAGGAACAACCTTCAAGAACAGCGCCTGCGGGTCCATCCCCATTCCAAAATGCCCATATTGAGGCTGTTCCGTGTGTGAGGGCACAGGTGGAGGGGGCACTCAGGCAGGGGATGCTCAGCAGGGCGTGAGGAGCCCATCTGGTGCCCAGCACTGGCACTGAGCTGGCACCGGCCGTGCCCGCGCTGGCAGGGGCAGCGTGCAGGGAGCTGAGAGCTCGGGCACAGGGACACCCCAGGGCAGGGCTGGGCAGAGATTCAGGGGCTGAGCAGGGATCTGGGGCTGAACAGGATGCTGAGATCTCAGCAGGGCTTCAGGATCTCAGCAGTGTTGGGGTCTCAGGAGGGATTTGGGGTCTGAACAGGGCATTGGGGTCTGAGCAGGGCATTGGGGTCTGAGCAGGGTTTTGGGGTCTGATCAGTGTTGGGGTCTGATCAGGGTTTTGGGGTCTGAGCAGGGTTTTGGGGTCTGAGCAGTGCACTGGGGTCTGAGCAGGGTTTTGGGGTCTGAACAGGGCATTGGGGTCTGAGCAGGGTATTGGGGTCTGATCAGTGTTGGGGTCTGAACAGGGCATTGGGGTCTGAGCAGTGCATTGGGGTCTGAGCAGGGTTTTGGGGTCTGAGCAGTGCACTGGGGTCTGAGCAGGGTTTTGGGGTCTGAACAGGGCATTGGGGTCTGAGCAGGGTATTGGGGTCTGATCAGTGTTGGGGTCTGAACAGGGCATTGGGGTCTGAGCAGTGCATTGGGGTCTGAGCAGGGCATTGGGGTCTGAGCAGGGCATTGGGGTCTGAACAGGGCGTTGGGGTCTGAGCAGGGCATTGGGGTCTGAGCAGGGCATTGGGGTCTGAGCAGTGTTGGGGTCTGAGCAGGGCATTGGGGTCTGAGCAGGGCATTGGGGTCTGGCAGCCCTGGGTATAAGGGCTGGGACCACAGGGGTGGAGGAGGCACCTCCATGCCTTGTATCCTGGTGGTTTGAACACTTTCCTGGGCAATGGGGTAAGGTCCTTTCATGGGAAGGGCTTTCCAACCCCACATCCTCCCCTACCTCACTTCAGGAGAGCTCCCAGGGCAGCCCTCATCCCAAGGAAGCCAGTACACAGCCAAGGGGTAAATCCTGGCATTCCAAGGGGTAAATCCTGGCATTCCAATGGATGGAAGGGCTGTGGGTGGTCAGAGCAGGGGCTGGGAGAGGAGACAATGCTGATCTGAGTGGTGGGGTCATTCAGGGACAGAGCAGAGGGGACCCCAGGAAGCTGGTGAGATGCTGAGGAAGTGTGGGGGCTCTGGAGGGGCTCTGGGAGCACAGCCCTGAGCAGTGAGCAGTGGCTGAGCACAGCTGACACCTGGCAGACATGAAAGCCAGGCTTGTTAGCCTGCACAGAGTGCTGATTGTAGCCTCAGCCACAAAACCTCCTCAGCCAAAGTCTCTCAGCATCCCCTGAGCTCTCCCAGGCTGATCTGTGGTGCTCAGCACCCCCAGCAGCCAAGGAGAGCCAAGGCAGATGCTCAGATGCTCCCTGCTCTCCTCTCCCTGCTGCTCCAGCCTCCCCAGCACTGAGCTTGGACTCTGTTCAGAGCAGGTTCTGTGGTGCCAGGCAGCTGCTCTGTGATGACCCAAATTCCCACCACACTGTGGGGTTTTCTCACCCTCCATCACATGAATGGAGTTGTAACCTGAAAGAGCTTGAGAGGTGTCATGGACATCTTTTATGGAAAATCCTTTCTTTAGGATTTTTCTTCCTGAGAAGCTGAGAGGCCTCAGGAACAAAATGTAACCAATGGTTATCTGCTGCTGTGGAATGCAACAGGTGCATCTGGGATTGGCCCATGTGGTTGTTTCTAATTAATGGCCAATCACAGTCAGCTGGCTCAGAGTTTCTGCCTGAGCCACAAGCCTTTGTTATTCATTCCTTCTTTTTCTATTCTTAGCCAGCCTTCTGATGAAATCCTTTCTTCTATTCTTTTAGTACAGTTTTAATATAATATATATATATCATAAAATAATAAATCAAGCCTTCTGAAACATGGAGTCAGATCCTCATCTCTTCCCTCAGCCAAAACCCCTGTGAACGTGGTCACAGAGAGGTGCATCCACTCACAGCCTGCAGAAGGGCAGAGGACCTGGGCAAACAGGGGTGGATATGCACTTATGGGGCTTTGGGACTGCAGTTTTTGTGATATGACACTGTAATTTTGGCAATGGATGACATTATATCCCATGGCAGGGGGGTGGAAATAGATCATCTTCATGTTTCTGACCCAAACCATTCTGTGATTCCACACTGGGGGGGTTTGGAGGAGATGAGATGCTTGGCTGTGGCCTCTGAAGGCCGCAGGAGTTAGGAAGGTGTTGCTGGATGCACCATGGAGTCCCCAAGTGCTTTTGGTGGTTATTCTTCAAGAGCCTGGTGAGGGATGGACACTCTGAAAGTGGGCCCTGGATGGACCCTGAGTGCTGTTTATGGGAGGATTTAAAGCCTGCACTGGTCCAGCCCACTCCTCCTGACTGAACTGGAGTAACTTGCTGTTTGTTTTCTTTTCCCACAGCTCCCAGAATGGAGAGGAAGCTGGAGCCTGGCCCAACAACCAGTTTGACACAGAGATGCTCCAAGCCATGATCCTGGCTTCAGCCAATGGTTGGTGTCCATCACTCCTGGGAAAACCCTGACTCCTGCTCTGGGGGGCACCTGGGGTCACACTGATAGAGGAGATGCCGTGGGACTGATTGATCTGGGTTAGCCTGCAAAGGTTCTGCTGCAACAGATCCCAAAGCTGGTGGAAAAGCACTGATATCCCTGCAGAGAGAGGGGTCAGGAGGGATGAAAGGGGAAAAGCACTGATGTCCCTGCAGAGAGAGGGGTCAGGAAAGATCTAGGTGGAAAAGCACTGATGTCCCTGCAGAGAGAGGGGTCAGGAGGGATCCAGAAGGAAAAGCACTGATATCCCTGCAGAGAGAGGGGTCAGGAGGGATCCAGGCAGAGGAGACACCTGGTTCCTGTACACAGGGACACTTCTTCCACCCAAACTCTGTTTGCTTTGTACTGAAACAACACCACCTGGCTGTGCTGGGGTTGTGTTACATGGAAGAACCAGCCTGGAGATGATGTTTTATGGACTGCTTGGTTCCAGAAAGTCACAATAAATTAAACTTTCTGTGAGGTGAGGAGGAGGGAAGGCTGGAAGTTTGTGTGTGGCTGGACCAAGGGAAACAGGGAGTGCCTGACTCAGTATTCCCAACAAACCTTGTGTGCAGAGGAGCTCCCTGAACCCCTCTGCTCAGCCATGGGCTCACCAAGGTTTCCTCCCCTGGCTGCTGCTTCCTCCTTGCAGTTGTATTCACAGGAGGGTGGTTTGGGGTCGTTTGGGGTTGGTTTGTTCTGGTTTATGGCTGTGCAGAAGCCTTGGGCAGGGAGGGATGTTCCCACGCAGCCACAGCCTCCATGGCTTTGTGTGAAACCAGGACAATTATCATTCTGTGCAGCACTATGGATAAAGAGCCTGCTTTTCATAGAGCCTTTATTTATAAATACCTTCAAGTCTTTCCCCCCCTTGATTTAAAAATAGAAGCACAGCCATAAAACCCTGTGCAAAATGCTTAGGATGTTTCCTTTGAGCTGTTGGGAGGGAAGGAATCTGAGGGAGGAGGAATGGTTTTGGTGTTGCTTTCTTGGAAAGCTGCTGCAGCTGAGCTTTGCTGCTCTGCAGACACCAGGACACAGCTGCCGTGGCTGGGGAGGGGGACAAGGTCTGGGGCAAGGCAGTTGTTTACACTCCAGAGAAAGGAACAATGTGAAAATGTGTCTTTGCTCTGCAAAACGACCATGGAAAAACAGCCCTTGGGCTTGCATGTGGTTATCATCACCCAGTGGCTCCAGATCCGGTTTCCTTGCTGGTAAATAAAGCTGTTTTTCTGGCTGCTGCTCCAGCAATCCCCAGGATCAGAGCTAAGCGGGTCCCTTCCAGGTTAAGCACCGACTTTGATGGAGCCCCGGGCCCATTTGCAGCAAATCTCCCCAATCCACTGTCCCAGCCTGTCCCACGGCTCGGGTCTGCCCAGAGGCTGATGGAAATCAAATCCCTCCTGCAGATAATGGCTGTGCCTCATCCATCCTGCTCGGGCCCTTTCTGTGCTGGATGTGTGCATGGGCACCCAGCAGCAGTTTTCCCTCCAGCACAGCGTTTTCGTGTCACCCTTGCTCTCTGTCCCCTTTCTGCTCTCTCTTTGAGCCAATAGTGTTGATTGGAGCAGGCTTTGATTAGGGGCAGCGCTAATTGCCCATTAAGCTTTGTGCTACCCATCCCTGGGTGTGATTTCCTGGCCATTTAAATAATCCTTATGTTTCACTGTCACCCACTGAGCTCAGTTTGAGCTCCGGGGTGACACGTGGGTCACAGCGATGCCTTGGATGCATCCTCACCCTGGCCCAGGTGTTTTCCTTGGCTTCAGCAGGGGGGCATTGCTGGCCTGCCAGGCCAGGCCTGCACCATCCAGTCCTTTGAGGATTAAATCCCTTCCCCAATGGTTAAATTGCCATGACAGAGTAGCTGGGGACCTGATTTTCCCCCCAGGGCTGTGACCTTGCTGTAGGGCTCTGTCTCTCTCCTTCCTCTGGACCTTCCTGCCTTGCAGCCAGGAACAGAATGAAAAAACAGCGTTTGGAGTGATCTGAATGGGCAGAGGCAGCTGCTGGGACAGCCCAAGGAGCACAGATGCTCCAGGACCCCAGACTCTCAAGGACAGACATCCTGTCCTTAAAATACTCTGGCACCAGGGAGAATTTAGAGAGGTGCCATGGGATGGTGGGAGAGCAGAAAGGGGAGGTCCTTGTGCCCCCAGGCAGGGGCAGACACCCTATATTGGGTGCCCTGAAAGCCCCACCAGCAGCTGCAGCAACACCTGCTCCGGGGCTGCCCCGGGGGCGATGGAGCCACTCCTGGTTATTTTTGCCAGAGCCCAAATTCTTGTTTTCCTCCTCAGGACCGTTTGGGATAATGACAGGCTGCTGGTAGAGGCTGAGCATGACCTTTCCAGCAACAAGAGCTCAAGTGCTTTGCTTGGCAAGAGCACCTCGGTGCCCATTTATAACCTTCCATTGTTCCTGTTCTCTCTTCTTTTCAGCCTTAATGTCAGGGTTACCTAGAAACAGCCGGTCGTCCTTACCCGGGACCCATGGCAGGCTGGCAACTTCACCAGTGCCTTTTTCTCCCTGCTGGAAGCTGTGTTGAGACTGCAAATTAATTCATGGGGACTTGGGTGGTGCTGGCACCCCCAGCCCTTCACTGCTCAGAGCCCTGGGGTGGCCCGGAGGGACACAGGGCAGGAATCCCCAGGGAGGAGAAGGTGCCCGAGTGCACCCAGCCTCTGGCTGGGCTGGCTCCAGCTGGGACAGCCCAGAAAAAACAATTCTTCCATGGCTGGAGGCTGTAGTCTGTCAGAGTTGAGATGGAGACAATGCAAAGCAACACACTCCATTTTCAGAAGCCTTCAGCCCTGTTTTTATTCTAGCCTGCATGCTTTTTCTTTTTATACATTCTTACAAAACTCCTAAGTTTGCACTTTACTCATTGGTCACAAGAGACAAAGTGCTCACTGGAACAGGCAGTTGCAGGTTTCTCTTATTTCTCCTTCCTTCTTTCTTGGTTTCTGTGACAATGACCTTGGTAGGAAATTCTTTCAGGGGTAAACGTGGATCCTCTTGTCAAACTTCTCTCTGGGTCACAGAAGTTGTTGTAAAACCTCTTCACAGCCGTCCACCTGTGAGATGGTCCCTGCACATCTCCAGTTATCCCACCCCACGGGGGTCATTTCTAACACCTCCATGGGTGTGGGCTTGAGGTGGTTGCTAATGAAATATTGTGCTGCTAAGGTGAGGGAGGATTAGCAATAAATGTCACTAATTACAGACACATCTCCCCAGCACAATGTCCTGCAAGCCCTGTAGGGTCTGGAACACATTTCATGGGGACTGTGGAAGAATTCTGCTGTGGGGAATGCTTCCAGAGCAGGAAGTGAAAGGCATTTCCCTGTTTGCACCCCACAGCCCTGCCCCAGTGCACAATATCCCTCTTGTTTTCAGCCTCGCTGTGTTTTCCTCCCTGCCTGCTCCAACAGAGCAGCTGCAGCTTCTCAAACTGCAGTTGCTTCATCCTTCCGACCCCTGCAAAGGGAATGTGTACACAGCCATATTTCAGGGATGGTGGGATGTGCTCCAGCTTTTTGTCCAGCTTTCTGGCTGGCTCATCTGCCTCCATCTGCTTAGGGGAAAGCAGAGGCAGCACACAGAGCTGGTCTGGAGTGAGGAGAAATGCAAGGGGACCCAGCCCACCCCTCTGCTCGTTGTTTTTCTTTGTTCTCACAATCCCTCTGCCTCTGGAAGGAGGGAGCAGCACCCCTGGGCTCTGCCTTGGACCCTTTGGGTGCCCTGGCTGGGTGTCCCCATCCTTCAGGAGAGCCTGGCCCCAGCCATGAGCACGAGGCAGTCAAAGGCTGAGTTGGGAGCCACAGTCTCAGTCAAAGGCTGAATTTCAGCAAAGCGTTTCAGAAGGATCCCACCCTGAGCCGTGCACAGGCAGCTGCCCTGGAGCAGATCGTGCAGCAGCTCATGGCAACAGCATCGCTCATTCCTGCCATCCCCCCGTGCTCCTTCTCCCCCTGCCCCCGTGCATCCCCCGTCTCCATCTGCTCTCCAGCATCCCGGGGGGCCCTGTGCCCCTCCCCGCTGCTCGCTCCGTGCTGGAGCTTTGCATAGCGACAGGAATGAACTCGCCTTCCCCTCCCCCTGCTCCCCGATCTGGACCATCAGACACGCTCTGGCATTGATTTCCTCCGTGCTCGGCTTCCTAGAGCCATTTTGTGGTATTGCAGGGGAGGGGTTTTCTCTTTCTCCTCTCCCGTGTCCTGCTCCCTGAATAAACCTGTGTGCAGAAAAATACCTCGGGCAGGGTTTTAAATGCGGCGGAAAAATAAATAAATATTGGATTTCCTTTAATGCATCACTAATGGTGTGACTGCACAATATGTTTGTAATGGGCAGTTTCGGGGGGGGGTTCTGTGCCAGATGCCCCGTGGGGAGCTGCAAGGTGATGTTGCTTTGGGTTTGACACCCTGTGGGGCTGTTGGGGTTTGGGTTGGGGGTCTGTGCCAGGCTGCCCCGTGGGGAGCTGAAAGGTGATGTTGCTTTGGGTTTGACACCCTGTAGGGCTGTTGGGGTTTGGGTTGGGGGTCTGTGCCAGGCTGCCCCGTGGGGAGCTGAAAGGTGATGTTGCTTTGGGTTTGACACCCTGTAGGGCTGTTGGGGTTTGGGTTGGGGGTCTGTGCCAGGCTGCCCCGTGGGGAGCTGAAAGGTGATGTTGCTTTGGGTTTGACACCCTGTGGGGCTGTTGGGGTTTGGGTTGGGGGTCTCCAGCTGCCTTTAACATCCTGCCCTTGTCTTTCCCCCCTTGCCCGGCGTTCCCTACAGAAGCTGCTGACGGTAACTCGACCCTGGGCGGCGGCAATGGCACGATGGGGCTGAGCGCCCGCTACGGCCCGCAGTTCACCCTGCAGCACGTCCCCGACTACCGGCAGAACGTGTACATCCCGGGCAGCAACGCCACCCTCACCAACGCCGCCGGCAAGCGCGACGCCAAGAACGCCGCCCCCGCCGGAGGCAACAAGAAGAAATCCGGGAAGAAGGAGAAGAAGTAGTGAAGAAGAAAAAGGAGACCTTAGAGCTACAGGGCAGCCGGCTCCAGCACTCCCCCAAAACCACAGCCCAGGCCGGAGGACGAATGTGAATTTTTTTTGTGGTGCAAAAGTAGGAAATGCTGCGAATGTATCTCGTCATCATCAGGGCTGAAAGCAGGGGCTCGCTGCTCTCAGGTCTCATGATGAAAACCAATCCGGAATCTAAACCCAACACAAACAAGTGCCCTGTGAATAATGTTTTGTACAATCCCTCGGGTATTAGAATATGCAAGGGCGGAAGGTCTTTTGCCATGTCTTTGGATCCAATTTGCTCCCAGGTAGTCCAAGAAAGGCACAAGGCTTGTGCTCGGCTTTGCCCAGTGTAAATAATTTTAATGTGGATCTTTTAATTTATAGCCCTTCAGCTATTTTTTGGAAAGGAAAAAGAAGTTCTTAGCTTAGAGCCCACGCTCCAGTTCTTTGCTGTTAAATTTTCCATTTGTAAAATTCACCCCCAGTCAATGAATAGCGATGGCTTTTGGAATTTGGAAGTTGGTAGGGAGTGCTTCAGTTCCTGCTTACCTGTCATCTGAAAAAAAAAAAAAAAAAGTGTTTATATTGCATGAGTCAAAGGGAATATGGCAAAGCTGCATCCTAAGCATTTTTTAATTTTTTTTTTTTTTAAAGTGTAACCACTAATGGCCTGAAATATGATAAGGAAAAAGCCCTCCAGCTGTGTGAGAGTCAGGGAATTCATGAGGAGCATGCCGAGGTGTGCGGCAGCTGCCCCGGCGGTTCTAGGGGTCTCCGAAGAGCAGACACATCTCAAACCTTCTTTGCAGTAAATATTTATATGTACAGTCGATGTTCTTATGGAATTAAGGCTAAGAGAGCCTCGCTCCCCCGCGGCCAGGCCTGGCCAGGTCCCCCAGGGACACGGGGACGAGGTTTCACTGTCTGCACACGGTGTCTGCATGCACGTCCCTCTCCTCACACCTGCACTAGCGCCGTAGCTCCACGGACCCGCACAGTCCTCGCATGCCCACGTGGTGTGAACGCGCCGGCAGCCGCCCGGGCTGCCCTGGGGAAGGGGTGGGAGGGGGTGGGATGGCTCAGGCGGGGTGGGGAAACTCAATATTGCTTCTAGTTCGGGCCCCAAAGGTTCTTTGGGGTGGTCGGGCGGTTCTTGGGGTCTCGCCCAAAGGGTGGGATCCGCGGAGCTGCCGGTGCATGGCTTTGGTGCAGAGTTGGTGGCTGAGTAAGTGATGGTTGTTTTGGTGGTGTTTGGGGACCAGATCCAGACAAGGGACCCAAGAGCAGGGGGTGATGCTGCAAAACGGGGGCAGTGACTGGGGAGTGGCACGCGGGGCCAGCCCAGAGGAGGAGGTGATGCTCCCGCTGGCTTTGGGCTTCGTATCCTGCAAGGAGAATGGAAGGATGAGGATTAGAGTTTCTCCATGTGCCCATCACCAAAGCACCAGGCCAGCTTCCCGTAGCAAAGCAGCTCTGAGCCCCCAGGAGAGGCAGATGGGGGCTTTGTGTAGCCAGAGCCAGGGGAGGAGCTGTGGGGTGGCCCGGAAGGGGCCACACCGAGTTTCCCAGGGGGGTTTGTGTTGTTTTTTTCCTTTTTTAATCACTAACACGTAACTCACCCAAGCAGACCCAGCCCTTTCAGCCAGGCTCTCCCCACCCCTGCCCCCTCCCCAAACCAGGGCAGCAGGAGCATCCTCCATGTTCCATCCAGATCCAGCCTCCTCCGGCGCTGGCTGCACTGGGAGCGGTTCCCACCCTGTCCCCTGCAGCTGCCACCTGCCCCCCTCTAGAAATGCTGTAGCTGAATCGTAGTCTTTATATTTTCTTTTTAATCTGCAATCTGAGGTAGCGTAGTGAGTGTCGTGTATTTAGTGGCGTGTTATTTTTAATTGCAGTAACTAACTTGTGGACATCAGTATTTTCAATTTTCTCTGTATCTTCTTTCCATGTGGTCTGTGCTCCGAGTGTGTGTGAAATGAAACACGTTTGCCCTTTCAATGTGTCTAATATTGAATTATACTTATATATTATATATATGCTTATATCCTTCTTATACCCATATAGACCAATGTCGATGTGTTACACGCAAGTTTTATACTCTAATATTTATATTGCTTTTTTTCTTTGGGAAAAAAAAATAATAAAATGGTTTCTTCTGAATGAATGGAGTTTATTCTGGTGGGAAAAGGGAGGTACAGGTGGGGTCTGGCTGACAGGGGGTGGTTCAGCCCCTGCCTGGCTCCAGCAGTGGGGATGCTCTAGGGCCACCCCCAGTCTTGGTGGCACCCCCATCCTCTGGTCACCCAGGCCTTTGAGTGGAGGGTGGCCTGGCTGTGGATCATGACTGAGGACATGATGGGGTCGGTAGCTGCAGCCCCCAGAGGCTCCAGCTGCCCCTCTCCATCACTGCAGGGATCTGGTCACTGTTGCCCAGTCCTGGAGGATCTGGAGAACCAGACCCAGCTGGAATTCCATCACCCTTCCCCATCACCAGCAGGAATCCACTCTCCTTTCTCCAGCCCTGGTCTGATTTGCTTTTCCCCCTCTCTGCCCTTGGGGACAGTGGGTGGGAGGGCACTCAGATATTGTCACTGGAGCTCCCTGGCCAAGACAATCCTCCCACCCTCCCCTTCCAGGGGTCCAACACAGGCTCAGGAAAAACATCCCGTGGCTCAGGATGTCGCAACCCTGGAGGAAAAAATAAGCTGCTGCTGGCCAGATGTGAGGGGGAGGGTGGAGGAGGCGGGGGCAGAGCAGTCCCAGGAGACAGACAGAGCGCAGGATTGGGGATTGGGGCTGCTCCCCTCTGTTAGCAGAGCACAGGAGGTGTGCAGGGTGTATTCCCCGTTCCTGGATCCCATCCATCCCCACCCAGTGTCTCTGTCCAGGTGCAGCTCTGTGCCCTCCACGCTCTGCCCCCCAAACCTCCCCAGTTCTGCCCTTTCCCACAGCGAGCACCCCCTGAGCCCCCCTGGCAGACTGACAGACACTCCCCAAATCCCCCAGTGCCCCATAGAGACACCAAACCCCCCTCCAGCTGCACACAGACCCCTGAGAATCCCCATGCACCTCTCAGAGGGACATCCCTCACCCCAAATTCCCTTGCACCCCACAGACCCAGCTCTCCTGCCTCCCCTGTGCCCACGAGGACAGCCCTGGTCACACACACACACACATGAGGGGTGGCCTCCTTTGGGACAGGTGGTCCCAGACCACAGGGGAGGCCGTGGGAGTCAGGGCAGTGCCAGGGCAGGGATTTGCTGCTCTGGGGCCCCGGTGTCACCGTGTCCTCTGTCCCCAGCGCCGAGCTGCGCTCCCTCCCATGCTGGGTCACCTGGGCTGCATCAGGGACAGCTCCAGGGGGATCAATCCCATCGAGCTGCAGCTAATGGGGAGCAGGGCTGAGCACTCCCAGGTGCCACCCACGGGCTGTCCCCAGCACCTGGCACAGCTGGGTGGCTTCATCCCAGGGCACCGGGTACCACTGCCCGCTTGGCTGGTGATGCCACCGGGTGTCTGAGGGCTGGTGGTGAAGGAACCGGGGATGGTCACACGAGTGGGTCCCCAGGGGGGTGACAGCCACCACTGGCAGGGAACAAAGAGGCTTTGCAGAGCTTCAGGGCTGGGTTTGGCTTGAGGAGGCTCCCGGTGCCCCGAGCCCCGCGGGGTCCCCGTGTCCCAGCTGCGGGTGTTGGTGTGTGCACTGAGGGGGCACCTCGAGTTCCATTTCATTTCCCTTCTCTCTAGCTGAAATCACCGCAGGGCACGGCGAGAGCCAGGAAGGGGAAGCCGTGAACACAGGCCTGGCCAATTAGCGCTGATGAAGGAAACTCGGTCAGCCGCGCTAATTAGCGGGGACAGGCGGGAGCGGGAACGTGCTCAGAGCAGCGTGGGGAGCTGTGGGAATTCCCGAGCTCGGGGGTGACACGGGGGAGACAACGGGAACAGAGCTGGAGTCACGGTCATGACAAAAGGGACACAAAGAGAGAGGCAGGACAGAGCCCCCGGAGGCGGGGGGTGATGAGTGATTAGTGATTAAAAAAGAAAATAATAGAGCCAAGCTAGTTTTCCATTGGATGTGAGGGACATGGCGGGGATGGTGGCATTGCTCGGGCATCATGGGTATGGTGGCATTGCTGGGACATGGTGGGGATGCTGGCATTGCTCGGGCATTGAGGGGATGGTGGCATTGCTCGGGCATTGAGGGGATGCTGGCATTGCTGGGACATCGTGGGGATGCTGGCATTGCTGGGACATGGCAGGGGTGCTGGCATTGCTGGGACACGGCGGGGGTGCTGCCATTGCTCCCGGGAAGGAGCTCCTGGCTGCGGGAGGTGTTTCACTGCAGCCCTGCTGGGGACCCAGGGGCTCTGCTGGGCTGGGGCTGGGGGTCCCAGCCTCTGTGCCTGCTGCTGGCTGTGGGGGTGAGGGGCTGTGTGGGGGTGAGAGCAAACTCTGAGGTGCCCAGCCAGTTCCAGATGGGGTCCTGTGCCTGGTCAGGGTGTCCATGCTGGGTTCTCTGAGTATCCTTCCACTGCCAGGAGGGGCTCAGATCTTCCTCCACCCTGGTGAAGGCACCCCCACCTTCCTTCCAGCCCTCCTGCTGCTGTTTCTCCCCCTTCTCCATCTCCTTTCCCCACCACTGGGATTAGCTCAGCACTCTCCCCCCCTCCCAGGTACAGCCCTGGTGTGGGACCAGGGAGCCTCCACACCCCACAGGCAGCAGGGCTGGAGGCTCTCGGTGGTGCAGGAACAGCTCACACAGTGCTGGAGCCCCCTTTGTTCCCCCTCTGGGGATTGTCCCCAGCTCACTCCCTGCTCCTGGCAGAGCTGGAGCATCCAGGTGCCACAGGTAGTGCTGGTCCCATGTCACCAACCAGTGGAGCCCTTGTTTGCAGCAGTTTTGTTTTGTTTTGTGGGTTTTTTTCCAGCTGACCTTGAAACCGAAACACAACAGAAAATTAAAATTAAAAAAAAAAAAAAAAAAAAAAAGAAGAAAATAATAGAGCCAAGCCAGTTTTCCATTGGATGTGAGCTGAGCTGACCTGTCACTGGGCCCCAGGGAGGGCTGGGTGGGGAGCTGGAATCTCCATCAGGCTGTGGTCATGGGCTGAGTCCCATCAGCAGCTCCTCCAGTCATGACTTCACCCAGCAAAGCAGGGGGGTGGAAATCACCCAAAAAGCTGAGTTTTCATGCAGGTCTCCCTCACCCCTTCCTTTGGGGTCCCAAAAGGCACTGGGGAGGTCACCCTGGGTGTGACACAGACACTGGGAGCTGGAGGCTGCTCAGAGCAGAAGACACCCCTGGGGCTTCTCCTGCCATAAACACCTCAGAAGGGAGGGCAGCCAATGCCATCCAAAAGCACTTGGAAATCCAAGTATTTGGGATAAAAGACGTCCAGAAGGGATCCATGGGGGCAGTAGGTGCAAAAGGCCGGGTGAGGAGAGGGGATATCCATAGCAGGGGGTGTGGTGGGAAATGCCCCCCAGCCCCCCTGCCCATGACTGCCCTGGGGTTTTATTGCCCCTGACACAGCCGGCTCCTCTCACACCTCACATCCCCCCCGAGGGGGAAGCGAGAGGAGTTTCACCATCCTCCACATCCCTTTCTGCTTCCTAAATTCACTTCCTGCCGCTGGGATTTATTATTATTTTTAACAATAATAAAGCGTGCGTAGATGGAATAAAATTTTCCTTTTGCTGACTGAGACCTCGTGACCGCGGGGAAGGAGAGGGGGGAGGGAGGGCCCTGCTGGCCCTTGGCCGCCCCCTTTGGGACTCGGGGCTGCCAAAGGCTCATCCATCACGGCAAGGGGCAGGAGCAGCCCTCGGCCGCTCTCCGGGGAAAATGGGATGTGGTGGGATTTTGCCCTTTTGCAGCCTGTGTCACCTGCTGGTGGCCTCCCCGTGAGCTGCTGCGAGAACACTCTGTCTGTCTGTCTGTCCTCCCTGTGGGACAGAGCCCTTGTCCCCGCCGTGCTGGTGGCCGGGTGCCCGAGGAGATCAGTGCTAGGGAAGCAGCCAGAGCCTGAGGCCATGGGGCTGGGAGAGAGGAGGGCAGGAGAGCAGCGCCAGGAGGGATGAGGGCAGTGCCAGGAGGGATGAGGGCAAAGCAGACAAGGATTCTGGGCACTGCTGTTCGGGCACAGAGCGGCTGGCAGGGCTCAGCTCCAAGGGGATGCCCCTGCGGGTTTCCCCTCTCCCGAGCCCCCACACCCTGCTGGAACTCGCTGTGGCCCCTGCAGGGCTGTGGGTGGCACTTGCCAAGGTCACTGTCACCGAGCCAGCCCTTGTGCCTGGTCCCAGGGTCTGCTGCTGCCCCTGCAGGCAGGAACATCCCTCTGCTCCCCCCGAGCCCAGGGCTGCCCCCCAAACCGGGCTGTGTTAATTCCCTCGGGCATTCCTGCAGCCCCCATTAACCACAGGGAGCTTTGCAAAGGCAGAGCCTTGCAAATCCCCACCCAAAAAAGTCAAGAAAAGCCCAAATGCTGCTCTGGGAAGGTGCAGGGGCTGCCCGTGCCCAGTGCTGCCTGCCTGCCCCTTCTCCCTTTGGCACATGACAAAAGCAGCCAGGCCCGGTTTGGGGAGGGGGTTTTGGGCCCCTCTCCCTATGAACAGGCAGCAATGCTGAACCAAACCACCCCAAGCTTTTCTGGGGCCTCTGGGAGCAGGAAAGGGAGCAGATGCAGCTGTGCTGGGGTGTGTTCCTCCGTGGGCACAGGGATTTGGTGACACAGAGCCCAGCACACCCTGCTGGCCAAGCTTTGGGAGCCACTGCCAGTTTGGGGCTGGGGAGCAGAGACACATCCTGGGATCCCACAGGGCTCAGACAGTGGGGCTGGGTTTGGGATTTGGGATTTGAGAGGAGCCCTCCTGGGTGAGCTCCACAGGGGAGGGAGAGCAGCCACTTAAACCAAGGGATGCAGGAGGAAAAGAGCCCCCAAAGGCACCCCAGCACAGGGGGCTTTGGGGAGCAGTGCCCACCCTCACTCAGTGCCACCTGCACCCCTGGCCCCAGCATGTGGGTGCTGCCAGGGCTGGGGTGGGACCCTGCCACCCTCCCCATCACCCTGAGAGCTGCCAGGGACAATGGGAGGGGGGACCCTGCCACCCTCCCCATCCCCTCCAGACTGGAGGGGCTCTGTGAGCTGCACTGTGGGGCTGGGACTCCCCCACATAAAGGGAGGAGGAGGAGGAGGAGGAAGGTCCTTGTGCTGCAGGGTGAGAGATGGGACAGGCGCCAGGGAGGGACAGCGGCCAGGGGGAGCAGAGGGACAGGAAGAGGGAGACAAAGCTGCTTTGTGCAGGGACAGAGGGGAATGGGGAAGGGGCTCCTGGGTGCCAGGGGAGGGGCCAGACAACCCCACCGTCCCCACAGAGATAATCCACAGGGGTGCAGGAAGAAAATGTGGTTTGTACCATTAATAACTTCAAAAATATTTAAACCCAGCGTTTTTTCAACTCTCCCCCATCCTTTTTTACCTCATGTTTTAGCTTGTGCTTTAAAGTGTGCTTGTTAGCCCAGCAGAACGTGTAGGGAATTTATAAATCAATGAATATATTGAGGGGGGTGTGGGATAAAAAGATGTGGAGCCTGGAGCTCTGCTGGGTGCTGGAGGGGGCTGATGTTGTGAGAGACCAGAGTCCTCCCCCTGCTGCAGCACCCGGGGTGATGGGGGTGTCCCTGCTGAAGCTCTCCCAGCCCCTGCAGAGATTTGGGGTGTCCCCACCCCCTGACTGAGCAGCAGCACCCCCGTGGTCTCTCTGAGGCCTCCCCAGCCTGGCTCCCCTCCATCCCCCTGCTCCCTGCAGTCAGGCCCAGTGCCAGGTTTAAACAGATTTTTTGTTTTTTTTTTTTTTAATCCTGGCTTTTTTTTCCCTCCCATTTTCACAGGACACTGTGGGCCTCCCACTCCTCAATTAGCAACTTGTCATTGACAAGCTCATCAAAAGGCTGCTAAAAACACCCAAACTGAGATTTGATGCAAACTAGGGCAATAATCAGGTCTCTGCCCTGGATTTTAAATTATCCCAGCAGTCCCTGTGTGTCCATGCCTGTGGGACCTGCTCCTGAAAGCCTGGTGGAGCCAGGGCTGCTCTGGGGGCTCCACCCCACACCTCTGCAGCAATGGGGTGGCAAAGGGGGCTGGGGAGCAGGCAGGGACATTTTGGGACACAGACCTGGCTGGTGGCTGTCAGAACCCAGGAAATTCCTCTGGCTGCCCTGGAGGGCTCGAGCCCCTGCCTGGGGGGGGCTCAGAGACCCTGGCACAGAGCCCAAGACCCCCGGGCCTTTGATCTTGACCCATGGAAAAAATTACCAACCTTATATGAAGAATTACAAGTCAAGAGAGTTTAAGCAGAATAATAGTTTGTCACAGGGTGAAAAACAGATTTTTGAGGGGTTTAGAATGGGGGTTCAAGGTCCCAAGATGGAGGAATCTGGGCATGTCCAGTCTTTGTCCTTCTTCTTCTTGGCCACCATCAGGTGGCCACGCCGGTGGCAGGGATGGGGGACAGGGCTGCTCCCCACCTCAGGCAGGGGGTAAGGGAGGGGTTGGGGTTGTGTTGTTTTTCTACCTTGTGATATTACACACTTCTAATCAAACTACACACCCATAATCCCCGTGCTGTTAACCAATTTTGGAAGCCTTCTCCACGGCCTCAGGTCAAGTGCTGTGCTCTCTTGGGGGTCAGAGTCTGTCAGCACAGAAAGTCTGAAATTCTCAGCATCCAGAGCTCCAACAGGGCTGGCCACAAGGAGGGACTGGGCAGCCCCTGGAGCACCCACCAGGAGGTGCCAGCAGGGCTTGGGCAGCAAAGCAGCTGCTGCAGGGAGCCCTGGGCCCGGGGCAGGAGCACAGCCAGGGCTGGGGTGTCCCTGTGCTGCCCTGGCACCAAACCAGTCCCAAGGACAAACCCCCTGTGCCACCAAACCAGGGCCACGTGGATGAACATTTGTCCTGCCAAAGTGGCCATCTGGGAGAAGGTGTCCTTGGTCCCAGCAGGGCAGCAGGGAGCTGCAGCCTGGCCCAGTTCTGGCTGCTTTGTCCTCTAAACTCAGCTGCCGGCTGGGCTGGGGCTCCTCGTGTGACTGCAAGGGCAGGGGGACCCTCTGGGGGTCACCAGGAGGGACTCTGCTGTCACAGAGCTGCCACACAGCTCTGCACACCTCGGGGACACAAAGGCTCCAGTGCAGTGAGCAGGGCTCTGCTGCTGGTTTGTCCCTGGGGAGATCCATGGTGACAAGAGGCTGCACAGCGAGGGCGGCTCCTGCCCTCCCCACTTCCCACCCACCTGGCCTTCAGCCCTGGGGACATTTGGGCAGGGGGGACACCTCCATCCCCCAGAGCCTGTGTCTGGGCTCTGAGACACCACATCTGTGTGCCAAGCTGGGTTTTCGGGGCAGGGAACAGGATTTCCAGCCTTCTCTGGGGATGTGGTGGCACTGCCCAGCCCACCACAGCTGTGATGCTGCTCCAGCTCCTCAGCTGCCCCCTCCAGCTTGGATGAGCTCCCTGCAGCTCAGTGCCACAGGGCTCTGGCTTCAGCTCTGCACCAGCAAAGTTAGGATGTGGAGACAAAAATCACATTTTTGTACCAAAAATCGTGTTTATTTCTCCATTTTTTTTTGTACAGAAAAGCTGCCATGATAACACCCTGCTCTCAGAGCATCCCTTTCCCACAGCTGCAAAGCCATGGAAAAAAGGGAGCTGGTACAAGGAAATGCAAACTCCCAGGCAGGGCTCCAGGCTGGCCCAAATTCAACTCACATGCCCCAATTTCTCTCTCCTTTTGAAGCTTTCCAGGGCATTTGGCAGCTCCTGGCCGCCCTGGCCAGCACTGGCACCCTGACAGGAGGGTGGCACAGCTCTTGGCCCCACGAGGAGCCCTCTCACAGCCCAGGTGCTGGGACTGTTGGATTGAGCTCTTTTTTGACTTAGAGATGGGGCAACTGAGAGGCATTTTAAAAACTTTTACTCTGCTTTTAGTCTCATGTGAAGGGTGAAACAATATAGATGTTATAATTGAGATAGAAGTTATAATTTATAATTTGTATATATATAAAATTTAAAAAATATATAATATATATTTATAATTTATAGAAGTTAACTCGTTCCTAATTACAATATATAATAAGCATTTCTTGGCCTATCAACTTCAGCTACACCATACTGTAAATGCCTTAGAGCTAATTATCTAAAATTACCCCTTGTGGGTCCTACTGCAATGTATCTTTTATAGTTCTATTTCCCTAAAGTATCCAGTCTTATTTACAAGGCCACCCTTTGAAACTTGTTTCTAGCTCCATTTCTCTCTCAAACAATGTCTGTCCTACTTCATGGCATTTCCAAGTCAGCATTTCTTATCTCAAGGTTTGAATACAGATTCACACTATGTGAGCTTCCTGTCAAGCTTTGAAAATTTTCTACGAGTTCATTTCCCACTTTTCTTCCCCTCTCTTGTACAGAAAAAACTTCTTTGATGCCTTTTTCCATCAATTGTTGAGTACAATGGAGTACACAAGGCACTATCACTAACATTGTTATTACAACAATCAATGCATATAAACTTTCTGTCAAGCTTTGAGAATTTTCTACAAATTCATTTCCTATACAGGAGCAGTGCTTTAATTGTCCTGCCCACCCTTCTTGACTCCCTCACCCCATCCTGAAGGGATGGGCAGGGGTCAAACTGTGTGTCCAGTGCTCCACCCCACACCCCTGCAGCACCAGGGCTCACCCAGGTTGGAGTGGGACTCCCTGGGGTGTGGCCAGAGGCTGAACCAGAGCAAATCCTGCCCTCTAAACCCAGCATTTCTGTCCCTTTCTCCTTTCCAGCACAGAGCCCCCGTGCAGGAATGCCCCCACCTCCTCCCAAGGGCCCATCTCCTTCAGGATCTGCAGCCCCTGGTGTTGATACATATTATTATTATTTTTATCTTTATTTTTATTTTTAGTTTATGTTTATTTTTATTTTATTTTATTTTATTTTATTTTATTTTATTTTATTTTATTTTATTTTATTTATTTTTGTCGATACATATTATATATATGTAGATACGTATTATATTATTGGCTTTTTGCAAATATTAAAATGGATTTTACATGTGTGATGTTAAAGTACCTTTGTTATAAAGATGTAGTTTTTATGTCTGTTGCTCATTAAGCTCAGTGAAATGGCTGATTTCAGTGTGCTTGTGTTAAATGCATGCTGGGATGGGATCACACCCAATGCACACAGGATGGGGACACCTGTACAGATCTGCCAGCCAGCAGCACTCACTGGCTGAAGGCAGTGTGGGCCAGGGCACAAAACTGGAGGGGATGAGAATGGACTAAAGTCACAACCAAGGAATCCTCATGCTCTAAAAAGGCAGATCCATGGAGCCAGGCTTAAACAATTTTTGGAACATGTAAACAAGCTTGGGGGAAAAGTCTACTATGCATAAGGGTCAATGAATATGCAGAGACTGATGTAATTAAAAGGTGTTTAAGGGTGTTATCCCCGAGGATAACAGTGTGCCCTTGGCTGAGTGCCAGGATGCACCCTGCCATAATAACCTTTGCTCTGTGCTCCTTGTCTCCCATTGTCCTTTATTACACTTTTTAAATGTTCCCAGGAGAGTGGCCGTGTTTGTCACACTGGGGTGCAGAGGGACGGGCAGCGGGGGCTGTGCCCGGCACAAAGAGGCGCTCCGAGCCCTGCCCTGCCGGGAGGGGACAAGGAGGGGACCGGGAGGGGACCGGGAAGGGCCGGGAGGGGATCGGGAAGGGCCGGGAAGGGACCGGGAGGGAACCGGGAAGGGACCGGGAAGGGACGGGAAGGGCCGGGAAGGGACGGGGAGGGACCGGGAAAGGACCGGGAAGGGACGGGGAGGGGACGGGGAAGGGCCGGGAAGGGACCGGGAAAGGACCGGGAAGGGACGGGGAGGGACCGGGAGGGGACCGAGAGGGGACCGGGAAGGACCGGGAGGGGACCGGGAAGGGCCGGGAAGGGACCGGGAGGGGACCGGGAAGGGACCGGGAAGGGACGGGAAGGGCCGGGAAGGGACCGGGAAAGGACCGGGAAGGGCCGGGAGGGGACCGGGAAGGGACGGGGAAGGGACCGGGAGGGGACCGGGAAGGGCCGGGAAGGGATCGGGAAGGGACCGGGAGGGCATCGCTGGCCCGGCCACGCTCCGGGAGGGGCTGAGCTGGCTCGGGGGACACGGTGCCCTCGGCTGGCTCGGGTTTGTGTTAGAGCTTCCAACCCGCGGTGTGAGAGTGAGCTCCAGGAATGCCCCAAATGCTATGAAAAATGGAATTATTATTGCTGTTGAGCTCTTACTCGAGCTTGGAGCAATCTGCTCCAGTGGAAGTGTCCCTGCCCATGGTGGGGGGTTGGGACAAGGGGAACTGAAAGGTTCCCCCCCAGCCCAAATCTTTCTGTGATTTCTATGAGAAGTGCATTAAAATTAAAGATTCAAAGGCTCTGTGTGACCCCAGGAGGGAGCAGTGCTCCCAGCAGCGCTCTGGTGTGCACAGGTTCCTGCAGGAAATGCTGACCCCAGCCATGTCCCCAGACCCTGCTGCCACACCTGTGCTGGCACTCCCAGACCAGAAGGTGCCAATACCTTCTCTCCATGAGCATTCCAGTCACCCTCTTTCCTTCTCCACCTTCCCAAGGCCCCAGCTCTTACCCGGGCTGGGATCGGCCTGCCCCCTCCTGCAGGGATGAGAGCAGCCAGGCTCTGTGCCAGCCCCAGCTGATGCTGAGCTGTTATGGATCCCTCCCTTACCTCAATGTTATAAAAATGTTAAATTAGAACAAGGAAAGAACTCAAAACGTGTAAGGCACAAGCTGGGGCAGAGCTGTTCCCACTGATAACTCCACCAGGAGCCAGAGCCCTGCAGGACCAGACCTGGGGTCCCTGGCTGTGACCCCAGCATGGAGTGATGTGCAGGGATGGCTGTGGCTTTACTCTGTCCCTGCCTTTGTGCCCAGCCTGCTCCACCAGCAGCACCTCAGCTGATGTTCCTCTCCTTGGCTGAAGCCTTTGACCCTTCAGCTGTCAGCAGGGACAGACCCAAATGGGACAGTGCTGGGGAAGATGAAACAGGAAAGCCTTATAAATATGATTGTCTGGCAAAAGATTTTGAGAATATAGAAACTATAAGTGAGATTGAAATGAAAGCAAGCTTTGAGATCCCTCAGTTACTGAACAACTGGAAAACAATGGTGTGGCCAGCTGAAGGTGATCCCCTTTGGATGAAACAACACCCTCTGCTTGCAGACAGGCCCAAGGGTCAGAGCAGACCCTGCCAGCTTGGCAGAAGGGGCCCAAAGAGGAATTTTTAGGGTTTAAAATGTAACACAGGATGGTAATGTAATGATTCTTACAGGCTGTATGTAAATGCTATAGGATTTGTATATTGGACTAGATTGGTTAGTGAGAATTAGAATATTCAACACAGATGATGATTTATTGTATTGGAACAGGAACCTCACTCTCTTACCTTTTTTACTCCTTTACTCTCTTGCCCTTTTGCTCTCTTACCCTCTCATCCTCTCTGCCCCTCTCTTCTCTCAGGCCTGCTCTGAGCTGTGTTTGGCAGCTCCCAGCAGGGCCCTGCCCCCAGGCCCTTTGCAATAAACCCCAAGTTCCAAGCCCTGGCCTCAGGGATCTCTGCTGTCCATCCGTCCCACCCCCTGACTCTCCTACAGGACAGGAGAGCTAAAACAGCACAGACCCTGCCACAAAGAGCCCCAAGAGCCTGAAGGAGAATGAACTACCCTTCACAGCCATGCCCAGGACCCAGAGTGAAAGTTTATTTTACTTACTGAAGGCTCATTTGGGTCCAGCAGCTTTCTGCCTTTTTCCAGGATCAGTGTCCAGCTGCTGGGCTCAGGGATGCTCCAGTTCTTGTCACCCTGCTGCCTTTGCTGGCTCTGAAAACAAGGTGAAGGTAAAAACAGGGGGAGAGCTCATCCAGGCCAGCTCTGGCACAAACCTTCCCCAGGGGTCACCAGACCTGGGGACACAGGGGAGTCCAGATGTTGTCCCTGGGGTCAGTGCCCCAAGTGCCCCACGTTCAGGGCTCAGGCATCCCCTGTTTCACCTGTCCTGGGCTGAATTTATGATGCTTGTACCCCCATGGGTCTGTTTAGACCAGAAATAAATTTTGCACCTTTAAGATTGGTCTGAGAGCAAAGGGGGGAGAGAAGAAGCTCAGTTTGTTTTCAGACACTGCTCTCACTCCTCCACATTCCTGCTCCTGGACTGTGCTGTCTGTGGATGGACAGACAGCAGGACAGAGCTCTCCTTTGCTTTTAGTCAGTTTTTAGCTAGCTGGGACAGAGAAGTTCCCTGGACTGTGGATTTCCTTTTCCTGGAACTGTGTAAACCTGCTCTGGACTGAACACCTGTGGAAACCCAGAGCACAGGGAATATTTCTGTGTCTGCTCTGGGGTGCCCTGACCCTCAGGACAGCACTGACTTTGACCCTCATTCATGGAGAAAGTTTCCCAGATTCAAGATAGACTGGAATCCACAAAAGTCTGAAACGGATTCCAGAGAGTAGTGTAGGTGTATAATTTGGTGAGAAATTGAGGTTTTGGGATTTTTAGTAGTTTGTAGTAGATGGAGGGCACAGGGTGTTGTCCTGGGTTTCTTCTTCTTCCTTCTTCTTCCTCCTTCTCCATGGGTTTGGGTGGCATTTTGTAATTGGGCAGAAAAGTCCCCATTGTGGGCACTTTGGGATCAGTTATTGGGTTAAAAGGGAAAATAATTCAGGTGTCAGCTCTTAATTGGATAGTTTAGTCTTAAAAGACCTTGGAACAAGAGATTGTTAGCCATTTTGTGCCTTCTAATGAAAAGCTGCACAACTCACAGCAGTGGGACTGTTTTACTGATAAAAATAATAAACACCTGAGTCTGAACATGAGCTACTATCTCAAGTGCCTTCAGTCCAGACCCAGAGAAACCAATAAACACCCAGAGGAGCACTGGCAGCTCCACCTGTGGCCCACCGGGCTGGGCCTGGGCCAGAGGGATTGATAAGAGACTGATAAGAGACTGAGTGAGTGTTGCTGCAACCCACGAATGTAAACTTTCTGAGTTTGTCATCTCTTTTGGAGTGGCAAGAGCTTTTATTGTTTATTTTGTTCATTTTTTTTTTTTTTTTTTTTTTTTGTGCTGGTGAATGCTTTGCCTGTTAAATAAACAGTTTTATCCACTTTTCTCCAAGGAGGTATTTTTTTCCAAAACAGTTTGGGGAGGGGCTGCTTGAATCTGCTTTCCAGAGGAACCCTTGGAGGTTCTCTCCCAAATTTGCCCTAAATCAGGACGCACCCCAACGCCAGAGAACCCCAGAGCTCTCGATGGGCAGCCCTGTGACCCAAATGGGACTGTGGAGCTCCAGACACAACCTCCTTAGCAGGCCCTGCCTCCCGTGCATCCCCTGTGCCTCCCGTGCATCCCTTGTGCATCCTGTGCATTCCCTGTGCATTCCCTGTGCATCCTGTGTGTTCCCTCTGCCTCTTGTGCATTCCCTGTGCACTCCATGCATTCCCTGTGCACCCCATGCATCCCCTGTGCATCCTGTGCATTCCCTGTGCACCCCATGCATTCCCTGTGCATCCCGTGCATCCCCTGTGCATCCTGTGCATCCCCTGTGCATCCTGTGCATTCCCTGTGCATCCTGTGCATTCCCTGTGCACCCCGTGCATTCCCTGTGCATCCTGTGCATTCCCTGTGCATCCTGTGCATTCCCTGTGCACCCCGTGCATTCCCTGTGCATCCTGTGCATTCCCTCTGCACCCCGTGCATTCCCTGTGCACCCCGTGCATTCCCTGTGCATCCTGTGCATCCCCTGTGCACCCCATGCATTCCCTGTGCATCCCTGTGCATTCCCTGTGCACCCCATGCATTCCCTGTGCACCCCATGCATTCCCTGTGCATCCTGTGCATCCCCTGTGCATCCCATGCATTCCCTGTGCCTCCCGTGCATCCCCTGTGCATCCTGTGCATTCCCTCTGCATCCTGTGCATTCCCTGTGCACCCTGTACATCCCCTGTGCCCCGTGCACCCTGTGCATTCCTTGTGCATCCCTGTGCATCCCCTGTGCATTCTCTGTGCATTCCCTGTGCCTCCCGTGTGTTCCCTTTGAATCCCCTGTGGGTCCCATTCATTCCCTGTGGACCCCGTGCATCCTGTGCATCCCCTGTGCATTCCTTGTGCATCCCCTGTCCCTCTCATGCATCCCCTGTACATTCCCTGTACACCCCATGCATTCCCTGTTCATCCCATGCATTCCCTGTGCATTCCCTGTGCACCCCATGTGCCTCCCATTCATTCCCTGTGCATCCCCTGTGCATCCCACGTGCCCCCCGTGCATCCTGTGCATCCCCTTTGCATCCCGTGCATTCCCTGTTCATCCCGTGCATTCCCTGTGTATTCCCTGTACACCCCATGCATTCCCTGTGCATCCCCTGTTCATCCCCTGTCCATTCCCTGTGCATTCCCTGTGCATCCCATGCATCCCCTGTGCCTCCCGTTCATTCCCTGTGCCCCCCGTGCATCCCCTGTGCATCTCCTGTTCACCCTGTCCATCCCCCGTGCCTCCCCGCTTCAGGCGGGCTCTGTGCCGGAGGTTTTTGTCCCAGGCTTTCCCGGGCAGTGCCAGCAGAGGATCAGAGCCCCCCCGGCCCCCCCGCTCCGCTCCCCGGCCTTATCCCGCTAAGCCCAGCCCCGGTGCCCCAATAACCGGACCCAGACAGGGGTTTCTCCCCTTAAGAAGCCTTTGCAGCTTAAAGCCGGAGCTCATCCAGCTCATGACGCCACGCCCGCGGCAGGAACCCCGAATTAGAGCAGCTGCCGGTGCCAGCCGGGTGGCCGAGGGCACGGGGTGAGGGTGGCACGGCCCGGCCGCGGCGCTGGCACCGGGGCTGGCACCGGCACCGGCCCGCGGTGCCCCGGGAGCGGCGTTTTTACATCGGGAGGAGGCGGCAGGAGGGAGGGGACCTGCTCAGGGACAGCAGCAGCTGAGTTACTGCCCAGGCGATGCAGGAGGGAGGATTTAACTCTTCCAGGGCTGAACATCTTCCCGTGCTGTCCTCCCCAGCTCCTGAGGCATCCCCTCCTCCAAAGGCAGGCATGTGAGACTGGGCAGGAAGAGGCTGTAGGATTTAAAATCCTTTTGGTGACTGCTAAACAACAACCACAAACTGAGCACCCCTCTCTCACCATCTCCATGCCCTGGGGATGCCTCAGGTTTCAGCTTTTATATTTTTCAGATTCTGTGCTGCTTTAGTGTGTGGGTCTGGGATTCATATGAGGGCATGGTGAGCTCTGTGCACAGAGCAGGGAGACAAAACAATTCCTGCTCCAGCTGGGGACCAAGGACAAATGATCCAAATCTCAGGCCCAAGAGCAGAAAAAACATGGGCTGAAGAGAGAAAAAATTACAAGAATGGGACTTCATGGACTGAGCTATAATTCAACAATTAACTCCAATAAGCAAATGGAACAGAACTTTAAAAAGTGAGAGACCCCATGATGAGGTGTCCATTTTTATGACCATTTTGGTTCACCTGGGGTGCAGCCCTGGCTGAGCTCTTGTGCTGCCCAAGGTGGATCCATTGAGGCCTTTTAATAAATCCCTGCTTTATTCTTTAGCTCTGTGCAGCCTCTGTTCTAGGCCAGCCTGCACAAGGCATCACTGGAGCATCCCTGACAATCCCCCTCGTCCCTCCTTGGTGCATTTGCCCCCTCTGCAGATGCAGGAAGATGGAACTGCGGCACAGTGGGCAGGAGATGCCACCTCTGGCTGTGTCCTCAGCCCTGAATCACAGACTTGGCTGTGCCCAGCGGGGCTCCGGCAGGACTGAGCTGTGCAGGGCGGGGCTGTCACACACAGAGCCTGCCTGGGAGGGGACCCCCAGCCCCCAAACCTGGACGTCTCCCATCCCTCCCCCTTCCAAGCTGTCCCCCCCAGCCGTGGGTATTATTTTGGCTCTGTGTGGGTGCTGCTGCTGGGTCACAGCCCCTGGGCTCTGGCAGCAGCAGCAGGGATGGAGCATTTGGTGAGCGCAGACAACACAGGGAGCATTCAGAGCTGCCAGGCTTTGTGCCTGAGCCCCTGGGGCTGCAGGAAGGGGGGGATGTGGGGTGTCCCCCCAGCTGCCAGCTGGGCTGGGCAGAGCTGGACGGGGCTGAAAGGAAGCCGGAGCCTGCTCTCAATGCACCGCTTGTCCTCCTGCCCTGCAAACCCCGCTCTGAGCCGGCAGCCCCGGCTCCCCCCGGGCTTTGCTCTCCCACGCTCCCAGTCCCTCTCCTGAGCCCGACAGCTTCTCGCTCCTCCGGGCAGAGCCATCCTCCTCCCACAGCCCGTCTCTCCCCCCGGCTAACCCCCTTCCCACCCCAGCACGAACCCGGCAGACTGCTCTTCCCTCCTGCCCTCCTTCCCTCCTCCCTTGCCTCCGCTCCCTGCAGCTCCCTCACGCCCCCACCGACGCTCTCATCTTTCTCAAACAGTGAATTTTCTCACATCCTCCCACCTTTTTATTCCATAAATGGATCCCATTGCTTTTTTTAACCCGGACAAACCCGTAAGGATCTGCGACATCCTGTGCAGGGGAGGGCTGGGAAGTGACAGCTTGGCATTTAAAGCTGCCCCTCCCAGCTTCATTCAGCTCTTCCTTACAAACGGGGACACAAACACCTCCAGTTTTTCATTTCATATGCCTCCTCCGTGCCCCTTTCCTGAATTAAGCAGCTCCAGGGCTATCCCACCGCTTTTGCTGCCTCCCTCTGCACCTGATCTGGCTCATGAGGTCCCTCCTCAGGCAGCACAGCCAGAGCTGCAGGCAGCACAGCGAAATTAAAACAAAGGAGAAGAAAAAAGCCACTGCTGTGGTTGCTTTTCCTTCCTCTCTTTCCTTTCTCAGGGATTTCTCAATCTCAGAGGGGGATTTGAGGTTGTAACTACTGCAGAGATGATATGGACACCCCACACATCCATGTTTTGCTCCAGCTGGAAATTGTTGGCTTGGAGCATCCCTCTGTTTGTGGAGTTAAATGGGAAAAGCAGTCAGAGCACGAAAATCCTTCTGAGATCATAAAATCACAGAACGGTGAAAGGGACCTTAACAATCATCTTGTTTCAACCTCTGCCATGGCAGGGACACCTCCCACTGTCCCAGGCTGCTCCAGCCCCAGTGTCCAGCCTGGCCTTGGGCACTGCCAGGGATCCAGGGGCAGCCCCAGCTGCTCTGGGCACCTGTGCCAGGGCCTGCCCACCCTCACAGGGAACAATTCCTAATTCCCAATATCCCATCCATCCCTGCCCTCTGGCACTGGGAGCCATTCCCTGTGTCCTGTCCCTCCATCCCTTGTCCCCAGTCCCTCTCCAGCTCTCCTGGAGCCCCTTTAGGCACTGGAAGGGTCTCTAAAATCTCCCTGGAGCCTTCTCTTCCCCAGCACTCCCAGCCCCCACAGCATCATTGTGGCCCTCTGAGCCACCAAACATCCAGGTGAGCTCCCTCTGCATCCCTTCACAATCCATCTTTTGTTTTTTCCCTACTGGAACATTGTCAGAAATATTCCTACTACTGCCAGCCTGCCTGCTGTAATTTGTTTCCTGCCTTTTAGCCAGCTCAATACCTGGCTGAAGCCATGTAGGAACCTCCCCTCTCCTCCCACAGGAACTCAGCTCCTTCAAGAGACCCCTTTGGAAATTCAGATGGGCTTTATCAGCCTGCCATCAGCAGCAGGACAGGAAAACCCCAGAATTACTGAGCATTAATAGCATTTTGGGCAATGAGTGTTTATGGCTTGGCCAAGGGATTGCTGGGCTGGAGCCCCTGCCCAAAGATGCTGGTTTTTATCCCCAGCAGATCTGCAATCTGTGACTGCAGTGGCTTTGGACAGGACTGACAAAACACTTCAGGAAGACTCAGAAATTTCTGCCTCTACCCACCACACACAGATTTTTGTCCCAGCATGGTTTTGTCACTGGCAAAGCTGCAGCCTGCCCTGCTGCCCTGGCTCCATTTGGGGTTAGAGAGGAACATCACTGCCCACAGGGCAGGGAAGGGCCTGGGCACTGGGGTAACGTGTCTGATCTCTGCACCAGGGCCTGCTTTGAGAAATCAGAGTCCCCCACATCCAGCCTGGTTCTGCCCTGCTCTCCCTGAGCTGGCAGTGTTGGATTTGGGATCGATTTTCTGCCTTCACTTCCCCGTGTGCTGGGAGCAGATGGCAGAGCTGTGACATCGAGGTGACAGAGAAGGACACTGGCTGAGTCACTGAAAGCACAGAGCAGCTCTGAACTGTGCAGGTGCAGCTCTGGGGGCAGGACAAGCACTGAGCCAGCCCAGGACACTGAGCCCTGTGGGAAATTCAGGACAACTTACCAATATGATGAATCAGAAGCTGTTTATTGTTTATGTTATGCACTTATTTATACATTCTAGCTCTCTGCACATGCTGGTCACACATTTCTTGCTGGTGCCTTTGTCTTGTCCACCTGTTCTGTGTGCACCTCTCAGAGTGTGGGACTGGTCACTGGGAAGGATGAAAGTTTGACAAGAAAAAGTTTCACAGCTATGTGTGCTTGGCAGAAAGCTCTCTGAATGTGGAACCTGAGAGCTGAACAGAGATGGAAGCAAGTTTTGATATAGAAGAACAATAGATGTGTAAATTGACAATTGCTGAGCCAGTCTTACTGGACAACTACAAAAGCAAAGGTTAAGTTGAGTTGGAAGGAGGTTTTATGACTAGAGCAAAGGATATGTTGACCACAAACAAAAAGATGTTTTTACCAGGCAGAAATAGATCTTAGAAGAAGCAGGAAGATACCACAGACAAACAGACATGCCATGTGGCAAGTAGAAAAAAGGTCTAAGAATTTTCCACTGCAAGAAAACTGAAAAACAACTTTAATCTTAAACTGTAACATACTAACTCATGTGACTGGATAGTTATGATGATAATGTGGTAATGATAGTAGTTGTGATAGGCTGTAAGTAATAGTAAAGGTGTTGATTGGTAGTTATGTATTAAGATGCTCAGCAAAGAAAAATATATAGTGCAATGTAACCAAAATTAAATTGTCTTCAGGCTTGCCTATAGCTGTCAGCTGTAGGCCTGGCTCTGTCACCCACGACCTGAGACTGCTGTAACATCTTCCACACAATAAACAGCATTTTGTATACAATGAACACATTTTGAAGAGCTGCCTGCAGTCCCACACCTCTCATTTCAGGCTCTTACTGGTGACAGTCCAGGTGCTTCATCGCTCCCCATTAGCCAGTTCTTGTGGTCTTGGAACTCAGTTTCTCAGCTTCTTTTTTCTTATTTTAGCACAGTTTATGTCTTAGTAACCTTGATGGATTCCAGAGGGCCCTAGAAGACTCTGATAAGAGCAGTTACAAGGGGCATGGCTGGTGCTCACTGCAGCCTGAGCTGTTCAGGTACATTGCTACACCCTGCCCTGGTCCTCTCCCCTCCCTGGATGGTGCTGCAGCTTCTCCCTCTCCCTGACCTCACTGCCCCACAACAGCTCCTTCAAGCAGCAGCCCCACAGCTTTTCCCCTTCCTCCCAAGTCTGGGGATGGAGCTGCAGGAGGCTGAATGGGCTCAGCTGCCTGGGCAAAGTGGGAATGGGGATCAGAGCTGCCACGACTCCCACACTGAGCTCCTCCTGCCTTCCTCGGCACCGTGACAGGGCATGGAGAAATGTCCTGACAGCTGAAGGAGAACCCCACTGGGAGAGCTGCACAGAGCATCAGAGAGGGGGTCCATGAGGAGGCGGGCTCAGGGAAGCACCAGCTCCAGCAGGATCCCACCCAGAGCAATGCCAGACCCAGCCCAGGCCTGGCAGCTCTGCCCCACACAGCGGGATGGGGGCAGGACTGCAAGGGTGAGGGTTGAGATAAAGGTGGTTTGATAGATAAGGCAGGAGCTGAGCCTGCAAACAGAGCAAAATAAGGAATTCATTCATCACTTCCCCTTGGCAGGTGTTTGGTCACTGAGCAGCTGCTGGTGTTTAGCAGCTCACCAGGGTTCAGCCATGACAGGACCACACAGATGCCACCCTGCCCTGAAATCACCTTCTGAAAAGAGCAGAAAAAGGGAAAACCCAAGGGTCAGGAGAAGAAAATCCCATGGGGACAGGCAGAGTTCAGGCTCATGGGCCTGGGACTCCCTGCCCTGGCTCCTATCCCCATGAGTGGAGCCCTTGTGTCCCCTGCACCCTCCCTTGTTGTTGCAGCTGTGGAAGGGGAACTCCTCCCCTCCAAGGGAAGCTGGGTCTGGACTGGCTGTGACAGTGCTCAGTGTCCCCTCAGGGTTTTGATTGCAGTGAGAGAGATTCCTGTGGTCTGAGCACACAGTGATCCTCTGGGAAAGAGCTGCAGGGGTGAAACCAGCTCAGGGAAGTGTCAGTGGGACACAGGGAACACTGTCACCACCAGCTGAGGTGGCATTTGGGCACACATGGGGTGCTGTGCCCACAGCTGATGCCGTCAGGGAGGGGGTACAGGGACACCTCGAGTGTCACAGCACCAGGACATGGCAGGGGCCAAGCTGCTGCTGGCTGCTGGGTCAGCAAGGCTGGGCTAAGCACAGATTAACCCCAGACCCACTGAGGCCAAAAGGCAGAAGAGTCCATTACAATCCCAGAATTGTTTAGGTTGGAAAAGTCTCTGAGATCATTGAGTCCAACCATTGCTGTGGTCATCACTGAGCCGTGTCCCCAGTGCCACATCCATGTGGCCTTTGGACATTTCCAGGGATGGTGACTCCAGCACTGCCCTGGGCAGTCTGCTCCAGGGCCTGACTGCCCTTTCAGTGAAGAAATTTCCCCAAAATCCCCCCTGAGCTGCCCTGGCCCAGCCTGAGGCCGTTCCCTCTGCTCCTGTCCCTGTTCCCTGGAGCACAGCCCGGCCCCCCCGGCTGTCCCCTCCTGGCAGGAGCTGGGCAGAGCCACAAGGGCCCCCTGAGCCTCCTTTGCTCCAGGCTGAGCCCCTGCCCAGCTCCCTCAGCCTCTCCTGGGGCTCCAGCCCCTTCCCAGCTCCGTTCCCTGCCCTGGACATGCTCCAGCCCCTCAATGTTACTTTAAGTCCCTGCTCTTTTCTGCATGTAAAAGATGAGCAAAAATCCCACTGCCAGCCTAGGCTGTGGAAACTTTGGGATTTCTCTTCATGTTTCTCCTGACCTTTCTCCTCCTTCTGTGTGAGAAATAGAAAAGTTGTAGCATCCCCACTTCTACCTCTCTACTCTGGTTTTCTTTTTCCAAATGCCTGCTTGAGAGATCTTCCTCCCCACTCTTCAGCCCTGGTGGAAGGTGGTTGGGGTTGGAGCCAGATGACCTTTAAATGTCCCTTTCAATCCAAACTATTCAGTGATTTTATGATTCTAAGAAACACTTTGGCATTCTGGGCCTCATTCCCGGGCAGGAGAACAGACGATGGCACCGAGGAAGGTGCTCTGTCAGCCAGCACAAATGGAGGGGTGGAGAAGCTATTTTGGATCTGGATTAAAAGGCCAGAACATGTCAGCAACCACAGCAACCCCAGCTGGGTATGTGGCCCATGCCATGGTTTCCTTGACAGCTGAGAGGAAGGAACAAACACTACAAATAAGAGCAGGTACTGCTTTTTTCCATCCCTCCCAGCCCTGGAGCTCCCTGTGGAAGGAGCACAGCAGAGACACAGCTCAGTGAGCAACTCCTGCCCTGCCACGCTGCCCTGCCCCAGCAGTGTCCTGGTAGAGATGGGGACAATGCAAAGCAATACACTCCATTTTCAGAAGGCTTCAGACCTGTTTTTATTATAGCATGCATGCTTTTTATACATTCTTACAAAACTCCTAAGTTTACACTTTACTCATTGGTCAGGAGACAGACAAAGTGCTCATTGGAAAAGGCAGTTGCAGGTTTCTCATATTTCTCCTTCTTTCTTTCTTGGTTTCTGTGTTAACAACTTTGGTAGGAAATTCTTTCAGGGGTTGAACATGGATCCCCTTGTCAAACTTCTCTCTGGCTCACAGAAGTCACTGTAAAACCTCTTCCACATGGCAGGAGTGCAGGACTCCCCATGGAACATCCATCACTGTGCCCCAATAGCCACAGGCAAGGAAAACACTAGACCTGTGAGAGCAGCGTGTTAGGAACAGGGAATTCCAGCCCCTGAATCCCTCATGGAGCCTCTGTGAGCAGCAGCCTCACACCCTGCTCTGCTCCAGGAAATGGCATCCTGTTCCTACCCTAGGAAAGCACAGCAAATATCCCATGTCCTTCAGGGAGAGGGTAAAGTCCAGAGGGTTTCCATTCTGAATATGTTTCAGGGAATGTTTTTATGCCCCTGAGTGTGACTGGGGGCTGGAAATGCATCCAACTCCCCCCTCTGGAATGGAGGGAATGGGCTGGGGCCAGACTGCCTGGCAACACCTTCCTCCTGGGGAGAAGGAGGTGGGGGATGCTCCACAAGGACTTTTGGGCATGTTCCTAAAGCCTTTCCCTTCCTTTGAGCCCCCAGCTATTCTTTGCTGCCCACCGAGGCCTCTCTGGCTGCTCTTCTCATCTCCCCCGGGTTCTTGTCCCTCTGTGCTCACCCCAGTTGTCTCTTGGTGCCTCTCCAATGAGCATCCCGGGCTGCCGGAGCCCCCCTGCCCTGTAATCTCCCTTTCACTCCCGTGCTGTGCTCAGCCTAAGCAGATTAACCCGGCCGCAGCTGCTCGGCCTCTCCAGCGCAGGGCTGGGCTGTCCCCCACGTGCGGGGGTGACACATGCACGGCCACCACCCCCGTGGCAGCGCAGCTCTGGTGCCCTCTCCCGTCCAGCCCCAGCCCCGAGTGGGGTGGGATGCGCTGGGAGCAGCCATTAGTAGGATATTTGTCCCCCAAGATGGGAGATGGGCACCCAACCTCACCCACTGGTCCAGCTTTTGGTGTGGGAACCTCCCAAACTTGAAGAGGAGAGGAGCAGGACACGCAGGCAGGCGACAGGACATCCCTCCTGGGGCACCGGGGCTCCAGCAGCACCGAGGCAGGTTTTAAAAGGCAATCGGAACTCCAAGCCTAAATAAAACAGCTGACCCTACAGAGCCAGGCAGGGGTTGGGAGCCCCGGGCACGGAGCGCTCCCCTCCGGCGCATCCTCCCCGGCACCGAGGGGGTTAAGGCGGAGCTGCCGGGCTCTCGCAGCTCTGCGTTTCCGTGACAACAGCTCCCGATGGATCCCAGAGCTCGGAAATCCCATTAAACATCTGCGAGAGGCTGCCCGTGCCGCCTGCCCAGGCTGCCACCTGCCGGCACCCCAGATCCCAGCGCGGGGACGGGGCCGTGAGGGCTGGGAGAGCCTCTGGGGCCGTGAGGGCCGGTACCGGAACCGCCTCTGGGTCCGTGAGGGCCGGTACCGGAACCGCCTCTGTAGCCGTGAGGGCTGGGAGAGCCCCTGGGGCTGTGAGGGCTGGGAGAGCCTCTGGGGCCGTGAGGGTCGGTACCAGAGAGCCCCTGGGGCTGTGAGGGCTGGGAGAGCCTCTGGGCCGTGAGGGGCCGGTACGGGAGCGCCCCTGGGGCTACTGAGGGGAGGCCGGGAGGGTTGAGGGTGCCCGTTCACAGTCCCGAGCCCCAGGAAGCTTTGGGGTGCCGGTTCACAGTCCCTGAAGCTTTGGGGTGCCGGTTCACAGCCCCTGAAGCTTTGGGGTGTCCTGGGAAGGAGCAGCCCCAGCACTGGGATCTGAGCTGGTAGGGACAAACCTGCCCAAATTCACCCCTCGAAGTTCTGGGGGAGGTTTGAGTGATTGACACCTACTGGGGCTTTTGGGGTGCTTGGAGTGGGTTTGGGGAGCTGTAAAGTGTCTCTGAGGGGGAGGCAGGGTGGTGGCCCTGTGACAGCTTTGGAATGAACTCATCCAAACCACTCAAGGGCTGTGGAGAGATGTTGTGATCTGGATCCTCAGCTCTGTGCTCCATCCACTCCCCTCCAGCTTTTGTGAACTCCAGGATTTCTAAAAATGCTTTGTATTTGATTTCAGAAATTTGGACTTTTCCTTCTCCATGCTTCCACCTCTGCTCTCAACAGGAAGAGGCACCAGGAAAAGGTGAGGAGGAATTTGGGGAGGTGCCACACATTTCAGGGGATCACAGAAACGTTAAGGTTGGAGAAGACAACTTTAATATCATCAAATTCACAGCACCACTGTGTTCACCTCTAAACCACGTCCTCAAGTGCCATATCCACAATTTTTGTACACTTCCAGAGATGGTAACTCCACCAATGATGCTCCTGTTGGCATTGCTCAACCAGAAAGTCAGAAACCAGTGTCCAGGCTTATTATAATACAGTTTTAAAATATTTACAATACTTATATATTGTAAAAATATATTTATTATATTATATAAAATATGTATTATATGTAAAATGTATTATATTTATAATATTTATATATTGTAAAAATATATTATTTCTATGTTGTAAACATATTTTGTTTACAATATTCAATATAGATAAAATTGATATATACGTATAGAAACCTTATTATTCAAGGGGGCTGCTGCAGCTGAACATGGCTGTGGCTGCTCAGCTGTAAATGTTGTTATCCCCCACTGCATCCCAAACTGCTCCCCTGCACTGCTGTGCTCAGAAGTGCAGCTCTCAGCTTTTCCTGCCATTCCCAAATGCTGCTGAGCTGTCTTTATCCCAGGAAAAAGCCTCTCCCATGTTCAGGGAAGGACGGGACAGGAAGAGGAAGCAAACACTGGGCAAGCAGTGCCTTCTTCACCCCCTCCCCATCACACAGCTCCATGGCTGGATGGGAGGGAAGAGTCCCAGGGGCTTGGAGCAGCAGGAGTCCTGGAAACTCTGGCATCTACAGGCACCAGGGGAATGCAGAGGGGCCATGGCTGAAAGCTGACACAGAAAGAAAATGCTCTTTTGGAGCTCCAATTGCTGGCACAGCTGCTGGCCAGACCCCCTTCCAAAGCCTGAAACGTGCCAGCGAGGGGATGGGAATCATTAACTGGCTGTTTGTGGGATTGAACCGGTCCCAGCTCCCCCTGAGCCCTGAATAAGCTCAGATTGCTCAGGATTTGCAGGGCCTGGGGCTCCCCCCAGCAGCAGGAAGGGGCTGAAGAAATGTTGGATTTTTTTTTAACCCAGAGATGGGGCAGCTGAGAGGTGTTTTAAAAACTTTTCTTCTATTTTCAGTCTCATGAGAAGGGTGAGACAATACACGTTATAATTCACTCCATCACAATCAGAAGCCAATTATTTCCTACTTACAATACACTATAAACATTTCTTGGCCTATCAGCTTTTGTCACACCATGTTGTAAGTGCCTTAAAGCCAATAATATGAACTTACCCCTCATGGCTCCCACTACAATGCCTTTTTCATAGTTCTATGTCTCCAAAGTATCTAGCCTTTTTTACAAGGCCATCCTTTGAAACTTGTTTCTAGCTCCATTTCTCTCTCAACAATGTCTGTCCTACTTCATGGCATTTCCAAGTCAGCATTTCTTATCTCCAGGTTTTACACACTCTATGAGCCTTCTGTCAAGTTTTGAGGGTTTTCTACAAATCCATTTCCCACAAAGAGCCACTGACAGAGCCCTCTCCCCTCCTCCAAAGCTTTGAGAGGCAGAAGCCACGGGCACATGGCTTTTCTGCAGGGGTAAGTGCCCAGGAACGAGGCCAAGCAGTGCCCAGGGGAAACCCAGAGTGGTTTGATGATCCTTTCAAAGGGCAGAGGCTGGGAATGCCCCCAGCCTCAGGAGGAATGGAAATAAAAAGGAGCCTGAGCCTTGCAAATCAAACAAAAAACCCCTGAAAAGTGCAGGGGGGTGTGGGATGGGTGCTCAGGGAGGGGGGGACTCTGGACAAAGCCCTGCTGGACACTGGGCTGGGCAGTTTGGCTGTGAGCAGCCAGACCTTGGGGCTCCTGGGCTCAGTGACAGCACCGGGGGGGGTCTGAGCCTCCTGTGTGCCTGCTCTGCACCAGCACCCCCTGGTCAGAGGCAGCAGAGCAGCAGCAGGGAGGCAGGGAGGAATGTGAGAGCTTGCAAAGCATCTCAGTGCAGGAGAGAGGAGGCAGTTCAGGCTGCCAGGAGGAAGGGATGAGTTTCAGGAAAGGCAGAGAGGCAGGAAATCAAGGGAGAGGACAGTTATTGAGGCCATATGTTGGAAGCAAAGAATGCATCTGGTAGCAGGGAGCAGGCCCACGCCGTGGGGACAGCAGGGGACATGCAGAGCCACATTAACCCCCAGGGCCAAGCAGAAGGTTGAATTCAGAGCAGCCACAACTGCTGAGAGGGGTCACTGTTGCAGGTCTGTGCCTGGGCTGGCTGCAGGCTCAGGAGGTTTCCAAAATTACACTCAGTAGCTTCCAAATTTCGTGGGTAATGTAGGAAAAATGTGAAGGAAATGGCTGCTTCATCACAAAATGACAGGGTTTGTTCTACACCCATGGCCCTGAGCATGTACTGAGCCAGGGAGGAAAGTGGAAATGTGAAAATATGGGCAGTGCCAGGAGCGAGGCCAGGTCCTCTCTGCTCCCCAAAACTTTGTCTGCTGTGGGGGGATTTACTCAGCCAGGGGTACAGACACATTTGGGGTGGTGAAAGAGCCACCAGGGGCTGCACAGGTCTGTCCCACAGAGCCAACCCCACTGGGGCCATTCCACTCCTTTGGGTATTCCCAGGCTCAGACAACAGCCCTGGGAAAGAATATTTATGGCCTGTCCCCTCCTCCCTTTTCAACCACATTTGAAATAAATGTGAAATGTGTGTGGTTGGAATGGAGGATTCTGGCACAGCATCACAGCTTGGGAAGAGGGAAAAGAGCTCTGGTGCTGACACCCACTGAGCTTCCCAGGAAATCCAGGAGGAGATGGAATACAGGAGTGCAGCACTGCAGGGGTGCACAGCCTTTGGGCTGCAAATTGCTGCATTTTTTAGGGCCAAAAGAATCCATTTTGTGGGTTCTTCCTGGAACCCATCTGGAGCATCCAGCCCTGGGGGCCACAGCACAGGTGATGCCTCAGGGTTTAGTTTTTCTATTTTTCAGATTCTGTGCTGCTGTGTGTGGGTCTGGGCTTCATATCAGGGCATGGTGAGCTCTGTGCACAGAGCAGGGAGACAAAACAATTCCTCCTCTAGCTGGGGACCAAGGACAAATGATCCAAAGCTCAGGCCCAAGAGCACAAACACTGTGGGCATGGAAAAGGTTCTCTGGAGCTCAGCAGCCTTTGCACAGCCCTGGGGCTGCTGTGGGGTGTCCCTCAGATGAAGGGGGAGCTCTGCAGGCAAACCTGAAATTGCTGCTTTCGAGGCTTCTCCTCTCACTGAAATGCCCCTTGTGCTGCCCCAAGTCTCCATCCTTGGGGCTCCAGCTCCAGAGCATCCCTCTCTTCATCTGGAGCTCTCTTTGCATCCAGCCCACAGCTCCTGCTGCCCCAAACACCCAGCTGCACCCCATCCATGTCCAGCAGCTGCTCCCTGCTGCTTCTCCTCTGCCTCTCCCCTCCCCAGCCTGGCAGATCGAGTTTCCTGCCTGTCCATGGCAGCTCCTGCAGGACAGGAGGAACAGCTGCTGTGATGGGTGGGAGAGGGAAAACCTCACAAAAGGGGTTAAATCCTCTTTAAGGGGGAGTGAGGAGCATGGCAGAGCTGAGCAGTGGGGCTCTGGGAAATCTGCTCCAGTTAAGGATGTTCCTGGGGATGGCAGGGCAGCTGGAAGGGGACCCTGGGGAGGAATTCTTCCCTGGGAGGGTGGTGAGGCCCTGGCACAGCTGCCCAGAGAAGCTCAAGGGCACTCAAAGATGAGCCCAGCCTAATCTGCTCAGTGCTGGGGTGACATTTCACCTCCTGTGGGAAGGGTGGACAAGGGGAAATGGCCTCCTTTTGTCATAGCTCACATCCTCTTTGAAACGTTTTTCTCCCTAAGAGCAAGAGGATATTGTCAATTTTCCCCCACAGATTTGTCACTCTTATCTGTGTCAGCTGGGAAGTTCAGAATATTCCACTGCACATTCAAAATCCATCCCCTTGTCCTGTTCAAGCTTTTCTTCAAGTTCTCAGCAGACACTGAAAAAAAAAAGACATAAAAATAGAGGAAGACATTCCTGAAATATTTGCTCTAAGCAGGAGCAGTTCCTATCCTGGAGTCATCAGGACTCCAGCTGTACCCTCTGAGAACCCTCTGACCTCCCTGCCAGGAGTGGGACTCATCCCCCTTCTTTAGATACAGACAAACAACCCCCCCAAAAGAGAATTAACTGCTTCAGGCAATTTCTGAGCAGCAGATCTCCTGGGAAATGTGATCCTTCATCCTTCTGCCCCTGGCTGGGGGGTGTGCTCAGAGCATGGGCAAAGCTCATCACACTGATGTTCCTGGGCATTTCCCAGGCAGGTTTGAGCTCTCTGCAGCATAAATGCTCCCCAAGGCAGCACCCAGGCTCTCCCCAGCTTCCTTTTTAGTGTTTTGGTCTGGGACACACTCACCAGGGGAGATCTGAATGTTTTACCAGTCTGCAAGGTGAAACAAAAAGGGGGATTCCTTTGGATTTGCTCGAAGATGTTTTGAGACTGAAAGAAGAGCTTGAGCAGTAAAAAGATTCTGAGGGGTGCCCAGCTCCAGTGCAGCCTGGGACAGGGCAGGGGCTGGGATTTTCTGGGGGGTTAGGAGAAGATCTGGGGCTGAATGCCAACACTGGAGCAGGTCAGGCAGAGCAGAGCACTGGGGGCACAGTCAGGGGTTGAGCAGAGCTTTCAGCCCCTCAGGGACGGATGCATCTGCTCTCCATATCCTGCTCCTGCTTTCCTTCCTCCCACCACTGACTCAGCAGCAGCAGCAGCAGCAGCAGCAGCCTTTCATCCCAGACAGAACAATAGGTATCCTTCCTCCCAGGCATCACATCCCCTTATTCCATCAATAATTCCCTCCCTGTGCAGCCCAGCACAGCCACAGCTTTCAGAATAAAAAGCTTTCCACTGCAGCCACTCAAATAAAGCATCTTTGGGATGCAGCCTTGGGCTTTGCAGACTCAGCAAGGAGCTAAAATTGGCTTTGCTTGGAGCTGCCATGATCCAGCTCCCTGTTCCCCACTCCCAGCAATCACCTCACCTGCCCTGGCATCACTCTGATCCCAGGACTGGGTTTTTTGGAGATGGATGTGAGGAAATCTGGTCAGGAAAACATCTGAGCAGGAAAAGGGGACTGTGCAGGAGGGACTGGGAGCCTGGCCAGCAGCAGGGGCTTGCAGGAACTGGAAATCCTCTGGTGTTCTTCCTGGAACCCACCTGGAGCATCCAGCCCTGGGGGCCACAGCCCTTGTGATGCCTCAGGTTTCAGCTTTTCTATTTTTCAGATTCTGTGCTGCTTTAGTGTGTGGGGCTGGGCTTCATATCAGGGCATGGTGAGCTCTGTGCACAGAGCAGGGAGACAAAACAATTCCTGCTCTAGCTGGGGACCAAGGACAAATGATCCAAACCTCAGGCCCAAGAGCACAAACCCCGTGGGCTGAAGAGAGAAAAACAAGGATGGGACTGCATGGGCTAAAGCTGGAATGGGACAATGAACTGCAAGATGCAAATGGAGCAGAACTGATCCAAGGGAGAGACCCCGTGCCCAGCTGTGCATTTTGTGACCATTTTGTTTCATTTTGGGTGCAGCCCTGGCTGGGCTCTTGTGCTGCCCAAGGTGGAACCATTGAGGCCTCCTAATAAATCCCTGCTTTATTCTTTAACTCTCTAGTCTCTGTTCTAGGGCCTTCACAAAGCATCACAGGAAGGACCTGGAGCTGCTGGATGAGTCCAGAGAGGCCATGGAGCTGCTCCAGGGCTGGAGCCCCTCTGCTCTGGAGCCAGGCTGGGAGGGCTGGGGGTGCTCACCTGGAGAGGAGAAGCTCCAGGGAGAGCTCAGAGCCCTTGCAGGGCCTAAAGGGGCTCCAGGAGAGCTGGAGAGGGACTGGGGACAAGGGATGGAGGGACAGGACACAGGGAATGGCTCCCAGTGCCAGAGGGCAGGGATGGATGGGATATTGGGCAGGAATTGCTCCCTGGGAGAGTGGGCAGGCCCTGGCACAGGTGTGTGTAACCTGTCTGGAATTGGCACCCTGAGATTCTCCTTCCTCCTCCTCAGCTCTTGGATATCTTTCTAAATCCATCTCTGGACCTGATCATGGACACTCAGGCTGAGATCTTGTAAAGAGGGCAGGGTTAGATTCAATTTCAGAAAGGTTAGATTCGATTTTAGAAAGGTTAGGTTACACTGTAGGAAGCTTAGATTAGATTTTAGGAAGAAATTCTTCCCTGTCAGGATGGGGAGGTCCTGGCAAAGGGTGGCAAGAGCTGTGGCTGTCCCTGGATCCCTGGCAGTGCCCAAGGCCAGGCTGGACAGCCTTGGAGACCTGGCAGAGCGGGAGGTGTCCCTGCCATGGCAGGGGTGGAGCAGAGGCCTTTCAACCCCCTCCTGAGCCCTTCTGTGCCCCCTGGCAGGGGCAGAGCTGTGCAGGCACAGCCCTGGCAGGGATGGAGCTTTCCCTTGCCATCCCCAGCTCCCACCTGCTGCATCAGATGCAGAGAGCATTAAAGGACTCCTGCAGCCCCACAGGCCTCAGCCCAATCAGGCATTTGTGTCCTGCTGGCCTGAGGCAGAGCCCAGCACGGGGACAAGCCCAGAAAGCAGCAGGAGGATGAGGCAAAGATGTGTTTCAGCAGAGATCAAGAGATGCTTCCTGAGCTGAGCATGTCTGTGCCCCAGGTCCTGCAGCAGCTCATGGAGAGACCTGCAGCTTTTTGGAGCCCCACAGGCCTGGAAACAGGCACTTAATGAGAAACAGCTGCTCTTGTGCTGCTTCCCAACGTGTTACAGCAACAGGAACGTTTTCTGAACAGGCAAATTCTGTCTTCAGAGCAGTTCTGCACTCAGACCCCATCCTTGGGCCTTTTGGATTGGAAGGACCTTAAAGCTCATCCCATCCCACCCCTGCCATGGCAGGGACAGTTCCCACCATCCCAGGCTGCTCCAAGCCCCAATGCCCAGCCTGGCCTTGGGCACTGCCAGGGATCCAGGGGCAGCCCCAGCTGCTCTGGGCACCCTGTGCCAGGGCCTGCCCACCCTGCCAGGGAGGAATTTCTTCCTAAAATCTAATCTAGGCTTCCTAAAGTCTAACCTAACCTTCATAAAATCTAATCTAACCTTCCTAAAGTTGAATCTAACATTCCTACAGTGTAACCTAACCTTTCTAAAATCGAATCTAACCTTTCTGAAATCAAATCTAACCCTGCCCTCTTTACAAGATCTCAGCCTGAGTGTCCATGATCAGGGCCAGAGATGGATTTACAGAGATGTCCAGGAGCTGAGGAGGAGGAAGGAGAATCTCAGGGTGCCAATTCCAGACAGGTTACACACACCTGGGGGTGGAAGAGGTTTTACAATAACTTCTGTGAGCCAGAGAGGAGTTTGATAAGAGATTAATGTTTACCCCTGAAAGAATTTCTTACCAAGGTCGTTGACACAGAAACCAAGAAAGAAAGAAGGGGAAATAAGAGAAACCTGCAACTGCCTGTTCTAATGAGCACTTTGTTTGTCTCTCCTGACCAATGAGTAAAGTGTAAACTTCTGAGGTTTGTAAGAATGTATGAAAAGCATTCAGGCTATAATAAAAACAGTTCAAAGCCTTCTGAAAATGGAATGTGTTGCTTTGTATTGTCTCTGTCTCAACTCTGACACCTGGGCACAGGAGCTGCTTCCAGAAAGATCCTGAGCCAGGGCTGAATGAATCAGCAAGGACAGAATCCTCCTCCTCCTCCCCAGAGAGCAGCCTCTGAGCCCTGAGAGCATCTGAACTGGGTAAAAATAGTGCTCTGATCAATTAAAGGGAAAAAATTACAGGAAAAGCCATTTCCAAGGTGTTCCACCCTCCCTGTGCTTCTCAAACCTTGTGTTGGGGACAGCACTGGCTTCATTTTCCACTGCCCTGTTTCTCCTTTGAGGTCCTGGTTTTGGGAGCCCCATCCCTGGGTCAGGCCCCTGCTCTCCCCATTCCCACCCCACTCCCTTCCCCCCATTATCCCCCAGCAGGGATAAACAGCACTGGGAACACTTAAATTCTTCACTTAAATTCTTCTGCAGGAGACTTTTTTAGTTCTGACAACTTAGATTTGACTTCTTGCACTGCAGAAAGGGGAAAAAATCACAATGAGATTTTCCTACTGACATTGCAGAGCCAAAATGTTTTATTTCTGTTTGGAATTCAATGTGTCCGGGGAAAATGACTTTTTCCACTGAAGTTTTCCCATTTCAAAGACCAGATTTCTCCAATGTGGACAACCCAGGATTTCTGTGAAAAATCCAGGACAATTGAGACCCTCTCAGGATATTTGGGGAATATAAATAGGGAGCTCTTAACTCTCCCTTTTTGCTGCCTTTAAAAAAAGAAGGATGGGGGTGTGAAGCCAAGCAACCACATTTCTGAATGGGAACAAAGGCAGGGAAAATAGATTTTCTAGAACATATATATAAAAAAATATTGCTTGGATCTTCAAAATCCATCCAGTCCAAAATTCCCTCATCTAGATGCTCCCCATTTCAAAATGTGATGCTAAAGCTGCCTTCCCTACAGGAATAGGGTTGGTTTATCTGGAAATTTAGGGAACAAAGCTGGAATTCATCAGTGCAAGGGAATAATTGATGAATTGATGTCCATGGAGGTGAAAGCCACTGGTAGCCTGCCTTGCTTTTCTTTTTCTTTCTTTCTTTCTTTCTTTCTTTCTTTCTTTCTTTCTTTCTTTCTTTCTTTCTTTCTTTCTTTCTTTCTTTCTTTCTTTCTTTCTTTCTTTCTTTCTTTCTTTCTTTCTCTTTTTCTTCCTTTCTTTCTTCCTTTCTTTCTCTCTCACTCTCCCTCTCTCTCTCTCTCCTTCTCTCTCTCTTTCTCTCTTTCTTTCTTCCTTTCTTTCTTCCTTTCTTTCTCTCTCACTCTGCCCCTCTCTCTCTCTCTCCTTCTCTCTTTCTTTTCTTTTTTTCTTTTTCTCATTTCTTTTTTTTTTTCTTTTACCAGGACTTGAATTCATCTCTGCTTGGTCATAACTAAAAACCATTCCCAGAAAGCAGGATGGGGAAGAAAAATAGAAATAAAGGAAATGGAAATAAAGGCCCTGCTGCCAGACAGGATGTGGGGCAGGCAGAAGAGATTTTCCAATGTCTTTCTCCTTGGGAAAGCTGCCAAATCCCGGCCTAGGACTAACCCTGAGGCCACCCAGTGCCCTAAGCTGCCGATCTCTAACCCTTATCTCAAAACCAGCCCAGCCGGGTGCTGTGTGTGGCAGCGATTACAAGAGTTAATTACAAGGGCTGGGAATGCTCCTCTCACCTTTCCTGCCCTTTCTTGGAGCTCTGACCTCAGGCCGGGACCCTCAGACGACAACAAGAGGGGACAAGGGGCATTAAAGCAGCGCTAATCATCACCAGGGCTCAGCAGGCTAATTAACGGGGAATTAGCATCTGCTCCTAATCAAAGCCCCCTCCAGTCAGCACTTCCAGCCTCGGGACTGACCATGGGGAGGTTCAGAGAGTGGGAGAAGGACCCGGGGGACCCTGGAGAAAGGGATCAGTGAGGGATTCCTGCTGCTTCTCAGCCCAGATGGCCACTGGGGAGTTTTCCCTTCTCCTTTTTGCTCTTTTCCCCTATTTATTCCTCCTCCCTGTGCCTGAAAAAGGAATTTTCCTGCTGTAGTTGGTGTTTAGCACAAGCAGCAGACGCTGAGGATGGATTTGTGTGTGAGGCTGGCTGGGCACCTTTAGCCTAACACCAGGGAAATGCAGAGATGCTGCAAGGAGCACAGAGGAGGAGGTGGAGTGGGGAAAAAGCAGGAATAAATGCAATTTTTCTCTCAGGAGAAGGTGCTGAGAGCATCTCTGCGTGTATGAAAAGTCGCAGAATAGTTTGGGCTGGAAGGGGCTTTAAAGGAGCATCTCACTGCCCCCCTGCCATGGCAGGGACACTTCCCACTGTCCCAGGCTGCTCCAGCCTGGCCTTGGGCACTGCCAGGGATCCAGGGGCAGCCCCAGCTGCTCTGGGCACCTGTGCCAGGGCCTGCCCACCCTCCCAGCAGGATTTCTTCCCTGTATCCAGTCTGAGTCCCCCCAGTTTTAGTTAAAACCATGAGCCGTTGTCCTGTCCCTCCACCCCTTGTCCCCAGTCCCCCTCCAGCTCTCCTGGAGCCCCCTTAGGGCTCTGAGGTGTCCCCAGACCCTCCTGTGCTCCAGGCTGAGCAGTCCCAATTGTCTCAGCCTTCCCTCATAAGAGAAGAATGTATCCAGGATGCTCATAGGATCAGCCTCGCTGCATGGCTGAGACAGTGGGAAGGTGGCAAAGCCCATGTACAGCCAGCAGCAGCCAAAGATTGCTTTGTTCCAGAGCATCTTGAACACTTTCCAGCCAATAGCACATTGCTACAGCTAATAGCTAAAAAGAAAGAAATAAATAATAAAGATTTTTAGCCAACCACTCAAAGCGCACGTACACCTGCTTCACACAAAGCTTGCTTGTCTGCTTTCTATCAACAATACACAATACTCTATTATTAAGCTTAAAACCTTCTGCTACCTTGCTAAGCATATTTTTCTGCAGTCTTAAGGTCTATCTTGGCCAAGCCCAAAGCTCAAACCATTGTTTCATGTCCTTGCTTGCTGTACCATTGTTAACTTTTCTACTTTTAGATTTGCAGCTGCAGCTAGCTCAAAGTTTCTGGGGTTTTTTGTTTGGTTTATTTTTTTTTTGTTTGGTTTTGTTTTGGGTTTTTTTTGTTTGTTTTTTTGGTGTGTTTTTGTTTGGGGTTTTTTGTTGTTTTTTTTCCTCTCTGTTTCTGAGGCCTGCTTTCACAACTTCCTCAAAGCTTTCTTACCTTTACTGTGTTCCCACAGTTCCCTGCTCAGTGCCTGAACGCTCAGTGCCTCACCCTGGGCTGGAGCAAGCAGGAACGGGGGCTGTGCCCATCCTGGAGTGCCCACAAATGCCAAAACTTGCACCCTGAGCAGGGATGAGCCTCAGGATTTCAGCTTTTGTATTTTTCATCTATTTGTAACCCTGCAGTTCTTTAGTGTAGAGCCCTCAACTCCATGTACAGTGGGAGCTGCTGCTTCCCCAGTTTGGGCAGACACAACAATTCCTCTCCAGGCCTGGAATCAAGGACACCTCAGGCCCTGAGAAATGTGAAACAAAAGTGACTTGGGAGGGAGCAAACTGGGGTGAAATGACTTCATTACCTGAAGCTGTAATTGGAACATTAATCCCCAATATGCAAACGGACCAAATTTATAAAAGTGTGAAAACCCGTGACCATTTTTGGGTGTAGCTCCTGTCTCATAATCTGTGCTATCATTCAATTTTGGAAGCCCCCATCTCATAATATGTACTATCAGTCAATTTTGGAAGCCATTTTTGGAAGCCCCTGTCTCATAATCTGCTATCAGTCAATTTTGGAAGCCATTTTTGGAAGCCCCTGTCTCATAATCTGCTATCATTCCATTTTGGAAGTCCTCTCCACAGCCTCAGGCCAAATGCAGTGTTCTCTTGCGGGTCTGTGTCTTTCAGCACAGAAAGTTTAAAATCCTCAGCATCCAGGCTACCAACACCCCTGGATGGGCTTCATCTGCCCTAAATGTACCTGAAAGCCCTTCAATAAATAAACTGCTTTTTATTCCCTTATTTTTCTGCCCTCAAAAAGACATCACGAAAAGGCAGAGAAGCATCCTGAAAACCCAGCTGTGCCGGGCGAGAGGTGGGCACGGGGCTGCTGCTCCCCCTGCAGCCCCGGGCGCGGCTCCTGCCTGGTAACAGCGCAGGGAGGGCGAGGATCCCTCCCCCGGCGCTGGCCAATGGCTGGGCCCCCTCTGCGAGCATCCCGAGCATCCCTGCCCCAGCCATTGGCCAATGGCCACCTCGGCGAGCATCCCTCCCCCGGAGCTGGCCTGGTGTTTGTGGGTTTTTAGGACAAGGGAAGAGATGGGAATTTTGAGTCTATGTTTCAGAAGGCTGATTTATTATTTTATGGTATAATGTTATATGAAAAGAAAATGATCTATTAGAACGATACTAAAGAAAGAGAAAAGAAGACAGCAGAAGGCTCGCAAAGAAAAGAAGAGAATGAATAATAAAATCTTGTGATTGATGACAGTCCCGACACAGCTGCACCTGTGATTGGTCATCAAGTAGAAACAACTCACATGAGACCAACCAAAGATCCCCTTGTTAGTAAACGATCTTCAAACTACATTCCACAGCTATCAGATAATTATTGTTTGCATTTTGTTCCTGAAGCCCCTCAGCTTCTCAAGAGAAAAACCCCAGAGAAGGGATTTTTCAGAAATTATGTCTGTGACAGCCAATGGCTGAGCCAGCTCTGCGAGCATCCCGAGCATCCCGAGCATCCCGAGCATCCCGAGCATCCCGAGCATCCCTCCCCCATGGCCGGGCCGCCTCCGGCAGCCTCCCGAGCCCTCCCGCCGCCTGGGGCAGCGCTGCCTCCGCCAGCCCGGCACGGAATCGGGAATCACTGACCTATTTTCGTGTCCAGGCAGGCGCAAGATGACAGACAAAGGGAGCTTTAGCTCGGGGTATTTAAAGGAAAAGTCGCTCGCCGTGAGCTGAGTGTCCCCAGAAAGCACAGAGGCTTTGGGATGTTTTCTTGCCCGGCAGCATCCTCGTGTGGGATGCGGGAAAGGGATGGAGCAGCTGGGGGAAAACTGAGCAAAACTGGCCAGAATGGACCAAAGCGGACCAAAACAGACCAAAACTGACCAAAACTGACCAAAACTGGCCAAAGCTGGCCAAAATGGACCAAAACGGACCAAAATGGACCAAAACGGACCAAAACGGACCAAAATGGACCAAAACGGACCAAAATGGACCAAAACTGACCAAAACTGACCAAAGCTGACCAAAAACTGACCAAAACTGACCAAAACGGACCAAAACAGACCAAAGCTGACCAAAACTGACCAAAATGGACCAAAATGGACCAAAACTGATCAAAACGGACCAAAATTGACCAAAACGGACCAAAACAGGCCAAATGGACCAAAACTGATCAAAACAGACCAAAATGGACCAAAACTGACCAAACTGGACCAAAACTGACCAAAACGGACCAAAATGGACCAAAATTGACCAAAACGGACCAAAACCTGACCAAAACTGACCAAAACTGACCAAAACAGACCAAAACAGACCAAAGCTGACTAAACCTGACCAAAATTGACCAAAATGGACCAAAACTGATCAAAACAGACCGAAACAGACCAAAACTGACCAAAACGGACCAAAATGGACCAAAACTGACCAAGCCAGGCCAAAATGGACCAAAACTGACAAAAATGGACCAAAATGGACCAAAACTGACTCCACTGAGCTGCAAAAGCAGGTTTTTAGGAAAGGAATAAAAGAGTTTGGAATAAACTGGGTGTAGGATAAGCCCAAGGACAGGCAGGATGTGGAAGGAGCAGATTTGTGGGAATGCTCCCACAGGGATTTGTGGGAATGGTCCACAGGGATTTGGGAATGGTCCCACAGGGATTTGGGAATGGTGCCACAGGGATTTGTGGGAATGGTCCCACAGGGATTTGTGGGAATGGTGCCACAGGGATTTGGGAATGGTGCCACAGGGATTCCTCCCCTCCCTGGCTCTGAGGGATGAGCTGCCTGGGCACACAAGTCAGCTCTCCCAGGGTTTTTGTTCGAGTTTGCTGATGGACTTGGCCCCAGTTTGGGAATGTTTAATCCCCACCTCGGGCAGGTTTTGGAGCTGGCAGCTCGGGCTGGTTGAAGTTTGTTGGATGCAGCAACAGCCCCGATTGTCTCTGTGCACGGTCCTGTGAAGGGGAGGGCACAGCACTTGGGTTCTCAGGTTGAGGTGCCACAAAAAACCCCTCCCCAAACTGCTCTCCTTAGCCTGGAAAGCACTCAGACAATCCCAGGAATCCTTTGGAAGCTCCCAGAGCCCTCATGGAAGGGGGAGATGTGCTGTGCCCATCACAGGGCACAGACAGGCAGGGGCCAGGGGGGACCACAGCCCATCCTGAGCATCCCTGGCTGGGTGGGTGGGTGGAACTGGAGCAGTTTGGGAGCCTGGGCTGCTTCATATCCCGGACTGGGGGTGTCTGCTCACCCCTCAGCACTGCCCAGCACGGAGCAGGCAGCGATGAGTAACAAAAAAAGGCTCCCACAAATGGGAATGATGACAACAGTTGCTCCATAAACGCTGGCAGCTCTCCTGGGACTCTCCACACAGCTGGGGAAGGTGCTGCTGCTGCTGCTGCTGCCAGGGTGTGTTGGTCACGGAGCTGGGGCAACCCCACCCCCTCCCGAATGTGTGCAGGCAGGAAGGAAAGAAAGAACAAGGACAGATCTTGGTGTCCTGAACAATGAAAACAGGAAAGCTCCTCCGGGCTGGGGAGCCTGGCAAGGGCTGTAAGCTGAGCCCATCCTGATCCCATCCTGATCCCATCCTGAGCCCATCCTGATCCCATCCTGAGCCCCATCCTGAGCTCCATCTTGATCCCAATCCTGATCCCATCCTGAGCTCCATCTTGATCCCATCCTGATCCCATCCTGAGCCCCATTCTGATCCCATCCTGAGCCCATCGTGAGCTCATCCTGACCCCATCCTGATCCCATCCTGATCCCATCCTGAGCCCATCCTGATCCCATCCTGATCCCATCCTGATCCCAATCCTGACCCCATCCTGAACCCCATCCTGAGCCCATCCTGACCTCCATCCTGAGCCCCATCCTGATCCCATCCTGAGCTCCATCCTGAGCCCATCCTGATCCCAATCCTGAGCTCCATCCTGATCCCAATCCTGAGCCCATCCTGATCCCATCCTGATCCCAATCCTGACCCCATCCTGAACCCCATCCTGAGCCCATCCTGACCTCCATCCTGAGCCCCATCCTGATCCCATCCTGATCCCATCCTGATCCCATCCTGAGCTCCATCCTGATCCCAATCCTGATCCCATCCTGAGCCCATCCTGATCCCATCCTGATCCCATCCTGAACCCATCCTGATCCCATCCTGATCCCATCCTGAGCTCCATCCTGATCCCAATCCTGAGCTCCAATCCTGATCCCATCCTGACTCCATCCTGATCCCATCCTGAGCCCATCCTGACTCCATCCTGATCCCATCCTGAGCCCATCCTGACTCCATCCTGATCCCATCCTGATCCCCATCCTGATCCCATCCTGACCCCAATCCTGATCCCATCCTGAGCCCCATCCTGACCCCATCCTGACTCCATCCTGAGCCCATCCTGATCCCAATCCTGATTCCATCTTGATCCCATCCTGATCCCATCCTGAGCCCCATCCTGACCCCATCCTGCTTCCAGGCAGCCTGGGGGATCTGCTCAGCCTCCTGTGGAGACAGGGGTTAAAAGAAGCCTGCAGCTGCAGCATCCTGCAGGGAGGGATGCAGGGATGGAGGAAGGGATGCAGGGAGGGGGCAGCCCCGCCCTGGGGGCTCCAAGCAGCATTCCAGCTGGAATTCCACCTCCCCCCTGGCCAGTCCTGCCCTCCCTCCCTGCAGCCCCTCTCCCTGCACCCCCCTGGGCACCGGACCCTCAGTGCCCCCCTCTGCAGCCCCACATCCCGCCCTGGCACCCCAAACCCACAGCCAAGCTCTGCCTCAGCTCCTCCCGCATCCCCCCCGGCCCATCCTCCCTCCCCCCCGTGCTGACCTTTTTATTTTCTGCGTCAGGAACATAAAATGGAGACTGCAGGGCAGGGAAATGTTTCCCTAAGATGGCTGAGGGAGAAGGAGGAATCTCACAGCAGTGCATGAGCACCCTCTGCTGCTGGATGGGTCTGGGGGCGCCAGGAGCTCGCCGGCCCTGCTCCAACCCTGCACACCCCAAGCAACAAAAAACCCCCAAATTTCCTTAACCGGGTGATTAAAATTCTTGTGATAGTCAAAATATTTGATTAAAAAGCTTCAGCATCCTTGTGACCCGCCGAGGTCTCCTGGCTGCCTCTCCCTGCTACGTATTTTACATTTATATTTTCATTGCTGTGTCACATTCAAAATCCCCCCCAAAATAACTGTATTTTGTATTAAAACCAAAATATTTTGCACACGCGGGTCCTAAAAATTATTGCCAGTGCCACACAAAATTATGGAATTTTTCAGGTTTGAATAAACCCATTAAATTTAATTTTTTTGAAGTTCCACATTAGGACAAACACGCAAAACTTGATATTTTCTCTCTTGGGATGGCAAAAAGGGTTAAAAATGGACGTGAGGGGAGGACCAGCACTCACTTGAAATGGGGTGACCAGGTTTGGTGCCCAGGGAAAGGTTTAGGGGTGAAAGGGTACATGGAAAACCCTGCAAGCTGCTCCCTGCATATCCAACTATTAATCCAGGACTGTGTCAGTGCAGGGCCAAATCCTGATGGAGCTGAGGCTGAAATTCTCTTTTAAATTTTTTTTTTCAGCAGCCTTGTCACCCCCTGAGCTCCCCTGGTTGCCTCTCCATCCCCTCTCAAACTTCTATTTTCCCTGCTGTGTTACATTCAAAATCCTCAGGAAAATGAGAGTATTTTGTATTAAATCCAGCGTTTGTCACACCCACAGCTCCTAAAAATGATTGCCAGTGCCCCACACAATTATATAATTTTCCAGGTTTGAAAAAACTTTAAATTTCATTTAAGTTCCATGTTAGGATGAGCACCCAAAACTTTGTGGTTTCTTTTGTGGGATGGGATAAAGGGCTGAAGGTGGATTTGAAGGGAGCAGCAGCCCCCACCTGACATGGGGTGACCTCATTTAGGGCCAAATCCTGCTGGATCTGAGGCTAAAATTCTTTTTGCTTAAAAATTTTCAGCAGCTTTGTCACTCCCTGAGCTCCCCTGGCTGCCTCTCCCTTCCCTTTTACTCTTCTGCTTTCCTTGCTGTGTTACATTCAAAATATCCAGAAAAAGGAGAGTATTTTGTATTAAAATCAACATATTTCACACACACAGCTCTGGAAAATTATTGCTAGTGCCCCACACAATTATTTAATTTTCCAAGTTTGAAAAAACCCATTAAATCTCATTTGTTTGAAGTTCCACATTAGGATGAGCACCCGAAACTTTGTGGTTTCTTTTGTGGGATGGGATAAAGGGTTGAAGGTGGATTTGAGGGGAGAATCAGCTCCCACCTGAAATGGGGTGACCTCATTTAGAGCCAAATCCTGCTGGATCTGAGACTGAAATTATTTTTGCTTAAAAAATTTTTAGCAGCTTTGTCACTCCCTGAGCTCCCCTGGTTGCCTCTCCTTCCATTTTACACTCCTATTTTCCTTGCTGTGTTACATTTAAAATCCTCAGCAAAATGACAGCAATTTGTATTAAAACCAAAATATTTCACACACACAATTCTTAAAAATTAATGCCACTGCCCTGCACAGTGATGCAGTTTTCCATGTGTGAGAAATTTCATTACATTTCATTTATATGAAGTTCCACATTAGGATGAGCACCCAAATTTTCTCTTGTGGGATGGGAAAAAGGGTTGAGGATGGATATAAAGGGAGAACCAGCCCCACCTGAAGTGGGGTGAGCAGGGAAAACCCCAGGAAAGGTTTGGGGATGAAAGGGCCCATGGCAAACCCTGCAAGCTCTCCCTGGGTGTTTCAAGGCAGGAGGGTGCCAGGGTAAGGCCAAATCCTGCTGGATCTGAGGCTTAAATTTCCGAGGAAATCTTGCAAAAAATCTCCCAAGATCAGTTCAAAAAGGGCCAAAAGGCATCGCTCAGGAAGGAGGTGAAAAAGCACAAAAAAATCCAGGATCCAAATTTTCTTTTTTTTTTTTCCTTTTTATTTTTTTGTCTGGTAATAATTTAAACACTGAGAGCATGAGGAAGAAAAGCAAGGAATTTTAAAAAATTGAAGGTGATGGGAGGTAAAATGGCAGCACTGAGGGGGGGGATTCAGGCAGGAATGGGGGCCCAGCACCAACCTGAGCCCTCAGCCCTGCAGAGCTGCACAGGGAAAGTCCTTATGTAACTTCTACAATTTATATAACTGCAAGAATTCCTCCAGGGGCCTTTCTGACACAGAGCAGAGCTTTTTGTGGGATCAGGGCGAGCTGACCCAGAGCTGGAGCTCTGGGGAGATGCCTGGGGGTGAATGGAGTGGAGGACAGGCAGGATGGGACACGCAGGGAGCCTGGACTTTGTTATTGCCATTAATATATATGTAAAAAGAAATAATTAAAAAATATAGAATATATAATATACATTAATATATATGATATGAAATTTATATATAATTTTAATATATATTAATATATATTATATGTTATATATATATATATATATATATATATATATATGAAAATACATAAAAAATAGGGGCATGTCCCCCCTATTTTTTGGCAGGGGACACTGAGGGTGGCACTGGGGCAGCAGGAGCTTGGCAGGGGAGTGGCACTTGGGGACAGGGAGTTTTTGCAGTGTTGCTGCATAAAATGGAGCATCAGGAGAAGGGGTGCCAGGACAGCTCATCCCATGAACAATGGGGGACTGAAAAAATTGCAAAACCTGGGCTCTGGGGCTCCAAGGGCAGCTGAATTCCCAGCACACCCCAGTGACTCAGGCTGGCAGGGCTGGGAATGCACAAGTGACACATCAGGGTGGCCCCGGGCTGGGCAGGACACGGGGAGAGCTGTGGGAAGGCAGGATCTGGGGTGGGATTTGGGATAAGGATCTGGGGTAGGATTTGGGGTAGGATCTGGGGTAGGATTTGGGGTAGGATCTGGGGTAGGATTTGGGGTAGGATCTGGGGTAGGATCTGGGGTGGGATTTGGGGTAGGATCTGGGGTAGGATTTGGGATAAGGATCTGGGGTAGGATTTGGGGTAGGATCTGGGGTAGGATCTGGGGTAGGATTTGGGGTAGGATCTGGGGTGGGATTTGGGGTAGGATCTGGGGTAGGATCTGGGGTAGGATCTGGGGTGGGATTTGGGGTAGGATTTGGGATAGGATCTGGGGTGGGATTTGGGATAAGGATCTGGGATAGGATTTGGGATAGGATCTGGGGTGGGATTTGGGATAGGATCTGGGGTAGGATCTGGGATAGAATCTGGGGCAGGATCTGGGGTAGGATCTGGGGTGGGATTTGGGATTTTGGCACTGCTGGGCCCAGAGCCCCGGGTGTGGGGGGCACTGCAGAGATGGGGGAGCCCCACAGCAGAGGCAATGCACAATCCCTGATTCCTGATCCATTTCACGACACAAAACCCTGCAAATCCCCGCTCCTGCTCCCAAAATGCCCCATCCAAAGAGCCCTAAAATCTGGGGATGCTCCTTGCTGTGATCTCTGCCCTGGACCCTCCCTCTCCCCCCGCAGCAGATGGAGACCCACTCCCAATTCTGTTCCCGTCACGGGCAGAAGAAAGAAAGACAAATGTCCCCCAGAAAGCTCTCGGGGAGGACAAAAGCTCCTTGAAATAGGAGCTGAGCTGTTTTTTCCAGGTTCCGAGCGGGGGCCGGAGGGAGGGGAAGGAGAAGGGGGGGATGGAGGGGCGGGATGCGCACGCAGGCGCCGCTTCCCGTCTTTGTCTGCGAAAGGAGGTCACGGGGGGGTGCGGGGGGTTCGGGGGGGTTCCGGGGAGGGTTCGGGGGGTGATGCGGGGCCGCGTCAGCCGCACGTCAGCGCAGCAGCTGATCCCGGCTCCCAATCGCGGCGCGCTGAGCTCATCCCGGGAGCGGCGCCAGCGCGGCTCAACTGCGCGCACCTGGCGGATGAGAGCGATACTGCAGGGACACTGCGACAGCACGGGGGGCACCGGGAAACGCCCCCCTGCCACGGCCGGGACACCCCCGGCACCCCCGCAAAGGCAGGAAGCCTTGGGAGAAATGCTTGGTCTAGCTCAGGGTTCAGGCAGGGGCTCCTCAGAGTTTAAATTGCCCCAAAAAATCGCTCCTCAGTGGTGATGCCCCAATGGGAGAACTTTGGGGGTGTGGTGGGCACTGCTGGCCCACCAGTGCCTCCCAGTGCCTCCCAGTGCGCCCCAGGCAGCGGCGCTCAGCCCCAGCAGTGACAGCCCCGGCGCTGCTTGCAGGGACAGCGCCCTGGGACAGGCAGGAGCTGGGGGCAGGTGGCACCTGCAGGGCCCCAAAAGTGAGGGGTGGCACGGGACTGGCACCAGGTGAAGCCACTGCAGTGGCAGCAGGGATGGGACAGCAGCAGGGATGGGGACAGCAATGATGGGGACACAGCAGGGATGGGACAGGAGCAATGATGGGGACAGCAGCAGGGATGGGACAGGAGCAATGATGGGACAGCAGCAATGATGGGACAGCCGCAGGGATGGGACAGGAGCAAGGATAGGGACAGCAGCAGGGATGGGGACAGCAATGATGGGGACAGGAGCAGAGATGGGACAACAGCAGGGATGGGACAGCAGCAGGGATGGGGACAGCAATGATGGGACAGCAGCAGGGATGGGACAGGAGCAAGGATGGGGACAGCAGCAATGATGGGGACAACAGCAGGGATGGGGACACAGCAGGGATGGGGACACAGCAGGGATGGGACAGCAGCAATGATGGGACAGGAGCAGGGATGGGACAGCAGCAATGATGGGACAGCAGCAATGATGGGGACAACAGCAGGGATGGGACAACAGCAGGGATGGGGACAGCAGCAGGGATGGGGACAGCAGCAGGGATGGGACACAGCAGGGATGGGGACACAGCAGGGATGGGACACAGCAGCAATGATGGGACAGGAGCAGGGATGGGGACAGCAGCAATGATGGGACAGCAGCAGGAGCCCCTCACTCCCAAAGATTCAGGCCTGGGACTCAGCCTGGCCTCGCTCCCACTCCCTTTTCCAGGTGTCCTTTGCTAAAAGCAGCAATTCCAGCCAGGAGAATGCCTGGGCCAGGATGGCTGCAGAGGCTGCGCCAGGCCAGGGCCCCAGGGATGGTGCTGGAATGGCAGGGGAAGAGCTGCTGCACTAAAACATCAGGGAAAGGCAGTCCAAGACCAGCAGGCAACACCAGTGCCTGGTGTGAGGTGTAAACCCTTGCTCAACATCCCAGCTGAGCTACAAAAAGTTCAGCTGAGATGGACACACACACACACACACACTTGTGCAGTGACAACAGCAGCTTCTTTTTTATTCTAAGTTGTTCCTAACTTTTATACCCTTAACAAAGTGTGTTTTGAAGTCATTAGTTACTGGACAAAGCAATAGCTTATTGTATTTTATAGGTATGAAGTAATTAATGGCAATAATGAATTGGTAAGAGTTTATAACAAATTATTAAGGCACAAATACTGCTCACTAAGGCAGGTGTCCTCTAACTGCAGATATCCCTTTTGTGTCTGGTTTATTGGTTTCCATGCTAGTGGCCCTGCTTTCTTCTTTGCTATGGATAAACTCACATTTTATCAATTTCTTCCCCTGCTAACTCAGTCCCTTGGCCTGCAGAGCCCATGCACAGGCAGCTCCCTGCAGGCTCTGATAAGCAGAGCTGGGAATCAGGGAAGGTACAAACCCTTCCCAGAGCACCCCACGTGTACTTACAGACTGTGTGTGTGAGATTGGGAATGATTGCAGCTGCCAGGAATTGCAGGAACAGCCTCAAACCCCTCTGCCAGGGCTCACAGGGAGCAGGCACCCCACACATCCTGCAGGAATCACTCTCACCACGAAGTCCAAGGAGAAGGTTCTCCAAAGAGGCTCCAGAAAGCAAAGGAACATTCATTTCCTGTCATAGATGTTGAGGTGGAGGCAATAGAAAGCAACACACTCAATTTGCAGAAGGCTTCAGACCTGTTTTTATTATAGCAAGCACGATTTTTATTCTTACAAACCTCATGGGTTTGCACTTTACTCTTTGGTCAGGAGACACAAACAAAGTGCTCATTGGAGCAGGCAGTTGCAGGTTTCTCTTCTTTCTCCTTCTTTCTTTCTTGGTTTCTGTGTCAGTGACCTTGGTAGGAAATTCTTTCAGGGGTGAACGTGGATCCTCTTCTCAAACTCCTCTCTGGCCCACAGAAGCTGTTGTAGAACCTCTCCCAGAACTTCCCAGCACTGCTGCTCCCAGAGCCCTGCCAGAGCACCCTGGTGCTGCCAGGGGGTGCTCCCAACCCCAATCCAGGGAAATGAGGAGGCAAGAGCAGGGAGAAGGTGAAGGGATGAGAGCCACCAGCTCCCATCAGGCAAATCCTGATTTATTTAAAGAGAATACATTCACTAGGGTGGTTAAATAGCAGAGAAAGGAGCTCAGTTATGCTGAGAGAGGAGCTGGGACAAGGTCTGGCTTTGCAGGGACTCCAACTTGACTGCAAAATGCCCTGAACAATCCCTAACTTTGGATTGGCCTTACCTGGGGCAGGAGGAATGGGCCTGAGCCCTCCAGAGGAGCCTTTGAGTCAAAATCATCCTGTGAAGAAGGACCCTGGTGAGCTCCCCCTGCTCCTTCTCCTCAGCAGAAACTTTTGGATTTACCAGCTCCTGGTTTTGGACAGATTTCTCCATTTTTCCTGAGAATATTCCAGAGGCACAGAGAAGGTTCTGTCCCTGTTTGCTGCCACTTCTCAGCCAACGTTGGCACATCAGGAACAGATGGAGGGAGAGAGGAGCCACAGAATCCCAAAGGCCTCTGAGGGGACAGAGCTGGGGACACTGGGATGGACAAGGAAGGGGAGGGAGGCTTTGGCTACAGAAGCCCCTGATGCCTGCAGGCAGATATCTGTGAGCAAGGGGAAGGGATGCCAGAGAATCCTGGGAATCTGAGGGCATGGGAAGAGCACTCAGGAATGCTGGAAAGACAAGCAGAGAACCAGGAACTGGAATTTTGGGACTGGTCCCCAGCACTGCCAGGAAACCCCAAAGCTTCAATCCCAAGAGAAACTTTGATTTTGGTCCACATGAGGAGCTCAGGGCCCTGAGCCCCAGCTTGGGTGAGTGAAGTCCCACTGGCCTTTAAGGGCATCTCCAAATCCACGTGTCAGGAGCTAAATCCATCCTGGATCTGATCTCAGGGACCTGAGGGGTCACTGACTTGCAGAATTGCTCTGCATTATGTGAGATGGGTAAGGAATTCCCTGGGGGGGCTGCATCCAGGAGTTACAAGACAACATCTCCAGGTCCAAATGGAAACCAGCAAGTCACAACTTATTATAGAAATAAAAAATAATAAACATCTAAATCTAAACACAGAATACCATCTCAAAAACTTCCACACAACAAAGTAACAACACCCTAAATACTTCTATAAACAATACCTACATCCTTCCACCAACACCATGTTAAAACCAACAAAACATTCAACCTCCACCTCTAATCACTCCTGTTATTACACCTTCCAGTTCTAATAATATACAACAAAAGCAACAACCAGTTCCTTATGCAAAAAACCAAAAAAAACCCTTAAAACCTAAAAAAAAAAAATCTTTACAAAATACAAACAAAAAATTAATCCCATTTCCTCATACTCCAAAAATAATCTGAAATAATAATACAAAACATCCTTCAAAAAACACAGCAAATTCTACCAACTAAACAAAAAATAATTTTTGGGTTTTTTTTAGTTATGCTGAGAGAGGAGCTTGGAAAATGTCTGGCCTTGCAGGGACTCCAACTTGACTGCAAAATGCCCTGAACAATCCCTAACTTTGGATTGACCTGGCCTGACTTTGGGCTGGTCCATCCTGGGACCTGCAGTGTTTAATGTGACATCAGACTGGGGGGACTGTGTGGGGACACCTTATCTGGGGCTTCCCACATTGGAAGGGGCTGATAAGAGAAGTGCAGAGAGACTTTTTATCAGGGCCTGCCATGACAGGAGGAGGAGGAGGAAGGGTTTAAACTGGAAGAAGGACGTTTAGAATGGACAGAGGAAATGCACAATGAGGGTAGTGGGGTAATGCTGAGATGAATTAATTAATGCTGTGCTTGGAAGGGAGATTTGAGCAGCCCCTGGTGCTGATGGAGTTTAGAGGGAAGGTGGAGAGAGCCTTTGAACCAGAGCCTGTGCTGACAGGACAAGGGTGGGGGATTTAAACTGAAATGGGAGCACTGGGGAGGGGTGGCACAGGATTTGTTAGGCCAGAAGTTCACAGAGGGAAGCCAAAGGAGCAAACTCTGCTCCTGGTGACAGCCAGGCCACAAAGCTGCCCCTGAGGGGCTCTGCAGTGCCCTGGCACCCCAGCCCAGCCCCCTGCAGCACCTGAACTGTCACTGACCTGTCCCACACAGGCAGGGCTGAGCCCAGCACAGACCTGCAGGAAACACCTCTGCTTTTCCTTCCTGCAGCTGAATTCTGCCCCAGGGCAATCAAATCCACACTCCCCAGTCCCATGGACATCTCCACCTGGGAAATTTGGTTAACACAAAATAAAATAGCACACTCAGGTGGGTCAGGGCCTGCCAAGTTCCCCCTTTGCTCAGCACAGAGGGAGGGAGAAGATTGAAAGCACTTTTCTATCCCCCAACTCTCATTCCCTAAAAGATCAGAGAAGGGGAAGAGGTGACACCCCCATGGCTGTGCTGCACCTTACCCTGGGAATGGGGCACCAGCCTGGGCTGTGGCAGTGCCTGGAGGGGCAGCAGGGAATGCTCCTGATTCCCTGGGCCTGCTGGGATGAGGGGAGTGAGGAACAGGGTTTGGGGAGTGAGAGCCAGACCTGGCTGGGCAGCACATCCCAAAACCAGCTCCTGTCAGTGCCAGTGTGTGCTACAGGGCAAGCAGGCACTGGTGTGAGGTGTAAACAGCAGCCAAACATCCCAGCTGTGCTACAGAAAGTTTGGGAGGTGGGAAGTTCCCTCCAGGCTCTGATAAACACAGGTGGGAACCAGGGAAGGTACAAACACTTCCCAGAGCACCCAAAACAACAAGGATGTTCTTATCCCAATTTCCTACCCAGGCACAGGGGTGCACAAAGCTCCCACCTCTGGGAACAGCCTGAGCTCCAGCAGATGGTGCAGTGAGTTTATTAACTTGGGGTTGCTGTGTTTTGGGGCTCACAGCCAGGGCAGAGTCAGGTAAAGCCTGAAGTCAGGGAAAAAAAAGGAAGTATTTAATGTAATTTTTTGTGGGAAATTAAGACAGAATATTCATTTCTCCCCAGGAGGGAATCTCTGGGAGATTCTGAGCAGGAAGGGCAGTGCCAGCCTGGCCCCATCCCTGGTGCCAAGGGTGGAATCTCACACAGGGAAGTCACAGAGGTGCAGCAGGAGCAATCCCTGGCCCTGTGCCCTGGTAACAGCCAGGCCTGAGAGTGCCCAGAACCCCCAGAACACAGCCAGGACTCTGCTCCCAGCCCAAGCCCCTCTGTGGGGCTGCAGTGCCTGCACAGCAGGGCCTCCATAGAATGGCAGCGATCCAGGTGCCACCTGGTGTCCGAGCACGGCTCTGCACAGGGAGCCTCAGCACACTGAGAGGGAATTCAGCCTGCTCCAGGTGGAAATACCCTCCCAGCAGGGGCATTGCCAGCCTTGGGCCTGCCCCAGCTGCTCTGGGCACCCTGTGCCAGGGCCTGCCCACCTCCCAAGGAACAATTCCTCATTCCCAATCTCCCATCCAGCCCTGCCCTCTGGCACTGGGAGCCATTCCCTGTGTCCTGGCACTCCAGGCCCTGCTCTGGCAGTCTGGTTCTTGGAGAAACCCTCTCTGACACTCTTGGTTATGACATTACCCTCCCATATCCCTTCCCTGCTCAGTTCTCCCTCCTCAGCTGAAGGATCCTGATCCACCAGATCCCTCCTCACACAGGATCTGTGTCAGACCTTTGATCATCCTTCTCCACCCCCAGTCTAATTCTATCACCATTTATTTCTGAGGGATTTCTCTGGACACCCATTGATCCCCTGACTTATGGCCTGCTTCATGTTGTAGTGACCAGAACTACAGAACAGTCCCCAAAAGGGCTTTGGGACAGTGGGAGTGCAAAGTGCAGAGGCTGTTACAGACACAGAAATCATGGCATTTTAAATAACTGCAGGAAAAATCTCCTGAATGGGCTTCCTGCAAAGCTTTTGCTGGACTGAGAGGCGTAACAGAGTGTCCACCCCACTTGGCCCCTTGAAAAGGAGTTCAGGGTGCTCCCCTCATGTGCAGTGATGCCAAAAACTCACCAACATTTACTCTGAGGAGCAGAATTCCCTCCATTCCTTCAGGCAGTGGATGACACTGCCCTGCCAGGGACATGCTCGAGCCTTGGGGGAACAGGAGCCAAAAAGGTGTGGGGATGAAACAGACAAACAACAGGTCAGGTAAGAAAAATACTGCCTCTTCTTTAATGTTCAAAGACATCAGTAAACAAACAGAACCGTACAGACAGAGGCTGAACCCCCCCCTCCCCTAACAGCACTTTCCAAACCACCACAGGTACCAGCTGAGCACTCAGGAGAAGGAGCAGCAAAATCTGGGATTGGAGGGATGGCCAAGGGAAATCTCTGCTGGGTGAGGGCAGGAACAGAGCACTTGCAGGAAGCAGCTTCCCTCATCCAGCAGCAGAGCAGTATCTGCTGGGTACAGCCCAGAACTGTTTCCTCTCAGAGCAAACAGCCCAGAGCTCCTGCTGACACACAGCAGGACCATGTGTGAACTTGGGGAACACAGCTGGAAGCTACATTAGAGGTGCAGGACACACTAAGTACTGACCTGGGCAGCCAAACCTCTGCTCCACAGGGCTTTAAGCCTCCCAAGGAATAAAAACAACAGGGAGGTTGTGTCCAACTCAGCAAAGTGCTGCAGAACTCGTTTGTGAATGCAGATCTGGGTTTGGGGGGAAGGAATGACCTTGTCATGCTCTGCACACATCCTTCCATCCACCCCACTGAGCTGCTCCAAGGACATCCCTACCCCACAACTGGTCTTATCCAATAATTCCTGGAGCTGTGGAGCATCAGCTGCTTAGAAGGGACACCAGGAGCAGCTCTCAGTGCAGGTTGCAGAGGACAGCAGGGTGGTACCTGAGTGCAGGTCAGGGACAGCAGGATGGATCCCAAGTGCTGCAGAGAGGCAGAGATCATAGGCACAGCTGCTCCAGCTCCCAGCTGGCTGGCAGGAGCCTGCATGGGCACCATGGAGGTGGCTCAGGCTCTGTGGCAGTCCCACAGCTGCCAGCCAGGACTCAGCAGGGCTCCGTGCCCACAGCGGTGACGGCCGGAACCGTGACGTGGGGACAAGTAAGGAGCACACGTCACCTCTGTGCCTCTCCAGGTGGCAGGAGCCCTCAGTGGGGCTGGCTCTGCTGCCACCACACGCAGTCCAAGATGGAGAGAGGGCTAAAGTGGCTCCTGCAGGGCCCAGTTGTGTGCTGCAAGCATCCATGTCCAAGGCGGGAGGCCCCGCAGCCCAGAGCCCTCAGATCTCCACGTCGCTCTCCTTGTCATTGTCGTGGTCACCATCGTAGAACTCGTTGGGAGCTTCAGGCCTGGGGGAAGAGAAATCCCTGTCAGGGAGGGGACAGAGACCTGGAACCCCTGGGGCCTGAGGGAATGTCATAGCAGGAGACCACAGAAGATCCTTGGGTAAAATCAAGGGACTCAGAAGTGACTTCTCTGCCCATGGGCTTTAAGGTCCCTGCCAGCCCCAAGTTCTGGGGTTCTATGACTTGTTCTAGGACTCAGATGGATTCCTCTGCACCCCCTCCCAGGGCCAGAAAGGGGAGCCCATTGCTCCAGAACAGGCTCTGGTACCTGCTGTAGTTTTCCTCTGAGCCCCTCTCCTCTGGATCAGGCTCATCCGTGCGGTCGTAGCTGAGCAGGTCCGAGGGCACGTCGTGGATCTGCACGCTGGGAGCGTGGTTCAGCATCTTCAGGTTCTCAAATATGGTCTGCCTGATCTGATCCAGGTACTACAGGGACACAACACACAGGGATCACTACAGGGCCATGTGTCACAGCTCTATCACCTGCCTGCATCACCTCTGTGCTGGCCAAGAGCAACACATTTGTGCAAAAAGTTACTTATCAGAGCAGAGTGAATTCAATTATTGCCACCCAAGCAGGAAGCACTGACACAACCCAGTCGTTGTTTCTCATTGTTTTTTTTTGCCCTGGGCTCTAGCTGGTTTCACAGGACAGAGCATCAACCACAGGGTTTTGGAAATTCCAAGGTGATATTGCAGCATGGCTGCAAGCACTCACCTGCCTGGAATTCTGATTCTCAATCCTCGTGCTGACATCAGGGTGAAGGGTGAAGTCTGGAGCGAAGTACTCAAAGTACTCTGGGATGGAAGGAGGCAGAGTTAGAGCACAGAGGGGCAGAAGCTGTGCAGAGAGCAGAGCTCACCCTCCCACCTGTCTGGGGGAGAGCAGAGCTTAAAAAGCACAGTGATATCCAACCCTGAGTGCAGGGGATTAGACAAAACAACAGGAAATTGTGCAAACTGAATCACCCTGGACACACATGGCTGTGTCTGCCCAGCAAAGTAGGTGGTGGGAGATCACAGAATGGTTTGGGTTGGAAAGGACCTTGAATCTCATCTCATTCCAACCCCCTTCCATTAGAGTTAACCCCACCCAACCTGGCCTTGGACACTTCAGGCATGGCTAAGGCCATCTCCAAGGTCAGGAAGTGCTGACACTTTGGCCCTGGTCAATGCAGAATAGAACATCCCAAGAATTCCAGCTGAGCTCATGAGGAGAAAAGGCAACTCCAACTTACCACTGTAGGGGAGCTCATCACTAATTGGTTCATCCACGAGCAAGGAGGTTTCATAAGTCCTGAAAAGATGGGAAAAGAGGAGCTCAGTTCATTGAAAGGGACATGGGAAATGCAAGGATAAATCCCACAGAGGTGCCCAGCAGTGCCCCTCAGCAGCAGGCACAGGGACTCACCAGCAGCGAGCCACGTTCCGCACCGTGTAACCTCCTCCTCCCAGCACCAGCAAGGGAATGTTGAAGCTCTTCACATACTCCACACACTCCCTATAAACCCCAAACAGCAAAATGCCAGAGCTGGAAACTGCAGCACAGCTTCATGTGTCAGAAATGCCCCGCTGAAGTCCCAACAGCACCATGGCTGGTGTGATACACCTGGAGCTTCCACCCAGGAATGTCCAGCACAGGGGTTGGGTTGGGTTGGGAAGGACCTTAAGGCTCATCTCATTCACCCCCTGCCATGGCAGGGACACCTCCCACTGTCCCAGGCTGCTCCAACCTGGCCTTGGGCACTGCCAGGGATCCAGGGGCAGCCCCAGCTGCTCTGGGCACCCTGTGCCAGGGCCTGCCCACCTTTCCAGGGAACAATTCCTGATTCCAAATATCCCATCCATCCCTGCCCTCTGGCAGTGGGAGCCATTCCCTGTGTCCTGTTCCTCCATCCCTTGTCCCCAGTCCCTCCCCAGCTCTCCTGGAGCCCCTTTAGGGCCTGGAAGGGACTCTGAGCTCTCCCTGGAGCCCTCTCTTCTTCCCCAGCTCTCCCAGGCTGGCTCCAGTCCTTAGGACCATCTCCATGGCCTCCTCCTCCTTCAGCACCCCCGAGCACCTCCTACAAAGCCTCATTCTCAAACCTCCTCCAGTCACACAAATGTTAAAAAACCCCTCAAAAACTGCTGTCAGGCCAAAGCCAAAGCTCCAACCTCACAGCAGAGACTCCTCAGAGCCCTTCAGGTGGTTTTTCTGAGCCCAGCCCTGCTGTACTTACCCATGACCTCTTATACTGAGGTTAAAACATCCCAGCCGGTCACAACCCAGAGAATCAGCACCACACTGGGGAACAGAAAAACAAGAAAACCAGAAAACCAATTTGGCATTGCTCTCCAGATCCACCAGGGGACAGAAGGTAACACAAATACAGCCCTCTGAGCCCTCTGCAGGCGTGGATGTGTGCACAGAGGTTTGCTTCCTTACCTGCAGGACTATGCAGGTAGGCTGATAGTAATCTACCACCTGGTTAATGACTGGCTGGAAGAGGTGCTTATAACCTTTGGAGAGAGAGAGAGAGGTGGATTTGTCATGGCTCTGGAGCAGAAGGGCCAGGAAAGCCCTGGGGCCAAGGGGAAAGGGGAGGGAACACCTACTTTGGTCATCGATGCCATCTCGGAGGGGCACGTTGAGACAATAGTAACGGCCACTCTCTGCACCAACCTCATACATGTCACCTGCAAAACAGGACAGGCACAACTGCCCTGAGGCTTCACAGCTGTGCAAAGCCAGGTCTGAGCTGGGCTGAGTCTTTCCACTTAATCAGGACTCCTTTCTTAAAACTAACTACAGCTCTATTCCTCTCTAACCGCTTTCTCCCACCATTTCCCCCCGCAGCTCAAATTTTGGGATTTTCTCTTTTCTACTCCAGCAGAGCTTCCAAAGGATTCTGAAGCAGGTTCCCACTAGAAATTCAAAACTTACCTGTGCCAGGAAAGAAATAGTTGCCATATTTGTGAAATGACACTGTCATGACACGATCTGTCAGGTAGAAAGCCTCCTGCACGCCGTCCCCGTGATGGATATCGATGTCGATGTACAGCACCCGGGGGTGATACCTGTGGAACACATCAAAGCTGGGATTCCAGGCATCTGTACACACTCAAACATCTTCCTTTGATGTGCTTGGAAATTGGTATTTAAAACATTTTCTTCTGAGGTGGTTGGAAATGGATATTAGAACAAAAAGGTTTTAGATAGGGCCAGAAATGTCTTGGAAAATAACTTGTTTAAGCAGCTGGATGCTCACAAGTTGCAGATTCTTGTTTCCAATGTGCTCATAGTTAATCTTTAAGAGTTCCAGTGATTTTAATCATACCAGGAAATGAAAGGCAAGCTGGCATGGAGGAGGTGGGAAATGGAGCACTTTGTCCCAGCTGGTGAGCACCAAAATTTCCAGGCTGGGCTAAATTTACTGGAGAATCAGCCAGAGACACAGAGAGAGAAGCAAACTCAAAATGCAGTCACCTCTGCAGAAATGGTTCCTGGAAACAGGCAACAGAAGAACAGGGACATAAATAACATTCCATGAGGGGTAACTGGGCTGTACTTGAGGCCTCTTGTGGATGGGATTAGGAAATGGGAGAGCAGGGATTGCCAGGGAAATCCTGAGGTTCCAAACTGAGCAGGGAAGGGGGAACAAGAAACCCCAGTACATCCCATAAATCTGACTTTGAGTAAACTTGCCAGCAGTCATGTAACTATTGTTTGATCAACTCCAAATCCTTTTTAATTCCATGACAGCTTGTCCAAGGTTCAGTGACAAGGAGGGCACTTTGAAGTACCAAAAAAAAAAAAAATCTCAGATCAATTCAAGAAACTAAATCTATTTCTGCAACTTTTCCTCTCATTCTGAGTTTAGTTTTAATTTCCTAAAGTGAAAAATAACCTGACTCTTTTCTATGGAGACCAAGTGTCCTTTGACCATCCATGTGCAGCCCAAATCCTGTTCTTAAGGTACTCAAACAACTCCAGAAAGATTTGAGTCATTTTTGTGTCTCCAGTGAACCAAAACTTGCATTCACCTACAAAAGGCTCACTGTGGCAAAAAGGCTGAGACTCAGAAGCCCCTGAAATGGGATTGAAGAACTCTTCTGTATCCCTCGAGCTCCCTGAGAGATAACAAAACATCTGACTCCAACAAAACTGTTGTCAGATGTTCCGATGCTCAAACCCTTTAATGTGTCTTCCAGGTAAGGCCAGGACAAAAATGAAGTTTTTGGGCTTCCTGGATTCCAGAAAGGCAAATGAGGCAGGGAAAGAGAGAAAAAGCAGAGGGAAAGCACAAAGCAGGCAGCAGAGTTCAGCCCTTGGATCTGTCCTTACTTGAGCAGCTCCAGGATGCCGATCACGATGTCGTTGACGTAACAGAAGCCTGAAGCCTGGAAGGGAGAGAAACCCCAGGAGCTTTAGGATGAGATCAAGAGAGCCCAGGCCCCAAAGACAAGAGGAATGCATAGATCTCATTACCTCAAACTTTTTGGCATGATGGAGACCCCCTGCCCAGTTTATGGCAATGTCACAGATCTAAGAGAGGAAAGAGAAGCGAGTTTACAGTGACAATATGGTGACAACAACACTGTACCCTCCTTCCCACTGCCACCTGCCCATCCCAGGGGTCCACAGCACCCTCCTGGCTTTTCCTCCTCCAAAGCTCCAGCTGGGTTCCACAGGATCAGCACCTCAGCCCCTTACCTTGTTGTTCAGCTGTGTTGCTCCCTGCAGGGAGGCCCCAGTGTAACGAGAGCAAAATTCAAAGAGGCCTGGAAACACTGGGCTGAAAAAGAAAGCACATTTCAACTCAGAATCCTCATTCCTCCCTTTTTCTGCAGAGAAAAATGAATCAAACTGGCCAGGGGTAACACCTGAGCAAGAATAAAGCTCAGTTCTGTGTGGAAGAGTTAATCTGGGATCAGGATCACTCTGACCCTGCCTGTAACTCACCGAGCCCCAGCAGGGGAGTGAGCTGCCTGCAAACACAGTGGGGAACACAGGGAATTTGAGAATGATTCCCAAAGCTCCCAAACCACCCTTGAGAAGGTTTCACTGTTCCCAAAGTCTGTCAGTCTCCTGCCCACAGCTGGGGCATGATGAGACACTGCCTAAGGAGAAGGGGGCACTGTCACAGCTCCCAATCCCAGAATGATTTGGGTTGGAAGGGAACTTAAAGCTCATCCTGTTCCACCCCCTGCCATGGCAGGGACACCTCCCACTGTCCCAGGCTGTTCCAAGCTCTGTCCAACCTGGCCTTGGGCACTGCCAGGGATCCAGGGGCAGCCCCAGCTGCTCTGGGCACCCTGTGCCAGGGCCTGCCCACCCTGTGCCAGGGAGCAATTCCTAATTCCCAATATCCCATCCATCCCTGCCCTGTGGCACTGGGAGCCATTCCCTGTGTCCTGTCCCTCCATGCCTTGTCCCCAGTCCCTCTCCAGCTCTCTTGTCAGCTCCTTCAGGTACTGGAAGGCCACAATTAGATCACCCTTTGCCTTCTTCAGGCTGAACAATCCCAGCTCACCCAGCAGAGCTGTTCGACCCCTCTGCTCATCCTGGTGCCTCCACTGGATTTGCTCCACCAGGTTGATGTTCTTTGTCCCCCAGAGCTGGATGCAGCACTCAATCAAACTCTTACCAAAGATAATTGCCACATTCCAGAAGAACTGGAAGCTCTTCCAGAACAAGCAGAGTCTGCAATTTAGAGCCAAAACGGAGCACTGCAACACCCCCAGTGAAGGGAAAGGAATCAAGGAGGCTCCACACCCTTATCCACACATGTCTTAGGCTGGAAATGGGGATGTGAATTCTGTTATCATCTGTCAGAGCTGGGGCAGTTCTCTGCTGTCCATGGGCAGCTTTTTCTTTCTCTCTCCCCCAGCCAATCCTCCCTGCAGGAGATCTCTGCTGTCCATGGCCACTGAGTGTCCCTGCAGGGCTGATCCAATTCCAGCATCCCATGGGGAGATGCTGCATTGCCCAGGGCAGGAGCCAAGCATTCCTACCTGGATCCAATGTGAGCCTGGCACAGCCCAGCAGCCTTTGCCCAGTGCATTGCCAGAGGAGCAGCTTCTGCTGCCCTGCATGGCCAGAGGGAGCCCAGGCCCATCTGCAGCAGCCCTGGAGCTGCAGAGGAAAACTCCCCCCTTGTGCAGGATCCCTGCTCCAGCAGAGCCACAGCTGGCACTGCAGGAGGGCTGAGCCCCCATGGGATGGGGCTGTGCCACCTCCCTGACACACAGGGGACAGGGCATGGTCTGACTCTGGCAGGGGTTTGGTTTTTGTTTGTTCTATTGCATTTGTATTTTTAATTTTCCTAGTAAAGAACTGTTATTCCTATTCCCATATCTTTGCCTGAGAGCCCCTTAATTTCAAAATTACAACAATTTGGAGGGAGGGTGTCACTGTCATATTTTCTGAAAAATTCCTTTACCAGGATTTCTTCTCCCGGGAAGCTGAGAAGCCTCAGAGAAAAATGAAAACAATAATTATCTGATTTGCTTCTCCTGTGTTTTGCTGCTTTGGAATGTGGTTTGGACATTGTTTATCAGCTGGTCATTGTTTGATTGGTTTCATGTGAATTGTTTTGACTTAATGACCAATCACAGTCAGGCTGTGTCAGGACTCTGGAAGGAGTCCTGAGTTTTTCATTAGTATCTTGTTAAGCCTTCTATAAGGATCCTTTCTCTATTCTTTAGTATGGTTTTAGCATAGCATTCTTTTACATAATATAATATCATAAAATAATAAATTAGCCTTCTAAGAGCATGGAGTCAGATTTATCATTTCCTGTTGGGAAGGATGAAAGTTTGACAAGAAAGTCTCACAGACGTGTGTGCTTGGCAGAAAGATTTTTGAATGTACAATCTGAAGAAGGAATAGAGATGGAATCAAGTTTTGATATAGAAGAAAAGAATTGCTGAGCCAGTCTCACTGGATAACCAAGGAGGCAAAGAGTGTGTTAGTTACAAGGGGTTTTTATGACTTAGAGCAAAGGAAAAAGGATGTTTTTACAAGTCAGCAAATGTTGCAAGTAGAAAAAAGGTCTCAGAATTTTTCACTGCAAGAAAACTGAAAAACAACTTCTAGCTTAAACTGTAATGTACTGACTTTTAGTGATTGCAGAACAGTAACATGAATATGGTAATTATAGCAGTTATGATAGGCTGTAGGTAATAGTTAAGGTATAGATTGGTTCTACTGTATGAAGATGCTCAGCAAAGAAAAGTCTATAATGCATTGTGACCAAAACCAAAGTCTCTCCAGGCCTGCCTGCAGCTGGAGCTGACAGCTGTAGGCACAGCTCTGTCACCCATGACCCTGCACTGCTGGAACATCTTGGATCCAATAAACTGAATTTTGGAGAGCTGCCTGGAGTCCCACATCTCTCATTCATGCTCTTACAATTCCCTTCCTACCACAGGGAACCCTGAAAATACCAGAGGAAGGGGTTTGCATTTTCCATTTCAGGGGAGGCTCCTGCCTTCCTCAGCACACACCTGGCTGTTCAAAGCCAGCCAGCACAGGAAGGACACATCCTCGTGCTGCCCAAAGCAGGGCAGGAATGGCACATTCCAGAAGGGCCCTGGGCAGGGCAGGGCAGCCCCTGGGCACTCACCAGTCGTCACCCACGTTGAAGGCGTTGAGGCTCTTGGTGAAGCCCTGCATGTTGTTGGGGCTCACCCTCTGCAGGAAGTCGATGTAATCCTCGGAGTGGAAGCGGCACATGTCGTGCTGGGAGGCCTGGTAAGGCTTGAACACCTTCCAGAGACAAAAGCAGCAGTTATTTCCCATCCAAACTCTGGTTCCTTGGGCTGGAAGGAATCTCAAGCTAATTGACAAGTGGCCTGCATGAGGTACATAAACACTGGTAATTGTGTTCATTTAAATTCAACAGCTGCTCCATGGAACCTGCTCTCCTCTCATTTTTCCCTTTCATAAATCCAAATCCTGCCTCTCCTGACTGCAGCTCTTGCCATAAAATTTCTTCCTACCCCATGGCACATTCTCCTGCTTGGGCAGCAAAATAAACCACAGCTTTTCCTTCCCTGGGGGATCCTTCCTTCCTCACTCACCAGTTTGATCTAGGGGTGGTTCTGATCCCTCTGTTAAATTTACTGACAGGCTCCAAATTATTTGGGGAAACCTCCCAGACAGATGGAAGAGTTCCCTAAGTTTTGTTTCCTTTAGGAAGGAAAATGGGGGAAATGGCCAGGGAGGTGGATGGACTCAAATCCAGAATCTTGTGACAACACAGGTTTGGCACTTAGGGCACATCCCTCAGCAGAGGGGAAGTTAAAAATTAACCCCACTGGGAGAGGGAATTCAATTGATAAGAGATGTTTTCTGTGATGCCTCTTATTTAAATTTGTCTTATTTAAAGCAACCACTTCATAGAAAAAGTGGAACATGAACATAACAGGAAGATGCACAAGCTGGTGTCCAAAGGGAAATTCCTCAGGACAGCTGCAGCATGTTCCTGTTTTCTGTGCTGAGCAGGAAACCTGGGCATTTCCAGAGCCACCATAAACCAGAACAAGCCCATCTCCTCCTCTCCTGGTGCTTTCCATGTGGAATTTGGTGTTTCTCAGAGGCTGCTGCCTCTGACAATCAAACAGAGGATGAGGCAACTCCTTATTCCCAGGGATCCCCCAGGAATAGTTCATTAAACCAAACCAGCCCAAAATTGCTGGCAAAGAGAGGAGAAATGGCTCCCACTGGACAGCCTGAGGCTCTTAGAGCAGGGATGTGGGAATCCAACAGAAAGGGAGGGAAAAGCAGGCTGCAATGTTCACTCAGCTGCTGGCAGAGCAGAGCTGGCTCCTTGCAGCCTTCCCAGCAATCCCACCCACCTCCCTGAGCTGGCCAAGGGGGGAAGAGGCAGAGCCAGCCCAGCAGCATCTCAACCTTGGACTTGTAAGGAGGCAGAAAAAATGCAGCCACAACATAAAATCAGCAGGGATTTTGCAATCCCAGCTGCTCCAAATCCCTGGTTTTGTTTCTTCTGACTTGGCCAGTCCCTGACTGTTTAGAGATGAAATTGTCTCTGAGATTTTCAGCTTTCCAGTGGCAGCTTGTGGAAAAATAACCCCCAAAAAAAGAATTTCAAGACTAAAAATGTACAGCTCTGCCCACTGCCTCCTTCAGGCAGGGATTTGCCATTTACAAGTGTTAGGTCAGAACACGATTTTTGGGTGTTCTTGCAAGAAAAAGCCCGACTCTGGGCAAGTTACTTGTGGAAATAAAATAAAAAAACCAAACAAACCAAAACCAAACCAAAAACCTGTGGGGAAGTTTCTTGTGAAAATAAAAAAAAAAAACAACAAAAAAACCAAAACCTCTGGGGAAGTTTCTTCTGGAAATAAATAAACCCAAACACAAACTCTGGGGAAGTTACTTGTGGAAGTCCACACAGTGACAGTAAAAATCTGGAAAAGAAACTTTGCAAAGACTCCCCACAGTTGCCCCAAGTGCTGCATTTCCACAGTTACTGCCCTGGATGTGGTTTTATTTGGGAATTTTATTAATTAAGGAAACTTTTCTCACATCTGAACACCTAAAATTCTTTTCATAAATTGTATCTCTACAGTTGCCTGACCTCAGCAGCTCCTTGGAATCCTCTACAACTGCACAGGACTGAGCTCTAAATTCATCACTGAGCACTGTCACCCACCCACCCTTGTGGGTCCCCAAAGCTCTGCAGCCATCACCGAGCACTGTCACCCACTCCTGGGGTCCCCAAAGCTCTGCAGCCATCACTGAGCACTGTCACCCACCCATAGGGTTCCTAAAGCTCTACAGGCATCACTGAACACGTCCTCGACCCGTGGGGTCCCCAAAGCTCCAAAACCATCACTAAGCACTGTCACCCACCCATGGGGTCCCCAAAGCTCCAAAACCATCACTGAGCACTGTCACCCACCTGCGGGGCTCCCAAAGCTCTAAAACCATCACTGAACATATCTCCACCCCTGGGGTCCCCAAAGCAGCCCTGGGGGCTCAATGTCCCGCTGGCTGAGCCCTCGGGGTGCCCTGCTGTCCCACCCCGCCCGGCCGGCGTGGCTTACGATCATTTTCTTGTAGAGGCCGTAGTGCAGCACCAGGCTGTGCGTGAGCGCCAGGCGGTGCGGCTTCATGGGGTGCCCCGCGCCTGGAACGGAACCGCGCGGGGATTAACGGGGCCGCCGGCGGCAGCACAACGGCCGCTGCCGCCGCCCGCCGCGCTCCGCAGCAGGTCCGGGCATGAGGGGACGGGAGGAACCGGGGAGAGGGAAGCGGGGACGGGGAACGGGGACAGGGAGGGCGGGCAGGGCCGCGCCCCCGCCTCCAGCCGGCCCCGCCCGGCCCCAGCCCCACAGCAGCGCCTCCGCTGCCCCGCCCCGGTGCTGTCCCGGCCCCGCGCGGCCCCGCTCGCACCGTAGTGGAAGTTCCCCACGTCCGGGTCGTAGAAATAGGCCACGGTCTTCGCCATGGCGGACAGGCCGCGCCGCGCGCCGCGCTCCCGCCTACGTCATCAACCCGCGACACCCGCCTGGGCCGGGCCTGGGGCGGGGCCACGGAAAAGCCACACCCAGAAAGGGGCGCGGCCTAGAGCGGGGGCGTGGGCACTCAGCGGTCCCAGTGTCACCCACGGCTGCTCCCAGTGTCACCCCCCAGCAGATCCCAGTTACTCCCAGTGTCAACCCCGGCTGCTCCAGACTGGTCCCAGCTGCCACCAGCGCCCCACAGCTGCCCCCAGGCTCGCCCCGCTGCTCCGTGTGCCCACACACCGCCCCCATCAGCCCCCATGGACCCGCGGCCACATCCCAGTGTAACCTGCCTGCCCTGTGCCTGCCCCTAGCTACCGGCTGGACTGTCCCCATAGCCCCGTGTCAGCTCCCCAGTCATCCTCAGCTCCCCCAGTTACCCCTCACTGCCCCTCACCTACTGCCAGTTACTCCCAGTTACTCCCAGTTACCCCCAGCAGCTGCTCCCAGTTACCCCCAGCTGCTCCCAGTTACCCCCAGATGCCCCCAGTTGCCCACTGGATTCCCTTCTGCAGGCCTGCAGCTGTCTCCCAGTCATTCCCAGTTACCTCCAGCTGCCTGCTGGTTCTCCCCCTGCTTATTAATCTCCACCTGCTCCCTCAGGTGCCACCATCACTCCTCCCTCCTCCTCACCTGCTCCCAGTCACTCCCAGCTGCCCCAGTCACTCCCAGTGAGCCCAGCTGGCCACTGGATTCTCTTCTCCAGGCCTCCAGTGGCCCCCAGTTCCCCCCAGTTCTTCACAGTTGTCTCCCAGTCACTCCCAGCTCCCCTGTCACCCCCACAGCCCCACACCAGGGCACAGGGGGTGGGCAGTGGGGTTCCCATGGGACACCCACACCCTGATGGGGCTCATTCCATCCCAGTCCCTGAGGGATGGGGACCTGCCAGCTGTCACCAGGTGCCACCTTGGGGGCTGCAGGCTCTCCAGAGCTTTGGGGAGAACCCTCTGGAGGCGCTGCCAGGCACAAGGAGGACAAAGGCTGGGTGGGAAATCCCTGGGGGTGAGGAGGCAGCGGGATGGGGGAAAGCTGGAGCTGACAGCAGATGGAAACAGGAGCATGGTGTGGGAATGGGGCTGGAGGGAAGGACAGATGGACAGAGCAGGAAGCCTGGTCCAAAGTTTTGGAAAACCAAGCCAAAATCAAGGCTTTGTCCTGTCAGCCTCCTGCTTGGTGCTCCCTGCAGTTTGGGATGAAGGGAGCTGTGCTGGAGCCAGGCTCCTCAGAGAGGGCAGCACCCCCAGAGCTGCCTGAGGATGGGCACCAGGGCAGGCAGGCACTGGGATGTTCCCTGGCAGCTCAGTGGGTGCCAGGCTGGCATTCCCAGGGCACGGAAACCCCCTGGAAGCAGCAAGGAGAGAGCTTCCTGCCTGTATGGGATGGGGCTTGGTGGGATGGCTGTGAGTTCTGGGTGCTGTGCTGGCTGCAGGTGCCAAGGTGGGATGAAATTGTGGGGTTACTAAAGGATATTTCTGGCTGTCTCTGTCCCCCCCTGTGGGCACAGTGCCCCCTCCACACTGCTCCTTGTGTGGATTTCCTTTTAGGATCCCAGCTCCAGCATGGAGCAAGGATTATAGGCTGGTTTAGGGGATAGGACTGGAAGGGACCTTAAAGGTCATTTAATTCCAATCCCTGCCAGGGGCAGGGACACTTCCAGAGGAGAGCCAGGACCCTCTCACTGTGACCCTGCAGGGCCCAGCTGGGGCTGGGGACACTCAGAGGGCACCTGGGACTGAGCCCAGCACCCAGCCTGGGAAACTGGGGGAAATTCAGGACTCCTGGCCACTGACCAATATGATTAAGCAGAAGCTGTTTATTGTTTACATTATACAGTTATTTCCACTTTCTAACTCTCTGCACACATTTCTTACTGGTGCCTTTGTTTGGTCCACGTGTTGTGAGTGCACCTCTCAGAATATGGGACTGGTCACAGTCCAGCTGCTTTGCTGCTGTTATTTACTTCTCGTGGTCTTGGAATTCTGTTTCTCAGCTTCTTTCTTCTTTAGCACAGTTTATGTCTTAGAAACCTTGATGGATTCCAGAGGGTTCTGAGCAAACTCTGATAAGAGCAGTGACAAGTGGCATGGCTGGTGCTCGCTGAGGCCTGAGCTGCTCAGGAAATCTCTGGGGTTTGAATGTGCTGAGCAGCACGGCTATGCTGGGAGCCCCTGGAGCTGTGACGGTGCTCCCTCATGACGCCTGTCCTGTCCTGTCCTGTCCCTGCTCTGGTGCTCCCTCATGATGAGTGTCCTGTCCCTGCTCCACCAGCTGCTGCCACCAGATAACGCCAGCCTGGGGACACAGAGCCACCCAGGACACAGAGCCACCCGGGACACAGAGCCACCCAGGACACGGAGCCACCCAGGACACAGAGCCACCCGGGACACGGAGCCACCCAGGACACGGAGCCACCCGGGACACGGAGCCACCCAGGACACGTCCAGGTATCTGCCTGGGGACAGGGGACGAGAGCAGAGACACAGCCCTGCTTGAGGAGAGCAGAGACACAGCCCTGCTTGGGGAGAGGAGAGACACAACCCTGCCTGAGGAGAGACACAGCCCTGCTTGAACAGAGCAGAGACACAGCCCTGCCTGAGGAGAGACACAGCCCTGCTTGAACAGAGCAGAGAAACAGCCCTGCTTGGGGAGAGGAGGCCCATCCCTGTTTCCAGCTGGGATCTCTCTGCTGCCTGAGCTGTCCTTCTGGAAGCCGGGTGCTGCTCCAGGCATCTTCACGGGTGTTGGAGCAGAGCAGGGAAGTGTCACAGAGGGATATTTTTAGATGCTCTTTGTGCTCAGAGAGCAAAAGCAGGCTGTGGTTTAAGGGCCATTAGCTGCTGGGCATGTTTGGAAAGCTGGATGGAGCAGGGCTGAGGATCCAGGGACACGTTTGACACCATGGGATGGAGCAGCTTTGCAGACGTGAGGACAATTTTTGGGCTGAGCATCGAAGAGAAGACCCCAAGAGGAGCCTGGATCTGGGCAGCCCAGCCTGTTTAGCTGCCACGTGGACAAGCAGCGGGGCCAGGGCAGCTGATCCCCCAAAAGGACGTGGTCCCATTGTTTGTGGGGTGACATTTGCTCCAACGGCTGCGGAAGAGGTGCAGGAAAAGAGCGGACAAGAGGTAACGTGGAATCTCACTGGGACTGGAGCCAGCTGAGGGACAGGGTGACAGAGGACAGCACTGTCCCACCAGCCTCTCCTCAGCCACTCTGTCCCCTCCCTCCCCAGCCTCCAAAGGTTGAAATTTCAGTGTTTCCAGGCAATATCTGGAGAGGGAGTGAAGCTTCCAAGGACCTCCAGGATTCAGGGAAACCCCGAGGGAGGGCCTGGGAAGGAAGGGCAGGGGATGGTTTGGGTTGGAAGGGACTTTAAATCTCATTTCCAACCCACTCCCACTAGACCAAACCCCATCCAACCTGGCCTTGGACACTTCCAGGCATGGCTAAGGCCATCTCCAAGGTCAGGAAGTGCTGACACTTTGGCCCTGGTCAATGCAGAATAGAACATCCCAAGAATTCCAGCTGAGCTCATGAGGAGAAAAGGCAACTCCAACTTACCACTGTAGGGGAGCTCATCACTAATTGGTTCATCCACGAGCAAGGAGGTTTCATAGGTCCTGAAAAGATGGGAAAAGAGGAGCTCAGTTCATTGAAAGGGACATGGGAAATGCAGGGACAAATCCCACAGAAGGGCCCCTCACCAGGCAGAGGGGGCTCTCTGGACCAGCACTGTGCCATGTTCTGGACCATGTAACCTCTTCCTCTTCCTCCTCCTCCTCCAGCTGGTGGTGCTGGATGAGGTGGGCAGGCACAAAGAAGGCAGCTGCCTACCCCAGAGCTCCAGCTGGATTGTCCTGTGTCTCAGATGCCACTGCCTTGGCTGCTGGGGTCACACAGGGCGGGAGAGGAGCTGGGATGGGGTCAGGAGGGACAGAGGAAGTCCAGACAGTGGATGTGCCACCAGCAGGCAGCCCACAGCCATGGCTGCACCTCCCTGGCTTGGTGTGGGGCTCTCTCACATGGCCAGCCTGCTCAGAAGGGGGAGCTCTGTTGTGTGGGTCCACACATCAAATGCTGGCTGCTTTTGGGGCACAGAGGTGCCTGGGTGTTGTTTCTGGCTCACCTGTGAGGTGCTGTGTGGGACCATTAAAATGCTAATGGGTTCCTGCAGTGGGACAAGGACTGAGGCCCTGGAGGGACTCTGAAGCTGAGCTGAGGTGGTGGGAGCAGGATGGAGACGGGGAACAGGCGATCCCTGGTTGGGAGAATCAGGAAGAGAAACAATCAGCTGGGGTAATCCAGCTGCAGAGCCAGGAGGGAGCAGCTTGACAGCCCCAGAACCCCCTCCTCACCCTGGCTCACCCCACCAAGGCCAGGATTTGCCCTCAGGCAGGGCCAGGCTGCTGTGCCACGCTTGTGGAAATGCCACCACACACCAGAGACTGTGTGAAAATGGGAATGTCCCCTCGAATGGGGAGTCCTGATCAGCCTGGCATGGCTGGAGTCAGGAAAGGGGATGGGGTGCTGGAAGGGGGCAGGGTGCAGCAATGCTCTGGGTGGGTGGGAACGCCCAGGAGGAGAAAGAGAGATTTATTGTGCAGGGCAGCGTGCGTGGGCACGGGGAGAACAGGAATACACTGGCCATGACTGCATCCCCTCAGGGCCCTGCAGAAACCCAGAGCTGTCAGCTCCCCCTGTACACAGAAACAGGGGCAAGGAGCAAACTGCCTCTGAGCTTTGCTTTGTGGGCTCTTCCTCAGCTGAGACTTGCATGATGCAGCAGCTTGTTGGTCCAGGGTTTGGAGAGCTCTCCTCTCCTGTGGCTCAGCAATCCGTGGCAGGAGGAGAAGTTCTTGTTCTTGCCCAGATGTTCCATTCCTGTCTCCCTGTCAGGACAGCGGGCAGGTGGGTGTCACCTGTGATGTGGTGACATCCTGAAGTCACGCTGATGGAGGAGGCTCCTGAGAGCCAACCTGGTCACCTGTGCAGAGGGACAGGAGCCCTGAGGCAGAGCTGAGAGCCTGGAGGAGGCACGGGCTGTGTGACAGACTGTAGTGGGATAATTCCCATTAGGGATTCCCATGGGATAACTCCCATGGAGGAATGTGTGCATGGATTGGAGCTCAGTTCGGTGGAGATGGGCTGGGAGGGGTTTCAAGGGTTGCATTCCTCAGGGTTTGGACGGAGAACTGGCAGGTGGCTGAAGGATGGAGAGAAGCAGGTCTGATTTCTGTAGCAAAGGAGTGGTGGGTGAAGCCTCCCAGAGCGAGGATAATGTGGTGGAGATGGAGAAGGAGGTCATGGGACCACTACAGCGTGAGATTTCCAATGGCTTAGCCACTCCTTTTTTAGGAAGGAGGGAGGGAGGCACAGGAGTCTCCCGGGGCTCTTTTTCCACCCTCTCCTTGGTGCTGGGATCCCCGTGTGGGGGTCTGCACCCCTCTGCCCCCCCACGCTGCTGTGTGATCAGTCCTGCTCTCACTGAGCCCCACTTCCACCCTTCTCCCTCCCATCGCCAGGGCTCAGTGCCCTAAAATTCAAGGGAAGGAAGGTGCCAGGGGAGCTCGGGGCTGGCACGCGTGCGGGTGAGGTTATTCACCCCGGGGCGGGCGGCAGCCTGGCAGCTTCCCTGAGCAGCGCTCCTGCGTGTCCTGCTGCAGCCTCCGGCATCTCCCCGAGCTCCTCTCCGCACCTTCCTCCGCCGAAACAGCTCCGGAGAGATTTTTTTTCTGGGCTCGGGACAGGCGGGTGCTCTTGTGGCAGAGCGCGCAGAGAGCGGCAGGCAGAGGCAGCTGGCTCCTTCGCGGGGAAGGCAGGCACGGAGCCGGGCCCCGGGGGCCGGAGGATGCTCGCCGCGGTGCCCAGCCGCGGGGATGCGGGGTTGCTAGGAGGCAGGTGAAGGTGAAGGTGAAGGTGAAGAGGAGAGCGCTGCGGAGGACCGCAGGCCCAGGTAGCGCCGCAGCGGGGCCGGGGGACAGGCGGGGGGGGACATTCTCCGTGCCGGGGAGCGGAGCCGGCGAGCGGGGAGGAAGCCGGGAGCGCCCGGGGGAGCCGGGGCGGAGGGAGCCGGCTCGGTGCTGCGGGAGGACGATGCGGGAGCGGCCGGCGGCTCGGCCCTCCGCCAGCCCGGCTGCCACGGCTCCCTGCCCGCCGCGGCCGGTACCGGTACCGGTGCCGGTGCCGGTGGAGGGCCTCGGCCGTGAGTACCGAGGGGAGCGGCGCGGCGCGGGAGGATGCTCAGCCATCCTCCGGCAAGGGCGAGCCGGGGATGCCGCCCGCCGCAGAGCCCCGGGCAGGCCGGGGCACCGGTGCCCTTGGGAAGCCGCCTGCAAGGGACGGGGGAGCGCCGCAGCCCGGGGCCGGCGGGGCCTGCGGGGACGCTGCCGCCGGCGCTGCCCTTGGGATGCCTCTTGCCGGGGCCGTGCGGGGCAGCAGTGTCCTTGGGAGACCGCCAGGAGCCAACTCCGGCTGGTCCTGCCCTCCGCACCGCGCCGGACCCTGCGGGGCTCGGGCTGAGCTGCCCTGGATGGGAGCTGCCCCCGGCTGGAGCTGCCCCACCTGGGAGCTGCCCCCGGCTGGGAGCTGCCCCTGGCCCCGCAGGAGGAACGGGAGGATGGCACAGGGTGGGGGTGAGGGCCGCGGCTCTGACCTGCCTTCCCCCTCCTCCTAGATCCGCATGTCAGACTATCACAACCCCCACTATGGGGAGTCAGAACCCCAGCACGGCATTACTGTGGTCTTCCTCCTTGTCCTTGTCTTCTTCATCATGGGGCTGGTGGGGTTCCTGATCTGCCATGTCCTGAAGAAGAAGGGCTACCGGTGCCGCACCTTCCGGGACGAGCTTGACCCAGATGACAAAGACGAGGTGGAGGAGCTCGAGGATGGTGAGTGCTGGGCAGTGGGGGCTCGCTGGGGGCTCAGCCTTGTGCCTGCTGTGGGCTGGTGCTCCTCATGTGCCCTTCTGGGCTGTGGGATGGGGCTGGGAGGGTTACCTGTCACGTGTGGCTGGGCTGGTATAAAGGGCTGGGGCGGTGAGAGCAGCATGGTGTTCCCTGGGGATTGGGAGTGTGAGGGCCAGGGATCCCTCTGATCCACGAGCTGACAACGGCTGGAGGTGACAGGGAGGTGGGAGCCAGTGCCTGGCCCTTCCCAAAGGAGCATTATCACCAGAAGGTAATTCTGATGAACATCCAGCATTTCAGTCATAACCCCTGTTCCCTCAAGGAAAACCTCTCCCAGCTGGAGCACAAGTGCCTCTGCCCCTCTGGCATTAGGATGTCTGGCAGGGAGCCAGCTGGGGTTTGTTATTGGCCATGTCTTCTTCTGGTCCCTGCTGTGTTCTTGCAGACCACAGAAGTAGGGCTGGTGTTGGAAGGGGAAGGGACTGTAGGGAATTTTTCCCATGGCTTCAGGGCACTGCAAGTCGCTCTGGGGTGGTTGGATTGGGAAGTCACTGCCGCACTGAGCGTGGGTGCCCGGCCCAAGCGAGCTCTGTCATCCGGTGCTTTCCTGAGTCTCTGCTGAAGGGGGAACACACATTCCTCCGGCTGCTTCCCAGGCTGGGAACAGCCACATGGTGCCACAGAACTCCTCCAGCTCCACGTACTGTGGCAGTGCTGGGGAGGATCAGCACCTCCTGCTGCTGCTGCCTGAGCTCAGGAGGGAAATGCAGCTCCTCGGGCTCGTCCTCGGTGCAGCCAGAGCCCCCACGTGCCCATGGATGCGCTCCTCTGGCTTTAATGTCTTGGCTGTACATTACATGGAGACAGTCTCTGAGCCTTCCAGGATGGGCTTTGCCCTCTGGACACGCCACAGCCCAGGGAAACATCTCCATGGGATGATGGAGATCTTCCGAGATCATGGTAGCAGCTCTTGAGCCTTTGAGGCAGCTGCCTGCCAGACCATGGCTCCAACCTGCTTACAGGAACATCTCACACTGCTGACCAGGCTGGAGGTCCTGGCAGGGTGACAAGTCCATCCATCCATCCATCCATCCATCCATCCATCCATCCATCCATCCATCCAGGCCTCCTGCCTCCAACAGTGGCTGGAAGCAGGTTGAGTTAATGCTGTGGGTGAACTCCACAGCAGAGCAGGCACCAGCCAAGATTACTCAGAACAGTCTTTTAAGCTTTCAACAGTGTGCAGCTCTGGGGCTCTCTCTGTCACTGTGTGTTCCCCATTTCTGTATTTAGTGGATCCCAGTGGGTTTATTCTCTGTGGACGTGTCCTGTCTATCCTTGGAGCCTTGAGCACTTGCAGCATCCTGCAGCCAGGGGGTCCTGGGCTGGACAAGGACCCTCCTCTTTCAATTTTTTAGAACCTGCTTCCCTGTCATTTCTCCAGATGCTCTGCACACACCCCCTCTCTCTGCACACACAGCTGCTGGCTCAGCCGTTTCTTTTCCAGGATGAGGGATCTGGTGTTCCCCAGTGGCTTCCCAGTGTGACAGGGGACTCGAGGCTTCTCCAACAACTCTGCTGATGCAGCTGCTCCTGGGAAGGGATGAGTGAGCAGAGCCCTGGAATCCCAGCCCTCAGTGCCACGTTGTCTCTTTTCAGATGAGGCCGAGAAGAACGATGACACCGTGGAGAAGATTGTGAGATGCATCATCCAAAATGAAGGTGAGCACTTCTTGGGCCGGCCTGGAGCCATGCTGACCACTTTGGCTTGTTTTTCCCTCTCCCTTCAGCATTCCCCTTTTTCCCTCTCTCTTCAGCAAACGTGGAGGCCCTCAAGGAGATGCTGGGGGAAAATGAAGCAGAAGTGCCAGTGCCAGTGCCCAGGTGAGGGAAGCTCACAGCAGCTTGTGGCTGCTCCACAGTGAGGGATAAGCAGCCCCTTTCCAGCTGCTACAAAGCATCTTCCCAACGGGGAGTCCTGCTCTCCTGAGGGCTTTGAGGAGTGCTTCACCCCACTGTCAAGTGCAGCAGCTCTTCCTCATTCCTGTCTCCAGAGCTCTCCAGAGCTGCTGCTCCCAGGCCGTGGTGCAGTGGGGCTGCACCAGGGTTGGGGCGTCTCCCCAGGGTGACACAACCTGTCATCTTCTGTTGCAGCCTTTGTCACCACAGCAGCAGCCAGGACGGGGGCCCACCCCATCACCACACGGTGCACCTGGGCTCCACGCACGCCCCCTGCATCCACTGCAGCAGGAGGAAGAGGCACCCCCTGCAGCGCCAGGGGCGCTCCAAGGAGGGCAAAAGCAGGATGCATCCTGGAGAGACCACCGTCTTCTCAGTGGGCAGGTACCCAAACGAGCTTTGCCAGCCATTCTCAGCTGGAATGAGCACTACAGGCTCTCCTCAGTCCTCCTGTTCCTTGTCCCTTCCCCACGTGCCCAAGGTTCCCTCCTGCTGTTGCACACGGAGATGCCCCAGCAGCAGCTCTGCAGCTGGAGCCCCTGAGCAGCCAGGTGGCTGCTGCACCTGGAAATGCCTGTGGTATGTGGCAGGCTGTGATGCACCGGTGGTGGCTTCCCTCCTTCTCCGGGAAGGTGACTCAAGCTGGGTTTTCCTGCTGAGTCAGTGCTGGGCACAGCCCCAGCTCCATGTCCTTCCAGAGCCCGCTGTCCCAGCTCAGTGCAAGCAGGGCCTTGCTGCCCAACTGGGGGCTTCAGGGACCTCACTGGCGGGGACAGAGGGGACAGCATGTCCCAGGTGCAAGCCACCACCTGCTCAGGATGAAAGAGTGGCTGTGCTGCTCCAGGTCGCTGCCTCCAACGATGTCTGTAATTAGATGACACAGCAGCAATGTAAGAATAGGGGAGTGTTCCTGATACTTCCCACAAATGCTTTCCATCCCCACCTGGTTTCACCTCAAGGGACTTCCTGAGCTTCCTGTGGTCTCACTGTGTCGTCACTAACCTGTAGAACAGTCTGTAGGCTCACCCAGGCTGCCCCATTCCCCAGCAGAAGGGTTTGGAAAGTTCCTGGGCTTGGCTCCCTCCGGCTGTGGTGGCTGGGGCAGGGTGGCAAGAAGCTGCTGGTCCCTGGATGGTCACCATGGTGAGACACAAAGCTCTGCCATGCTCAGATTGTGCACAAGGTCCTCATTCAGGGCCTGAGCCTTGACAGAACTTCATGTTGTGGTCCAGAGAGACAGTCCTTTCATGGGAATGCTGAGCCAAAGTGAGCATAGAATTGTGGAATGGTTTGGTTTGGAAAGGACCTCAAAGTTCATCTCATTGGGCAGGGACACCTTCCACTAGCTCAGGGTGCTCCAAACTCCATCCAGCCTGGCCTTGGGCACTGCCAGGGATCCAGGGACAGCCCCAGCTGCTCTGGGCACCCTGTGCCAGGGCCTGCCCACCCTGCCAGGGAACAATCCTAATTCCCAATATCCCATCCATCCCTGCCCTCTGGCAGTGGAAGCCATTCCCTGTGTCCTATCATGTGGATTTTTCCACCACCACGGGCAGGAGCCTCAGCAGGGAAGTGAGCTGGGGCTTTCTGGGCAGCTGGAGAAGCAGGGAGACCTGCTGGACTCACCAGGCCCAGCTCAGCTTGGATCACATCTCGTGGGCACTGCCAGCTCCTGGCTGCTCCGTGCCTGTGGCTGTCCTTGGAGGTGGTGCCCGGCAGGCTGGGGTTCTGCACAGCTCCTGCTCACCACTAATTCATTCCCTGGCTGGTGCCCAGCTCCATCCCCTCCTCCATGTCCTCTGTCCGTGCTCTTCCAGCCTCCTCTCAGCACTGGGAGTGCTGGACAAGATGCTCTCCTTTCCCAAAGGCACCTTCCCTCAATTCCTGTTTTTCCTCTTTAACCCTGTTAGTGTCACACCCCACAGCAGCCCTCTCCACAGGGCAGTCATCCCACTTCTCCAGGGCTTTACTTTCAATCCTGAATCTCTTTGTACAAGGTCCAGCTGCTAAGGGACCTATGTGCCCACGAGGTACAATCCCACCCTTAAATTCTGCTTCTTATTTCCAGGCTGGCCCCTTTTTCCTTCCAGATCCTCCAGGATTGCCCCTCCTGTGTCTTATTTATGACAAATATCTTGAAGTACTTTGACCCAGCACTGACCCTACAAAACTGGACTTCTTTAACCCACCCCTAGAGTTAAAGACACACTCTCAGGTCTTGTTCTCCTTTGTTTTTGGTATTGTTCTTGCCTTGGATGCAGTGGTTGAGAGTCCAGCCCCCTCCTACATGGAATGAGCCCTGGTAGGCACAGGCTCATCCCTGAGGAGTGGAAAGGATGGGAGCTGTGGAGGTCCACCAAGATCATCAGGGCTGGAGTATGGGGCACCTGAGGAGGCTTTTTTGGCCTGGAGCATTAGAAAGGGATGATCTAATTGTCCTCTAACACTTCCCAAAGGGTGGGTGGAATTTAAATGAAATGGAATAAGACTCTCCTCAGAGATCTGCACTGGGAAGGGCAAGAGGCAATGGCCAAGAGTTACAACAAGAGAAATCCAGAAAAGATGCAAGGAGAATCTGTTCTGCCATGAGGATAGTGCAGCCCTCGACAGGGCCCTGAGGAGTGGAGGAATCTCCATCCCTGAAGATTTCCAAAACCTGACTGGACAGGGCTCTGGGCAAAGTGCTTGAGGATAGGAGGGGGCCCAGATACGAGCAGGGGTCTGGAATTGAGACCTCCTGAGGGCTTTTTGCACCTAAATTGTTCTAAACTTGTGTGGGACTCAGGGTTATGTATGGAATAGGATGATTTACCACTTAGCTCAGTGCTTGCCCTCAGCCAGGTGTAGTCAGTGGCAGAGCTTGTCCATAAAGCATCTGTGTCTGACCCTCTGTCCTCAGCCCCATCAGCCAGAGTGTGTCACACCCCACTGAATCCCAGGGATGCTGATGAGGCAGCCAGGCAGGGCTCCTCTGCTTTCCCCCCAGAGGTTGGCTATGTTACTTCTTGTGCCCTCTCTGGTCCAAACCCTTCCTGCTCTCTGACTCCACTCCTGACTCTTCCAGGCTGACATTGCTCAATGGCATTACCAAGAAGTGATCCTGTCACTGTGTCTCCTTCCTGTTCCTCTTCAGGGCCAGAACATTCTTTGGTCTCCCCAAAGTGCTGGTGTCTTATCTCCGAATATCTGGACAGACCTGAAAGGTCACATTTGCTGCTGCTTGGCCTGGGAACCTTCTCTGGAGCTGGAGCTTTTCTCTTCTCCACCCTCCCAATCCTGAGCAGCTTTCTGGCCCTGCTGAGGGGTTGCTGCTGCCCACGGGCTGGGCTCCAGCCTGGAAGTGGTCTCCTTCATCTCTGCCAACTCTCCTGGCATCTGTTCTTATCTTTTGGACCTCTCTGCTTTTTCCTTTGAAGAGCAGTGCTGCCATGTGCTTGACCTTTGTGTCTTGCTGTTCTTTCCACACCAGCGGCACTTCCTGAAATTGTGCTTTGCCCTGACACTGCCTTGCAGCTGAACTCAGCCAGGTCTGTTGGTTTTCCATGTGTGATCCAAGCACAGTGAGAGCAGCTGGTGGGCTGCACGAGCTCTCAGTGCTGCCATTGGAGTGCTCTGCCTGGTGGACACCAGCTCACCATGGAGGAGATTTCCTCTCTGCTGGTCCAGTGCTGGTGAGGAGGAGTCACGATCAGCACAATCACAATTCAGATTTTCAGGCTTTGCTGACACCTTGCCCCTCCAGGCTGAGGGAATTGGGAGAGGAGAAAGCTCCAAGGGGACTTTAGAGCCCCTTCCAGTGCCTAGAGGGGTTCCAAGAGAGCTGGAGAGGGACTTGGGATGAGGGCACAGAGTGACAGGACAAGGAGGAATGGCTCCCTGCTGCCAGTGGGCAGGGTTAGAAGAGATATTGGGAATGAGGAATTGGTAAGGAGGCCCTGGCACAGGGTGCCCACAGCAGCTGTGGCTGTCCCTGGATCCCTGGAAGTGTCCAAGGCCAGGCTGGATGGGGCTTGGAGCCACCAGATTGAGGAGTTGTCCCTATCCATGGCAGGGGGTGGGGCTGGATCATCTTTTAGGACCTCCTTCCAACTCAAGCCATTCCCTGAATCTATGATCCCTTACCCCTCTCTTCTCCCCACGTGCAAGGTTGCATCACCTCTGATTATGAGCCCACCCTTTAAGCTGTCAGACCCATTTCTGCAGCTTTCCTCCTGCCCACCCAGAGCTCTGAGCTGTTACCTGCTCATGGTGGAACCTTGCTGAACACTCAGGTACCATCTGCCCATCCAGGGGATGGTGCAAAATGTGCTCTGGCAGATTTTAGCCAAAAAACTCCTCCAGCCTTTGATCCCTGTATCCAAATCACTGCCAAACCCCTGTCCTGCCCTCACTGAGGGCATGCTGTCATCCAGGCTGTCTTGGAGCATTTCCAAGAGCTGTGATCCATCTTGCTGCTGGGAGGACAAGCTCTGCTCCAGCCAAGACCTGGATTGCACTTCCCATCCTTCCCTTTCTGTTTGTTTTGCTCAAAATGAAGGGGAAAATCAATTTGGGGACACGGCTTTTGTAGGTGTGAATGGGTCAGACAGGTTGGAGATCACGGCAAAGCGAGGAGATCCGGGGCTGGAGGTAGAGAAAAGCTGGGAATCCAGTGGTGGGACAGCATGGAAAAGAACTGCTTGTAGGAGTGTTGGGGGGTAGGATGGTTGGGACAGATGGAGATGAGAGATCTCTGCAGCCAGGTCGTGGAATTTGGGGTTTATTGCAAAGGGCCTGGGGGCAGGGCCCTGCTGGGAGCTGCCAGGCACAGCTCAGAGCAGGACTGAGAGAAGAGAGGGGCAGAGAGGATGAGAGGATGAGAGAGTAAAAGGGTAAGATAGCGAGGTTCCCATTACAATACAATAAATCTTCTTCTGTGTTGAATATTCTAATTCTCACTAACCAATCTAGTCCAAGATACAAATCCTATAGCATTTACATACAGCCTATAAGAATCACTACATTACCATACTGTGTTACATTTTAAACCCTAAAACCTCCTCTTTGGGCCCCTTCTGCCAAGCTGTAGGGTCTGCTCAGACCCTTGGAGCTGTCTGCAAGCAGAGGGTGTTGTTCCATCCAAAGGGGATCACCTTCAGCTGGCCACACCATTATTTTCCCATTGTTCAGTAACTGAGGGATCTCAAAGCTTGCTTTCATTTCAATCTCACTTATAGTTTCTATATTCTCAAAATCTTCTGCCAGAAAATCACATTTTTAAGGCTTTCCTGTTTCATCTTCCCCACCATCCGCTGTGCCCTGTTCCCATTGCAGGTTCCGTGTCACACACATCGGGAAGAAGCCGTGCCTGCAGGAGCAGCCGGACGGGGCCCTGCCCGCGGGCAGCCGCCCGCCGAGCACGGAGGAGCTGGAGCGCAGCAGCGAGCTGCTCAACGGGACTGTCCCCACGGCTGGCCTGCAGAACGGAGCCATCCACACGGGCACACAGAGTGCCAGGAGCGCCCAGCACAGCGTGTCCACCAGCCCGGCCGCCAACACACCCGCCAGCTCCGGCACCTGTGACAGCCGGCGGGCGGGCACGGTTGGGTCCGGCCTGGTTGGATCTGGCCCGGTTGGGTCCGGCACGGCGGGGTCAAGCATGGTTGGGTCTGGCCCGGTTGGGTCTGGCCCAGTTGGGTCCAGCATGGTGGGGTCCAGCACGGTTGGGTCCGGCACGGCAGGGTCTGGTCGGGCAGGGTCCCTGCTGGGTGCTGGATCCGCTCCCGGGAGCTCAAGCCGGCAGCGCAGGCTGCTGAGCCTGCCGGTGCTGGGAGCATCGAGTCCCAACATCCCGGGAGAGCTGGCGAGGGAAGGAGCCGGCGTCTGCCTGGAGGAGATGGGACTGGCGTCGGCAGATGAAGTGTCGGATATTCACGGGAGCCTGAGCCTGCAGGAGCAGGCCGAGGAGCTGGGGAGAGACGAGAGCGGCAGGAAACAGTCCGGAGGGGAGGATGGGAAGCAGCAGGTATGTTCCTCCTCCTCCTCCTCCCCCTGGTCCCCATGTGGTCCCCTGGGCTGGAGGGGGGTTGTTTTTCCCACCTATTTTTCAGTGTCTGAGGCAGTCACAGTCACTGTGACAGGTCTCACCCTGCTTCAGGGGCAGTGGGAGGTGCTGCACACTTGCTGCCCATTCCCCTTGGCAAGGAACTCCTTTTCCTTTGGGGACATCCATTGGGATTTTGACCTGGCAGAGCTCCACTGCTGCACGTGGTGTCCCCAGAGCTGTAGCCTCACTGGAGTCCAGTGTGGCCAGTCAGGAACAGGCAGGGGCAGATTTCTCCAGGAGCCTTCCTTACCTCGAAGGCCAGGAAATGGCAAAGCCAAGTGGTCATGTCTTGGTTGCTTTCCCTGCTCCTGAGGAGCTGTGCTCAGAGAGGAGGAAAGCCCACCCTGCCTGGAGCTCCCAGTACCCTGGTACCTCCCAATGTCCCACCCAACCACCTTGCTGGAGGGGTTAGACAGCTCCAGGGGATTTTCTCCCTGGAATTGCCTCTGTGCTGGTACCAGTGAGCAAATGAGGCTGGTGGTGGTAGTTCAGACACCCAGAATTTCGCTTACACACTCATTTGTGGTTCTGCATCTGGGAAAAGGTGTTTTTCATGGAAGGGGGCTGTGTAGTGTCAGCAGCTCCAAGAGCTGGGCCTTAACTTGCCTCACAAAACCAGCACGATGTGGCAAAGCCCTTGGAAGAAAAAGGAAGCCAAATGCCTGGGTAAAATTCCTGGCATGCTTCAAAGCCGTAGAGATCCCCTGGGGCTGGTTCTGCACGGGCTGGGCACATGCCAGCAGCCCTTGGCAGGGAGTGGGATGGGGCAGGACTGGGTCAGCACGGGAGAGGCCTGGGGAAGGTGCCTGGCTGGATGCTGGATAAGGACAAAGCAGGATCCCACCGTTTCCCCCTTTGCTTTCTGGTGAGCAGGCTGGAAGGTTTGAGCTGTTTCATGGAGAAGGGCAAGGCAGGATAGAGCTGATGGGCTGCAGCCCTTCCCCAGAGACATGGGGAGGTAGTGACAGGTCCTCCTGCGTCCCACTGAGCCTTGGGAATCCCTCTGATCCCTGGGGAAGCAGTTAAGTGTAGGGCAAGCCCAGTGCCAGGCTCCTGCCTTGGATGCTGCCCATGGTGCTGGGGTGCTCCAGGACACAGGGTCCCATGGCTAACGGTGACAGGACCTCCCTGGGATGTTTGTCACCAAGCCCTGGTGCCACTTGGACCATTCCCCATGGCCTCAGTCGCAGTCAGAGCCAGCACCAGGGCTGTTGGCTGCTGCTCCTCACGTCCTGCAGGTGGTGGGGAAGGGCAGAGAAGGTGCCTGGGCTGTCCTCGCTCCTGGAGACTCGGTGGGGCTCTGCCCCTTGGGTCACTGCTGTGGCCACGGGGGAGCCCAGCTCAGCCCCAGCTCCATGGGAGCGCTCACCCCTCTCCTCCATCCCACAGGAGCCCAGCGCCGCGGAGCAGGACCGTGTGTGAGGTGAGTGCCTGTCCCTGCCCTTGTCCCCTGCCCCTGGGACAATGCCTGGGGGGTGGGAGGGCACTGCCGGTGTCCCTGCCCTGCTGGGTCTCAGCTTGCTGCTGGAGATGGAGAGAGGCTGAACCCTTTCTCCAGGGGTCGGGACGTGCCCAGCCGCAGGCAGCGACCCCGGGAAGTCCCATTTGGGTGCTGGGGAGGTGCCGTGGCTGCGGGGACCAGCCCCATCCCGCCTCTCTCCCACAGCTCCTCTCCGCTCCCGGCTGGAGCGTGCACGGGAGGCGCGCAGCCCCCGGGCCCCTCGGGGCTGGGGCTCTGCCGTGGGGCAGCCGCGGGCAGCCGTGCCCGGCCCCGGGTGGGCAGCTACGCGCTTGGCATGGCCGGAGCGACGCGCCCGCGACACCGACAACCGCGCTCGGCGCCAGCCTTCATCCCATTGGCAATAGGTACCCGAGTCCCACCCACCGCACCCTCCCCGGAGACCCCCCCGAGGGACCCTCGGGCCCGGCAGGGGCAGGGCGGCACCCAGAGCCCGCTGCCCCCGCGGCCCCCAGCTCGGGGCAAGGATCAGAGGGGGCCGCGGCCAGGGGCAGGGATGGAGGCAGCGGCTTGAGCCCCACCGCCCACCGGGCACGTTCAGCACAGAGCACAGCCCCCCCGGGCACCCCTGCCACGCAGAGCGGGCACAGGCACAAACCCTGCACCGGCAGGTCCCTGGGAGATGCTGGCGGAGAGAGGAGCTCCCGGCCCCACCCCGGCACAGGCCCGGGGGGCGGGATGGCCCCGGGCCAGGCCAGCGGGCAGCGCCGGGGCCGCGCCAGCTTCGGTGTGTAACGCCCTGTACATAGACGAGCTACAACCATTAAAGCTGCTGAACCCCTCGGCTGGGCCAGCGGGATTTATTGATTTATTTGGAACAGCCCCCCATGCCCACTCCTGCCTGTGGGGGCTGGCAGGGGCCGGAGAGGAGCCCCCCAGGAACCAGGGCTGGGCTGGGAGTGCACGGGTGATGCCAGGCAGGAAGGGTGGAGGCAAAAGGAGGGTGAGATGGGGCCTGGCTGTGGCACTGGGCACCCCATAAAGGGGTTCTGGGTGCTGTACTGGGATGCAGGACCACTCTGCAAGCAGGGTGCAGCCCCTGGAGAGACCAGCTCGGGGCACGGGGCAGCAGCAGCTCCTGCTGCTGGGACAGCAGCCTGTGGTGGTTTGCTCAGGCAAAGCTTTTTTGGGGGAGGGGGCTGGGGGCATCCACAGGGTCAGCTGAAGTGAAGCTCGGGGTCGGGCTCGGGGGCTCTGCCGGGTGGTGGGGGCGGCGCACGGAGCTGCAGAGAGGGAGAGGAGAGGGAAAGGAGAGGGAGAGAAGTGGTGCCAACATGCTGAGGCCACTCATCCCCCTTCAGACCCCCCAAAACACACGGGTGGCTCCATTACAGAAGGGCTGGGGCAGATTTTGGGGTCACAGCATCCCTGTGAAGGGACTTACCGGCCGCAGGCGCGTGGCTGCCAGGTCTGGAGAGCTCTGCCCGCTGCCCGTGCCATCCTGCCGGCAACCTGGGAGTGCCCAGCAGCTCAGCCTGGCTTTTGGGCTCCCCCAGCCCCTTCCCAGTTTGCACAGTTTCCCCAGCACTCACCTCCCAGCGCTGTCTCAGGAGCAGAGCTGGGGACCAGGCTGGCCCCGGGTGTGAGGCCAGGAGGGGAGAAGGGCGGAGGGGATGGTGATGGCAGCTCCTGGGAAAAGACACAGCCAAGAGGGATGGGCATGGTGGGAAGGGGGCTTCACCTCAGCACCCATGGAAGTGCCAGGGTGACACAAGGACCCTCCTGGCACCAACCTGCCCAGCTGCCTCCCGGGCCCCGGTGAGCTCCTCCACCACCAGGGAGGGGAAGACGCCGACGCGGCCGTCAAAGTCGCCGGTCCAGAAGCCATCGTCCACCTCGCCAGCAGCACGGGGCAGCACCCGGATGATGGCCCCCTCAGGGAAACTCAGCTCCTCGGGGCTCTGCCCCTCGTAGTCGTACAGGGCTCGCACCAGCCAGGCTGAGGGGAGGGTGGGGAGGGGGCTCAGCACCCTCTGGATCCTGCCCCCCTCTCTGGGGTGGGGGTGATGCCCAGCACCCACCTCCAGGCTCCAGCACCAGTTCTGCAGCCATGATGCTGGAGAGCTGGCGGTGCAAGGCAGAGGGGCCTGGGGGGCCCAGCCCAGCCCCCGAGTCACACCCCAGGGACAGCAGGTACTTTTCAGGGACGTAGCCGACCTGCCCTGCCTTGTTCCGAGCCTGAGGAGGCAGAAACCACGTGAACATCCCAGGGTCCAGAGTGGGGTCAGCCTGGGGACCTCCAAAAGGTGTCCCCCAGTAGGGAGGGGGGCTCAGCCTGCTCCCACCTTCACCCACTCCTCTGCGTCCCCATCCTCGATGATCTCCAGCTCCTCGCCCTGGCTGATGGACAGCTCGTCTGCCTGGCAGCCCTGCAGGAGATGGGGACAACGTGGCAGAGAGGCTGAGGTGCCATCTCTGGGCAGGCAGGGTGAGGGCCATGCAGGCAGGGCCATACCTGGTAGCCAAAGATCACCCTGCAGGTGTAGGGGTAGGTGCGGGCAGCAGGCCCAGGCTCATCGTCCTCATCGGGCTCATCGCTGTCCTCGTAGTCATCGAACTCAGCCAGGTCCAGCCCTGTGGGCGTCTCCTCGCCTGTCCCCACCATGGCCCCGGCCAGCCAGGCGTCCACGTCCAGCCCTGCTGCCCGCAGCAGTGCCAGCCGTGCCTCGGCCTTCACTCGGCTCACCTGGGGACACCGCACATTGTCACAGTGCCCAGGATACCTCTGGCGGTGTCCCAACCCCATCACCCCCATCCCCAGGCGTGGTGGCATCCCCAGCATCACACCCCAAGTGCAGCATCCCAGCCACCGCCCCTCCCTGTCCCTACATCCCCCACCCTGGGGGTGACAGACCCTGATGTCACCCCAAGCTCCCTGATGGGGGCTCCCACCTCTGCCTTGCGGATGTTTTCCCTCACTTCCTCCATCTGCCGCTCCACGGCCGCCGCCTCCGCCTCCAGCCCCTGCTGCCGCCTGGCCTCCAGCCGCTGCAGCACCTGGGCGGGCACCCACAGCTCAGAGGGTGTGGCAGCTGCAAAAGCCCCTCCCTGAGCCCCGCGGGGCAGGACAACACCCACCTCCTCACTGTGTGCCCTGTTCTTGTGCTCCCGGGCCACCCGCGTGGCCCAGCGCCGTGCCTCCTTCTCCAGGCTGGCCCCATCATCTGCTGGTGGCAGCAGGCACACCTGGGCAAGGACACGGCGGTGACAAGGGGGTGGCTGTGCAGACCCCAGTGTGCTGTAACTATCCCCTCCACTTACCTCCTCCATCCCTGTGAGCTGGAAGCGCTGCTCGGGCGCCAGGGAGAAGGCGGGGTGGTCCTGCAGGAAGAGGAGCAGGTCCTGCTCCCGGCACACCTGCAGCAGGGGAGCGGCGTGGGGCCAGGGGCTCACCTGTGCCCTCGTGTCCCACCCAGCTCGGGGGACAGTGCTCTTACCCGTGCAGATGCCTCCACAACACCCTGGAACCAGTCCCGGGTGGCCCTGCAGGTCTCCACCTCCGTCCTGCTGGCAGCTGACAAGTGCTCCCGCAGCCGCTCGTAGAGGTCCCCATCCAGAGCCTGGGGGAAAGCAGAGGGAACCCCCCAGCACTGCCACATCCTCCCACTGGAGCATGCCTGACCCCCAGGGCAGCCAGCCCTGACCCTGTGCAGTGGGACCCTCTGTGCTGGCAGTGGGGAGATGCTCCTTGTGGGACCCTGGGGAAGGGGCACGGGGGGTCTGGGCATTTCCTACCTGCATGGCTGCGGGCAGCTCCACACGCTGGTAATGCTCCAGGTGGGCAGAGGCAGACACCAGGGCGAAGCTGTACTCGTTCTGCACCCCCGCCAGCTGCCTCGAGTGCTCGGCCAGTCGTGCTGAGAACTGTGGGGACGTGGGCAGCGAGGCTTGGCAGTGGTGCCCCGTGTCCCCAGCATGGGTACCCTGCCATCCCCCATGCCACCCACCTTGGCACTGAGCTTTTGCAGGCTGGCCTTGGTGTGAAATATCCGCCGGTCGCTCTTGCGGAGGCTGGGGAGGGTGGAGGGGGGTGTGAGACCACCCTGAGCCACCGCAGCCCCCGGCTCCATGTGCCCCACTCACCGCGCCTCCACGTCGGCCGCCTTGTCCTTGGCCACCTCGCTGCTGCGCCGCAGGTGGCTGAGCTGCTTCTTGGCCTTGTCCAGCTCCTTCACCGTCTCCAGCAGCTCCACCTGCGCCTTCTGCAGCCGCTCGATGCCCTGCGGGGAGTGTCAGCTGGGGGGGACAGCTGTCCCCCCGCCCGGGCACAGGGACATGGCCTTGCCCCGGTACCTTCTTGAGCGTCCTCTCCTTGCAGAGGCGGGCGCTGCGGGCGGCCTCGGCGGCCAGGGCGCGGTAGCTCTCGGAGGCGGTGACACGGACCTGCCCAGCGTGTGCTGTCCCCTCGATGACGCCTTTCCAGACAGCTGCCACGCTCCTGTGGGCACAGGGCTAACACAGGGCCAGGCACTCCCTGCCCCGTGACACCTTTTGGGGATGCCCAGCAGGACTGCCAGCACCCCCAGTCACAGCAGACTGGAACTGGGGACATCCCACCCACAGCTGTGTCCCAGTGACACCCAAATCCTGGCTGGCATTAAGCATCTCCAAACTGGGAGGGCCATGGGCAGGTATGGCAAGCCCCAGCTGCTTGTCCCCAGCCCTGTCCCTGTCCCCAGCCCACCTGGAGTCGCCAGCCTCGCCACGGCCCCGCTGCCAGTCTCTCTTCACGAACTGGCTGGCCAGCCTCTGCAGAGCCTGCAGGCAGAACCAGCATCACCAGCACTGCCTGACCCTGCCGAGCAGCCCAGCACCCACCAACCCCCCCTGGGCCCAAAACGGGGCTCCCCTACCCTGGCTGCCCACCCCATGGACCTGGGGACACACACGTGTCCCCTCAGAGCACAGACACATCCCCATGGCTCGGTGTCAGCAGGAATTGTGCTCCCCAAAACCTTCTTGGGGGGCAGCCACCACAATGAAAGGATCCCCCCGCTGTGGCTTTTGGCACAGAGCACCTGCAAGGGGACATCACTGAGGGACACTGGCTACAGATACAGAGTAGAGGAGCCCCAGCAAAGCCAAGCACAGCAAGACCCCAACCCTGGGGGTATGGATGGTCACCCCCAGCCTGGGGGGTGCGAGGGAGGGCAGTGACACGGTGACCAGCTGCAGGAAGGGGGGACACAGTTCTGCTGCAGTATGTCCCCAGGGGATGCTGCAGGGACATCTCACATTAAAACCAAACTGACATTTCAGAGCAGAGCCCTGCAATGACCCAGCAGACAGCAGAGCCCAGCGGTTTCCTCCCCCACAAGGTTTTCCCTCCAGGCTCCCAAAACACCCAAGGTCTGGGCCACGCCGTGCTCAGCAGAGCCCCCAGCGGGTGCTGGACGTGGTCAGGGTCCTCCCGGCAGAATGAGCCATCTGCCACCACCCTGCGGGGCCAGCACGGAGCAGCCACGCTCGGGTGATTTCCGAGGCTGCCCTCTGCCTGAGTGGGGCCTGCCCAGCTCCTGCCCCAGGCCGGCAGGATGGGGCCTGGGCCCCCCAGGACATTGATCCCATATCCCGTGGCACCTCCTTACCTGCCCGTACTCCCTGTCAATGGTGGCCCTCTGCTTGCTGTAGGACCTGGGGGGAGAGGGGACACAGGGAGGACACACAGAGAGGGGCAGGCATGGGCCACCCCTTCCATCACCGGCTGCCACCATCCTCCTCTTACCATGTCCCCCTGCCACCATCCTGTCCCCATCAGGCCACCCCAGTGGGTGATGGAGCCCATGACCTCGAGGTGACAGGCTCAAGGTGAGCCGAGCCCGGTCCCTGGCCCGCCCGTGCCGGGTCTCAGCTTGGGGACACACACATACAGACACAGACAAACAGACACAGACACACGCACAGACACACACATGCACAGACACGGGATGAGATGCCCGGTGTCAGCTTGGGGACACACACACACGCAGGATGAGCTGTTTCATCTCAGCCTGGGGACACACACACACAGGATGAGCTGCCCGGTCTCAGCTTGGGGACACAGACACAGACACAGACACACACAGACAGACAGACATACACAGACACACACACTGGTGGGACGAGCTGTTTCATCTCAGTCTGGGGACACACAAACACAGACAGACACACACACAAACACAGACACACAAACACACACACAGACACACACATAGACACACACAGGGGATGATCTGCCCGGTGTCAGCTCGACCCCCGTGTCACCGGTGCGGGCCCTACCTGATGTCCTCCAGCAGCTCGGCGTCCCGCTGCTGTTTGCTCTGCAGGCCCGACAGCTGCTCCAGGAGATGGACCCGCAGCTCCTGCGTGAGCTTCACCTGCGGGAAGGTCCCGCTCAGCCCCGCGGCCGCGGCGGGCACGGGGAGCGGGGATGCGCTGTCCGCCCTGCCCGGGTACCGCTGCCCACCGGCCCCCCCTCCTGAGCGCCGCCCAAACGCGGCCTCGCTTCCCCAGCCCCGGGAGGCTCCGCCGGGGGCGAGTCTCGGTCACGGCTGCAGGACACGGCAGCGAGGGAGAACCCGGCCCCGGTGACCCGGCACGGCCCGCCCCGGCCCGGCGCTCACCTTGCGCGGCGGCGGCTGCATGGCTGCGCTGCCCCGGTGCCGGTGCCGATCCCAATCCCGGTGCCGATCGCCGCCGCCCCGATCCGCGTGCGCGCAGCCCGGAACTGCCGGGCCGGCCGCGCCCCGCCCACTGCCCGCGCCCCGCCCAATGACCACGCCCCTCACAGACCACGCCCAATCACAGACCACGCCCCAAGACGAGCCCTGCCCCATCAGGCCCCGCCCACCACTCACTGACGGACACGCCCCCAGTGCCGCCTCCAACCAGCCCCGCCCCTTTACCCGCGCTGCCGGGAGCCCCGCCCATCTCAAGCCCCGCCCCTCGGGGGCTGCAGCGCCGCCTGGTGGTCGCTGGTGCACGTGTGGGCGGGGCGCTGGGACACGGGGACAGCGGGACGGGGAGACACGGACATGGGAACACGGGGATATGAGAGGGAGGGACATGAGGACATGGGGATGTGGGAAGACAGGGACATGTGACAGAGATATGTGACATAGGGACATGGGGATGCATAAGGGGTGACAGGCATGTGAGAACACAGGCATATGTGACACAGGGACATGGGGACATAGATGGAGAGACAGGGATATGAGAACACAGATATGAGAGACAGGGCCTTGGGGACATGAGGACATGGGAGACAGGGACACAGGGACATGAGAAGACAGGAACATGGGGACACAGGAATATGTGACACAGGGACGTGGGGACATGGGAATTGGGGAGACAGGGACATGGGGACACAGGGATATGAGAGGGAGGGACATACGGACATGGGACATGGGTGACAGGGACATAGGGACATGAGAAGACAGGGACATGGTGACACAGGGATATGTGGCACAGGGATATGGGGATGGGGAAACAGGGACATGGGAGGACAGGGATATGTGGCACAGGGACGTGGGGACATGGGGATGGAGAGACAGGGACATGGGGACACAGGGATATGTGGCACAGGGACGTGGGGACATGGGGACATGGGAGACAGGAGGACAGGGACATACATGGGGACACAGGGCTGTGAGAGATGGGGATGTGTGGGCACAGCATCACAGGGACATGGGGTGATGGGGAGCACTGTCCTTGGGCAGTCCCCAGGATCTCTGGGGACTGAGTCCTTGTGCATGAGGATGCACAGGACACTGGTCCCAGGATGTAGTGACACATGAGGTGCTGGGGCACTGGCCCTGGGATGTGGGGACATGTGGGACACTGAGGGGACAGCCCCAGCACAGGGACATGTGGGGTCCCACATCACATGGAGGACACAGAGCCCCTGGCTTGGCAGGACCCTGCTGTGGGGACAGGGGCACAGAGCTGAGCAGTGGCATTCACTGGGGCCACCTGGAAGCATGAGGGACCCGAACCAGTCCCTGTCTATCCCAACACTCTCCCACCCCCTTCATCTCTCACTTCTCTTTCTGTCTGGATTTCTCTGTTCCTGCACAGCTCGTGGCTCTCCCCACTGTCCCATTCGTCCCCATCTTTCTCCTCCCATGACATTTCTGGGGTTGGCTGTGCATGTCCTGGTCCCTGGGTGTGTGACAATGCACAAGGCTGGGCTGGGGATGTGCCACTGGCTCTGGTATTCCCCTCCTTAGCTGGAAAAATGGACCGGCGGTCACCCAGCCACCTTGGTGACAGGAAAGGGACAATGCAGGCTGGCACCATCTACACCAAGCTGTGACACCAGCATGTCAGCCTGGCCCCAGTGATGGATCCTGGGGCTGTGTGGCCCTGACAGGGCTGGGCAGGCAGGATGCCCAGAGCCCTGCAGTGCTGCAGTGGGACAGGGCCCTACGTCACCAGGCTGGGGACCCGCTGCCACCTTCCTGTCCCCCGCACGGGGCACAAACAGCTCCATCTCCCCATTGTGCTTCTCCTGGCTGCCTTCAGCTGCCCACCGCTGCTTCCTCCTCCCCACGGTCTGTGTGGTCGTGTGACGCAGCTGGAAATTTCCCCCCGATGGCGATGGCGTGCCCCGGGTTCTCGCCGTGGTGACGACTGGCGGTGACCCCGCGCCTCAGTCTGGCTGCCACACCGCAGGGATGTGGGCAGGACGCTGCTGTGACGTGGTGGAGACACAGGGGGGTGTCAGCAGGGAAAGGGACGGGTGACAGCCCCGCCGTGTCACCAGCCCTGTGCCATTGGTGCAGACCCGGCTGGCAGAGCGGCCACTCTGCAGAGATGTCCTGGAGGGTGCTGTCACCTGCCTCTGCTGCTGCCTGTGTCATCCTCCTGCTCAGCTGTGCCTGGCTTGGCTCTGCTGCCCATCCCTCCTCAGGTAAGTGCCTCGGTGGGTCTGGGGTGGGTCTGGGGTGATGGGGTAGGGCAGGGACATCTCACTGGGACACCCCAACATCACGTCCTGTGACACTTGGAGGTGATGGCTAGGTACCATGGGGAGAGTTTGGGGCCCTGCTCTGCTGCCTTCCCTCTGTGTCCACATTGAGAATCTGAGTGAAGACCTGAGATCCAGCCAGCATTTCCCCTTTTGGCAGCAAAATTCAGATTGCTGCTCTTGTAACCTGAATTTTCCATCCCCTGGATGTGGAGAGGGGGCAGAGGTTGTGGGAGTTGTGTTGGATATAACCAAAGCCCCCCAGGGCAGGGTGTTCTGGGGACCATCAGGATAGAAATTCTGCAGCTGGAGATGACGTGTAGAGCCTGTCTAGTTTCTTTTTCTGAGCAAGCCAGAAAAGGGATTTGATCCTGGGTTGTTTCTCTGGTGTCCTGGGACCTTCCTGTTCTTCACTTTAGTTCTTTGCACGCAATGAAAATCCCCTGACCACAGGAGGATGAGGAGATGTCTCTGTCTGTGGTGGGGAGCTGAGCTGGGGACACGGCTGGGACTATCCCAGCCCCGTGCTGCCCTCCTGATCCCTTTGTGCCAGGCTGGGCAGGACAAGGGACACCAGCAGCACCAGGGCTGTGGGAGCAGAGCCCATCCAGGCTCAGAGCAGGGCACCGTGCTGGGCTGGCCCTGCTGCGGTGGGGGCTGGCACAGAACAGGGCACAGCTCTGCAGGGTGAGTGCAGCAGGGTGCTGGGGGCTCCCCTGCCATGGGACAGGGAGATGCCACCTCCTGTGTGCAGTGCTGGCTCTGCAGGGAGGGGTGACAGCTCCTGCCCTTGGCTGAGCCCGATGCCTTGTGTCCCCGCAGTGCCCAACAAGAAAGGGCGAGCCCTGCTCCCCCTCACTCCCCAGGAGAAGAACGTGTGCTCCCAGGCCTCCGAGGAAGATTTTCTCAATAGCACCCTCAGCACCCGCCTCCTGCCCGCCCTCTACTCCGTGGTGCTGCTGGTGGGGCTGCCAGCCAACGCTCTGGCCTGCTGCGTCCTGGCCACCAACTTCAGGAGATGCTCCAGCGCCGTCTTCCTGCTCAACCTGGCTGGGGCTGACCTGCTCTTTGTCCTCCTGCTACCCTTCAAGATCTCCTACCACCTCCTGGGCAACCACTGGCCCTTTGGGGACTACCTGTGCCGTGCCATGGTGGCCTTCTTCTACGGGAACATGTACAGCTCCATCTTCTTCCTCACCTGCATCGGCCTGGAGCGCTACATCTCCGTGGCACACCCCTTCCTGTGGAAGAGCTCCAGCTGGACGAGGGGCAAAGTGGGCATCTCTGTGGGCATCTGGCTGCTGGTGGGGCTGGGCATGAGCCCTCTGCTTTTGCGCTCCCACACTCACGATATCTCCAGCCTCAACATCACGACGTGCCATGATGTGCTTGAAAAGGAAACCCAAAGGTTCTTTGGCTACTATTTCCTGTTCCTGGTGGGGCTGGGCTTTGGGCTGCCCTTCGTGCTCATGATCATCTCCTACAGCTGCATCCTGGCACGGCTGCTGGCCAAGGGAGGGAGCCACGGGCAGGTGATCCGTGTCCTGGCCCTGGTCCTCCTGGTCTTCATCCTCTGCTTCACGCCCAGCAACGTCCTGCTCTTCATCCACTACCTGCTGGAGCCCACGGGCTGCAACAACGGCACCTACATCTCCTATGCCCTGGCCCTGGTGCTCAGCGCCTGCAACAACTGCTTTGATCCCTTCATCTACTTCTACGTTTCCCGGGATTTTCGGGGCTGGCTCCAGGATGCTGGAGGCCGCTGCCTGAGGGGGCTCGAGGCCTCATCAGGGAGGTCCACAGAGAAAACAGCCCTGCCCCTGAGGTCCAGTGAGCAGAGCCACGGCTGCCAGGCTGTGTCACCCTGCCCAGGGGATGGGGGAGCCTGAAGCATGCCCACCATGAAGGGCTGACAATAGACTTGGGCAAAAAATTGTATCTGGATTGAGGTTCACAAGGATTTTGCCTTGGTTTTGCCCCCCTGGTGACATCAGCGCTGCCCAATTCCCTGGGACCCTCAGCTGGGTGCCTGGCACCCCCATCTCCCCACCCGCCAGACCTTGGCATCCCTCACCCCTCCTCCTGCAGTGACCAAACCCTCCAGAGTACAAATAAACCTTTATTTCTCCCTGCTGGTGGCAGGAAAGGTACAAACACCCTCGCAGAGGAGGGGCTGCCCTCCATCGCCAGGACTAACGCCAGGCACACACGGCCAGCCCTGCTCCTGCTGCTCCCCCTGTCCCCCCAGACTATGCCCCAGTGGATGCAAGAGGGGCAGGGGGGATGGCTTGGGTGTGCTGGCCCTGCCCTGCAGGCCCAGAGCTGGAGGGGACACGCTGTGTGCCCCCGTACTGGCAGGCACCCCATGCCCCTGCCTGGCACGGTGCTGTGCTGCCAAACCATACGGGCACCACGTTCCTGTTTTGTTTTCCCCTTTACTTGTGTCCCTCGGTGCTGGGCTCCATGACAGGTGTGCCACCCATGAGCAAGGGCACAGTGTGTGGCAGCAGTCCCAGCCCTCCCACGAGGGGGTACCACGGCCCAACATCCTGGTCACCACTTGTCCCTTTTGTTCCCAATCCCAGCCTGGCTCCGGGATGAGGAGGAGGAGGAGCAGGGTGGGGCTTCCACGATGTGGGAGTGTGGGGTACCCATCCTCTCTGCCACTGGGGTACCCAGCATCGCTGCCACCGGGCACGCCTTGACCCCAGGTCGGTGGCCACCCCTTTGGCACAGCAGGTCACGTCACCGGCTGGCCAGGCCCCGGGGGTTGCCCATCGCTCTTCCTGAGGATGACACTGCTGAGCTCCTGCATTAGTTTGTCACTGATGGGAGAGGGAGGCTGCAAGCTCCTCTTCCTGGGCAGCTCCAGGGAGGTCTCTGCAGTGGGGCTGCTCCCTGGTGTGGCTGCCTGCTCCCAGTCCCTGCCCAGAGCCAGGGAAGGCTCCATGTTCCTCTCCAAAGAGGACGTTTTGGTGGGTCTGAGCCCCGGGCTCGGGGCTTTGCTGCTCTCCAGGTTCAAGCCCCTTTCGAGGGACACAGCTTTGGTGACAGAGGGCCCTGTCACCCTCTGGGCTGGGTTGGCAGGCAGTGAGGAGCGCAGGGCGGTGCCTGGCGGCTCCTCAGGGAACGGGGACGGCTTCTTGGACCTGTCCACAGGGGGCACGGCCGCCAGCTCTGCCAGCAGCCCCTGCCCCAGGTCCAGCGCCGCCAGCTCGGGGAAGTTCCCCACTTCCTCATAGACAGGATCGATGTCTGCCTCCTTCTCCTGCTGCTCCTCCAGGGAGTCCTGGTGGATCTTCATGGGCTGGGGAGGGCAGGGGGCAGGGTGAGGGGCACTGTCCACACAGCTCAGCTGTACCCCTCTGTCCCCCTCACCCTGCCCTCCCTGCACTGCCTGGGATCCTTGAACCTCACCATGGGGTTGACACCTGCAGGGGACCCGCCCTCCACCAGGTCCCTCGGCTCAGGCACTGCTGCCCTTTCTTCCCCATGGCTGAGGAAGGGGCAGTTTTGGTCCCTGCCTGGGCATGGTCCATGCCACCAGCCCAGCACCCCTCGGCAGAGCGTTCAGGGTGGGGTGGGCAGGTGGATCCCATGCAGAGCACAAGGCCAGGAGAGATGTGGTTCAGTGGCCTTTTTGGAAATAACCTGATGGCAAGGCACACCTAAACCTCTTTCCTCACATTTCTTCCATTGATACCCTATGGGCAATGTGTGCCCAATGGGAGAGGCTCTGGAACTGGGCTGGACTGGTGTGCCCTTGCTTGCCCACACCGGGACCATGCAGGGACCCACATCCCCAAGCAGGGAACATGCAGAACAGTGGGCCCCCCCTCATCTGCCACACAAGGTGGGCACATCTCCAAGTGCCTGTGGCATGCTGCAGGTGAGCCCTGGCACAGTGCAAAGCCAGCAGCAGGTGCTCCAGCTGTGCAGGTACTTACAAAGAACATGGACAAAGTCCTTCGCGTGTGCAGGCGGCGCTAGAAACAGAGGAGACGGACAGGGGTGAGCACGGAGAGCACAGAGCAGGGCCACGGCTGCCTGGGCAGGCAGGGGAGGGCAGAGGCTGCAGGAGCCTGCAGGCACGGAGAGCTGCCACGGACACGGGCACGGACACGAGCATGGCACACAGCACACACAGCACCCATCGGTGCGCCAGCCTCTCCAGCCCGGCAGTGGGCACGGGGGCCTGGGGCGGGTACAAGGAGCAGGATGGGTGCAGGAGCACCTGTGGGCAGGGGAAGCTGCAGGGGCTTTACCAGGGTCTGGTTGGCAGAGAGCATGGTGGCATCAGTGCTGTCCCCGTGCAGGGGCACCAGCGGCATCGTCCCGAATTTCTGCTTGGCCAGGTCGGAGGAGGAGCGGCGGCGCAGCACCACGGGGCGCAGGTCATCGTGCTGTGCACAGGGACAGGGTGGGCACGGGGGTCACGCCTTGCCAGCCCCCTGCCAGCCCTGCCAGCCCTCTGCCAGCCCCCTGCCAGCCCTGCCAGCCCCCTCCCGGCCCTGCCCAGCTGGGTGGCACTGCCAGCCTGCACCCACCTGAGCCTTGAGGATGCTGGTGGTCCAGTCCCACAGCTCGGCCTGCCCTGAGCACACCAGGTACCTGCAGAGCAAATAGTGGAGAAGCTGCCAAGGAGTGGGGCCAGTGGGGCCCATGTCACCTTGTCACCTTGTCCGTGAGCCTGGGGCTTTCAGGTTCATCTACATCCCTCAGGGCTAAATCTCTGAAAATCTCTGTGTGCCCAAATAGCTGCTTTAGGGCAAGCTGGGAGCTTTTAGGGCACCCAGCACCACCCATGGGGTGCTGGGGTGGGTGGGGAGGCAGGAAGGCTGTGAGGCAGGAATGTGGGTGGCCCCTGGAGCCTGGCTCCCATCCTGTGCCAGGGACAATGTGGTGCCACCACTCTGCCTCTCAATAGCCCCAGCTCTGCCCCAGCCCCAGTGCCTTGTACCAGTGGCCCTGGCTGTCCCACCCCCACCAAAACTGGGGACAGATCTCGACCTCTCCCAGCCCCAGGACAGCAGGGGAAGGTACTCACAGCTGCTGCTTGTCCAGGGTCAGCGTGAAACCCCACCTGGAAAGGAACACAAGGCTGTAGGACAGCAGTGTCAAGCTCAGACACAGCCTGGGGTCTGTGGACAGTGGGGCAGGGGGCTGAGCTCGCCCCATGGGCACAGGCTTTGGGTCCAGGTGTACTCCAGGGTTTGGGTGCCAGGAGCAGGCACTGTGGGATGGATATCTGCCCCAGTGCCATGCCCGGGAAGGTCCCACTTACTGAGCTGGTGGCTTCAGCTTCTTCCTAATGCCCATGTAGACCTTGGCAGCATCCAGGGGCCACTCACGCTCTGGCTTGGCACTCTGGGAAAGGACATCCAGTAGGTCAGCCCAGCTTGGTGCCAGCCTCCCTGCCAGGAGAGCAGCCCCCACTGTGCTGCTGCTGTCCCCAGGCTCCTCATGCCACCCCCGGGGCTGAGGCCCATCCCAGAGCATCCCCCCTACCCTCTTCTCCTTGAGCAGCAGCAGCCTCCTGTCCTGGATGACGAAGTAACGCTCCTGGAACTTGTTCCCCAGCAGCTTGGGGGGCTCCTCCCGGCACTTCAGCAGCCCACACTTGGGGGTCTCACGCTTGGCACCTGCCCAGTGTGGGGACAGAAGGGTCAGGGGGCTGGCAGGGTGGCATTGCAGGGGGATCCCACTGTGGGATCGGTGATGTGCCCCTGATGGCTGCAAGGGGAAGCTGAGGCAGAGCTGTGCCCCTCTGGGGACACCCCGAGGGGCTGGGTCCCTTTGTGCCCACCCTACCTGTGAAGAGACAGCTGCCCTCGCCGATGGGCACCTTCCTCACCAGCAGGTACGCGGCGCTGGGCTCTGGGAGCTTGCACCACTGCAAGGCCTGCTCCAGCACCTTCTCCTTGGGGTGCAGGGGCCGCTCTGGGGACACAGGGACACTCTCACCACCGTGCCAGCTCCTGTCCCCTCTGCCACCACCAGAAAGGCGATTTCATGTTGGGTTTACTAGGATTGTGATTCGTATAATACCATAACCTCCAAGTTTTAGAAGCAGGGCTGCTAGCAGTATGGACCCGGCAATGGGAGCTTCTCCGTGGGCTTTAGGCAGTCACAGATGCAGGCTTTATAGGGAGGCTTTAACTATGAAGGCTAGTGGAACAACTAGGCTTGCAGCCAGGCCTGATCAAGAAGAGTTTAATGTAGGATGTGAAAGTTTGAGTATTGGGAAGTACAGTGTACCAATTTGATTGTGCAGGTGGAGGATAGCAATGAGTAGTGGGAGTGAGCTGGCGAGTGTATAAAATAAGAGGTAAATGCCAGCGTTTAGGTGTTCTGGTTGGTTCCCTCATCGTGTGATGAGGATGAGGGTGGGGATTAGGGTGGCTTTGAATGTGATGTAAAAGAGTATTTAGCTCTGAGGCCGAGAAGGCCAAGAGGATGAATAGCTGAGCTAGAATTACTGTTGTAGCAAAGACTCGGTTGTGGTTGGTGGGTTCTTGTTCTAGGTGGTTTTGGTTCGCTGTCCCCCATGCCTGCCCCTCAGCAGCCTGGCCATGGCAGGCGCACCCCCTGGGCCATCCCCCCGTGCTCACCCAGCTCCCCGTTCTCCAGCGCCTCGAAGGTCAGCCAGATGTCCAGGCTGGCGGGCACGTTGCGCATCTCCAGCACCTGGTTGGTCAGTTCCTCTGCTGTCATGGTGGGGGACACCTGGGGCCGGACACACGGGCAGCTGCAGTGGGTGGTGCAGGATGGGTCCCAGGGGAGCCAGGAGCTCCCTCCCCACATGCTCTGGCACAGCCCTGCTCTGGGACTCACCTTCAGGGTGACGCAGCAGTCGGACACCTTCTGCTCCAGGTACACCTCGATGATGAGGTCTCCTGCCTGGGAGAGCTGTGGGGACAGTGGTGGCATTGGTGAGATGTTGGTGTGGGTGCTGAGCACATCCCACTTTCCTGGGGCTGGAGATGGTGTCCTGGGAAACTGGGGCTGCTCCTCCCCTGGGCAGGAGACTCAGGGTGGTGGGCACAGGGGAGATAAGAGGGGGAACATCCTTTCCCAAATGAGGATATGGGACAGTGGGGACCCATGGTGGGCAGCTGGGAGTGTCCCCATCCCCCAGGCAGTCCCCTCAGCCCAGGGGTCCCTGATGTGGTGGGGCCAACAAGCACATTCCCAGTACCTGGGTGTCCTTCCAGGTGGTGATCAGGCTGTTCTCCAGATCCATCTGGGATACCTGATCCTCATCAATCTGCCAGAGGAAGGGTGCACAGGGTCAGAGTGGAGCGGGATCCAGCTTGAGGACACAGGGCCAGGGTGGAGGGACACAGGGGGAGGCAGAGGTGGGGCTATGGGGGGATCCAAGGGGTCAGGGCCAGCACGGAGGGGGCTGCAGGCCCCTGCTTACATTGAAGATGCTGACGTAGTTGTCGATCAGATCTTCCATCACCTTGACCTCGTGCTCCCCTTTGCCGTCAGTCTGGAAGAGGCTGGGTGCGAAGAGCAGCGACAGGTTCTTGGTGCTCATCTGGTTGAGGTCTGCACATTTCTGCACCCTGGCACAAGGAGCACACAGGTGAGGGGCTGGTCCTGCTCAGGGTATGGTTTCAGCCCCAGCCACTCTCCTCTGCCTCATACAAACAGCCTGGATACCCCCAGCCCCTCAGCAGTGGGAACTCCAAACTGGGCAGTTCCTGTTTTGAGAACTTCCCTCTGATATCAAACCAGACAACGGCGCTACCTCAAACTCTGACTCACAATGGGAATTGAGTGTTTTCTGTCTTTTGGGGGCACTGGATGACATTTACATCCTACAGGGTGGTGTCCCCTAGTCCCAAACCTCCTGTTGCTCCCCCTTGCTGCAGGATGACTTTGGGAATGTTCAAGGTGTCCCAGCACCAGATGTGTGGGTGGAGCAGGGCATGGGCCCTCCCTGTCCCTTAGTGATAGGAGCCAGCACTCCCTGGGCAGCAGGGAGACCCCACAGGGCTGGCAGGACCAGGGAACCCTGGCTGGGGGGCCTCACTGACCGGTAGAGGTGTCCGATGAGCGCAGCCAGGGTCTTGTGGTTGAGGCGAGGCAGGCGATGGATGAGCTCCTTGTACCGCTCCAAGCGCTGCGGCTTCGAGGAGATCTCTGGAGAGAGGAAAACCAGATCCTGGCTGAACCCAGCGGATCTAGAGGTGACACAGCACCAAGGCTGGCACCAGGACCCATCCAGAGAAACACTGGCCCCAGGGTTTTGGGGAAGATGAAACAGGAAAGCCTTATAAATATGATTGTCTGGCAAAAGATTTTGAGAATATGGAAACTATAAGCGAGATTGAAATGAAAGCAAGCTTTGAGATCCCTCAGTTACTGAACAACGGGAAAACAATGGTGTGGCCAGCTGAAGGTGATCCCCTTTGGATGGAACAACACCCTCTGCTTGCAGGCAGCTCCAAGGGTCAGAGCAGACCCTACAGCTTGGCAGAAGGGGCCCAAAGAGGAATTTTTAGGGTTTAAAATGTAACACAGTATGGTAATGTAGGGATTCTTATAGGCTGTATGTAAATGCTATAGCATTTGTATATTGTGTACTAGATTGGTTAGTGAGAATGAGAATATTCAACACAGATGATGATTTATTGTATTGTAACAGGAACCTCGCTCTCTTACCCCATTTATTCTTTTACCCCTTTACGCTCTTACCCCTTTTACTCTCTTATGCTTTTACTCTCTCATCCTCTCATCCTCTCTCCCTCTCTCTTCTCTCAGTCCTGCTCTGAGCTGTGCCTGGCAGCTCCCAGCAGAGCCCTGCACCCAGGCCCTTTGCAATAAACCCCAAATTCCATGACCTGGCTGCAGAGATCTCTGCTCTCCATCCATCCCGACCGTCCTACCCCTGTCACTCCTACACAGGGAAGCCAGTGCAGAGCAGGGTTGGGTGAAGGAGGTACCTGCAGCCTCCTTCCACTGCGGGTGCAGCTCCAGGGTGAAGATGGGATCTTCCAGCTCCCGGAAGAACCTCTTCAGCACGTCAGTGACATCCTCGATGAAGTTGTCGCTGATGCGCAGCTTGACGTTGCGGGCGTCCCGCCGGAACTCCTCCATCAGTACCTTGATCCGGGACTTGGCTCCGTTCTTGCGGTAAATCCCCTCGTGCCGCAGCCCTGGGACAGGGACACGGGGTCACAGGGGCCGGGTCCTGCTCAGAGAATCCCTCATGGAGCTGGTGGCCCCGGAGCGGTGCCTCCTGCCTGGATCTGCTGGCCATCCCGAGGTGTTGGAGGGTGCTGGGGGTGCTGGGCTCACCGTACTGGGTGATGAAGGCGATGCAGGAGTCCACGATGATGGGGATGTCCCCCCGGCTCAGCTGCTGGTCCCTCAGAGCGTTGCCCCGGCCCCCTGCCGATGCCTGGATGTCACTGTACCACGCTGCCGAGTCTGCCCGCGACAAGCCCTGCAGGTAAAATGTCCTGAGAACAACAAGGGCAGAAAAGAGGGAATGAGGGTAGTCCCAGGGGCAGGTTATCCCTCCTGCCTGTGACAGGGAGGCAGGCTGAGCTGAGGGACACCCTACCCCACCAAAACACCCCTGCAAGGCACTCAGTCTCAGCCCTGCTGTCCCTGTAACTTCCCCACCAGGGATTTGGGATCAGCATTGGCCCATCCCTGTTGGAACCCTGGCTACTGAGAATTTCAGACTGTCTGTGCTGACAGGCACTGACCCCCAAGAGAACACTCACTGCATTGACCTGAGGCCATGGAGAAGGCTTCCAAAATGGAATGACAGAACTGGGATTGTGAGTGTGGAGTTTGAATACAAGTGTGTAATATCACATGGTGGGAAACTTAGGGTTTGGGGTTTTAGAATATAGTAATATAAATAAATCAAGATGGAGGTTTTAGGGCAGAGGCTAGTTGTTCATCTTCTTCTCCATGGGTTTGGGTGGTTTTGTGTAATTGAATAAAAAAGTCCTCATTGCGGGCCACGGGTGGTTAGTTATTGGGTTAAAAGTAAAAATAATTTAGGTGTCATTTCTTAATTGGAGAGTTTATCCTTAAAAGGCCTTGTAGAGAGAGAGATGGGGCTCCATTTTTTAGTTTGCTTGAGTGAAGTGCTGTAGAACTCAGGGTCTGTGAGACTGTGAGATAAGAACCAACAAACACCTGAATCCCAACACATCCCAAAGTGCCTTTGCCCTGGGCAGCATGCCGAGGTCGCTTGGCTCATTCCCCATCACCCCCACAACCAGGACTCACCTCCCCATCTCCACCAGGACCAGCAGCTCCTTCTTCTCCGGGGTGTCCGTGGGGGGAACCAGACCTGCATTGGGCGAGAAGCTGAGCAGTCGGAGCCACACAGGGCTGCCCCACGGTGCCCGTCCCGGCCCTCTGAGCTCCCGGCACTCACTGAGCTCCTGCAGCCGCCGCAGGTTGATGCTGTCCTCAGCCCCATCCTCCTCGGCGGGGCAGATGAAGAGGTGGCTCTTCTGCAGGATGAAGAAGGCCCTCTGCCAGCGCTCGGGGTTCAGCATGCACTTGTAGCGCAGCTGGCCCACGCGCTGGAACTCGTAGCCCAGCAGGCAGTGGCAGCTCACGGGGGTGAACCACTGTGGGATGGAACAGATGAGCGGGGTGAAGACATCCCCAGGGCTGACCCCCACGAGGATGGGGGCAGCTCACCAGGGAGGATAGGAGCCCTGGAAAGGGAGGAGAGCGCTTCCCACAGTGAATGAAGGGCATGGGGAGCTGTGAGGAGTCACAGTAGGTGAGCAGGGACAGTCTGGGGACACGCTGGGGCTGGCTCACCTTGCCGATGGCACTGGCCCAGGCTTGCAGCGTTTCGGGCCCATCAGTTCCCAGCTGCTGCACTTTTTCCCCAGTGAGGAAGAGCTCAAGGGTGAAGCGAAACCTGCAGAGGATGAAGCAGCCATGAGGGCAGCCCTGTCCCTGCCCCCAGAGCCAGAGCAGGGAGCCCAGCCCTGCTGTCTGTGTGCCCCACGCTGTCTGGGCAGGACTGGGGGCACGGCCGGGGGTACCTTTCAGTGGGACCAGGGCTGGTGAGTGCCTGGTGGGCTTTGTTGACCCCCAGGGAGATGAGATCCCCGCTGTCAATGTGGCCCAGGGGCTCAGTGCATTTCTCAGTCTCGAAGAAGAGCAGGGCTCTCTCCAGGGAGCACCACGTGCGCTGGAAGTCTGCAGGAACAGGGGCTCAGTGCCACTGGGGTGGGCACCCTCTGCCTGCCCTCCCACGCTGCCCACACTCACCCTCTTTGCTCTTCTTGGCCCCTGGGAGCTTTGGGGGGGCCGTGGCCCGGTACAGGTACCCGCTGTGTGTCACTGGCTGGGTGATCTCGTTGTAGACACCCTCGGGACCCGGGTCCTGTGCTCGGGGGCTCCCTGTGGGACACAGTACAGAGGGTGGGGGGAAGAAGGCACCCCCAAATTGTGGGTACAGAGGGAGATCCCCCTCATGCAGGTGTAGGCAACGGGGTGTGCAGGCATGGGGTTCTCTGAAAAGGGACTCCAGAGGAACCTGCTAATCAGAGATTCCAGAGGAATCCTTCAACAGGATGAGTCCCCCAGGGAGCCACGACACCTGACACCCTGAGTGTCCCTGGCCTTGGGCCATGCCAGGAGGGGCAGGGCCAGCAGCAAAACGGAATTTCCTCCACCGCAGCCAGGTGGGGCTCAAGGCTCCTCCTTACCTGAAAGGTTCCTGGGCCTTTTGCTCTCTGGTCCCCACCAAAGGTCGGCCCCCGGGGCTGCCTCGCTGGCAGCAGGGTCAGAGGCCAGAGCAGCCTCCGAGGATGAGAAGAACTGCAGGATGGTCTTGAGCAGGGCTGGTCCTGCCACTGCAGAGCACAGCGCCTGGGGTGAAACAGGAACATTTAGGGACCCTGCCCTGGCTTATGGAGACCCCAGCTCCCTCCCAGGGCTGCTCCAAGGCAGCCAAACCAGGGCACAACCTCCCCAAATCTGCCTGGCATGAGGGAGTGAGCACACGCAGCCAGGCAGGAGGGGCTGGCACCTCAGACCAGGAGCTCTGGGGGGCTCCCAGCCCCTGGAGGTGTCCCCTACCTGCAGCACCTCCTCCTGAGTGGCGTACTGGGGGTGGGGCAGGCGGTACCGTCCCTCCCGGTACTTGCGGGCGATGAATTCCCGTCTCTGCTCGGCGCTGCTCTCCGGGGTGATGGCCTCGGCGGTGGGGAGCCGAGCGGCCCAGAACCGGTTGGCTCGGTCATTTCCCAGCACGATGAAGAGCTGTGGGAGAGTCCCGCGGTCATGGCGAGCCCCAGGGTCAGCAGGAGGAGCAGCGTTCCCGGTGTTCCTGCATCCTGAGGGAGGCTGTGGGGATGCTGCTGCCCCGCCAGAAGCAGCCTGGCCCCTGAGCACAGCATGCCTGAGTGCCTCACCTGCATGATTTCATTGCACCTCCAAATGCCTCACCTGCACAATTTCACTGCACCCCTGAGTGTCTCACCTGCACAATTTCCTTGCACCCTCAAGTGCCTCACCTGCATGATTTCATTGCACCCAAGTGTCTCACCTGCACGATTTCATTGCACCCCTGAGTGTCTCACCTGCACGATTTCATTGGACCAGACGCTGGTGTCCAGCTTCAGGCTTTGCACCTTGGAAATGTTGGAACCCAGGCTGCGGTGCTGCCCTGCAGGGAGCAGGACAGTCAGCACCCCTTGATCCTGCCAGGGAACTGGGCCCCAAGTAATGCCCACGTCCCAGGCAGACCATGCCTGCCCCAGCCAGCCCAGCCCACACCCCGAGGATGCCCCTGTGCCCCCCAGGAGCTGTCCCACCTGCACACTGCTTGCAGATGACCACGCACAGGTTGATGGATGCCCAGTCAGGACTCTGAGCCCAGCAGTCAGCACAGTATTTGTTGGCTTTGTTGGACCAGATCTTCTCTGCCACCTCGTAGTCGTAGAGCATCTCAGCAATGGCCTCCTGCAGCGCCTCCATCCACTCCCGCTTCTCCCGCTCCGACTCGGCCACGAAGCTGGGAGCACCAGCACAGCCAGGGCTCAGGGGCTGCAGCCACCAGCGCCCAGCCCAGCCCGGGCTGCTCCTCCCTGCCCATCGCCCAGATCCCAGTGTACCTGAACGTTTTGGAGGGGGTGATGAGCTCGAAGCTGCGGCTCTTGGCCTCGCGGATGGTGGAGCCGCGCATCTCGATGAAGCACATGGCAATGCCCATCTTGAAGAACTGCAATTCAGGGTGACAGCGCTGTTGGTTCTGCTGGGCACCACCCTGGGCACGCCTGTGGGGTTGGGGCTGCAGCCATGGCATCCCCAGCATCCCATCCCTGCTTTGCCTGGACAAGCCCCTGCTGCTCCCTCAGCCACCTCTCATCTGACATAAAGCACCCTGCAAACACCTTCAAATGAAAGGCAGCTTCTGCCCACAACCCCTGAAATGTGAATACCCACGTGTCCTGGGCTGCAAGATGTGGTTTCTATTCTATTTCCCATCCATTAGAGCTGGGGCAGTTCTCTGCTGTCCATGGGCAGTTTGTTCTTTCTCTCTCCCCCAGCCAATCCTCCCTGCAGGAGATCTCTGCTGTCCATGGCCACTGAGTGTCCCTGCAGGGCTGATCCAATTCCAGCATCCCATGGGGAGATGCTGCATTGCCCAGGGCAGGAGCCAAGCATTCCTACCTGGATCCAATGTGAGCCTGGCACAGCCCAGCAGCCTTTGCCCAGTGCATTGCCAGAGGAGCAGCTTCTGCTGCCCTGCATGGCCAGAGGGAGCCCAGGCCCATCTGCAGCAGCCCTGGAGCTGCAGAGGAAAACTCCCCCCTTGTGCAGGATCCCTGCTCCAGCAGAGCCACAGCTGGCACTGCAGGAGGGCTGAGCCCCCATGGGATGGGGCTGTGCCACCCCCCTGACACACAGGGGACAGGGCCTGATCTGACTCTGGCATTGGTTTAGTTTTTGTTTGTGCTATTGCATTTGTATTTTTAATTTTCCTAGTAAGGAACTGTTATTCCTGCTCCCATATCTTTGAGAGCCTCTTAAAATTAAAACAATTCAGAGGGAGGGGTTTACATTTTCCATTTCAGGGGAGGATCTCTTCCTTAGCAGACACCTGTCTTTCCAAACCAAGACACCAGGTCCCTTTCTTTTGGGGATTTGAGTCAGGCACCCTCATAAAACAAATATCAACCTGAGCCAGCTCCTCAGAGCTGATGCTGCTTAGTACACAGCAGGCACCTGCAAGTGAAGTGATGGAAATAAAACCAGGGGTGCTAAGAAAATTCAGCAGGAAGGAAGTGAGGTATTCTGTGGGCAGCAACAGCAGCAGCAGCAGCGTGAGAGGTGACAGGGACCAGCTGTCCCTGTGAGTGTCCCTTGCAGCAGATGTGTTTGCTGCTGACTCTGTGGCCATTGATGCAGCTGCCCTGGGATGGCTTGGGATGCTTGGTGTGACCAAGACCAAAATGCCTGGTGGAGATGATGATCTCCAGCTTCTTGCTCTGCCATTCCCTTTTCCCTGCCCACCCATTTCCTCTCTGCTCTCTCTTTGGCACCAGCCCTGCCTCAGCTCCCTCCACCCCTCTCATCCCACGTGGGGGTCTGGCCACAAACCTGCTCGCTCTTGTACAGCCACATCTCAGGCAGGCTCAGGGCTGCGAAAACCTTGGACTTGTGGCCCTTCAGCTCCAGGGTTCCTGACTTCTGGCAGTGGGCAGTGTTGGCAGGCCGGGGCCGGGACCCCACCAGGCGCTGCTCCATCACCTTCTTCTGCAGCGTGGAGCACCACTCATTCCTCTGGGCTGGGGACCAGGCAGGAGGGAGCGGGGCTGAGCCCTTCCCCACAGCCCTGGCATGGAGCAGAGCACCCAGAGGGCAAGCAGGGAAGCAGGGGATGTTTTGGGGATGGGGTGAGAGCTGCCTGTAGGGTGCTCTGCCTGGAGAAGGGAGGCAGGGATGGGTACTTAGGGCTGGTGGGCCCTGGCCCAGGTTTTCACTCACCCTCGTTCTCAGCACGGAAGACAAAGATCCGATGGCTGGTGATGACCTGGAACTTGTTGTCCTTGGTGGAACGAGCCATTTCAATCACAGACAGCGGGATCACTCCTTTGGGGTAGGGCTCCTGGAACGAGCCCCAGGTGGGGTTACCCCCTTTGCCCTTCCCACAGGGCACCTCCATGACCTGGCCCATCCTCCACATGCCCTGGGTGCTCTGCTGGTGCTGCCTCACGGCACTGCCTGCGGGCACCAGCAGCCAGGTGAGTGCTGGGGATCCAGGAAGGGGTGGATCCATGGCTATCCCTGTTTCCACCAGGATCTCCCCTTTTCTGCTCCCTGTTGGCAGAGGGACCCTTGCTATCCTGGGCTCCCCACGGCTGAGGCTGTGCTGGGAGCCTGCCAGGCATTGGCTGCTCCACCCTGGTGATGGCAGAGCACTGCTGGCTCCTTCCAGAAGGACAAGGGGAGGCCAAGGGGATGTGGCAGCTCCCCAGGCGGTGTCAAGGCTCAGCCTCCCCACCCTGCCCTGCTGTGCCTTTGGTACCTTCTCACTGCTGGAGTACATCAGGTTCTTCCCATCGAAACGGACGTAGCGCCTCTGGAAGACATAGTTCCTGTTGGGATGGCAGAAAAACTGTTGGGAAGGGGAGGATTGGCCCTCAAAGACCCTTCCTCCTCCCAGGCACGGCTGCACAGAGGGGCACCCAAGAGGTTCCTCTTCCAAGGGGAGCACAGTGTCCAGTGCAGCTACCTCACCTTGCCCAAGGGAGCTTTACCTACAGGGGCTGCCCCATCCCTGGAGGTTCTCCAGGCCAGTTGGAAGGGCTGGGAGCAACCTGGGATAGTGCAAGGTGTCCCTGTCCATGGCAGGGTGTGGAATGAGATGATCTTAATGTCACAGACATGTTTTATGAAAAATCCTTTCCTTTGGATTTTTCCTCCTGAGAAGCTGAGAGGCCTCAGGAACAAAGTGTAACCAATGGTTATCTGCTGCTGTGGAATGCAACAGGTGCATCTGGGATTGGGCTCATGTGGTTGTTTCTAATTCATGGCCAATCACAGTCAGCTGGCTCGGACTCTCTGAGAGTCAGGAGCTTTTGTTATCATTCCATTCTCTGCCTTCCTTTCAAGCCTTCTGATGAAATCCTTTCTTTTGTTCTTTTAGCATAGTTTTAATATAATATATATATCATAAAATAATAAATTCCCTCTGAAATATATATATACTACACTAATAATATATATAAATGATTAAATACAGAAATAGTTATAATAATTATAAACATATTAAATATATAAATATATAAAAATAACTAAAATGATAATTAAATATATAAGTATATATAATACATATAAATATATAAATAAATAATAAATTCCTTCTGAAAGATATAATATTAAATATATATAAATATATTAAATATAGAAATATTATAATATTTATAAATGTATTAAATATATTATAATATATATTTATAGATATAAATATATAAAAATATTTAATAAGTATATATAATACATATAAATATATAAATAAATAAATTCCTTCTGAAATATATAAAAGAATAATAAATATATATAAATATATTAAATATAGAAATAATTATAATAATTATAGATATATTAAATATATAAAAATATATAAACATATAAATATATAAATATATAATAAATATATATAATATGAATAAATAATAAATTATTTCTGAAATATAAATAATAATAAATATATAAAAATATATTAAAATATGTGAAGAATTATAATAATTATAAATATATTAAATCTATAAAATATATAATAAATATATATAATATATGAAAACTATATAAATAAATAATAAATTCCTTCTGAAATATATATAATAAATAATAAATTCCTTCTGAAACATGGAGTCAGATCCTCATCTCTCCCCTCTTCCTGCGACCCCTGTGAACACCACCACAACTGGTGACCCTGAGTGACGAAAAATCCGCACAACCTTCAGGTCCCTCCCAACCCGAGCCCTCTGTGACCCCCTGGCAGCCCCACGTACCCCTGAGGGGACAGCTTGTCCAGCCAAGCTGTGACCCCCTGGCAGCCCCACGTACCCCTGAGGGGACAGCTTGTCCAGCCAAGCTGTGACCCCACGTACCCCTGAGGGGGCAGCTTGTCCAGCCAAGCTGTGACCCCCCTGGCAGCCCCACGTACCCCTGAGGGGGCAGCTTGTCCAGCCAAGCTGTGACCCCCCGGCAGCCCCACGTACCCCTGAGGGGACAGCTTGTCCAGCCAAGCTGTGACCCCCTGGCAGCCCCACGTACCCCTGAGGGGACAGCTTGTCCAGCCAAGCTGTGACCCCACGTACCCCTGAGGGGACAGCTTGTCCAGCCAAGCTGTGACCCCCCGGCAGCCCCACGTACCCCTGAGGGGACAGCTTGTCCAGCCAGCCGCTGAGCATGGTGGGCCGTGGCTCGCAGAGCGAGGTGAAGCTGGCGTAGGGGGAGATGGTCAGGTCGTCCAGGAGCTCGTCGGGGTACAGGTGGGCAGGCAGGCTGAACGGGGAGCCCTGGGCCCGCGGCGCCTCCACCGTGGAATAGCCCTCGCTGTCGGTGTGGGCCATGCGTTCCATGAGCCGGCTGCGGCCCTCCTCATCCTCGCTGCGGCCCTCGCTGCTGCACTCGCTGCTGGTCCTGTGCCAAAAGGGGCTGGGAGGGAGCTGGGCACCACAGCACGGTCCTGGGCAATGCCACCCCATCTGGGGACACCTGGCACTGCTCTTGGGCAATGCCACCCCATGTGGGGACACCTGGCACTGCTCCTGCCTGGGCACCACAGCACGGTCCTGGGCAATGTCTGGGGACACCTGGCACTGCTCCTGGCTGGGCAGCACAGCACGGTCCTGGGCAATGCCACCCCATCTGGGGACACCACTGTAATGCCACCCCATCTGGGGACACCTGGCACTGCTCCTGGGTAATGCCACCCCATCTGGGGACACCTGGCACTGCTCCTGGGCAATGCCACCCCGCCTAGGGACACCTGGCACTGCTCCTGGCTGGGCAGCACACAGCACAGCACAGTCTTGGGCAATGCCACGCTGACTGAGGACACCTGGCACTGCTCCTGGGCAATGCCACCCTGTCTGGGGACACCTGGCACTGCTCCTGGCCTCAGCCTGGCCTGCCTAGGCCACGCAGGGCTGTTGGGGTTTGCACCTCTGGGAGTGCTCAGGAGCCCCATGGCCACCAGCAGCCCGAGGCTCAGCCAGTCCTGTGTGATGGCACAAAGGCTGGAGCTTCCCTGCTTTAGGGAATGTCACACAGGCCACCACCAAATGTCCCCAAACCCCTGGCATCATGTCCTTCTCCTCTTCACAGGCAGCAAAAGGAAACCAGGCAGATCCCCAATCCTAAATCCTGCTCCCTGCTGTACACCCAGCCCAGCTGCTCCCTCCCTGTTCAACATTCCCAGCACTGTGGAACTCCTGCCATGACCCCTTTGTGCCTGCTGGGCTGGTGGAGCTCCTGCATCCATCCCCATTCCTGGGAATCCATGCTAAACGCCCACCAGCCCTGCTGGGACTCTCCAGCCATAACAATAAAAGGAAATTATAAAAATAAACTGCAAACCTGCCCCTTCCCATCAGCCCTCTCAGCCAGTGCTTTTCTTTCCCTGGAAAGGAAATGTGCTGGGAAATGTCTGGCAGTCCCAGGAGGTCACAGGGGCCTGCCCAGGTGCAATGGTGATGGGAAGAAGACAGTTCCTGGGACACCCCAGCACCCAGAGGACAGCATCCATGCCAAACTCCCCTGAGGAATCCAATGCCAGGGTGAAGAGAAGGATCCTAAAAAGGCAACAAGGACAATCCAAGTCTTGTCCCAGCTTCTGTCTGAGGAGCACCTGAGCATCTCCAGGGGACAGGGTGGGTGATGGGGCAGGGCCATGAGGAGAACTGGAAGGACTCCCTTGGCCATCACTGCTTCAGCCTCAGGAGCTGGGTGATTGTTGGAACTCAGTGCATCCCTCTGGGTGCCCAGAGCTGCCAGGACCCCGCCGGGGGGCTCGGAGACCCTGGCACACAGCCCAGAGCACCTCTGGCTTTGATTTTGACCCATGGAGCAAATTACCAGCTTTGTATGGGGACATGAAAGTCACAGAAGTTTAAATAGTACAATAATAAAATTATCACAGGGTGAAAATGTCGATTTTAGGATTTTTGGTATGGGGGTTATGGGGACAAGATGGAGGAATCTGGGCATGTCCAGCCTTTCTTCTTCTTCTTCTTCTTGTTCTTCCATTTTCTGCTGTGATGCTGGCACTTTGGGATTGGTTTATAATGGAAGAGCACTGTCTAACATGGGTGGTAGGTATTGGGAATTAAGTGTAAATATGTTATACAGTTTGTAGTATAAAAGGACAACACTGCCTCGGGGGCAGGCAGAGAGCCTGTGGCTGCCCTGCTGAGCAGATCTCGGCTGGGCAGAAAGAAAATTTTATAGGTAAGAATTAATAAACAACATCAAGACTGAAAACTGAAGAGCTCTGACTCGTTCTTCAGCTGCACAGGCCAAAGCAGAGACATCCTGCACATCTCGGGGCAGCGGTTAACAACCAAAAACCCGAGAGGGGACATCAGACAGAGCCAAGGAGCAAGGGGCAGAACCATGTGGGAGAGGAGCAGATGAGCTCTAGGAACCCTCCTTGGAGATGGAGACATTTTTGGAGAAGAATCCCACAGAATGTGAGAAAGTGTCTCCAGTGTAAGTTCATGAGAAGCTTCAGGACCAGGGGAAGGACCCAAAACACTCCTAAACTCTGCCAACAGCTGGATTTGGGCACTGCCTCATCCTAGGACAGGCCCTGGGCAGGCACCTTTTGAGGATCAGCTGTCCCTGATCCACGTGGGACAGGAGCAACCCCAAAATCTGCCTGGGAAGATGCTGGAGCCATCCCAGCTGGGTCTGCCCAGAGAAGCGGGGTAGGGCCAGGGCTGAGGAGGGATGGAGAGGGAAAACGGCCGGAGTGGCTCCAGGAAAGACAAGAAATGGCCCTGGCTGGCCTCGAGGCTCGGAGCACAAGGAAAATCGCTGTTTAATTAGCACAACAGAGCCTTGGCACGGTGACTCATCCGGCTGGAATCCCAGCCTTGTCTGCAGATGCTTCAGGAGGGACTGGACAGGGAACAACGGTGTGGCTGGGGGACTCCGAGTCACAGGCAGGCAGCAGCCTTGAGTGCCAGGGCTGAGAGGGAGGCAGACCCACGGAATGGGGCAGGAAAAGAGGAAAACGGGAAAAAATCCACGGCAGCCCCTCCCTGAGCCGGGCCTTACAATCAATGAAGCTGCAAAGAGACAGAGGACACTGAGCATCAGGCACCCACAGTGCCTGGTGAGTGTGACCCCGTCCCCTGAGCTCCGTGGGGTGACAGGGACACTGCTGTGCCACCTCTGTGTCCTGCTGGGGCTGCAGCAGGGCACCAGCATTTCAGGGGGCTGAGCATCACCAGCGTGGATGGGGGTGCTCAGACTCAGAGCAGGTAAATCCCTCCTGCTGCACCCTCAGCTCCCAGTTTGCAGGAATTTTGCATTCCTCTTCCTCTTTCTGGGGTATTTTCTTGCAGGTGAGGTGGCTCTGCTCACCCCTGACACTGGCACTGCACACCCCAAGCCAGGGAGCAGTGTGGGCCAGACAAAGCTCCTCCAGAAGAGGGCAAGAGGAGGTACCACAGGGAGGAAAAGGGGCAGAAGGGCCTCTCGGAGGTTTGGGACTGGGAAATATTCCCCATGACCCAAAGTGGATGGGTGGGCAGAGGACACCTGGTCATTCCCAGTGACACAAGGATGAGGACTGGAGAAACACCAGTGCTGCAGGGGAGGATCAGGAGGTCCCACAGAGGCAGCCAGGGCTGGCCAGCAGCCCCCCAGCAGCTGAGCAGGACCCCACAGCTCTGCTCCAGGGAATGGGCTGGGACCAGAGGGGCTGGGGTGGGATGATGGAGGCTGGGAACACAGGGCAAATGGGTCTCAGAGCTTTTCTGTCTCCTCTTCCACTCTCAACACCCCAGCCCTGCTTGGCTGGGAGAAAAAAACCTGTGAACTGCTGTCCCTGGCACTGCTGATGGTCACATCCTGCCTCTTCTCAGCAAGTCCAGCTGCAAAACCCCACAGCTGCCAGTGCCTGGCCAGTTCCCTTGGGATGCTCTGGAACCCAAGTCCCTGGAAGCCACTGGATGCAGACAGGTCAGTGCCCAGCTCCTCTCTGAGCTGATTCAGGGGCTCCACAGGAGATTTCAGTATTTCTCTGTACAAAACTCCAATACCCAGGTGCTGGAGTTCTGGAGCCTGAGAATTTTAGACTTTCTGTGCAGACAGACTCTGACCCCCAGGAGAGCACTGCATGTGACCTGAGGCCATGGAAAAGGCTTCCACAACTGATTGCTAGCACTGGGATTACGGCTGTGTAGTTGATTAGAAGTGTGTAATATCACAGGGTGGAAAACTTTGCAGTTCCCCATCCGTGGCTCTGATCTGTGCCATGGATCAGGTGCCACCACAGTGCCACACACCCAGAGCACTGGCAGTGTCCCCAGAGTGGGCAGAAAGGCAGGACAGGGACATGCACTGGCCAGCAAGGCCACAGCAGGGCTGAAGGCCACAGAGCTGCAGCTCACCTCCTCCTCACTAAGCAACACAGGAAAAGGAACCCTCCCCATCCGAAATGGGAAGAGCAGCTTTCCTTCCTCTTTCTGAGATGCTATCAGGAGTTATGGAAAGTACATTTCAAAAGTGTTTTAAAGGTGCCCCTCACAATTTCACTGTCCTCCACCACAGAGTGCCTGAGCAGCAGCAGATGCTGATCTGATGCTGCTGGAGCCCTCAGGGATTGCACAGCCCCTCATCTGGAGCTTGGAACCAGCTAATTTCTGAGTAATCCCCATCCCCCATGGTGTTTCCCTATTCCCAGAGGCCAAACCCAGGTTCCTCTGGGTGTACAGGTGTGCAGTGCCCCTGGTGCTGCCCCAGCTGTGGCTCAGAAATCTCCCACCAGCACAGCTCCTGCTCATCTCCAAACCCATCAGCCCTTCTAGAGGCAGCTGACACCATCCCAGAGGCTCCTGATCAGCTCTGCTGTGGGGTGAAACCCCTATTCCCTCTCAGGCTGTCCCCAGGGCTGTGCCCTGTCCCCTGTCCCCAGCTCAGCCCCTGAGGCCCCAGGAGCTGATCCCTACCTGCAGCCTTCCCGCTCCAGCTCCAGCTCGGACACGGCCTCGTAGCTCTGCTCAGAGGAGCTGCCAACACCCTGGGAGGAGAGAATGGTCACATCTGCTGTGCCCTGTGCCATCCCAGAGCCCCTGAGCCTGCCTGGCCCTCAGTGCAGGGGCTCACCTGTGACCCTAACCCAAAAGCACAGAATCTCCTGAGCTGGAAGGACACATCCAGCCCAGCTCCTGTCCCTGCCCAGACCCCCCAGCAGTCCCCCCTGTGCATCCCTGGTAGCCAAAGGCTCCTGGAGCTCTGGCAGCCCAGCTCTGGGGCACTCAGGGCTATTGGGGTTTGCATCTCTGGGAGTGCTCAGGAGCCCCATGGCCACCAGCAGCTCGAGGCTCAGCCAGTCCTGTGTGATGGCACAAAGGCTGGGGCTTCCCTGCTTTAGGGAATGTCACACAGGCCACCACCAAATGTCCCCAAACCCCTGGCATCATGTCCTTCTCCTCTTCACAGGCAGCAAAAGGAAACCAGGCAGATCCCCAATCCTAAATCCTGCTCCCTGCTGTACACCCAGCCCAGCTGCTCCCTCCCTGTGTCCCCCCAATATTCCTGGCACTGTGGAACTCCTGCCATGACCCCTTTGTGCCTGCTGGGCTGGTGGAGCTCCTGCATCCATCCCCATTCCCTGGGCAGCCTGGGCAGTGCCCAGCACCCTCTGGGGGCAGAACCTTCCCTGGGCATTGCTGGGCACTGTGGCCTCCCCAGCTGCAGCTCCAGGCTCTGCAGCAGCTGGTGGGATGCAGAGTGACAGCAGGGGACAGCCACCACCCCCAGTGTCCCCTCACCTTTGGCTCCCGGGGCAGCCCCACATGGCCGAAGATGGTCTCGCTGTAGGGGGTGATGGGGGGATCGTTCCCCTCTGTGGGCAGAGAGGGCAGGGAGAGCATCAGAGGGGAGGCAGAGAGCAGCCAGGACTGCCAGCCCTTGGGAGGGACCCCACAGTGCCCCCCAACACGCAGGGAGTGTGACAAAGTGACACAGTGACACAGTGACACAGTGGCACAGGGGCTGGGCTGTGCCTGGCATGGCCACCCCGGTCCTGGCAGGGGCAGGGGCAGGGGCAGGGGCAGGGGCAGGCAGGGGTGTGGGTGACGCCCTCTCCCTTGCCGGGAGCCCGCGGTCCCTGCTGTGCCCCGGGGTCTCACCTGGCCTGCCGGTGGCTCTCTGTGGGATGGGGGGCAGGGCCCCGGGCCAGCCAGGGCTGCAGGGAAACAGGACAGGGTTATGTGCCCGGAATGGGGCCCGTGCTGGCCGCTCTGGCTGCTCCCGAGCCCGGCTTTGTCCCCTGGGATGTGCAGCGTCCCCTCCCCGCTCCCAGCGCCCTCCTTGCTCCCTTCCCTTCCCACCCTGGCACTGCTGGGACATTTTCTGGCTCTGTGGGGCATTTCCCACCGCAGCATCTCCCCCCTCTGACATCTCCCACCTCATTCCCAGCAGGCCCAGCTCCAGAACCTCACTCAGCCACCCCCTCAGCATGCTGGGGACCCCCAGCGCTGCTGCCAGAGGGGCACAGAAAGGGCACAGCTTCCCCCTGCATCCACAAGGAGCCATCGGGGGGCCCAGGGCCGTCCTGTCATCCCAGAGGGATCCCAGCTGCCGCACCAGAGCTCGGGAAAGGCACGGCGAGGGTGCTGAAAGGGGCTCGTCAGCACCTGGGGGCAGCTCTGGGGGAGTCCCGGGGCTGGGGGGGTCTCTGCACCCTCATCTCTGCCTGCTCTGCGCCCCTCCCTCGGCGCTGAGGGGAAGCATGGGCTCGCTCAGACCTGTCCTCCGGCCGGCTGTGCTCCTGCGGGCACGGGGCCGGGGGCGGCGGGACCCCCTCCCCCCGGGACCCGTCCTCCCCTCCCGGCTCCTCCGCGGCTGCCGCCGGGCGCTCGAGTCCCTCGTAGATGACATTGGAGACCATCTCCAGCCGGGGCTGCCCGGAGCCCGGCTCACACGAGGCTGCCCTGGGGCACGGCGAGGGCTCCCTCCTGCCCGGGGGAGCCTCCTGGGCACTGCCAGGGCTGGGCTGGGCTGCCAGGGCCCTGTGCCTGTGCCGTGGGGGCACGCTGGGCACGGACGGGGGGCATGTCTGTCTGTTCTCCGCTGTCTCCAGGCCCTGGCCGTGGCTCGGGGATGGCCGCGTCTCCTCCCGAGCGCTGTCCCGCCCTCGCAGCCGGGACGCGATCGCGCCCATGGTCACAGCTGCCCCCGGAGCCGCCTCCGGGCTCTCCAAATCCGTGGAGCTCTCCCCTGGCACGAAGCCCTCCAGTACCACAAAGGCCGCTGGTGCCCGCTCGCTGCCCGGGCCGTGCGCTGGCACCGCGGGGCGTGCCGGGGGCACGGGCACAGATCCCTGCTCCGCCTTTGAGCGAGGGAAAACCGTCCTGGGCTTGGGAACCGGCTTCGGGGCGGGAGGAGCAGCGTCCTTGGCTCCAGGCGGTGCCTGGCCCGGCACGGTGACACGCGGCTGCGTCCCAAAGGCGTCGCTGGTCCCTCCCGGCTCTGCTCTCATGGCATCCTTGCCCTCCTGGGGGGCATCCAGCACCTCCGTGCCTCGGCAATGGGAGTCTCCTGCCGCGGCTCTGCCCCGCGCTTGGCTCAGCAGCCGAGTCTGCTGCGCCAGGGTGAGGATGCGCTTGCGGTGCCCGGTGGCGGTGATGCCGATCTGCTGCAGGTGGTGGCTGTCCAGCGAGGTGGCATCTCTGGCCACGTGGTATCCGTGCTGCTTGAAGACATCCCGGTACCGCTCCAGGTGGATGCTGGCCAGCCAGTCTGCAATATCCGAGTCAGGCCCGCACGGGGAGCTCATGGCCCTGGGGTGCCTCTGGACGGATGCTCAGCCCATCATCTGTGCGAGGAGGGGAGAGAGGGGCTGAGGAGGCGGCAGGAAGGGAAGGGGGGTGGGTTCAGCTGCCGTGAGGGGCGCGGATCCCGCGGGTGGGAGCGCGGGATGCTCCCGGAGGTGCCCACAGATCGCTGCCGTCCCCGCAGCCGCTCACCTCCCACTCCCAGCTCCGGGAGCCTCTGTCCTGCTGTTCCCAGCCTCTGCAGCGCTCCCCGGGGCTGCCGGAGCCGTGACCCGAGCCCGGGCAGGGACCGAGGCTCCGGGGGCTCACGGGGAGCGGGGCCGGGGCAGATGCCGAGCTCCGGGAGGCTCCGCGGGGCCGGCGGGCGGGCAGAGCCGCGGGGGGGGCCCGGGCAGATACCGGGGGAGCCGCGGGCCCCTCCCCGGGGATGATGAGCTCCTGTGCCGGCCAGCGCGGGGAGGGCTCTGCGGCCGGAAGGGCCAGACCATAATCTGTCTCTCTCACTGCTGGCGAGGGCATGGGAGAGGTCAGCATGACTCACGGACAGACAGAGGGGGGACAGACTCCCACCCACCCACACACCCGCCCGCACATCGCTGCAGAGGCACGGCCGGGCTCGGGTGCCACCAGGGACGCTCAGCCCGAGATGACTCCGCGGCACAGCCCGGGACAGAGCCTGCTGAGGGCCTTTTCCCATGAATCACGCAGCTCCGCGCTAAACCATCTGTGCTGACTGTGCTGCCACTGGCTCTTTTTCCAGTTCCTCCATTTCCCTCTATTGTTCGGCGCAGGCTTCCTTCCTGCTGCCTGCACGCTCCCACGCATCCCCTGCCCCCTCCCGCCGAGCCGCGTCCCGAACAGAGCCGGGAGAGCCGGGCTGAGCCCCCGAGCCCGTGCCAGGGCTGCCCGGGTGCTCTGCCAGGCTGCGGTGCCCCCGCCAGCACGTGGGGGACGCTGTCAGCGAGGAGGAGGAGGAGGGACAGCCAGGACAGGGCCTGGGACAGGGGCACAGGGCAGCTGTCAGGCTCTGCAGGACCGACAGAAAAGGCAGGGCAGGGCAGCGATGTCCCGCACAGAAAGGGCAGAGCAGGACAGTGATGTCCCTCACAAAAAGGGCAGGGCAGGGCAGAGCAGGGCAACGATGTCCCTCAAAGAAAGGGCAGAGCAGGGCAGTGATGTCCACACAGAAAGGGCAGAGCAGGACAGTGATGTCCCTCACAAAAAGGGCAGGACAGGGCAGAGGAGGGCAGCGATGTCTCCCAGCGATGTGGGCTGGGTGTCTGTGCCCCAGGGTGGAAGGGCTGTACCCACTTCTGCCCAGTAGCTGGGCCCAAAATGGGGCAATTTCCCCCTTTTTCATGCCTGTATCACCCTGAGGGATCTGCGGCCGGCTCTGCCCTCTGCCTGCCCTGCCTGGGGCCTCTCCAGTGAGGAGCTGGCACCTGAGACCTCTCGGTGCCTGGGGCTCCGGGGCCGTGCCGGGCACCGTGCTGTGGTGTGGCCCTTTGGGGCAGTGCAGGGCGTGGGCAGTGACAGGTGGGCGCCATCCCCGTGCCCACAAACCCCTGCCCAGCTGGCACAGCGAGCACGGACTGTCCCAGCCCTGGCCCTTCCCCAGCGTGCCCAAATCTGTCCCATCCCTCACTTGCCACCCCCGCGCCTGTCGCTCACCTCTGGCGGCCCGCAGCCCCCCGGGCCGGCTCCGGCGGGGCAGCACGCGGGGTGGCAGTGTCCTGGCTCTGGTGGGGCAGCACAGCGGGTGACAGCGTCCTCTGGGCTCCCGGGCCACCCTCTCCGGGCTCCAGGGGGATGCCAGGGCAGTCCCGTGCAGGAACTGCCGCGGGCTCCGCGGCGCCCAGGCTGCGCCTCCCACTGCCGGTCCCTCCTCCAGGCCAGCCCTCTGGTCCCCATCGTGTCCCACCCTCTGTCCTGTCCCTTCCAGGCATGACGCTGCCCCGGCTGCGCTGGGTCCTGTCCCTCAACCAGGCTCTGCCTTCCTTGGGGCTAAACTGAGGAAAAGAGGCTAAAATATTCATGCTGCTTATGGGAATCAGAGACTGGCACTTGGGGGGCTGGCTGGGTGAAATTTTGGGGAGATCAACACCTTTGTGCTGTGGGGATGACAGGAGTGCTGCACCTCATCCCAGTTCTGGTGCCCTTTGGGCAGGGGGTGTGGGGTGAGCTGAGGGGCAGGATGGCAGCAGGGGCTGGCGTGGAACAGGGACATCCAACGGGATTCCATCCTGCAAGGAGCCTGAGCTTTCAGCACAGCCTGGCCCAGCTGCTTTTAACACAACACCTCTTGCAAGAGCCCCAGCAGGGCTGCCCAGCTCAGCTCTTACCCAACCTTGAGGCTGTCAAGGCTGATATCTCCCTCCTGATGCCATGCTGATAACATCTCCCTGCCCTGTGAGCTGAGCACTGCCTTGCTCCAGCTGCAGCTCCTGCAGGTCCTTCCCCACCCCAGCAGTGCCCATTGTGGGGGTGGTGTGGGAGGGCCACCCTACAAAACCCCTGCGTGCAGCTCTGGGGAAAGGCACTCACCACAGGCTGCTGCTGCAAAGCAGAAGCAGAATTCAGCATGAGCCTGGCAAGGCTTTTGCCTTCCTTCCCTTTCCCCAGCAGCTGCTCCAGCAGGGAGTGACACATCCCCAGGGCAGGGGTGATCCCACGGACCCCCTTGTGCGTGGGGTGTGGAGACCCTCGGGGTGCCAGGGGACCCTCGGGGTGTGCAGGGGGAGGGCACAGTCTGTCCTGCCATCCCCCTGCCTTGCAGAGGAAGCTGTTGGGCCCTGCTGTTCTGAGGAAGGCTGCTGAGGTCTGTGGTGTGGCTGGGAGGGACAGAGCACAGATCTGTCACCATCTCTGTCCTGCTGTGCTGCAGCAGAGAGCGCAGACTGGCACCTGCAGCACCTCCAGGGACAGAACCCAGGCAGGGCCAGGCTGGGAGGATCCACAGGGGCTCCTCTGGTCCAAACTCACTGCTCAGACAGCTCAGGGCACAGGGCTGTGTCCAGAGGCTTCTGCCATGGCCCCAGGCAGGGACACTGCACAGCCTCTGCACCATCTGCTCAGGGCTGGCACTGCCCAGGGCAGCAGCTCTGCCTCCTGGGCAGGGGCAGCTCCTGGGCTCAGGCCCTGCCCGTGGCTCTGGGGCCATGGCTGGGCCTGGAGCAGAGCCTGGGGCTGCCCTGAGCCCTGCACACAGGGACAGACTGGGGACACAGGGACAGACTGGGACAGACTGGGGACACAGGGACAGACTGGGACACAGGGATAGACTGGGACAGACTGGGGACACAGGGACAGACTGGGGACACAGGGACAGACTGGGACAGACTGGGGACACAGGGATAGACTGAGACACACAGGGACAGACTGGGGACACAGGGACACCCAGGGACAGCCAGGGCTGAGGCCCCTCTCTCTCCCTGGGGCTCCTCTCCAGGCTGAGCAGCCCCAGCTCCCTCAGCCTTTCCTGGGCACTGAGATGCTCCAGGCCCTTGCTCAGCTCCAGGAGCTCCTGTCCCTGCTGTGCTGAGGATCCAGAGCTGGACACAGCAGCCAGAGGTGTCCCCAGGGCTGGGCACAGGGGCAGAATCACCCCAGAGGTGTCCCCAGGGCTGGGCACAGGGGCAGGATCACCCCAGAGGTGTCCCCAGGGCTGGGCACAGGGGCAGGATCACCCCAGAGGTGTTCCCAGGGCTGGGCACAGGGACAGGGCTCTGCTGGCAGTGCTTTGGGGAGCCCTCAGAACCTGCTGCTGGGAGCAGTGCTCCTCCCTGCTGCCAGGAGGGCAGGGATGGGCAGCAGGACAGGGAAATGTTGTCTCTGGGATGTCCTCACCATGGCAGGTCACTGTCCTGGCAGGGTTGGTGTGCCCAAGGACAGGGTGTAGTTCCCACACCCTGATGGCTGCTTACAGGGCAGTTTGGTGCAGAAAACCTTCTCCACTGCTCCCTTCTCCTTCCCAGGCACTGAATTCCTGGGTTTGGGGCTCTGTTCCCTTGGCAGGAGGAGCTCCTGCTCAAGCACCTGGTGTCCAAGGGGGAGTGCTCCTTCCCAGACCCCACCCAGGACATCCCCCAGCCATGGGACCACCCCAGAGACCCAGAGCTGGCACAGGGAGGGGAGCAGGGCACAGCAGGGCACCAGGGCAGGGCACAGGGATGGGAGGTTTCCCGAGGGCTTCCTATCAGCCCATGTACTGCAGAGCAGGTTTCAAAGCCTCTGCTTGCTCCTAGTGTTTGCCAGCCTGCTGATGGGACACATTTACATTTACATTTATATTTATATTTATAGGTATATTTATATTCATATTTATATTTATATTTTGTTTTAGAATTATATTTATAGTTATATTTAAATTTATAGTAATATATTTATATTTATATATTTAGACAGCAGCATGCTTGAGCAGAGGCACAGAGCCCTGTCCTGCCATGGCCACAGAGCAGGAAGGTCGTGCCTGCTCCCAGGAGGAGGCAGATGGGCAGGATCAGAAAACCCCCCCGGGGCTGGACTGGGCTTTGAGAAGATGCTGGCAGGGAATGCAGGAAGCAAACATCAAAATGAAGGTTGGAACCTTCCAGCATGAAAGGATCCTTCCCTTCTCTGGGCAGTACCCAGGATGACAGTGTCCCTCAAGATTCCTGTGTCCAGGTGCCCATCCATCCCTCCATCCCTCCATCCATCCATCCATCCATCCATCCATCATCGATCCATCCATCCATCCATCCATCCATCCATCCATCCATCATCCATCCATCATCCATCCCTCCATCCATCATCCATCCATCCATCCATCACCCATCCATCCATCCATCCATCCATCCATCATCCATCCATCATCCATCCCTCCATCCATCCATCCATCCATCCATCATCCATCCATCCATCCATCCATCCATCCATCCATCCATCATCCATCCATCCCTCCATCCATCCATCCATCCATCCATCCATCCATCCATCCATTCCTCCATCAATCATCCATCCATCCATCCATCCATCATCCATCCCTCCATCCCTCCATCCCTCCATCCATCCATCCATCATCCATCCATCCATCCATCCATCCATCATCCATCCATCCCTCCATCCATCCCTCCATCCATCCATCATCCATCCATCCATCATCCATCCATCCCTCCATCCATCCCTCCATCCATCCCTCCATCCATCCATCCATCCATCCATCCATCCATCATCCATCCATCCATCCATCATCCATCATCCATCATCCATCCATCCATCCATCATCCATCCATCCATCCATCCATCATCCATCATCCATCATCCATCCATCCATCCATCATCCATCCATCATCCATCCATCCATCCATCCATCCCTCCATCCATCCATCCATCATCGATCCATCCATCCATCCATCCATCCATCCATCCATCCATCCATCATCCCTCCATCCCTCCATCCATCCATCCATCCATCCGTCATCCATCCATCCATCCATCATCCATCCATCCATCCATCCCTCCATCTATCCATCCCTCATCCATCCATCCATCATCCATCCATCCCTCCATCCATCCCTCCATCCATCCATCCATCCATCCATCCATCCATCCATCATCGATCCATCCATCCATCCATCCATCCATCCATCATCCCTCCATCCCTCCATCCATCCATCCATCCATCCATCCATCCCTCCATCTATCCATCCCTCATCCATCCATCCATCCATCCATCCATCCATCCATCCATCATCCATCCATCCATCATCCATCCATCCATCCATCCATCCATCCATCCATCCATCATCCATCCATCCATCCATCCATCATCCATCCATCCAACCGTCATCCATCCATCAACCATCCATCCATCATCCATCCATCCATCCATCCATCATCCATCCATCCATCCATCCATCATCCATCCATCATCCATCCATCCATCATCCATCCATCCATCATCCATCCATCCATCCATCCATCCATCATCCATCCATCCATCATCCATCCATCCATCCATCCATCCATACAGCCCTTCTTCCCTCCATCTCTCCATTCCCTTTCCTTTCCTTTCCTTTCCTTTCCTTTCCTTTCCTTTCCTTTCCTTTCCTTTCCTTTCCTTTCCTTTCCTTTCCTTTCCTTTCCTTTCCTTTCCTTTCCTTTCCTTTCCTTTCCTTTCCTTTCTCCTCTCCTCTCCTCTCCTCTCCTCTCCTCTCCTCTCCTCTCCTCTCTTCTCCTCTCCTCTCCTCTCCTCTCCTTCCATCCATCCCTCCATGGATCCCTCCCTCCCCAGCCATCAGTTTTTCTGCACCCGGGGCCAGATTTTGCTTCACCTTCAGCCCCAGCAGTTCACATGTGGGGTGATGGTGGGAGCATCTCTGGGGAGCAGGAAGGGTGAGGGACACTGAGGGCTCATCCCTAGAGAGGAAATACCACCCTGGACAGCTGGGAATGTGGGGTTGGGACTGACCCTGAGGGTCTGCAGGGCACAGCAGAGAGCTGAGCCCCTGGCAGGGATTGGGGAGGAGGAAACTGGAGTCTTGGAAATCTGCTGGACCTCTCCAGGCAAAAGCCCTGCTCAAGGCCAGTCCACGAGGCTGCTGGGGGGGCTCCTCACTGTCCTGGTCTGGGTGGTGGGGCCGAAAGCTGCCCAAGACCTATCCATGAGCTCAGGAGTCACAAATCACGGGATCCAGGGATGGAGTCACATCCTGCCCCAGCAGGGACACGTTTGACACGGTGTGTGGCCAGATGGGGCCCGTCGCACGCTGCCGCTGCCCCCGATCCATCAGGGCCGGCTGACATCACTGCCCCGGGCTAATCTCCCATCCAGCAGCAGCTTCCCGTTTCCTTTCCAACCTCTGCGCGCGGGCGGGCGGCTCCTCCGCGCTCGGAGCCGGGCAGGAAGAGCGCCCAGCTGGGCTCTCGTGCGGGCCCGCAGCCCCCGCGGGTCTGGCCCTCGTCCCACCGGGCCACCCGCTCCCCCAAAACCCCAGCGAAGGCCCCCGGGGGGCTCCGAGCCCCCCACACCCTGCCCGCCCCACGGGGATGCCGGTGGCCGGTCCCTTTCCTGTTTGTGCCACAGGAAACCTAGTAATCCTGGAGGGTTGAAGTAGGAGGAAGATTATGAGGGATGTTAAAATTAGGGCTCATTTGTGTCCTTTTTTGTCCAGAGGTGTTATTAGTTGTTTTGTAACTAGGTTAATAAACCATAGTTGGAGGGTTGAGGGTCGGTTAGTGATTCATTGGTTATCCAGGGATGGTAGCAGGAGGGCTGGGAATGCTATTGAGATGAGGATTAGTGGGATTCCTAGGAAGGATGGGCTGGAAAACTGCTCAAAGAAGCTTAAGTTCATGGTCAGGTTCAGGGGGTAGTGCTTGGAGCGATGGGTGGTTTGTTAGAGGGGGATTTATTGATACCAATGACAGAAGTCACCGTGCTGGGGCTGCTGACACCCCACGGTGCCCCCCGGACCCACCCTGGCTCGTTCTGGGGGCCAGGAGCTCTCTCAGAGCCCAGTGCTGGATGGTGACAGGGACACTCCCTGTGCCACATCCCGGCCTGAGGTGTCACCCAGCCCTGCACAGCTTTCCCTGGGGCTCCCCGCGCTCAGGCTGCAGCTCCTGACTCCCACTCAGGGCTGGCTAAAAATAACTCCCGGCAGAGCCCCAGCCTGGATCCTGCAGGGAAACATCCGGGAATGCCAGGGGACGAGGGATGAGGATCCTTCCTGCAGGAGAAGGGTCTGCACCCCAGCACCCCCCGGGCTCGGGGTGCCAGAGGGATCTGCCCCATTAGGGCAGCACCCAGGGGTGATTTTCTACAATTCCCAACTCTGCCAGGGCAGTTTTGGGGCAATTTGGGTCTGGTTTGTGTCTTTTAACAGGTAAAATAATCCCTGTGTGCTGCCAGAGGTGGGAGCAGCGTGGGGAGAGGGAGCCCTGTGAGCTGCACATCCCCTGCCTGTTTTCCACATTTTCCTTGCAGAGGTGGCCTCTGTGCAGCCAGCCCTGCTGCAAACCCCCGGATCCAGCTGTCCCAACAGCCAGCCAGACCCTGCTGTCCCCCTCCCAGCACTCTGTGTGTGTGTGATGTCCCCCGAGGCAGCAGGGACATTTGTGACATAACAGGGTGGCTAAAGAGGGACAGCAGGCATCCGTGCCTGAGATACTGGGGTGGAGAAAAGCTCCAGGAGTGGGGGAAGCACACACAGGACACCTCTGGAGTGGGACCAGCGTGTCAGGGGGCTCAGGGGGGTGAAGCTGGGTCAGAGGGACCCCCAAAGCTGCAGTGACACCCCCATTCGCTCTGACCTTGCACAGCTCAGGCTCAAACCCAGCTGGGGACAGAGCCCAGCAGCTGCCTCAGGTGTGGGGGCGAGGAGGGGGTGGAAAATCCCTCATTTGTCAGCGAATTCCCACGGCAGTGCCTGTCTGGACCAACTTCCCGCTGTCTGGTGGAAGCTGCCCCCTGCCCACGCACGCTCCCGTGGGGTGCAGAGCCCAGCATCCCTGTCCTGCCCTGCTGGAGCCACTTCTGTCCCTGCTGAGGGTCACGCCAGGGTGCTGGGGCTGTGTGGAGGGGCCCTCCTGTCCCACTCAGAGCTGGATCCTCTGGGTGGGCTCTGTGCCAGCCCCCTCCCCATGCTGTGCCAGCCCCGTGAGCTCTCACACACACCAACCCCTTTATTGTGCCAGGAACCACAGCAGCGGCAAACACTGGGAGAGTGGGGACACAGGAGGCCCAGGACCCCAGTGCCAGGACAAACCCCCCAAACCAGCAGGGGAAGGGGTCCTCCAGAGCCAGCTGGGCTGGAGCCAGCCTGCAGAGGTGAGCCTGGTGCTCAGCAGAGGGCCTGGGAGGGCTCCCTGAGATGGGGGGGTCACACTAAGCTTGGAGGGGCTGCAGTGGGTCCAGCCTGAGCTGGACCTCAGGCCAGACAGGGTCAATCCACACCTTGTGCTGCTGCAAAGCCTGGGCAGGACCCTCACAGACCCCCCACTTCTGGGCCTTTCAGGGTCTTAGAGAGGCAGAGCCGTATCCTGGTGCCAGCAAAGCTCCTGCCCAGCCTCTCTTGAACACCCACTGCCCGCTCTGTCTCCTGTGGGGACATCTCCATGGGCACAGGGGCCACCAGGGTGCCCATCCTGCCTCTTCCCAGCCCCTGTGGCTGCACAGATCCCACAGGACAGTTCCCCCTGCCTGGGTAGGGAGAGGGGTCAACGATGAAGGACTTGGAGAGCAGATGTGACTACGGGGAAGCAGGGAGAGCCCGAATTCCCAGCTGTGCCCCCTGGGTGCCAAGCCTGGGTGCTGAGGGGGTTCCCTGTGCTCAGGGCTCAGGCCTCGTGGTCGCTGGTGCTCAGGTGCTCCTCGGGCAGGCCGGTCTCGTCGATGTTCTCCAGGGAATCCGCGTGCTGCACGGACAGCTCGGCCAGGCTGACGCTGGGCAGCGTGTTCTGCTCGGGGTACACCCAGGGCTTGTAGCCGGGGTCGTGCCGGCGCTTCCACTCCGGGTACTTCAGCCCAGCCTTGTAGATCTTCTTCATGGCCTGAGGGCACAGCAGGGCTGGGGTTTGGGCTGCTCTGGGCTGTGGGCACAGCTCCCAGCACCCCATTGCAGGGTTTGGGGTGCTGGCAGGGGATTGGGGCCTGGCTGCCCCAGCAACGTGTCCAGTGCATGCTCTGTGTCACCCAGCACTCCTCCTGGCAGCTCTGCATCACTGAGGCCCCATCCTGTGAGCCCTGCATTGCTCAGCACCCATCCTGCAAGCTCTGGGTCATCCAGCACCCATCCTGAGAGCCTTGGATTACCCAGGACCCATCCTGCAGGTTCTGGGTCATCCAGCACCCATCCTGAGAGCCTTGGATTATCCAGGACTCATCCTCTGAGCCTTGGATTATCCAGGACTCATCCTCTGAGCCTTGGATTACCCAGGACCCATCCTGTGAGCTCTGGACCACCCAACACCCGTCCTGCAGGTTCTGGGTAACCACGACCTGCTCAGTGGGCTCTGGGTCTCCCAGCACCATTCCATGAGTTCTGGGTCTCCCAGGACCATTCCATGAGTTCTGGGTCTTCCAGCATCCCTCCTCAGAGCCCTGGGTCACCCAGCACCCACCCTGTGAGCCCTGGGCTCACCCACCCTGCCCTCACCCGGGGTAATTTGGGCAGCTCATCCCTGCTGCCCATGATTCCCATCCCCTTCCTTACCTTTGGTGCCACAAACTGGGACACGCGGTTCACCACCCACTTCGGCAGGGACCCTGCAAGAGCCCAAAGCTCTGTCACCAGAGAAGCAGGGCCAGCCCCAGGGGAGGTACCACGGGCCTGCAGCACCCCCAGGGCTGGCGTGGCACCCCTGCATCCTCAGGCTGTCCCCATTCCTGGGTGCCTGGGTGATGGAGAGCCATTTGGATATGCATAGGTAATGTAGTAATGGGAGGGCTTCAGAATGACTTTGTGGAACTAATTCTACTGTTGGATTTTGAAAAAGAGGTTATTCTATAAAAATAAATTGTATTACTTTTGAATTAATAGAAGATTGTGACTGTTGCAGATGCAGAACACCAGGCCAGAGTTACTCTTTTTCTAATTAATACCATGTCTTCCTACATGACCTCTGGCCTTGAGCCTACCTTCTGGAAAGAATTCTGCAGCATTAAAAGACATGCAATAAACCTGCATAGCAGAGACACACATATGGTGACACGCATATTTCTGTGAACACAGGATCCCAAAGCCTTTAGTCCATGATCCTACAAACCAAAATTTGAGTTCCACTGACTGGACAGTAGTTCTTATGGCTGGGAGCATCAGAGATTAGCAGACAGATGGAACCTTTTTAGGCTGGAGAAGGGAAGGGGGAAACCAAAAGTGGCATAATATAAAATCAGAGCCAGGGGGGTAAGCTCTGGGTGAGGGGCACTCACCTCGAGGGTCCACCTGGGTGAGGTAATAGAGGATGCAGGCACCATCCCCGTTGGCCTTGATCAGGTACCCGGTCTGCAGGGACACGGCCCTCACGAAATCCTTGCGGGGTGGGTATTTCTGTGGGGAGATTCCGGGTACCTCAGAGCCTGCCCAGCCCCACCTGTGCCCGCAGACAGCCCTGCCAGGCCTGGGGCAGCCGGGGCTCACCGGGTGCTTGACGCTGTAGTTGATGATCATGTAGTCATTGCCCAGGGGCAGCCAGGAGCGCAGCGTGACGAAATCCCGGTTCTTCAGGGGGCTGGGGCACTTCCCTGCGGGCAGATCCCGTTAGCCCCGGCCCCGTGGCCCCACACACACTCAGGGGGCTGGGGAGGGGGCCGGGGCTCTCAGGGGTGCTCACAGGAGTAGTATCCCACATCAGCATTGACGGTGAGGCGGCCGATGTCATAGGTCTCGATCATGTTGGAGTCCCACTTGCTGCGGTAGCGGGTGTCGTGCAGCACGTCATAGAGCGTCTCTGCAGGGACGTCCTTGCAGGAGATGCGCGTCTGCGGGGAGAGGGGCAGCACCAGCCCGGGCTGGGCCCACTCCGGGCTGTCCCCTGTCCCTGTGCCACCATGGAGGATGGCACCAGGGCTTCAGGCTGTCCCTGTGCCATGGAAGATGGCACCAGGACTTTGGGCTGTCCCCTGTCCCTGTGCCATGGAGGATGGCACCAGGGGTTTGGGCTGCCCTGTGTTCCTGTGCCATGGAGGATGGCACCAGGACTTCAGGCTGTCCTGTTTCCCCGTGCTATGGAGGATGGCACCATGATTTCGGGCTGTCCCATGTCCCTGTGCCACCATGGAGGATGGCACCAGCACTTCAGGCTGTCCTGTTCCCCCGTGCTATGGAGGATGGCACAAGGGCTTTCGGGCTGTCCCGTGTCCCTGTGCCATGGAGGATGGCACCAGGACTTTGTGTTGTCCCTGTGCCGTGGAGGATGGCACCAGCACTTCAGGCTGTCCCATTTCCCTGTGCCATGGAGGATGGCACGAGGGGTTTGGGCTGTCCCTGTGCCATGGAGGATACAGGACAGTCCCTGCTGCAGGACAGCCCCGGAGCCACTGTGGGGCTGGAATGACCCTCACACCAGTGATCCCGCTGGTCCAAGCTTTGGTGCCTGCCCCCTACCCTATTTGGCAGGGCAAACAAAGGGCTGCCCGTGTGCTTCATGATAGTTTTGGGAGTGGGGTCCGATCCCGGGGGGTTTCGGGCCCCCTCCCGGGGGGTTTCGGGCCCGCTCCCGGCGCTGTCGGGCCCGGCTGTAACCGGAGCTCCGGAGCTGCCCGGCCGCGCCAGCCGTGCATTATTGATGAAGGCGGCCGCCCTGCTCCTCCGAGTGCCGGCAGGAGGGAGATGTCATCTGCTCCTCGTTAGAGCCTTTGCATCTTTGATGAGGCGCCGTGTAAGCGGAGATGGCCCCGTGAGCGTGGCAGGTGCCATCAATCTCGGGCAAGCTTTCCCTGGTGGCCGGGGCTGGGTGGACTCGTGCCCAGGCCGGGCTCGGGGATGTGCTGCAGTGCCCAGGGCACGGGGAGGGTGGCAGCACCCAGCCCCCGCCTCCTGCTCTCCCTCCCTGGCTGCAGCGGGGTCTGGAGCTGCTGCTGCTGCAAGGAAATGGATTTTTCCAGCTGCAGGTGGAGCTCATGGGCCTGCAGGAGACTCCGGTTGTCACGGAGGGAGCGTCGCAGCCCCAAATGCCCCACTAAAGCCTGCCCACCACCCCCTGCGGGCTCGGATGAGCGGCCCTGCCAGGCACAGCAGCAGGGATGGGGAAAGCACAGAGCCCATCCACAGGGAATTCGAGTGGGAAAAAATCCACAGCTCCAGCTGCTCAGGGAATCTGAGGTAATTAACTCCCTCAGTTAATGGACAGACTGAGGCTCTCCTGACCCCAAGAGAGCTCTGCAGCTCAGGCTGCATCCACGTTTTGGAAGGTGCAGTGCCAACCCCTGCACCGTGCCCAGGCCCTCTCCAGGGCAGGGACACCCCCATGATTGCCCTGAACCAGGCTGGTGATGCTCCCTGACTGCCCAGGACCTGCCTGTTCTGGGGTCCCCTCCCTGCGGGGCTCAGTGGTGGCAGGGGGGACAGAGCTGCAGCCCCTCTGCCAGGCTGGGGACTCCAGGGGCTTCTGCCAGCCTGTCCTGGTCACTGTGAGCAGCATCCACATCTCCAGTCCAGATCTCACCACGGGAAGGCCTGGCCAAGGCTGGACCTGCCCACAGAGCCAGAGCTCTCCCTGCAGAGGCTGCTCAGGCAGGATTTGCCCTTGGCAGGTCCTTGCTGCTGCCACCACTGCCCTCGTCCTTCAGGACATGGCTCCCAGGAGCACGTTCTCCATGTCCTTCCCGGGGATGGAGGTGACAGTGCCCACAGTGCCACCCTGGAGCTTCCTTTTGGGGCAGGAATGTGATTTTTGCCTCTTCCCACGTGTCAGGGACCTGCTGCAGTCACCAGGACTTTTCACAGAGGTCCTGGCCTGACCCCTCAGCACTCCTTAATCCTGTGCATGCCCAGCTGGTTTAAATGCTCCCTGACCCAGGAGCAGAAGCTCTTCCCGGCTCACAGCAGCAGGGAAATGTGAATTGGAGCTGCAGCCCTGCCGAGAGTGCTGCTCCTGCTCCTCCCCCTGGCCCTGAGGGGTCTCTGTCCATGGCAGCCGTGTGTGCCCAGCTCCTCCTCGTGCCCCAGCTGCAGGACAGGCACTGCTGGCTGTCCTGTGCTCAGGAGCCTCTTCCAGGGCGTTGTTCCCTCCTCCTCACCTCCCCGAGGCTGTGGTGACACTGCTGGGTGAACTCTAACCTTAACCCTGATGCTCTCCAGCAGCTGGGCTGCCCTGCAGGTCAGATGTTCTGCCTCTCCTCTCCTCTCCTCGCAGGTCCCATCCCTGCCCAGGGGCTGGGATTCTTGGTGCCAGAAAAGCCAAAGCCTGGGATGCTCACCCTGGGCTCACCCTGTGCCCCCTGCAGCCACTCCTGGCATGCCCAGGGCTGCCTGGCAGTGCCACTGGGGCGGTGCAGACCAACCAAAAGGTACCTGAGGGATGGCTGAGCCTCCTGTCCCTCTGCAGCACCCCAGCTGTGGCCCCTGGCAAGTGACAAACCTCCCAGAACAGCACCTGGCCTTGCCACAGGATCCCAGCCCGTGGGGATGGGAGGGGACGGCAGAGCCGGGGAAGGGACACTGGGGACACGTCCCATGAGCCTGGGGGGGGCTCTGGCAGGGCCATGTCCACAATGTGACTGATCCTGGGGCCTTCCTGCCGGTGTGGGGAGCAGGGACAGCCCCATATGAGCAGCAGGATGCTGTGGGGAACATGACAGCCCCATATGAGCAGCAGGATGCTGTGGGGAGCATGACAGCCCCATATGAGCAGCAGGATGCTGTGGGGGACATGACAGCCCCATATGAGCAGCAGGATGCTGTGGGGAACAGGGACAGCCCCATATGAGCAGCAGGATGCTGTGGGGAGCAAGGACAGCCCCATATGAGCAGCAGGATGCTGTGGGGAGCAGGGGCAGCCCCATATGAGCAGCAGGATGCTGTGGGGAGCATGACAGCCCCATATGAGCAGCAGGATGCTGTGGGGAACATGACAGCCCCATATGAGCAGCAGGATGCTGTGGGGAGCAGGGACAGCCCCATATGAACTGCAGGATGCTGTGGGGAGAGGGGGCAGCCCCATATGAACTGCAGGATGCTGTGGGGAGCAGAGACAGCCCCATATGAACTGCAGGATGCTGTGGGGAGCAGGAACAGCCCCATATGAGCAGCAGGATGCTGTGGGGAGCAGGGATAGCCCCAGGTGAGCAGCAGGATGCTGTGGGGAGCAGGGACAGCCCCAGGTGAGCAGCAGCTGGGGGATCCCGGCGGGTGCAGCCCCGGGCCGGCAGCAGGAGCCCGAGGAGCAGCTGGGAAGCAGCTTCGGGGGTCTAACCCTGCCCAGCCCTGTAATTCGGGGCAGAAACACCCCCAGGCAGGCCGGGCTGGCACGGGGCAGCGCCCAGGGACCCTCGGAGCCGCCGGCACACGGCTGGGGCAGGGAATCTCCGCTTACCTTGATTTTCTGCACGGTGCAGCTCTCCTCCTGGCCCTGACTCCACACGGTCACGCCAGCCTTGTTGTAGCGGCAGTGCCAGCCCTCCAGGCTCTCGCACTGATCCCTGAAGGAGCTGAAGTCGGAGTCATCGGGGATATAAACCATCTCCCCTCCTCTGGACATGGGGCTGAGCTGCTGCCCCCGGGCGGGCGCGGGCACCGCCTCTGGGCAGCCTCTGCCTCCCCTGCCGGGACACCCAGCCCTGCCCTTGGGCTCTGCGCTCGCTGGGTGCCCGGGCAGCTCACATGGTCCTGCCAGTCCCAGCCCGTGCCCCTGCAGCGGCCCGGGCACCCCGGGCAGGCCGGGCAGAGCGCTGCGGGCAGCCCGCGGGGCTGGGAGGCTCCGTGGGGCTCGGAGGAGGCTCCGTGGGGCTCGGAGGAGGCTCCTTGGCTGCGGTCGCTCTCGCAGCTGCTGTCGGCAGCTCGGATGTCCTCCCGGGCCGCCTCAGCAGCATCACATTTCTCTGCGCTCCTCTATTATTCAGCAGGTAGCAGCGCGCAGGTGGCTCGGCTTTCAGGGCACGGCTGCCCCCGGCTCCCCGAGCCCCCCGGGCTGCCACCCCTGCTGTCCCCTCGCTGCTTCCTCGGCAATCTGAGTGCCTGACTTTGCAGCAGCGGCTGCCCGGAGGCATCAGCTGGATGTGGGCCAGGCAGGGGGCACGGCCCAGTGCACAGGGCTCCGGGCTCAGGATGGGTTATCAGCTTTTCCCTGCGGCTTGGGGGAAGGATTGGGGAGGGGAGGGGGCCCTCGCTGGGCTCCCAGCGTGCTGCACCCCCGGGGGTGTCCAGCCCCCTCCCACCAGCAGCACAGGAAAGGTCACCCAGGGCTCGGCCCAGCCTGCACGGATGGATGTGCCCACCTCGGTGCCACAGCTGTGCCACCTCCCCAGGGTGAAATATCGATTCTACTGCCCAGCCGGGGGCTGCAGTGAATGTCCCTTGTCCCTGGGCACCAGTCATGCCCTGCTGAGAGGGACTGGCTCTGCCCCCAGGGCACCTGCAGGGTGCTGGTAGAGCCCAGCCCAGCTCTCCCCCAGCTCTGGCCCTGCCAGCAGCATCTGCTGCTCCTTTCCCAGCCCCTCCATCTCTCCCTGGACTGGGAACCACCCTGAGCACAGAGCTTGGGCTTCCCTGGCACTGCACAGAGCACCCAGGCCCCAGACCACCACATCCTCCTCATGCTGTCCATTTGTCCATCCTCCTGTCCAGAGCCTTCTCCAGGACCTTTCACTGGGATCCTGCTCAGCCCCCAGGCCCCAGCCTGCCTGACACCTGGGGTTATCTTGCCCATCCTGTTGATGTCCACAAGGTTTCTCTTGACTGGAATTTTGGGGTTCTTGGAGCCCACCTGGAATGCAGCTGCACCACTCTCACATCCCTTCCCCCTGGATCAGCCTCACCTGCAAGGCCAGGCTGCAACTCCCTCCTCACCCAGCCCTGGGATGAGATTTGGGGACAGCCCCAGTGCTGACCCTGGGACAGCATCCCCGGGGCACTGAGAAATGGGGACAAACTCCAGGGAAGGAGAGCAGGGAGGAACCTGGGGAGCTGCAGCTGCTCCCAGAGGGCAGAGGCTGCCCCAGGCTGCCCCAGGCTGCCCCAGGCTGCCCCAGGCTTCCCCAGGCTGCCCTGCTGCTCCCCGGGCACCCAGGCTGTCCCTGGGGCTGTGCCACAGCCAGGGCAGGGCTGGCAGTGCCACGCTCCATTGAGGAGCTGCTGCAGTGGAGGGGAGGGGCAGATCCCGGCCTGGAAAGACCTTGGGGTGGCCTTGGGGCTGTGGAGCAGCTCTGGCCACACAGATTTATAGCCCAGAGCTGTCCAGCCCCGTGCTGCAGTGTGCTGTGAGTGACTGTCCCCAGGTACAGCCTGGAGGGGCTCCTGTGGGTGGGAGCCCAGCTGGGGCTCTGGAGCTGCCCAGGTGTCCATGGGGTGAGAGGAGGAGGGCACTGCAGTCCTGGGATGGAGGATCCCCAGTGGAGGAGCAGCACAGCACCACTGAGGTGGAACCAGCCCCGCTCTGCACCTCAGGGGTGTCAGCATTTTCTCTCCCTGGCTCTTCCAGCTGGAAACTTGAATGGAAAGCTCTTTCTTCCCTTCTGCAGCAGCCCCTGGGGAAAGCTGTACAGGTCACCCAGGAGCTGCTGCTCACCACCACATCCCCCTGCAAGCCTCCAGCTGGGCTGAGCTGGGCTCCCATGGCCCACCTGGAACACTCAGGGCTCCAACCAGCCCCTTCACCACCGTCTTTGGTTCTTGTGCAGCCAAGGTTTGGGTCTGGGGGTGCTCTGGGAGCTGCCCAAGGGAGGAGGAAGATCAGTGCAGCAAATGTGGAGCCTCATGTTGGTGTTGTCTCTGTCACATCTGGTTTAACTTCTCCTCATGGAGCTGCTGGGTGAGTCCAGAGAGGCCACGGGGCTGCTCCAGGGCTGGAGCCCCTCTGGAGCCAGGCTGGGAGAGCTGGGGGTGCTCACCTGGAGAGGAGAAGCTCCAGAGAGAGCTCAGAGCCCCTGGCAGGGCCTAAAGGGGCTCCAGGAGAGCTGGAGAGGGACTGGGGACAAGGGATGGAGGGACAGGACACAGGGAATGGCTCCCAGTGCCAGAGGGCAGGGATGGATGGGATATTGGGAATCAGGAATTGTTCCCTGGCAGGGTGGGCAGGCCCTGGCACAGGTGCCCAGAGCAGCTGGGGCTGCCCCTGGATCCCTGGCAGTGCCCAAGGCCAGGCTGGACATTGGGGCTGGGAGCACCTGGGACAGTGGGATCTGTGCCTGCCATGGCAGGGGTGGGATGAGAGGAGCTTTAGGATCCCTCCCAACCCAAACCATGCTGGGATTGTGAGGATTCTTTCATCTCAGAGGCAATTTTGTGACGTGCCCTTGAGGTCCAACAGTCCCATCAGTCCCATCTGGGCTGGAGCTCCACTCCCTGGGCTGAGCAGAGCTGCTGGGAGCAGCAGGGTCCTGCTCTGGGCCACGCTGTCCCTGGCAGGGGAGGACACAGGGACTGTCACACCAGCAGCTCCAGGGGTCCCCCCATGCCCTGAGCAGAGCCTGCTGGGGTCAGGGCATGTGGGGCCCTGCTTGGGGCACATGAGGAGCACCCAGCTCTGTCCTGTCTGCTCCCTCCCTCCTCCTGCTCCCCTTTTCACTCTCCAGGTCCATTTAAACCCTCCCAGTGTCTTTACAGACCCCAGAGCCGGGATGTGGGGTTTCCATGCTGGGAGTGGGGTTGCAGGGTGTTGCATGTGGGTGTTCACAGATCCATTAATGACTTGGATGCCTCAGCAGGATGAGCTCCCAGCCTCTCCAGAGCTGGAGAAGAACATCCAATCCCCTCTGCAGCAGCTGCTCCTGCTCCTCTGAGAATCACCTTTGAAAGCCTTTGCAAATTGGAATGAAAATGTTTTTCCTGCAGAAAACGGTTCTGCTTTGGCTTTATGTGAAGCACAGCCCTGACTCCTCTCAGATCCTTGTTCCTGCAGGGTTTATCCCCCAGGGAATGAACAAGAGAGCCAGGAGGAAAAGCAGAAGATGGGTTGAGAGTTTCTTGTCCCAGAGAAACCCAGCTGGAGCAGCCAGGAAGGGTCAGAGCTGCACCAGGAGATGGGGCTGGGAGGTGAGGATGGTCCCAGGAAGGTGCTGAATACCTGAGAGACATCAGGGTCCTTGAGGGACACAGACAGAGGCAGGGAAAGGGAGATCCTGACCCTGGAGTGGTGCAAGGCAGCAAACACTGGGGCTGCAGGGGGAGATCCCAAAGGGCCAGGCCTGCAGGTGCCCTGGAGCTGAGTGGTCTCAGAGCCCCAGGGCTGCAGGGGCCCCCACAGGGGCTCTGGAGAGATCCCAAAGCCTGGGGGCTGCAGAACCCCCAGGGGTCCCTGGGAGACTCCAGAGCCCCATGGCCAGCAGGGCCTTGGGGCTGCAGTGAGCCCAAGGACACAGGTGGGACCCCAAAGTTACAAGGACAAGATCCTAGAGAGACTCCAGAGCCCCAGTGGGACCCCAGAGCCCTGGTGAGCCCCAGATCTGCAGGGACCCTGGGTGTGGAGAGACCCCAGAGCCTCAGGGCTGCAGGGACCCCCGAGTGCCTTGGGGAGACTCCAGGGACCCCCAGACTCCTGAGGAGATCCCCAGACATCCGGAGAGACCCCAGAGCTGTGGGCTGCAGGGACCCCTGAGTGCCTGGAGAGACCCCAGAGCCCCTGTGAGACCCCAAAAGTCCAAGGTTACAGGACCCACCAGGTCCTGGGGAGACCCCAAAACCCAAGGTTATAGGATCCAGTAGGTCCTGGGGAGACCCCAAAACCCCAAAGTTACAGGATGCACTAGGTCCTGAGGAGACCCCAAACCCCAAAGTCACAGGACCCACTAGGTAGTGGGGAGACCCCAAAACCCCAAGGTTATAGGATCCAGTAGGTCCTGGGGACACCCCAAAACCCCAAGGTTACAGGAACCACTAAGTCCTGGGGAGACCCCAAAACCCCAAAGTCACAGGGCCCACCAGGTCCTGGGAACACCCCAAACCCCAAGGTCATTGCAGCCACCAGGTCCTGGGGAGACCCCAGAGAGCGCCCCCAGCCCTGGGACTGCAGCGCTCCCCACCCGGGTTAACCCCATAAAACCATCGGGCAGGGCCAGCCCGTGCCCTCGGGAGGCGCCTGTGTCGCACACGGTGCCACCCCCGGGCAGTGCCCCGTGCCCGGGCACCGGCTCCTGCAGTCTCCCGCTCGCCCACCGGGTGTCACGCGTGCTCCACGCACGGAGCGACACGGCCAGCGCCGGGAGCGGCCGGGAAAGGGACCCCGAGGAGCAGCGCGACACCGGCAGCGTCCCCCTGTCCCACTGTGATGTCAGCCCTCGGCTGAGAGGGGACTCTGTCCGGAAATGTCACCCTCAAACTGAGGATGGGGTGGAAATCGCTCGGAAATTTTCCTCCTCCTCCTCCTCCTCCTTATGCTGCCATTGCATCCCTGCTGCTCCTGGCAGCTCCCAGCAGCCCAGCCCCTCAACCTTGGGCATCCCGAGCTCCCCAGAGCAGGGACAGAGAGGGGACAGAGAGGGGAGAGAGCAGGGACAGAGCAGGGACAGAGTGGGGATAGAGCAGGGACAGAGCGGGGACAGAGCAGGGACAGAGAGGGGACAGAGAGGGGACAGAGCAGGGACAGAGTGGGGATAGAGCAGGGACAGAGCGGGGACGGAGCGGGGACAGAGCAGGGATAGAGAGGGGACAGAGCGGGGATAGAGTGAGGACAGAGAGGGGATAGAGCAGGGATAGAGTGGAGACAGAGCAGGGACAGCACGGACATCCTGTGCCCGGGACCCCCAGCTCTAACACGGAGCTTTTGTGGGCACTGGGGGAGTTTCTGGGCTCAGGCAAAGTCTCTGTGTGAGTGGGGTCACCCCCAGAGTCCCTGGAGCCGGGACCCTGCCCAGCCTGGGGTGCCCAGCCCAGCCCGGGGTGCCCAGCCCAGCCCGGGGTGCCCAGCCCTGGCAGGTCCCAGCGGGCAGAGCCGGGTGGCGCCGCTGGCACAGCACGGGGTGTGGCAGGAGCCAGGCACATTCCCGGGGCTGGCACTGCCCACACGGGCAGGGAAGGGTGGGTGGGGCTCTGCTGCTCATCCATGGGATGAGGTTTGGCCTCAGCTGTGCCCTCAGTGCATGGGGGGCTCCTGGGGGTCCCACAGCAGCTCTGCCCCACTGCAGGAGCCTCCGAAGGATGGTGGGACTCCATCCATTGGAGGACTGGGGTGAGGTGGCCTTCAAGGTCCCCTCCAACCCCAGCCATGCTGTGATCCATCTCCTGAGTCTCTCTGCCACTCCTTCATATCCTCCAACAGCTGCCACCTCCCCCTGTCCCTGTCCTGTGTCCCTGTGTCCCTCCTTTCCTGTCCCTCCCACCCCTCCTCTCCTTGTTTCAGCCGAATCCTCATCCTCAGGGCAGCTCAGGGGACAGCCAGGCTCATGTCCCCCCCCTTTCTTTGCCCTGGAGCCTTCCTCCCTGCCCACTCTGGGCTCCCCGAACTCCCTCCCTGCTCCCCACAGTTGTTATTCCCATGTTGGCAGGCAGGGATTTGGCACCCACAGCCCCACGGCTGCCAGGCCAAGCCTTATTTGCACAGAGCCCAGCCAGGCCTCAGGATGATTTAAAAGGACTGTGAAAAATGTAGTTATTTTTTCCCCTTTCAGCTGCAAGTCAATACTCAGGGAAGGATGTTTAATTATCTTTGTCACCCTCCTAAATCTCTTTATGAGAAGGTTTGGCTGCAAATCTCCACATCATTTCAAAGTTATTGGCTGGCGCAGCGCGCAGCCACACAGTAAATTAGCCGGGCGCAGCAGGCGTGGCTGCTCCCACCACTGCCAGGCTGCCCGTGCCTGCTGCCCTCCTCCCGGGGCTGGGTGGCAGCAGGGAAGCCCCTGGCAGCTCAGGACTCAGGCTGGTGTCCCCTCGGGTGTGGGCACAGCAAGCAGCTGGTACCTGCCCCATCCCTGGGGATGTGGCATCTCCCGTGGGGTGCAGGATCCAGGGGACATGGCACAGCCCAGAGTGACACCCTGCACCCTGAGGGCTTCATTCTGTATGGAATTCCCTGCCAGCTCAGGACTCAGGCTGGTGTCCCCTCAAATGTAGGCACAGCCGGTTTCTGTGCCCTGGTACCCACCCCATCCCTGGGGATGTGGCATCTCCTGCAAGGAGCAGGATCCAGGGGACATGGCACAGCCCAGAGTGACACCCGGCACCCTGAGGGCTTCATTCTGGGAGGGGATAACCCAGGATAACCCATTCATTCTGCACGGAATCCCCTGCCAGCTCAGGACTCAGGCTGATGTCCCCTCAGGTGTGGGCACAGCCGGTTTCTGTGCCCTGGTACCCACCCCATCCCTGGGGATGTGGCATCTCCTGCAAGGAGCAGGATCCAGGAGACATGGCACAGCCCAGAGTGACGCCCTGCACCCTGAGCTCTTCATTCTGGGGGGGATAACCCCAGCACTCCCTTCCAGACACTCCTCCCAGCCTGGGCATGCCTCCCCAGAGCTGGCTGTGCTCACCCGGGGCAGGATCACTCTGAGCTGGTGGATGGAGCAGGATGAAGCTGAGGCACCCTAAAGATGCTCTGAGCCCCCCGAGCTCCCCATGCCCCCGTGAAGGCAGATGGGTGGGTCGAGCCCCAGCGCTGGGCGCTGCTGCCATCCCCAGGGCAGGAGCCAGCCAGGGGCAGGGCTGGCGGCCACAGGCCAGTGAAAATGCAGGATGGAAAACGGGCGGGATCTCCCCTCCCATCAGCATCCCTGGAGGCAGCACCCAGCACCCACCGTACCCAAACCCCCCCGTTCTCATGCAAATCAGCCGAGCCGGGGCTGGGCTGGAGGCCCGAGATACGCCAGAACAAAATCCCAGCCTGCCGATAATGCCTTTTATTGGACTAGGTGACACGCAGGCTTTAGGGGATAGCGGGAGAATCCTCTCGGCTCATCCGCAGACAGGATTTCCACAGCGCTTGTCAGCCCCTGAGGAGTGACGGGCTCGGAGCGGGGCTCGGTGCGCGGGGCTCAGCGCGGCCCTGCCCCTCCTGCTGCTTACCGAGATTACCCCGCCTCGGAATAAGCTCCGCATCAGACAGCGCCTAATCAGAAAATTAGCAGCGAAAGAAACTTTGTGGCAGGAATTTATCTCTGCCGCTGCTCCCGCTGCTCCCACACCCAGCCCTCAGGGTGAAACTTGCTCGGATTGCAGCGCTGAAACCTCATAAAACCTCATCCCATCCCGCCCCTGCCATGGCAGGGACACCTCCCACTGTCCCAGGTGCTCCAGCCTGGCCTTGGGCACTGCCAGAGATCCAGAGTGGGCACCCTGTGCCAGGGCCTGCCCACCCTGCCAGGGAACAATTCCCAATTCCCAATATCCCATCCATCCCTGCCCTCCGGCACTGGGAGCCATTCCCTGTGTCCTGTCCCTCCATCCCTTGTCCCCAGTCTCTCTCCAGGTTTCCTGGGGCTCCTTCAGGCCCTGCAAGGCCACCCTGAGGTCCCCCCAAAGCTTCTCCTGTGCAGGTGAACAATGGCAGCTGTGCCAGCCTTTCCTCCCAGCAGAGCTGCTCCATCCCTCTGCTCATGCTGGAGCCTCCTCTGGCCTGGCTCCAGCAGCTCCAGCTCCTGCCTGTGCTGGGCCAGGGCTGGGGCAGCTCTGCAGGTGGGAAATCACCTGAGCACAGGGACACAGGGGCAGAATCCCCCCTGCCCTGCTGTGGGCTCAGCCCAGGGCTGGGGGTTCTGGACTCAGGCAGGTCCAGCTCCCACCCCCAGCACCCCCAGATCCTCATCCCAGCCTGGACTGACCCCGGAGCTTGTCCCCACCCCGGGGCAGCACCATCACTTGGTGTTGTTAAACCTCCTCGGGCTTGTCCAGGTCCCCGTGGCCACTCCCGAGCACCTCGAGACCCCTCCCACCCCCCCCCTCCCCCGAGGGATGTGGCCCCTGTGACGCCCCCAGTGCCACTCACGGGACGGGCGGTGTCGCTCCCGCCTGCTGTGACATCGGTCCCCGCGCCCGGGGGCACCTCGGGAGCAGCGCTGGGCACCCAGCGCCACCTGTCCCGTGCCAGGGGGCAGGGCCAGGGGCCGCCATGGAGGCAGGGAGCTCTCAGGGTGACCAAAATGCGCTGTTTGTGGTGCTGGAGCCCCAGCTCAGGGAGAGTTCCAGGGCGCTGAGCTAGAAAATGGCATTTACAGCCCCCTCCCCGGGCACAGCCAGCCCCTGTGCAGGCTCCATCAGTGCCGCGTGTGTGTCCAGCGAGGGGACAGCAGAGGGACACCCCTGCCCCCTACTCCAACCCTACAGCCCCTCTGTGGGACCCCAAACACAGCCAGAGGGATAGGACAGGGACCCCACTGTCCCTACAACCCTCTCTGTGAGACCTCAAACACAGCAAAAAGGGGAGGGCAGGGACCCCACTGTCCCTACAGCCCCTCTGTGGCACCCCCATGCAGTCACATCCCAGCTGGGGGCTCTCGGGGTGATGCCCAGCCCCGTGTGGCACAGAGGGTTGGTGGCACTGAGGGGGGGGCACGGGGGCTGTGCTGTGCCCCCCGCCCGGGTCTGGGCGGTGCCAGCGGCCCCGCGTGGGCACCGCCCCAGCCCCCAGCCCCATTTGGGAACGGCGGCTCCAGCCGTAGCAACAGTTACCACGATTTCCTCTTCCCATTCCCTTTCCCCGACACCATCGTCCTCCCTGAGGCAGCCCTGGCGCTGCCGGGGATGTGTTTACAGGCAATTAAAGCTCATTAATGGCACGCAGAAGCAGCAGAAGCCCCGCGGCAACGTGGTAGGGGTGAGTCCCGCAGGGGACGGAGCAGCCCCGGCCGGGGGGCGAGCGGGGTCTGCACGGCCTGGGCGAGGCTGGCCTGGGGCGGTGGGTGGGCGCTGTGATGGTGTCACCTGCCCAGCAGCCCTGTGGGGACATTAACCCGGGCACCGAGTGCTGCCAGCGCCAAACTGAGGGGCAGAGGGGTGAAACCCGCAGTTACCTCCGTACCAGCCCCATATTCCCCGCTCCAGCCCCACGCTGCGCCCTGGGGATGGATTCACCCCCGTCCCGGCAGGAGGGAGAGGAGAGAGGAGCAGGATCCTGCTCGAGGCTCTCTCCGCACGTGTGTGAGCAGAGCTGGCACCGGCAGGGCCCGAGCCGCTGCTCCCGGGCTCGGGAAAACATCGGGGAAACATCGGGGAAACAATAGCGTTCGTTAGCAGGAGCAGAAAAACCTTCTGAGGGCTGGAAGGAGGCTTTGATTGGGAACAGATGCGGGAGAGAAGGTACCGGGATGGACCGGGCACAGGGCCAGGCCCCGGGGAGGGGAGGGGAGGGGAGGGAAGGGGAAGGGAAGGGAAGGGAAGGGAAGGGAAGGGAAGGGAAGGGAAGGGAAGGGAAGGGAAGGAAGGTTCCTTTCACACTGTCCTGCCTGCCCCAGGGCTGCCCTGAGCAGGTGAAGGATGGAGCAGCACCTGGGATGCTCCTGGCTGCTGCATCCAGCCCCGGGGATCCTGCAGCATTCCCGGAGGGATGAGCCTGCCCCGGCTGGGTGGGGTCATGCCAAGGGTGCTCTGCTGCACCGGGAGGAGCTGCGAGGCCCAGGATTTATCCTGCCAGGAGGGATGTGGGACTGTGTGTGAGGCTGAGCCCTGTGCCCCACACGCTGCTGCAGGACCAGCACAAAAAATGCCGGGAAAATCCTGGTGTGGCTTCCAGCTCATCTTCCTCCTCTTCCTCCTCCAGCGCTGGGCCCAGCAGGACAACCCACAGCTCTGCCAGGCTGAGGCCAAGGGTGCAGCTCAAAACAAAGACCAATCATGCTGCTACTGAGATCCCGTGCCCTGCTGCCCACGGAGAGCCTGGTGTGCGTGGATCTGGGCCCTGGGGTGCCAGCAGAGGTGCCTGGGGCACGGTGCTGTCAGCAGGAGATGGAGAGAGGCTCAGCAGGGCCTGACCCTGTGCCAGCTCTCCCTCCTTCCCTCCCTCCGGCTCTCTTTCCCTGCAGGGCCGTGACAGAGGCTTGTGGGGGGAGCAGGAGGTGCAGGAGGGGTGTGGAGGTGCCCACATTCCTGATCCCTGGTTCTCTTTCCCTGCTGGATCTGGGCTCAGGAACGTCCTGAGGGAAGAGAGCACCATCCTGTGCTTTGGAAGCCCCCAGATTCCCCCAGCAAGGCCTGCAGAGGGTCCTCACCCCCTCTGAGGCTGCACAAGCCCCCTCCCCTCCAAGCACCAGCTCCCAGGGCTGGGAGGCAGCCGTGCCCTCATTCCTGGGCAGGGATGCAGCAGGGTGGGAAGGGATGCAGAGCCCCCCCAGCCAGGCTGCAGACACCCACCCAAGCCCAGGTGACCCCTACCTGCTCTGCCCCGGGGACACAGGGCTGCCAGGAGCCACCTGGGGTGACAGGATCAATACTCACGTGAGCCAGAGAATCCCAGCACCCCCGGGAGAGCAAAGGGCTCCATCCACCTCTCCCCTGGCTCGGTGGCAGCAGCACCGGCGCCTCTGGAGCCGCTCGGCCCCGTTTAACCCTTGCCTGGCAGGGCTGGCTGCCAGCGGGCCGTGTCCCCCCCGCCCTCGGCAGGCAATCGGCAGGCGCGCGCTGCGGAGCGGCGCTTTTCTTCTCTAATCTCCTTATTTCATTTTAGCATTTACAATACAGCCAGCCGGTAATCCTGACATCAAACACGCCACGCGCGCTTCCGAGCCGCGCCGACGTCAGGCAGCGCTGGCAGCAGCTGCCACCCCGAGGGCCCCGATAACGCGCGGGAGGGGGACCAGGGGAGCGGCTCTGGCAGCAGCGAGAGCGGGCACCGCGCCCTCCAGAGCCCCCGGGACACCCACAGGTGCCCCTTGGGTGCAGGAGCCGTGCTGGGGTGAGCTGGGTGCGGGTTTGGTCCCTAGCCAGGGGTTGGTGTGGGAACCCAGCACATCCCTCTGGCTGTCCTGAGCAGCCCAGACACCCCTGCCAGGGGGCTCAGAGACCCTGGCACAGAGCCCAGAATGCCTGCGTGGGTTTGATTATGGCCCATGGAGCAAGTTACCAACCTTAGATGAAGATCTGCAAGCCATGACAAATTAGGTAGAGTGATAGTGAAGTTATCATGGGGTGGAAAAGTAGATTTTGGGGGTTTTTGGTATGGGGGTTCAGAAGGCAAGATGGAGGGATCTGGGTGTGTCCAGCCTTTCTCCTTCTTCTTCTTGGCCTCCATCTTCTGCTGTGATGGTGGCACTTTGGGATTGGTTTAGAGTAGAAGCTCACTGTCTAACATAGGTGATAGGTATTGGAAAGGAATTGTAAACATTGTACAGGTAGTTTTTTAGTATATTTAGTATAAAGACATAACCCTGCCCTGGGGGCAGGCAGAGTGCCTGGAACTGTCCTGCTGGATGGACCTCGACAGGGCAGGAGAGAATTTTTTACAGATAAGGTACAATAAACAACCTTGAGACTGAGAAATGAAGAGCCCTGACTCCTTCTTCAAGTGCCAGGATGGGAAAAGAGACTTTTAACATCTCTTGGGGTCACTCTGAGCAGCAGAGATTCTGACAGGTTGGAGTCACAGTCTCTCAAAGAGGCAGGGCTGGGTGACCCTGCTGGTGCCCACTCGTCTCCTCCCTCTGGCCTGGAGCTGCATGGAGTTCTGGCATCCTGGGGAGCAGAGCTGGACACCTTTAGGTGGTCCCAGTGCCACCCCATCCTGTGCCATGGGCAAGGGGGGCAGGGGCCATCCTGGTGCTCGAGGCTCTCGCCAGTCTCCACCTCGCTGGAGCATCCTTTGGTTTCCAGGCATGGTGGCTGGACCCTGGGGAATCCATCTGGAATGTGTCCCCTCCCCAGCAGGAGGGCAGGGCTTGGGGACAGTGTGGGACACCCAACAGCCACAGGCAGCACCTCGTGGGGTGCACTGGGCTGGTGGCAGAGCCCCAAGGGCTGGACAGCCCACGGAGCCCCTGTCCCCAATCCCATCCCCAGCTCCTCTTTGATGGACACCAGTGGCTGGCACAGGAATCCCTGAGGTGGGCAGGCCCTGGCACAGGTGCCCAGAGCAGCTGTGGCTGCCCCTGGGTCCCTGGAAGTGCCCAAGGCCAGGCTGAACACTGGAGCTTGGAGCAGCCTGGGATGGTGGGAGGTGTCCCTGCCATGGATGGAAGGAGATGAACTTTGGGGTGCCTTCCAACCCAAACCGAATCATTCTGGGATTCTGTGTGACACTTCCCTGCTCCCAGTGCAGTGACACAGATCCAGCAGCCTTTGCAGAGTCCCTGGGGTGGATTTTCTTTCCCAGCCTGATGTCCTGAATGGATTTGCAGCTGCTGGGAAATTCCTGGAGTTTCCTTGGAGCTGAAATGTTCTGCAGGGCTGGATCAGTGGAGAGGGATGAAGGGTGAGAGAGGCAGGAAATGATGAATCTGCTCATAGGCCCTGCTGAGGATGGATCCCTGCCCGGATCCCTCTCATGGTGGTTCCTGAGGGCACCCCGAGGCTCAGCCCTGTGCCAAGGTGGTGTCCTGTGCCCACATGGCGTCACCATCCTCTTCCTCAGCCCGTGGAGGAGGAAGGAGCCCAGCTGGCAGCACCAGGGGATGTGAGGAATGAGCAGAAGGGCTCATGTCCCCATGCCAACCTCGGGGCTCCCCCTTGCTCTGTGCCCGGTGGGCACCGGTTCTGCTGTGGGTTCTGCTGTGGGGTCACCTCCCACGGAAAACTCTCAGTTCTAATCCGTGTCTCAATATTTGGGATTTAATCAGCACTGAAATAAGTAGCTTCTGTATTTTTTTTTTTTTCCTCCCCTCTTTTAAGGCAGCGAAGAGCCGCGACTCAGTAGGAATTAATTTGCCTAATTAGCGTCTTTGGGAAGCTCTCCCTCCCGCGCATGCCTCGATGGGGGAGATTCCCGTGCTCGGGGACGCGCTGGGGATGCTGCGCCCGGTGGGATCTGCCCAGGGTCCTTCCCCAGCCCTCCTGCCGCTGCAGCCAGCGCTGCCCGCATCCCGCAGGATCCATCGGGGGTGCCCACGGCCGTGGGGGCACCCCGGGAGCTGCCGGGTGGGCACGGGGCGGGGGCCGGCCCGGGGGGCGGGAGCGGCGGCTGCCAGGGAAGATGAATGGTTTTAATCACAGCGCTCACAGGGCACCATCTGAAGTTTCGTGTAAGTTATGATAGCGACAGTTTGCACGAAAATTGTATTTCCAGGCTTCATTGACTGGCTTAATGAGAATCTTTACGTGTCAGATATTAAATTAAGAAATTAAAGAGCTGTTTCGGTGTGTATAGACTCCTTCCCTCGCACTGAGCTGCTTCTTCCAGATCAATCAGGAACGCGCCTCTAGAAAAGATGGGAGAAGCCTTTGATTTTCTGTCACCGGGGAAGTGAATCTAATACGCCTTGGCACCTAATTCATGTTTTATTAAAAGGCATGAGGTGGATGCTGCCGGCCCCCGCCTCTGCCCGCTGCCCTCTCCCGGAGGCGGGAGCGGCCCCGGCGCCGCCACCCCCGGCTCTGGGCGCTGCCTGGCTGTCACACGTGTCCCAAATGCCACCAGGAGGTGCCAGGCACTGGCTGGGCTAGCCAGGGATTAAGGTCAGCTTGGAACAAGCCACGCTGCAATCAGCAGGTTGGAAAATGTTGCTGCTCTCCTGTGTGGCATCCCTGCTTTGCTTCCTGGGCTGGCTGAGTTTGACCTGAATTCCCTGATCCTCTGGGTCTCTTCCCTCTGATTTTGCTGGGAATGGGTACTCGGCCAGCTGGGAACTCCCCAGCTGGAATGGGGACGATGTCACAGCCATGGGGTGGCCAGAGGACATGGGGCAGGGCTGGGCATGGCCAGGCCCTGGGGCTCAGAGAATCCCTGAATGCCACGGACACTGGAGAGAAACACCTGGCACGGGGATGTGGAGAGTAACCCTGAGATCAGGGAGCCCAGGGATCAATGTCCCAAGGCAGGGACAGCCAGGGACAGCAGGGATCAATGCCTCAGGTGGGGACAGCCAGGGACAGCAGGGATAAATGGCCCTGGATGGCCTCAGCCAGGGACACCAGGGATAAATGCCCCTGTTCAGAGGCACACAGGGACACTGGAGATAACCCCTGGAGCAGGGACATGCTGGGACAGTGCAGAGGAGTTGGGGACACCAGTCAGCTCAGTGAGAGTCCAGATGGGATGTGCCTGTGTTTCCTGATCCACCTGGACCCTGTCACTGAGCACCTTGGGGACACTTTGGTCCCAGAAGGGGGACAGGGCTATCAGGCTCTCTTGGATGAGCCCAAATCCCAGGTGCTCAGCCTGCCTGGATGGAATCCTGGCACTCTCCCAGTCCCCCCAGCACATCTGCACCTTCCAAAGCTGAGGGCGAGGAGAGGGAGGTGTTGTTGTTCCAAATTATCTGTCAGGGCAGGAAACACCCCCCCTCTGGGCCCTGAGCATCACCATCCATCTTCTGCTCCCTGTGCCAGCCCTGGCTCCTCCTTGTGTGGGGCAACTTGGAGCAAACAGCTTCATTTGGCACAAATCTGAGCGGTGCCATCGCGTGCCGTGTCACCATCGACCCCCAGCCACACGGCCCTGCCACTCATTCAGGCTTTTCCACTTTTGATATTGCAATGGAGGGGATCAACCTCCCTGCAGTGCTGGGCTGGGCTCCCTGGGTGTCCCTGGGACCCCCTGTCCCTGCAGGAGCCTGGTCCCAGTGCCACCAGCCCTGTCCCCACTCTCTGTGTCCCTGCAGGAATCTGCTCCCAGTGTCACCAGCCCTGTCCCCACTCTCTGTGTCCCTGCAGGAGCCTGGTCCCAGTGTCACCAGCCCTGTCCCCACTCTCTGTGTCCCTGCAGGAGCCTGGTCCCAGTGTCACCAGCCCTGTCCCCACTCTCTGGGAACCCCTGTCCCTGCAGGAGCCTGGTCCCAGTGCCACCAGCCCTGTCTCCACTCTCTGTGTCCCTGCAGGAATCTGGTCCCAGTGCCACCAGCCCTGTCCCTGCAGGAGCCTGGTCCCAGTGCCACCAGCCCTGTCCCCACTCTCTGTGTCCTTGCAGGAGCCTGCTCCCAGTGTCACCATCCTCTCCCCACTCTCTGTGTCCCTGCAGGAGCCTGGTCCCAGTGCCACGAGCCCTGTCCCCACTCCCTGGGACCCCGTGTCCCTGCAGGAGCCTGGTCCCAGTGCCACCAGCCCTGTCCCCACTCTCTGTGTCCCTGCAGGAGCCTGGTCCCAGTGCCATCAGCCCTGTCCCCACTCTCTGTGTCCCTGCAGGAGCCTGGTCCCAGTGTCACCAGCCCTGTCCCCACTCTCTGGGACCCCCTGTCCCTGCAGGAGCCTGCTCCCAGTGCCACCAGCCCTGTCCCCACTCCCTGGGACCCCGTGTCCCTGCAGGAGCCTGGTCCTGGTGCCACTCACAGCGTTGCTCCCACATCCTTTGGGGCACTTGTGGGTGCAAAGGGGGATGTGGGAGAAGCTGGAGCCGCCCTCCAACAAGGGCTGAGTGCCGGCTGCCTGCGGGGGTGATGCCCCGCGGCTCCGGGCCCAGCGGGATCTCGGTGTCGCTGTCCCCGGGCTGGCCGCGGTGCCATCCCCGCCGTGCCAGCCCACCCCGGCAGCAGGCGCCCCGCCGGCCCTGCCTAAATGCTCATTAAAGGGATTTGCGGGGCCGCTGAGCCGGGCTCTAATCTGGCGCTTACCGTTCATTTGTGGCAGCGTCTCCGGCAGCCGGCAAAGGTCGTTGGGTGTTTAATTACGGGGAGAGAGCGGCGGGAGCAGCAGCAGCAGCTGCGGGCGGCCCGAGCGCTCCTAACGAGGGAGATGCTGTCTGCCCTGGGGACACGAGCAGCGCTGTCACAGCGCCGTTGTCACCGCGGCCTTGTCACAGCCAGCCAGGCAGCCAACCCCGCGGTGACCGCAGCTTTGCCTGGCATTGTCGCCGTCCTCGTCCTCCTCCTTTTGGCGGTGTCGCGGCACTGCCCGGCTCGCCTCCTTCCTGCTCCTGCCGTGCTGTGTGACACCGTGGCTGCCCGGCCTGGTGGATGGGACTGTGCTGTGCCAGGATCAGCAGGAGCTCAGCGGGGACAGGCCAGAATTCCCAGCTGGCACAATCCGGATGTGCTGATGCCTGCGGTGCCCGGGCAGGAGCCTGGGGTGCTCCCTGCCCCAGAGCCCTGGCCTGGGGAGGTGGTGGCTGTGCAGGGAGCGGGCTGGGAGTGCCTGCATGCAGCTCCCAGGGCTGAGCACCCCGGGGTGAGGGGTGTTCGAGCCCCTGGGGGTGTTTCCCGAGCGCCCCCATCCCACAGAGAATGTGTGGCTGTGTGAACAGACAGGGCTTGGATGGAGCTCTGAGCCACCTGGAATGGTGGAAAGGGTCCTGCCCGTGGCAGGGGGTGGAATGAGATGGGCTTTGAGGTCCTTTCCAGCCCGAGCCGCTCTGGGATTCCGTGATTTTACGATCCGGGCTGAATTCCAGGGGTACCCGTCCATACCTCGCTGCGTGTGTGACCAGCGAGCGCTTGTGCCACACGGAGCCGTGGCGTGTCCGTGCTGCAGAGGGTGCCGAGGGCACGGCGGGGCTGACAGGGCTGCAGGGAGCGGTGGCAGCACCATGGGCTGCGGGAATGTCACCATCGTCCCTCCCCTGCGTGCGGAGCGGTCATTAGCGGCTGTCACCTCCCGTGCTGACAGCTGCCACCAGCGCCTGACACCGCTCCGGGCTGCGGCGCTCTGGGGTGACAGGAGGGGGCCGCGGATCGTGCTGTCACCTCTGTCCCGCTGCCCTGCCCGGGGGTGGCCGTGCAGCGCTCCCGCTGTCCCCCCGCTGTCCCCCCGCTGTCCCCAAGCGTGCAGGGGCTGCAAAGGCGCTGCCCTCCGCTGCCAGGGGTCCCTGCGGCGCTGGGGGTGCCCCGGGGCTGGCTGCAGCCTGAGTGACAGCCTGTCGCGCTAATGAGCCGCTGCCAGGCCCCCGGCTGACACCCGCGGCCACCTCCTGGGGCCATCCCCAGGGCTCGCCACCGCCAGCCTCGGCCGGGGGGGCTCTGGGCGGTGACACTGATGCCGCCGTTTCTCCCGAACGTCGCTGGGAAGCTGCCTGGGTGTGCCTGAGCCCGGCAGGCTGAGGGTTCCAGGAGGTGCAGCCTGTGAGTGTGCAGGGGCTCAGCAGTGTCCCCTGCCTGTCCCCAGCCATCCTGGGCAGGGTGGAAGGAGCTGGAGACAGGCTGAGCCCAGCCCGGGCTACCGGTCATGGTGGGCACTGGGCACCCTGAGAGAGTCTGGGGCACAGCATCACCCTCCCACCGTTCCTGGAGCATCCTCCTGCCTCAGGTTATCCCTTCTGGAGCATCCTCCTGCCTCAGATTATCCCTTCTGGAGCATCCTCCTGCCTCAGATTATCCCTTCTGGAGCATCCTCCTGCCTCAGATTGTCCCTTCTGGAGCATCCTCCTGCCTCAGATTATCCCTTCTGGAGCATCCTCCTGCCTCAGATTATCCCTTCTGGAGCATCCTCCTGCCTCAGGTTATCCCTTCTGGAGCATCCTCCTGCCTCAGGTTATCCCTTCTGGAGCATCCTCCTGCCTTGGCATGGCAGTTCTGGAGCATCCTCTGCCTCATTATCGCCATTTTTGGAGCATCCTCCTGCCTCAGTCCTTCCCTTCTAGAGCATCCCCTTGCCTCAGCATTTCTGGAGCATCCTCTGGTGTCAGCATCAGCATTTCTGGAGCATCCCCTGCCTTGGCATCTCCGTTTGTGGAGCATCCTCTGCTCAGTTCCTCATCACTGCAGCTGTGCCCGCGTGTTGCAGTGTGAAGCAATATCCTGTTTTAGCTATCCCAGTTTCCCAGGTGTGCCAACCTCTCCCTTCCCCTCTCCCTTGCCCCCTTGCTAAGTGCTGCCCATCAATCTTAACATTCCAGCAAGGGTGTGGTGTGATTAGTGCAGTTCAAAAGATGCTTCTCAGCCCTGGAGTCATCGGCCTATCCAGGTGTCATTGTCCCCTGAGCCTTTCCCCCCTCCCACCTGGTTGGTGGCAGTCAGACCCCTTCCCCTTCCCCTTTCCCCGGGCTTAAAAACACACGGGACCACGCAGTCTGGATTCTGTTGGAGCTGTTACAAGATTCAGAGATCTGTGACCATGGAATAAAACTCTGGATTAAACCCTCTGGCAGAATCAGTCTCCTTTTCCTCTTCACCTCGCCTAAAGCCTTTCCACCAGAGGTAAAAACTGAATTCCTGCTTGCCTGGACTTGTTCCACGTGCCAGCTGCAGCATCCAGCCAGCCAGGGGTGTCTCTGAGGTGAAAACACCACAGTGGCCACCTCTGGTCAAGCAGCAAGGGCCAGAGGAGCCCAGGCACGTCCCACCCGGTGATATTGGGATCTATTCCAGTGGCCACAGTGCCAATTCCAGCTCCCAGCCCCATCCTTTTCACCATGAGAGTGCTCATCCCGTGTTTCCCTGTCTCCCATCTCTCTCCCTTCCTCCCACGTCTCGCTGGCTCCCTTGAAGCCTCACATGCCTAATCCTCTTGTTAGCCTCTCCCTTCATCTAAAACCAATATGCAGCTGAATGCTGGAGATAATTAATTGATCAATTAGATAGAGAACTGCCTGTGCTCGTGGCACTGAGCACACGAGGAGGGGGGGCTGTGCCAGCACACCTGGCAGTGCCCACGCCTCAATGAGGGAGAGCTGTGCCCACCCTGGGTGTGCTTGGTGTCCCCAGTGGAGGGGACAGGCCACCAGCCAAGGTGACCACGGGTGCAGGTGATCCCTGTGCCACATACCCCGTGTGACACAGGGAGCCCAAAGCTGGGAGGGTGTAAGTGCTCCAAATCCTGCCCAGGGGGATTCTTCACCCTGGCATCCCCAGCACTGCACTCATCCTGGCTGTGCCAGGGTGCCCCCAACCACCCCAGAGCACACTGGGGGGTGCTGAGCACCTGGAGGGGTCCCAGCTGTCAGGATGGGGGTCCCAGTGGTCAGGATGGGGGTCACACTGGTCAGGGTGGGGGTCACACCTGTCACAGAGGGGTCCCAGCTGTCAGGATGGGGGTCCCAGCTGTCAGGATGGGGTCCCAGCTGTCACAGTGGGGTCACAGTGGTGAGGGTGGGGGTCCTAGTTGTCAAGGTGGGGGTCCCAGCTGTCAGGATGGGGGTCACACTCGTCAGGGTGGGGTCCCAGCTGTCACAGTGGGGTCCCAGCTGTCAGGATGGGGGTCCCAGTGGTCAGGATGGGGATCCCAGTTGTCACAGTGGGGTCCCAATGGTCAGGGTGGGGGTCACACTGGTCAGGGTGGAGTCCCAGCTGTCACAGAGGGGTCCCAGTGGTCAGGATAGGGGTCACACTGGTCAGGGTGGGGTCCCAGCTGTCAGGATGGGGGTCCCAGCTGTCACAGTGGGGTCCCAGCTGTCAGGATGGGGGTCCCAGCTGCCAGGGTGGGGTCCCAGCTGTCACAGAGGGGTCCCAGCAGCCCGAGGGGGGGCTGCCAGGGAGGCAGGGTGCCGCAGGGATGTAAATAATGCAGCAAACCCATGTCTGCCAACCCCCTCCTCCCTGAGCTTTGAAAAGCAACACATTACCCTGATCTCCAGACATGAGTTTTTGTCACCAAACAGGGTGATGAGGAGACTTTGAAGCAAATACAAACACCGGGAAAGGGAATACATAAGAAGAGAGTCGCGTGTTCTCTTCAGAAAACAATTGTGGTGTCAACTGCACGGAGCAGCTCCGCGGAGGGGGAGCTGCTAAGCACGAACTGACAGCCCCAAACGCTGGGAATTATCATCCAGAGAGCAAAACCATCCCTCTGGGACAGGGCTGCAGCATCTTCCCCTTTCCAGGTCACACAGGATACCCCTTCCCCCCTCTCCTGGCTCTGTGTGCTCCTGCTTGTGCCCCAGTGCGGTGGCATCGCTGTCCCAGCTGGGGACAGATCCTCTCCAGTCCCTCCTGTGCTTTGTCACCTGCATGCACAGGCCTGTCCTGCACCCTGCAGGCTGGCACACCTTGCACAAGCACCCACACCTTGCCCAGGGCACTGTCACCCTCCACAGTGCCACCCCACACACCTCCCGTCATCTCATTCCCATGGGTGCTCTCACATCCCCGTGGTCCTGCACTGCCCCACCTGTGTGTCCCTTTCTCCCTGACACCCTCCCTGGAGCTCCCAAAATAACATTTACCTGTGTGTGGAGGTAAAGGCAGAGCTATTGATAGCCTGGGAGGTGGTATCACCCCATGGCAGGGCCCTCTCTCCATCTGGGTTTCACCTGGGCATTTGAGGTGGGAATTTGGGCAGGATTTGGGGTTCTGTCCTTGAGCCAGGCCCTGCACTGGGGGGTTCAGGACAGCCCTTGGGAGCTCAGCTTGGGATTCTGCCCCTTCACCCCCTTTGGGTGCCAGTGCCAGGCTGTGCCCAGCCTGTTCCTTGGTGTGGGGACCCGGGGATGTCAGGGCACAGGTGCCACCTTTGTGCAGCACACAGGCACTGCCTTGCCTGGAGATGCACCTGCACTGTACCCTGCGTGTGCACCTGCACCCTCTGCACGCTCAGCACGTGAGCACCCAACCCTGCACGAGCACTCCCACCCTGCTCACACTCATCCCTGTATGGGCAATCCTATCCTGCTCACACTCATCCCTGCACGAGCACTCCCACCCTGCTCACACTCATCCCTGTATGGGCAATCCTATCCTGCTCACACTCATCCCTGTATGAGCAATCCTATCCTGCTCACACTCATCCCTGTATGGGCAATCCTATCCTGCTCACACTCATCCCTCTATGAGCACTCCCACCCTGCTCACACTCATCCCTGTATGGGCAATCCTATCCTGCTCACACTCATCCCTCTGTGAGCAATCCTATCCTGCTCACACTCATCCCTGTATGGGCAATCCTATCCTGCTCACACTCATCCCTGTATGAGCACTCCCACCCTGCTCACACTCATCCCTCTGTGACCAATCCTATCCTGTTCACACTCATCCCTGCACAAGCACTCCCACCCTGCTCACACTCATCCCTGCATGAGCAAATCCAACAGCTCACACTCATCCCTGCACAAATATTCCCACCCTGCTCACACTCACTGTGAACCCCCCCGGCCCTGCACGCCTTGCACGCTCACTCAGCCCTGCACAGCCCTCACCTCCCAGGCCCTGCACTCCCCTTTCAGGCACACCCTCTGTGCCCTCTCCCAGCCCCCTGCCCTGCCAGCCCCTCCCCGTGTGCCCAGAGCCAGGGCCCCGATGCCCCCTGCCCGTGCCATCCCTCGTGCCTGGCACACGTGTGTCCCAGCCCATGACTGTGGAGCTCCCTGGCATGATCCCAAACCTGCTCCTTCCCACCCCTGTGGCTCCAGGCACTTCTCACCCCTTCCTGCACGGCTGGACCCCAAACCTTGCTTGGCCCCCACCCACGCCATGCTGGGCACTCTGCTCATTCCCCCACAGCCCTGTGGACACCTCTCCACATTCCCTCCTCCCTGCTCTGCTCATCTCATCCATCCATCCATCCATCCATCCATCCATCCATCCATCCATCCATCCACCCGCCCGTCTCCTGACACCTTCCCGCGCCCGGTGCCGTCTCCCTTCTCCTCCTCTTTATCTCTGGTTCCCAGCTGCTCCTGGCCCCTCCCTGCTGCTCCCTCCATCCCTCCTCTCCCATCCCTCGCTCCCGCCGCGGTTATCGCTCCCTCGCACACATCCCTCCTCCCTCCCTCCTTCTCCTCATCCCTTCTCCCTGCTCTCCCCCCCCGCTCATCCCTCCATCCCCGCATCCCATCCCTCTCCATGTCCGGCCTCGGGGCCGCCACCCCGCCCTCCCGGCCGCGTCCCCGCGTCCCCAGGCTCACGTGTCCCCTCGCTGTCCCCGCCGTGCCCCGTTTTTCAGCCTTTAAAGTTTCAATCAGGCTCGGCTGGGAGAGGCGGGGAAGGCAGCACCTCCCGCTCCCAGCCCCGCGACGCCGCGCTGCCACTCTGAGTGCTCCCGCCTTATAAATTTTACATTATTACCCTCTTTAAAGTATATAAAATAACTATTCATAAATTATTGAGGGGAAATTTAAAATACTACAAATGTTTATAAATGTTTATCAAGAGGTCTTCAGAAGTGAGCGAGCGGAGCCTGAGTGACTTCCCACGGCTGGCAGGAGCACGGCAGCGGCCCGGCCCCGCCGAGGGGGGATTTTGGGAGAGCCCCCAGCAGGAGACTCCGGCAGCCTCGTTAATTCCCGTCCCCGTGGATGGTGAGGAACAAATTCCCCTCCCTGCTCTGCCTGTGGGTGCCAGCCGGGCTCCATGTGTGGGTGGCCCCATCGCCTGCTCCGGTGTGGAGCCACCCTGGGGCTGGCCCTGGGCACGGACAGATGGCCCCTGCTGCTGGGGACGTGTCCTGCCCTGCTGGGGACGTGTCCTGCCCTGCTGGGGACGTGTCCTGCCCTGCTGGGAACGTGTCCTACCCTGCTGGGACATGTCCTGTCCTGCTAGGGATGTGTCCTGCCCTGTTGGGGATGTGTCCTGCCCTGCTGGGGATGTGTCCTGCCCTGTTGGGGATGTGTCCTGCCCTGCTGAGAACATGTCCTGCCCTGCTGGGAACATGTCCTGCCCCACTGGGAATGTGTCCTGCCCTGCTGGGGACATGTCCTGCCCTGCTGGGGAGATGTCCTGCCCTGCTAGGGATGTGTCCTGCCCTGCTGGGAACGTGTCCTGCCCTGCTGGAGACGTGTCCTGCCCTGCTGGGGACATGTCCTGCCCTGCTGGGGATGTGTCCTGCCCTGCTGGGAACGTGTCCTACCCTGCTGGGACATGTCCTGTCCTGCTGGGGACATGTCCTGCCCTGCTGGGGATGTGTCCTGCCCTGCTGGGACATGACCTGACCCACTGGGGACACATTTTGACACACCAGGGACACATCCTGAGACACACCAGGGACAGGTCCTGACTCACCTGGGACAGGTCCTGATACACCAGAGACACGTCCTGACACACCAGGGACAGGTTCTGCCCTGCTGGGACACAGCCTGACCCACTGGGGACACAGCCTGACCCACTGGGGACATGCCCTTTCCTACTGGGCCAGTGTCCTGCCCAGTCTGGGGGGATGTCCTGCCCCACTGGGGCTGTGTCCTGTCCCTCAGGCTGGCCCAGTGTCCCCAGTGAGGCACAGAGGGGCACACAAGCCCTGTGCCCATGCAGTGCCAGCTGGCTCAGCCTTGGCACAGCTGTGGGCACTGCTTGGCAGGACTGCTGCCTGCTGGGAGCAGGGACAGATGGCACAGAGAGGAATAACCACAGCCCTGGAGTAACCATGGCACAGTCATGGCACAGATATGGCACAGCATGGCACAGGAGTGGCACATTCCTGGAATAACTGTGGCACAGCCATGGCACAGCATGGCACAGCCATGGCAAGGGAGTGGCACATTCCTGGAATAACTGTGGCACAGCCATGGCACAGCATGGCACAGCCATGGCACGGGAGTGGCACATTCCTGGAATAACTGTGGCACAGTTCTGGCACAGACATGGCACAGGCCTGACACAGGGGTGGCACATTCCTGGAATAACCATGGCACAGTTCTGGCAAAGACATGGCACAGGCCTGACACAGAGGTGGCACATTCCTGGAATAACCGTGGCACAGCCATGGCACATCTCTGGCACGGCCATGGCACATCTCTGGCACAGCCATGGCACATCTCTGGCACTCTGACCAGCACGGCAAAGCCCCTGCACAGGGATCCTGCCCATCCTCTGCTCCTCTTCTCAAAGCAATCCAGAACCCAGGGCTCACCCACAGCCAGGGAGCTGCCAGGGCAGGACCTTGTCCCCGTGCTCATCCCAGCTGTGCACAGCCCACCTCGCACGACACGGCCACCAGGGCCACTGGGGAGGGACAAATGCCCGGAGTGGAGGCTGCGGGAAGGGCAGCAGAGCCCGGAGCCCGTGCCCACCACGGGGTGGCAAAGGAGCTCTGCCGAAGGCCGGAGCGGGGGCCGGGCTGGATGCTCCGCGATCCCAACGAGAGCCGCCTGCAGGGATTGTGTTTAAAGCGGCGGCTGATTGGGGTAATCATGGGAGCAGGGAGTGCATTAGCTGGGAAGGCTTATAAAGGGAAATTAAAATAAAATTGGATGTGACAGAAAAGTACATGGAAAATTAGGATAAGAATATGAATATTTATGGCTGCGGGAGCACGCCTGGGGAAAGCGCTCCTGTGCTCCAGGCCACCCTCCCTGTCCCTGCCGCGGGGCTGGGGCGGCTCCTGGGGGTGGCTCCTGGCTGCGGGGCTGGGGACAGCCCTCGGTCACCGCTGGTCACCGTCGGTCCCCACTGCCTCGCCATGGCAGGGATTTGGGGTGACAGAGGCAGTGACACCCCCCTTGCCCGGCCACATCACCCGGGGTGTCAGCAGGGCTGGCCCGTGCCAGCGTTGGTGGTGGCACCGTGCAGGACCACGCAGCTGCCGTGGCGGCACGGGGACAGGACAGACACAGGCGGTGGCAGAGAGCGGGGGTGGCACCGCCGAGGCTGCTCCTGCAGGAATCAGGGCACTGGGACACAGCCCGGGCTGCCAGGGTGGCAGGGCCCCGCTGTCCCTGTGCAAAGCGCCACCAGCCTGCAGGGGACAGCGGCAGCGCCCCCTCCCCAGCCAGAGCCCCGCCTGCCCGCCGGACCCGGGGGCCGCCATCCCCCTGTCCCCTCCCGCTGTCACACTTAGAAGCCATTAAAATAATTGAACGCTTTAAATATTCAGCGCTCGGCTTAAATATTCATCAGCGAAGTTCTTGTGATTGCTGAGCTGCATCAGCACGGGCTGGGGGATGGCTCCTCTCAGCAGAGCCCCCCCGGGCCCCCCTGGCACAGCCCTGCGCCCCCCAGGCTCACGTGGGCACGCACAGCCCTGCACGCGTGTGGCACACATGGACACGTCCCTGGAGCCCCAGGGCAGTGGGGCTGGGCTCTGGGGACACTGAGGGGGCCCCTCTGGGGCTGGCTGTGCCCCACACCCAGCTGGGGTGCCCCGGGGAGGGTGTGGAGGCTCTCAGTGCCCTGGGCATGGGAGGAGGGTGGGTTTGCAGATCCACCCAGCTGCGCCCATCCTCGCCCTTCCCAGGTGCCCACGGTGCCCTGAGGCTGCTGGGGGTGCTCTCCTCCAGCTCTGCAGCTGTGGCACCACCAGCTGTGTGCCAGGGGGCTGGCAGGGGTGTGGAATCCCAGCAGGGTTTGGGTGGGAAGGATCTTAAAGCCCATCCCATCCCACCCCATCCTATCCAATCCCATCCCATCCCACCCCATCCCATCCCACCCCATCCCATCCCATCCCACCCCATCCCATCCCACCCCATCCCATCCCATCCCACCCCATCCCATCCCATCCCACCCCGTCCCATCCCATCCCATCCCATCCCATCCCATCCCATCCCATCCCATCCCATCCCATCCCATCCCATCCCATCCCACCCTACCCCTGACATGGCAGGGACCCCTCCCACTGTCCCAGGCTGCTCCAGCCTGGCCTTGGGCACTGCCAGGGATCCAGGGGCAGCCCCAGCTGCTCTGGACACCCTGTGCCAGGGCCTGTCCACCCTGCCAGGGACCAATTCCTGATTCCCAATGTCCAATCCATCCCTGCCCTCTGGCACTGGGAGCCATTCCCTGTGTCCTGTCCCTCCATCCCTTGTCCCCAGTCCCTCTCCAGCTCTCCTGGAGCCCCTTCAGGCCCTGCAAGGGCTCTGAGCTCTCCCTGGAGCTTCTCCTCTCCCAGCCTGGCTCCAGATCAGAGCTACTCCAGCTCTTAGAATATCTCTGTGGCCTCCTCTGGGTTCACCAGCAGCTCCATGTCTTTCCTGGAGGCAGCTGTGCAGGTGGGCTCTCCTGAGGGCAGAGCAGAGGGGGGGGAATCCTTTCCCTTGACCCCCTGCTCCTGTTTGGATGCAGCCCAGGACGAGCCCAGTTTCAGCCATGCCCCCCTGCCCTTGGCCCTTCACCCATGGCCAGAACTGGGGTGGGGAGAGGAGCCCCTGTGGGGCACCCCTTGCAGAGCTGGGGGCCTGAGTGGGACCCCAAGAGCACAAAGAGCTCTGCTCCATACTGGGAGTCTCAATCTCCTCATCTTCTGCTGGTTTGACAGCACCTGGAGGAATCTTCCATCAGGAGACAGAGGATCTCTGCTCCACACCTCTGAGAGAAGAGCAGGGGGAGGAGAACGGAGAGCTGACATCACCCATGGCTGGGAGCAAGGGGTGCCTTGGAAACAACTTGCCAGGGGCAGTGAAACCAGAGGAATGAAACCAGAGCCAACACCTGCTTTAGGAGGATTTTCCTACTCCTTCACCAAGGTGGGAGCCTGCAGGGAGCTCACACATCCCCAGCAAGGCACCACCTGCCCCTGTGGAGCGTGGGGAGGTGTGGGATTCACACTCTGAACCTGAGAGAAACAGAGAAAAGAATGATCCAAACAATTCTTATCTCATCCTCTGGGCCTGTGTTGTGCCAAAGTAGAATGTAATATGGAGTTTTTTACCCAAAGTGATGGTGTTTGGTTTCCTTGGCCTGTCAGGGCCAGGTGTGTGTGTGTGTGTGTGTGTGTGTGTCAGGACTGCCACTGACAGTCACGAGATTCAGAGCAGTTGAGGGCAGTTGAGTGCTTGGCAGATTCAGTTTAGATATAGAATAATATAGTTAGATATATTTAATAATAATAAATAATAAAATAATAATTTAATATAATACTTTAGATATAGAATAATGTAGATATAGAATAATATTATAATATAGAATAGTATAATATATATTATTTTTATATAACATAGTGTAATGTAATATAATGTAATGCAATATAATGTAATGCAATATAATGCAATATAATATAATATAATATAATATAATAGAATAGAATATATAGAATAGTGTAATGTATATATTATATATAGAATAGTATAATATAGTATAATATAGTATAATATAGTATAATAAAGTAATTAATTAGCCTCCTGATACGATGGAATCCTCCTCATCATTCCTCCCAGATTTTGGGCAAAAATATTTCCTCTAGTGAGGAGCAGGAGCTGGTGCTGAGCACCTCCAGGACGTGGGGACCAGCCCCACCAGGTGCAGCCTCACTCAGGGAGGCCCTGCAGAGCCCAGAGCCCTGTGGGGTGAATCCTGCAATCCCAGCCCTCACTCTGGGGGTTGTTGGTTGGTAAAATCTTCTTTCCTCTGTGCCAGCGCTGGTTTTCCCCGTGGCAGAGCTGGCAGGGCGGATGTTCCGTGTGGGCACTGGCACCTGGCACATCCCATGGGTGCTGGCACTGCCAGCAGGGGTTTGGGGGAGTCCCAGCCCCGGGCTCTGGGCCCTGCTCGTGGCACAGCCCAGAGGAGCTGAGCAGGGCTGGCTGTGGCCCTGCACGGCTGCTGAGCACTGGGAAGGAGTCGCTGGTTTATCTGATATGATTTAATCAGCCCTATAATTAGATTAATTTGTTGATTTGATAGCAACCCATTTCTCGCTGTTAGATTTGTTTATGTGTGTTTTATGCTCCAGTTTGGAAATAAAATAGGAACTGAGGAGGTGGGAAAAATCCTTTGGAGTGCCCATGCTCTGACCCCATGGATGCAAGGCTGGTTGTGGGCATCCAGGGATCTTTGTGTGGGATGGGGATGGGGATGGGCAGCTGCAGGGAGCAGCCTGGCACGGGCTGGGTACCCAGGATGGTCCTGGTCCCACTCCAGCCACCTCCCCACATCCTAATGTTAAAAAGGAAAAATCACCCCAAAGTGGTTCAGGGTGCAGCACAGGGGCTGTGGAGTGCTGAGGATGTTTGGCAAGGCAGGGGGCAGAGAGAGCTTTGGAAAGGCTTTGCCCCCTCCTCTGGGCTCAGCTTGGCACGGCAGGGCACAGCCTGGCATGGCAGAGCCTGGCACAGCATGGCCTGGCAGGCAGCAGCTGCTGCTGATGGATGGGGATGGACACGGAGCTCACGGTGCCTTCGGGAACAGCCTGTGCCAGCCCAGCCCAGCCCTGCCTGTCCCCAGGGCACCCACAGGGCCAGGATGATTCCCAGTCTCGTCCCCTCCCCGCTGCTCCCCGCGGATCTGGCAGGACGGGAGGTGTCACCTCGCCCAAGGTGGCCGCTGGCATCGCCAGGTGCTGGGGACAGCAGTGTCACCTCCTGCCCCCGCCTCGCCAGCAGGTGATGCCTTCACCAGCGCGCCATCCCCCGTGCCAGGCTGGCAGCCGGGCTGAATAATCCCAATTAAATCTGGGATCGGGGGGGCTGCGGGCAGGGGAGGCGGGAGGGCTCGGGCAGCAGCGAGCGCCGGGGTTTGCGGAGCAGCCGGAGCGGGGAGCGCTTTGATGGGCAGCTCCTTTGATCAGAGATCTGAATGCAGCCCTCACGTTTCCCCGTGTGAGCCCGCTGCCTAATTACCACATGGCAGGGCCGCTCCGAGCCCTCGGCACGTTGCTGGAATAGATTTCCCCGGTCCAGCCTGGAGAAGGACATCGATCCTGCCCACAGCCGCAGGCTCATGCTAAACATTGCATCCTATCGATTTTTTCCTCCCCCCCTTTTCCCCTTTTTTTTTTCCTTTTTCTTTTTTTTTTTTTTTAATAAGAATTTTCTTTATTTTCATTAAATCATTAATCAGGGAGAAATCTACATTTTTATCATTTCTATGGCTGGAGAGGAAGAGAGGAAAGTTATATTGCCATAGAAACCGTTCCCTACCATTCTCAGCCTCCGAGCAGTCCCTCTTGTGCTGTCTCTTGTCAAAAGGCGTAATTGTTGCTCCTGATCTTCACTGCTCAATTAGCAGTGATGTCTCCCTTCAAGTTAATTGCTGGAGATGGGAGGAAGTAGGACAAATGTAACCTTTTAGATGAAAAGATCTCTCCCCCCTCCCCGCTCCTTCCCCGCCTTTCTTTGCTCGCAGGCGCTCAGGGCCCCTCTGCAATGAGCCGTGCTGGGGGAGCCCCCCCGGCCTGGGCATCTTCCACCCATCCCTGCTCCCTTCTGGAGATCCCTGCCTCATCCCTCATCCATGGCAGGACCCCTCTGGGTCCTCCCTCTGCCTCTGACAGGTGCTCAGCACCAGCTCAGCCTCTCCCCGTCACCTCCATGAGTTCAGCCTCACATTGTCCAGCCTCACACTGTTCAGCCTCTGCCCTGTCACCTCCATGAGTTCAGCCTCACCCAGCTCAGCCTCACCCAGCTCAGCCTCACACCAGTTCAGCCTCTGCCCTGTCACCTCCATGAATCCAGCCTCACACTGTTCAGCCTCTCCCCTGTCACCTCCATGAGTTCAGCCTCACCCAGTTCAGCCTCACCCAGTTCAGCCTCACAGCAGCTCAGCCTCTCCCCTGTCACCTCCATGAGTTCAGCCTCACACTGTTCACCTCACACTGTTCAGCCTCTCCCCTGTCACCTCCACACCACCGGTGTCACCTCCTGAGCTGGGACAGCCTCCCTGGACTCTCCAGGGCTGCCATGGGCCTTCTCCAGGCCTGGTTCAGCTCCCATGGCACCGTCCCACGCTGCAGCACAGCTTGTCCCTGGGGGTCCAGGGGCAGGGGGACCCCAGGACTAAAAACCAGCGACAAAACTGGGCTGAGGGCGAAGGGTGGAGGTAGAGAAACAAGAGGGAAGGTTTCACCCTGCAGCTCACAAACCTGTCTGATGGGAGCAGGACTGAGGCCAGCAGGGGGAGGGCTCAGGGCTGCCTGGACAGAGGGTTTGTCACCCTCAGGGATGGCAGACGAGCCAGACAATCCATTAAGGAAAGGAGAAGTGTGGCAACTGCCTGGACCTTGGCAGGCTGAAGAGGAGCCCTTAGACACTGACTGGAGAGTCTGCAAGACACAAATCACCCAGGCCAGGCACGGTGAGCAGGGCACAGAGCCGGTGGCACTGCCAGGTGTGTGGGCTGGCAGTGCTGGCATGGGAACAGGCAGGGCCAGGGGTGGGGACAAGACAGCCTGGTCAAACCTGGGGCACAGGACCCCCTCCTTGTGCCAGGTCAGGAAACAAATGAGCCCTTGAGGCTCAGGATGGAGGGGAGGGCAATGTGGATGCCCAGATGATGGAGGGTGTGGGGGCACCCAAAGGGCTGTGTGACAGCTGGCAGCTGGACACAAGGGAGGGAGGTGTCACCACCCATGGGTGACTCTGGAGCACCCTGGAAGGCACCAAGAAGGTCCAGGGCAGGTCCAGACTGACACAAGAAGAGCTGATGATGTCTTCTGACAGCCATAGAATCAGGGAACTGTGGAATAGTTTGGGCTGGGAGAGACCTTAAAGCCCATCCAGTGCCACCCCCTGCCAGGGGCAGGGACAATTCCACCATCCCAGGGTGTTCCAGCCTGGCCTTGGGCACTGCCAGGGATCCAGGGGCAGCCACAGCTGCTCTGGGCACCTGTGCCAGGGCCTGCCCACCCTCTGGGTATAGAAGGTGTCACCAATGTCCTCAGACACCTCAACATCTCCCCTGCAGGGACCCTGCTGCTCCCAACAGGGCAGGGGCAGGGAGAGCCCTCAGATCCCACCCTGCTCTGCCTGAGCTGCATCCCAGGGGGGTCCCTTTATTTATTTTCATTAAATCATTAATCAGGGAGAAATCTACATTTCTCCATGGGACCAGGGCTGCAGGGCCAGGGCTGAGGGGTCCCTGTGGATGGGGCCTCTCATCCAAGCTCTTTTTTGGGCAGCACTGTTCCAAGGGCCAGATCCAAGCAGAACCTCTGCTGGAAACACCCCAGGGATGCTCTGAGGAGCACCCACACCACTCCCAGAAGATCTGGAGCTGAGCTGGGGCAGACCCACCTCCTTCAGCAGGCCCAGGGCACAGGAGGCTGAGCCAGAGCTGCTCAGCACAGCCAGCCCTTGTTAAAGCCCAGCCTCGCTGCTGCTCAGTGAATCTGGGAGAGGAGCCTGCTGAGAGGCCAGCAGGGCATGGCCAGCTCTGCTCTGCTCTTGGGGTTCCCCCAGCCCCAGGCTGGTTGCTGCTGGGACAGATTTATCAGGGAATGATGGAATATCCTGAGCTGGAAGGACCCACAAGGATTGCTGAGTCCAGCTCCTGTCCCTGCCCAGATGCCCCAACAATCCCCCCTGGGCATTCCTGAGAGCATTGTTCAAACACTCCTGGAGCTCTGGCAGCCTCGGGGCCGTGCCCATTCCCTGGGCAGCCTGGGCAGTGCCCAGCACCCTCTGGGGGAGGAACCTTTCCCTGGTGTCCATCCCAGCACGCCTGGCCCAGCCCCAGCTGTTCCCAGGTGCTGTCCCTGTCCCAGGGCAGAGCTCAGGGCTGTGCCTGCTCTGCCCCTCAGGAGCTGCAGTTGTGGTTGGATGGAGCTGTGAGGGTGAGAAATTGGAAGCAGGGGGAGCCCTCACCCTGAGGGGCTGGCAAGGGCCGTGGACAGCACTGCTCACAGCCCGAGCTGGGCAGGAGCTGCCCTCAGAGCCATGGCCCCAGAGCTGGTGGCCTTGGCTGATTGTCCCCTTCTGCCCAGTCTGACAGCCATTCCTCATTTCCTTCCACAGAGCGGGACTGGGGGAGCCAATCTCCCAAATGTATCCATGTGTGACCGTGTTCACAGGGGTCTGAGGATGAGGGAAGAGATGAGGATCTGACTCCATGGTTCAGAAGGCTTGATTTATTATTTTGAGATATATATTATATTAAAACTGTACTAAAAGAATAGAAGAAAGGATTTCATCAGAAGGCTGGCTAAGAATAGAAAAAGAAAGAATGATAACAAAGGCTTGTGTCTTGGACAGAGAGTCTGAGCCAGCTGACTGTGATTGGCCATTAATTAGAAACAACCACATGAGCCCAATCTCAGATGCACCTGTTGCATTCCACAGCAGCAGATAACCATTGGTTACACGTTGTTCCTGAGGCCTCTCAGGAGGAAAAGTCCTAAGGAAAGGATTTTCCATAAGAGATGTGTGTGACAGACCTGAGTGACTCTCCTGGCTCCTGTCACTCCCTGGATTGCTGAGCACATCCACCCTCAGCCCCTGCTCCGGGGCCATCCCCACCTGCCCAACCCTCAGCCACCATCTCTGGGCCTGGGCACTGCTGTCCTGAGCAAACCCTGCTCTAGGGCTGCCTGTCCTGGCTCCTCCTGCTCCAAAACCCACCCCAGCACCCTGCAACAGCCCCCAAACGGGGCCACCTCCCCAACACTGCCCTGGCCATGGATGCACCTTCTCTAATGCTTGGGATGCTCCTCCTGCAATGCTTGGGAAGCTCTGGAAGGCCTTTCAACCAGGATAAACCCACCAGGTGAGGCTGAAAGCGACATTTTGGGGCTGAGCACATGGAGGACTCACTCGAGGACGCTTCCCTGTCTCCGGAAGGTGCCGAGGAGCAATGAGGAGCAATCGGCACCGGGGCTGCGCTCCCGCTTCCCTCCCGCGGGATGCAAACAAGCCCTTAACATTTCAGCGAGAGGCTCCTCTTGTGGGGCGCCCAGAGCTCCTGCAGAGCCCCTGCTGGCCGCCGCTCTCCTCGGGAACGCGGCAGGAGGGGTGAGAGCCCCGGGGGCTCCGGGCAGCTCCGTGTCCCTGTGGAGGCGGAGAGGGGACAGAGGGGACAGGGGTGCCCCATCCCTGCCCCCAGCCCCCGGCTCCGGCTGCAATTAAAGCTCACCCCGAACGCTGCATGAATGTCAGGTTTGCATCTCATTTCCCCAGCGCCAGGTAAGGAGGGGCCGGCAGGCTTGGAGAAGGATCACACGTGGCAGCTTTTAATAGAAACCCGCCCGCCTGTCACTGGCGGCTCATCATCCCTCTTGAAACGGTTGCTAATTACCAAGGAGCCGTGTTTGTGTTTCGGGTGTGACGTTCCCCTCTGCAGCCCCGCTCCCCCCGCTCCTGCTCGGCTCCCCCGGGCCCCGGGGGGGTGGGAGCTGCAGGGTGGGCTCCAGGGGGCTCTAAGGACACGGATCCTTCAGGGATGGACTCAGGGCTGGCTGGAAAATGGCTCCCTCCAATGCTCTCTCTCCTCCCTTCCCATTTTCTGTGAAGGACAATTCCTTTGGAGCTCTCTGCAGCGTTAAAGCTGATGAGCTGGAACTTTGGGATCACTCCTGCCGCCCCCTCCCATCCTGGTGATGCTCTGCTGGACCAGGACAGCCCTGGCACCAGCTGAGGCCCAGGATCAGCCTGCCCCATGCCATTGTCCCCTCAGAGCCTTGCCATGGCTGTGCCCAAGCTCCTGAGGACACTGTGACCCGTGGTGGCACCAGCAGCTCCTCTCCTCTCCTCTCCTCTCCTCTCCTCTCCTCTCCTCTCCTCTCCTCTCCTCTCCTCTCCTCTCCTCTCCTCTCCTCTCCTCTCCTCTCCTCTCCTCTCCTCTCCTCTCCTCTCCTCTCCTCTCTCTCCCAGCTGCTCCCCAGGGCTGTGCCAGCTTTTTCTCCCTGGCTGAGGGGGTCCTGCTGCAGGGATGCTCTGTGGGGACTGACAGAGCCAATCCTCAGGGCTCTGACCCCAAGGCACCTCTCCTTCACCTCTCAGCCGGGTTTGGGAGCCCTCCTGGGGCAGAATGAGCCAAGAGGCTGAGGAGAGGCATTGGAGGGGGAAAGAAGGGTTGGGAAAGGAGCTGGAGCTGTTCCAGAGGTGTCCCAGGGCTCCACCACTGGGTCTCCCACACCCTGGGCCCCTCCTTGTGCCCAGTTTAATGTGGCAGTGAGTGCTGGAGCATCCCCACATGGAATTACGACACTGGAGAGGGGCTGGGGAGAAGAACTCTTTGCTGAGTCCAGTTCCAACCATTCCCAGTGCAGGGATAACCCTTGGGACACCCCAAAGTGGGGGATCCCTGTGAGGGCTCCTTGTGCTCAGCTCCCTGCTCCCCTGCAGGGCCCAGCTGGGTGCAGAGCCCGGGGTTCTCCCTCACTCTGGGGGCTCAGGAGGGCTCCTGCATCCCCGTGAAATCCCTTCCCTCCTCCCAGCAGCACAGGGATGGTGGTGGGGTAGAAGAAGGGCGGGAGTTGTATGGGAGACCCCCGGATTTACCCACCCAGCTCCAAAGGAGAGGGGCCCCGCTGGAGAGGGGCCAAGGCAGGAGCCTCGCTGGCTGGGGAGAGGCCCGGGAAGGGCATCCCGAGGCAGGCAGCGCCCCCAGGGCTGGGAGAGGCTCGGGAAGGGCATCCCGAGGCAGGCAGCGCCCCCAGGGTTGGGAGAGGCTCGGGAAGGGGCATCCCGAAGCAGGCAGCGCCCCCGGGGCTGGGAGAGGCTCGGGAAGGGCATCCCGAAGCAGGCGGCGCCCCCAGGGCTGGCCGGCCCCGCTGCCACCCGGCTGAGTGACAGCTCCCAGCCCCCCAGCCCAGCTCCCCCCTTGTCAATCCACTGGGGAATTATTTATCCTGACAATAGCAATTGTCTGCACGGGCCCTTCCCCCTCTCCAGCACCTACCCCAACAAAGGAAATCATCCTGATATGAAAGGGAAAATTAAATTACCCCAATAAAGACTTAGCGCTGCTTTAATGACATCACCAGACTCAGGCGCTAATTAGCTGAGTACAAAGGAAAGCTAAATGTGAAAACGTGAATTTCTGTTCCCTTTTCTCCTGTCGTGCAGTCTCGGGAGTGGGAGTGTTGGCAGGCATGGCAGCAGGAGCTGCTCCCGCCCGGCCGGGCGGCTGCTGGTGTGTGCCAGGCTCTGGGCACTGCCCCTGCGAGGGGAGAGAGCTCCAGGAGCTTTTGGGAGAGCAGCTGGGCCCATCTGGACCCAGCCAGGGATGCCTGGGCTGCCCGTGCCAGGATCCTGCTCGCTGCCATCACCTCCATGCGTGAATCGCCGAGCTCAGGTGCCTGCACACCTCACAAAAGCTCACACACAGCTCACACCGTGCCCAGCCCCGTGCCCGAGGTCCCTGTCCTTGCTCTGGGCCAGCACTGGCTGTGGGAGCATGTCCCCAATCCATCTGCATGGCCCTGGCACTGTCACAGTGCCAGCACCTCTCCCGGCCTGTGTCACCCGGCCCCTTCCCTGCAGCTCAGCCATTTCTGGTTCCTGCTCCCAGCTCTGGTCACCTCCCATGCTGTGTCCCTGCTGTGGCTGCAGCCCCCGGCCCGCGGGTGGCCCTGGGGCCGGGATCCTGCTGGGCATGGACTGACCTGAGCCTGGATCCTGCTGGGCATGGACTGACCTGAGCCTGGATCCTGCTGGGCATGGACTGACCTGAGCCTGGATCCTGCCCTGCATACCCTGACCTGAGCCTGGATCCTGCTGGGCATGGACTGACCTGAGCCTGGATCCTCCCCTGCACATGCTGACCTGAGCCTGGATCCTGCTGGGCACGGACTGACCTGAGCCTGGGTCCTGCTGGGCACACCCTGACCTGAGCCTGGATCCTGCTGGGCACACACTGACCTGAGCCTGGATCCTGCTGGGCATGGAGTGACCTGAGCCTGGATCCTGCCCTGCACACCCTGACCTGAGCCTGGATCCTGCTGGGCACACCCTGACCTGAGCCTGGATCCTGCTGGGCATGGACTGACCTGAGCCTGGATCCTGCTGGGCATGGACTGACCTGAGCCTGGATCCTGCCCTGCACACCCTGACCTGAGCCCAGATCCTGCTGGGCATGGACTGACCTGAGCCTGGATCCTGCTGGGCACACACTGACCTGAGCCTGAATCCTGCCCTGCACACCCTGACCTGAGCCTGGATCCTGCTGGGCACACCCTGACCTGAGCCTGGATCCTGTCCTGCACACCCTGACCTGAGCCTGGATCCTGCTGGGCACACACTGACCTGAGCCTGGATCCTGCCCTGCACACCCTGACCTGAGCCTGGATCCTGCCCTGCACACCCTGACCTGAGCCTGGATCCTGCCCTGCACACGCTGACCTGAGCCTGGATCCTGCTGGGCATGGACTGACCTGAGCCTGGATCCTGCTGGGCATGGACTGACCTGAGCCTGGATCCTGCCCTGCACACCCTGACCTGAGCCCGGATCCTGCCCTGCACACGCTGACCTGAGCCTGGATCCTGCTGGGCATGGACTGACCTGAGCCTGGATCCTGCTGGGCATGGACTGACCTGAGCCTGGATCCTGCCCTGCACACCCTGACCTGAGCCTGGATCCTGCCCTGCACACCCTGACCTGAGCCCGGATCCTGCCCTGCACACCCTGACCTGAGCCTGGATCCTGCTGGGCACACACTGACCTGAGCCTGGATCCTGTCCTGCACACCCTGACCTGAGCCTGGATCCTGTCCTGCACACCCTGACCTGAGCCTGGATCCTGCCCTGCACACCCTGACCTGAGCCTGGATCCTGCCCTGCACACGCTGACCTGAGCCTGGATCCTGCCCTGCACACACTGACCTGAGCCTGGATCCTGCTGGGCACACGCTGACCTGAGCCCGGATCCTGCCGGGGTCGCTCTCACCACAGCAGCTCCAGTTTCTCCTTCCTGGGGACGGCGCCGCAGCCGCGGAGCTGCTCAGCCGGGGGTGCCGGTGTAGGGGGCACCCCCGGAGGGCCCGGGGACAGCGGCCACGGGGAGGGACAGCAAAGACCCCCGGGCAGGGAGCGCTGGCCCCGGGGCTGCCCTCTGGAGCAGAGCATGCCCGGGCCAGAGCGCTCCTGGGCTGAGTGGGGGGAATTTTGCATCCATTGTTCCCCTCTTTATTTGGGACTCGTTTTCCCTGCTGGAACTGCTGTTCCATCGAGCCCCACCCGGGATAATTCCTGGGAATGTGCAGGGAATTCCAGCAGAGCTCCAGAGCTGCCTGCAGTGCTGAGAGGTCGAGCTGCTCCCGCCCATGGCAGGAAAAGGGGGGGCTGCTGATACATAAAATTTCATTTTAACTAAACCTTAAATAATCTCCAAATCCCGGGTATTCCTGCTTTCACCCTGAACCTCACCCCAGCCCCTGGGTCAGCACCCACAGCCCTTCCCCAGCACACGGGGCCCTCCAGAGAAGTGCAGGTGGCCATGTCCTGGCCTCTGCTCCGCGGGCTGTCCCCATCCCCTGCTGAGGCCGGGCTGGCAGCGCCACCGCTCTGTCCCAGTGCCACCGGTTGCTCGCAGCCGGCCCCGAGGGAGGCTGGCCCCGGGGCATGCCCTGGGCTGGCGGCCCTGCCAGGTGTCCCTCGCTGCCGGGTGTCCCGTGAGGTGGCGCCTCTGGGGACCAGCCAGGCCCCGCGGGACGCGAGGGGACGCGGGGCACCCCCTGCCCGCCGCGGCCGGCTTGGTGCGGCAGGGATGGGTGCGAACGCCTCCGTGCCGCCTTCAAATGACATCGCCGGTCTCCATGGCAACCCTGCTCTGCCTTTCGCCTCGGACCGGGAGCATCACCGGCTCCATCCTCCCCGCAGGCCAGGGCCCGGCACCCCGCGGCAGGGCTGGCACCCCCGCCTGCCCCTCGGCCCTGCCCTGCTGGCACTGCCGGCTCCCGGCTCTGCAGCCAGGGCTGGAGGGACCCAGCCGGGAGCAGCCCCGGCTGCCTGCAGCCCCCTGCAGCCCCCAGCCCTTCCCCCTGCTGCCCGTGCCCGGCACAGCCATGGCACAGGGCTGGGGGAGAGGCAGGGCTGCGTTGGCATGGAGCTGGCACCGCTGCTGGCCTGTCCCACCCCAAAGGCCTGAAAATCCATGGCAGAGCCCCTTGCTCTGCGTCCAGCTCCTGCTGGGGATGGGGACAGAACCCTGGGGATGGGGACAGAACCCTGGGGATGGGGAGAGCACCCTGGGGATGGGGAGAGCACCCTGGGGATGGGGAGAACACCCTGGGGATGGAGAGAGCACCCTGGGGATGGGGAGAACACCCTGGGGATGGGGGCAGCACCCCGGGCAGGGGGAGGTGATTTTCCATGAGGATGGAGAGGAGAGGTGCTCAGGCAGAGGTGTCATGAGGGATGGGGACACGTGTGGGGGTGCCACAGGTCCTTGTGCTTGGGGGGCCATGCCAGGACAGGGGGTGTGGGGTGAATTCAGGGCTACAGGGAGCTGGCACTCAGGGATGGAGCGATGGAGAGCACATGTGTGTGTGTACTCAGTGACAAGCAGGGTGGTTCATGTCCCCTGATGCCGCTTTGTCCCCTCAGACACTCTGCTGGGTGCCTCTGGGGCCACCTCAGCTCTGCCTGTGCCCTGCCAGCTGCTCAGGGAGCTGCCTTCCTCCTCCTCCTCCTCCTCCTGGCTGCTTTGCCAGGTGCCTGGTACCCGCACAGCATCTCCCTGGGCATGCTCTGGTCCCGTTATCCCCGTGCTGGATGGCAGCAGCCCCCCCTCCCTCAGCACCCTGCCTGTGTCGTGCTGTGTGGGTGTGTTTATTTATAGGGCTGCAGCAGAGCCTGGCTGCTGCGTGGGGCCTGCAGCCCCCCACCCTGCTGGGCTCCTTCCCTGGGATCCTTCCCTGGGCTCCTTCCCTGGGCTCCTTCCCTGGGCTCCTTCCCTGGGATCCTTCCCTGGGCTCCTTCCCTGGTTCCCTTCCCTGGGCTCCTTCCCTGTGCTCCTTCCCTGCCTCCCTTCCCTGGATTCCCTTCCTGGGTTCCCTTCCCTGGTTCCTTCCCTGCCTCCCTTCCCTGGGCTCCTTCCCTGGGATCCCTTCCTGGGCTCCTTCCCTGGGCTCCATTCCTGGGCTCCTTCCCTGGGCTCCTTCCCTGGTTCCCTTCCCTGGGTTCCCTTCCCTGGGTTCCCTTCCCTGCCTCCCTTCCCTGCCTCCCTTCCCTGTGTTCCCTTCTCTGGGCTCCTTCCCTGGGATCCCTTCCTGGGCTCCCTTCCCTGGGTTCCCTTCCCTGGGCTCCATTCCTGGGTTTCCTTCTCTGGGATCCCTTCCCTGCCTCCCTTCCCTGGGCTCCTTCCCTGGGTTCCCTTCCTGGGCTCCTTCCCTGCCTCCCTTCCCTGAGCTCCCTTCCCTGCCTCCCTTCCCTGGGCTCCATTCCTGGGCTCCCTTCCCTGGGCTCCATTCCCTGGGCTCCATTCCTGGGTTCCCTTCCCTGGTTCCCTTCCCTGGGCTCCCTTCCCTGCCTCCCTTCCCTGGTTCCCTTCCCTGGGCTCCATTCCTGGGTTCCCTTCTCTGCCTCCCAGCCCAGGCACAGCTCAGCTGTGGTGCCCTGGTGCCCACTGGGGTGCAGGTCATGGAATCCTGGAACCAGAGGCAGGAAGGGACCTCAAAGTCCATCTCATTGCTCCCCCTGCCAAGGGCTGGGGCACATTGCACTGTCCCAGGTTGCTGCAGGCCCTTCCAGCCTGGCCTGCAGCATTTCTGGGCATGGATGTGCAGGGGGAGTTGGGTGCCAGGGATGGGATGGCTCTGGTGCCTTCCCCCAGCAGCACCATCCCCATCCCTCCTCCTGTCCTTCTGCGCCATGATTCCAGCTGGATCAGCCCTGCTGCAGCCTCCAAGGGGCCACACGTGTCCTGTGGTCTTCCCTACAGCCTCACTGAGGATTTTGGGGCACACCTGGTGCTCCCAGCTTGTCCTGGCACCCTGTCCCTCCCTGCCCGTTGTCCTGGCACCCTGTCCCTCCCTGCCCATTGTCCTGGCACCCTGTCCCTCCATGACCATTGTCCTGGCACCCTGTCCCTCCCTGCCCATTGTCCTGGCACCCTGTCCCTCCCTGCCCATGGTCCTGGCACCCTGTCCCTCCATGACCATTGTCCTGGCACCCTGGCCCTCCCTGCCCATTGTCCTGGCACCCTGTCCCTCCCTGCCCATGGTCCTGGCACCCTGTCCCTCCATGACCATTGTCCTGGCACCCTGGCCCTCCCTGCCTGTTCTCTGGGCACAAGGAGCCTGCGGGTGCCCAGGGGCTCAGGGCTGGGCTCCTGCCCAGCGCTGTGTGCTCAGCCAGGGCTCTGATGTCCTTTGGGTTACAGGGACACTTGGAGGGACACCCAGGGGTCTGAGGAGAGCAGGATCCCGTGGTGCAGCTGGAGGGGTGTGCCAGGGTGAGGCACAGAGGGGGCAATGCCCGTGCCCTGGGATGCCCAAGGGGCACTGGCAGCTCTCCAGCTGCTCAGGGGAGAAGTGGAGGCTCAGCAGATGCAGCTGGCACCCAGGTCCCCCCTGCAATGGGATGGGTTGGTGGGCAGAGGGCCAGGCAGGGCAGGACCTTGCTCCTAAAAGGACCTGGAAAGGGGCAAGAGATGGGGCTGGGGACAGAGCTGCACTTGGGGTGGTGCTCAGTGCCCTGCAGAGCACAGTGGTCCTGCTGGGGCTGGCAAACCCTGCCCTGCTGCCAGAGCTGCCTGGCACGGGGGGCTGAGCTGCTGTGAGCAGCCCCTGTGCCCCGACGGTGGCAGCGGCCACCAGATCCCCGAGGGCACCGTGCCAGGGCCAGCACGTGGGACGGGGTCTGGAGCCACGGCCCGGCCCCGCTCTGCCTGGCCTCTCATTTGTTCTCATTAAGGGCTGGCAGGGTGTCTAATTAGGCGGTGTGAGTGCCAGCGCCCTGCTGGCAGACACCTGTGCCGACAGCCCTCCTCCTCCTCGGCCCTGCTGTAATTACCGTGCCGGGAGCTGCTGTGCCCGGCAGGACCCGCTCCGCCCCGCCGGGACGGGCTCCGTGCCAGGCCCCGTGCCAGGCTCCGTGCCAGGCCCCGTGCCAGGCTCCGTGCCGGCCCCGGCTGGCACCGCATCCCCGCGGATGGGCGCTCACACCCCGCCGCATCCCGCCCTGGAGGTGCCACCGGCACCCAGCCACGTCTTGGCACCTCTGGCTGTCCGAGGCGCCCCACGCATATTTTGTGTCCCTTTTTGCCCCTGGGCAGTGCCCTGGGTACCTCAGAGCTATGGATGGAGCGAGTCCTGCCCGTGCCCGCCCGTGGGCACCCACCTGAGCGGCTCCTGGGCAGGGGCACGGCGAGGACAGGGCTGCCCGTGCATCCTCGTGCACTGTGCGGGGATAACGAGCTGCTTTAATTAGATTAATTGGCTCCCATTCGGCTCCCGAAGAGCTGTCAGGCTGCAAGTGCGCTCCTGCTGTACCTGGCTAATTGCGGCACCGCGGCCACCGAGAGCTGGCACCGGGCAAAGCCGTGCCAGGGAGGGGGCTCTGGCTGCCAAAATCCACGGGAGGAGAGAATGGGGAGCATCAGGGGGTCCTGAGGGTGCTGCAGGACAGCAAGGGCTGGGAGGAGCTGGAGTGCAGGGATGGGCTCTGGGAGCCCCAGGGGGTTTGGATCAGAGCTGGGGAGGGGTTGGGGCAGCAGCCAGGGCATGGGGAGGGTGCCCAGGCTGGTGCTGTGCCCAGGCTCTGGGGCTGGCAGCGAGGGCAGACACCGGGATCAGTCTTTGTCCCTGCTGCCCACACCCTGAGGAAGAGGATGGCAGCGAGCAGGGCTGGGCACCCTCTGGGCAGGGTCTCCCACAGCCGTGCCAGGCACATGGAGCTCCTGCCTGGCACTGGAGCTGCTCTGAGGCACTGGCTGTTGATAAAAGCCACCCATGAGAGGAGCAAGGAGGTGACAGCCTGAAAATAAGAGGCTGGGGTGAGGAGGCACCGCTCCCCACAGAGCAGAGAGGGGCAGGCAGCACTGGGGGACGGCTTTCCCCTCTTATCCCCAGGCTGTTATCACAGTGCCCGCTGCAGCCCTTGCCCACACACTCAAGCCGTGCTCCAGGGCACTGTGTCTCCCTGGAGGACCAGCCCACCGTGCTCAGAGTGCACCAGGCTGGGCAGCAGGGCAGGGCAGCTCCAGAGGGAAAGGACGGAGCCCAGAGCCCCCTACACACCCCCAGCAGACACCCCACGGCCCCTCCGGGACCAGGACCGGCACCCGAGGGTGTGCCCAGCTCTGGGGGATGGCAGCAGCTCCCAGGGGCGTCTCCCAGGAGAGGCCAGCACACAGGGATGGGATGGGAGGGCACTCCTGCACCCCTGTGAGCAGAACGCAGCTGGTCCTGGCACAGGGATGGGCTGGACCCCGTGTGCTCGGGGGCACCCGCCTGCTGCTGGCACCCCTGTCTGTGCCAGCCGTGCCACAGCTGCCCTGGCATCCCTGGGGGATCCGTGGGGGATGGTGAGGGTGGGTTCATCACACAGCTCAGCAAGGACCCCCCCAGCCCCACTACAGCTCCCCAGGATACCCCGAGCACCTGCACGGAGCCTGCAGCCCCCAAAGCCTGGCAGATACCAACGTGCCACCCTCCTGAACACAAAGCCCCTCCCGGGTGCCAATGCAGTGCCCGGGGACGCTGCCCAGCCTCTCCCCCACATCCTGGCCGTGCACCTCAGGGTGCCCGGTCTGGGGGCGGCACCGCCGGGCGACAGACGAGAGCAGCAGGAGGAAGAGGAGCGGGGAGGAGGCGAAGGCAGGCGGCTGCACGCTCAGGTGTGCGTAGGACACGTTCAGCGGGGAGCTCGTTAGCCGAGGCAGCAGCAGCCCCTGCGAAGCGCTGACGCGGCTGCAGCGCGCACATCCCGGGGGCTCCCGGGGGATGCTGCGCTTCCATTCGTGCCGCACACGAGGCCCCCGGAACAGACGCAGCTCGCATGGAGTTATTTTTTCGCTGGTGAATGTTAATCCTGGCTCAGTTAATGCCTCTGCAGCGCCTCGCATGGACACCCCCCCCCCCCACCTCAGTCCACTCCAGGCTCCCACCCGGAGCATCCCAGGGGTTCCGTGGGGATGGGATGGGGCATCAGGGGGGTCTGGAACTGCCGGCTTCGTTCCCGGGGTGGATGTGGAAAGGAGCGGGATGGTGGGAGCGCAGAAAGGGATTCCCCAGCTGGCGAGGAGGAGGAGGAGGATGTAATTGTACGGTACAGATTGAGCCTGTCAGGCGTCCCTCCGACAGCACATCCCGGGGCACCTTCACCGTAAATAATAAAGAACAGCTCGGAGAGGAGGGGATTAACAAGGACAGGCGAGGCACTTATTCCCTAATTGATGGGTTCGTGTTCCTGCGGAGGCTGCAGCCACAGCCACCCTGATGGACCGCGGGCAGCGGGAGCCTCCTCCCCGCGGCTGCCGGGAATGCAGGAGGGAAATGCAGGGAAATGCAGGTGGGGAAATGCAGGAAGGAAAATGCAGGCAGGGGAAACCAGGCAGGGAAATGTAGGCAAGGAAATTGCAGGAAGGAAAATGCAGGAAGGAAATTGCAGGAAGGGAAAATTCAGGCAGGGAAATGCAGGAAAGAAATGCAGGCAGGGAAGTTGCAGGAAGGAAATGCAGGTGGGGAAGTGAAGGAAGGAAAGTGCAGGCAGGGAAATGCAGGCAGGGAAAGGGCAGACAGGAAATTGCTGGCAAGGAAATTGCAGGAAGGAAAATGCAGGAAGAGAAATGCAGGAAGGAAAATGTAGGCAGGGAAATGCAGGAAGGAAAATGTAGGCAGGAAAGTGCAGGGAAGGAAATGCAGGGCAGGGAAATAAAGGAAGGAAAGTGCAGGCAGGAAATTGCTGGCAAGGAAATTGCAGGAAGAGAAATTCAGGAAGGGGAAATACAGGCAGAGAAATGCAGGGAGGGAAATACAGGGAGGGAAATGCAGGAAGGGAGATACAAGAAGGGAAAATACAGGCAGGGGAATGCAGGCAGGTAAAATGCAAGAAGGAAAATGCAGGAAGGGAAAAGCAGGAAGGAAAATGCAGGAAGGGGAAACCAGGCAGGGAAATGCAGGCAAGGAAATTGCAGGAAGGAAAATACAGGAAGGAAATGCAGGAAGGAAATTGCAGGAAGGAAAATGCAGGAAGGGAAAAGCAGGAAGGAAAATGCAGGCAGGGAAATTGCAGGAAGGGAAAATGCAGGCAGGGAGGTGAAGGAAGGAAAATGAAGGAAGGGAAAATGCAGGCAGGAGAAACCAGGCAGCTCCAGGGCACAGCAGGATCTGGGGCACAGCACCAGCACAGAGAGGGGATGAGAGCCCCATCCCATGGGATTCACCCTCCCCTGGATCTTGGGGTCTAGCCACATCTCAATGTTTTTCCTCTCATCCTTGATTTAACCCCTTTTCCATGAAATCTTTAGAGGAGGGACCAAAATCCTGGTGCCTTGCCCCATCCCTTGCTCTCAGAGGTTGGGCTCAGGCTGCTCCACCTGCTTTGCCCAGGATTTGGGGCACCCCAGCTGGGCAGAGGGGGGAGCAGGACGGGGTCCAAACAGCTTGAATTTACACGTGGGTTTAGCTGAGCTAAAAGCAGCTCTGGGAGGAGGCTGGGCCACTTTGGGAGATATAATTATGTATATATATAAAAAAAAAAGCTTATTTTGGTCCCTGCAGGGAGGGGCTGTGTCCAGCTCTGCCTCTCGGGATGTGTGGGACCCTCTGGGACCTCAGGCCCGGCTTGGCCACTGTGGGGTGTCCCCTGCTGGCCAGTGCCAGGGCTGGAGCCTGTTCCAGCAGCGTGGCCTGCTTCCCGTCCTGGATTACCCTCTCCCCACCAGCGGGAGGGGGAAGAGCTCCCCGAGTGCCAGATGGTGCCGTTTAATTCCTTTTCTGGGTGAGGCTGGAATCTGTTTGTGCCCGTGTGAGCAGGACCCCGGGAGAGCAGCGCAGGCTGTGAACCTGCAGCCTTTGGGCACAGCAATTCCCCTCTGGAAATGGGAGCAGAGCGCTCCCAAAAGCTCCTCCTGAGCTGCAAACCCCCCTCACTGCACGGGGCAGGGGGAGCCTGGGGACCCCAGCCCCTTTTGGGGGGTTTTCCCTGGTGATCCCCTTGGCCCTGGTGATCCCCCTGCCCTGCCTGCAGCCCTGCCAGCTTTCCCAGGGCTGGACAAGCAGGCTGGGATGCGGGAGCTGAGGAAGAGGAGGGCTGAGGAAGGCAGGAGATGTGTGTGCAGGCAGCGGTTTCCCAGGTGCTGCTGCCAGATTGCTGCCCGTGGCCTCCACTCAGCTCACAATTATCTGGGGTAATGGCAGGGGAGGGTGACCCAGATAGCAGGGAGGAGGATAATAAGGAAGATGTAACCGAGGCTTTGGGAAAAGGGAAATGGAGGGGGGGACATGAGAGAGGGAGGAGAGAAGCTCTGGGATGAACCCTGAGCTGGGATGCTGATCCAGCACTGCTTGGAGCATCCCCATGGCCCATGTCAGCCCTGATGCAGGTGATGCACCCCTGGTAAGCAAAAATATCCATTCCTGGATCGATGGCCCTGCAGGGTTTGGAATGGAGCAGGGGGCAGGTGGAGGACAGGGCTGGCAGCTGTGTCCCACATGGAATTTTCCTTCCCTGTGAGCTGGGATGAGTGTGGGGGGGTTGTGCTGGGATGCTGCTCTCAGCATGGAGCTGTCCCCAGGTGTCACCCCCTCCGGGGGCCTTTGCTGGAGGGCACCTTGGGGACAGCACCTGCAGGGCAGCACGGAGGGGCCTGGGGCTCTGCCCCCTCCCCAGGGCCCACGCAGCAGTTCTGGCACAGCCAGGGTGACATTCCACCATAAATCTCCAGCCCTCTGCCTTCAGCCCTGCTCCACCAGGAGCTGAGGAAGCAGAGGTGGGAGCCAGAGCTCGTCCATCACCCCCAGAGGTGTCCCCAAGCTGCTCTGGCCACCTTGGCAATCTGCTGGGGCTGATCCCAGGGGGAATTCTGCCTGTCCCTGCCCCTGGGCTGCAGCTCCTCTCCCTCAATTTCCCCCCTGGCCCATCCTGGGCTGGGGCAGAGCTCACTGGCCCCTCTCCAGTGGAACTTTGGAGCTGATTTTCTGAGCCCGGGAATGCAGAGGACCAAAAGTGAGCACTGCCCATCCCAGCCAGCAGGGCAGGGCTCCTCATTCACAACCAAAGAAACTGGGAATGCTGTGGGGTCAGGCCAGCAGTGCCAGCACAGCAGGACAGCCCTGACCTGTCCCCAGCCTGGTGGCTGGCCATGCCTGAAGGGAAGGCTGAGGGGCTTTGTCCCAGCACAGAGGTGACACAGAGGTGACACTCACAGCACAGAGCAAGGCTCCAGCAGCTTTGCTTCTCAGCTCTGAGCTGCTGCTGCCCCCAGTGAGGCACAGGGGCCTGTTTCAGGCTCTGTCTGGGAGCAAAGGCTGCCCTGACCCTGCAGGAGGAGCAGCCCAGGGACAGGAGCTGCAGGAAGGGCCCGTGGGCTCCCTCTGGGTGTGGTGAGGGGGCTGCTGCAGGCCCCAGCGAGGGTTTGGGCTGGGAAGGAGATCCTGGGGTGGGAGATCATCGCTCTGGGTATGGCAGGGGACCCTGGAGCAGCAGCAGCAGCAGCACTCCCAGCAATCCTGGCTCATCATCGTGTGATATTGAAGTGGCAGGAGAGAAAATAAAGCAGGGGAGGGTGGGATGAGGATGAGCTGGAGGGAAGGGAGGAGCTGCCCCCCTTCCCTCCCACACCTCCCCACGGCTTTGGGGGACTGGGTGGGCTGGGGTGACGCTGGTGGGGGCCAGGCTGGGTTTTGAGGGGGGGGACACCAGGCAAGGAGGACGATGTGTTCTGTGACAGGCTGGAACGTGACTCAACGTCACCTACTTTCCACCACGACAACTTCTGCTGCTTCATCTTCTCCGTGCAAATCTGGGGCTCGGGGAGCTCCAAACGTGGCTGTGGAGGGGGGTTAAGGGTAGGGCCCATGAGGAGGAGGAGGAGGATGAGCTTCTTCCCTCTTCCCTCTCCTCCTGAGCTGCCTCTGAGGGTGCATCCACCCCAGGGAAGGGAGCACCGAGAGCCCTGCAAAGCCACTCTTTTATTAATTGAATATTCAATTTTCAAAATAACCTTGAGGAACTAAATGAAGAGGCTGGGAAGAGATAGCTAATTGTCAGCTGCACCTGCTCGGCACACAACCACGAAAATGCTGCTTCCAGCTTCCTTCCAGCCCACTCACACAATTGAGAGGATTTTTTCCCCTTGAGCAGTTTATGTCAGTGCAGAGGGCACAACAGCCTGGCAGGGCACGAGGAGCCAGCACTGTGGGCACCAGCGTGGGGTGTGAGGGGGAGATGGGGCTGGCAAGGCTGGCAAGTGGCTGATCTGCCCTGGGGGGCTGATTTTTGTAGGGCTGGGAGGGCAGCTGGGATGTGCAGGGGGCAGGCAGGGATGTGTGGGTGCTGCACCTTGGGGATGCAATGGCTGCAGGGGCTGGCAGGGGTTGGGGACACCCCAGCATGTCCCCAGTGTCACCAGGACAAGGCTGGGACCCTGATCCTTGACTACCCCCAGTGCTGGTGCAGGCTGATCCCTCCTTCCTTTGGGCAATCTCCCCACCCCTGCACCAGAGCCACATCCTGAGCCTGCCCTCCCTCTGGAAAAGCCCTGCCATCCCTCTGTGCCAGCTCTCTCCATCCATGGGGCAGCAGGAGCAGCATGACTGCCCTTCCTGGGGGTGCTGAGCCCCCCAGCCTGGCCCTCCTGGGCATCCTGAGCTCCTCCAGCCTGGGATCCCCGGGGGCTCTGAGGTCACCCAGCATCCTGGGGGTGCTGAGCCCTCCAGCCTGGGCACTGCCACTGTGATCATTGAGGGGGTGCTGAGCCCTCCACTCTGGGTGTCCCAGGGCTCCTGAGGCCTTCCAGCCTGGACAAGCCAGGATTTCAAGCCCCCCAGCCCAGCTGGGCATCCTGGTGGCTCTCATCCCCTGCTGTCCAGGACATCTCAGGGGTTCTGAGCTGGTTTTTTATTCCAGGTGCTCTGAACTGCCCTCCCCATCCTGGCTAAATGGGGGGTTCTGAGCCCCCCAGCTTGGTGATCCGGGCTTCTGAACCCCCCCATCCTGGCCACTCCTGGGTGGGGAAGGGAAGGGAAGGGGCAAAGGAGGGGCAGGGAATAGGCAGGGAATGGCAGGGAAGGGGCAGGGAATGGCAGGGAATGGGCAGGGAAAGAAGGGGCAGGGAAGGGGCAGGGAATGGCAGGGAATGGCAGGGAATGGCAGGGAATGGGCAGGGAAGGGGCAGGGAAAGAAGGGGCAGGGAATGGCAGGGAATGGCAGGAAAGGGGCAGGGAAGGGGCAGCATCCTCCGGGCGGGTTCGGGCCCCGGGGGCAGCCGGCCCGGGGCAGCTGCCGCCTCTCAGCGGCCCCGCTCTCTCCGACTCGCTGGCTGCCTCCACACTCGGCTGCATTAATAATCAGCCGGCTGATGGGGAAGGATTTACCAGCTGTTTTTCATGACTCCATTGGCCTCAGATAAATCAGGGAGGGGGTGTCGCGCGGCGCTTGCCAGGGCCCTGATGGATGGTGCCGAGCGAGCGGATCGCTCACACGCTGACACTCCGGGCTCTGTCAGCCTGCCGGGGAGCGCTCCTGTGATTAATGGCCCCAATCAAGCGCGGGGGAATCGCCGGGGTGGTACCCAGCCCTCGCCCCTTCCCCAGCATCGCCCCGCCCCGCCTCTGCTCCGCGGGGAGCTGCCGGAGGGACCCCTCCCCTCCATTCTTTCCCATCTTTCCCATCTTTCCCAGTTTGCCCAGTTTGCCCAGCAGCCGGGCTGGCGTGGGCAGCTCCGCCAGGCGCGGCTGCAGGATGGAGATTAGCTCGAAAGAGCTGAGCACACACAATATCTCCAAAGCGATTGCAAGCGAAGCAGGGAGCAGCTGTGGGCTGAGCAGCCCTGCCTCCCTCAATTCCGGCAACATCTGGACGCGGCAGCTGTGCCGGAGAGTGAAACCTGTTCGGGGCGAGGGGGAAGCGTGCGGGACCCCATGGCTGGTGATGGGAAACCTGCCTGCGGCTGCGGGTCCCTGCGGGCCCGAGAATCCTCCAGAGGCGCCATCCCCTCGCTGTGCTTCGGGCCGGGGGGCGGGGGAGCCCCTCCTGCCCCCATCGCCCTGGGAAGGCCCCGGCGCCGTTCCTGGGAAATGGGGGAGCCCCTCCTGCTCCATTTGCCCCAGGAAGGGACCGGCCCCATCCTCTGGGAGCTGGGGGAGCCGCTCCTGCTCCAGTTGCTCCAGGAAGGCACCGGCCCCATTCCTTGGGAGCTGGGGGAGCCCCTCGTGCCCCCATCGGCCCAGAAAGGCACCAGTTCCATTCTCTGGGAGCCTTTCCTGCCCCCATCACCCTGGGAAGGCACCGGCCCCATCCCTGGGAGCTGGGGGAGCTCCTCCTACCCCAGTTGCCCCAGGAAGGCGCCGATCCCATTCCCTGGGAGCCTCTCCTGCACCCATTGCCCCAGAAAGGCACCGGTCCTGATCCTCTGGGAGCTGGGGGAGCCTCTCCTGCACCCATGGGCCCAGGAAGGCACCGGCCCCGATCCTGGGAGCTGAAGGAACCCCTCCTGTACCCATCCCCCTGGGAAGGCACTGGTCCCATGCCCTGGGAGCTGTAGGAGCCCCTCCTGCCCCAATTGCCACAGGAAGGCACTGGCCCCGTGCCCGGGGAGCTGGGGGAGCCTCTCCTGCACCCATCGAGCTGGGAAGGCACCAGCTCCATTCCCTGGGAGCCCTTCCTGCACCCATCGCCCCAGGAAGGCACCGGCCTCGTTCTCTGAGAGCTGGGAGAGCCCCTCCTGCTCCAATTCTTCCAGGAAAGCACCGGCCCCATTCCCTGGGAGCTGGGAGAGCCCCTCCTGCCCCCATCACCCCAGGAAGGCACCGGCCCCACTCCCGGGGAGCCCTTCCTGCCCCAATTGTCCCAGAAAGGCACCGGCCCCATCCCTGGGAGGTGAGGGAGCCCCTCCTGCCCCCATCCCCTGGCAGCTGGGGGAGGCGCTGCCCTGGGAGTGCAGCAGAGGCTCCAGTGCTCCCTGCCCAGGCTCGTTTGTGGTCCCTGTGGGGCAGGACCCCCCCGTGGGTGCCCCAGGAGGGGCTGGGGGTCTCAGCAGGGAGCTCTGATGCTCTGGGCAGCGTTTCTGGGGCTGGAGGAGGTTTGAGAGGAGAACATTCCAGTGAGCCCAACCCCGGCGTGGGGAGGATGTTGGAGCTCAGGGATTGCAGTCGGACACCAGGGGCTGCTGTAACCCCCCCAGAAGCGAGGGGGGCCCCAAAAGCAGGGTCCCCAACACGGCTGACCTTGGTACTGTTGGTGGCAGTGCTGCAATGTGAGCGTTGGCAGCTGGTGCCACCTCCCAGCCCCGTGTGAGGATGGGCAGAGCGAGCTGCTGGCACACAGGGTGTCTGTCCCCTGTCCCTCTGCCCTGCTCTGAGGCACTGGGGGACTGTCCCTGTCCCCACTGAGCCCCACCGCCCTCCTGGGCACAGTCCTTGGTGTCCTGAGGCAGAGCCATCTCCTGGTGCCAGCCATGCTGTGTGTGCCAGGGTGGCACCAGCAGGGGCTGTTTCACAGCAGGAGCCTCCTGGAGGCCAAACCCACGGAATTATTCCATTTAACCCGGGGCAGGAGCGGTGCAGGTGGCAGTGCTGCCTCTGTGGGCACAGCAGCTCCCAGCTCTGCAGGCCCCCCCTGTGCCCCTCTGTGCCCCCCAACCCCTGCTGGGCTCTGTCTGTGCCCCTGGGAGCTGCCAGCCCTGCGGGATGGGATGTGTGGGTGCAAGGGGCAGGACAGGAGCTGGAGGGGGCCTTTTCCCCGGCCATGCCAGGGCACAGCTTCCAGCAGGAGCCCTGTGGGCACTCTGTGGTGCTGGGGACAGGGCTGCAGCTCCTCGGTGTCCCCAGCTGCACAGGCAGTGCCCCCCCTGGACAGAGGGCACAGGCAGTGCCAGGCCAGCACAGCCCTCCACAGCTGTGCTGCCAGGGGATGCCCTGGCCAGGCTCCTGCCAGGGCTGTGATCCCAGCCCTGCCCAGCTCTGGTCGCTGCTGCCTCATAGCTCTGCACGGGGCTGCTGAAACATTCACAGCCAGTCCCCTTTGAAGTGTGCTCTGTGTGTGCTGTGCTCTGTGTGTGTGTGCTGTGTGTGCTGAATGTGTGTGCTGTGTGTGTGTGTGTGCTGTGCTGTGTGTGTGTGTGTGCTGTGTGTGTGCTGTGCTGTGTGTGTGTGTGTGTGTGCTGTGTGTGCTGTGTGTGTGTGTGTGCTGTGTGCTGTGTGTGTGTGCTGTGTGTGTGTGTGTGTGTGTGTGTGTGTGTGTGCTGTGTGTGTGTGCTGTGTGTGCTGTGTGTGTGTGCTGTGTGTGTGTGTGTGTGTGTGTGTGCTGTGTGTGTGCTGTGTGTGTGTGTGCTGTGTGTGTGTGTGTGTGCTGTGTGTGTGTGCTGTGTGTGTGTGCTGTGTGTGTGCTGTGTGTGTGTGTGTGCTGTGTGTGTGCTGTGTGTGTGTGTGCTGTGTGTGTGTGTGTGTGCTGTGTGTGTGTGTGTGTGTGTGCTGTGTGTGTGCTGTGTGTGTGTGTGTGCTGTGTGTGTGCTGTGCTGTGCTGTGTGTGTGTGTGTGTGTGCTGTGTGTGCTGTGTGTGTGTGCTGTGTGTGTGTGTGCTGTGTGCTGTGTGTGTGTGTGTGTACTGTGTGTGCTGTGCTGTGTGTGTGTGTGTGTACTGTGTGTGCTGTGCTGTGTGTGCTGTGTGTGTGTGTGCTGTGCTGTGTGTGTGCTGTGTATGTGTGTGTGTGTGTGCTGTGTGTGTGCTGTGTGTGTGTGTGCTGTGTATGTGTGTGTGTGTGTGCTGTGTGTGTGTGTGTGTGTGTGGTGTGTGTGTGTGTGCTGTGCTCTGTGTGTGTGTGTGTGTGCTGTGTGTGTGCTGTGTGTGTGTGTGTGCTGTGCTGAGCTATTTTGTGCTGTTTTGTGCTATGCTGTGCTGTGCTGAGCTGTTCTGTGCTGTTTTGTGCTATGCTGTGCTGTGCTGGCAGCACCTGTTTGTGCTGCCTGAGCAGGGACCCCCCACCCAACACCAGCCTGGAGCACCCCGTGGCACTCAGGGAGGTGGCAGACAAGGGACAGGGGCTGGGCTGCCACCTGAACGTGCTGGTGAAGAAGGACGGGTAGAGGATAGGGGAGACAAGGGTGGGAAGGAGCACTGGGTGGGAATGGGGGGTGGATGTCTCCCCAATGTCCCCAGCACAGAAAGGACAGGAGCACCAGCAGCCCCGAGCCGGCGCTGGGATCAGCTCTGCCGCCTCTGGAGCCTCTGGCTGGGCAGGATGGGGATGGGGCTGAGCGGCGCAGGGCAGGGATGCAGGTGACCCCGCCGGACGCTGCCATCCCTCTCCCCGCGCCACCGCCCCGCTGAGCCCCGTCCCCTCCGCGTGTGGCGCTCCGCAGGGTGGCACCGGCCGTGTGAGCCGCCGCTGGCCCTGGCACTGCCCCGAGGGCCGTGCGGACGGCGGCGGGGCCGTGCCGGGGCTGCCGGGGAGCCGCTCCCTCCCCGGTAATTGCGGAGCGTTCTCCGCGCTGCCGCTTTCCATGGCAACGCCAGCCCGGCGCGCCGCAGCCTCGCAGCCTCGCAGATTGTTCCGAAAGGTCACCCCGAGGGGCGGGGGGCTCCACATCCTCCGGGAATGCGAGGGGGACAGGGAGGGAAGCACAGCCCCCACCAGGGGATGGGCCCGCCGGGTGCCTGAGGGTGGCTGAGCTGCTGTAGGGACATTGGGAACTGGGCATGGAGGTGGGACAGGGCTCTGGGGGCACACCGGGCTGTGGGGCAGCCTGTGGGACCGCGGGGTACCGAGGGCAGCAGCCCCAGTCCCGGCTCCTGCTTTGCTGGGAACTGAAGGTGACCCACAGCAGCACTGTCCGGATGGGTGGCAGTGCCACCGGTGCCCCTGTGTCCCCAGGGTGACTCCCTCCCACTCCTGGCTGCCAGCACAACCAGCATTCCTGTGCCCGCTCCTATCCCAGGCTTGGCAGGGATACCCCATCCCAGGCTTGGCAGGGATACCCCACCCCAAACTGAGGTGTCACCGAGTTTTGGGAGCTGTGCTGGCTCTGGGAGCTCAGCACCAATCCTGCCAGCCAGCACAAGCTGCAGTGTTTCAGTGCCCAGCTGGACAGGAGGGCACGGAGAAGGAGCCAAGCTCCTCACGTTCCCCTTTCCAGCACCCCTCCCGTGCCCCCACAGCCTCGGCAGCCCCGGGGAGCCGCTGGGGTTAAATATTCAGGAGCACTCGCTGTGCGCATTTTGTAAAGATCAAGCGGCTCCCAGGCCCGGCAGTTCCCTTCCCCTGCTGCCGGGGATGCGCCTTAATGAGTTTGCAGAATGATACATTTTTAAAGTCATTATTTCCGGCCCTGTTCAAAGTCCCGGCATTTCCTCTGCTCCAGTTGCTCCGGCGGCTGCCCCACTGTGCCCCCCCTGGGGACAGACCCCCAACGGGGGGGCACCCACGGGGATGGGGACAGACTCTAACAAGGGGGGCACCCCACAGCAATGGGGCACCTGGGGAGGGGCACAGGGCTGTGGGGTGGAGCACGGAGGGGACCCCAGGCACCCCCAACCCATTTCCTCCCTGTGCTGCTGCAGGACTCTGCATGGGCTGGGGGTGCCTGGGGACACAGATCCCTGCCCTGCCTCATGACAGGGGAAATATTGATCCCTGTCCTTCCTGGGGGCATGGGGACAGTGATCCCTGTCCTTCCTGGGGGCATGGGGACAGTGATCCCTGCCCTCCTTTGGGACAGGGACACGGATCTCTGCCCTGCCTGGGGACACAGGGACGCTGATCCCTGCCCTCCTTTGGGACAGGGACACGGATCCCTGCCCTGCCTGGGGACACAGGGACACTGATCCTGCCTCATGACAGTGGGAATATTGATCCCTGTCCTTCCTGGGAGCATGGGGGCAGTGATCCCTGCCCTGCCTGGGACCGTGGGGGCAGTGGGGATATCGATCCTGCCTTGCCTGAGGGCATGGGAATGATGATCTCTGTCCATCCTGGCTCTCAGGGACACTGATCCCTGCCCCACCTGGTGAAAATTGGGATTTCCATCCCTGTCCTTCATGGGGCCACAGGGACAGGGATCCCTGCCCTGCTCTGGGACATGGTGAGACTGATCCTTTCCCTGCTGTGGGATATGGGAGCATTGATTCCTTCCCTGCTTGGGGCCAGCCAGACACTGGTCCTGTCCTAGTGGAAATGGGAATATGGATCCCTGTGCTTCCTGGGGCCATGGGACACTGATCATGCCCTCCTTTGGGACAGGGACACTGATCCCTGCCCTCCTTTGGGACAGGGACACTGATCCCTGCCCTGCTTTGAGACAGGAGCACTGATCCTGCCTTGCTTTGGGACAGGGACACTGATCCTGCCCTCCTTTGGGACAGGGACACTGATCCCTGCCCTGCTTTGAGACAGGAGCACTGATCCTGCCTTGCTTTGGGACAGGGACACTGATCCTGCCCTCCTTTGGGACAGGGACACCGATCCCTGCTGTGCCTCACAGCAGTGGGGAGGGGACATTGATCCCTGTCCTTTTAAAGGTCAGGGGAGCACTGACCCTGCCCTGCCTTGGGGTGTGGACATGGATCCTGTCCCTGCCTGGGGCCATGAGGACATGGATCCCTCATGGCAGTGGGAATATTGATCCCAGGCCTTCCTGGGGACACAGGGACATGGATCCTGTCCCCACATGGGGACACAGGGACATGGATCCTGTCCTGCCAGGGGACACAGGGACATGGATCTCTGCCCTTCCTGGGGACACAGGGACATGGATCCTGTCCTGCCTGGGGCCATGGATCCTGTTCCTGCTTGGGGACACAGGAACATGGATCCTGTCCTGCCAGGGGACACAGGAACATGGATCCTGTCCCCACATGGGGACACAGGGACATGGATCCTGTCCCCACATGGGGACACAGGGACATGGATCCCTGCTCTGCCTGGGGACATGGGTCTTGTCCCTGGCTGGAGACACAGGGACATGGATCCTGTCCCTGTCTGGGGACATTGATCCTGTCCCCACAAGGGGACACAAGGACACAGATCCCTGGCCTGTCTGGGGACACAAGGACATGGATCCCTGCCCTGCCTGGGGCCATGAGAAGGTGCCAGTCCTTTCCCTGCTCCAGGGACAGCCCAGGCAGTGCAGCACAGCTCCCTTGGCAGCTGCACCAGGCAGGTGCAGGGGCAGGGGCCCAGCAGAGCCCCCCAGCAGCGGCCCCCTGCTAATTGTGGGTCTGCCTGCACTTAATGACAGCCTTGGGAGCAGGCAGCAGCTGGGAAGTGCCATGGAAACCACCCCAAAGCTGTGCCCAGGCTGGGCAGGGGGCTCTGGGACCCAGCAGCTGCTTCTGCACCCTTCCCTCCCCACACCATCCCTGCTCCCAGCCCCTCTCCAGCCTTCCCTCCCTCCCCCTGCCCACCCTCTGCCTCCTGCTTGGGAACACACAGGAACTTTTCAGGTTGTTTGATCAGGTATTTCAGCTCTGAAAGGGCTGAAATCCCAGACACTGAGGCTTTGGTGCAGCAGCAGGGGATGAGACCTGGTGTAGAAATCTGGGGACTGGGGATGCCACCCCTGCTGTCCTGATGTGCTGCTCTCCTGTGTCACCTGCACGTGTCCCAAACTTGTCCCAAATCCTCCCAAATCCTCCACCCAGATGTTGGCAGCTGCCCCTGGCCATGAGCTCTGTGCTGGCACGTTCAGAGCAGGAGGGATTGAGGTGCCTCAGGCCCTGTGGTGCCAGCCTGGCTGCTGGGTGACCCCTGCAGTATCACCTCTGTGCTGGGGACAGGCTGCACCCGGGAGAGGGTACCCCAATTCTCATCCATCCCACAGGGAGGAAGCGCTGGAAATGGGGCTCAGGTGCCTGCCTGGAGCTGCAGGGAGGACAGAGGATCCCAGGGATTGTCACCTTGTCCCTCCCCACTGCCTGCCTTTGGCCAGGGAAGAGATTCTGCAGCAAACCAGGATGTGCTTTTAGGGACATTTCTCAGTTTTAGGGACATTTCTCAGCTTCAGGGACATTGCTCAGCTTCAGGGACATTTCTCAGCTTCTCCAAGGCCTTGGAAGTTGCTGGATCCATAATCTTCCCCACAGGAAATCTGGCACCTTTGGGAGAGGTCACTTTTGTAGGCAGCTCACCCAGCCTGGGGAGGGGACCTGGGGCCTTCCTTGTCACCTGCAGCCCCTCATGTAGCCATCAAGGTGGGAGTGTGAGGATCACCTGGGAGGTGCCACCAGACTCAGAGCCCCTTGGGTAGCCTGGTGCCACGGGCTGTCTCTGGTGGTGTCACCTGGGGGACAGCAGGGTGACACAGCTGGCTCATGCCACACCCAGAGGGAGAGAGGCCTGGGGTGGTGCTGGGTGGGACACAGCTGATGGCACAGCCAGGGCTGGTGACACCCTGGGGGGTGGCAGTGCTTGCTGGGGGTCCCCTCCTGGCTTCTCTGAGAGGTGCCTGGGCTCCTTTAGCCACTCAAAACCTGGGTGGCAACACCAGCGCTGGTGCCTGTGCGGGGATTTTGGGATGCATCCCATCCTGTGGGCACCGGGGGCTGCTCAGAGGGGCCGGGGCCATCACCTGGGGGCTCCCTTGTCCCGCGGATCCGGGGGCAGCACACCGGGCTGGGGACACCGCCGGTGGCTGGGGACAGCGGGCTGGGGACACCGCGGGGGCTCTGCAGCCACGGCTCGGAGATGGAGAGATAGCGGCGCCTCCGGCCTCGGTAAATTATCTCGCCGCGATGTTCATTAATCAACAATTCTTATGTAAACAGACACATCCCGAGCTCTGCTTCCCGTCACCTTGGCAACAGCACAGAGCCGACCCTGGCTCGGGATGTGCTCCGGGCTCCCACCTGGGCACAGCCCCGCCTGCAACTTTCTGCCTGCTCCCTTTTCCTCCCACAAGGAGTCTTCAGGCACCTGGATCTTCTCAGCTTGGATCCTGGGCCTCCCCACCCCTGAATCCCAGAGCTTCCTATTGGGGATTCATTGACCTCCTCATCAGTGTGTCCTGGACCTTTGGATTGTTGGATCCTGGATCTCCCCATCATTAAATCCTGGGCTTCCACAAAATTTGATTCTGGACCTCTCCATTGCTGGATCCTGGCTGTCCCAGCCATGGGATCGAGGTCCTCTCCAGCAGTGGATCCTGGATCCCTCAGTCATGGGATCATGGTCCTCTCCAGCAGTGGATCCTGATCCCTCAATCATGGGATCATGGTTCTCTCCAGCACTGCATCCTGGATCCCCCAATCATGGGATCATGGATCTCTCCAGCAGTGGATCCTGGATCCCTCAGTCATGGGATCATGGTCCTCTCCAGCAGCGGATCCTGGATCCCTCAGTCATGGGATCATGGTTCTCTCCAGCAGTGGATCCTGGATCCCTCAGTCATAGGATCATGGTTCTCTCCAGCACTGCATCCTGGATCCCCCAATCATGGGATCATGGATCTCTCCAGCAGTGGATCCTGGATCCCTCAGTCATGGGATCATGGTCCTCTCCAGCAGTGCATCCTGGATCCCTCAATCATGGGATCATGGATCTCTCCAGCAGTGGATCCTGGATCCCCCAATCATGGGATCAAGGTCCTCTTCAGCAGTGGATCCTGGATCCCTCAATCCTGGTCCTCTCCAGCAGTGGATCCTGGCCCTCCCCATCTCCAGCCACTGGAGCAGGGGGCAGCATCCTGACTGCCACCATGGGCACAGCAAGGACCTGGTGAGCTCCTCCCACAGGGCTGGTGCTGGGCACAGGAATGTGGCAGTGCCCCAAAGGCACAGCTGGGCTCACAGGCTGGGGGGCAGTGACCTTGGGGTGCATCCCTGAACTCTCCCCAGCCTCCACTGCCTCTCCCTGCTTATCCCTGTCCCCAGGGTCTCTCTGGAAGTCCTCACAGTGGGTATTTTGTCCTCTCTCAGGACAAAAGCCAGTCCCTGAGCTCTCTGAGGATCCAGCAGGAGCTGCCAGAGCAGCAGGGCCCTGCTGCCTCCTGGGCTGCCCCCCAGCAGGACAGCTCTGGCACGGAATGGGAAAGCCCTGCATGGGGGCTGATAGAAGCCAGAGGAGCCCAAGTCATTTAAGGTTGAAGAGAAATGTTAAAGACAGCAGGAAAAGCAAACATTAGTGGTAGCCATGCAGCTGAGGGGAATAGGAAGGGCTTTTACAAATATATCAAGGGGAAAAGGAAATACTGGAGAGTCAAGACAAAGTAGGCCCATTAATAAATGAGGAAGGATATTAAATTAATGATGATTCTCAAATGGCTGAGTTAGTGAACTACTTATTGAGAGCTGCCTTTAACAAGAACAACAAGGCAAAGTGGCTGAGACAATCAGAAAGCAGCCAAGGGTGCTGGAATTGTCCCACATGGAGCAAGGGCAGGGGACAGCTGGGTTCCCAGCCCCGGGTACAAATGCCAGAGCTGAGCATCCCATCCATCTCCTCCCTGGCAGGAGCACAGGGAAGGAGTGTCTGGAGCAGCTGATGCTTGGCAGGAGGCCCAGGGTGAATAAGGGGTCTGGGGGGACCCTGGCTCCTCCTTGGAGCAGGATGGGACCACAGAGGTGCAAGGGAGAGTGCCAGGCACAGCCCTGCTGGATCCAGCCTTGGGAACTCCAGGGACAGCTCCTGCACTGAAATGGGGAGAGGGAAAGGTTCAGGGAGGGGGGGCAGAGCTGCTGGTTCATTTGGGTCTGTCCCTGGAAAACCAGACCCTCCAAGCTGCACTGACTCTGTTAATCCTCCCTTTTGTTTGCGCTGCCTCAGCCAGGGGCTGCTCCTGGGCCCACAGGAAAAGCTCTGGGAAGGAGAATTTCTGTCCCAGAAATAGAGAAATCCCCGAACCCCCTCAGCTGCTGTTGGCTGGAAAGGGCTGTTTGGACCCTTGGGATCAGTTCTGGGCAGGATTGATCCCTGCTCGTGCATGCCCTGGGCACTGTGGGTCAAGCCCCTGGGCTGTGCCAGGGGCAGCCTGAGGGACAGCTTGGACTGTCCCACACGTGGCATGTGTCCCTTTCTGTGTGGGGGTGTCCCAGACCCTGGGAAAGGTGCTTGGTGCCCTCGTGGGTGTCCTTGGCTGGGTCCTGTGGGGTGGGATGGGATGGGATGGGATGGGATGGGATGGGATGGGATGGGATGGGTGCACATCCCCAGTGGGGCTGGACAGAAATGTGGCACCTCTCCTGAGACCCTGGGGCTTGGGACATTCTACCCAGCCCCTTCTGCCCTGCCTGGAGGAGGTGCAGGAGCCCCGGGGCTCACAGGGTGAGGGATGATCCTTCCCTTTGCCCAGCCGGGAGCTGTCCCGTGGCTGTGCCATCTGACAAAGGGCTCTGTGGGGGACAATGTCCGGGAAACGAGGGCCCTTGTCAATGTTTTATGGGCCCGGGGCTCCCCAGGGTGTGTTTACGGGGCAGTAAATGAAAGCACTCAGCCAAGTGACATTTGTGTTCTGCAAATGCGATTATTATGCATGATTAGCAGCCAAGTGCACTGCAAAACCCACACTGCCGACGGGGAGGGGCAGCTCTGGCCCGGGGCCTCCTGCTCCCCACAACAGCCCCGGGGGGCTCCTGCTCCCCACAAAGGCCCCAGGGAGCTCCTGCTCCCCACAAAGGCCCCAGGGAGCTCCTGCTCCCCACAACAGCCCCGGGGGGCTCCTGCTCCCCACAAAGGCCTCAGGGAACTCCTGCTCCCCACAAAGGTCTCAGGGAGCTCCTGCACCCCACAAAGGCCTCAGGGGGCTCCTGCTCCCCACAAAGGCCTCAGGGAGCTCCTGCTCCCCACAAAGGCCTCAGGGGGCTCCTGCTCCCCACAAAGGTCTCAGGAAGCTCCTGCACCCCACAAAGGCCTCAGGGGGCTCCTGCTCCCCACAAAACCTCGAGGAGCTCCTGCACCCCACAAAACCCCAGGGGGCTCCTGCTCCCCACAAAGGCCTCAGGGAACTCCTGCTCCCCACAAGGCCCCGGGGGGCTCCCGCTCCCCACAAACGCCTCTCCCCGGGGCCCAGCGAGGATGACCCCAGCTCCGTTCCCTGCACAGATCCCGGCACCCCCTCCCTGCCCTCGGGCAGTGCTGCCCCTGCCCTGCTGGCCGGACAGGGATGGTGCCAGCCGAGGAGTTCCAAGATTCCCTTCCCAGCTGCCAGCCCGACTTTCCAGAGGAACGCATCCAAAGCCACTTTTTAGCTTTAATTATTTATCTGTAACCAATTTGGCAGGAAAAGCAATTAAACGAGTGGGTGATTAATGACCTGCTGATTTGCACAGGTACCTAATTTCAATGTCTATATAACATAGAAGCACATTTTGGAGATGCTTTGAGGGCTGGGGTCAGTGCCTGGCTGCTGGGTTTGGAGGGTCACTCCTTGGTGAAGCAGTGCTGGAGCATTCCGTGCTTCCCAGCAGCTCCAGGAGCACAGGAAGGCTGTTCATCCCAGAAATCCCACTGGACTTTCTGCCAGGCCAGTGCTGCACTCATCACATCCCCTTTGCCACTTGGAAATGTGACCCAGGTGGGAAGGAGCTGATGGGACAGAGGAGGATGCTGTCTGTCGCAGACATCTTTTATGAAAAATCCTTTCCTTAGGATTTTTCCTCCTGAGAAGCTGAGAGGCCTCAGGAACAACGTGTAACCAATGGTTATCTGCTGCTGTGGAATGCAACAGGTGCATCTGGGATTGGCCCATGTGGTTGTTTCTAATTAATGGCCAATCACAGTCAGCTGGCTCAGACTCTCTGTCTGAGCCACAAGCCTTTGTAATCATTCTTTCTTTTTCTATTCTTAGCCAGCCTTCTGATGAAATCCTTTCTTCTGTTCTTTTAGTATAGTTTTAATGTAATATATATCATAAAATAACAAATCAAGCCTTCTGAAACATGGAGTCAGATCCTCGTCTCTCCCCTCATCCTCAGACCCCTGTGAACACAGTCACAACTGTCCCCTGGGAAAAGTGCCCAGGGAGAGGCAGGCTGGAGCTGCTGTCCCACTGTGCCCCTAGGACACGGGGCAGGGCTCACACCTCACTGGGCACAGACTGGGGCTGTCAGCACCCAGGGCCACCCAGGGCTCCCCTCTGAGCACCCTGCTCTCCCTCACACCCCCACCCTTCCCACCCCTGTGCTATGGCCTGGCATGGCCTGGGCACTGTCTGCAAACAGCCCCCTGGGCACCCCTGATGCCACCAGGCTGTGACACCTTGGTGACATTTCAGTGACACCTTGCCCTCCTCAGCCCTGGGTCCCAGAGGGACAGACAGACTCCCTGGGGGTGCACAGCAGGATTTCCACTTTTTCTGTGTTTTTTCTCTGCTGCTGGGGGGAGTCAGAGCGGAGGCCAAGGGCTGCCAGACACCAAAGTGTCCCCATGTCCCTGCCTGGCTCAGACACGCTGGGGATGGAGCTCCCAGGAGGCAGGGAGGAGCAGGGGGTGGGCCCATTGTTGGCATAGAAATGGTAAATCCATTAATCTTTGGGAATACAATCCACTGTGCAAAACAGAAAAGGAAAAGAGACACCTCATTTGTTATCAGGTGCATTGTGAGAGTCAGGTTCTTTAATTATCTCACCAAATTCTACAGCCCATTCATCAAGTGCCGCCACCAGGCTGCCGAGATTGCCACCCACAGACCATCTGGGCACTGCCAGCCCCTGGGCACAGGGTCCTGCAGGCACAGGGGATGCTCCTCATGCCCCTAAACCTCCTCAGGGCTCCCTGGAATCCCCTCAGGGCTCCCTGCTCAGGAATTCACCTCCTGGATGTACAGACAAGCCCAGTACTGCTGGTGTGTGGTCCTGGAATCACAGAATCAGGGAATATCCTGGGCTGGGAGGAATCCAGGGGGATCATTGATCCAACTCCTGTCCCTGCACAGCCCAGCAACCCCACCCTGTGCTGAGAGCATTGTCCAAACACTCCTGGAGTTCTGGCAGCCTTGGGACAGGGACATCATTGTGATCATTGTGTCCACTGGGGTTCATGGAAAACAGGGAGAGGTCATTTTTCCACAGGCAGGCAGAGATAGGAGAAGGGGGAGGGGTTTTCAACTAAACCAGGAGAGGTTTGGATGGGATATTGGGAATCAGGAATTGTTCCCTGGCAGGGTGGGCAGGCCCTGGCACAGCTGTGGCTGCCCCTGGAGCCCTGGCAGTGCCCAAGGCCAGGCTGGACACTGGGGCTGGAGTAGCCTGGGACAGTGGGAGCTGTCCCTGCCATGGCAGGGGTGGCACTGGGTGGGCTTTGAGGTCCCTTCCAGCCCAAACCACCCTGGCATTCCAGGACTCTGTGACACAGCAGCATTCCCAGGGAGAGGCCAGAGGAGGTGATTGGGAGCAATGTCCTGTGCCCAGTGCCTTGGGCATCGCTGTGGGATGAGGGAATCACCTCCCACCTCAGGGCAGAGCCTGGCACTACCCAAAATGGGGCTGGTGAGGCTGCAAAGCCCTCCCAGCTCCCAGTGCCTGTGTTTGGCTTTGTCCAGGCTGTGGCTGCAGCTTCCCCTCCTCCCACCCTCCAGACCTGGCAGGGTGGCAGCCCCAGCCCTGCCCCAGCCAGCTGGCAGCATCCTGGCAATGTAGGGATCCATGGTTTCCTCTGGCACAGCTCCATGCAGGGTGGCCAGGGTCAGGAGGGGAGGCTGGGGATGGACATGGGAGCAGAGCATGGCCAGGGCAGCAGGAGGGGGAAAGAAAGGAAAGGGATCTGGGGTGCTGAGGGGGGGAAGCCTGTCTGGGATTCATCAGAAGTGAAGTTGGAGTGGTTTTTATAGGAACAAAGAGAGCTGGGCCCCAGGGGAGATCTCTGCTGGGATAAAGGATCCATCTGGAGAACTCCAGAAATCCAGAGGTGGCTGCACCCCAGGGGTGTGGGTGAGGTTCGGGAAGCACAGCCCTGGGCCCCACTGTCCCTGAGCAGGGCTGCTCCTCCTCCTGCCTCTGCCACTGCCCTCCAGAATCCCTGGGGAGCATCCCAGCTCCTGGAAGCTGCACCTGGAGCTGGGCTGGGAGCTCTTAGGGAGGGCTGAACCAGGATCCTGTCCCCATCACCTTCCCCCAGAGCTCCTGGGAGGAGAAGTGGTTCTGGTCCATCTGGAGCGCAGATGGGCTGGGCTGGGTGAGTAATGCAGGAGTGGGAGGGGAGGCAGCCATCCCTGCCATTCCCAGCAGGAGCAGGAGAGAACACTTCATCCTGGGAGTGCAGATGGAGCAGGCACAGGGGCTGCCATCCTCAGCCTCTGTCCCATCCCTTCTCCAGGGGGACAGGGAGGAACCACCCTGGAGGTGGGCACGGCGCAGGGTCCCCGGTCTGGTGACATCCGTGTCACAGCTCTGTGGTGGCACCTCAGCTGGGGCCACAGCTGGGGCCAAGGGAGGGAAAGGAGCTGAGGATGCCCTGAGCAAACCCTTGGTGTGGTGTGAAACCTGCAGCAGAGCCACCCCAGCAGGCCACACAGGGGGGAGGGATGTGCCAGCAGCTGGCACTGGGATCACCCCCTGCTCGCCCAGGGTGACAGGTGAGGGCTGACACAGAGCCAGGCTGCCCCTGGGCAGGCTGCAGCACTGCTAGGGCCCAGCAGGACAAGGAGCAGGGATCAGAAACAGGATGTGTCCCCTCAGGGATGTCACCAGCCCATCTCGGTGACTTTGGGACAGGGACAGGAGCTGCCACGTGGTGTGCTCCACTCAGACATGGCCCAGGGGGATGTGATATCCCGAGGGGAATGCCCTTATCCAATCCTCCAGCCTGGGCTGGAGTACAACGTGCTGCAGAAGCCAAGTGTCTTTTTGCCTCTTTCTCTCTTTCTTTCTTTCTTTTTTTTTTTTTTTTGGTCAAACGCAAACATTTCTGCAGGGAATGACTGTGACTGATTACATTTGTCAGGGTTTTTATCAAGCAATTGAAAGAGCTGGAGATTTTTTGGAAACCAAATAAGTGAAATATTTTGGCTGGTCAAAATTGTTTCCAGTAAAAATCCCCAGAAAAAGCAGTCAGAAACGGTTGTAGAAAATTTGTGGTGCAAATTAAAAAGTGTTTTTCCAAGGGAAAACAGCTCCAGGGAAGACAAATTCTTAGCACCACTGGTGGAAGGATGCTCCATGCTGAAGGCATCTTCCTGTGGGGTGCTTGGCTCTGGGAATGTGGTGCCAGGCCAGGGACAGTTTTTGTCCTTGCTGCAAAATGGCTGCACTTTTTCCCCAAAACGTCACCTCCAGGCCACAGGGATGGGAGGAGGATTCCAGCAGGAGTGTGGCCTCCTGTGCACAGCAGAGGGGATGTGCTGAGCAGCCCCAGCAAGGCTCAGGAGATGCCTCAGGAGTGGCACGTGCAGGAAACAGGATCTGTGCCATGCCACCGTGCCATGAGGATGCACCACTCCAGCTGCACCTCACCTTGGATGTCCACAAAATATGGGGCAGCTAAATGGGGTTAAAATATTCCTCAGCATCAGCCTTGAACCGGCAGGAAAGGAAGGTGGGGCAGGAGGCAGCAGGAAGGTGCTGGAGGCACAGCTGGGATCATCACTGAACCTGCTGGGGGCTGTGGCTTGGAATCTCTGCATCCCTGTGGGATCTGTGCCATGATTCCCAGGGCCCCTGCAGCAGTTTTGTGGCCTCCCTGTCTCTAAGCCCTGCTTGTCCCCAGCGTGGCCTGGAGCAGGCTGATCCCTGACCCCAGCACAGGCTGAGCTCTGTGCAGAACGAGCTGAGCTCTCCGGGTAAAAATAGCTCATGACCATGCAAATCTGCGGCTGGAGATTAATGCAGATGCAAAGAGGTGCTGGCAAAGCTGGCAGAGCAGCCCTGCCCAGCCATTCCCACCTGGAATTTGCAGTGCACAGGCTGCTGGCACCTGCTGGGAGCGAGCATTTGTTGGGCTGGGTGGCAGAGGCTGCAAAGTCCCAGAGCTGTGGGTCAGGGCAGTGAGGAGAGGCAGATTCCCTGTGGATCACTGGGACAGCTCCCAGGAGGAGGAGATGGCTCTGGGGACGGTGACCACCATTCCCAGCATTGCTCCTGTGCGTGCTGGAGGTCGGCACCCCTGAATCCACCAGCACAAGGATGGGCAATAACAGAGCCACGTTGTTCTCCTGGCACCACCACCGCTCCCAGGGAGCTTTGACCACCCCAAAAACGCCATCCTGGGACTGGGCTGAGCAGCTGCTGGGAGCCAGCTGGGTTCTCCACCCCCGAAACAGCACGGTGCCCTGTGCCCCCGAGAAAAAGCCATTTACCATCGCTGCTGCAACCCTGTGCATGTCAGAAATACAGCTCCTGCGGGCACAGCTCCAGTCAGGAAGAGCCAGAGCACTCCACGGGCAGAGAGAGTCATGTGAAAAATGCTCTTGTTCCCTCTTAAGATGCTTGGAAGCAGCCTGAGGGCTTTAGCACTGTGCCGCTTTGGTTTAAGTTTCTCTAATGAGGTTTGCCTTCTATTACTGTCAGGGAACATTTTTCATTGTTGAAGCCACTGTAAATGCAAAGCCTTAAAAATGAGTTTCCATTTCAGATCTGACAGCTCAGCTGCTAATGTAAAATAGAGAAAAACCACAGATCAGGCTGCCTTTTAGTGCAATTAGCCCTCCAAATGGAGCAATTTACATTGGCACACTTGTGTATCTTCCTGCAGAAGGCAGGCAAAAAAGCCTCATTACTTAAGCGCAGACCTTTATGAGCAGAAATGAGGGGAAGAGAGGAAAAACACACCAGGGCTGGGAGCGCGGGGCTGTGCCTCCTCCCTGCGTGCCGACGTGCGGGAGACGCGGGGCTGGGCCGGGAGCGCCGGGCTGGCCCTGCCTGTGCACATGGAGCTCCTTCCCTCTGCCTTTGCTTCCCTCTGCCTTTGTTCATGGAGCTCCTTCCCTCTGCCTCTGAACATGGAGCTGCCTTCCCAATGCCCCTGGATGTGCACATGGAGCTCCTTCCCTCTGCCTTTGTAACATGGAGCTGCCTTCCCTCTGCCTTTGTACATGGAGCTGCCTTCCCAATGTCCCTGGATGCACACATGGAGCTCCTTCCCTCTGCCTCTGAACATGGAGCTGCCTTCCCATTGTCCCTGGCTGTGCACATGGAGCTCCTTCCCTCTGCCTTTGTAACATGGAGCTCCTTCGCTCTGCCTTTGTACATGGAGCTGCCTTCCCAATGCCCCTGGGTGTGCACATGGAGCTCCTTCCCCCTGCCTTTGTACATGGAGCTGCCTTCCCAATGTCCCTGGATGCACACATGGAGCTCCTTCGCTCTGCCTTTGTACATGGAGCTCCTTCCCTCTGCCTTTGTACATGGAGCTGCCTTCCCAATGTCCCTGGATGCACACATGGAGCTCCTTCCCTCTGCCTCTGAACATGGAGCTGCCTTCCCAATGCCTCTGGATGCACACATGGAGCTGCCTTCCCTCTGCCTTTGTACATGGAGCTGCCTTCCCAATGCCCCTGGATGTGCACATGGAGCTCCTTCCCCCTGCCTTTGTACATGGAGCTGCCTTCCCAATGTCCCTGGATGCACACATGGAGCTCCTTCGCTCTGCCTTTGTACATGGAGCTCCTTCCCTCTGCCTTTGTACATGGAGCTGCCTTCCCAATGCCCCTGAACATGGAACTCCCTTCCCTCTGCCTTTGTAACATGGAGCTGCCTTCCCACTGACCCTGGGTGTGCACATGGAGCTGCCTTCCCTCTGCCTTTGCACATGGAGTTCCCTTCCCACTGTCTCTGGACATGGAGCTGCCTTCCCAATACCCCTGGGTGTGCACATGGAGCTCCTTCCCTCTGCCTCTGAACATGGAGCTCCTTCCTGCTGTCTCTGAACATGGAGCTCCCTTCCCTCTGCCTTTGTAACATGGAACTCCCTTCCCAATGCCTTTGTACATGGAGCTCCTTCTCAATGCCCCTGAACATGGAGCTGCCTTCCCTCTGGCCCTGGATGTGCACATGGAGCTGCCGCTCTGCCGGTGCCTCTCCAGCCACATGTGCCCATCACAGAGTCGTGGGCACCTTCCTTGCCGTGGGTGTGGTGGCTGGGAGGGTTCCCTGTGCCACGCTCCCAGTTCCCTGTGCCACACACTGTACCATGTGCCACACTCTGTTCCCTGTGCCACATGCTCAGTTCTGTGGGCCACACTTCCAGTTCCCTGTGCCACACACCCAGTTCTCTGTGCCACGCACTCTGTTCCCTGTGCCACACTCTCAATTCCCCATGCCACACACCCAGTTCTGTGTGCCACACACTGTTCCCTGTGCCACACTCTGTTCCCTGTGCCACGCGTGCCACCATCCCTCCCTTGCCACAGGGGTTGATGGATTGCAGGATCTCAACAATTTTTCAGTTCCTGCAGTGTTCTGTTGTCCTTTTTGTCATGTGTGCAGCTGACTCCACCACCATGGAGCTGCACCATGCCCTGGGGACCCTGTGCCACCTTGCCATGGGGCTGTGCCACACCCTGGAAACAGAATCACCCCACACAGGGCTGTGCCATGCCCTGGTGACCATGTGTCACCCCACCTGGAGCTGTGCCATGCCTTGGTGACCCTGTGATACCCTGCCTGGGCCTGTGCCATGCCCTGGGGACCCTGTGCCACCTTGCCATGGGGCTGTGCTACACCCTGGAATATTCACCACCCCACACAGGGCTGTGCCATGCCCTGGTGACCCTGTGCCACCTTGCCATGGGGCTGTGCCATGACTTAGTGACCCTGTGTCACCCCACCTGGAGCTGTGCCATGCCCTGGGAACCCTGTGCCACGTTGCCATGGGGCTGTGCCACACCCTGGAAACAGAATCACCCCACACAGGGCTGTGCCATGGCTTGGTGACCCTGTGTCACCCTGCCTGGAGCTGTGCCATGCCTTGGTGACCCTGTGTCACCCTGCCTGGAGCTGTGCCATGGCTTGGTGACTCTGCCACCTCACCCTGGGCTGGTGCAGGATCCCAAAATGCCCTCCCTGAGGAGCTGCCATTGCTTGTCAGCACCAGCCCCATTTGCATCCCTTCTCCTGTCTCAGGCTCCCTGCCTGCATCCTCAATATCCCCCCAAGGCCACAGCCCTGCAGCTCTGACCTCTCACAGAATAAAATGAAGATTCCTCCAGGCCTCAGGGCTCTGATTCCCTCCTTGCTCCAGCCTCCTCCTCCTCCCCTTCCTGGCTCCATCTCTCTGGGTAATGAGGTTGGAATGGCTCCATCCAGCAGGTCTGTGAGGAGCCCCTTCCCTGTGAGGGCAGAGCAGACCTTGGGCCCCAATCCAGCTGCTGCCAGTTCCAGAGGCCCCTCCATGCATTTATTAATCCCTTTGCAAGGACAGGAGGGAGGAGGAGGAGGAGGCAGGAAGGATGGACAGAGAGCAGTGGGGCAGCCTGGGAGCAGCCAGGGATGGACACTGCTGGCAGCAGGGACAGGGATGAGCTGGAGCTGCGTGGGTGGGATGTGCCACTGCTCCAGGCAGGGATAAATCAGAATTAACTGGGCAGCTCCTGAGCTGCTTTGAACTGGGAATGGCCTGGCTGTGCTGGGGGCTCCCTGCCTGCTGGCCCTGCAGAGAGCAGGGCTGAGCCTGGAATGGCCACTGAGCCCACAGTTCCAGCCTTTCCACTCCATCCCATCAGCTGACCTCTGTTCCTGGGCATCCTGCACCTGAATCCCTTGCTGTTCTCACCCTTGCAGCCCTCAGCACAGGGGTTGGTTTGATCCCTGTGCTGAGCTGGCTGGAGCTGCAGTGGGTCCTGGCAGGATCAGCCCTGCACCTCAGGGGATTTGGCATCCCCTGGGGTGGTGACAATGGCTCAGGGGCTCTTCCCAAAGCCCCTGTGTCCCCTCTGGTGAGTGAGGAGCTGGGATTGTGCCTCAGCATGGGGAGCACAGGGAGATGGAGGGAGAGTGGGTGATGGTGATGGCTCACAAGCAGTTCCACAGGTCTGCCCTGTTCCCTTTGGCCACCAGAGCTGTCTCCCAGCCCTGGTGGATCCTGTCAAGCTGACACCAGATATTTCCCACACACCTGCACTGACTGGCACCGGTGACACCCCATTCCTGCCTGCAGCCCTGAACAAGGCTCTGCCCAGCATGGATGTCAGGCTGACCTTTTCAAACCCTGCTGTGACACCAGAAACCTGCTCTGCTCACCTGAAACCTCCCTGCTGCTCATCCCCAGCCTGGCAGCTCCACAGCCCACTCCTCCTCACCCAGGGCACCTCCACCTGCAGAAATCACCCCCTCAGCTCCTCTTTGTCCTGTGGGAGGACAGAGCCCCTCCTGAGCCCACCATCCCCATCCATGGGAGGACACAGCCCCTCCTGAGCCTCCCATCCCTGTGACCGTGTTCACAGGGGTCTGAGGATGAGGGAGGAGACGAGGATCTGTCTCCATGTTTCAGAAGGCTGATTTATTATTTTGAGATATATATTATATTAAAACTGTACTAAAAGAATAGAAGAAAGGATTTCATCAGAAGGCTGGCTAAGAATAGAAAAAGAAGGAATGAATAACGAAGGCTTGTGGCTCAGGCTCTCTGTCCAAGCCAGCTGACTGTGATTGGCCATTAATTAGAAACAACCACATGAGCCCAATCCCAGATGCACCTGTTGCATTCCACAGCAGCAGATAACCATTGGGTACATTTTGTTCCTGAGGCCTCTCAGCTTCTCGGGAGGAAAAATCTCAAGGAAAGGATTTTTCAGAAAATATCATGGCTACACATCCCCATCCCAGCCCCCTCCCTGGCCATCCCCATCCCATGGGAGGACACAGCCCCTCCTGAGCCTCCAATCCCCATCCCATGGGAGGACACAGCCCCTCCTGAGCCTCCCATCCCCATCCCATGGAAGGACACAGCCCCTCCTGAGCTTTCCATCCCCATCCCCTTCCCATGGAAGGACACAGCCCCTCCTGAGCCTCCCATCCCCATCCCCTTCCCATGGAAGGACACAGCCCCTCCTGAGCCTCCCATCCCCATCCCAGCCCCCTCCCCGGATGCTGCAGGTGTCCCATTGTCCCCCTCGGTGGTTTTGTCCCTTGGCAAGGTTGGGAATGATTCTCTTCCCGTCCCCATCACCGCTTTCATTCTCTGCAGCCGCTCTCACTTTTGTCTGACGCAGCCCCGCTTTTCTTAACAGGCCCCTGCTCTCCTGATTGAGGGATTGTCTCCTTGGGTGGCGGGGAGAGTATTCTTCACAGCTTGGAATTATGATTCAAATGTCTCCGTTTCAATGTGCTCTTCCAGCTGATTCAGCTGCTGATTGTTCCCCGCCTGGAACCGGGGCCGGCTCCGTGCTCGGCTCTGGGCTGCAGCCTCACACCTGAGCGGCCGCCGCCGCCAGCTCAGAGATCAATTCCTCTTTATCAGCCAGCCCCGGGCTGATCTCGGCCTCCCCGTGCTGCCTGGAGCTGTTCTTTGCTGAGGGTATTGATTTGGCCCCTCGGATGGTGGTGGGTGTGAGCTGCTGGCAGACACGGGATGAGCGGAGCGCTGGGGCTGTCCCTGCCTGCCAGGCAGGGGACACTGCAGGAGAGCTGCTCTGGCTCCCAGCAGCTCCAGCTCATTTCCTGGAGCAGCCAGGCCTGCAGGGACACCTCCCACTGCCCCAGTGTCCAGCCTGGCCTTGGGCACTGCCAGGGATCCAGGGGCAGCCCCAGCTGTGCCAGGGCCTGCCCACCCTGCCAGGGAACAATTCCTGATTCCCAATATCCCATCCAAACCTCTCCTGGTTTAGTTGAAAACCCCTCCCCCTTCTCCTATCTCTGCCTGCCTGTGGAAAAATGACCTCTCCCTGTTCTCCACGAACCCCAGTGCACACAATGATGTCCCTGGCCTGGCTGCCATCTCTCCATGAAGGGGACAAGGCTGCCCAGAGAATGGTCCCATCTAAATCTCTCCTTCTTCAGCTTAAAGCCATTCCCTGTGTTCTGTCCCTCCATCCCTTGTCTCCAGTCCCTCTCCAGCTCTCCTGGAGCCCCTTCAGGCCCTGGCAGGGGCTCTGAGCTCTGCCTGGATCCTTCTCCTCTCCAGGTGAGCACCCCCAGCTCTCCCAGCCTGGCTCCATGGCAGAGGAGCTCCAGCCCTGGGACTATCTCTGTGGCCTCCTCTGGACTCACCCAGTTCATGCTGCAGCTGGCAGGGGCTTCTCCTGCTGTTTTTTTGGTGCCCAGAGGGCATCAACACGCTGGCAATGGGCACAGGTGTCGACATCCCTGATGTTGATGGATCCTGAGCCTTGCTTCCCCAGCCTTCACTCCAAAGACTCCCAAAATCACTGATGGCTCATCCACACATCCCTAGGCCTGGGCCAAAGCAGCATCCAGCCTTCCCAAGGGCTTTGCAGCTCCCTAGGGCTCCCCATCCCAATGGATTTAGATGCCATCAGTCCCCAGGTGACATCTGGGTTGGGATCACCCACCTGCTGCTGGCCTGCTTGGGGTCAGAGCCAGCACAGAGCCCAAGAGCTCCGTGGCACTGCCATGCTCCTCCCAATCCTCTGACCCCAGGAGCTTCCCATTGCCTGTGACTACTGTTGGATCCTCACTGTGCCCTCTCCAGCTGGGATTTTTCACTCTTTCCTTCTGTAAATCCATCCCTGTCCTCCCCAGGCTGAAGTGCTCCACACACCAGAGCCATCAGCCCCTGCCTGTGCCAGCCCCTGCTGCCCTGGGCACTGCTGGAACCCTGCCCTGAGGGATTCAGGATCCTGCTCTGTGCCAGGGCACTGCTGGAACCCCTTCCTATGGGATTCAGGATCCTGCCCTGTGCCCTGGGCACTGCTGGAACCCTGCCCTGAGGGATTCAGGATCCTGCTCTGTGCCAGGGCACTGCTGGAACCCTGCCCTGAGGGATTCAGGATCCTGCCAGGTGCCCTGGGCACTGCTGGAATTCTGTCCTGAAGGATTCAGGATCCTGCTCTGTGCCAGGGCACTGCTGGAACCCTGCCCTGAGGGATTCAGGATCCTGCCAGGTGCCCTGGGCACTGCTGGAATTCTGTCCTGAGGGATTCAGGATCCTGCTCTGTGCCAGGGCACTGCTGGAATTCTGCCCTGAGGGATTCAGGATCCTGCTCTGTGCCCTGGGCACTGCTGGAACCCCTTCCTGAAGGATCCAGGATCCTGCTCTGTGCCCTGGGCACTGCTGGAACCTGGCCCTGAGGGATTCAGGATCCTGCCAGGTGCCCTGGGCACTGCTGGAACCCCTTCCTGAGCGATTCAGGATCCTGCCAGGAGCTGTGGGGCTGTGGGGTGACAGCGCTTCCCCACAGCTCTGGGGTGAGGAGCCAAGGGGGACAGGCTGACAGCAGCGTGGGGTGGCCCCACGTGTACCTGAGTGTCCCTGTGCTCAGGAAGGGCTTCCTGAGCCTTTTGTGTGATTTGTGAGGGCTCCTCCAGCAGCACGGCCTGGGAGAAGGCTGGGAATGGGATGAGGCACTGGGCTCATGCCCTGTGTGACCCAGCAGCCCTGGCAGGGCTGTGGGATGAGGATGGGGCTGGGGGAATGGGGCAGGGATGTGGGACAGGGATGGGATGTGGGGCAGGGATGGGATGTGGGGTAGGGATGTGGGGTAGGGATGTGGGACAGGGATGGGATGTGGAGCAGGGATGTGGGGCAGGGATGTGGGGCAGGGATATGGGATGGGGATGGGATGTGGGGCAGGGATGTGGGGCAGGGATGGGATGTGGGACAGGGATGGGATGTGGGACAGGGATGGGATGTGGAGCAGGGATGTGGGACAGGGATGGGATGTGGGGCAGGGATGTGGGATACAGATGTGATGTGGGATACAGATGTGATGTGGGACACAGATGGGATGTGGGACACAGATGGGATGTGGGGCTGGGATGTGGGACAGGGATGTGGGGCAGGGATATGGGACAGGGATGGGATGTGGGGCAGGGATGTGGCACAGGGATGTGGGGCTGGGATGTGGGACAGGGATGGGATGTGGGGCAGGGATGTGGGACACAGATGGGATGTGGGACACAGATGGGATGTGGGACACAGATGGGATGTGGGGCTGGGATGTGGGACACAGATGTGATGTGGGACAGGGCGCTCGGCTGGGGACACCCACTCCCCTCTCCTTCCCACAGAGGAGCTGAGGATGGACCCGTCCCTCTCCTGGCACCAAAGCTGAGAATTCCGAGCTAAAACCAATTCCATGTACCCGGCGAGGGGCGGCTGCATTTTTCATGAGCCAGATGAGCAAACAAAACAAGGCTTTTCCAGGCGGGCAGAGCCGGCCCTGCCGCTCATGGTCACTAAGCAGAAGAGGCAGGAGCGGCTCTGCCAGCCCAGCGTGTTCCCGCAGCCCCGAGCCCCATCCAGCCTCGCTCCCCAGCTTCCAGCCAGCTTTTCACACCAGCAGCGGCAGCGGCGGCCACGCCGGGCTCCCTGGAGAGGGGTGGGGACAGCGACACGGGCGCGCTGTGCTCCTGACACATCCTGGCTCATCATCCCTGCTCCTGCATCCCCAGGCCTCGCTGCCCCCAAAGCTGCTCCCTCCCGGGGGAAGAGCTGCGGGACTTGTTGCTGGTTTGTTTCCTTTTCTTTTTTTTTTTCTGATTTTGAACACAATTAATTAAAACCCAGCGATGGTGTCCCAAAGGGCGTTGTGGGAAGGCAGGAAGCCGGGAGCAGCCGGTGTTCAGGCAGCCCAGGGATGTCCCTGTGTGCTCCACCACGCTGGGGACACTGCAGGGCTCAGCTCCGTGGTGGTGTCACCAGCCAGGGCACACAGGGACCCTGCCAGTGTCCCCCCAGCCCTGGGGAAGGATGGAGCCAGGTCCCAGAGCTCCCAGGGTATCCCCAGAGCTTTGCTGAAGTCTCCAGCCATGGCATGAAACTGGGATTTAATCTGGATATTGGCAAAATGTCCTTCCCACAGAGGGTGGTGGGGCACTGAACAGGGAATGGCCACAGCCTCAAAGCTCCAGGGGTGTTTGGACAATGCTCTCAGGCACAGGGTGGGGTTGTTGGGGTGTCTGTGCAGGGCCAGGATCGGGGCTGATGATCTCCATGGGCCCCTTCCAGCTCAGGATATTCTGTGATTCCATAATTGTGCGATTTGCCAGCCATGCTGAGCAGTCAGGACCGTCCCTCTGGGCTGTGGTGGCAGCTGAGGCACAGCCAGAGCTGAGCCACATTCACCAGGCTCAAACCTTTCATTTTGGAGCTGTCTAGACAGGAGCCCCATCAAAGCCCAGGAGAGCACTGAGAGGCCCCTGGGGGGAGGCTCAGCACAGCCCCTGCTCCCCAGAGCTGCCCCAGAGCCTCTGACTCACTGGCTGAGGAGCAGCTCCCCCAAGGACTGCTGGAATTGCTGGCACAGCCCTGGGTGAAGGGCTGGCAGCCTGGGAAGGGCCTGGCAGGGTCTTTTTTTCCTGCAGAAAGAGGAGATCTGGGCCTAGGTCTCCATGGATGTGCTGGAGATGTGCTCCAGATTGATGGGACTGGGTATGTGGTAGGATGTGTGGTGGGGCTGTGTCACAGACATCTTTTATTGAAAATCCTTTCCTTGGGATTTTTCCTCCTGAGAAGCTGAGAGGCCTCAGGAACACAATGTAACCAATGGTTATCTGCTGCTGTGGAATGCAACAGGTGCATCTGGGATTGGGCTCATGTGGTTGTTTCTAATTAATGGCCAATCACAGCCCAGCTGGCTCAGACTCTCTGTCCGAGCCACAAACCTTTGTTGTCATTTCTTTCCTATTCTATTCTTGGCTTTCTGATGAAATCCTTTCTTCTATTCTTTTAGTATAGTTTTAACGTAATATATATCATAAAATAATAAATCAAGCCTTCTGAAACATGGGGTCAGATCCTCATCTCTTCCCTCATCCTCACACCCCTGTGGACACGGTCACAGGGATGGTGGGGTTTGGTAGGGATGTGGCTGTGCTGTGACTCTGGCACGTGTCCAGAGGGGACATTGGAGGCTGGGGGTGACTTCACCCTCCTCACTCCTCCCCTTTATTCAGAGTTAATCCTTATTTTAATGATAAACAGGAACCAGAGCCACGGGCCAGAAGGGACTGATGGGTGCCCACCCCTCCTCTCCTGGTGTGTGCCCAGCACCATTCCAGGAGAAGAGCCTGCTCCATAAATCCAGGGAGGCAGGAATCCCTGGGAGCCAGGGTGAGGGATCTGCTCCCAGCCAGACCCCTGAGCTGTGTGGGACAGGACAATCCCACTGAGCTGGGGCCATGCCAGCCCTCCCAGCAGCCTCCATCCATTGGAGCACTGGGAGGAGCTGGGATCTGGGGTCCCTGGGTGCTGGGGGATGGCTCCATGCCTGCAGTGGGAATGTCCCAAGCCCTGGCACTGGCACTGGCACACATTCCCAGCCCTGGGTGTGTTCCCAGCTGGCAGCACCTCTGGGGTGCCCATTCCCCGTGGGTGTCCCAGCCTTGGGTGCCTTCCCTCCGTGCCAGGGGCAGCAGCGAGGCGTGGGTGGGTGGGAAGTGTGTGCCCCACGAGCCAGCCCTCCCCAAAAGGCTGTGATGTGGCTCCATTTGGGGACACTCTGCTGTCACCTCCTCTCCAGGGGACAATCCCTCTGAGTGGCCATCCCCAGCGCAGCAGAGATTTGCTCCTCAAGCTGACAGCTTGTCAGGGAGCTTTCCTGGGACACTGGGCTGGTTTTGGGGAGCAGCAGCTGGGGGTGAGGCCCACGGGTGGCAGCAGCCAGAGCAGGGATTGTCATGGGTGCCTCACTGTGCCTGGCACAAGCTGGGGACACCCCTGTGGGCACCCATGGCAGCTGAGGGACATCCTGAGAGCCCCAGGAGCCTGCAGTCTTCTCCTGCCCCTGTTTTTGGGGTGCAGAGCAGTGGGGTGCAGTGCTCAGAGCCCTGGGGACCCCAAGGACACCTCCCAGTGCCAGCAGGGCAGATCTGGGGAGGCCCTTAGCAACAAGGAGGTGACTCGGAGCCCATTCAGAGGGAAATGGAGCTGCTGGAGTCACAGTAAATAATTAAAGCTGCAACTGCGGAGGAGAAAGCCGAGATAACAGAGGCAGCTCAAGCAGAAAAGCAGGGATTCGCTGCAGTCAGCTCTCCCAGCACGGCCCTGGGGGCTGGCCCTGCCGTGTCCCCAGCGCTCCTGGGGGCTGGCCCTGCCGTGTCCCCAGCGTCCCCCCCTCCCCAGCCCTGCATTTGCCGTCTCCCGCCCCTTTTCACGCCCTGGCCGCTGGTTTTCACACGGTGCTGGTGCTGGCCCATCCATCCATAACCTCCTGGGGACCTTCCAGGGCAGCCAGCACCATCAGCCTTCATCCTCCTCCTCCTCCTCCTCGTCCTGCTGGTCCTGGCTGCCCCCATGGCCCAGGGAAGCCCCTTCCCACGTCCGCGCCCATTGATCCGCCGTGTTTTGCTGCTCCCTCCTGTGCTTCATAAATGTCAACTTTTTTCCTCTGACAAAGAAATTTGCTGGTAATGACTCTTTGTGCCACTTCTAAATCCCCAATTACATAAGGAGCAGCAGCACAAAGCCATTCCCTTTGGTGGAAATCTCCGCGTAATCCCTTTTCCAGAGAAGCAGCCCGCCAGTGACACGCTTCTAACTCTTTGTTTGTTCTTTTGGATCAAATCTAACTGATTGCCGTGACTAATTAACTTTCCCTTTCTTCGGGCCTCTGTTGTCTTAATTAATTTCACAAATGCTTCGTTCCCAGCTCCCAGCCAGCTCCCAGGCTCGCTGGTGCAAAGCACCGGCAGCGGCAGCAGCAGCAGCAGCGTGGGCGCCCCTGGGGCAGGGCTGACCCTGCTGCCCGCGGGGTTCCACAGCACACAGGGACATCCTGGCATGTCCCCAGGGCCACCGAGCCCCTGCAGGGCCACCCTGCCACGTCCCCAGTGCCACCAAGCCCCTGCAGGTCTGCAGGGACCCTTGGGTGTCGGAACCCAGCACATCCCTCTGGCTGTCCTGAGCAGACAAGACCCCTGCCAGGGAGCTCAGAGACCCTGGCACAGAGCCCAAAATACCCTTGTGGTTTGATTATGGCCCATGGAGCAAGTTCCTGTGACAGTGTTCACAGGGGTCTTGGGAGGAGGGAAGAGATGAGGATCTGACTCCATGTTTCACAAGGCTTGATTTATTATTTTATGATATATATTATATTAAAACTATACTAAAAGAATAGAAGAAAGGATTTCATCAGAAGGCCAGCTAAGAATAGAATAGGAAAGAATGATAGCAAAAGCTTCTGCTCAGACAGACAGTCCGAGACAGCTGGGCTGTGATTGGCCATTAATTAGAAACAACCACATGAGCCCAATCCCAGATGCACCTGGTGCATTCCACAGCAGCAGATAACCATTGGTTACATTTTGTTCCTGAGGCCTCTCAGCTTCTCAGGAGGAAAAATCCCAAGGAAAGGGTTTTTCATTAAAGATGTCTGTGACAAGTTACCAACCTTAGATGAAGATCAGCAAGCCACAACAATTTAGGTAGAATAATAGTGAAGTTATCATGGGGTTAAAAAGTAGATTTTGGGGTTTCTAGAATGGGGGTTCAGGAGGCAAGATGGAGGGATCTGGGTGTGTCCAGCCTTTCTCCTTCTTCTTCTTGGCCTCCATCTTCTGCTGTGCTGTTGGCATTTTGGGATTGGTTTAGAGTAGAAGCTCACTGTCTAACATAGGTGATGGGTATTGGACAGTAATTGTAAACATTGTACAGGTAGTTTTTAGTATAAAGAGATAACCCTGCCCTGGGGGCAGGCAGAGTGCCTGGAACTGTCCTGCTGGATGGACCTCGGCAGGGCAGGAGACAGAATTTTACAGATAAGATACAATAAACAACCTTGAGACCGAGAAATGAAGAGCTCTGACTCTTTCTTCAAGCCCCAGGTTGGGAAAAGAGACTTTCTAACATTTCTCAGGGTCACTCTGAGCAGCAGAGATCCCAACCCCTGGGCACCACTGCTGGGGTGTGGCGGGGCAGGAGGTGGCTCCTTGGAGGAGTGGATGGCCCATCTCCCACTGCTCCTTGTTCAGTCAGCTCCTCTCCTCTTCCAGCTCCTGCCAGATCCTCATTTTTGCCCGGGGTACTTCCCCCTGCCCTGCAAGGCCCTCCTGAGTCAACAACCAGGCTGGGAGAAATCCAGCCCATAAATCTTAGTGTTAAGGGCTGGAAAGTACCTTGAAGATCATCTCACCCCAGCTCGCCCTGCAGTGGGAAGAGACATCTTCCACTAGAGCAAGTTCTTCAAGGCCTTGTCCAACCTGGCCAGGGATGGGGCATCCACAGCCTCCCTGGGCATCCTGTGCCAGGGCCTCACCAGCCTCACAGGGGAGAATTTCTTCCTCAGTAAAGGATTTCTTCCTAAAGTAAAGCCTGGTGAAATCCTGCTGCAAAGGGCTGGTCTGGTAACATCCTGCCCCATCCTCTTCCTGCAGGATCCTGGCACAGTGGTCACCACCATGTCCCCACCAGCTGCCACTCCAGGAACCCCCAGCATCACTTGGATCTGTGTCCCATGTTCTTCAGTGATGGGCACGTGGATCTCAGGGTCAGTTCTGTGCCCTGGATGTGGATCTGATCCCAGGGTTAGTTGTGTGCCATGGATGTGGACCTCAGGGTCAGTTCTGTGCCCTGGATGTGGATCTGATCTCAGGGTTAGTTCTGTGGATCTCAGGGCTAGCTGTGTGCCCTGGGTGTGGATCTCTCTGCTAGTTTTAGTTCTGTACCCTGGATGTGGATCTCAGGGCTAGTTCTGTACCCTGAATGTGGATGTGATCTCAGGGTTAGTTCTGTGCCATGGATTTGGATCTTAGGGTCAGTTCTGTGCCATGGATGTGGATCTGATCCCAGGGTTAGTTCTGTGGATCTCAGGGTTAGTTCTGTGCCCTGGATGTGGATCTGATCCCAGGGTTAGTTCTGTGGATCTCAGGGCTAGCTGTGTGCCCTGGGTGTGGATCTCTCTGCTAGTTTTAGTTCTGTACCCTGGATGTGGATCTCTCTGCAGTGATTCCCCCAGGCTGGGTTTTTCCCAGACAAGGGTTGAGTTCAGCTCTCAAACCCTGCTGTTGTCCCGGGCAGCACAATGGAGCTGCATATTCATGAGGGCGCTGCATTACACAGGGATGATGGCAGAACTGAGATCTTATCTGCTGCTTCCAGCAGCCCTTGTGGTGCCTCTTATCAGCCCTTGTGGTGCCTCTTATCAGCCCTTTCCTATCTGGGGTCTGCCCTGGATGAATAAACATCGCAGCTCTTCCTCTCCAAGGCTCTTGGGCTGTGGAGTGCAGCTGTGGATGCTGGGGAGATTCAGGGCAGCGGCCTGGCTGAGATCCCTGCCAGCCTTCCTGTGCCCCAGAAGGGGCTGGTGGCCCTTCCTGCTCCATGGGGAGGTCCCAAGCCTTGGGGGAGCCGGGGGGGAACATGATTTGGACACTGCTCCAGCCCTGGATGTGGCAGAGTTGTGTGGCCACCGTGCCAGGGCCATGAGAGTGGCAGGATCCTGTGACAGGAGCAGAGGGAACGGCCTCAGGCTGGGCCAGGGCAGGCTCAGGGTGGACAGCAGCAGGAATTTCCCCATGGAAAGGGTGCTCAGGGATTGGCAGGGAGGTTTGGAGTCTCCATCCCTGGAGCTCCCAGGAGCACCTGGAGGTGGCACTGAGTGCTCTGGGCTGGGGACAAGGTGGGGATGAAGCACAGCTTGGACTCGGTAGTCCTGGAGGCCTTTTCCAACCCCGGTGACTCTGCAATTCTCTGTTCTGTTGGAGTTTCCCCTGGCACAGACACGACTGGCAGAGCTTCACCACCCTGGAGACAACAGTGGCACCACCCAGGGGGGTGAGAGGGGCCAGGCAGGACATTGTGAGCTCTGAATTGGGGTTGAAGGGATGACCCTGTTTGCCATCAAGGTCTCTGGTAGGAAATGAAAGAGTTGGAGGAAATCCAGGAGGCTGGAGGAGGTGCTGAGGGAGCCAATCACCCCTGCAGGCCCTGGGAGCTCGGAGGGACCTGTGCTGTGGGAAGCAGGAGGCATTCCTGGAACAGCAGCAGACGACTCCTCCCAAAGGCTGCCAGCAGAAATCAGCCCCTTTGCAGAGGGTGTGCTGAAACCCATCTGCAATTAAGCCCTGGCAGTGCTGCTGTGCTTCCCCAGGGTCAGCAGCCTGCAGAAATCCAGGAGCAACTGCTGCTGTTCCCGGTGGATTCACCTGGAGCAGCCCCCAGCCCTCAGCCTGGGATCAGACCCCACTGCCAGCTCAGTCCCTGCTCCCAGCTCGGGGCTAAAACTCTTCTGTCACCTCCCAGAGGGAGCTGTGGCCTCTGGGGACAGCAGCTCCCAGCCCTGGCCCGGCAAATGGGAGCTGTGGCTTCACAACAAAGGGCTGAGGACAAATTTGAAAAGATTTGGTCTCCCTTTGTAGAAACCTTTGATTAAACCGTGGCAGCCGGGATTGAGCTGGTGCTCATCTCCCTGGCCTCCCACCCCCTCCCAGTTCTTCATCTCCCTCTCTCCTGCCTTTTTGCCTTGCCTCTTTTTCTCCCTTGGCTTTGGAAGGGAGCAGATCAATAAATAAATAAACCCACAGAAATGTTATTTCTGCGGCAAGAGGCGCCTTGAAGTTCATCAGAAATAACAATCCCGACCCGCGGTGCATGCGCAGGGCAGGCAGGAGAGATGTGATTATTCCCTGGGGAAAAAGCAGCAGCACAACACGTTGGACCTGTTCCGAGGGCTGACAATTCACCAGCAGCCTTTGAGCTCTCACTCAGTGGCTCCAAGAGTTTTGACATGAAAGGGCCACCAGTCAAATGAACGGAAGGATCAACTCGCAGGATTAAATGTCCTTGTCACCAACCCATCAAAACATGGCATTATTTTGGAGGGACAGATCGTTTGCAGGAGTTTACAGCAGATTAAACCTGAATTTCCAGGGGATTTTTGGCGGGTGAAAGGCCCCAGGTGGCACCAGTGCTGCAGGAGCACCGTGTGGCTGCGTGTCCCCAGGAGGAGAAGGATCCACCTGGCCCTGGATCAGCCCCAGCCATTCATCTGCCATGCAAAGGAGCATGCAAAACCCTGGGGCTCCTCCCAAATCGGCCCAAAGCTTCCTCCAGAGGATGGGGAACTTGAATTCCAGGGTTTACAGTGAGTGCTGAGATGAGTCAGGATCCAGAGGCTTTCATCTTGGGGCTTGATGGCCCCAGATGGGGAGAGTTGGCAAAGGGGAGGCTGCAGCAGACATTCCTGGGAGAACACCCACACCTGCAGAGACACGAGGCTGTCTGGGTGCATTCCTGAGAGCAGACACGTCCCTGTGTCCTACCAGGGCCTTGGTGTCCCCTGAGCACAGACCCACAGAGCAGAGCTGGAGGATGAGGGGGACACAGCCCCAGCCCCCTCAGAGTCAGGGTGAAGGTAGGCAGGACCCTCGTGTTAAAAATAAGTTAGAAACTGTTGTAAAATAGTTGACAGATGGTCAAGCATGTACTGTTAGTTTGGTTATTATATTGTAAAAAGGGTTAAAGGGCAGTTATAAGAAATCCAGCACTCAAGGTACCCTAACACACCTCAGTAAAGTGCAGCAGGAGCCAGCCTGGACAGAACTGCAATGGCCAATCAAGGCCTTAAACCTTCATGCAAATCAAGGATCCCAACAGACACCAATCCAGAGGGACAATAAACAGGATAAAAAGGGGCATCTGACCCAGTGAATCTGTGCTGCTCCATCGGGGACATTGGGGCCATCGCTGCTGAGCAGCCCCAGCACCGGCGCTGCTCCATCCTCGAGGGAACGCTCCTGCCCGGCCTGGGCCCCCTGCTTTAGGCCTTTCTTTTATCACAATAAATGCTGAAATCACTTCAGTACCAGGAGCCTGCTCTCGTTTTTAATACGTGCTGTTAGTTTGGTTATGATAAAAGGGGTTAAAAGGGGAGTTATAAGAAATTGCACCTCAGTAAAGTGCAGCACCCCCAAGCGAAAGGAGCCAGCCTGGACAGAACTGCAAGGGCCAATCAAGGCCTTAAACCTTCATGCAAAGGAAGGATCCCAACAGAAACCAATCCAGAGGGACAGAAAACAGGATAAAAAGGGGCATCTGACCCAGTGAATCCGTGCTGTTCCTCTGGGCCATCGGGGCCATGGCTGCTGAGCAGCCCCAGCGCCGGCGCTGCTCCATCCTCGAGGGAACGCTCCTGCCCGGCCCGGGTCCCAGCTTTGGGCCTTTCTTTTATTATAATAAATGCTGAAATCACTTCAGTACCAGGAGCCTGCTCTCATTTTTAACCCTCCAGGTCCTTGTCACACCCTGCAATGCCCCAGGTGAGCTCTGGGGCTGTTTGGGATGGGCAGTGTCTGCCAGGACATCCAGCACGTGGCAGTGCCAATGAGGACCCACGGGGCAGCAGCTCCTGTGACAAGGTGAGAACAAGGCATAGCTTGGTTCTGAAGAGCTCAACCAGCTCCTTTCCAGGTGTAGGGGTTAATGGGAGCTCAGCTTGGATTAAAGGGAACTGTGCACAGGTGTGGGGAGCTGATCTGGGTCCTTTCCTATGGGAGATGTCTCAGCAGCTCGTGCTGTCACTCAACAAGAAAATCCTTGTGTGGTGAGTCCAGCCCATGCCCTGTTCCAAGGAGTGCTGGTGGCAGCAGTTCCTGAAGGTTTTCCATGAGGACTGAGCCCAGCACAAGCTTGGGAAGGGTCAGAGGGAGCTCTCCTGCTCAGCAGTGAAATGCAGGCTGTGTTTGGGTGGAGAGAGGAGCAGGGTGGGAAAAGGAAGTCAGAAGACTGAAAAATTCAATATATGTGAAAATCACAGTGAAGGGACAGTAGAGTTGGAAGGGGATCAGCCTGGGGAAGGCCTGGTCAAGAAAAGCTGTGGCTGCCCCATTCCTGGAAGTCACCAAGGCCAGGCTGGACAGGGCTTGGAGCCTGGGACAGTGGAAGGTGTCCCTGCCATGGCAGGGGTGGAATGAACTGAGCTTTAAGGTCCCTTCCAGCCCAGACTATTCCAGGATTCCATGAATCTATGACCTGTACATGGTGGTGTTTGAGCTGGTCCCACAGAACCCCTCAGCCAAGAGGAGAATCCCTCCCAGGGTTCCTGGAGAGCCCAGCAGGTTGCACCCAGCAGCTTTGTGCAGAGACAGGGAGGATGTCAGAGGAGGGAGGATGTCAGAGGTGACCTTTCCCTGGCTTTGTCCCATCCCTCTGGGAAATCACTTGGGCGTGTTGGGTGTCAAGCAGCATCTGCAGGTGTTGTGGTTTTGAATTCTCCTTCCTGCAGAGGAATTCCACGTGGCCAGGCCAGCCGGTTTCCAAAGCCCTTCCCGGGGGTGTTTCACTGCCAGGAGCACTGCAGAGCCGCACGTCCCTCCTGTCCCCTCCCCGAGGCGCCTGCGGGGCACAGAGCACCCAGACCCCAGCGTGGCTCTGCTCAGAACAATGGGGCACGGCTGGGGACGGTTTCCTGCAGCCAGCCCGGCTCCCACCTGTGCTGCAGGACACCTGGGTCTGTGCTCTGACCTGGAAATGAGCTGCTGGAGCTGCTGCCCTTGCCTGCCCTGACTCTGCCTGCACCCTGCAATTCCAGCGGCTGGGAGGGACCCGTGGCACCCGGCAGGGCTCACGTCCACACGGGCAGGCGGCAGGGGAAGGGCTGGGTGAGGAGCAGGGAGCCTGGGAAGGGCAGGGAGAGCAGGTCTGACCTGCACAGGGCTGCTCTGGGTCTGTGCCCCAGGCTGGCTGCTCCCTGCCGCTCTTATCGCAGCTTGCAGAGAGCCCCTGGGACTGTGCAGGCTCCCCCGGTCCGTGGGGATGGAGCTGAGCTCTGCCTGGGGCTGCTCTGAAGGCAGGAGGGCTGCAGAGAGCCAGCTAAGGCTGCTGAGTGCTTTGCAGCATCAAAGGGTGGCCTAAGCTCCTCTCTGCTCCCTCTCCATCCTGCCCAGCTCGTGTGGAGCCTCGGGGATGATCGCAGCCCCCTCCTCCACAGCTGCTTTTAAAGAGCTTTTGGTGCCTCGCTGCAGGGAGTTTGTGGGAAACGCTGCCTGGTGTTTGCAGCTGGAAAGGTGCAGCTCACAGGGATGGGATGGTGGGGTCCCTGGGGAATGACAGCACTGGAGAAACAGGAATCCTCCTCACACAATCCCAGCCTGGTTGGGGTTGGAAGGGAGCTTAAATCTCATCTCATTCCAGCCCCTGCCATGGCAGGGACACCTTCCAGTGTCCCAGGCTGCTCTAAGCCCTGTCCAGCCTGGCCTTGGGCACTTCCAGGGATCCTGGGGCAGCCACAGCTGTTCTGGGCAAACCTCCCATCCCTCCCATCCAAGCCAGGCTTCATCCCATTTCCATGAGCAGAAACAAAACAAAACCAAACCAAAACAAAACCAGAAAAACCCAACCCAAAAATAAAAATTAAAAAAAATTAATAATATTTTAAAAAACCCCACAAAACCCAGAAAATAGGAAAAAAAAAAAAAAAGCCAGGAGGTGAAAGATGATCAGGGTGCACATAAGCAGGTTCCAAAGCATTGTTCCATTTTCCAGGTTGCAGCAGGGAGAGGGAAGAGCAGCAGCGTTTCCCGCTGACAGCCGTGGCACAAACATCTCATCAGTGCCTGGAAAATGAGGAACCTGGAAATGAGGAACTGCCCATTAGGCTGATGTGACATTCATGCTGCAGACTGGAGTGCCCACGGTGAGCCTGTGAGCAGAGGGACAGGAGCAGGGGCTGCACAGGAGGCTGGGGCTCAGGGACACCCCACTGTGGCACCTCACCCCTTCCTCAACCTGGCTGAGTCCAGGGTGTCCCCAAAGGCACCCCCTAAGCTCCACTCCTTCCCAGCACCGCTGGAAAGGCAGTAAATGAAACACTATTGCCTGATTACAGTCAGGATATGGCTCTGAATTGACTGCTTTATAGTCGTGGGTAATTTAATTTTTCCCTGCAGTGAATGGGCTGCCATATGCCCACAGCCCTCGCTTGGATCCCAGCACAGCTGCTCCCTGAGCACAGATCCTGTCCCCATTCTGCCCCTGGGGTGCCTTCCTGCAGGGAATCCCTGCCCCAGCAGGCAGAAGAACCACCCAGAGACCCTCCAGGAGCTGAGGGAGGATGGCCCAGCTGTGGCTGCAGGGTCTGAGGCTGGAGCTGTCCCAGCAAGGATGGCTGAAGCTGCTCCAGGATGGGCAATGCTGGAATGCACCCAGGGCTCCTGCAATCCCAGGGAACTGGGACAGAGGCTGCACTTGGGGCTGTACAACCCTAAAAAAGCCCCTGGTTAGGCACTGATCCAGCTCAAACCCCTGCAGGCATTGCCTCCCTCCAGGGCAGCATCCCCAGGGCTGCTGGGGAGCCAGCCTGGCTCAGAGCTCTGCCAACAGCTGAGGGGTTTCAGCAGCTCCATCCTCTGGAAACTGGGACGGACGGTGAGGAGGGAGAGCAGCAGAGTGCTGAGAACCCCTCAGCAGCCCTGCCCAGCCCTGCAGAGCCCAGCTCAGCCCAGCCCAGCCCAGCCCAGCTCAGCCCTGCCCTGCCCAGCTCTGCCCAGCCCAGCCCAGCCCAGCTCTGCCCAGCCCAGCCCAGCTCAGCCCTGCCCAGCTCAGCTCAGCCCAGCCCAGCTCAGCCCAGCTCTGCCCAGCCCAGCCCAGCTCAGCCCAGCCCTGCAGAGCCCAGCTCAGCCCAGCCCAGCCCAGCCCAGCTCAGCCCTGCCCTGCCCAGCTCTGCCCAGCCCAGCCCAGCCCAGCTCTGCCCAGCCCAGCCCAGCTCAGCCCTGCCCAGCTCAGCTCAGCTCAGCCCAGCTCTGCCCAGCCCAGCCCAGCTCAGCCCAGCCCAGCTCAGCCCAGCTCAGCCCAGCCCAGCCCAGCCCAGCCCAGCCCAGCTCAGCTCAACCTCGCTGCACCATGGGGCTCCCCCTGCCAGTGCTGCCTTGTGCAGGCTGCCCTAGAACAGAGACTGGAGAGTTAAAGAATAAAGCAGGGATTTATTAAAAGCCCTCAATGGATCCACCTTGGGCAGCACAAGAGCCCAGCCAGGGCTGCACCCCAGGTGAACCAAAATGGTCACAAAATGCACAACTGGGCACAGGACCTCTCACTTTGATCAGTTCTGCTCCATTTGCATCTTGCAGTTCATTGTCCAATTCCAGCTTTAGCCCATCCAGTCCCACCCTGTTTGTTTTTCTCTCTTCAGCCCATGGTGTTTGTGCTCTTGGGCTGAGGTTTGGATCATTTGTCCTTGGTCCCCAGCTGGAGCAGGAATTGTTTTGTCTCCCTGCTCTGTGCACAGAGCTCACCATCCCCTCATGTGAAGCCCAGCCCCACACACTAAAGCAGCACAGAATGTGAAAAAAGCTGAACCCTGAGGCATCAGCAGTGCCTCAGCCCAGGACTCAGATCGTTCTCTCCTCAATGGCCTGGCTGTGTTTCTCCAAGTGGATCACATCCCTTCTGGCTCAGTGAGGTCCTCTCTCCTCCCTGGGATTTTGAGCTCTTCCTCAGTCTGGTTTCCTCTGTAAATCCCAGGGGTGTGTTATTTAGGAGAGCAAAGTCTCACTCCTTCCAGCCAACACCTCTGGGGAATATCACTTTTGTTTCTGCCTTAAAAAAATTCCTCAACATTTCTGCAAAACTCCTGATTTTTCTCTGAATTTTTATCACTCAGTTGCGTGAAAACATTTTGTGTGACACCGGTTCTGGTGCAAGATCTGTGAACGGGGAGGGTCCCTGGGGACTCCCTGCTTCATTCTGGCTGCTTTGCCTCACCACAGGAATGCTTCAAGACCCACCATGGGACACCCCCAAGTCCCAAAAGCTGCTGAAAAGCTCCTAGGAAATCTCATGGAAAAAGGTTTTATGACTCACTGCATGTCCTGTGTGAAGGCAGACAGCACATGATGGCATCTCTGATATTTTCACAGCCAGCATCAGGCACAGGTAACTCACCCTTGGAGCAGCTCTGGGTGTGGTCAGTGAGGACATTCCCACCTCAGTGTCTGTGGAGCTCTGGAATCTCTCAGTTCCCTGTGTCCCTGGCCTCTGGGGCCCCTTGAGAAGCCTTTTGGTGATGTCTTCTGAGTCAGACAAGCAAATGTGATGAGTAAAATCATTGTCCTAAAGCTTTGAGACCTTTAAGACTCAAAGCTGTTTTCACAAGTGCCCTGAGGGCTGTGAAAAATTCCAAATATTGCTTTGAAACTGGAAAGTCCCTGCAAGTCCCTCACAGCTGCTGCTTCTGTTTACTCTCTGCCAGGATTATTAACGGAGGTGTTGAGCAAGCAAAGCCAGCCCTGCTCCCTGGAGTCCTCCTGGCACTGCCTGGTCCTTGGAACTGTCCTTTGGCTTTGAGGGTGGGCAGTGCATGGGCAGAGATGTCCATGTGGAGATGGAGGTGTGGATACAGTTCCTGCAGTGCCTGAGGCTTTGCTGGGCAGGGTGACCATCCCTGGGGCTGTGACTCCATTCCTGGGGCCAGGGACCATCCCTGGGGCTGTGTCTCCATCCCTGGGGCTGTGTCTCCATCCCTGGGGCTGTGTCTCCATCCCTGGGGCCAAGGACCATCCCTGGGGCTGTGTCTCCATTCCTGGGGCCAAGGACCATCCCTGGTGCTGTGTCCAGGCAGGATGACCATTCCTCCCCATGCCAGTGTGTCCATCCCTGTGCCAGTGACCATCCCCAGGGCTATGTGGAGGTGAGCAGTGCCTGGCACTGCTGCTGGCCATGGGGCAGAGTCTGTGTGGTCCCTTTCAGGATTTTGGGGCCCCCACGTTGCTGTGGGACTGTGTCCTGTGGGAAGATGAGTTCAGCATCTGCCCTTCCTCCACATGGAATGGTTTGGGCTGGAAGGAACCTTAAATCCCATCCCGTCCCACCCCTGCCATGGCAGGGACACCTCCCACTGCCCCAGGCTGCTCCAGCCTGGCCCTGGGCACTGCCAGGGATCCAGGGGCAGCCACAGCTGCTCTGGGCACCCTGTGCCAGGGCCTGCCCACCCTGCCAGGGAACATTTCCTCATTCCCAATCTCCCATCCATCCCTGCCCCTGGGTCTCCCCCATTGCTGCCCTCCCTTCCCTGCTCCGGCCCCATGGGAGTCACTGAGCTCCTGTGGCCTTCCCTGGAGGGGACCAGAGCCCCCAGCCCATCCTCTCTCCTGATATCCCCGCCTCCCCTGTGCCAGGGCCGTGCCAGGGCAGTGCAGGGACGCTCCCCACTCCCCCAGGCTCATTAATGTGGAGCGCGTGCGTGCCCCTCTCCCCGCGCATCGATCTGATAAATGAGGAGCTGCCGATGGTATTTTCTACCCTTTTAAGTGTTAAAATAACATTTTAGTGAAATATGAGCAGGTCAGAGCCGAGCTGCCCCCTTTCATCTCCCAGCACAAAGCAGCTGGATGGGAGGGAGCGGGCACTGGTGAGCACGTGTGCTCCCACATCCATGGGAATGCTCCCAGATCCATGGAAATGCTCCCACATCCACAGGGAATGCTCCCACATCCATGGGAATGCTCCCACATCCATAGGGATGATCCCACATCCATGGGGAATGGTCCCACATCCATGGGGAATGGTCCCACATCCATGGGAATGCTCCTACATCCATGGGAATGCTCCCACATCCACAGGAATGCTCCCACATCCATGGGGAATGGGTCACATCCATGGGAATGGTCCCACATCTATGGGAATAGTCCAAGATCCATGGGAATGCTCCCACATCCACAGGAATGCTCCCACATCCATGGGGAATGGGTCACATCCATGGGAATGGTCCCACATCCATGGGGGATGCTCCCACATCCATGGGGAATGGGTCACATCCATGGGAATGCTCCCACATCCATAGGGATGATCCCACATCCATGGGAATGGTCCCACATCCATGGGGAATGGTCCCACATCTATGGGAATAGTCCAAGATCTATGGGAATGCTCCCAGATCCATGGGAATGGTCCCACATCCATGGGAATGCCCCCACATCCATAGGGATGATCCCACATCCATGGGAATGCTCCCACACCTATGGGGAATGCTTCCATACCCACAAGGGATGCTCCCACATCCATGGGAATGCTCCTATATCCATGGGGATGCTCCCACATCCATGGGGGTACTCCCACATCCACAGGGAATGCTCCCATATCCATGGGGATGCTCCCAGATCCATGGGGATGCTCCCAGCACCCGGGATAGGTGGTTTGGGGTGGTACAAGCAGTGCTCGAGTGTCTGGGGGAGGCCTGGGCTCGGGGTGGGTGTGCAGGGGTTGGTGCTGTGCCTGTGCCCAGCCCCTGGCACGGGACAAGGAGCAAAACCCATTTCCATCCACAGGGAAAACTTCTGCATGCCCAAAGCTCTTACAGGTGCAGAGCTTTATTTGGAAGCTTTAGCACCTCATGGCTTCTCCTTGAGCCTTTCTGGCTGTTGTCTCTGCAATTTCTTTGTGGAAATGTCATGGCTTGGTCTGAGGATTGGGAAAATGAAATGATGTCCTTGAGGTCCCTGTGCAATCCCTGCCTGGCAAGGAGGTGAGGGCTGGATGCAAGGGAAACCAAACCCCGTGTGAAAAATGGGTGATTTCAGCCAGTTAAACCAATCTAGAAAATGGATTGCATGGGGGAAAAATAGGGAAATGCTCTCTGGACTGTGAAATGATTTGCTGGAAATTGGAGTGTGTCGCTGACAGCTGCTCCTGGTGGAGTCACGGGTGTTGGGAAGAGAACTGGGAGCAGCAGCAGCTCTGGCAGGTCCTGGTGGCCTGGCCTCCCTTGTCTGGGGGATCCAGCCCCTTCCAGGCCTGATGGATTTGTGGGATCTGGTGGCTGTAGGGGATGGAGCCATTTTCACCCCCTGGACAGGAGTGGCTCCTTCAAAGCCCAGGATTCCTGTGCACCCCTGGGGCCTGCCTGGAGCTGCCTTGGGCATCCTTCCCCTGCCCATCCCACACATCCTTCCCTGCCCATTTAATGCATCCTTTCCCACCCCATCCACCATTTCCCTGCCCATCCTGTGCCTCCTTCCCCTGCACTCCTGGAGATCCTTCCCCTGCCCATCCCATCCACTGTTCCTGTGCCCATTCCCTGGGCATCCTTCCCCTGCCCATCCCATCCACCATTTCCCTGCCATCCCATACATCCTTCCCCTGCCCATTTAATGCATCTTTTCCCATCCCATCCACCATTGCCCATGCTGTGCCTCCTTCCCCTGCCATCCTGGACATCCTTCTCCTGCTCATCCCATGCATCCTTCCCCTGCCTCTCCCATCCATCATTCCCATGCCTGTGTCTCCTTCCCCTGCCCATCCCATGCATCCTTCCCCTGCTCATCCCATCAAAACTTCCCTGTGCCTCCTTCCCCTGCTTATCCCATCCATTATTCCTGTGCCCATCCCAGACATCCTTCCCCTGCCATCCCATCCATCCTTCCCCTGCCCATTTAATGCATCCTTTCCCATCCCATCCACCATTTCCCTGCCCATCTTGTGCCCCCTTCCCCTGCCATCCCATGCATCCTTCCCCTGCCCATTTAATGCATCCTTTCCCATCCTATCCACCATTTCCCTGACCATTCTGTGCCTCCTTCCCCTGCCCATTCCATAAAAACTTTCCCTGGGCATCCTTCCCCGGCTCATCCCATCCACCATCTCCCTGCCCATCCTGGACATCCTTCCCCTGCCCATTTAATGCACCTTTCTCCTCTCCATCCCATCCATCCCTCCCCTGCCATCCTGGACATCCTTCCCCCCCTGTGACCCTTTCCCTGCCTGCCTCCCCTAACAGCCCTTGCGTTCCCTCCTTCCCCTGCTGCCAGGGAAGCTGTTTCCAACTCATCCTCACATCCCCTCTCTCCACCCAGCCCAGTCCAGCTCCTCCTGAAGCTCCAGCCCCCCTTTCCACCCCATTGCCCGATGCCTCTTCCTTCTCCACATCCCTGGAGTGTGATTGCTCCATGCCCTGGGTGAGAGCAGGAGAAATATGTGCTGAGATGACATTTGGGTTATGCATGATGCTATTAAAATATGATAAGAACGCTATTAACATTAATAATCCTTTTCATTGTATCATTTAGGGAGCAAAACAAGCCATTAAATATTACAGAGTCATTGGGGCTTTGATGGCTTCAGGGAGGGGAACATTTGGCCGGATTTGTCTACAAGCACTCTGGAAACACAACATTGTCTCAGGGAAATGGGCTGCTGTGGGCTGGGCAGCTCTGGGCAGCTCCAGGGATCCTGGAGGGTCTCAGGTGTGCCAGGGCTGGTGTCTGGGTTTGAACAGCCAGGTGTCTGCTAAGGAAGGCAGGAACCTCCCCTGAAATGGAAAATGCAAACCCCCTCCCTATGAATTGTTATCATTTTGAAATTAAGGGGCTCTCAGGCAAAGAGATGGGAGTAGGAATAACAGTTCTTTACTAGGGAAGAAAATAAAAATAAAATAAACAATGCAGTAACACAAACCAACACTGGGTCAGACCATGCCCTGCCCCCTGTGTGTCAGGGGGTGGCACAGCCCCATCCCATGGGGGCTCAGCCCTCCTGCAGTGCCAGCTGTGGCTCTGCTGGAGCAGGGATCCTGCACAAGGGGGGAGTTTTCCTCTGCAGCTCCAGGGCTGCTGCAGATGGGCCTGGGCTCCCTCTGGCCATGCAGGGCAGCAGAAGCTGCTCCTCTGGCAATGCACTGGGCAAAGGCTGCTGGGCTGTGCCAGGCTCACATTGGATCCAGGTAGGAATGCTTGGCTCCTGCCCTGGGCAATGCAGCATCTCCCCATGGGATGCTGGAATTGGCTCAGCCCTGCAGGGACACTCAGTGGCCATGGACAGCAGAGATCTCCTGCAGGGAGGATTGGCTGGGGGAGAGAGAAAGAACAAACTGCCCATGGACAGCAGAGAACTGCCCCAGCTCTGACAGATGGGGATAGAATTCACACCCAGCCACATCTTTCAACCTGAGACAGATGGGATGGAGGGTCCCAGGTGCCAGGTGAGGCAGCAGAGTGGGAGGTGACAGCCCTGCAGCCTTGTTGGAGCACAGGGAACAGGCCAGGACCCCCTGGGAAGGGTGCAGGGCCTGGCTGGGTGCGAGGAGGCCCCGATGGAGATTCCTTGTGCTGCTCAGAGCAGGCAGGAGGAGACTGCATGGGCTGGAAGGGCTGCTCTGCCCAGGGCAAGGCTGCAGTCAGTTCTGGGTATTCCTCTTCCACTTCAGTCTCCACTGCCCTCCCCCTGTCCCCTCCTCTGGGTTATCTGCAGGTTTTACAGCAGAGGCACCACTTGGATTTCGCAATATTTCCAGCATGATCCAGGCTGGAATCTCTCAGCTTGGAGCAGGCTGCTGTTTGCACACCAGACCTGCTGCCAGCCCTCCCACACCACCTCCAAGCTCACTCTGCTTTACCCAGAGCTCAGCATCAATCTCCTCTCCCCGCTGCCATGCTCAGCCCTGAAGCTCATCCATGTGGGAGTTCCCTGGACACTGAAGCATTAGCTCTTAAATGCTCAGAAAGGCACCTCACTCCCCAGCAGCTCCCTGGAGAGGACAGCTCCTGCATCCCTGATGCTCTGCCTGCCCTGGTTATGTTCAATCCGAGGCCTTGTGTGCTGGTTTGGCCACCACACCTTGGCAGCACCATCCCCTTCCTGCTCACTGGTCCCAGGGGAGAGGGCAGCAGGGATCTCTTTCAGCTGGAAAACGCTGGCTCTGGGACAGCTGCTCAGTTTCCAAAGTCCACCACCTTCCCCTGGGCAGGAACCAGCCCCTGCTCCTCGCCCAGCCCATTCCCAGGATCCAGCCAAGCCAAATCCAGGCTGTGGAGGGGTTTGGGATCAGCACCTGCTCCGGTCTGGGAGCTGGGAAACCTTTTGGTACCCACAGGTTCCTCAGTGCTGCTGCTGCTCAGGGCCAGGCTCAGGATGCTGGGCAGGGAACAGGAGCCAAGCCAAGGCCCCTGAGATGCTCAAATGCCACCAGGGCTGTTGTTATCCAGATATTTCCCTGTGGTGACAGCAGCAAATGAGGGAGAGAACAGAAAAATCTGCTGAGGCTTTGACAGGAGTGTCAGAGCCCCGAGTGAGCGCTAACAAGGACGAGTGTGGGCTCTTTAAACAAATCACTGTCATGTTGCTGGCATATCATGGTTTAACACAGCCACCACGAGTCACCAGGAAAGGTTAAAGCAAGAATGGAAGACTCAGTCCTGGGAAATGTGTCAGAGCTGAGCTGTCCTGGGGACTGATCGCTTCCTCCTTCAGGGCCGGAGTCCTTGGAGCATCCTTGGGATGGAGCTGCCGCAGTGCTTGGGCTTGGGAAGGCTTCCCTGTGGATGTGGGCACAGCAGCAGCAGGACCTGCACTCTCAGGGATCTGCACTCTCAGGGATGTCCATTCCCTGTGCTCTGCTGTCCTGGTTCAGGGCAAATCTGGGAGAGAACCCCCAAAAGGGCTCCTCTGGAAAAGCAGATCCAATCAGGTCCTCCCCCAGCTGATTCAGGAGAAAATACCTCCTTGGAGAAAAGTGGAAAAAGCTGTTTATTAAACAATAAACCCTAAACAATATTAAACAATAAAACCCCTTGCTGCTCCAAAAGAGATGACAAACTGCGAAGTCCCTTCCTCGGGTTGCAGTTCAGCTCACTCAGTCTCTGATCAGTCCTCCAGTGCTGGAAATGTCGCGGGCCAGGCCCGGCCCGGTGGGGCACAGGTGCAGCTGCTGGTGCTCCCCTGGGTGTTCAGTCCAGAGCAGGTTTAAACAGGGCCAAAGAAAAGGGAAAAAAGAAAAAAAACCACAGTCCAGGGAACTTCTCTGCCTCAGCTAGCTAAACTAACTAAAAGCAAAGGAGAGCACTGTCCTGCTGTCTGTCCATCCACAGACAACACAGTCCAGGAGCAGGAATGTGGAGGAGTGAGTGCAGTGTCTGAAAACAAACTGAGATTCTTCTCTGCCCCCTTCACTCTCTGCAAAAAGGCTTAAAGGTGCAAAACTTATTATTCAGCATAAACAGAACACACAACTGGGGATAAAAGCATCAACAGTCAAGCCAGGACGCCTGCCCTGGGCAGGAGCTGCAGGAGGCTCAGCCCCATGCACTGACAGCCAAATGTGAGCACAGACTCCTGGGCTGCTTCAGGGATGCCCCCAGGCAGCTCTGGGGTGGCCACAGTGCCCAGCAGGGTGTGCCTGAGGAGGCCTCTCTGGCTGGGCTGCTGCTCTCCAGGATCCACAGCCCAGGGGCCTGCGGTGCCTTTGGCTCCAGGGGCTCGCTGAGCTCCCTGTGGGGTGTGTGACAGCAGGGCCCTGTCCCTGCCACAGCCCTGCCACAGCCCTGCCATCCCTGGGGAAGGGCAGAGGGGCCCGATGGGCAGGGAGTTCCTGCTGCAAACCCACTTCAAGCCCAAATCCTGCTGTCCATGCCCCGTGCCACAGCGGCTACTGGGACCTGGAGCTCCCTCTGCCCTGGGAGGCTGCCAGGGCACATCCTCAGCCTGAGCCAGGGCTGGCTGCAGGAATGCCCAGGAGCCCTCCCAGCCACCCCTGCTGGGCTCCTGTGGAGCACACACCTGCTGATCCCAGCCAGAACTCCTTTGGGATGGGATGGGATGGGATGGGATGGGATGGGATGGGATGGGATGGGATGGGACGGGACGGGATGGGGTGGAACAGAGTGGGATGGGATGGGACGGGACGGGATGAGATGGAATGGGATGGGATGGGATGGGACGGGACGGGATGGGGTGGAACAGAGTGGGATGTGATGGAGTGGGACAGAATGGAGTGGAGTGGGATGGGATGGGATGGGATGGGATGGGATGGGATGGAATGGAATGGAATAGAATGGAGTGGGACAGGATGGGATGGAATGGAATGGGATGGGATGGAATGGAAAGGAATGGAATGGAATGGAATGGAATGGAATGGAATGGAATGGAATGGAATGGAATGGAGTGGGACAGGATGGGATGGAATGGGATGGGATGGCAGGGGCTGCTCACTGCTGCCCAGGGCCACCCCCCCATGGCAATCCAACACAAAATGAATGGCACTCACACGCTGAGTGTCCAAGGCAAAAAAGGTGGCTTTACTTCCAAACCTCAATATTTATAGGGTTCCAAAGGTGACAGTGGATTGGAGGATGAAATTGCCACCTCTCCAACCACACTGGTCAAACCAACAGTCCATCAATTGCCTCCTCCTCCAGAAAGGAATGCAAAACAATCATTATTTACATGAAAAGTGTGTGAGAAGCTCCATTACAAAAATGTAAACATCAAAAGGCTTAGAAGAAGAACAGGACAACAGCTCACCATTCACTGGGAGCCCCTCCTGGCTCCTCCCCAGCAAAATCAGCCAAGGGCACAGCAGCAGGGCCGGCTCCCACCTCAGCACTCTGCTCACCTGCAGCCCATGGGGCAAGGAAATACAGAACAAACAGCCCTGAAGGTGCCAAAGCCTCCCCAGCTCCTGCAGGGCTCCTCTCTCCAGCACAGGGCCTGTCTCACAGAGCAGCACCAATCTTTACTGTCCCACACAGGCTGCAGGGCCTGGCCTTTCCTGTGCACAACCAGGAGCAGAGCACCTGGAATGGAAAGATGCTCCTCTGTCATCTGGAGCTCCTCGTTTTGGGGCTCTGGGTCCCCCTCAGCTCCCAGAGATTCAGCTGAGCAGCCCATTCTCCTGCTGGGGAAAACAATTGGGCACATTGCTAATTAGGCAAATGTCATTAGGCAGGAGGCTGTTGTGGGAGAGATGGAGGAAAGGCTGATGTGGGAGCAGAGCCCACCAGGCTCCCACAGCACTCCCTCACTCCTCCATGCTGCCCTAGATGAGATGCTGGGGGTACTCTGTGTTTCCAGAGGGAAAAGCACACAGAGCCTGTTCCTAGGGGCAGAAAACATCGAAGGGAATTCAGGCTGCAAAACAAAAATCTAAAACCACAGAAGGATGCGAAGGAAATGCCCCCAAAATGGCTGCAAGGCAGCAATGCTGAGCCTCATTCCTGGCAGGCAGGGATGTCCCAGCTTGGAGAGGGCAGTTTGGGAGAGTGGCACTGGCACAACGTTTCCCTACATGAAGGGGGGTGTGGAATGTGTGGCTGGGCACTGCCCACCCGTGTGATGGCTCCCTGCCCTCTGATGTTGGGATTTTCCCCTTGGACAACGTGTCTGGAGCAGGAAGACAGGACTCAGCCATGCCCTGGGCTAGGCAGGCTCTGCCCAGTCTGTTCCCTGCTTTTGTCCTGCCCAGGAGCAGGTTCAGTCAGTGCTTTGGGATCAGAGCATCCCCCTGCAGGAGCTGTGTGCTCTGGGGTCCAGCTTCCAGCAGCCTGGAGATGCTCCCAGCTCCCTGCCTGTGCCTCTGGGGCCCACAGCTGCATGGCTGGAAGAAGACTCCATGCAGGGAGGGTGTTGCACAGACCCTGAAGGATAAGCCTGGCAGAGCAGAGCATTCCCTGTCCTTGTTTTCCATTCCCTGCCCTTGTTTTCCATCCCCTGCCCTTGTTTTCCATTCCCTGCCCTTGTTTTCCATGCCTCAGTTGGGAATTCCCTGGAGCACATGCACAGCCCATGGCCCAGGCCAGCCATCCCAGCTCTGCTCAGGAGGTCCAGTATCCCATCCTGGCTCCCAGAGGGATGCTTGGAGCTGTGGATTTCGTGGAATTTGGGCCCCTCTCCCTGCTCAGTGCCACGGCTTTGCTTTCCCGGGCTCCCCAGGAGGGGAGCAGCAGGGCTGGGCAGGGCAGTGGAGAAGGGAGGGGTCCCTGAGATCCCCCAGCTGCATCCATCCCCATCTGGGTGCCCACCCAGCAGCAAAGCATCTGGAGCTGTGCAGCTGGCAGAGCAATCCCGTGATCCCAGAGAATCAGAGATTATCCAGGGGACAACTCGGGGCTTAAGTGGGATCGGGAGGAGGAGAGGAGGATTTGGAGCTGGCCCGATGGGTTAAACCACTTGTACCAGCTGGGATTAAGAGAGAAGGAGTCTGATTTAGATGGGAAATCTGCTGCACCCCCCTCGGAGCCCTGGCCACGCATTCCAGCAGCTCCTGGTGCAGGAATGCAGCAGCTGCTCCTGAATGACCCAGCCCAGGGGGAGAACGGGCCTGGAGAGCTCCTCTTCCCTCTCTGGGCAGGGCTGGAAGTGCCTGCAGCCCCTTCCTCATGGTCAGCATCAGTGTTGATGGCTTCCCAGGGACAAACCCCTTGCTGGGCCTGCAGATGAGCAGAGATGGAAGGAATTGGAATTTCCTGCTTCCTCTTCCCACTGGGATCCATCTCCAGGACTGCCACAGCTCCAGCCCTGTGCTGGGGACACCTCCATGCTTGCCAGCCCCTTTCCCTGCTCCAAGGGGTGCAATTCCCTTATTGCCTTGAAATTCCACCTGCCAGGAGGGGCAGCTGAATGCAGCCCTGAATCCCACGGGGATGCTCCACTGCCCAGGACTGCCCAGGATCTCTGCTCTCCTCTCTCCTGGCTGCAGAGCCCGTGGAAGCCCCCAGCCCCACCATGCTGGTCTTTCCTTTCCTGCTGGGATCAGGATGCTGCTCTCCTTGGAATCTGGCAGGTACAGATGGCTCTGGAACATCCTCCATCCCAATGGGAGCTGGGATCTGGCAGCTTTTTCAAGGGTGAGGATGAGATGAAGGGAACTGAAACGGAGCCAGAGAAGGGAGACAGGGGCTGGGAGCAAAAAGAGCAGTCAGGAGTGACAGCCCCTCCTGGCACTGCCCTTCCTGCCGTGGCACTGCCAGCCCTGTCCCCTGGGGGCTGTGCAGACACGGCTGGGAGAGGCTCCCAGAAGCTTCCCCTGGGTGCTGGCACAGGGAAACAAAAGGGACCTTGAGCAGCTGAGAGAGGAGATGTGAAATTGGTCCCTGAGAGCAGCCCCAGTGTCTGGGGTGGCCAAAGCAGCAACAAAGCCCTGCCCGTGGCCACCATGGCCAGCCAAGCACAGCCCAGAGCCTGGACTGCCCTGGACACCTCAGGATCCAACCCAGGGGACCCCTGTGTGCCCCTAGAAGGGCTCTGGGGGACAAAACCCAAATGCAGCCCCCTCTGCCCCCTGTGACTGGGGGGTGCAGAGAGCCCTGGGGGTGAGGAATGCAGGTTTGGGTTGGAATGAAGCCCCAGAAGCACAGGGTGAAGAGTCAGAGCCCTGGGGATGCTGTTGGATCCCCCACAATGAACGGGGCCTGGAGCAGCAGCCCCCTCCAGGGATGGATTTGCACCCTGCTTGTCCTTCTGAAAGGTGCCCTGGGCATGGAGAACTGCCCTGGAGGGTCCCAGAGCTGAGGGACACCTAGGCAGGAGCCTGGTGGGGTAAAACCATCCAGCCCCATCACTTTCCCAGAGAAATCAGTGCCATCTCCAGCTGTGGGCTGCCTCCTGAGGGAAAAGGGGAAGGAAATGGAAATAGGGAAAGGAAAGAGAAAGGAAATGGAAATAGGGAAAGGAAAGGATAGGAAAGGAAAGAAAAGGAAAGGAAAGGAAAGGAAAGGAAAGGAAAGGAAAGGAAAGGAAAGGAAAGGAAAGGAAAGGAAAGGAAAGGAAAGGAAAGGAAAGGAAAGGAAAGGAAAGGAAAGGAAAGGAAAGGAAAGGAAAGGGAAAGGAAAAAGGAAAGGAAAGAATCTCCTGAGAGCAAGGGAGCAGGAGCACCAGAGCCGGCAGTGGGAGCTGCACACTCAGACAGGAAGGAGTCCTAATGAGGTGCTTTATTAATTGCATTGTGAACTTTTCCTTTAATGATTCTCCCCGCAACTCCCTCTAGTTAAAGCTAATGGCCTGTGGCATGTTCAGCAGATGGATTACCCAGAGGTGCCCAGGCAGCTGGGCCCTGCTGCCACAGGGGTGTGTGGGGGCTGCCAGCCTCAGCTCCCAGTGTCCCACAGCCCCTCGGGGGCTCTGCAGGACCCAGGGATCCAGGGCCACCCTTTCCCTGCCCCAGACTGGTCCCAGTGTGGCTCTGGAGCTGAGGAATGGCAGCAGCCAGAGGGGTTCCTGTTTCTCAGAGTCCCACTCTGGGGGATCTGTGGGGTCCCCTGTCCCATGGCTGGCTGGGACACCTGCTCCTGCTCCAGGACAGCTCTTCCTGCTCTGCTGCCCTGCAGGGTGGCCTGGAGATGGCAGAGCAGGGTGTGTTGAAGATTGCAATGCAAGATGTTTTCCATTGCCATCTGCATGGCAGATTACCTTGGTCAAGTGGGCAGTTTGCCTGATCTCTCTCTCTGAATGACCACATTCACACCTCCCTGGGAGGGGACACTGCTGATAACAGCCATGGAATGTCCCTGCATGGCTGATAAGAACTACAGCATCCCATTGGGAGATGGGAGCCCAGAGGGAGGAGCCAAGCATTCCTACCTGGATATAATCCAGAGGTTTGGAGACACCAGCACGGCTTCTGCACTGGATTCCCCAGAGGAGCAGCAGCTGCCTCTCCTTCCCCTGGATCTTCAGAGGCAGAATCCATCCTTCTCTACAGGATCCCTGCTCCAGCAGAGCCACCCCTGACACTGCAGGAGGGCTGAGCCACAATTCCAATGGTTCTGCTGCCAGCACCCTGACCCACAGGGTGTCAGGTTGGCTTCTGACTCTGGCACTGTTGTTCCAGTGTACTGCATTGTTTATTTTATCCTTTTATTTTTTTTTCCCTTCCCTATTAAAGAGCTGTTATTTCCTGCTCTCATATTTTTTTGCCTGAGAGCCCCTTAATTTAAAATTTATAGCAATTCAGAGGGGTGGGGAGGGTTTACATTCTCCATTTCAGGGGAGGCTCCTGCCTTCCTTAGCAGACTCCTGTCTTTCTAAACCAAGACACCTGCCTGGGCTCTGCCTTGTTATTTCTATCAAATGACAGCAGATGCTGCCCTAAAGGACCATGTGGCACCAGGACAGTGCCCAGCCCCTGAGGACAGCAGGAACCTGTGCTGCCCCATCCTGGGATAACCCTGGCAGAGCAGGGGGGCCTTTCCTGCCACCCCTCAGATTTCACAGAGCCTGGTGAGAAAATATCGATTTCCAGCTGCTGTGGAGTGTGGGGTCATGGCCACCAGCTGCATTTAGCACTGGGAGCTGTCACAATGTGTGCAGGCAGTGCTGCTGGAGAGCAGGGAGCTCTGATCCATGAAACCCCACAGGAGTCAGGATCCAGGGAACACTGGGGCCACAGCAGCGCAGCTCAGGCCCTGGGTGCTTCAGCTGGGAGCTGTCCTCCCACAGCTCCTCTCCCCCTGCTCCATCAGAGCTGCCTCCTGCCCTGCCTCCCTCCCTCCCCATTCCCTTTCCCTGTCCCTTTCTGCTGCTCTTTTCCCAGGGAAGGTGGGCACGGGCAGCTCTGGACTCATCCCACACCCCAGGGCCTGTCTGCAGGCTGAGCAGCAGCAGCAAGGGGAATAAATTAGCAGCTCCAAGAGGAGCTGGAGGTTTCCATGTGGGAGTTTGTTTCATTTTTAAAGCTGCTGCTGGGGAGGGCTGGGTGCTGCCGCCCGGCTGGGGCCGTGTTTGCATTCAGTGCTGCCATTAATTGCTGCTGGAGATGGTGAGCGTGGGCTGAGCTCTCTGAGGTGACTCAGCTGTCCCCTCCTCGGCACAGCAGCCTCGTGGGGTGGCTCTCGTGTGGCCTCAGCCGTCCCCAGTGCCCGGCGCTGCCCCATGGAAATTCCTGCTGAGAGGATTTTCCCTCTTGGAGCACCTTTCCTCCTGATGCAGCAGCCTGTGCTGGGGTCTGCTGTCCCCTCCCATGGCTGGAGCTCTCCCTTGGCTGTCTGTCTGTCTTGGTTTGGAGAGACAGGAGTCTGCTAAGGAAGGCAGGAGCCTCCCCTGAAATGGAGAATATAAACCCTCCCCACCCCTCTGAATTGCTATAAATTTTAAATTAAGGGACTCTCAGGTAAAAATATGGGAGCAGGAAATAACAGCTCTTTAATAGGGAAGGGAAAAAAAATAAAAGGATAAAATAAACAATGCAGTGCACTAGAACAACACTGCCAGAGTCAGAACCCAGCCTGACACCCTGTGGGTCAGGGTGCTGGCAGCAGAACCATTGGAATTGTGGCTCAGCCCTCCTGCAGTGCCAAGGGTGGCTCTGCTGCAGCAGGGATCCTGTAGAGAAGGATGGATTCTGCCTCTGAAGATCCAGTGGAAGGAGAGGCAGCTGCTGTTCCTCTGGGGAATCCAGTGCAGAAGCTGTGCTGGTGTTCCAGAATCTCCAGATTATATCCAGGTAGGAATGCTTGGCTCCTCCCCCTGGGCTCACATCTCCCAATGGGATGCTGTAGTTCTTATCAGCCATGCAGGGACATTCAATGGCTGTTATCAGCAGTGTCCCCTCCCAGGGAGGTGTGAATGTGGTCACTCAAAGAGAGAGATCAGGCAAACTGCCCACTTGACAAAGGTAATCTGCCCTACAGATGGCAATGGAAAACATCTTGCATTGAAATCTTCAGCACTGTCTCAGGGGTTTGGGTTGTGGAGGTGCTCAAACCCAGCCCCATTCCCAGCCAGGAGCCCCTCGGGTGGGGTTGTCCCTCCATTGGTACCCCCTGGTGTTCCAGGCTGGTTCAGGAATGCTGGGGGAGCTCTGGGCACTGCCAGGGTCACCTCAGCCCCCTACAGTCACTCATCCCATGGTCCCCAGGGAGCAGCCAGGCCCTGGGGATAGGCTGGATGCAGGGAAGGGATGGGGCAGGACCCCCAGCCTGGGGGAATCTGCCCACAGAGGGTCTGGGGGCTGCTGGGGGAGTAGGGAGCCAGCAGAGAGCAGGGGAAGGGACATTTTTTGGGGCTGAGGCTCAGGATCACAGCAGATGGGCATCAGGTGTTATAAAACAGCATTTCCTCTCCACTGCCTCTCCCTGAGGTCTCTGAGGCCAAAGCAAGCTCAGTTCCATGGAAGTGAAGCCTGGCTTGGATGTTCAGGGGCTCTCTAGGCCATGGAGGTGGCCAGACCTGCTGGGGAGGGCTGAGGGATGGCTGCAGGGCTGGAATGGCAGGGATGGGCTGGGAATGGGATCAAAGCCCAGTGCCCTGCAGGGGGACCATGTGCAGGGCCTTGAGCTGCAGCAGCCACCCAGAGCTGGGGTGTCTGGGGACCCTTGCACTCCTTGGGGCTCCCTAGAGACCCCCAGGACCCTCCCCATGCCCCTTTAGTGCCCACTCCTCCTCAGGAGGGCAGGGATGGGAGGTCCCATCCCCTATGGAGGGGCTGTGGGACAGCCCAGCAGCTCTGTGCTGAGAGAAGCACCCTCCCTCTCTGGGATGGACATTCCCCAGAGCAGCTCTGTGCCTGAGCCACAAGTCCAGAATTGGAATTGTGCAATTGGAATTGTGCAATTGGACTCCAACCCCGCTGGACAAACCTTGGCCATGCCTGAGCTCCCATCTAGCAGCTCCACATCCCACCAGGGATGCCACCATCCCAGGGTGGCCTGGACCAGCCAAACCCTGCTCAGTTCTTGGCAGCAGAGCAGTGAAACCCCCCCAAGCCCCTCCATAAAAAGGCAGAGGGAACAAAGGGGTCGTGGCCAGCAGCCCAAGGGGCCCTGGATACTCCTGAATCCCGTGGGATCCCGGCTCCCTGCCTCTGGAGCACAAGGAAGATCTGTTGTCAGGTATTTTCCTCCTGTAGCTGGAATTTTGCTGAATGTTTTGTCCTGCATCAGCTGACAATAGCCCCAGTCACTGTTAACAGTCCATTAGCTCGGTTTTGTCGGAGCTCTTGGTGCTGCTGCCTCGCTCAGGGGGGAAGGCTCCGCAGAGCCCAGAGATTCCCAAAGGCTGCTCCTGCTGGGGAGAGGCCTCCAAAGGCCACTTCCATGGGCTGCACCTGCCTGACCCTGCTCCAGGCACTCAGAACGTGCTGGATTCTGCAAAGCAATCCAGGGAATTCACAGAATCACAGAATGCACAGAATCACCAGGCTGGAAGAGACCTTCAGGATCATTGAGTCCAACCCAGCCCCAACAGCTCAACTCAACCCTGGCACCCAGTGCCACATCCAGGCTTTGTTAAACACACCCAGGGATGGTGACTCCACCACCTCCCTGGGCAGCCATGCCAGAACTTTATCACTCTTTGTGTGAAAAACTTTTCCCTGCTATCCAACCTGAATTTCCCTTGGTGCAGCTTGGGGCTGAGCCCTCCCCTTATCCTGCTACCTGTCCCAGCTCATTCCCACCTCTCCTCAGGGACACTGCTGGAGTGTTATCATTATAGTGCAAGAGTTCTATTGTCAGTACATTGAAGGGTTCCACATTGCTGGAGTTTCACATCTCCTTGATGCTTCTCGTAGGCAGCTCCTCTAGGCACTGCCTCTTCCTTGTCCTTGCAGTAGCCAACTGACTCCAGTTCCCCCTGGCCAACCAATCCACTCTTTTATAACACTCTTCTGATAGGTGTGGCCTGTTAAAATCAGGCCTGCTCCTAATCCTTAATAATTGGCTCAGCTGCAACTCTTTAGGGGGTAAGATTACTTTCTATACTACCTTTATTTACTTCTGTTCTGTCCCCCTACACTGGAGCTCAGCACAACACTCTGAGGGTTTTGTCATTTTTGGAGCCTCTTAGTGCCACACCATCAATTCAGGGATGAGAGAACCCAGCACAGTCTTGGCTGCTGTCCGTCTGTCCCCACTCCTTCTGCCACAGTTGATATTTTCCCATCTCTAGCTCTGTGTCTTCCCATTTCCTGCATGGGGAGCAGGGGTTTCATTACCAGCAATGTCCTTTCCTGGCTGCCCTCCTATTTATGGCAGTCCTTCTTTTTTATAGCCAATTTTGTAGAGTGCCCAGCAGTTAGCTCAACTGCTTCCTTTCATTTCGGCATTATTGCCAATTTCCTGTTCCACGGGCTAAATTTATCACTTCTTTAATTGTTTGATAACTCCAGGAACCAGCTGAGAGTCACCCTGCCCTGTGCCAGCCCCTTCCTGGGGGAGGGCCCCACATTCCCACCTCCAGCACGTCTTGGTGAGGAAGATTCCAGCCTCAGAGCCACTCCCAGCCTCTCCCGGGTGCTTTTGGCCTCCTTTCTCTCAGTTTAATTTGCCCAGCCAAGTTCAGCATCCGTGCCTTGGTCCATTGCCAGCTCATCCTGGGAATCCTTGTGGGGTGTGAGGGCAGCCCAGAGCTCTTCCTGCAGCACTGTCAGCGCTCCCATCTCTGGCCTCAGCTCAGACCCAGCCCTGAGAAGATGCCAGGACTTGGGCCAGGTGGGTTTCAGTCCATAGCACCCCCTCCCTGCCTGGCTTTGGGCTGCAGCAGAGCAGAGGATGGATTCTGTGGGGTCAGGACAGCCCAGCCCTTCCCAAAGATTGCTCCAGGCTGTGCTCCAAGTGCCAGGGAATGAGCCCATTTCCCACCCCAGAGCTCTGTGAGCTCTGCAGAGTCCCTGGGGTCTCTCTGGGTACCTGTGCTGGGCTCCAGCAGCACCCTGGCTGCTGCTCCCAGCCCCAGGCCAGGCAGGGACAGCTGCAGAGTGGCTCTGGTGCCTCCTGCTCCAGCACACATTTCCCTCCTGACTGCAGGCTTTGCTGAGAACCTTCCAGTTTTTCTCCTCAGTTGGGCTGGAGCCTCCCTGTGCTGCCTGCAGAGCCTGCTCTGGGTTTGTGGTGCTTCTTGCAGCCTCCTGACTGCACCTGCATCCCCATTCCCTCCCTGTGCCTGCAGCACGGCTGCCTGGGGCGCCCTGGCACCAGCCCTGGCACCAGCCCTGGCACAGGGGCCCGTCCTGGGCCCAGTGCCCTCCTCCCAGTGCTGCTGCAGCAAGCTGGGCTCTGGGGCAGGGTGGATGCCTGGAACCCAACCCCACGGCTGATCCCACGGATTTTCCATTCTTTCCATGTTATCCCATTCCAGGGCACAGCATGGAGGTTGTGTCTCATGTAGAGCAGTTTGAGGACACCAGGGTGCAGAGAGGTTTGGGCTGTGCTGCCCCACAGACCACCCTATACTGAGTCACCCTTCCAGGGCTCCACCCCACCCCATCACAGCTCAGTGACACCAAGCAAACACCATGCCAAGGCTTTCTGCTGGATAATGCCAAAATTCCCAAGACATCCCGGGCAGTGATCACAGCCCCGAGGCTGCCAGAGCTCCAGGAACATTGGGACGATGCCCCAGGCTCAGGGTGGGGTTGTTGGGATGTGCTGTGCAGCAGCAGGAGCTGCCCTGGCTGATCCCTGTGGCTCCCTCGCCCCTGGGGCTGTTCCATGATCCATCAGCCCGGCCCTGCTGTCACAGAGGGGGTCGAGCATCCCAGCTGTGCCTCCCAGGAGCTCCACACCTCGTCCTTGTCCTGCCCAATCCTCATCCATCCAATTGGGGCTGGTTTGTTGTCCTCGGTGCTCCTTTGATGCATGAATTAAACGGGGCTGGGTGCTGTGAGAGCTCCCTGTGTGAAACCCCCCAGCCCAGGGGGCAGCAGCCTCTCCTCATTGAGGTCCTGCCCCAGCCTTTTTGTGCCTTCCAAACCACCCAGGTCCTGCAGTGCTGGAGGTGACAGCTCCCTCCGAAGGGGAATTTGGAGGCACAGAATTACCAGGGGGCTTCACGCCTTGCATTGTTAGTGCTTGTCAAATATTTATGAAAAAACAATCTGGGGATAATTAATTCAGCAGCAATGGCAAAGCCCTGGCTGAGATTTATGGGATGGATGCGATTGGAGCACGGACAGAGCTGTGCCAAGCCCAGGGAAGTGTATCATCAATAATAGATTTGTCAATAGATGAAAACATCAGCAGATAAACTAGCCTTGAGTGCCACCTGGCCAGCACATCCCTGCAGCCACCCATGGCCAGCGCCTGGCAAGCAGCTCCCAGTGCCACCTTTCCCTGCTGGCATCCTGGGGACTGTTGGAACTCAGTGCATCCCTCTGGGTGCCCAGAGCTGCCAGGACCCCGCCGGGGGGCTCGGAGACCCTGGCACACAGCCCAGAGCACCTCTGGGTTTGATTTTGACCCATGGAGCAAATTACCAGGTTTGTATGGGGACCTGAAAGTCACAGAAGTTTAAATAGTACAATAATAAAATGATCACAGGGTGAAAATGTAGATTTTAGGATTTTTGGTATGGGGTTGTGGGGACAAGATGGAGGAACTTGGGTGTGTCCAGCCTTTCTTCTTCTTCTTCTTGTTCTTCCATTTTCTGCAGTGATGCTGGCACTTTGGGATTGGTTTAGAATGGAAGTGCACTGTCTAACATGGGTGGTAGGTATTGGGAATTAAGTGTAAATATGTTATACAGTTTGTAGTATAAAAGGACAACACCGCCTCGGGGGTGGTCAGAGTGCCTGTGGCTGCCCTGCTGAGCAGATCTCGGCTGGGCAGAAAGAAAATTTTATAGATAAGAATTAATAAACAACCTCAAGAGCGAAAAGTGAAGAATCCAGACTCATTCTACAGCCACGCGGGCCGAAGCAGAGACATCCTGCACATCTCGGGGCATCATTTATCAACAGCAACCCGAGAGGGGACCACGTCCACCTCCAGAGCCATCTCAGAGCCACCCTGCACAGCAGGGACAAGGACCAGACACAGCCTCGGGGGCAGCCTGGCCGTCAGGAGCCCCAGCGCTGGCCGGGTGCCACCATCCCTCCCTTTGGTGTCCCCGCCCGTCCCCAGGGCAGCCGCGGCTCTCGATTCATGGCACAAAGGCGACCTTGAGCAGCTCGGTGCCCTTTCCCCGAATAGCTCCGTGCCCGCGGGGTCCCGCTGACCCCAGCGCCGCCGGCCGGGGCTGCGCACACTGAGCCCATTGACGGGGCAGAAAGGGGCCCTTGTTCCCTGCAGACACAACCGCAGGGCCCCGAGCAGCTGCGGCGACGCGGGGCCACCCGGGCCACCAGCGGCCCCGGGCCAGCAGCGCCCCGGTGGCTCCGGCGGGAGCCCCCCGTGTCCCCACGGCTGCAGCTGCACAGAGCCTGGGCAATGTCACCCCATCCCCAGTGAGGACAGGCCGCCCCACGGGGTTGGTTTTTGTTGTTGGGGTTTTTTTTCCCCTTTTCTTTGGCCCTGTTTAAACCTGCTCTGGACTGAACACCCAGGGGAGCACTGGCAGCTGCACCTGTGCCCCACCAGGCCGGGCCCGGCCCGCGACATTTCCAGCACCGGAGGGACTGATCAGAGACTGAGTGAGCTCAGCTGCAACCCAGGAATGGGGTTTTCTCAGTTTGTCATCTCTTTTGGAGCAGCAAGGGGTTTTGTTGTTTAATATTGTTTAGGTTTTATTGTTTAATAAAAAGGCTTTTTCCACTTTTCTCCAAGGAGGTATTTTCTCCCGGACCGGTTGCGGGGAGGGGCCGATTGGATCTGTTTTGGGGATTCTCTCCCAAATTTGCTCTGAACCAGGACTAATCCATTTCTTGGCTGTCACCTCCAGCACTGCAGGACCTGGGTGGTTTTGGGAGGCACAAAAAGGCTGGGGCAGGACCTCAATGAGGAGAGGCTGCTCCCCCTGGGCTGGGGGTTCACACAGGGAGCTCTCAATGGGGCACAGCACCCAACCCCAACCCGTGCAGGGCAGGGTGACAGTGCCCATGCCAGGGGACACCGGGCAGCACAGTGGGACACAGCTGCGATGGGGGATGGCCAAACCCAGCCCTGCAGCCTCTCCCCAGCGTTCCTGCTCTGAACATTCCCCATGTCCCTGTGCAGGGACAGTTCTGTGGGGCAGGAGATGCTGGAGCCGGCTCTGCCCCCTCTCCCCGTGGGCACTGAGGCTCCCTGGCCGGCCGGGGCGCTGGTGCTGGCTCAGCCTCATCCTCATCCATCTGCTCTCCTGTCACATCCCCGTCTCCCTGATTATTTTAATGAGGATAATGATTCACACCTGGGCAATTCAAACCCGCTAACAATAACAATTTTAATTAGTTTCCACTACAAATCTGAAACGTCGTCATTAACATTTAAAACGCTCGCGATTGGCAGCTCCGTGGAACGCCGGGGCCGGGTGGGAGCTGTGGGAGGGGTGGGCAGAGCTCCAGGGTGCAGGTGGGATGGGGAAGCTGCTGACTGCTGGGGTCAGGGCCACGGAGCCACACGCTGAGGGTGGCACTGAGCTGGCTCCTGCCAGCCCCCAGCCCTCCACACTGTGGGAGGGAACTGGATCCTCTTCAGTGGGCGTGGGCAGGGACCAGCACCTGGCGCTTGGTGGCACTTTGGTGGCATCTCGGCTGCTCGCTGGGAGCTGTGGCCTTTGGGGGCAGTGCAGGCAGGGGAGGGGACATCCATCACTCAGGCAGGGACACCTACCTGCCCCACGCCAGGCTCCAGGAGAAGGGATTGTGTCCCAGGGACTCAGCCTGCTGCCCCAAGGCTTTCTTGAACCCCAAAAGGCATTTTCTGCCCCCCAAAAAGCTTTGCTACAGACTCCCCACAGCAACCACAGCACTGGGGTCAGCCTGTCTCAGTCCCACACCCCCTAGGTGTCCTGATCCTAGTCCTCCCCCTGCCATCCCCGTGCCCAAACCATCCCCCTGCCCAAACCATCCCCCTGCCCAAACCATCCCTCTGTCCCAGCCATCCCTCTGTCCTGCCCATCCAGCTGTGCCTGAGGAGCCCTGAGAGGTGGGGAACACCCTGAGGGGGCTGGATGGGGGTGCAAACAGGATCCCCTCTCCCATGAGGTGTGAGACTGACGGACAGGAAGCCATGGTGCCCTGGAGACTGGGATTGGGAGCTCCTGGACACAAAGATTGGGAGCTCCTGGGCACAGGGATTGGGAGCTCCTTGGGGACGGGGATTGGGAGCTCCTGGGACAGGGATTGGGAGTTGCCAAGGTGTGGATTCAGTGGGAAGCCCTGGCTGGCACAGCCCATGTGAGATCACCATGCAGGGACACCCCAAGCTCCCTGGGCCATCCCTTATCCCAGGGCACCATCCCCAGGTACAGGGATGGGCTCTGGATGCCCGGAGCAGTGCCTGGGGCTGGGGGTGCTGCCACAGGGCCCTGCTGCTGTCACCCCACACACCCTGGGCTCCCTGGCATCCTCCTGCCTGCCCTCCCCACTCGAGCCAGGGCAGCTCCTCATTCCCAGGGCTGGGTTTTCCCCCTGGAGGCAGCCGTGGCTGCAGGCTTGGGCTGTGCCCTGCTCCAGGCACCACAGGAGCAGGGCAGAGCTCAGCAGCCACGGTGCCCAGGCCCAGCTGCTGCCGGGGGGTGCAGGGGGTGTCCCTGAGGGTCCCAGCTGGGCTCTGGATGAGCTGAGCCCTCCCAGCCTCTCCGGCAGCTCCACCCGCCCTTCCCTGGAGGAGGCTGGGGAAGGAGCAAGCCCGCAGTGCCCAGCTGGGCAGCCTGGCAGGGATCACAGCAGCCACTCAGGCTGGGGGATAACACCAGGCTGGGCTGGGGGTGGCACATGAGCATCACCCCCCAGGCTCCTCTCAGCAATGAGCAGCCAAGCTGGAGCTGTGGCTCAGGGCAGCAGGGACCCAGCAGCCCCCCGAGGATGGCCCAGAGAGGGGGGAGCTGGCACAGCTCCTGCCCAGGTGTGCTGTTGTCATGGGCTACAGGAGCTCGCTGGGTGTGGATGGAGATGGTGGTGACCCACAGCCCAGACAGAGACCCTGGGCTCACACTGGGGCTGTTTGAGGTCCTTGGAGCTCCTGCCTGGAGTTTGTCCAGGTGGATGCAGGTGGAGGGAGCTGCCTGATTCCTGCCCTGCTGAGAGCCTGGGGAGCACCAGGGCTGGAGCTGCTGCTCCTGTGCTTTCCCTTCCATATTTCCAGGGACACCTGGACTCTCCTGGAGCCTTGAAAGGCCCCAGGTTGGGAGTTCTGGCTGGGAAGGGGACAGGGACTGTGGGCAGCAGCCCAAGGTCACCAGGAGAGCCCCTGAGCCCTCAGCTCAGCCCCCACAGTGCTGGGGCAGGGCAGGTTGTGCTGGCAAACCCCAGTGCAACCCCATCCCAGAGCCAGAGCTGTCCCTCTGGGCAGGGCAGGCCTGGGGACCTTGCCTGCATCCTGTGGGCAGCGAGGCACTGACCTGAGTGTGGGCAGTGCCTGGCCAGGGTGACTCCTGCTGCCCCCCTTACCCTGCTGCCCTCTCCCCTTTGCCAGCTCCCCCAGACCCCATGCCCAGGACCAGGCAGGAGCAGCCCCCTGGAAGGTTCAGTCCCCCAAAACCCTCCTGAGTGCCCCCACAGGGGACCCCTGGGCAGCCTTGAGTGGCACTCAGGGCTTGAGACAGAGTGGTGCCATCACTGCTGAGAGCCCTGGGCTGTCCCTGCAGCCTGGGCCTGGCCTAAGCTGGGCTCAGCAGCTCCTGGGGGACAGAAAGGCTGAATGCAGATTGCAGCCACCTCCCCTCCCCTCCTTCCCCCAGCTCCACCGGCTGTTGTCTAAGTGTAAACAAGGTATTTAATATGCACAAGCACTCATTAGCATCTCCTGCTTCCAAGGCACCGTGTCTGCAGCTGGACTCACGGGACGTGTCACAGGAAATCTCTACACACAACTTTTAATTACAGACAAACGGGTGGGCACGGTGGCACTGCCAGCCCCTGTGGCACTGCCAGCCCTGCTCTGTGCCCCCTCTGGGGCAGCCCCTGGCCAGGATGGGGCTGGGGGGGTCCCAGGGTGGTGGGGACTGAGGGGACACTGGGGGTGGTGGCAGCAGGGACCTTCCAGCAGCAGAGAGGCAGTGCCAGCATCACTGGGTCACTGTGCCAAGGGGCCAAGTGTGGGAGCCCCAGCCCTGTTTTGGGATTTTGGAAGGATCTCAGGGGTGCCTGTGGCCCATGGCTGGGGGACAGTGAGCATTGAGGGAGGGCACCCTGAAGCTGGGCAGGGAACTTCATCCATGTCACCTCACGTGTCACTGCCTGTGACAGTGTTCACAGGGGTCTGAGGATGAGGGGAGAGACGAGGATCTGACTCCATGTTTCACAAGGCTTGATTTATTATTTTATGATATATATTATATTAAAACTATACTAAAAGAATAGAAGAAAGGATTTCATCAGAAGGCTGGCTAAGAATAGAATAGGAAGGAAAGATAACAAAGGTTTGTGGCTCGGACAGAGAGTCTGAGCCAGCTGACTGTGATTGGCCATTAATTAGAAACAACCCCATGAGCCCAATCCCAGATGCACCTGTTGCATTCCACAGCAGCAGATAACCATTGGTTACCTTGTGTTCCTGAGGCCTCTCAGCTTCTCAGGAGAAAAAATCCCAAGGAAAGGATTTTCCATAAAAGATGTCTGTGCCACCCTGCCAAGAGCCCAGGCATTCCTGACCCCCTCTGTGACTCCTCAAGGTCCTGTGGCTCATCATGACCAAGGGACAAGGTGAAACCCAGCCCTTTGGGTCACAGGAAGGATCCAGGATGGGCCCTGCTGTTCCCAGCATGCCAGGAGAGGCAGCTGGGTGGGCCTGATGGGCAGGCAGATGGTTATTGTTATCCATTGTTGCCCAAAATCCCAGGTGCTGGCCCAAACCCGACCCTCCAGCAGCCCAGTGCTTCTCCAGAGCCTGGAGCTGCCCATCTGTGGTGGGAAGCACAACCAGGCCCTGCTGGAGGAGCAGGAGCTGGGAAATCCACATCCCCTCATGGTGGGGTCAGCCCTGGGCTGCTCCAGCCTGAAACACAGCCAGGAATGGGGAATGTCCAGGGAGCAGGGGGATGCACCGTGCACACCCTGCACACGCAGCTGGAGCCAGCACAGAAACCCCTCTGAGCCCCTGGCAGAGCAGAGCCTGGCCCAGGACACGGGCAGAGGTGCCCAACGCCTCCCATGGCACAAGGAAACCATGGGAGCTCCAGGCCTGGCTCCTACCCTGGGCTGCTGCAGGAAGAGCTGCTGCTCCCTCCTGAGCTCAGCAGGCACTGCCTGCTCAGACAGACACTTCTGGGAGCTGATCTGGGGCAGATTTTCTTTCAAAAGCAACTCACTGCCAATGATTTCTCACTGGCTTTCCCTGGGGAGCACTCGTGAGGAGAGGGAGGGAGGGTGGGGAGGGGACACAGGCACCTCACACACACCTTGGGATGCTCTGGGGCACAGCAAACAGCTGGAACTGTGACCACACAAACCTTGGGATGCTCTAGGGCACAGCAAACTGCTGGAACTGTGACCACACACATCTTGGGATGCTCTGGGGGCTGTGGGGCACAGGAAACTGCTGGAATTGTGACCACACCTGCCCCAGACTGCAGTTCCCAGGTGGCTGCACCCCTGGGGAGGGATTTATCCTCCTGGAATGTCCCATCCTGAGAAGCTTTGAGCAAAAGCCGTTTGTTGGGGTTCAGTTGAGAGCATCCAAAGAAGGGGCAATGAGGCTGGAGAGGGGCTGGGAACACAAACCCTGTGAGGAAGCCCTGAGGGAGCTGGGGGTGCTCAGCCTGGAGAAGAGGAGACTCAGGGCTGCCCTCATCACTCTCACAGCTCCTGAAAGGTGCCTGTGCTCAGCTGGGGCTGGACTCTGTCTCCAGCAGCACTGACACAACCAGAGCACACAGCCTCGAGCTGCACCAAGGGAAATTCAGGTTGGATATTATGAGAATTTTTTTCATTGAAAGGGTGATAAAGTTCTGGAATGGCTGCCCAGGGAGGTGGTGGAGTCCCCATCCCTGGGTGTGTTTAACAAAGCCTGGATGTGGTACTGGGTGCCAGGGTTGATTTGAGCTGTTGGGGCTGGGTTGGACTCAATGACCTTGGAGGTCTCCTCCAGCCTGGTCATTCTGTGAGTTCTGTAGTTCTGTGAACCTGCAGCATGGGAATGTCCCTCCTGGGCTGGGCAGCAGGCAGGAAGCAGCAGCTCCTCAGGAGCTGGGGAGATGCTCTGCTCAATGCCATCAGCTTCCCATCCCAGCTGATGCAGGCTGGGAGCTGTGTGGGGTTTCAGGCTCATTCTCAGGGAGTTTGGGCACCTCCAGGGCACAGGAACACCCTGCAGGAAGAGCTGGCTCCATCACATCTCTGTGGTCTGTGGGGCAGCTGTGGCTTCCCTTGTTCCCTTGGAGCGGCCCAAGGAAGCTGGGCTGGATTTCAGGGGTAGCTGTGACTTCCCTTGAAAAGAGAGAGACCAAAACCATGGGGCTGGGCTGGATTTTGGGGCCCACACCCCTGTGAGAGCCCAGACACCCCCTGAGCTGCCAGGCCAGGAGGGAATCACAGCAATTGCCCGTGTCACACCCTAAAGCCCCACATCAGCCCACCTGGGACAGTTCCAGCCGGCCCCGTGCCCAGCCCAGGCCTCGGGGGACATTCCCTGCTCCTGCTGCTGCTCCTCATCCCCCGCAGCTCCTCCTGGGCGGGCCGAGCGAGCGCTGCTGTGCTGCATCCTCCCCTGGGAGCAGCCAGGCGGGCTCTGCAGCCCGGGGTCACTGCAGGTGACACGCAGGTGACGCGTGGCCATGTGTCCTCTCCTGCTGACGCATCCCGGGTCCCCTCCCTCGGCCAGCAGAGCTGGGGTGGGTGCTGCAATCAGCAGAGATGCCGATAAGGGATCCCGCCCATCCTCCTGCTCCGGCTGCTGCCCCTCCATCCCCACGGATCCTCGGTGCCAGGCACAGCCCCAAAGCCCCCAGTAACCCCCCAAACCTCCAATAAACCCCCAAAGCCTCTCCAATAACGCCCCAAAGCCCCCAGTAACCCCCCAATAACCCCCAATAACCCCCCAAAGCCCCCAATAACCCCCCAAGGCCCCAGCTGGGCTGGGCAGGGCTGGCAGGGAGCAGAACTGTGACCGTGTTCACAGGGGTCTGAGGATGAGGGAAGAGATGAGGATCTGACTCCATGTTTCACAAAGCTTGATTTATTATTTTGTGATATATATTATATTAAAACTATACTAAAAGAATAGAAGAAAGGATTTCATCAGAAGGCTGGCTAAGAATAGAAAAAGAAAGAATGATAACAAAGGTTTGTGTCTTGGACAGAGAGTCTGAGCCAGCTGGGCTGTGATTGGCCATTAATTAGAAACAACCCCATGAGCCCAATCCCAGATGCACCTGTTGCATTCCACAGCAGCAGATAACCATTGGTTACCTTGTGTTCCTGAGGCCTCTCAGCTTCTCAGGAGGAAAAATCCCAAGGAAAGGATTTTTCATAACAGATGTCTGTGACACAGAAGGAGCAGCCTGGGATGCCCCGTGCCCTCCCAGAGGGCTGTGCACAGGCTGTGGCACCGGGATTTCTGTAAAACCTGGGAATTGTGCCCTTCTATGGGCTGGGAGTGCCACTGCTGCCACCCCTCTGCAAGGGGACACGGTGCCCATCCCTGGGGACATGATCCCCATCCCTGGGGACACAGTGCCCATCCCTGGGAAAAGGCAGTGAGGGGACAGAGGTCCCTGGCAGGTTTGGGATTGGGATTGGGAGGTGGGGATGGCTCTGGCAGGTTTGGGATTGGAGGTGGGGATGGCTTTGGCAGGTTTGGGATTGGGATTGGAAGTGGGGATGGCTCTGGCAGGTTTGGGATTGGAGGTGGGGATGGCTCTGGCAGGTTTGGGATTGGGATTGGAGGTGGGGATGGCTCTGGCAGCTTTGGGAGCAGCACAGATGGATTTGGGCTGTCCTGGCAGGGAGGAAAGGCAGAGCCAAGCTGGGAAAGCTTTCCCAGAGATGCTGCACTGGGGAGACTGTCAGGATTTCCCCCTGGAATGGGGAATTGCAGAGGGAGGGCCGGGAGGAGGGTCTCAGGCGGGGCAGGGGTGACAGGGAGTGCTCCGTGGTGCTCCCCATGGCAACTGCCGGGCTGGCAGGAGGATTGAGGGAATGGCTCTGGCTGTGCTGAGCCTAAACCACTGCCTGAGGGGCTGCGAGCACCCATGGGTGTCCCTGTGCCTTCCATGGGTGTCCCTGTGCCTCTGTGGGTGTCCCTGTGCCTTCCATGGGTGTCCCTGTGCCTTCCATGGGTGTCCCTGTGTTTCCATGGGTGTCCCTGTGCCTTCCATGGGTGTCCCTGTCCCTCGATGGGTGTCCCTGTGTTTCCATGGGTGTCCCTGTCCCTCCATGGGTGTCCCTGTCCCTCCATGGGTGTCCCTGTCCCTCTGTAAGTGTCCCTGTGCCCCCATGGGTGTCCCTGTCCCTCTGTGGGTGTCCCTGTGCCTCCCTGTGCCTTCCACCAGTGCCTGGAGGGGCATCCAGCTGCTGCCTGTCCAACATCTGCCCTGGCAGCAGAGACAGCACTGCTCTGGGCTCACAAACCTCCCAGAACCCACCAGCTGGGCACCCCCAGCACCAAACCTGCCCGAGGGCACCCCCAGCACCAAACCTGCCCGAGGGCACCCCCAGCACCAAACCTGCCCATGGGCACCCCCAGCACCAAACCTGCCCGAGGGCACCCCCAGCACCAAACCTGCCCGAGGGCACCCCCAGCACCAAGCCCAGCCACAGGACACCCCCCTGGCCCCAGGGGAGCCCCTGCCCTGCTGGGGCTGAGCCTCCTGCTCCATGGACCCTTCCTTGGCCTCCTGGCCAGCGCTGGGGTCCTGCTGGGCCCAGTGGGCTCCTCGAGGGCAGTCTCCTCCTCACCCTGGGGAGGTGTTTTGGGGTCTCCCTGCTGCCCCCAGCACTCAGGGGTCTCCATGCCAGGTTCGGTGGGAGCATGCAGAGGCCAGCCCATCACATGGAGCCCAGGCAGGGCAGAGGTGTCTGTGCCAGGCAGGGAGAGCCTCCCTGGCCCCACGTCACCGCCAGGGTGCCCTGGATTCCTCCCCGAGGCACGAGCCGGTGACCTCAGCCATAAACAAAGGAGTGCAATCAAACCAGGCCAAGATAGATGCCTGCTTTAGAGGCTTTTTAAAAGCTTTTGACTCATTCTGGCAGGCTGGACTAACCTTAAATTGCCGTGTGATGGAACTGGGGGGGAAATCTTCTGGCACCAGCAATGCTGCACACGGATCCATGGAGAGAGGATAAAAATAACCAGTGTGGAGAGGGCCCTGGGGCTGCCAGGAGGGGCTGCACCCCAGATTTAACCCCTGCACCCCAGTGCTGCAGCCAGGAGGGATCAGCAGCGTGGGCCTGGGGGCTGGCAGCTTTCCCTTATAGGATTTTCTGGTGGGAATAGGCTTGGCTGGGATCCCAGACCTCTGCATGGCCCCTGGGAGTCACGGCAGACTGGCTTAGGAAATGGACCTGGGGTGAATGTCCTGCTCAGAAAGGGAGGGGGAATGTCCCCAAATGGATCTGGGATGTCCCAAAGAGCTGCAGGAGGCAGCTGAAGGCATCCTCTGCCCGTGCCCACGGGGTCTGGCTGGGAGAGAGGGGCTGGGTGTGGGAAAGGCAGCTGGGAACCCCAGGCAGGAGCCAGCCCGGGCTGAGGGGGCTGTGTGGGGCAGCATTTGGGGTTTTCCTGTCTGTCCCCTCCTCCCTGCCTCAGGGGCAGGGACCTGCTCGATGCTGCAGCCCCAGGGCACAAACCCGTGTGACCCCCCTGCCCTTGGCACCCGGGAGGACATTCCTGCATCCAGGGGGATGGGCTGGCAGCTGGCACCGAGGGGGCACTGAGGGGGCACAGCTCTTCCCTGGCACCCCAGGAGCACCCCCACATTCCTGCACCCAGGGAGATGGGCTGGCAGCTGGCAGCTGGCACTGAGGGGGCACAGCTCTTGCCCAGCGCTCGCTGGGCACACAGGAGCAGGCTGGAGGCACCACCCTGGCACCGTGTGGGGACAGGGGGCAGGCAGAGCCCGGTGCCAGCCCGCTCCTCCTGCCTCAGCACAGAGCATCTGTGCCATCAGCCACTGCAGCTCCCATCGGGGAGGGTTTGAAGCAGCTCCTAATGCATTTCTAATTCCTGCTCACCGCCAGAGCCTGTTGGAGCTGCTCCCCCAGCCCTGCTGCAGTGATCTCACAGCAGCAGCTCAGCGTGGAGCCCTGGGCTGTGCCTGGAAAGCCTTCCCACAGCCCCTGCCCCACGGAGAGGGAGCTCTCACCACAGCAGCTCCCACCACGGCTGCTCCCTGCCTGTCCCTGTCCCTGCCCCTGTCCCTGTCCCCATCCCTGCCCCTGTCCCCATCCCCGTCCCCATCCCCATCCCCATCCCCATCCCTATCCCTATCCCTATCCTTGTCCCTGTCCCCATCGCTGTCCCCATCCCTGTCCCCATCCCTATCCCCATCCCCATCCCTATCCCTGCCCCTGTCCCCGTCCCTGCCCCTGTCCCCATCCCTGTCCCCATCCCCATCTCCATCCCTGCCCCTGTCGCTATCCCTGCCCCTGTCCCCATCCCTGTCCCTATCCCCATCCCTATCCCTGCCCCTGTCCCTATCCCTGCCCCTGTCCCCATCCCCATCCCTATCCCTATCCCTGTCCCTATCCCATCCCTATCCCGATCCCTACCCCTATCCCTATCCCCATCCCTATCCCTATCCCCATCCCTGCCCCTGTCCCCATCCCTGTCCCTCTCCCTGCATCTCCTGGCCCTGGCTGGGATGAGATTCTGGTCACTGTCAGGCTCTGGTGGCATCACTGGACAGGTGTCCTTGTGCTTTCATCCACAGGCCTGGGAGATGAGGCAAGGCTTTGCAGGATGAACCCTGCAACCCATCCCCAACCCCAGAGTCCCTGAGAGACCTTTTGGAGGTGACAAAAAGTCCTGGATGGAGAGGACAGGTGAAGTCCCACCTCTGCTGGAGGCTGTGGGTGACGGGGATGGATCCCAGCCCTTTTCCCTCCCGTTCCGGCGGTGGAAGGAGCATCCCCGGCATCCCAGCCTCCGGCACCGGGGGAAGGGCTCGGTGGGAAGCGCCCTCTGCTCTGTCATTAGCGCTAATGGCTCTGTCGCTGGGGATGCTCCAAGAGCCGCGGCTCCAATTGCACGGCAAACCCGCCCTGCCCCTCCCCGCTGCCCCGGCACGGACACAGAGGCTCCTCCTGGGACCCCGCGGGGCAGCCAGGGCCGCTCGCACAGCAAAGGAACCGGCAGGGAGGGCGTGCATAAAGAGGGACAGGGATGGGGATGGGCATGGGGATGGGGACAGGGATGGGGATGGGGACAGGGGCAGGGATGGGGATGGGGACGGGGATGGGGATGGGGATGGGGATGGGGACAGGGATGGGGATGGGGACAGGGGCAGGGATGGGGATGGGGATGGGGACGGGGATGGGGATGGGGGCAGGGATGGGGATGGGGATGGGGACAGGGACAGTGGTCACAGGGACAGGGATGGAGACAGGGACAGGGATGGGGACAGGGACGGGGTTGGGGCAGGGATAGGGACAGAGATGGGGACAGGGAACAGAGAGAGGGACAGGGACAGGGACAGTGGTCACAGGGACAGGGATAGAGATGGGGACAGGGATGGGGACAGGGACTAGGATGGGCCAGGGCCAGGGACAGGGATGTGGACAGGGATGGGGACAGGGACTAGGATGGGCCAGGGCCAGGGACAGGGATGTGGACAGGGATGGGGATGGAACAGGGATAAGGACAGGGACAGGGATGGGGACAGGGACAGGGATGGGGGTAGGGATAAAGACAAGGACAGAGCTAGAGACAGGGACAGAGCTAGGGACAGGGACAGGGACAGGACACAGCCCGACAGCCCTCGGGGAGCAGGAGCTGGCAGGTGGGGGCGCAGAGCACACCCTGCACCCCAGGGATGGGGTGGCACCCTGCCCACCTGGCACCTGCAGCTCCATTTGCATTTCAGGGATTCACGGGAAATGAGAGGGGATTTTTTAATATTTTTTTTTCCCCCTTAGTAAGCACGGAGTTGATGTGAGTTGAAAATTGACTCGATAAATATTTCAGGCGCTGTTTTAACGGCGTGTGCGGGCTTCCACGGCTCTGAGGGGAGCAGCTTCAGCCAGGCAGGCACTGAATCGCCCTGGCCAGAGCGCAGCACGGCCCGAGCTATGACACTGCCCCCAGGGGAGCTGCTCCAGCGGGATAAAACCGCTTGCCCTGGGAGCTGGGCGGGCTGGGATCTGCACCACAGGCGCTGGGCAGGATGCTGAGCACGGGGCAATGCACGGCGGGATCTGCGCTCCCTGGGAAGCCTCATGCGGGTGAGGGCTCCGCGGGAAGGTTTGGGAGGATGAGGAGCCCCGGGTGCTGCTGTGGGTGCTGCGGATCCAGGGTCCAGCCCTGCCTGGTGCTCGCTGGCGCTGCAGGATGAGCTGGAGGCTGCAAAGCCCCGGGGAATCCTCCTCCTCCTCCTCCTCCTCATCCTCCTCCTCCTCCTCCTCCTCCTCCTCCCGTCTGCCGGGGAGAGGGAGGCGATTCCCGCTTGCAGAGCCCTCCCCATGCTCCGAAATGGCCCCACGGGCACCCTGCCAGGCAGGGCTGCGTCCTGCAGCGGTTCTGCAGCTGCCGGCAGCGCTGCCGTGCCCAGCCCGGCCGGGCACAGCCTGGGCACCCTGCGGGCCCCTGTGCCCCCTCCCTGCCCGTCCTCGCAGAGCCCAGCAGAGCTGGAAACGCTCGCAGCCAGCCAGACGAGTGGAAACCACTGCTCTGCATTTGGAAATTAAACGGGAGCTTTAAATATCGCTGGAGCCGATTGGCGGCGCGGGCAGGAGCCCAGCGCGGCCCTTGCCAAGGGCTGCCCGGCACGGGAGGGCTCAGCCACAGCGTCCCCAGCGCTGCTGCCCTCGGCCACTGCCCCCCGTGTGCCCCTGAGCCTGCCTGGTGCCATTGGGGGTGGCCCTGGTGACAACAGTGGGGACCTGGTGACAGCGAGATGGACCCAGTGCCAGTGGGGGTGGCCCTGGTGCCATTGGGGGTGGCTCTGGTGCCATTGGGGTGGCACTGGTGCCATTAGGAGTGGCCCTGGTGCCATTGGGGGTGGCACTGGTGCCATTGGGGTGGCCCTGATGCCATTGGGGTGGCTCTGGTGCCATTGGGGGTGGCCCTGGTGACAGTGGGGTGGCCCTGGTTCCATTGGGAGTGGCCCTGGTGCCATTGGGGGTGACCATGGTGCCATTGGGGGTGGCGCTGTTGCCATTGGGCGTGGCCCTGGAGCCATTGGGCATGGCCCTGGTGACAGTGGGGTGGCCCTGGTGCCATTTGGGGTGGCTCTGGTGCTATTGTGGTGGCCCTGGTGCCATTGGGGGTGGCCCTGGTGCCATTGGGGGTGACCCTGGTGCCATTGGGGGTGGCCCTGATGCCATTGGGGGTGACCCTGGTGCCATTGGGGGTGACCCCGGTTCCATTGGGGATGGCCCTGGAGCCATTGGGGGTGGCGCTGCTCCCTGGGTGTCCCCGCTCCGGGGGCAGGGAGCCGTGCTGCAGGATTAGAGCAGTTTGCTGTGGGATTAGAGCACTGTGCAGCCCTGGCAGGGTGCAGGAGCCCCGCTCTGCCTCGCTGAGCTCGCCGGGATTAAGGTTTTGTTTCAAGGGATTAGGGCGATTAGCGCGGGGAGTGCTGTGGGATGCGGGGCTGCTCCGTGCAGAAACTGAGCCAGAAGTGGAGCTGGGGGGCTTGGAGAGCTCCAGAGACACCCCAAAATTGTGTTCCCATCTCTCTGCAGGCTGCTGGTCCCTCGTGGGTCCATGCCCAGGGTGTCAGGGCCATGCACAGAGCTGCAGAAAACAACTGCACCCAGTCCCTGGTGGGATCCAGCCCCCTTGGAAGGATCCAGCCCCCTCAGTGGGATCCAGCCCCCACAGTGGGATCCATCCCTCTCAATGGGATCTATCCTTCCCAGTGGGATCCATCCCTCTCAGTGGGATCCATCCCTCTCAGTGGGATCCATTCCTCTCAGTGGGATCCATCCTTCCCAGTGGGATCCAGCCTTCTCAGTGGGATCCATCCCCCTCAGTGGGATCCATCCCCCTCAATGGGATCCATTCCTCTCAGTGGGATCCATCCTTCCCAGTGGGATCCAGCCTTCTCAGTGGGATCCATCCCCCTCAGTGGGATCCATCCCCCTCAATGGGATCCATCCCCCTCAATGGGATCCATCCCTCTCAGTGGGATCCAGCCCCCTCAGTGGGATCCATCCCCCTCAGTGGGATTCATTCCTCTCAGTGGGATCCAGCCCCCCACAGTGGGATCCATCCCTCTCAGTGGGATCCATCCCTCTCAGTGGGATCCAGCCCCCTCAGTGGGATCCATCCCCCTCAGTGGGATCCATCCCTCTCAGTGGGATCCAGCCCCCTCAGTGGGATCCATCCCCCTCAGTGGGATCCATCCCTCTCAATGGGATCCATCCCCCTCAGTGGGATCCATCCCTCTCAGTGGGATCCAGCCCCCCTCAGTGGGATCCAGCCCCCTCAGTGGGATCCATCCCTCTCAGTGGGATCCAGCCCCCTCAGTGGGATCCAGCCCCCTCAGTGGGATCCAGCCCCCTTGGAAGGATCCAGCCCCCTTGGAAGGACCCAGTCCCCTCAGGGGGATGCAAACCCACCTCCTCCAGTGCCAACTGAGCCCAAGCCTGGCCTGACTCTACCTTCCTCATCCTCACAACTCAGCCTTTCCCCCACTCCTGCACATCCTTGGCCACAGACAATGGCAGAGAGCAGGGGCAACATGTGGGAAGATCATGGGGAAAAGGGAAATGTGGAAGAAGTCCCCCCAGGCAGCAGAGACCTCTCATTTGTGACACACAGACCAGCATCTCCTGGCTCTGTGCCCCTCTGTGCCCCTCCCAACACCACTCTGGGGGGACAGGAGGTGCCAGCACAGCAGCTCCTGGCTGGTCCCAGGGGCTGTCCTGATAGTCCCCAAGTGTCCCCAGGGCCCCCAGCTCCCTCTCTGGGGTAGGAACTGCTGGAGCTCAGCTGGGAGCAGGAGCAAGGGAACAGCCCCGACCTCTGCAGTGCAGGAGTGAAGCTAAAACTGCCAATCCCACCCAAGGTTAGAGCCTGGAATTGCCAAGAACCAGGAACTGGAATTGCCAGGGACCAGGAACTGGAACAGTCCAGGGACCAGGAACTGGAATTGCCAGGGACCAGGAACTGGAATTGCCAAGAACCAGGAACTGGAATTGCCAAGGACCAGCAGCTGGAATTGCCAGGGACCAGGAACTGGAACAGTCCAGGGACCAGGAACTGGAACAGTCCAGGGACCAGCAGCTGGAATTGCCAAGGACCAGGAGCTGGAATTGCCCAGGACCAGCAGCTGGAATTGCCCAGGACCAGCAGCTGGAGCCCTCAGCCCTGGTGTCTGGTTGCTGCAGAGCTGGGGCGCTGGCAGCAGCCCTGCAGGGTGGTGGCAGTGCCAGGGGCACGTGCCAGGCTCCCAGATGCCAGTGCTCATGCCATTTATGTGCTTTCCCCGTGGTGCTGCAGCCCAGCCCCTGACTTGAGGCAGCCACGAGGAGCTGGATCAGAGGAACCAGAAATGGAGCCAGGGGGTGGTGCAGGGGTCCCTCACCCTGCAGCTCCTCATGGCTGAGGCTCCCTGGCCCAAGCTGCAGAGCTCGGGGGCCTGCAGGGAGGGGAGCAGCCCCCAGGCCTCTGCTCTGAGATCCCAAAGTCTCATCTGTCCTGATCAGCTGGGATGGACACAGAGCCCTTTGCTCAGATCCCTGTGCTCCCCCCTCAGACCCACAGCTGACCCTGCCTGGTGGTGACACCATGGAATCATGGAATGGTTTGGGTTGGAAGGGGACTTAAACCTCATCCCACCCCTGCCATGGCAGGGACACCTCCCACTGTCCCAGGCTGCTCCAGCCCCAATGTCCAACCTGGCCTTGGGCACTGCCAGGGATCCAGGGGCAGCCCCAGCTGCTCTGAGCACCTGTGCCAGGGCCTGCCCACCCTGCCAGGGAGGAATTGTATCCCAATATCTCACAGACTCACAGAATTACACAATCACAGACTCACAGAATCACAAAATGATGAGGTTGGAAGAGACCTCTAAGATCACTGAGTCCAACCTATGCCCTCACACCTCACCCAGACTCCAGCACCCAGTGCCATGTCCAGGCTTTTTATTAACACACCCAGAGATGGTGATTCCACCACCTCCCTGGGGAGAGCATTCCAGTACTTTATTATTCTTTCTGTGAATTTTTTTTCCTAATTTCCAACCTATCCCTTCCCTGACGTAGCTGGAGACTGTGTCCTCTGGTTCTGTCAGTGCTGCCTGGTGGAAGAGACCAACCCCACCTGTCTGTAACCTCCTTTCAGGAAGGTGTAGAGAGCAATATCCCATCTAAAGCCCCTCTCTGTCCCTTTGAAGCCATTCCCTGTGTCCTGCCAGCCATTCCATGGGTGCACCCGGGGGCAGTGCCCCCCCAGCCCCCCTGTGCCACCCCAGGCATCTGCAGAGGGGGAATTTGCATCCAGGGACATTTTCTTCACCAAGGAAATGTGCAAATGCTGCTTTGGGCATGGCCACACTCAGACCTTCAGAACCCTGGGACATCAGGTCTCTCCTGGCCCTGTGCTGTGCCTGGTCCTGCTGAGTGCCACCCCCTGGGACAGGAGCAGCTCTGGGGCTGGCAGGGAGGGGATTTGCAGCTCTGGGGTTGAGCTGGGGATGGCAGCAGAGGGAGGGTGAGGGGGTTGGATTAGGGGGTGAGCAGGGCTGGATCCCATCCTCTCCCCTCCTCCAGCCTGTGAGGAGAGCTGGGTTTGAAATCCTTCTCCCCTGCTCGCTCCCTCTGAGCTGGCACCGTGCTGGAAGGGATTGATGTGGAGGAGACACAAATGAGTGACTCACACACACTTGGGGAGGATAAAAATACCCAGGCTCATGTGTCCCACCCGTGTGGGGTGGCTGGGATGCTGCAGGTGCCATCCCTGCTCCCCAGCCATGCCAGGACAAACCCACAGGGGGCTCAGTGGCTGCTGCCCTGCTGCTCCTGCCCCAGCAGCTCCAGCCAGGAGTGACAGGAGTGACAAAGATCAGGGGCCACGTGCCCTGGGGATCAGGTGGCCTCTGTGTCCTTCAGCAGGCAGAGGGTGACACAGCCCTGCAATAAACCTGGTGCCAGCACCTGGGGAGCACCAGGGCCAGCAGCTCGGGCTGGCAGCAGCAGTGTGGGCACTCAGGGTGCACCCAAGGGTGCCCACAGGGCAGGATTTGGTCTCCTCTGGCCTCGGCAGGGGTGGCACAGCCTTTTTGGGCACTGCCAGCAAGGTGTGCCCAGCTTTCAGTGCCTCTCCTGAGTGTGCCACGTGCAAGGGTCAGGCAGAATTCCCCATGCTTCCCTCACTTCCCTGTTCCTGGGGGGAGGAAGGAGGTTTGAAAGCAGGGATTTTACTTCCTGTCCATTGCCTTTTGCAGTGCCATTTCTGAAAATCGGACACTTTGCAGTGTTTTCCCTGCTCTTTGGATGCTCTCTGACACAAGAATGCCCTGTTGGAGAGGGCACATGGTGCCAGGAGCAGCCAGGGATGATCCAAGCCCATCCCTGCTCAGTTCCTGCAGGGCTGATGGGTGACAGGAGTGGTTGATGGGGATGCTGGTGACAGGGCTGGGAGGGGACATCACCCAAATGTCCCTGGAGGCTGGCATGGCAGTGCCACACAGCAGGGGCACACAGGACACAGAGGGCACAGAGGGCTGTGCTTTGTGCAGGGAACCTGCAATCCCTGCAGGGGCAGTGATCAGTGATGGGATGTGGGAATCACACCAGGAATGGTGAGAAAAAGGGAAAAACTGGAAGAAAAGCCCATGGGTGAAGGTTTCCAGCACTCAGCCTGAGGGTGTGGTGGGGCCTGAGCCTCTGCTTCCTTCCCCTGCTGCCTGTGCCAGGAGCCACAGGTGTCCCTTGGGCACAGGGGCACAGATCCAGCTCCTGATGGCGTCCCTGGCTCAGGGCAGGGGAATGGGGCAGTGGGGATGTGGGGAGGGGTCTGGCTGTGCCCAGCCTCATCTGCCACCTCCTGGGCATTCCATGGTGATTTCCCACCTCGCTTTGCCCAGGAAGGAGCAGGAAGCTCTGCTGGTGTGTGGGTGAGCTCTCAGCACCTCGGGCCCTGCAGGTGCCCACCCAGGGGTGCTTTGTGAGCCACTCAGAGGGTTTGGGGCAGAGGGCAGTGCGCAGGCCTGCGGTGGCACACTGATGGGAGCACCCCAAAGGGACGGGGCCCCGCTGAGCCCCCTGAGCTGTGCCAGCGCTGCAGAAGGTCCCTGCCGTCACCTGGCAGCTCGGAGAGCACGTTCCTGGCATTTCGCTGGAAGCTGAGGCGCAGGAGCCGGGCTCTGGCAGCGATCCCAGCACTCTGCGCTTTCCTGGCAGCGGGGTGGGAGCTGCCACGGCTGGGCGGGGGCTGCCTGGGGAGGGGGAGGAGGAGGAGGAGGAGGAGGAGGAGGATGCTCCTGCCGGGATGCAGCCCCGGGAGCCGGCTGGCGTGGGAGGGGGTGGGAAGGCAGTGAGGGCGGAAAGCAGGGTGGGAAAGCGAGGCAGAATTCCCGAGGGAGCGAGGGAGGGTGAGTTGGGAGCCCCGCTGCAGCCCCACCTCGGGCAGATGCAAATCCTGCGCCCTCCGCTCTGCCGGGGCACCCGGGGGCTCCTCTGCTCCCGAGGGGAGCTCTGTCACCTTCTGTGCCCTGTGACAGCAAGGGGAGCTCTGTCACCCTCTGCCCCTGTAACAGAGAGAGCAGCTCTGTCACCCTCAGCTCCCCAAACGGCGAGGGGAGCTCTGTCACCCTCTGTGCCCTGTGAGGGCAGCTCTGTCACCCTCTCTGCCCCTGTGCCAGCATACAGGGGGTGCTGCTCACCCCCACCACAGGGCCTTGCCCGGGGGCACCGAGGGGACCCCACTGCGGAGGGGATCCTGGCATTCTGTGTCCCCTGTGCTGGGGTTATACTGTGTCCCCACTGCTGCCCTGGTTATACTGGGACAACTGGGCAGTGGCTGACACAGCGTTGGACTGGAGGAATTTTCCTGCAGTTAAAATATCCAATAGAAAAGGAGCATTTTAAGGCAGGATTAGTTCCTGGAGGGGGATCTGACCCCCTGGCACTGTGCAAAGGGGGCAGCACTAAGGGGACAGGGCCCCCTGGGCTGGCAGGACACACACCAGGACACAGGGACACCCCCAGGGGGTTGCACCCTGCCCAGGGCATTGGGAGCACCTGGAGGGGCAGAGCCCCCATCCCCACCTGCACAGGCATGGAATCCCAGGTGGTTTGGGAGGAGCCTCACAGATCATTTCCATGCCAGGGCTGCCCTGGGCAGGTGATCCTGCCATGCTGACTCACGGCAATGCAGACATGAGTCAGTTGGGAGAAAAAACCACTCCTGCTCCCTGTTCCCTTTTCCCTTTGCAGGATCCCTTCCTCCCTGGGTGTCTCCCTGAGCTCTCTGCTCCACAGCCTCCCCTTGGCCAGGGGAACAGCTCCCAGAGCAGGGATGGAGTTGGGCTGTTGATTCCTTAGGGAAATGGGAATTCCCTGCACATGGCAGCATTTATTTTCCTCGGGGCTCCACCAGTACCAACGCCCCCTGACTGTTCCTGTTCCTTCCCTACACATTTATCTGTCTTTCACAGGAATTTCAGCCCACCTTGGGCTTCCTCAGCCCCCAGCAGCAGCTCTCCCCTTCCCTCAGGTTTGCAGGGATGCTAAACCTCACTTCCTACTGCTCCTGCATATTTCTTCTCCAAAGCCCAGGCTGGGTTTGGCAGGAGCAGCCAGCACTGCCTGTTCCCAGCTCCAGCTCTCAGCTGGGGGATGAAATAGGGATGCTTGGATCAGCCTGGGCTGAAGGCTGCTGGCTCCTCATCACTATTTACTGCCCTGCCAGGCTCCCGTGTCAGCTGCAGATATCAGCAGAGAAATTGGGGATTTATTTCCAGCCACTGCTGAAAGGTGGCCCAGCCAGGGCTCCACATCCACTGGCGAGATCCCCATCAGGAGCATCCCGGGCTGGATTCAGGAGTGGAGGGGACCTGCCACGAGCTGCCTGGCCCTGTGGGCTGAGCTGGCTGCCTGTGGGGCTGGAAATGCCCCCTGGCATTGGACGCCCCCAGGGCTGTTTGTCCTGCTCCAGCAGCGGCACAACCAGTCCGGCAGCACCGGGAGGGTGGAGCAGGGAGCAGGGACAGGAAACTGCCCTGAATGAGCCCACTGGGTGAATCAGAGCCTCTCCTAACCCCGGCTATTCAGCCCGGGCTGCTGGAACAAACATGCCAAAGGAACAGCTCAGGACCTGCTGTGTGGCACCCACTGATCACAGGCACCCTGATCCCAGGAAGGATCCTGGTGGGAAGCACCTCACCTGCCCCCTGCCCCTGGGAAAACCTGCACACAGCCAGGACAGACCTCTCCAGGCTGCCCAGGCTTGAGCTGTGCCCCAGAAGGAGCCAGGCTGGTCCCCACCGTGCCACACTTCAGGATGGTGGCTGCTGGAAGAAGGGAAAACGTAATCCTGCTTTTTTTCCCTCATGTCCATTATAGCCGACATGAGGCAGCAAGAAGAGTGGATGACTCAGTGCTGTGCAATGCAGCTCCTCTGCAGCAGCTTCCTGTGCCCTGAGCATTGCCACGGCCTCAGGGTCCTGCCTCGGTTTTCTCCCTTTGGATGAATTCCTCCTCAGTGGGAAATGCAGGATCCTCCTGGCTGGGATTGCCCTGGGAAATCCAGGGGGGAGCTCGTGGGGAGCCCCGGATTTGGCAAACACAGGATCAGGGCAGGAATCCTGAATGCATGGAGGAAGGGGAAAGAGGGGTCACATTTGGGGTGCAGAGTAGCCCAAGCAAGGCCATCCTGAGCAGGAGCCTCTGCAGCCTTGGGTGGGCTCTGGGTCATGGAATCAGGGAATGGTTTGGATGGAAAGGACCTTAAATCTCATCCCACCCCACCCCTGCCATGGCAGGGACACCTCCCACTGTCCCAGGTGCTCCCAGCCCCAGTGTCCAGCCTGGCCTTGGGCACTGCCAGGGATCCAGGGGCAGCCCCAGCTGCTCTGGGCACCCTGTGCCAGGGCCTGCCCACCCTCACAGGGAACAATTCCCAATTCCCAATATCCCATCCAGCCCTGCCCTCTGGCACTGGGAGCCATTCCCTGTGTCCTGTCCCTCCATCCCTTGTCCCCAGTCCCTCTCCAGCTCTCCTGGAGCCCCTTCAGGCCCTGCAAGGAGCTCTGAGCTCTCCCTGGATCCTTCTCCTCTCCAGGTGAGCACCCCCAGCTCTCCCAGCCTGGCTCCAGGGCAGAGGGGCTCCAGCCCTTGGGAGCATCTCCATGGCCTCTCTGGACACATCCAGAAGCTCCAGGTCCTTCTGGAGACCCCAGAGCTGGAGGCAGCTCTGCAGGGGGGTGGGCCCTGCTCAGGGGGTGCTGCTGCAGGGAGCTGTGGGTGCAGCTGTGGGTGCTGCTGTGGGTGCAGCTGTGGCTGCTCTGCTGCTCTCAGGACACACACCCAGCTCAGGGGCTGCTGGCTGTGGGGATGGGAGGAGTTTTTCTCCTGGGCACTGGGAGCATGTTTGTTCCATAGCTCTGGCATGGAGTGTGGCAGCATTTTCATGCACTGATAATCCATAAAAACAGGGTGAAATCTCTCCTGTGTTGTTGTTAAGTTTCAAATCTCCAAAGGGTTGGAGCAGAGAAAGCTCTTCTGGCTCCTTTTCCACGGCTCCAGCTTCGGCCTGAGTGGGCAGATCTCTGTGGAGCCAGGCAGGCAGGGAGCTGGGAGATGTTTTCCACTTTCACGCTCTTTACACTGTGATGTGTCCTCCAGGATGTCAGCTTTGCCTTTTGGGGGATGAGAGGCAGCGTGTGGCCCATCACATCCTGTCCCTGAGCTCCTGGGGGTGAAAGGAGCAGCTGCCTGCCCAGAGATCAGGGAATTTCAGAATTCACACAATCACAGAATTCACAGAATTCACAGAATTCAGAGAATGACCAGGTTGGAAGAGACCTCCAAGATCATTGAGTCCAACCCAGCTCCAACACCTCAACTAAACCCTGGCACCCATTTCCACATCCAGCCTTGTTTAAACACCTCCAGGGCTGGTGCCCCCCTCCCTGGCAGCACATTGCAGTGCCCAGTCACTCTTGCTGTGAAGGATTTTTCCTCATGTCCAGCCTAAACTCCCCCTGGCACAGCTGAAGGCTGTGTCCTCTTGTCCTGGTGACCACTCCAGAGGAAATGACCTGGTGGGAATGTTGTGAGCACAAAGAACAGAGCAGAATGACCAGGTTGGAAGAGACCTCCAAGGTCATGGAGTCCAACCCAGCCCCAACCCCTCAACTCAACCCTGGCACCCAGTGCCACATCCAGGCTTTGTTAAACACACCCAGGGATGGGGACTCCACCACCTCCCTGGGCAGCCATTCCAGAACTTTATCACCTTTCTGTGAAAAACTTTTCCCTGCTATCCAACCTGAATTTCCCTTGGTGCAGCTCGAGGCTGTGTGCTCTGGTTGTGTCAGTGCTGCTGGAGAAAGAGCCCAGCCCCAGCTGAGCACAGGCACCTTTCAGGAGCTGTGAGAGTGATGGGGGCAGCCCTGAGTCTCCTTTTCTCCAGGCTGAGCACCCCCAGCTCCCTCAGGGCTTCCTCCCAGGGTTTGTGTTCCCAGCCCCTCTCCAGCCTCGCTGTCCCCTCTGGATGTGCTCAGTGTCCCAAGGTCCTTCCCAAGCTGAGGGCCAGAGCTGGGCACAGCACTCAGGGTGTGCCCTCCCAGTGCCCAGTGCAGGGGAAGGATGCCCTCCCTGCCCCTGCTGCCCACAGTCCATATGGGCCATCCTTGGCAGTCCAGGAGCTTCCAAAGGCAAAGATTGCTCTTTATGACACTTTGATGAGAGCTGCTCAGGGGACAGGCTGAGCCTGCAGGACATCTGGGGACAGGGCAGCTGTCTGTGCTCTCCTGCTTGCCCAGGACACTGCTGGCCACCCTGGGAAGGTGCCAGCAGCACCCAGAGCTGGGGGTGCCTGGTGCAGGGTGGTGGAGGCTCAGGAGCCCCTCCCCACCATCCCCACCCCTGTCTCCAGAGCAGGACAGGCTGCTCCCATGTCCCTGTCCCAGCCCCACAGCAACACCTCAGCACCCCTGTCCCACCAGCAGTGTCCCCTGTCCCCAGCAGTGTCCCCCACCCTGTGCCAGCAGCTCCATTGCTTTGCTGATGCCTTTCCCCTGCTCTGGCAGTTCTGCTGTCCCCTGGGGAGGTGGCAGAGGAAGGTGTCACCCCCTCAGGCTGTTCCTCCCCAGGATCTGTGCCTCCCTCTGTGTCTGCAGGCAGCATGGGGAGCTGCCAGCCGGGCTGAGCTGCCTGGGCACCCATCCCAGCCCCAGGAGCCCATTCCAGCAGCCAGGGCAGGAGCTGTGCCTGTTCCCGAGCCTGTGGAGGGTCCTGGCCCTGCTGGGGTGGCTCTGGCTCCCTGCTGGCAGGTGGCCCTGCTGGGGATTGCTGGCAGCCATAGGGGAGGGTATTTTTAGCTCTCCCCTCCCTCTGGCTGTGGGTGGTGTGAGGCATTTATTTGTTGTGGAATTATTTGGAGCTGGGGTGGCAGGCAGCACGAGCAGAGGCACAGAGCTCACCACCATCACTCAGGGCACCCTCCTGACCCCAAAAACCCCTGGGTGCTGGGGTGGTCCCATGGGCTTCACCCTCATCCTGAGCCCAGGGCTCTGCCCAGGTCACAGGGAAGCTGAAATGCATCAGACCCAATGAGCTGCTCATAACTGTAGGTAAAGCACAGCTGAACTTCCAGGGTCACAGAACATGGAATCAGGGAATGATGTGGGGAGGAAGGGACCTTGAAAAGCATCTCATTCCAACCCCCTGCCATGGCAGGGATGCCACCCACTGGCCCAGGCTGCTCAGGGGCTCACCCAGCCTGGCCAGCACAGGTGAACCCATGCTCAGGCCCTGTGTGGAAGCATTTCTGTGTCCTGCCCCTGGCAGCTGCCTCCTCCTCCTCCCCTCTTGCCCATGCCCAAACTGGACCCACTTTTTCTCCTGCCAGCGCCTTGACTCAGCTGTTGGCATTCCCAGCCTGTCCTGCCTGCCCAGGAATGCCCATGGAGCAAACACTTGGTAGCTGTGAAACGATGCCCTGCAGGAAAACACTCCCCAGCCTGTCAGGTGCCTCCCCAAAGCTCCTCAGGCTGGCAGAGCCTCCCTGGCACACAAACCCTCCCTGCAAGGATCACACATTCCCTGGCATGGGCAGAGCCCTGCTGGATGCAGCTCTGGCATGGGCTGGGCACGAGCAGGAATGTTGTGCCTGCACGTGTGGGTATGGTTCTGATGATCTGAGAGCTCCCAGCTTATCTGGACCTTACTATCTGGTTTTTTAAGTGCATTTCAATCTTTATTTAGATGTTTTAAGGTCTTGCAGTAGATTTTATAAGCTAGCAAAAGTATTTCTTTCTCCCACAGAACTAGAACCACACATTCCCAATTCAGTATAAATATATGGTTGAACTAATATTAATACACATCACCATTTTATCAATTACCTAATAAAACAAGTTATCAAGTATCCAAATATTAAGTTATGCAGCTTGAAAGGCATACAAAATATTACAGAGGTCTGCCCAAGGCATAGCAGAAATTCAAGGAGAAAAAAAGGAAAGGAAAGGAAAGGAAAGGAAAGGAAAGGAAAGGAAAGGAAAGGAAAGGAAAGGAAAGGAAAGGAAAGGAAAGGAAAGGAAAGGAAAGGAAAGGAAAGGAAAGGAAAGGGAAAAGAAGAAAAGAAAAGAAAAGAAAAGAAAAGAAAAGAAAAGAAAAGAAAAGAAAAGAAAAGAAAAGAAAAGAAAAGAGAAAAGAAAAGAATCATACTTTAAACAAAGCAATAGTTGGTAAACAACTCTCAATAGGTACAGTCAAAGAAAACTATAGGATTTTTCGGAAATTTTCTCGTTAAGAATTTTTAGCTACAATAACAAAGCATTTCTATGTTTTAAAAACACATTTACTAAAGTAAAGGGCATATTCCATACCTCCTGCACAAGACAAAGCCAACACTTTACTGGAAACATTGTGCAGTCCCCTCGTGTGTGGGGACAGGCTGGGGGATGCAGGGGGTGATTCCAGCCTCACCCATTCCATGGATGTCACCCCTCAGATCCACAGGGGCTGCTCCCAGGTCCCTGCAGGGGCTGCTTCCCTGTGGGCACTCCAAGGTGTGGCATGGCAGAGCCAGAATGCCAGCACTGGCAGCAGGCTGGGTTTGCTGCCACAGCTCCTGGGGCTGCCATTGGGAACCGGGGGCAGAGGCAGGGGCAGCATTCTCAGATATTCCCAGCTGTGGAAACTGCTCAGTAGGGATGGATCACAGGGACCAAACAGAGCTGGGGAAGCAGCTCTGAACCTTGGGGACTTTTCCCAGGGCTGAGCAGGAGGGAGCTCCCAGTGGAGCTCCCTCTGGGGCTCATCCCATGATAGCGTCATGGAATCATGGAATGGTTTGGGTTGGAAGGGACTTAAAGCCCTTCCAGCTCCACCCATGCCATGGGCAGGGACACCTCCACTGTGCCAGGGTGCTCCAGGGCCCATCCCTTGCACACCTCTGTGCCCCAGGTGTGTCTGATTAGGCCTCTGTCCCTGCAGTGACACAGCTCAGGGAACACCCCTGGGAAGGGACCTGCAGCCTGTGAGGCCCCCATGGCAGAGAGCAGCCATGGCTGACTCACTGCAGCCCAGACACTGTGGGAGGGCTGGTTTCGGCTCCAGCAGGCTCCCAGTATAACCAGTAACGCTCCTGGCTGTGCCTCCCTGCCAGCTGCAGCAGAGGCTCCACCCAGGAGGAGCCTTCCCCTGGCCTGGGGAGAGCTGAGGGTTGAAGAACACCTGAGTGCTTTGGCCTGTGGTGTCCAAGTGACATTCCTGTGTGGATTTGTGTGTGTGTCCCCTCAGGAGCTCAGTCCCAACCCCTGCTGGCACACAGCAGGGTGGCACAAATGGGGGAACAGCCAGGGCAGGTGCCTGATGTGCCCAGGGCTGCAGTGAAGTGCCAGGAGCAGCCAGGGAATGTCACAGAATCATGGGATCGTCGAGGTTGGAGAAGCTCTCTGAGATGTTCCAGTCCAACCATTCCCCTGCACTGCCCAGGACACCAGTGCCCCATGTCCCCAGGTGACACAGCTGTGTGTGTTTGAGCCCTGCAGGGCTGGTCACTCCACCAGTTCCCTGGGCACCTGACCACCCTTTCCATGGGGAAATGTCCCCAAAATCCCCCCTGAGCTGCCCTGGCCCAGCCTGAGGCCGTTCCCTCTGCTCCTGTCCCTGTTCCCTGGAGCACAGCCCGGCCCCCCCGGCTGTGCCCTCCTGGCAGGAGCTGGGCAGAGCCACAAGGGCCCCCTGAGCCTCCTTTGCTCCAGGCTGAGCCCCTGCCCAGCTCCCTCAGCCTCTCCTGGGGCTCCAGCCCCTTCCCAGCTCCGTTCCCTGCCCTGGACACGCTCCAGCCCCTGCAGGGCTCTCTGGCCATGAGGGCCCAGAACAGGACACAGCCCTCGAGGTGTGGCCTCAGCAGTGCCAGCACAGGGGACAGGCCCTGCCCTTGTCCTGCTGTCACACTGGGTTTGATCCAGGCCAGGTGCCCACGGCCTCCTTGGGCACCCCTGGGCACCCCTGGGCACCCCTGGGCCTGTGTCCAGCTGCTGTCACCAGCACCCCCAGGCCTCTCCCCCTGGACAATTCCCAGTCACTCTGCCCCACCCTGGAGCGTCCCTGGGTTGTTGTGCCCCGAGGGCAGGGCAGGACTGGCAGCGATGCCCCTCAGGTGAGGGAGGAGCAGGCCCAGAAACCTCCCCGAGCTGTAACCGTGGAGACCAGCGAGGTAATTGCGAGAGAGGAGTGAGAGAGGAGCGCTCTGCGAGCGGCAGCCGCTGCTGCATTCAGCCGCGGTGCAGCGGCTCTTTGAGGTAGCTGCGATTTCCACATCAAAAGAGGAAGCTGAGCTAAGGCAGACCAAAGGTTGAGGCCGAACTGTGCTCGGGTCCTTGCCCAGATGGCAGCAGGCCTGGGCAGATGGGGTGGGACAAGTTCCTTGAGCTCAAAATGCCTCCCCACAGAGCCTGTGCTCGCTCGGCCCTTTACAGGCCCTGGGGAGGATGGACACCTTTGGATGACAATTTGTGACATCCTCAGGTAGCTCTGAGATAAGACTCCAGACCTGTGCATGTCTTGGCTTTGTGAGGGAACAGGCAGAGGGATGGAAGCTCTGCTGGCCAGGGATCCCAGCCTGGGGGAGGCAGCACCTCTGAGGCCTTCTCTGCCATGCTGGGGTTGTTCTCAGCTTTTTGTTTTGTGCTTTGTACCCCTTGGCCTTGGCCCAGGGATGGGGATGGCACTGGGAGGGGAACTCAACACTCCAGGCATCAAACATTTCCATATGTCCACCCCAAGCAGGATGGAGGGAATTCCTCCTGGGCCAGAGGGACAGGAAGCTTCTGCAGAGCTGGCTGAAGCAAATCAGAGGGCACCAGCAGAGTTTTGCATGGCTGAAATGCAAGAGACCCAATCTGAAATCTCTTTGGCACAGCAGATTTCAGACCATGATCATCAGTTCCAGTTCCAGCTCCTTCTGCTTGTGGAATTGGGCCTGGGGAGATGAGAATGGGGTGCAGAAGGAGAAAGCAGAGAAGCTGCTCCACAAGGGATCTCTCCTTGGTCCATCCTCACCCTTTGCACAGCTGACCTGGGGACACTGGGAAGGGAGGCTCAGCTGCAGCAAACCAGGGTGACAAGAAGAATTTGCACAACCTGTCAGAGGGACAAAATGGCTCTTGAGGTCCTGCTGAAGGGGACAGGCAAAGCCTGGTCCCCATCTGCTGTTTGTTCCTCCAGCTCTTGTCCTATGTCCCAGTTTGTCCACACACAGCCCTGGGATTTGGCTCGGCAGTGCTGCCTTTGCTGGGCTCTCATGTCCTTTTCAAAACCCCACAGAGTACTGAGCTGGAAGTGACCCCAAGATCCCTAAAGTCCTGCACAGACCCTCCAACAATCCCCCCTGTGCATCCCTGGCAGTGCTGTCCAAAGGCTCCTGGAGCTCTGGCAGCCTCAGGGCTGTGCCCTTTCCCTGGAGAGCCTGAGCAGTGCCAGCACCCTCTGGGGGAAGCAGAACCTTTCCCTGATCTCCAGCCTGACCTGCCATGTTCCATGGTGCTCTCACCTGGACAGCTGCTCTGGAGCAAGGGATGGGCCCAGGCTGGAGCCCTGCTGGGATCCTGGAGCTCCCATCACCCCTGGCCATGGCATTTCCCACCAGAAGTTGTTGGCCAAGTGCAACAGAACCAGCTGATTGTCACAGAATCCCAGACTCACAAAATGGAAAAAACCCTAAGGATCATCTCATGAGCAGGGACACCTTCCATTATCCCACCACCAAACATTTCCATGTGCCCACCCCAGCAGGATGGAGAGAATTCCTTCTGAGTCAGAGAGACAAGAAGCTTTCTGCAGAGCTGGCTGAAACCAATCAGAGAGTGCCAGCAGAGTTTTGCAGGCTGAAGTCCAGGTTTCTGCACAGCAGATTTCCAGGTTGCTCCAAGCCCTGTCCAACCTGGCCTTGGACACTCCCAGGGATGAAACAGCCACAGCTTCTCTGGGCACCTTCTCCAGGGTGTCCTTTACCCCTCCTCCAGGGACGTGGGGGTGAGGAACACATCCCACATGCAGCATCCAGTGAGGGATGTTTCTTCCAGTGAAGAAATTTCCCCAAAATCCCCCCTGAGGCTGCCCTGGCCCAGCCTGAGGCCGTTCCCTCTGCTCCTGTCCCTGTTCCCTGGAGCACAGCCCGGCCCCCCTGGCTGTCCCCTCCTGGCAGGAGCTGTGCAGAGCCACAAGGTCCCCCTGTGGCTGTGCCAGGTGCAGGGAAGGCAGAACAGGAGCATCCTGTGATAGATGAGTAATGCAATGATTGACTCTCACAATTAATGGACAAGTATCATGTATGTAGGTTAAGATAAGTTTATAGATTTACAGTTATATTGTACTCCCTCATGTGGTTATCAGGGGACAGCTGGAGTTGGGACATCTGGGAGGGCTGGCTTGTCACTGTGGTGACATCTGACCTCCAGTCAGGATTTGAGGAAGAGCTCTCCACCACTGGACAGTGAAGGGCTTGATGGACAGAACTTTGGGAGGCGTTAAAGGGTTAAAAAGGGTAAAACCTCCATTGTAAGGGGGCTGAGCACATGGTGGGGAAAATCTTGTGCTCTCAGCGCCATAACCTTTTTTCTTTATTCAGTCTTCTGTTGTATTTTTGGTAAGGTTTAATAAACCTTCCCAAACTATGACAAGTGTGTAGCTGTTTCTCACAATCCCAGCCCAAACCCAGAGCTGTGCCCAGGAATCAGGGCCAGGCTGGGGATGGCAGCAGTGCCAGGACAGGGGACAGAGCAGAGCCCTGGCCCCGCTGGGCTGCAGCCCACATTAGCAGCCCCTGGTTGTGTATTAGCCGTGAATTAATGTCCTGCAGAGACTGGGAACCGGGATCATGCGGGGATTAAAGAGGCATTACCCCTTTGTTAAAGCTGATGTTTTTGGGATAATCTGGAAGCTTTAGCTAATACATTATTACAGAAACTCCTTCAATCACAGCGGCAGACAGTAAGCAGATTTGGATATTACTGCATAACTGCGCAGGGCTGCTGCTGCTGTTCCTCCCTGCTCCCCTTCCTGGGCAGCACCACGGCACAGCCAGGCCTGGGAGCTCCCCAGGGACCTGGGCTGGCCTTGTCCTGGAGGAGATCCTGCCTGGAGATGCCCAGCTGAAGGGTGGCTCTGTCCTGGCCAAGGTGCTCAGGGCTCCCCTGGGGAAATCAGCAGCTCTGGAGACACTGCAGGGGCTTTGTCCATGGATGGGAGCACTGGGAGCTCCAGCCTGGATAAGTGGATCACCAGTCAAGCAGCAGGAAGCATCCCTGAAGCAGGGGGAGTTGTTGCTGGGGGCATATTTATCCCTTGGTGCTGCTGTCCCATTGGAGGTTCTGCTGCCTGGAGCCCAAAGCTGCTCCCTCCTGGTTGCTCAGGAGCCTCCAGGGCTCTGACAGAAGGAATCCTTCCCTCATCCCAAGGGGACAGCAGCCTCAGGATTTGGGGCTTGTTGGAAGGAGCCATTTGGATGGCACTTGTCCCTGTTCCCAGTGTTCAACACCTGAAGGACATCATGGGTGGCTTTGGCACCCATTCCCAAGGCTTACTAGGGCTTTGGTGGGTCACATTCCCAATTTTCCTTGTGATCCCATGCAGACCCTGCCAGGGATGGGTCCCTAAATCCACCTGGGAGGGCAGGGGAAGCTCGTGTGTTCCACCCTGCAGGGATTCCTGACTGCTGGCAGAGCAAACTGGAGCTCAGCACTTCCCACCCCTCCACAAAGGCTCCTGGAAATGGGAAAGGTTCTCATGGAATCATGGAATCATGGACTGGTTTGGGTTGGAAATGAAAGCTCTTCTCATTCCAAGCCTCTGCCACGGGCAGAGACCAGGATGTTCCAAGCCCCATCCCAGTGCCCTATAAGCCTGGCAGGAGCCAGAGCTGGATTTAATCTCAGTCCCTGCCCTAAGTCTGGCTCTGATCCTGCCTCCCAGGGGTGCTGTGACTCCCACAAGGCAATCCCAGAGACACAGAGCCATGCCTGGGGTCGGAGCAAGAGCAACTCTCACTGTGCCACATTTCCTGGGACATGGAGATGGCTCCAGACCTGTGGGAATGGCAGGGACTGGAATGTGAAGGGACCAGGGCTTGAGCCCCTGCTCAGCAGAGCTTTGGGAATACTGGGAAGAGAAACAGGGAAGGGCCATATTGCTCTGATGGCAGATGCATGACAGGGAGCCAAATGCTGTGGAGAAAACAGGGATTAAGGCACAGAGAGCCAACAGAGAGGGGGAGAGAATGCAGGGAGTAAAACACGGGATGGAAATCAGGAATCAGAGATGGCTGGGAGCACAGGGAGCACGGGGAAGGGGGGAATGTGGGAATACATGGCCAAATCCCGGGACAACCTCACACAGGAGCAGAAGCCGTGTTCTCAAACCCATCCTCCTCCTCAGGCAGGGAAGCAGAGATGGAGGATTCCCAGCCACGAGGCCAGAATGCACCAAAGGCAGCAAATCCCCTGGCCCAGATGACACATCTGGAGGCCTCCAAGAGCCCCAAGCCTGGTGATGGAGCTCTCAGCAATAAGACACAAATTCACATCCTCCAACTACGGCTCTGGGGGCACTAAAGGCTGGGCCTACATTTGAAAGCAGGCCCCGGGGTGTGCTCGGCCTCACAAACCAATAAGCTTTGCTTCAGCCTGAGCAAATGCTTGGAACAATTATGCAGAGGCATAATTAGAAATCTTGGTGAGCAGGGGCTCCTGAGCTGCCGTATCCAGCACTTCAAACGAGCACAGCAGCTCCTGCTTTCCAGGCTGGGCTGTTCCTGGGGCTGCTTCCCCCCACGGACACACGAGCCCTGCCCAGGCAGCAGCAGGCACAGTTTGGGCTGGGGTGGAGGGGTTGGCAGCAAGGAGAGCTCTGAGCAGAGCTCAGGGCCAGCAGGACCCAGTTTTAGAGGGGTTTAGGCTCTTCCAAGCTGCTGAAACCCACCCTAAGAGCTGCAGGTCCCACCCAGCAGAGCTCAGAGAGAGCAAGACCCAGTTTTAGAGGGGTTTAGGCTCTACCAAGCTGCTGAAACCCACCCTAAGAGCTGCAGGTCCCACCCAGCAGAGCTCAGAGAGAGCAAGACCCAGTTTTAGAGGGGTTTAGGCTCTACCAAGCTGCTGAAACCCACCCTGAGAACTGCAGGTCCCACCCAGCAGAGCTCAGGGTCAGCAGGACCCAGTTTTAGAGTTTAGGCTCTACCAAGCTCCTAAAACCCACCCTAAGAGCTGCAGGTCCCACCCAACAGAGTTCAGGGTCAGCAGGACCCAGTTTTAGATGGATTTAGGCTCTACCAAGCTCCTAAAACCCACCCTGAGAGATGCAGGTCCCTCTCAGCAGAACTCAGAAGGCTCGGTGGCATCAGGACCCAGTTTTAGAGGGGTTTAATCTCTATCAAGCTGCTGAAACCCACCCTGAGAGCTGCAGGTCCCACCCATCAGAACTCAGAAGGTTCAGGCTAGCAGGACCCGGTTTTAGAGGGGTTTAAGCTCTGCCAAGATGCTGGAACCCACCCCATGAGCTGCAGGTAGCTCAGAGGGGCTGCAGTGCCAGGAAGATGCTGCCAGAGGTTATTGTTTGCTCCTGGTGGATCTTTTCCTCCTTCAGGGCACCTTTTGCACCTCCCCATATCCAGACACCAATCTGGGGACTCCTCAAATTGAAGTGAGTCCCTGGAAGTGTTCAAAGCCAGGCTGGACAGGGCTTGGAGCAACCAGGTCTAGGAGAAGGTGTCAGCTGAGGGGGGTGGAATAAGGTGGTGTTTAATTCACAGAAATCACAGAATCACTGGGGTGGAAGAGACCTTCAAGATCATTGAGTCCAATCCAGCCCCAACAGCTCAACTCAACCCTGGCACCCAGTGCCACATCCAGGCTTTGTTAAACACACCCAGGCATGGGGACTCCACCACCTCCCTGGGCAGCCATTCTGGTTTAGGATCCCTTCCAACCCAAATAATTCTGTTATTAGAGTTTTTAGAACCCGTGGTTCTAGAAAACGTGCAGATGTGGCACCTGGGGACATGGACACATGGTGAACACGGTGGTGCTGGGTTAACTGTTGGACTTGGTGACCTTGGAGGTTTTTCCAACTTAAACAATTCTCTGATTCTGGGATCTAAATCCTGCAGAGCTCCCTCACATCGGTGACATCAGCCAGGAGCTAAAATCACCTCATTGCCTCAGAAAACCTGGCTGAAAGAGAAGGAAATGAAACCCAACCCTGCAGTGCCCAAGGCCCTGGCAGTCCCCTGAGGCACCAGGGTGTCCCTGCAGGGCTGGGGCTGCTGCAGCTCTGGGGTTTATTTTTGCCCTGCTAACAATAGGATTGCAAACCAAAACTCAATTATGGGATCCTCTGTATGGCTTCCTCCCCTCCCACTTTCCTCAAGAGGTGGAGCGGCCCAGAAAGGTCCACAGGGTTTTAAATACCTGACTCAGGCTGGAAAAAACCACCAAATAACAGCTGAGAAAGACTTTTCTGTAATCATTTTGGCAACAAAGGTCCCTGAAAAGCACCTTTGGGATCATCCTGATGCTCGGGGTGCCCTGTTTGTGTGCCCCTGGAGCTGCCCGTTGTTTGAGGGGGCCGGGGGGCACAGGGGAGCGTTCCTGCCCCAGGCTGTTCTCAGAAAGGAGAGCAGGGCCTCCCTGCAGGGCTGCCTGTGCCTGCTGCTGCCCCGGGGCGTTCGTGCTCCTTCCTTGGGAGCTCGGGCACCTCCGGGACTGGGAGCTCCCGCAGCACCAGCCCAGGGGCCTGACAAGGGAAATCAGGAGGGACCCCCGCCCTGGCTCCTCGCTGGTGGAAAAGTAGGACAGGTCTCCCAGGCTCTGCCGTGCTCCTGCCACCAGTCCCAGCGTGTCTCCAGCTGATTCCTGCTAACCCTGCCCTCTCCTGCTCCTCCAATGTGATCCCCACATCCAAGGGAGCCCCGATTTCACTGCTCCCCTTTCAGCTGGGCCTGTCTGCTGCCTCCCAGGGCAGCTGGGGGGTCACACAGAGCCCAAGGGAAGTTCCCAGCTTGGGGACAGACCCTTCACCCACCCAAAAAACCACTCAGGAGCCTCTCTTGGTGCTGGTGAGGCACCTGCACCCCCTGGTACCTCCAGGAGGGACCGGGAGGTGATGGACACCCAGCATCACCATGGAGGTGGTGCTGGTGTCCCTGACAGGGCTGCTGGCACAGCAGTGGAGCTGGCACAGCAGCAATGGGGTACAATTTCTGCATCCTCTCCATCCTTCCTTGGCGTTCTGCAGCTGCCCCATCCCACATCTCTAGGAGGTGACACCATGGGTGTTGTACATGGGCCAGGAGCTGCCACCTGGAGCAGCCCAGTGTGGGTTGTGGGGCCCAGGAAGCAGGAGGAGGGCCCAGATCTCCTTCTGGCCCAGATTTCCACAGTCTGGCGCTGGCTGTGCCCCCACCTCCTGTCACCGAGCACCCCAGTGACACCAGTGCTGCCCCTTCACCTTCCTCACACTCCAGAGGGGCTGAGCAGCTCCCTGCCCTCTCCACAGTGCCCTTGGATGTGCCCTCAGCCCTCTCCAGGTGCGAGTGGTGCTGCTGCAATCAGGACAAGAGGTTTCATTTTGTGAGCAAAATTGTGACCAGATCCACTCCAAACGTCTTGCTGTGAGCCAGGCCAACACTCTGCAGTGATTTTCCTTCCTCTGCTCCTCTGGCCCTCCCTTGGAGTGCCTGGCACAGCCCTCCCTAACCCTGGTGGCACCTCCGTGGGGCACAGCTCAGTGGGATTTGCTGCATGGGGACACCATGGGTTCAGTTTCCCATGGTGAAACCCACCCCCCCAAAGGCTGCAGCTCCCTGTGACCCCCCAGTGCCATCTCCACGCTCAATCCTGATTTCCTGAGGGCTTTTGGGGCAGCTCATGGTGGCTTTGCCAGGGACCTCAAGCTGAGGCGGCTCAGGGATCTCGTTATCCCATGGCAATGGGATCTCATCATCCAACTCTCCCCTCCAAATTGTCTCATTCATTTTACTCCTTGCTGTGGAGAAGACCCAGACCCTAAAAGGGCTTCTGCTTCTTGACCTCCACATCCTGCAGCTCAAAGTCTCTTTTGTGGTTGAAGCCTTGATGACTCTGAGCCAGGATGAGGCAGGAGGGTCAGGGCCAGGCTCTGGCAGCTGGAGGGGTGACAGGAAGAACATTCCCCCCATGGTGAGACTGTCCCCATCATTCCAGACTGTCCCCATCATTCCCAGATTGTCCCCACCATTCCCAGACTGTCCCCATCATTCCAGACTGTCCCCATCATTCCCAGATTGTCCCCATCATTCCCAGACTGTCCCCATCATTCCCAGATTGTCCCCATCATTCCAGACTGTCCCCATCATTCTGACTGTCCCCATCATTCCAGACTGTCCCCATCATTCCCAGACTGTCCCCATCATTCCCAGACTGTCCGCATCATTCCAGACTGTCCCCATCATTCCCAGACTGTCCCCATGATTCCAGACTTTCCCCATCATTCCCAGATTGTCCCCATCATTCCCAGATTGTCCTCATCATTCCAGACTGTCCCCATCATTCCAGACTGTCCCCATCATTCCCAGACTATCCCCATCATTCAGACTGTCCTCATCATTCCAGACTGTCCTCATCATTCCAGACTGTCCCCATCATTCCCAGATTGTCCTCATCATTCCAGACTGTCCCCATCATTCCAGACTGTCCCCATCATTCCCAGACTGTCCCCATCATTCCAGACTGTCCCCATCATTCCCAGACTGTCCCCATCATTCTGACTGTCCCCATCATTCCCAGACTGTCCCCATCATTCTGACTGTCCCCATCATTCCCAGACTGTCCCCATCATTCCCAGACTGTCCTCATCATTCCAGACTGTCCCCATCATTCCAGACTGTCCCCATGATTCCAGACTGTCCCCATCATTCCAGACTGTCCCATGATTCTAGACTGTCCCCATGATTCCAGACTGTCCCCATCATTCCCAGATTGTCCCCATCATTCCCAGACTGTCCCCATCATTCCCAGATTGTCCCCATCATTCCCAGACTGTCCCCATCATTCCCAGATTGTCCCCATCATTCCCAGACTGTCCCCATCATTCTGACTGTCCCCATCATTCCCAGACTGTCCCCATCATTCCCAGATTGTCCCCATCATTCCCAGACTGTCCCCGTCATTCCCAGATTGTCCCCATCATTCCAGACTGTCCCCATCATTCCCAGACTGTCCCCATCATTCCCAGATTGTCCCCATCATTCCAGACTGTCCCAAGAACCTACTCCATACCCTCCCCAGCCCCTCCAGGGCTCTTAGACCCAAAACCCCCTGCTCCCAATCCTTTTCTCTGGTTCTTCCTCATTTCACTGCTCCCACATCCAGAGCAAGCCCCTGGGAGCAGAGCCCAGAGCTGGGAGCAGCCCCTGGGCCACCAACCCATTGTCCCAGCAGTGCTGGAGGGAGGCTCCTCCCTGTGCCCAGTGCCTGGAGGTGCCCAGCCCATCCCCAGCCTCTCTCACGGTCACCCCAGCACATCCTGGCCCTGGCAGAGTGCAGTGCCCAGTCCCATGGCAGCAGGGCCAGCTCCTGTCCCATGCCAGGCCACCAGAGATGCTGCTGGTGGCCATGGACTCGTTTGCCTGCTCAGCTCTCAGCCCGTGGCTGCCAGGCTCCTAGGCATGTGGGCTGCAGTCCCTCCTGGGGGCCCCTTGCACCGTGCCAAGGGAGCTTTTCTTATCTTCACAGGAATGAAAACCTTTCTGAAATCAAAGTGCTTGGGTGGCTTTGAAGAGTTTCCTCTGGAGATGAAACAAGGCTGTTTGTGAGCGCCAGCAATCTGAGCTGCAGCTCCTGGGGCTGCTGGGCAGCGCTGGGCAGTGCCCGGCCTGGGGGTGCCCTGGCCTGGCCACTGTGGCCACAGGAGCTGCCCCCCAGGCTGGAAGGTGCCCTTGGTGCAGAGCCCACCCTCAGTGAGCTGGTCTGGCTGGTTCCCAGGCTGGGAGCTGTGTGCCATGAAAGGCAACCTGCAGAGGGATGGAGAGAGGATTATGTGGAGGTGCTGGAGATGTTCAAACACACCCTGAACTGCCAGGGGCTGCTCAAATCATCCAGGCCCCAGGGCCCACAGGGCCCCTTTGCAATAGGGGAAAAGGAATTCAAGGGCCAGAGCAGCAAATGAGCCTGGAGGAAAACTGCCCCTGTGGAGGAACCCACCCAGGCTGGGCTGATTTGAGGTGCTGGATGTGGAGGGGCCAAGCAGGCGGTTGTGGGCATGGAATGTGGCACTCAGCAGCACAGGCTGTGCTGCCAGCCTGCCCTGGGGAGCAGAGAATGCCTGGCAGGCCGGTGTGCATGGAGATTACTTCTTGTTTGATATTTCCCCTTCAATGCTTTTGTCCTAAAATAAACACACAAAAGTTCAGGGCCCTGCAGGTTGTGTCTGTTAGGGCTGGTGGAGTCAGGGATTGTTTTGGAGTGATCCATGCTGTTTGTTTACCAGCATGGGCAAAGTCTGCTCTCCCTGCTTGCTCCCAGTTCCTCAGGATCCTTCCCCAAAGCTGCCTCACCCCCTCCCTGCTCAGCCCTGCCACCCTTCCCTGCTCCCATGGCCTTCCCACCCTGGGCAGGGCATGCTGGCCTTGTGGCACCAGCAATGTTTCTGTCTCTCTGGGGACAGACAGACTGGACAGACAGACTTTGTGCCCCCACAGGAGTGAAGGTCCACGCTGGGTGCCAGCCTGGGGTGGTGATGCTCAGGCCCAGGGGGAAGCAGGATGTGCTGTGAGCTCTGTGCCATCTCCCTGGCACCTGGGCACAGCTGGGAGTGATGTCCCATCCCCAGTGTTCCCCACTGCATCCCAGGGTCAGCACTGCCCAAGAGAAGCCCAAGAGAAGATCCCCAGCAGGATCCCCCACTGCAGCCATCCCTCTGAGGCTCCTTCTCTCCCTCAGGATGGGCTGTGTCTGATCTTGGCTGGCCTTTCCTGCAGATCCCAGCTTGTCTGCCACTTGTTTAGCCCTGCATTCCCCTTCCATGCTCACCCCGGGGCCTCTGGATTTTGACCCCAGAAGTGCTGGCTCCAGGATATTGCAGAGCAAACAGAGCAGAGATAAAGGGGCAGCATCACCCCTGGGAGCAAACACAGCCCCAGCCCTGCAGAGGTCACTCAGGTCCATCAGTGCTGCCACCCTTCCCTCCCCAGCCCCTGTGCTCCTGCCACATGCCAGCTCCAGAGGGACAATGACCCAGAGCCTGCCCTCAGTGCATTCCCATTCCCCATTCCCAGCCCTGCTCTCCCCATCCCAGTGCCAGGCCTGCCTGTTCCTGCCCTCCATGCCCACAGGGATCTGTTCCTGCCCACAGGGATCTGTTCCTGCCCTGCTGGTGCTCGTGGCTCCCTGTGGCCCTTGTCTCCTCTGCTGTCCCCATGCCCTAACCCTGCCCTCAGTGTGTCCTTGCCATCTGCTGCCAAATCCACGCTCACCCTGAGCTCTGCCCCCTCTGCTGTGCCCACCACAGGCCCTGCCCTGCTGTTGTCACCCAGCACCCTGCCACGGTCCCCATCTGTCCCCAAAGCCTACAGAACCCTGCTGGCCATGGGTGCCTCCCGTCCAGGGATGGGGATGAGCCTCTCCCTCTCTCCATGCCCAGAGCTGCTCCTCTCCTGCCCAGCCCAGACTCCAGGGGCAAGTCCCAGCCTGAGCAGAGGTTTCTGTGTGTCCCATCCCCGTGCCAGTCACGGGCAGGGCAGGTCTGGTCTGGTCTCCTCTCCCTGAGTCTCCTCCTGCTCCCTTGGGCTGCAGGATCCTGTGGAGGGAGGTCAGGGCTCCCTGACAGCTCCTGTGGGAGGATGTGGAAACTTCCCTTCCCCGGTGCCTGCTTGCTTGTCTCCAGGGCTGGACCATCTCCCAGCGGCAGCTGGAGGTGGGATTTCAGGCAGGAGACCGTTGGACCCTAACAAAAGCAGGAAATGGGTGTAATTCTCCTTCGGAGGAGGAATGAATAGCAGATCCCCGGAGGAGGGGAGGCCAGCTCAGCAAGCAGGACGTGAGAAACTCAGCTCATTCCTCCTAAGGCTGCACTTCCTGAGAGCTTCCCCCTTCCTGCAGCTCTGCAGCCTCTCCCCAGCTCTGCCAGAGCCTCAGCAGCTCCAGCAGCAGGACAGGAGCACCAGAGTTCTGGCCAGGTGCCTGTTCCCAAAGCTGCTCCTGCCAGCTCCTGGGGAGCCCAGGATGGGGACAGCCGAGGGGGACAGGGGACATGAATGATGTGATTGAGTGGGTGACATCCCTGTTTTGGATTGGGATGAGTTTGAAGGCCACTTCCAACCCAAGCCATGCTGTGATTCCATGACTCTGTGACCCCACACTTCGTGTACAGCCCCACTCACTCCTTCCTTATACCCAGGAGCAGGAATGTGACTGGTTTGGGAATACAGGGGCAGGGGATGGGAGGGAGGCCAGCACAGCCCAGAGCACTGCCATGGGCACGGTGCTGGGAACAGCAGGAGCTGCCCTTGGGGGTGGCTCCCAAGCTGGGGAAGCTGTTGGAGCATCCCACAGGTTTCCAACAGCCTGGGAGTGCCAGGGAAGCTCCTCTCCAGTCTGAATCCCAGGATCAGCTCAGGCACTGAGCACCAAAGCTCCATCAGCACCCAGGGTTTCATTGTGGGGCTCTGCTGCTTGTTCTTGAGGAGCTCTGTGGTGCCGCAGAGGATGGGTGGGGACTGGAGAAACCTTCCTGAAGCCTGGAGCAGGGGATTGATTAATCAGTGCTTGAATAATTGCAGGGCACTGCAGACACTCTGCTCCCTGTGGAGGGAAGGGATGAGGTGGAGGATAGGGCCAGGCAGGTCACTCACCCCAGCCCATCCTCGCCTCAGCCTCAGAGCTGCTCCCAGGATTAAATGGTTTCTTTTTAAAAGTGAGATCTAATCTGGTGACAAAAGCTGCAGCAGTGCTGTGAGCCCATCAGCTCCCCAAGAAAAGCTCCTCCAGCCTTCAAATGCTCTCACCACTTGGATGCTGGATTTCAATCCAAGGCTGAATCTGCCTCTCTTCAGCTCCAGCCCTGCTCTTGTTCCTCCTTGCTGTGGGATTTAAGGGCTCCCCGCTCTGTTTTCCATGTGGGAGCACACAGGCCAGGTGCTCAGATCACCTGATAACCGAGTTGTAGCAGCATCACAGCCCTAGGCCTGGCTTTTCCAGCCTGTGGTCGGGTCTGTGGGCTCCTCCCAGCTCTCTGGTGTTCCCCTGCCATCCCCCAGTGTGGGTGCCAGACAAAGAGCTCCAGCAGGGCGCTCTTCACTGATTTGCAGCCCCCACACATCAGCACACAATGGTCCCTAATTACCCTTTCACAGACAAATCTGCATCGCTGGACCAGGCAGATATTCCTGGGAGGGCTTAAACTTAAAGCTGGTTTGGTTGCTGGTTAAAAGCCAGGGTTCCTCTCCCCAGCCTGTATGGGCATGTCCAGAGTCACTGCTTTCCAAGATCCAGCCTGAGGGCTTCAAATCCAAGCTTCAGACACAGATCTATTCCGGATATCTGCAGTCAAACACCCCCTGACCATTTAACCAGCTGAAAACATCCTCTTCCCTTACTGTCTCATCACTCTGGGTGTCATTTTCCAGCTTTCCCAGCAAAGATTTCATCTCTTCATCTCCATCATTGATAAAAATGTTTCATAGCAGCGGACAAAGCACAGGGCCCCGGGGGAGGGAGGTGGGAATAATGCTCCTTTCTGCTCTCTCCCCATTAGCAGCCCCCTCGGAGATCTGCCAGGGAAGCAGTTTGAATCCATCTCATCTGTGCCCTGTTAATTCCTTCTAATGCAAGTTTTAATCAAAATGTCAGGTGGAAGGAAGTCAAATGCCTCAGAGAGATCCGAGTGTGCTCTATCAACACAAGTGCCTCTCTCGCCCAGCCCGGTGCTCCTGTCACATACAGACAGGTCTGGGTGACAGCCCTGCTGGCCCTGCCACCAACGCTGCCTGCAGCTCCTGTGTCTGGGGACATCACATCACCAGGTGGGACTTGTCCCAGGGATCCATGTGTGGATGGAGACCCATGGGACACCAGCAACCCCCCCCAAGCAATGCCCTCAGCACCTTCTCCAAGCCTAGACCCACATTTCCCCCTCATTATGGAGGGAATGCTGCTCCCTGAGGAAGGGGAGGAGCTTTCTGTGATGCTCAGCCCCAATGTCCATCCCAGGAGGAGCTTCTAGTGTGGCAATAGTGGAGCTCATGTGCCCTGAGGGAAAAGGGGTAGTGGCCCCTGAGGAAGTGTCCCTAAGGAAAGGTCCCTGAGGAAGGGGATGAGCTCTCAGGGCTGGATGAGGAGCCTGGAGATGCTCAGCCCCAATGTCCATCCCAGGAGGAGCTCCCAGTGTAGCAATGGAGGAGCTCATGGGGCCTTGAGGGACAAGGAACAGTGGTCCTGAGGCTGGGAAGAGCTTTCAGGGCTGGAGGAGGAGAGTGGAGATGCTCAGCCCCAATGTCCATCCCAGGAGGAGCTCCCAACCCTGTGCCCTGGGATGTGGGGTGGGCCGAGCACTGTGGGAGGACCAGGGCTCAGGGGCTTCCCCAGCTTGCAGGATCTTTCATCCTCCGTCACCACAAAGCCAGGCCAGATCTGCATTTGCAGCAGCCCACAGAAGCTGCCTCTGTTGTCTTATTTTTGTTATTTTTGAGAGGATATTTTAGCGCTGAGCACATTCCCTCCTGTTGCCATGGCAGCCGTGACAGGGGTTATATACCGTGAGAAAAATACCAAAATTAATGAGTGAGTGAAAGAGCAGCCAAGAGAAAAACAAGGTTAAAAAAAGAGTTAAAACAGTAATAAAAACAATCTCCCAATAATTTGGCAGTGAGCATCCCACAGGCAAGACAGGCGGTGAACATGGGAGCCCCGCGGCTCCTTGCTGGATCCCAGCTGGGGCTGGCTGCCCACAGCCCATGGCCAGAGCACTACAGCCCATGGCCAGAGCTCTGCCACTGTCTGAGGGCCATGCTGGATCCCAGCCCGTGGCCAGAGCATTGCTGCACTCCCAGGGATGCTGCAGATCCCAGCCTGTGGCCAGAGCATTGCTGCACTCCCAGGGATGCTCCAGATCCCAGCCTGTGGCCAGAGCATTGCTGCACTCCCAGGGATGCTCTGGATCTCAGCCTGGGCCGCAGTGTCACTGTGGTCCCAGGGATGCTCTGGATCCCAGCCTTGGCTGCAGTGTCACTGTGGTCCCAGGGATGCTCCAGATCCCAGCCTATGGCTGGAGCATTGCTGTGATCCCAGGGCCGCACTGGATCCTGGCCCATGGCCAGAGCATCACCATGGTCCCAGGGATGCCCATCCCATGGCTGGAGCATCGCTGCACTCCCAGAGATGCTCCAGATCCCAGCCCCTGGCTGGAGCCTTGTTGCGGTCTCAGACATGCACCAGATCCCAGCCCGTGGTCAGAGCATCACTATGGTCCCAGGGCTGTGCTGGATCCCAGCCCCTGGCCGGAGCATCGCCACCATCCCAGTGATCCCAGTGCTGGATCCCAGCCCCTGGCCAGGGCATTGCTGTGATCCCAGGGCTGGATCCCAGCCCCTGGCTGGAGCATCGCTGTGATCCCAGTGCTGGATCCCAGCCCCTGGCTGCAGCATTGCTGTGATCCCAGTGCTGGATCCCAGCCCCTGGCTGCAGCATTGCTGTGGTCCCTGTGCTGTGCTGGATCCCAGCCCCTGGCCAGAGCATTGCTGTGATCCCAGTGCTGGATCCCAGCCCCTGGCAGGAGCATCACTGCAGTCCCAAGGCTGTGCTGGATCCCAGCCCCTGGCCGGAGCATCCCAGTGATCCCAGTGCTGGATCCCAGTCCCTGGCTGGAGCATTGCTGTGGTCCCTGTGCTGGATCCCAGCCCCTGGCCAGAGCATCGCTGTGATCCCTGGGCTGGATCCCAGCCCCTGGCTGGAGCATTGCTGTGATCCCAGTGCTGGATCCCAGCCCCTGGCCGGAGCATTGCTGTGATCCCTGTGCTGTGCTGGATCCCAGCCCCTGGCCAGAGCATCACTGTGATCCCTGTGCTGGATCCCAGCCCCTGGCCAGAGCATCCCAGTGATCCCAGTGCTGGATCCCAGCCCCTGGCTGGAGCATTGCCACCATCCCAGTGATCCCAGTGCTGGATCCCAGCCCCTGGCCAGGGCATTGCTGTGATCCCAGGGCTGGATCCCAGCCCCTGGCTGGAGCATTGCTGTGGTCCCTGTGCTGGATCCCAGCCCCTGGCCAGAGCATCGCTGTGATCCCTGGGCTGGATCCCAGCCCCTGGCTGGAGCATTGCTGTGATCCCAGTGCTGGATCCCAGCCCCTGGCCGGAGCATTGCTGTGATCCCTGTGCTGTGCTGGATCCCAGCCCCTGGCCAGAGCATCACTGTGATCCCTGTGCTGTGCTGGATCCCAGCCCCTGGCCAGAGCATCACTGTGATCCCTGTGCTGTGCTGGATCCCAGCCCCTGGCCAGAGCATCACTGTGATCCCAGTGCTGGATCCCAGCCCCTGGCCGGAGCATCGCCACCATCCAGGGCCGCTCTGCTCCCACTCCACGCCACCGACGCTCCGGATGGGGCTGCGCCCACCCAGCTCCTTCCCCCGCAAACCTGCAGCCCTCGGTGACGCAGGAGGCGAGCGGAGGAGAAGTTCTTTAATGTGCTCATTTCCTCGCATTTGGGTTTTGAGGATCTTTTTGTTTTTAATTGTAGAAACAAGCGGATTGTCAGAACATCTGTGTTATTAGCATTTGCTGCCCAAATCCGAGCTGCTGCTTCTCCTGCGGAGCCCAGAGCTGATGAGAGAGAGAGAACAGTGGAGCCTTTGAACTCCTTGCAGCAGACGGCAGCCAGGTTGCTGCGTGTGTGTGTTGGGGGGGGGTATTTATTCTCTTGTAAGGTTCATTTGCTCTCCATGTTTCCCTTTCTTCTCGCTTTCCCAGAGATTTAGCTGGATGCTCTTCCCTCGCAGGCTTTGTTCTTCTGACAAGGCCCCACCGGCACCAGGAGCAGCTGCCTCTGTGTGATGCCAGGGCAGCCCAGCACGGGGTACCTGGAGCAGCCCAGCACGGGGGACCCGGAGCTCGGGGCAAGGCAGAGCCTCCAGCAGCAGCTCTGGGGGCGGTGGCACTGCCAGCCCTGCAGGGGCTCACGGAATAACTCTGCAGACAGAGCTGCAGCCTCAGGGCTTCTTGTTGCTCAGACTGGCTCTGCTTTCTGGGAATGGTGAAGACAAGGTGAGGATGGGTGACTCATCTGGAGCTGTACATACACAAGGTGGAATTCTTCCCTGGTAGGGTGGTGAGACGCAGGTTGCCCAGAGAAGCTGTGGATGCTCCATCCCTAGAAGTGTTTAGGGCAAGGTTGGATGGGGCTTGGAGCACCCTGGGATAGTGCAAGGTGCCCCTGCCAGACAAGGGTGGAATGAGATGGTCTTTGAGCTCCTTTCCAGCCCAAACCATTCTGGGATTCTACAATGACGCCCAGGAGAAGGAAGTACAGGGAAAGGCAAGCTTCCTGTGTTGTCAGAGGGCAAGGAGCACTCTGGGAGGGGCTTTCAAAGGCACTGGGGTGGAGGAGGAAGGCAGAGATGGATGAGGCAGCCCTGGGATGCCAGGCCAGCAGGGGCCTGGACACGGTGTCCCCCCAGGTCCCCAGGCCACGGGTGCTGCTGGCACTGCAGAGGCTCTGCCAGGCTGCTCCCCTGGGCTGCACAGAGGTGGTTCCTGATGCCAGGACACTTCTCCCCTGCATTCCTAGAGCCTGGACCTGTCCTTCAGAAACATGTGTGAGCAGAGCCTGAGGTGACAGTCACGGGTGTCCCACAAACCAGCGGCATCCAGTGATCCATGTATGTGCCCAGCTCCCTGGCACTCCCAGTGCCGCTGCCCATCAACTCCTTCACTGCCCCGTGACTCTTGTGAAATGCAAACCTTTGGTCCCCAGCAATCTCTAAAGTTTGCTGTCCCTGTCCACGGGCAGCCTCAGATCCACAGGATCACCCTCTTGGTTTCTCCCTTGGCTCCAGCTCTCTGTCCCTCCAAGGAGGGCTGCCAGTTACTGATCCATCAACAAGGGAGAATTTCGTTCCCTCCCCCTGCCCAGCTCGTGCTGGATCAGCAGGGCACAGCCTGACAAACCCCACAGCTCCTCTCCCTGCCCCAAAGGTGGGCTGTGACCTTCCCTGGCTTCTCAATTCACATCTCCTGCTAAATTGGCTTCATGTGAATTGACACTCGGAAGAAAAACCCTGCACATACACACGGAGGAGCCGACATCTCTGGAGGAGCAGAAAGTCAGGGAGGAGAGCTGGGCTTTCCATCCTGAGGGATGACTCGCCAGCCCCCTTTTCCTGCCCATCCCTGCCACGGCCTGAACCCGCTTGTTGCCGGGGAAAGGCGGGGAAGATTTGGGAGAAAAGCACGGCGATTTTGGGGGGAAAACGAGGCGATTTAGGGGGTGAGAGAGAGCCGGGCTGCTCCGAGCAGGCAGGCGCAGCCTCTAGATGGTGCAGTCATGCAGCCGAGCTGAGCATGTGTGCAGCGAAGGGCGCTGCGCAACAGGTTGGCGTAGCTCAGCGGGGAGACGCGCTCCCATCCTCGCTGCGGCGGAGCGGGAAGGACTTTCCAGCATCCTGGCGAGAAATCCGCGCCGCAGCCGGCCCGGAAAGCGGGTGAGGGGCAGCGCCACGGGCTGCGAGACCCTCGGAGGGTGCCGAGGGTTTTGGCAGGGTCGGGCTGCAGCTCCAGCCCCCGGCACGGAGCGCGGCCGCTCCTTGTAGGAGCGCGGAGGCGGCGGCGGCAGCAAGGGAAGGGACAGCCCTGGATGGAACACGCTGTCCCCAGGCCCTCGGGGACCTGGCTCGGCCAGCCGAGGTGCCGGGGTGAGGAGCCAGCTGAGGGAGAGAGAACAGCTTGTGAAAGCATCGCCAGGGCGCTGGGAGCTCGCGGGTGCTTTGGGAGCCGCAGGTGCTCCGTGCCTGCTGCGCCCCGACAGCCCGCGGTAAATACAGCCGTGATTCACCGAGGTGTGACAGCTCCAGCCCCGGCCCCGCAGCCAGCAGGGCGGCTCTGCAGCCTGCCCGCAGCCCTGCTAGGCTGGGGGGGCCGGCGAGGCTGGGCACGGCCCCCGCTGAGCGCGGTCGCACGGAGGGACCCTCCCGGCTGCGCTGGCCCGGGTCCCTGGCCCTGTGCACGGGGTTGTGGGGCTGTGAAGCGCCGGCTGGAAGAATAAATGAGCAAATTAATTATTAAGAGCACCGAGAGGGGAGTGAGGAGGGAGACCCGAACCGCACGTGTGCGGGCGCGGAGCGGAGGGGTCCCCGGGGTGAGGGGGCTCCGGGGAGCCGCGGGGACCCCCGTTCTCCACGGGCACGGCGCTGGGCGCGGTGCCGGCAGCCCGGAGCTCTGCCCGGCAGCCGCTGCCCGCTCGTCCCGGCAGCCCGGCAGGGCTCGGGATCTGATAAGGAGCCGGAGCTCCACCTCCCCGTGGTGGCGGCGGCGAGAGGCGGAGGCAGCGGCGGGCGGGGGGGGGGGAAGGGGCCGTGCCTGCGCTGCGCTTCCCCTGCACATCCTCACACACACCGAGGGACGGAGGCGGGCACGGACCGAGCTGCCCACCGGGGCTGCCTCCAGCCTGAGCCGCCGCTCCGCCGGAGGAGCCGCAGCCCCGGCCCGGGGAGGGGGGCGGTTCCCACGGGACATTTCTATATTTTTTGCCCCCCCTCCCCATTTTTTTTCTTTTTTCTTTTTTTTTTTTTTTTTCTTTTTTTTTTTTTTTCCAGTATTTTTTTTCCGTTTGGTTTTCATCCGTGGATAACGCTCGAGAGGAGCCGGGGGGGTGGGGTGAGCGCGGTCCCGGCGGGAAGGAGGCGATGGAGACGCCGCGGGACCAGCGCGCAGGGGCTCGGCACGGAGCGCAGCGCCGGCACCATCCAAGTAAGAGCTGCGGCGGGGCCGGGACCCCCTCCCGCAGCCAGGCAGAGCCGCGGGGGGGGTGCGGGATGCCCCGCGCCGGAGCTCGGCGCTGTGCGGGAGCGCGGGGCCGGGCGGCGGCGGGAGCGGCGCTGGCGAGCATCCCGCTCCCGAGCATCCCGCATCCCTCCGCTCCGCTCCGCGCCGGGCTGCGCGGGGCTCCGCGCACGGCGGGGCGGCTCCCGCTTGTCCCCGCTCCCGCCCGGCGCTGCCACTTGTTGTGCGGAGCGGAGCGCGGCCAGCCCCGCACAGCGCGGGAGCAGCGCAGGGCGGGCGGGGGTTGCGGGAGGGCGGCTATGGCGGGGGGTGCGCGCCTGTTTCGGGGTGTTTATTTTTCCGCGTGGGGGTGGCCCTGGGTGTGTGTCCCTCGTCCAGCCCTGGGTGTGTGCGCCCGCGGGGTGCGCGGCTGCGTGGGAGCCGCAGAAGTTGCGGGTGAGCCGGGAGCCGGCTGGGAGCGGGGCTGTGCGGGAGCCGGAGCGGCGGGGAGCGAGGGGCTCCGGGGGTGTGGAGAGGTATCCGCGTGGGGTCCGTGTGACACCGGGGTGCGGGGACGCGAGTGGGGTGCGTGTGTCTGTGTGTGTGTAATGGGTGTGCGTGCGGTGAGTGTGTCAGCCGGCTCTGAGTGTGTCAGCCGGCTCCGAGTGTGTCAGTCAGCTCCGAGTGTATCAGCCAGCTCTGAGTGTGTCAGCCAGCTCCGAGTGTGTCAGCGAGTTCCGAGTGTGTCAGCGAGCTCCGAGTGTATCAGCCAGCTCTGAGTGTGTCAGCGAGCTCTGAGTGTGTCAGCCAGCTCCGAGTGTGTCAGCGGGCTCTGAGTGTGTCAGCGAGCTCCGAGTGTGTGTGGGCTCCGAGTGTGTCAGCGGGCTCCGAGTGTGTCAGCGAGCTCCGAGTGTGTCAGCGGGCTCTGAGTGTGTCAGCGGGCTGTGTTTGCTCTCGCCGCGGAGGATCCCTGTTTCCCGGTACGAGAGGCTGAGCGCGAAGCCGGTGCCGGCAGAGCGGCTCCCGTGGTTTTGTCACGGGTGTCTGCGCGCGTGTGTCCGTGTGTCCGTGTGTCCGTGTGTGTGTGCGTGTCTCTGTGCGTGTGCTCGGGGCTGGCGGAGCCGCCTGCGGGAGCGGGGGCTCCGCTCCCTCCGTGCCCGCAGCCGGAGCCTCAGCCCGGGCAGCGCCGCGGGGAGCGGGGAGCCTCGGCCGCGGGGCCGGCAGCGGACCCGGCCTCCATCCTCCCTCCCGGCCCCCGCAGCGGCAGCAGCGGCTCCTGCGAGGCCGGGGGGGGACCCTGTGCCCCTTCCCCAAGGTCCCCCCGACCCTCCCGGCTGCATCCCCGCAGCAGAGCCGCTCCCGCTGTGCCCGGCTCCCAGCGGCCCTGCCGGGGTGTTCCAGGCCCGCGACATTTTTGTCTTGCCCCAGGGCCCCTCTCCGGCCGGGGTGGAGGGTGGGATGGTGGCGCGGGGGAACGGGAGCCCGGAGTGGCTGTGGGGAACCCACGGCTGGAGGATGAGGGTGCCACTCCAGGGAGGCTCTGACAGGTCTCTGCCTCGCTGGCTGCCAGACTTGCGAGGGATGTGGAGAAGGCAGCAAGAGGAGGGAGGGCCCTGAGCTTTGCCGGCTTTTCACCGCCGCCCAGCTCCTCAGGGATGGTTTTGGGGTGACGCTGCTGCCAGGCCAGTGGGGTTCCTCCTCGCGGGGTGCTCTGGCTCCCGGCGCTCGGGCCCAGCCTGCAGAAACGCCGAGCAGCCGCAGTGGCAGCCGGAGCTGGAGCAAATCCTGGGACGTGCTACGGAATACCCAGGATTCAGCCCATCCGTGCCTTCGGCGCAGGACTGACCATCAGCGGCCGCGTTCTCGGCTCGCACGGTCCCTGAGCTCCGAGTGGAGCTGGGATGAGCTGCTGGCTGCTCGCTGGGATGTCGCTCCAGCTCCGGGTGTCGGAGCAGGGCTGGGGGGAGCGTGGAGGGGGGATTAGCACTTGTGTGCTCAGTGCAGGGTTTGGACAGACTTGTGAGCCGTGGCTCCGAGCCACGCAATCAGCGGCTGGGAGCGAGGAGAGGCTGGACTTTGGTGCCCATTCCCGAAGCGGTGCTGCCTCCCGTGGAACGGGGCCAGCAGGCTGTGGGAATCACAGGGAGCACAGGCTTGTTCAAGCAGTTGCTTAAATTCGCGGCGCTTTATAACCTCTCTCTCATTAAGGCTTGTTTTTTTTTTGGTGGGGATGGCTGAATTCTGTCGGATTTTGCATGCCACTGTCCTCCGAGAGCTTCCCAGTCATGCATTAAGCAGCGTGACTAACGCCTCTCTCATGTGGTTCAGTCTCTCTCACACACTCCCCGTAGGGAGAATTGTGTGTGCGGAGGAATAGTTGTTTTGGGAGGGGCTTTTATTTTTAAGTGCTCTGTGCTTTGCCAGCAGGTTGGAAAAAGGTGCCTGGCACCAGAGAAGAAAGTGTGGGATGGTCCTTAGATCCCATGGGAAAATAGCCTGGTGCCTTGGACTGGCCCCTGGGAAGCCTGTGTCTCCTGCACAGACGTGCTTGTGGAGGCTTCCTCCTACTCCTCCTCCTCCTCCTCCTCCTCACGCCCAGCTCTGGGCTCTCACGTCTTCGCCGTATCATTCACACCCCTGGGTGCCTGGGTGCCAAGCAGGATTCCTGACCCTGCTGATTCCTTATCCTGCCCAGCCCAGAGCCCCTCGTGCCTTCCAGCAGTGCCCCTCAGGCTCTCGGGCCCTCTGCTCCTCGCAGCTCCTGGCTCTGCAGGCTGCCTTCCTTCACCTGCAGGAATGGGGCCTGGGCTCAGAGTCCAGCCCTGGTTTTGGAGCAGAAATCCTGGGTGCTGAGCACCTTTGGGTGACACCCTTCCTCCTCCAGGCTGGCACAGGGCTCCTGGCGTTTCCAGCTGCTGGGCTCTCCCTCCCAGCTCCCTGAGCCATGTGAGGCATCAGCACTGCCTCGAGACTTTCCCCTTCCATGGCGATCTTTCACCTCACACCAGGGCTTAGTCAGGATGTGGCTACGTCACCAACAGCCAGGCCCAGCCCAGTGCAAACAACCCAGCAGCGGGCACAGGGCCTCTCCCAGCCCGGGCATCCTCCAGGAGCCCTTTCCCAACAGCTGGAGCCGCCCATCTTGCCTGTCCTCATCCACAGCCATCCCCAACAGGAGCGCAGGGCTGGCAGACCTCGGGGCAGGTTCACCCCCTGGAGGCAGCTGGGTGAGGGGGTCTGGTGTGAGCACACCCAGGGGGTGGCAGACACGAGCGTGACCCAGGTGGCAGTGCCCCCGCACGGGTGACATCACACACGTGCACAGGGGCGTGCGCACACGCGGGCACACGCGCTGTGCGGGGCGCACACACGTGCAGGAGCGTGAGCTCACACCCTGGGCACGGGCCTGGGGCGGGCAGGGATGTGCCCCTTGCCCCGTGTGACACAGCTGCACACCCTGCCAGGGCACAGGTGGGATTGTGTGCCTTTAGCTAAGGACACAGGGCCGTGCTCCGGGCAGGTGCACACTCTGGAACGCTCACAGTGCACACCCAGCGTGGACACACACACGTGTGTGCGCACACTGCCCGTGCTGATGCAAAAATCTGTTGTGTTTCTGCTTGGCCCCTGATCTCCTCCATCCTCAGCCCAGTCCAGGGATGGAAGTTGTCCTGCTCTCTCTCCTCATCCCTTCCTCCTGGTGTCACACATCCCAGCGCAGGTGGGGGCAGCTCTGCATGGCCTCAGCCAGCTGGGGATGGCTCTGCTCTGCACAAAGGATGGGGCAGGACAAGGGAGCAGAGGCAAGCTTGGCTCCAGGGCCGCAGTCTCCTCTCCAGGCATGGAGATGTATTTTCTCTGCAGAGGCAGAGCTCATCTCGTCCATGTCCCCATGTCCATGGGGAAGCAGAGGGGTGGAGGGACCAGGAGCTGCTGGCTTGTGGGAAGTACCGAGGAGCACAGTGCAGGATGTTCCACTTGGTGATGATCCATACCATGCCAGGCTAACTAGGAACTGGGCACTTGCAGCGTGGCACCACGGAGGGGGATGGTGATGGAGCACTTGCCTGTGGAGCATTTGCTTGTCCTTGGGTGCAGAGTGTGGAGAGAGGGAGCGATGGGAGCAGCGAGAGCAGGGTGATGCTGTGGGGCCCTGGCAGATGTTTGTGGCTGTTAATTTTAGGGCATCCAATCCCTGGGTTTTTGGGTGCCAGTGAGCTGTGTTGAACCACTTTATGCTCACAGCTCAGCAGAAGCTCCTGGACCCTGAAGGAGGAAAATGTGTTCCCAGAATGGAACAGGAAAGCTGGTGGCCAAGCGCAGCACCAGACAGGGGCTTGGTGGCATATGGCTTGGCACAGGAGGGGACAGCCTGTGGGGCTGGCATGGCCTGGGCAGTGTGGGCACGGGGAAGAGGTGCCAGTGGTGGGTGCAGCGGTGCAGGGGTGCAGCGGTGCAGGGGTGCAGTGGTGCAGGGGTGTCTCTGCAATGCAGGGGGGCAGCGCTCCCAGCACTGTGCTGCAGCAGCGAGGTGGGCACCAGCACGGGTGGGCACCCAGTGCGTGCCATGTCCCAGACTGGAGTGGGAGGGAACGGGAAGGAACAGTGTGTCTGCAGTGAGGAAGGGAACAGGAGCTGCTGGCGCAGGGTGTGGGGTTGCCTAGTGACTGTGCAGCGAGGGGGATGCTGTGCTGCCGTTGCAGTGAGCCGGGGCTGGGCACTGCTGGGGGCTGCCCGGGGCTTCCTGCACTGCAGAGCAGCCTGGGCAGGGACCCCGTGTCCCTCTGACTGCCGGGACACCGGGGGTGGCAGTGCTCCACAGGCAGTGCAGGAGGGATGAGGCTCCTGCATCCCTGCAGTGCCGGGTGGGTGGTGCCTCTGTACCTGGCAGTGCGAGGCTGGCAGTGCCACTGTGCTGGCAGTGCAGCAAGGGCAGTGCTGCTCTGCTCCTGCCACAGCGGTGCCCCACAGCCCTGCAGTGCTGGAGGGGTGGCATCTCCGCAGCGCCCCATGGCCCTGCAGTGCCCTGCAGCCCTGCAGTGCTGGACAGGCAGCATCCCTGGAGCGCCTGGTGTTCCTGCACTGCTGGATGGGCGGCAGTCCTGCATTCCTGCAGTGTCTGGTGTCCCAGAAGTGATGGCTGCTGCTGTTCCTGCCATGCAGGCAGTGATGGATGGCAGGGAGCTGTATGCTGGCAGTGCCCCGTGTCCCTGCAGTGCTGGGTGCATGGCAGCCCTGCATCCTTGCAGTGATCATGGCCCTCCATCCCTGCATGGGTGGCAGCCCTGCATGCCTGCAGTGCCCTGTGTCCCTGAGTGAGTGTCAGTCCTGTATCCTTTCAATGTCCCATGGCCCCGCAGTGCTGGATGGGTGTCAGCCCCACATCCCTGCAGTATTGGATGGGTGTCAGCCCCACATCCCTGAAGGGTTGGATGGGTGTCAGCCCCAAATTCCCACAGTGCTGGATGGGTGTCAGCCCCACATCCCTGCAGTGCCGGGTGGGTGTCAGCCCCAAATCCCCACAGTGCTGGATGGGTGTCAGCCCCAAATCCCCACAGTGCTGGATGGATGTCAGCCCCACATCCCTGCAGTGCTGGATGGGTGTCAGCCCCAAATCCCCACAGTGCTGGATGGGTGTCAGCCCCACATCCCTGCAGTGCCGGGTGGGTGTCAGCCCCAAATCCCCACAGTGCTGGATGGGTGTCAGCCCCAAATCCCCACAGTGCTGGATGGATGTCAGCCCCACATCCCTGCAGTGCCGGGTGGGTGTCAGCCCCACATCCCCGCAGAGCAGGCAGAACTCCCCATTTGGTGCTCCCGTTTCTGCAGTGCTGGCAGCTGCGTGCAGTGCCCGTGTGTCCCTGCCGTGCGTGGCAGGCAGTGCCCCTGCACTGGTGGCACACAATGCTCCTGTGTTTGGGTGGTGAGAAGCTGTCTCAGAGTCTGGCCGGCTCCCATCGGGTTGTTGGCAGCAGGCTGCCTGCAGTCCACCCTGTTAGTGTGCCTCGTTGGGTCTAATTACAGTTGGTGTGGTGACGAAGAGGGTGGACAGTGGCAGGAGTGGCTTCCTGCAAGTGGCAGGGCTGAGGTTTCAATGACAGGGTTACTCACTCCAGCAGGGCGTTGCAGGAACTTTGCAAGCTGGGACGGGTCCTTCAGGGCACTGGAGGCTGCCAGGAGCCGGCCCCAGCAGCCCCTTCCCTTGGGGAGCCGTGCCAGGACCATGCGCGGTCCCGCATGGCGCGGGGTAAGCCAGGGAAGGGGGCTGGTCGCTAACCTCCGGTGTCTGTGTCTCCTCCAGCTCCCCTGCAGCGCAGGATGAACCTGCTGGCATCCTGCCTGGGCCTGTGGCTCCTGTGCCAGCTCCCTGCCCTGGCCTCGGGGACACGTGCGGTCTACAAAGTGCAGGAGGAACAGCCCCCCAACACCCTCATAGGGAGCCTGGCCTCTGACTACGGCTTACCGGACATGGGGCACCTCTACAAGCTGGAAGTGGGGGCCCCGTACCTCCGTGTGGATGGCAAGACTGGGGACATCTACACCACAGAGACCTCCATCGACCGGGAGAGCCTGCGGGAGTGCCAGCACCTCCTGCCTGGAGATCCCTGCTTCCTGGAGTTCGAGGTGTCCATCACCAACCTGAACGCCAACAGCAGCCCGCGCCTGCTCGAGGGGCAGATCGAGGTGCTCGATATCAATGACAACACCCCCAACTTCGCCTCGCCCGTCCTCACCCTCTCCATCCCTGAGAACACCAACGTCGGGACGCTCTTCCCCATCCCCCTGGCCATGGACCGGGACTCGGGCCCCAACGGTGTTGCCTCCTATGAGCTGATGGCTGGTCCGGAGGCGCAGGAGCTCTTTGGGCTGCAGGTGGCCGAGGACCAGGATGAGAAGCAGCCTCAGCTGATCGTCATGGGGAACCTGGACCGGGAGCAGTGGGACTCCTACGATCTGACCATCAAGGTGCAGGATGGGGGGAACCCCCCTCGGGCGAGCAGTGCCCTGCTCCGCATCACCATCCTGGACATGAATGACAACGCACCCAAGTTTGAGAAGGCCCTGTATGAGGCAGAGCTCTCCGAAAACAGCCCTGTGGGGCACTCCGTCCTCCAGGTGAGTGCTCAGGACTCTTCTCCTCACTGTGTCCCCTCCTGCCTGGCTGCAGGGACAACCCAGGAGCATCAACACGGCTGTGGTTCCTGCGGGGAGGAGGGAGAGTTGGATGAAGGAGTTCATAGTGTCACCCAGGGCCAGCGCGCAGGCAGGTCCCTTGGTTATCATATCTGCACCAGTGAGGTTGGAGAGGATGCACAGGAAGGCACAGCTGGAGTGGGGCTGCAGGCCATGGCTGAGGGGCAGCAGCAGAGCTGCAGGGAGCAGGGTTCTGGGTTACTGGGAGGGCTGGGACCTGAGGGCCACCGGGAGCCTGGCTTGGGGCCAGCGCGGTCTCAGTGCTGCCTGCAGACAAGACATAGAGCCTTTCATAAGTTGCATTCCCTTGGCTGCTCCATGGAAACTCAGGAGGTGGGGACAGGGAGCATCCCTGCTGCCTGTGCGCGGGGCCGGCCATGGCTCCGGAGGTGCCCTGCTGTCTGCAGGGAGAGGGGGCTCTGCCTCGTCTGGGCAGCGCTGCAAACTGGCCCAGAGAGCCCAGGGGGCTGGATCTTGGTGGATTTGGCTTGGAGGGGGCATTGAGATGATAGTAGTCGACATCTGTTTATCTGCAGCTGCCATCTTAATAAGCGGAGCGCGGCCAGCTCTCATCTGCCTGCTAATTCTGATGTGAATTTTTTAAGAATTCATTTTTCACTGTTAAGAGAATAAGAGTTGGAAGCAGATAAGGGAGCTGCATGGCCGGGAGGAGAATGGGCTGAGATGCCGCTGCTGCCATTGCTCAGCTTTTATCTTTCAGGGGGAAAATGACTTCCGCCTGTTTTGTGAGTGGAGGTAAAAGGTGGAATTTACATTTAACAACTTTCGTTCTCCATCCAAATCTGCTGAGCAAGATAACGGCGGAGCAGCAAATGGTGCAGAGAAGAGGCTGCTCAGAGAGCCGATTAGGGAGGCAAATGTTAGACAAACCTCATCTTCTTTAGAAAGCAAATAATAGGCGTAGAGGCAGGTTTATGGGGATGCAGGGCTCCTGGCGGGCAGGCAGGGATGGACGGTGCTGTGGGGGCTCAGGCAGCCCCAGCCCCTGCATGGCTGCATCCCCAGATGCTGCGATGGAGCTGCTGCAGCTCCACACATGGTTGCCTCCCTCCTCGCCCTCACCTGAGCCAGGCAGCTGCTCCAGCCCCTCCTCGGAGGCACAGCTGGAGCTGTCCCTCCCTGCTGCTGGCTGGGTCTCAGCGGCACAGTTCCATGGTTCCGGAGGATTCCCTGCGTGCCGGAGCCGGCTGGGAGGGGAGCGCAGCCAACCGGCCCAGCCGGTTTCTCTGGAAGAGCGAGGCAGAGCCTCCATGCCCGAGGGTGGCTCCCAGCTGCTCTGCCGGTCCCAGGCTCTTTGCCCCACAGTCCTTGGCCCCAGAAGAGGAAATCCTGGTTTTTCCCCCCGGCTGTCCTCAGGGAAGGCTGCGGCGGTTTGCGGAGGGGCTCGCTCCGCCGTGCCCTTGTCCTGCTCACCGCTTGTCCCCTCTGTCCCCCAGGTGAAAGCCAACGATTCGGACCAGGGCGCCAATGCTGAGATCGACTACTCCTTCCACCAGGCCTCGGACATGGTGCGGCGGCTGCTGCGCCTGGACCGCGCCACGGGGCTCATCACCGTGCAGGGCCCCATCGACCGCGAGGACATCGGCACCCTCAAGTTCTCCGTCATGGCCAAGGACAAGGGCGCCAACCCCAAGAGCGCCCGCACGCAGGTGGTGGTCACCATCAAGGACATGAACGATAACGCGCCCTCCATAGAGATCCGGGGCATAGGGTTGGTCACCCACCAGGATGGCATGGCCAACATCTCGGAGGACGTGCCAGTAGAGACAGCAGTGGCTCTGGTGCAGGTGTCCGACCGAGATGAGGGTGAAAACGCTGTGGTGACCTGCGTGGTGGCCGGTGATGTCCCATTCCAGCTGCGCCAGGCCAGTGAGACAGGGAGTGACAGCAAGAAGAAATACTTCCTGCAGACCACCACACCACTGGACTACGAGTCCGTGAAGGAGTACACGATTGAGATTGTGGCCGTGGACTCGGGGAACCCGCCCCTCTCCAGCACCAACTCCTTGAAGGTGCAGGTGATGGACGTCAATGACAACGCCCCTGTCTTCAGCCAGAGCTTCACTGAGGTGGCCTTCCCTGAGAACAACGAGCCCGACGAGCTGGTCATGGAGGTGAGTGCCACTGATGCTGACAGCGGCTCCAATGCCAAGCTGGTTTATTCCCTGGTGACAGACCCCTCCTCCAAGGGCGCCTTCACCATTGACCCTGACTCTGGGGAGATCCGAGTGAAGGCGGTGCTGGACCGAGAGCAGCGGGAACGCTACGAGTTCTTGGTGGTGGCAGAAGATAAGGGCAGCCCCAGCAAGCAGGGCACAGCGTCTGTGGCCATCAACGTCATGGACAGGAATGACAACGACCCCAAGTTCATGCTGAGTGGCTACAACTTCTCAGTGATGGAGAACATGCCGCCCCTCAGCCCCGTGGGCATGGTGACCGTCATCGATGCCGACAAAGGAGAAAATGCCCGGATCCAGCTGTCGGTGGAGCAAGACAACGGGGATTTTGTCATCCAAAATGGCACTGGCACCATCCTCTCCAGCATCTCTTTTGACCGGGAGCAGCAGAGCACCTACACCTTCCGACTCAAGGCGGTGGACGGTGGGGATCCCCCCAGGTCTGCCTACGTGGGGGTGACCATCAATGTCTTGGATGAGAATGACAATGCCCCCTTCATCACTTCCCCCTCCAACGCCACCTACAAGCATATCCTGCCTCACACCAGCCCTGGCCAGCAGGTGAGCAAGGTCAAGGCGGAGGACATCGACTCGGGCATCAACGCTGAGCTGATCTACAGCATCACAGGAGGAAACCCCTTCGAGCTCTTCCAGATCTCCCCGCAGAGCGGTGACATCACTCTGGAGAAGGAGATCCTGCGCAAGCACCACGGCCTGCACCGCCTGGTTGTGCGCGTCAACGACAAGGGCAAGCCCTCGCGGCACGGCACGGCTCTGGTGCACTTCTACGTCAACGAGACGCTGGCCAACCGCACGCTGCTGGACACGCTGGTGGGGCACAGCCTGGACACCCCGCTGGACATCGACATCGCCGGCGACCCCGAGTACGAGCGCAGCAAGCAGCGGAGCAACATCCTCTTCGGGGTCATTGCCGGCATCGTGGCTGTCACCCTGGTCATCGTGCTGGTGGTCCTGGTGCGCTACTGCCGGCAGCGCGAGGCCAAGAGCGGCTACCAGGCGGGCAAGAAGGAGACCAAGGACCTGTATGCACCCAAGCAGGCCAGCAAGAGCGGGAAGAGCAAGAACAAGGTGAAGAAGAGCAAGTCTCCCAAGCCACCCAAGCCCACGGAGGATGAGGAGGAGACGGGGCTGCAGAAATCGCTCAAGTTCAACCTCATGAATGACTCTGTCAGCGACAGCCCCCGGATCCACCTGCCCCTGAACTACCCTCCGGGCAGCCCGGACCTGGGCCGCCACTACCGCTCCAACTCGCCGCTGCCCTCCATCCAGCTGCAGCCTCAGTCACCCTCCGCCTCCAAGAAGCACCAAGTGGTGCAGGACCTGCCGGCCACCAACACCTTTGTTGGCACCGGGGACAACAACTCGACGGGCTCCGAGCAGTACTCGGACTACAGCTACCGCACCAACCCCCAGAAATACACCAACAAGCAGGTAGGAGAGCTCATCCTGAGGCCGGCAGCGGCGCCCCCGCTGCACCGGGGAGCCATCTGGACAGAGGTGTGGGAGTGAGCGTGGACTGGCCCCCAGCCCTGCATGTGTGGCCCAGGGGGCTGGCGTTGGACTACCCCGGAGCCGAGCCACAGAGCCTGGGCGTGGTGCAGGGAGGGGATGGGGATGGTGTGGGGGAGGCCAAAAACTGTCCAAGCCCTTGTCAGAGCGCCCGGGGCTGGGTCCTGGTGGCGCTGCCTGGGTGACGGTGACGCGAAGGGTGCTGCATGTGTGTGGCTCTGCATGTGGGGCTCTGGGCAGGGAATGCCACCTGCCTGCGTCCCCTTTGGGGACCACTCTAAGAGCACCAAGGAGGGCGATGCCCACCCTCCCATCCCTCCCTCCGCTTGGGCTGGCTCATGGGGAGGAGGGACTGGTCCTGCTCCTGCCACAGCCGGGTTCCAGCCCTGCCCTGCTCCAGGGAGCAGTTGGGAAGGCTCTGGCCTCACTGCCTGGCTCTGCTGGTGTGGCTGAACCTGCCACCATCCCTGCACCAGGGTGCCTCAAAGGGAGCTCTGCGCCCGCTGTGGCTGCCCGGGCAGGTGGGGCTGGGCGGAGAAGCAAAGCTCTGCCTTTTTCCCAGGCTCAGGCTCCGGCTTCCCCCAGGCTCGGGCCCTCTGCCACAGCCAGCACGGTGAAATCCGGGCTTCCTGTAGCAGAGCACCAGGCCTGGAGCTGTGGCTCTGCAGGAGAGGGTCTGCAGATCCTGGTGGCACAGGAAAGGCCCATCCGTGTGGCAGAGCTGGGGCTGTGCTGGGGCCGGGGGACAGGGGCACTGAGGTCTCTGCTGCGGTCAGGTCACTGCTCTTGGTGTTGCCAGGGGGGTCTCTGCGTGCGGGGCAGGGCGGAGGCAGGTCTTGGCTGCTCGCTGGTGTGCACTGGAGCTTGGAGCTGAGCCACGAGGTCGTGGGCTGAGTGTGGAGCTTGCAGGACCCTCTTTCTCGGGCTGTCTGGCCACTTAGGAGCTTGCACCACATTTCTGCTTTGGCACTTCTGTCCTTAACCAGCCAGGGAGGGAGAGGGGGAGCGAGTGCCTGTGGCTTTGTCTTCTTCCTGGGGCCCCATGGGTGAGGACCACCCACTCTCCCCCGTGCTGTACCCCCTGTGCTCCATGAGACCCCTGCCCCTTTCTTTGTACCCCAGTGAGCGGCAGGCTGGGCTCCTGCCGTGGGGCTGAGCTCAGCTGCCCTGTTGGATTTGACTTCAATAAAGTTTTCTATTTTTGACCGGTTGTGCCTTATTTTCCCTGCTGCCCCTGAGAAGGCTCTCCCAGCAATTTCCCAGGCATATTTTCCATGTCCTTGGCCACTGGAGCACTCCGGCCCTGTGGAGGCCAGGAGTGATGCTCACATGAGCTGGCCATGTCCACAAACCCTCCACCACGCCCCAGCGTGATCAGCCCAGAGGCCTCATGGTGCTGACCCTTCATCCCCAGGTTGACATGTCCCATGTCTAGTCACTACCTGGCCCTCTGCAGATGCCCCTCCAGGACAGGGTTCCCAACACCTGCACACACACACACCTGTGTGGATGTGGATGCAGTCCGAGCCATGGCCCAACCCGCCCAGCTTTCATTTCATTTCACACCAACATCCTCCCTCAAAGCTTCTCCTGGCTGATCCCCACATCCTCTTGAGCCACACCCACGTCCCACAGCCAGAGCGTGGTGGAGCAGATCCCTGTGCCTGGCTAGCCTGACCCAAATCCCTCTGGCGCGGGCTGGCAGCCGCCGCTCCCGCGCGCCGCAGTGCTGCAATGAGGGCGCACGCGGTTGCAGATGGAGCCTTGGCGTGTCAGCAGCGCCCAGATCCCGGTGCTCCCCCACCCTGGGAGGTGATGGGAAGGAGAGATCCTCTCAGGAAGGCTTGCTGGAGCCAGGTGGTCCCGCTCCCCACGCAGATGGCTCTGCCCTGGATGGGATCTCCTGGTGGGATGGATGGGGGTGATGCCAATGCCAAGGGGCTCGCTCGAGGTCTTGTCTCCAGCTGTTTGGAGAAAAGATGGACCCTGGTAGGCAGGAACAGTCCAACACCACCCCTCTCCCACCATCCCACTATCCCATCTCAGGGCCCCCCTCCCTGGCCACCTGTTCTTGTTTCTCCTGGTTTTTCTTCCAAACTGGGACACCCATCCCTGCTCCTGTCACACCAGTTCACCTCTTCCCCAGGGCCTCCAGTGGCCTCACCAGGCTGCTGGGGCTGAGGAGCTCTGGCACTGGGAGAGATTAGATCAGCCGGGGAAACCAGTGGTTCTGGCTTCGGTGGTTTGAGCCCTGTGCCAGCCTTGGCTCTCACAGCCTCCTCGTTTGTTTTGCTAACAGCATAAGGTTTTATCTTGAACCATCCAGGAAGTGTCTGGGCCTCCTGGGCAGGCAGGGCTGGGACCCGCAGGGAGAAGCGATGGCTGCAGAGGAGGAAAGGAGACACCAGCAACCACCTCAATAACTGCTCCCCGCAGGGCTGGGCCGGGCAGTCTGGGGGCTTGGCTCAGCCCTGCTATCTGCTTCCCTTTGGGAACTTTCTGAGAGAAGTTTCCCTCCCTTCCTCGTCCTCGGCAGCTCTTTGATGAACCTGGGGTGAGAACTCAGGCGCTGGCGTGGGGAGCGGCTCTTTCTTCTGCCTGGCTCCCAGGCTCCATCCCTTTTTCACCGGGAGGGGATATTCTCCATCCTTTCCCAAGAGCTGCCCCGGGTCCTCGCAGCCCCCCAGCACCCGGGAAGGCAGCTGGAGCGGTGTGAACTGGGCGAGCTCAGCAGAGGTTCCTGCACCTGCCCGCGGGCTCGGAGCGGTGCAGCATTAATTACTCTCTGCGGGAGGGGAGGAGAGGAATATTGTGGCTGTAATGGACAGAAATGAAATCGTCTTGTTTGAGAATTTAGCTCAGAGTCTCCATAAATTGCAGGTTTAGGTGCTGGCAGATGTCTGGGAAAGTCTCCCACTGTCCTGGGTCAGTGGGTTTTCTCAAGGTCGTTCACGTGGAATGAGCTGATAAATGGATCCAGCAAGGAGCTGCAGATGGAGCTGAGGGTTCATGGGGGACCTGCCCTGCTTTCCCCCAGTTCCAGAGAGAAGCTGTACTGGGAGCAGTTCCTCCACACTGTGAATCAGCTCCTGCTGCTGGGATCGGCGGGGCTTGGGTCAGATTTGGCTCTGCCGGGCTGAGATGGAATAAGGAAAGTGTCCAGGGGCTGCAGGTCCCTGGATCTGCTGGGAAGAGTGGCTGTGTCAAAGCACAGCAGCCTGTGAGCATCACTGGGGCGCCTGGGGGGGCTGGGGGAGCACAGGACAGGGTGGGGAGTGGGCAGTGCACCGTGCTGGAGATTGCTGAGGGTGCTGAGGGCACCAGGGGCCAGGCAGGAAGGTGTGGTGGCTCCTGGTGCATCTGTGCTGGGGACTTGGGTTGATGAGTGAGAGCACCATGGGGCATTTGGGACTTCAAAATGAGGAGCTTCAAGAGCAGCCCCTGGTACAGGCTGGATGTGCAGCCAGAGCCAGCGCGGGTGTGTGCAGTCTGTGCTGCAGGGGGAGGTGACAGCGGGGTGTACCCAGCCCGTGCCCCCACACGGGGCAGGTGACAGGGGGATGCTCACTGCCAGCACCCTGGGCAGGTGGCACAGAGGGGAGTGTCACTGCCAGCACCCTGGGCAGGTGTCACAGAGGGCAGCGTGGTGACACAGGCACAGGCTGTGTGTCAGGGACAGGGGATGCAGCTGGAGGAAGGTGGCACAGGGCAGGGTACAAGCCCTGTCCCCACGGAGGTGGCAGTGGGGACTGTGCAGCCTGGGCTGCAGAAGGAGGTGGCACAGGGGGTGCACGGCCCCAGGGAGAGGGCACAGGGCTGTGCACAGGCTGTGCTGTGTGGAGGGTGGCACTGGGGTGGACACAGTGGCAGCGGGTGACAGCAGGGTGGGCAGCCCAGGCCAGGTGACCGCTCTGTAGGCAGTGTCTGCAAGGACACAGTGGCACTGACTGTCCCCAGCACATCAGGGAGGTCATTGGGTCTCTCCTGCCTGGCAGTCCCTGGCCCCACCAGCACTGGGGACCTCGTCCTTTGTCCCCTGAAGGCTCCCCCATGGTCTCTGTGCTCCTTGCCTGGGGCTCCCCACGTGGGGCTGGGTGACAGCACTGCCCAGTTCCCCTCCTGCCATTCCTCCCTGCCCTCCTCTTCCTCTCCCTCCTCGCAGCCTCAGCCTCTCCCCTGCCTGATACCCTTGGAGCCAGCATTGGCCTTTCCTAGCTTGGATCAGGGGAACTCCTCCTTTTCCCCCTCAGATCTTCCTGCTTCTTTCACAACCGTGTCTGCTCCTCTCCACCCTCTCTCCTGATCTCTCCCTTCTCCCTGGCTTTCCCCAGTCTCTCCTGACCGTGCTGGCTGCAGTACAGAGGGCTGCTGAGCCCTCCCAGTGCAGGGCTGAGCCCCTGGCTGCCTCTGCTGTGGATGCTGGGGGATGAAAGCCCTGGCTGTGTGTGCAGCCGCCCGCTCCAGGCCTCCCTGATTGATATTCCCAGCACTGCTCTGCCCGCTCGGCCGGGCTCAGCTGCAGTGCTGCTCCCTGGAGCGGGGCCCAGCCCTGCAGGCTGCAGCACCCAGCACCAAACCCTGGGGCAGAGCCTGCGGCTGGGACAGGCCGTGTCCCCGTGGTCCCTGTGTGTCCCTGTGTGTCCCCATGGCCCCTGTGTGTCCCCATGGTCTCTGTGTGTGTCCCCATGGCCCCTGTGTGTCCCTGTGTGTCCCCATTATCTCTGTGTGTCCCCATGGCCCCTGTGTGTGTCCCCGTGGCCCCTGTGTGTCCCCATGGTCCCTGTATGTCCACATGGTCCCTGTGTGTCCCTGTGTGTCCCCGTGGTCCCTGTGTGTCCCCATTATCTCTGTGTGTGTCCCCATGGTCTCTGCATGTCCCCGTGTTTTCTGCATGTCCACATGGTCCCTGAGTGTCCCCATGGTCTCTGTGTGTCCCCATGGCCCCTGTGTGTCCCTGTGTGTCCCCATGGTCCCTGTGTGTCCCTGTGGTCTCTGTGTGGGTCCCCATGGTCTCTGTGTGTCCCTGTGTGTTCCCATGGTCCCTGTGTGTCCCCACAGTCTCTGTGTGTCCCTGTGTGTCCCCATTATCTCTGTGTGTGTCCCCATGGCCCCTGTGTGTGTCCCCGTGGTCCCTGTGTGTCCCCATGGCCCCTGTGTGTCCCTGTGTGTCCCCATGGTCTCTGTGTGTGTCCCCATGGCCCCTGTGTGTCCCTGTGTGTCCCCATGGTCTCTGTGTGTCCCCATGGTCCCTGTGTGTCCCTGTGTGTCCCTATGGCCCCTGTGTGTCCCCATGGTCTCTGTGTGTCCCTGTGTGTCCCCATTATCTCTGTGTGTGTCCCCATGGTTTCTGTGTGTCCCTGTGTGCCCCTATGGCCCCTGTGTGCCCCCATGGTCCCTGTGTGTCCCCATGGCCCCTGTGTGTCCCCAGGCACTCGGTGCCCCTCAGCCCACAGAGCACCCAGAGGTGTGGATGGGGTGAACACAGAGGGTGGATGCAGCTGGAGGGGGTGGAGGGTGGGGTGCTCCCAGGTGAGGACAGAGCTGGGATGTTCTGGGATGTTCTGGGATGGGATGGAAGGAGGTTGCAGTAATGAGAGGGTGCAGGATGTAGGACAGGCCAGGGAGGTTGTTGTGGAGGGAACAAGGGCTAAGGAATGCCTGGAGCAAAGGGCACAGAGTGGCTGGGATTGTGTCAGGGCTGGGAAGGGCAGCCCTGGGAGCCCTGGGACAGCAGCAAAGGGGTGGCTGCTGTGCTCTGGGGGCCAGCTGGGACCCCCAGAGTGAATCCCCCCGTGTGGGGCCGTGCCAGGGCAGGTCCCAAAGAGCCCCTTTGTGGTTTGTGGGGTGTTGGGCACGTGGCACCCGTGGTGCCCTGGCAAACCTCCTGCTGGTTGGCACATCCTTTGGAATGCTGAGCCCTGTGCCAGGCCCAGATCACCCTCCTGCCCCTCCACCCTCATCCCCACACACCCCTGTCCTGTGAGAGCCCCTGCCAGGAGCCCTGGGCACGGCCCATCCCCAGGGCACGGCTGTGCTGCCATTGCACAACCCAGCTCTGCTCCCGGCAGAAACCAAGATGGGCACTGGAGATTATTCCAGAAGAGGCTCCTCCTCTGGAATGTGCCCAGCCCCCCAGAAGGCACAGACAGCTCAGCTGGGGCACAGGAGGGTTAAACAGGGGTGAGGAGGTCGCCCCTGGTGTCCTGGTGCCCTTTTCTGGTCACCTCTGACTGTGGCTGCAGCACCCACAAGTCCAGCCTGGGTGAACTCGGCCTTGGCTTCACCTCTGGAGTCAGGCCTGCAGCTCAGCCTCACTCAGCTCCCCACCAACAGGTCCTTCACTGACCTTGCCTTTTGTCCTGACCCTTTTTGTACTTCAAGGAGAGCTACAGAAAAGATGGAGAGAGATTTTACACAGGACAAGGGGAGCTCTGAAAGTAAAAGAGGAGAGATTTAGATGGGATATTGGGAAGGAATTCCTCCCTGGGAGGGTGGGCAGGCCCTGGCACAGGGTTCCCAGAGCAGCTGGGGCTGCCCCTGGATCCCTGGCAGTGCCCAAGGCCAGGCTGGACATTGGGGCTGGGACCACCTGGGATGGTGGGAGGTGTCCCTGCCATGGCAGGGGTGGGATGAGATGGACTTTAAGGTTCCTTCCAACTCAAACCATTCCATGATTTTATTCTCTGACTTTCTGAACTTTTCTGGAGGTCTCTCACCCTTGAGTACCTGGTTTCCACGTTCTACCTGTAGTAAAGGCTTCTTTTCTGAGTGTGATTCCCAACCCAACCCTCTTGAGAGGAAGAGGAGGTCAGGCAGAGGACCAGAAAGAAAACAACTCCCCCAGATCCCTTTAGAAACATTCCTGGTTGTTTTGCATCAATGCCTTGTGTGGTGGAAGCTGTTTACTGCCTCAGCCCTTGAGCTGCTGGCAGGGAAGCGTGGGTGGGTTTGTGGTGGGAGCGTGGGTTGTGACCTGCCAGGAGAGCAGCAGAAAGCTCCACCACCTCATTATTTCCATCCTTGTGGCACTCACAGCCAGGCCTTGTGGGTCCTGCCCAGAGATCCCTGAAGATGCCCCTTTGCTGGGATGTAAACATCCTGCTGAGCTCCTCCTGCCTTGCAAAACACCCCTGTGATCTGCCTGCACATGGCACAGGGATCCTGGCACGCTCCATCAAAGCTGGGAGCCATCCTTTGGGGAGGGCAGAGATCCCACCTCCCTCCCTGGGAGCTGTCAGAGCAGCCTGCCCTGATTCAGCTCCTCCGAGACATCTTGAAAGGCCCCAGCAACCTGAGAGCCTGCAGCTATTTTGCTCCCTCATGGCCTGGTTTTCACATCCTCCCAGCTCCCCCGTGCTCAGCAGCAGCTGCTGGGGGGGCACCTCGTGGCTGAGCTCTGCACTGAGATCCTGCTGGAAGTGTCCTGCTGGAGCCATGTGTGATGTTCCCCTCACACTCATCCATTCATCTCCCTGCTTGTTCATCAAAAGCACTTGAGCCCCGTGGAAGGAAAAAGTCGTGTTTCAGATGTTTGAAGAGCCCTTGGTTCTCATTCAGGCTGGGCAAGACTTTCTGAGGTGTTGTGATTCCAGGCTCTGCAAATGCCTGGAGGAGCTTGGGGGGATTTTTTTCCCAATGATTTCAAATGGATCACAGTTTATTAGGGACTATTGGGGCACCCCTTGCCCAGAGAGCTCAGAAACCATTGCAAATGTGCTGGAAACTTGTTTGGAGCCAGGATCTGGTTTGGCCAAGGATGTGATAGCAATCCTGGGATTTGAGGAGCTCACCCATCCCAGGGGTCCTGTGCCAGTGGGAATGGGAGCTGGAGCAGTGCAGGCAAGATAAGTGGCCCTAAGAAGCCTTCCTATGACTTGTCCTACCTGTTTGATGTCTCCAAAGGAAGGTTTGTCTCACCTGGTATCTCCACTCATCAGGAGGTGCAGACCACTAAAGTGAGGGCTCTGCCCATCTCTGCAGTGTGTGGGTGCCCAGACCTCTGGAGCAGGCACAATTCCTTGGGCAGACAGGAAAAGCTGCTGCCCTTTGCCTGTGGAAATAGAACTGGCTGCAAAACAGGTTTGCCCTCAGAGGAAAATTTTCAATTTGAAAGCAAATCAGGAAGAATTGACAGTTTTCCCCCCCATTTCCCAGGTCAATCAGAATATATATTATATATAAATATTTTTTTTTCTAGTAATGTCTAAAGGCATGATTTTGCCTGACCTTTTTGAGTTGAGCTCCATAATTAATACTTGGCTGGAGTCCTGAAGTGAAAGGTACCTTTGCAAGAGCATCATTTTTTCATTTTCACGTGTCAGCAAAGATCTCCCCCCACGCCCCAGCCCTGAAACAGGGAGCTCGCTTGAATAATGATCTGATTTCAGCAAATTGACAGGTTTTCTGTGGAAAGGCTTCCATTCCTGGTTATCTCCATTTTTTTTTTATAGAGTCCTGAGTCTACAGCTTCGGACCCCCTGCTCTCCCCAGAGCCTTCAGTGCTCCCTGTCAGCTCCACTGGGTGCAACTGGAAGCCAGATTAGCTCATTATTTTCCCAGCATCATTTTCCCACTCTGCAGCTGTTGGATTCCTCTAGGGTTTTATTCAAGTGTTGCTCCCAGTCCCGGAAAGCTTTTTCTCCCTGGGATCTTAAGATGGTTTTAACATGATTATGAGGTCTCCTGCTGCGGCCAGGGCAATTTCCACTCCACACCAACCATCTCCAGAATAGCTCCATTATCAGCTGGATGGTGACAGACATTCCAGGGCAGCACGGCCAGACCAATTTAAACATTATTCCATAAAGATTATGACCCCTTTCCATTTTACCGTTCGCCCTTCCCATGATTTATTTCCGTGTTTTCCTTGCCCGTCTTCATTTCACCCAAAGAAAAGCCAAATGGCACCTCCTGGATGGGCTCAGAGCTGGGATAGGCTGAGGGTTAGGCAGGCTCTGTCCCCAGGCTGCCTAAATGGGTCTCTAATTGCGTTAGATCTTGCTCTGAGTTAGATAAATTCGATCTGACCAGGCAGGTTGGCACCGGGCTTTGGCGGCTTCTTTGAGCATCATGCAAATTTCAGGAGGCTTCAGGGCACCTATGTGGAGTCAGCCCGCATTTTCCTGGATTTATTCATTAAATAGTGCCTCGGGAGCTGATGTCCATTTGAGGCTGGCTGCTCTGCTATCATTATTTGGGCAGCACTTGGAGACTGCCTCTGCTGACTGCAAGGTCAGCACTCGCTAATTGTCAGCTGAGCAGCCACTCAGGAGGGGATCAGGTGATTTTGGGGATAATACCTGGGTTTGGGAGCTGGGATTCCATGGGTTCCTGTGCTTTTTTCCTCTGGTTGTGGATTCCTTCTCTGGTTTGTCAGTATTGGAAGAGCTGAAGGGGTGTTGGGAGCTGGGGATGGACACAGGAATTTGTGGGCAAACACAGCCACCACACGAGACCCCGTGGGCATCACAGAGCAGAGCGGTCACCCCATGGCTGACGTGCCCTGTGGGACCCCAGGGGCTGTGGTGGAGGTGACCCCAGGAAGGCCAGGCTGGCAGATAACAGCTTTGGGCCTCTAACTGTGCTCCAGAATTGTCAGGGTTCTTTGGGAGGGACGAAATCTTGGGAGGGTCTGAAGGAGTGTTTTGAAAAAAATAATGGGTCTCACAGGTGTGAGACCACAGATCTTGGCTTAGAGATGGCTCTGTCCATGTCCCTCCCTTGTCCAAAGCAGCCCCTGGGACCTGATCCCAGTCCTTCCCTCAATTCTTTCATGTTGGGCAAACAGGGAGCTGGGAATGCAGCTGGGTCTGCTCAACCAATGAACCCCTGGAGATGCTGTGGCAGGGCAGGGAGGGGCCCTTGGGGCAAACAGGACCCCCAGGCCACCAAGGGCAGGAGCAGGAGGTGACACCAAGCCAGGGCAGTGTTTGCTTTGTCCCGTGTCCCTTGTCCCTTGTCCCTTGTCCCTTGTCCCTTGTCCCGTGTCCCTGTCCCTGTTCCTCAGGGTGCTGCTGTGCCAGGAAATGCCCTGAGCTCTTCCCATCACCTGCAGGGTGAGTGCAGAACAAGCAGGGAGGGCTCCTGGGGGGCTTCTCCTCCAAAAATCAGTGCAGTGGCTGCACAAGGTGCTGCTGCAGGGTAATGGAACAGGATGGGAAGAGCTGTCTGAGCTCCATTCTCACCCCAGCAGGGCAGCAGAAGCTCTGGTGGCTCAGATGAGCTGTAAAATGGTCGGCTCAGGGACGAGCTGTGTCCTGTTTCCTGGAGCCTGAGCGTTGCCCTGGGTGGTTTTGGCAATTCAGCTCCAGCTTTCCTCGAGGCCTGCCCTGGTTTCCATGGACATAATATTCCCCTCAGCCTCCTGCTCCCAAGGCTGTGCTGCACTGCACTGGAGCCCTGCTCCTCGCCAGGCAAAGCAAACAATTCCCAAGCCTCCACCCATGGAACGCTGGCTCTGGCTCACTCAAAGCACAGTCCCTGGCCTTATCCTTCTCTCTTCCCCTCCATATCCAGGGATGCTGCACGGCTCCAGGTTGGTGTGTGAAGGAGAGGGGCTGATGAATCCATGTGAAGTTGGGTGACTCCAGGGCCACAATGGCTCCCTTGTCGCTCATTTTGATATTCCGGGCGCTGGCTCTGACATTGCCTTTCACTCCCGGCCCTGTGAGTTGCTGCATTGTGGCGGCTGTAGGGGAAGCAGCTCCCTTGGCAGCTGCCTGAAAGGAGCTTCTGGCGTGTGGGGAGGCACAGGAGGCCAGGGGAGCGTGGATCCTGCTTTGGGATCAGCAGTGAGCCAGTTAACAGGGGCTGGATTTTGCCCCTGTGCTCAGGGTGGCTCCCCTCTGTCCCTGCCAGCAGGAAAAGGGTGCCCGGGGCGGATTTTGTGGTTTCCTTTGTGAACAATGGAATTTCTCCTGCTGCTCAGTCCCTGCCCTCTGCACAGGCAGTGGTGCCAGTGGCTTTGTGGGGACATGGTGACATTCCCAAATTCCTGTTGCTCAGTCCCTGCCCTCTGCACAGGCAATGATGCTGTGGGTTTGTGGGGACATGGTGACATCCCGAATTCCTGTTGCCTCCTGGCACTGCTGTCACTTGGGCTGAATTTGTTTTCCCTGGGTTTAGCAAGGACAATCAGCCTGGTGCAGGACGTGCTGGGAGCTGGGGATGTTTGAATGAGGGAGCAGAAGGGCTGAGGGCTGCAGGGTCCCCTTAGCCCCACCCAGCATCCATGAGTGGGAATCCTCACAGAATCATTAAGGTTGGAAAAAAAACCCTCCAAGATCATCAAGATTTGATGTCACCCAGCCCAGAGCACTGAGTGTCACCTCCAGTCATTCCCTGAACACCTGCAGGGATGGTGGTTCCACCACCCTCCTTCTGATGCCTGACCACCCTTTCCATGAAGAAATATTGAAAGAAAGGTCTCTCAATATTCCACGAAGAAATATTGGAAGAAATGTCTCCCAGTATGATTTTTCCTAATGTGCCCTCCTGGCAGAAGGAATCAGCACAGTCAGGGATTGGTGCTGGGGGGGTTTGGGATGTGCAGCCAGGACCAGGCAGGTCGGGGACAGCCCACAAAAATTCCTCACCAAAACAAAGCTCCTGCTACTGCCAGATGAGCCCCAAAACTGGAGCTGTGAGTTCCCTGTGGCTGGAAAATTGGGGAAGAGCTGGAAGGGGCACAGGGAAGGGCAGCAGGGCTGGAAGGGGCACAGGGAAGGGCAGATGGGATGGAAGGGACACAGGGAAGGGCAGATGGGATGGAAGTGGCACAGGAAGGGCAGCAGGGCTGGAAGGGGCACAGGGAAGGGCAGATGGGATGGAAGGAGCACAGGGAAGGGCAGATGGGATGGAAGGGACACAGGGAAGGGCAGCAGAGCTGGCCAGACGTGCCTGGTGTCTGCAGCAGGACCTGGCAGAGCAGGATGCAGCCTGGATTTGTGGAATTGGAAGGGGCAGAGTGAGGAGTAATTACTGCTGTTCCTCACAACCCTGCAGGTAGGAGAAGTTCAAGGCAAAACGAGCAGGCAGCAGAGGCAGGAGCAAAGGGAAGAGCTTTTCCAGAGAGCACATGGGCTGGAGTTCACTGCTGCTGGAATCTGAGGAGGCTGGAGCAGGCAGGGGCTCAAAAAGGCAGGAGAGCACTTACAGAGGATGGGGGTCACCAGAGGGAGAGCTGCTAAGGATTCCTCCTCAGGAAAAATCCTTGAGCTGCAGCAGCACAGAGCCTGCAGGATTTTCATGAACATCCCCATCAGAGCATCCCTGCAGGAAGAGGGGGACAGGGGCTCAGTTTGTCCCTGGTGCTGGCACAGGTGTCCCCATCAGAAATATCACAGTCAGCACTGAGGAACCCTGAAAATGCAGGTTTTTTATCCAAAGCCACAATTTCTCAGCTGAGAAAATAGACAGCTCTGCCCCAAATCCCATTCCAGCACAGAGGCAGCAGTTGGAAGTAGGAAACTAATAAATACTGGGGGTAAAAGGAGGGAGTTACAGCAATTAGGAGAAATGAGTCGTTCTAGAGTGTAGAAAATTAACAAGCAAAGCCAAAGACATTGGGGGAAAATCAATTATTACAAAGTCAACACAATAAGTACTTTAAAAAATGTGCCGGGAAGAGGTGGAATTCAGGAACTGTCAATTCCAAGTGGAGATTGCAAAATTGTTAATTATGGAGAAAAATGTAAAAGTATTGACTAAATAGTTGGAGTAATTTGGGCTGAGACATAACAACGTAGGATGTGGGACCTGCCCATGTGTTGGGAACCTGCAAAGGCATTCCAAACAGAGATATTTGACATAATGGAAGGGAATAATTTCTAGCAAAGAGTGGGATCTCTCTGCTCTGGAGGTGTCCATGGAGCTGGGGAGCCTGGGGTGGGCAGGACTGGTAGGGCAGTGATGCCATGAGCAGCTGGAAGAGCTGGCTGGGGCTGTGCAGTGCTCACTGCCCTGGGCAGCCCCAGGGAACAACTGGATTAATGGCTAAAGCAGGGAATGGCTGATGGAAATAGCACTGACGTCAGTCACTGTGGCTGATGGCAGGGGACACTGGCATTACGTGACAGGTCTGGCTTTTAAACCTTTCCTTAGGCATGGCCCTGGCCTCTGTGAGGAACGAGAGCTGCTGCAAGCATTCCCACAGGGCTGGAGAGGCAGAGCTGGTTTGTGTTGGGTACAGAGCAGCTGGAGACTGATGGATGTTCCCAGCTGATAATGGGGATTTTATCACTATCATTATTATTATTTTTATTGCTTTGCATGAACACTGCTCTGAGGTTGGACATCAGCAGGAATTTCTCCATGGAGAGGGTGTTCAGGCCTTGGGAGGAGCTGCCCAGGGAGGTTTGGAGTGCCCATCCCTGGAGGTGTCCAAGGAACACCTGGATGTGGCACTCACAGCTCTGGGCTGGGGATCAGGCACAGCTTGGACTCGGTGACCTTGGAGGGCTTTTCCAACCTGGGATTCTGGGATTCTGAGCACGGCATAGTGAGGCAGATCCGGTTTATCCAGAGCTTAGGGAAGGAAAGGGAAGCTTGGCTGGGATCCCTTGTGGAGCCAGGTTCTCCTGGAGCTGCTCCTCGGCACCCGCTGCCATTCACCACTGGAATCAATGGTCTGGAAGGAAATCTGAAATCACTGCTGATAAACCTGTGCCTGCCATGGAGATTGGTGGAGTGGGAGATGGTGCTGAGGATGGAGCAGCCATGCAGAGCAATCCAGATTGCTTGGTAAACCGGGCCCATTTAAACAAAGTGCATTTTAACGCAGCCCAGCACGGAGGAACGGAGCGCTGGCTGATATCCTGGGAAGTGCTGGCTTTAAAATGGATTCAAGGGTCATGCTGCATGAGTAGCTCAGGGTTAAGAGGCTGGCACAGACCTCAGGTGGAAAAACCTGCGAGGCTGAAAGGGCAGGAAGGCACTGCAGGAAGCCCTGGTGAGATGGCACCTGCAAAGGTCACCTCTGATGAGGAAATGGGGAAAAACTGGGGCAAGCAAAGATGAGGGCCCCAAAACAGATTTGCTGTTTGCAGGTTGTGACTTGGAGCTGCTGTGTTTGACTCCTCAAACAGAAGGCTCTGCTGTGCCTGGACTGCACTGCACAGGCAGCTCCTTGTGCAGAGGGCACTGCCTGCTCAAAGGCTCTTTACCCTCCCCCAGAAAGGTCACACCAAACCCAATTTCTGTGAGTCAAGGCCAGACAAATCAATTCCGTGCTTTTCCACGATTCTAGAGCCGGGCTGAGCGGCTGCAGAGCGTCCCAGGGACCCGCTGGTGGGGCTGGGCACAGAGGGAGGGGGGCCCTCCCCATGCCAGTGCCACGCTGCCCTGTGGGGCTGCAGGGACGGGGCTGGGGAGCCCTGCAGGGAGAGGAGCCCTTTCCAGGGCTGCCTGGTGACATTTAAAGGAGGTGTTTTTCAGGTAAAAGCGCTGCTGTTGGGATGGAGCCCCCCGGGCTGGGGGGATGGTGGCTGTCACAGGCTGGCTTTGGGACTTTGTTGATTTGTGTTATCTCAGCACCCCGAGGAGCCCGGCTGGTCTGGCAGGGCTGGTGCAAGCACGGAGGGAAAGCAGGAGCTCGGGATGGGCCAGGCAAGGCAGGAAATGGTTTCAGCTGGGTGGGCAAGGCCAGGGGGAGGGCAGTGCCAGGCTTTACTCGATCCCTGTGGGCTGGGAGGGGACTCCAGAGGGGCACTGGCACCTGGGCAGCGCCGCCTTGTCCTCAGCTCCTGCAGAGCCCTCCCAGGAGGGGCTCACCTTATGGCAGGGGCTGCACCCTCTGCTCTGGCAGCCCCATCCTGTGCCCCCTGTGCTGTGCCCCACCCTGGCAGTGCCCAAGGCTGGGCTGGATGGGGCTCAGAGCCACCTGGGCTACTGGAAGGTGCCTGCCCATGGCAGGGGTGGGATGAGATGAGCTTTAAGGCCCTTCCAGCTCAAACCCTGCCATGATCCTGTGATTGCACTTGGCCAAAGCTACTGTGGGGTTTTTGCCACAGTGATTAACCCAGTGTTCCCTGCTGCAGGTAGAGGTCACTCCTTCTCATCTGCCAGTGGTCCCAAGCACAGGCTTTTCCTTTCCAGCCTTTGCCACCCTTAACCTTCTCTTCCCTGAACCAATTTCTCTCTTTTTTTGAAATATTTTGTCATGGTTTCCAACAACTGCTTGTCTGTTCTTCTCTGCTGAAGTGGGGCACTCCCCTCAATACCGGTGCCCAGCTCAGCCTCCTGGCACCCAGCAGAGCTGGCACATCCCAGCCCATTCACACCTCCCAATATTGATGCATTTTTGGTGGGAGGCTGGCAGCAGGAGTGGATCCCCAGCCTGTGATTGCAGTGATCCTCAGCCAGCTGTGACTGCTCCTCACGAGGGTGCAGATGTGACAGACCCACCCCACATCTGTCATGCCAGCAGCTAATGAAAACACAGCCCAGCAATGGATTCGGGACACAACTCAGAGCTTTAATTTGATCCATGATCCCAGCTGAAAAGGCTGTCTGCAGTAATTCCTTCGGGAATAACACTTTCCAAATGATTTGCACCCACATTACCCAGGCAGGGATGTACCGTGCTGCACCTCTGCTGTTTGCTTGCATTACTTATGAGAAAATCAGCTAAAACAGTGTCAAAAAAAACTTCCTCAAGTCGAGCTAGAACATTTACTGCTCCTCCTCCCTCCACGAGGCCTGCTGTCTTTTCAAAGGAAGGAGTTCAATGGCTTGACATGTTTGTTTGTGACAAACCTACAGTGGCTGTTACTCATTTCCTTGTTATCTTGTAGGTACTTACAAAGAGTTCTTTTATCTGCTTCAGTATTTTTCCAGGAACTGAAATTAAGCTAACTGTTTTATAATTCTCCAGCTCTTCTTTTTTCTCATCATTAAAGACAGGCGCTATTTTAGCTCCCTTCCAGTCTTCTGGAAGCTCCCTGATTCTCTACAAATTCCTCAGGAAAAAAAAAAAAAAGTCTTGGGAAAAAAAATAAAAAAAGCAGCCCTAACAGCTCTGAAGTTACTTAAATCAGGTCTCTAAGCATCTGTGGTGAATTTAATCAGGTCCAACCAACCTTAAAGCAGCTCATCTAAATGCTCCCTCTGTGTTCCTTCCCTCTGTTCGTCTCAATTCCTTCCCCTTCCTGGCCGGTGCTCGCTGTGTGTGGGACGCCTGATTGCCACTGATTTGTAGGAAAGACACCAGCACAGAAAAAGGTATTCAGTATTCAGCCTAAACGTTGTGTTGGCTCCTCTCTCACCTCATCACCTTCAGCTCCCCATCAAATAATTCCTGTCTTGGCCTTTCCCCACATTTCTGGTGGGGAAACATTGTGGTGGTTTTTTCTTGCTCTCGGTGGTTGTGTTTCATTCCCCTCTCTTGCCCCTTGAACTCTCCACTCCACTCCTCGGTAATCACACCAAAGAAGGATTTGGTGGAAGGATTTGGAGCAGGATAATGATGTGGCTTAATGGCTGCTGGCAGGGAGCTGCTCTGAGCGCGAGGCAGGGCTGGGGAGGGAGAGTGTGAAGTGGGGTCTTGGAAAGGCTTAACGAGGTGACCCAGGGAGGAGAATCCTGGGGATGGGAGCTGAGGTCATGCCAGGGGCTGGCAGGGGAGGGAGGATGTGGCTCTGTGCTGGGCAGTGATGCCATCAGAGAGGCTTTGGGGCAGTCTTGGCCACAGGAGGCTCTGGGGTTGCGTTGGGAACCTGCCAAGTGGGGAGCCCTGGTTAAGGGTGGGGACAGTGACTCAGGAGGCTGTGCTGATGGGGGAGCCTTTCCAGAGCTGTCCTGACATGGGAGGGGACACCTGGGTGACAGACGAGGCTGGGACAGAGCCGTGGAGGGAGTGATGGGTTGGGGCAGCGCAGGGACCATGCAAAGTGTGCTCCCTGCATGTGATGGGGAGCTCTTGGCTGGGATGGAGCCTGGTGCTGAGTCTGCCAGGATGGCTCTGGAGGCCCAGGATGGGCTCAGGTTGGATGACCCCACCCTCTTTCTTCACCTGTCAGGTGGGTGATGCAACATCTTCTCTCTTGTCTGCAGTTACCTCATCGCCGAGTGACGTTCTCTGCAGCCAGCCAGGCTCAGGACCTGCAGGACCCCTCCCAGCACAGCTACTACGACAGCGGGCTGGAGGAATCCGAGACCCCCAGCAGCAAATCTTCATCAGGGCCCCGCATCGGGCCCCTGGCCCTGCCCGAGGACCACTACGAGCGCACCACGCCCGATGGCAGCATCGGGGAGATGGAGCACCCCGAGAACGGTACGTGCCCGCCCTGCGCCTGTCCCCTCCCTGGCACCTGTCCCCGAGGCTTCTGGTCCTCCATGATCCCTGTCCCCGGTGCGGGTGACGTGGGAGCTCGGCTGGGACACGCTCGGCTTGGTGGGGATGGGAGGATGGAGAAGAGGGGAGGCTCAGAGCAAGAGAGCAGCAAGAGGGGTGGGGAGGGGACAGGTGGGTGAGGGAGGGGAGGCCTGGGAGGAGTCAAGGAGACAGGTGGGTGGGGCACAGGACAGGTGGGCGGCAGGAGATGGGTGTGGCAGGAAGCAGGTGGGTGTGGGTGTGGCAGGGACAGGTGGATTTGGCCCTGTGGTCTGAGATGCAGCACAGGGGTGAGCAGAGGGGCTGTATCCCAGCCCATGGGGAGCTCGTGTGCTGCACTCAGGGCTCCCATGGTTGCCCGCCCCCACCTCAGGGGGATTGGGGTGTGCTGGAGCTCCCCATGTGTGTTTGGGGTCGGAGCTATGGGGGGTTCCAGGGCGCAGAGCAGGTTTAGTGGCACAGGCTGGGCTCAGGAGATCCGTGGAGCGGAGGCTCATTGAGCATGGTGGTGGTGGTGGCAAACCCCAGAGCGACATGTCCCTTCACCGTGCCCCTCAGGTCACCTCCCAGTGGGGTCCAGCTTTCCCTGAGAACCCCTGGAGGTGTCTGTGGTGTCACCACCAGAGAGCTGCTTCCCCGCGCTCGTGCTGCTCGTGCTGCCCCCGTGCTGCCCCCCTGGCTGCAGCCCACCCACCCCCCAGCTGTCTTCTCTGGCCAGCTCCCATTGCTTCCTTGGATTTGGCTCTGGCTGTGCACATAACATCGTCTCTCCTGTACCTGCTGCCTTCTGTGCTTGTGTCCCCAGGGGAGGTGGCTGTGGAGGTGGCAGGGTCAAAGAAACTTCTGGGAGGGAAGAGGAGCAGGTGGCAGAGGGTTCTCCTGAAGTCTCCTCCTGTTTCTGGGAGCATCCTTGGCTTTGGGACAGGTGTGTGTGTGGTGGGAAGATGGTTGAGTGTGCATTCAGACGGTTTTTAGGGAGCTGCAAACCTGCTGGGTCCCTCTGTTGTGGAAATGGACAGGTCTAGTGGAACATCCCTTCCCAATTCCCGGGTTATTCCTGGAGTAACACTGGAGTTCTCTGTGTTACAACCATTAGAGCAAGGCGTGGAGGGGTTCCCAAATCCATCTGTTGCACCCTTCTGTCCATGAGTGCTGTGCAGATGACTTTCTCCCCAAAAGTGCCAGTCAGTCACCTGGGAAGAGCAGTTTGGAGCAGTTCCTGGAGCCTTGGCACTCAGTAACAGTACTTGGAAGAGAGGCTGGAAGGGTGGTGAGCAAGGAGATGCCCCATGGATGAGCTGATGGACACGGCGAGGTAGTGGGGGTGATGGACCTGGAAGAGGAAAGGTTGAGCCCTGGAATGTGACAGGAAACTCAGGGATGATGAGGGAGGAGCAGGGCTAAAAGTAAAAAGAGGGGAGAGAGAGGAGCACCTGGAAGTTGGAGGGCAGAGAGGGTTGTCTTGGAATATTCCTTGGAATGTTCATTGTGTGCCCAGCTGGATGGGCCTGAGGAGGAAGGCCAGGGGACACTGCCTGGAGCTGCCAGGGATGGCTGCCTGCCCACAGCATCACAAACCTGCCCTACAAACCAGCTCCCTGCCTTGGCACAGGGTGTCCTGTGTGTGCTCACCTCCCAGGAGAGCAGGAATCACCCCACACCCAGCCACCACCAGATCCTGGTGTGGTACAGACCCTGTGGAGGCTCCCAGGAATAACCACAGCCCTGCTCCGCTCTCCATCCCCCAGAACGTCCTGCCTTGGCTCCCTTCCATGGCAGTGGTTGGGAATCAGGCTCCAGGGGCTCCAGCATCTGTCCTGGTGCTGGAGGACATCCTGTGTTGGGTGCAGAGGCCATGGCAGCTCAAGGCTCTTGGAATCCCCCAGTATTATCCCGAGCTGGTGCTGGTGCTCTGCAGATAATCTGGCACAGCCGTTCAGGGGGGACCTGAGGAGCTGGGCTCAGGGTCGTGATCCTCTAAGCAGACTGTGAGGGCATCCTGGCACTGGGACAGGCCATTTGGGGATGAGGAGGCACTGGGGTGTTAGAGCAGCTCAGCAGAGTTGTGTTTGCTCCGTGCCCTGCCCGGGGTGTGGCACATCCACATCTGTGCCTCCAGCCAGACCTTGTTAGTCCCGAGAAGGATCATGACTTGTTTCCTGCAAAGGCTCTCCAGTGATGTGGGACCATCACAGCCTTTTGGGGACTGTCCCACCATGTCCTTGCCTTGGCTCCATGGGCATCCCCAGCCCCTCAGAGAGGTCGGATGTTGGGTTTTTGGGGAGCTGGGCAGACTGAGCTGTTCCTGACCTTCTGTTAAACCACGGAGCCGCGCTGGATGCCGCACCCCCATCCCGCGGCACGAGCACCAGGCTGACACCACTGTGCATTTTCTCAGCTTTCATCTGGTTATAAATATCCAACATAACAGGGCTTCCATTGCTTTCTCCAGGAGATTATCCCTGCAGCCGAACCAATCTGATAAGCAAGTATGCAAGGCTATTTATAGCGTTTCAACTGGAAGACAGATCCATGCCTTTTCTTTGTAGATGGTTCTTCACTTGATTAACACACATCTCAGTGTCCTCCTTTTTTGGACCCTTTCTGCTGTGCAGACTGCAGTAAAATGCTGTATTGCAGGGGCTGAGCCAGGCCCTTTGCAGGAGGAATTACGCTGGTTCTGGTGAAGGCTTCTCCAGGAGCTTGGCACTGACGTGGCAGCTCCTCAGTCATCCCAGGCGTTTGTCATCCCTGCTATTTTCCCTCTCTGCCCACTGTTTCCTCCCCAACATTTCCCTGTGCTGTTCCCCACCTTGGTGGGGCCTGCTCAGCTGGGAATGAAGCTCAGGCTCCCACTTGGCCACCCGGTGCTTTTCCCAAAGACATCTGTTCCCCCCGGATCCCAGATTTGCTTTGGCTGGAAGGAGCCTGGGAATGCTGGTGCTCCATGGAGGCTCTGCCCTGCCATAACGCACGGAGGGCTTGGATGGGGACAGTGCCCTCACTCTCCAGCAGCCATCGAGGGAATTTCACAGGATTTCAGGACCAAATATGAGAAATTTAGGAATTGTTACACGGAGCTTGTTTTCCCTCTCTCCCTGTGTGGTGCAAATGTATCTGAGATTGTGTTTTATTGGATGAAGCATTCCTGATTCGTGTTTTTCCACCCCCAAAATCTGTTTTATGGCTGTTATTTAAAGTGAGGACCCCATGCCATTTTCAATGCATGCAGTTACAACTGTGCTCCGAGTATGGAATTTACAACCACCTCATGAGCTTTCCCAACACTCTCTGTTCCGTAGGATCTGCACTTCCCAGATGTTCATGAGTTTATCCTCACAGTTCCAGGGAAGCAACTCCGCCATAGGTGGGGAATGAAATAGAAAATTGCAATTTGCATTTTTCGGAGGTGGCTGCTCGCTCTGGGTGACCCTGGATGAGCTGGCAGCTCCTCCCTCTCTCTGCTGGGATCCTGGTGTTCCAGAGGCACAAGGCAGGAATCCAGCTGCTCCCAGATACCAGAGCCCAGGCTGCTGCTGACATCTGAGGTGGGAGCAGAGCTTGGCTTTGGGACTTTGTGCAGAGCTGGTTTGAAGCTCTCCTGCCTGGTTCAGGCTTTGCTAAGCCCAGCCTTTTCCTGGTGCTGTCCGGGCCCCTCCCAACACCTCAGCACAGCTGGAGTGGATGGATGGAGATTCCACTTCCCAGGTTTGGCTGCTGGGCTCAATAAAAGCCCCCCAGTCCAGTTTTTGCTTTGTTTCAGGGAAGATTTAGAGGGATGCTTTGCAAAGGAAGAAAGAGCAGCTTGTCTTTATCTGTGTGTGGCACAGCCATGAAATCCCAGCCTGTGATTCTGCTGGGAGCATCCCTTTAGGAATTTCCCACTTGGTTAGCCCAGTGTGTGAGACCCCAGGTGAGCCCTCCCAGTGGAAGGTCCTCTCTGCCCCCAGTTTCACCAGTTTACACTTAAACTCTGCTTCAGCTCCTCCCATTTCTTCCCACTGAGTCCCACAATTCCCCAGAATTCCCTCTCCTGGTGCGTACTCGGAGATCCCATTCAGGCAACTCAACATTTAAAGATCTCTGTGAAAGAAAACTGAGTCAAGTCCCTCCCTGTGAGCAGAGCCAAGGCAAGGGATTTTGGCAGCTGGGTGTCTCTTCCTTCCTCCCACCCTTCCTCGCGCTCCTCCCAGCCATTGCCATCTGCTCCTGCCACCACCACAGACCTGCAGCCTCATTCCTGGGCAGCAGCAACATCTGGCACATCTTGGATGTGTGTGGTGCTTTTTGGCAACCCTTGCAGAGGCAGCCTGGGGAGAAGTTTCCCTCCTCCTCTTTGCTAATTTCTGATTATAGTTCAAGCCTTCCGTTCCTCCGGCTCATTTTCCTCTCTGCATGGTCTCCAATTTGCCCTCAAGCTTTTGGTGGGCTGGATGTGTCCAGGTGATGTCCCACAGCCCCCCAGCAGCACTTGGTGACATCCACAGCAGCGCCAGGTGCAGGGATGATGTGTCTGGGAGTGTTTGTGTTCACAGTGTCACCATGGCATGGAAACGTGGCTGCACCTGGCTGTGTGTGCACCCTGCAGTGCCAGGAATTGTGGAATGGTTTGGCTTGGAAAGGACCTTAAAGCCCATCCAGTCCCACCCCCTGCCATGGGCAAGGACACCTTTCCCTATCCCAGATTGCTCCAGCCTGGCCCTGGGCACTGCCAGGGATCCAGGGGCAGCCCCAGCTGCTCTGGGCACCCTGTGCCAGGGCCTGCCCACCCTCACAGGGAACAATTCCTGATTCCCAATATCCCGTCCATCCCTGCCCTCTGTGTCCTGTCCCTCCATCCCCTGTCCCCAGTCCCTCTCCAGCTCTCCTGGAAGGCCCTGGAAGGGCTCTGAGCTCTTCCTGGAGTTTTCTCCATGCTGAGCACCCCCAGTTTTGTGCTCCTTGAGAAGGTGGATGGCTCAGAGTACTCCTGAGCCGACCATTCTCTTTTCCTGCTCACCACAAGGATGGATTTGCAGCCCTGGGCAGTCACTGCCTCCTGCCTCTGCTTTAGTGCCAGTCATGAGCTGCTTTTTAAGGTTCTCACTGTGATTGTTGTTCAATTCCTTGCAGCCAACAGATGGGACAAAAAAATTACATTCTGTCTCCTTCCCTGGCACAGAGACTCCTCTAGATCTTAAAATCTATTCTCTTTTTCCTACATTATCTCTAAATGTCCCTTTTGTCTTGCAGAAAGAGTTCCAGGCACATTTGCAGTCTGTGGAGTTGTTTTTTTGTTTTTTTTCAAATGTACCATGCAGCACTTCTGCTTTGTTGCAGAGGCTGAGGGATGCTTTGGAGTGGGCTTTGTCTGGGATGTGGGATCCCACTCAGATCTGTGCCATTCCTGGTCTTTGCTGACTGGAATCCAGCAGGTCACACATCTGCCCAGCTGGGCTCAGGCCTGGCTGCTGCTTGGACTCCTCTCCAGCTGAGACATTGTGGGTTTGGGGTTTTTGTTACTGATCTTCACCCTTTTTAACACTTCAGGGCTGGAATTCCTTTTGTCCTGACCAGCAGCTCCCACTGCTGCCCGGGTTTAGGGTGTCCACATTCTTTGTGACCGTGTTTTGCTCATCATCTATCTCTGAAAATTCTTTCTGGATCCCTCAGTGATCCTCTTCTTCTGCAGAAGAAATTGGGAGCTTCTCTCCTTTCCACACTTAATGTTGGTTCATCCCCAAAACCGGCTCCTGGTTTGCTTAATCAGGGCTGGGAAAAGATTTTTATCAGGACAGACAACATCCAGCAGATTGCAAATGGCCCTGGATTACCCCATCCCAGTTTCAACATTTCTGCCTGAGCTGTAATTCCAGCCCTATTTCCTTATTTTCCATGTTTTCCAGTGGCTGTGTCTGGGCAGACTCTGACGCCAGAGCTGCTCAGGGCAGGGCGCTTGTCCTGCCAGCCAGCCAGGTGACCTTCCTTAATTGTCCCCAGCAGCCTGGGGTAAACAGGGGACACTGTTCCCCTGCCCCAGGAGCAAGCACATTGCTCCCAGACACTGCCTTTAATCCTCTCAAGACCTTCTAAGAAGGCTGCTCCTCGCTTCAGACGTTGTCCAAAATAGCTGCAATAATTTATCTGCCTCTCCTGCCTCCCAGGATTATGTGCTAGCACACACATAAGGCTGTCCTCGAATTCTCCAAAGATCCTTGGTGGATCCTGGACATCTTTAGAGGAGTTATTTGTAGAACCCAAATTTCCCTGTTGGATTCTGGTTGCTTTTTTCCCCCCTTTTCTGTCCCTGAGCCCACGTGGTGTGATTGTGAAAGGTCCAGGCAGTGCAGTCACTCGGAGTCAACGCCCAAGAGACAAAAACTCCGCATTTCAGTGGGAAGGTGCCTTCTCTTGGAGCATCTCCAGGTCCCCATGGCTCTGTGTGTGCCTGCTGCGTTCAGGGTTGGATTTTGGGAGTTTCTTGCTGGTCCTTCCCATCCTGGGCTGGGCTGGGATCTCTTCCATTCCCTTGCTGTCTGTGGCAAACCGGTGGAAATCCACGAATGCCCTCTCACTTGTGTTATGTCCATCACATTCCTCCTGCTCTGAATTTACTGGGTGGAGAAAATTCTATCATTTCTCCTAATCTTTATTCCTCTTTCCCTCTGGAAGCCCTCCCCAGGATGCTCCTGTCCCTGTGCATGGGGAGGTGACCCTGCCCTCGTTGTGTGGATTTTCTGGGCAATCCTGCAGAGACCCCAGGCCCGGGGACCAGCTGGGAGCTGCTGACCCCAACCTCACCCCGCTCCTTGGAACCACTCTTGGGCTTGGTCAGCTCCATGGCAAACTTTGAGACTTTCCTTAGGGGAATCAGCTACACACAGATGGGAATGTGGAAGGTTTTAGCTAAGAATTATAAATGAACCCGCTGAGGGAAGGCGCCTTCTTCTGCCCCAGGGAAGGGAGGATTTCCCATCTTCCCAACAAGAGAGGCCAAACTGTGTCATGGAACCCCTCCAGTCCAAGGCAGGAATGTTTTCCATCACATTCCACCTCAGCAGGCCTGGGAAGAGGTCCTCACCTGGCAGAACATGGCCCTAGTGACATTAAAACAGGAACCCAACCCACACAGGACTTGGCATTTTCCTTTTCCCTGGCAATGGTTGCAAATTCCAATGCAAATGCCCATGCAAATGGTCATGCACAGCTATTCTTATCTCTGGGCCAAATCTCAACATCCCTTCTTTGGTAGAAAGTCGATTTTCCAAAAATAGTTTACGTCAGCCTCCAACTATTCATGTCTTCAGCTCGGGTTCGTTAAACCCGGCTCCAGGAAGAGTTTTCCAAATTAGATCTGCAATGGGAATGGGAGGGTGGGGCCCTTCTTTGCTTGTCCCACGTTCCTCTCCAGGGAGGACATTTCCTTGGAGTGAGGGGTTGGGTGAAGCTGCTTCAGGCTCTTCTTTTGTGTTTCCCAGCCCATTTTAAAATGCACGCTTGAACTTGGGACTTGCTGCCATTTCTTCGGACAGGTGGGGGACAGCCAGGAATGGGAATGATGAGTTCTCCTACAGAGAATAGAGCCACAACACTCTGTGTGTTTTGGGAGCAGAATAGGCAGGTCCCTCCTGTCCCTCCTGGTTGGCTCACCCCTGTCCCTGGGCCATGCTGCTGTCCCAGCACAGCTCCATGGTCAGCTGGACAGGGGAGTGACCAGGCTGAGGTTTTGCTGGGTCACATTTTTTTGGCCATTTTTGCCCTCCAGACAGAGCAGTTTTCCCACCCTGCCTGCTCTGTGGCTCCACAAAGAGCTGAAGTTGCAGGAAGCCGGGATTCTGCGGGAGGCAGGGATTCTGAGCTTGGCATTCAGCTTTAGAACACGTCTAAACCAGAAAAAGCCACCGAGTGTAAAAGCAACAGACAGGCAGGATCCCTCAGCAGCCCCAGACTATTTGTTGTTTTCAAAGACCTGCTTCCTTAGAAAGCTCCTTTTGAAGTAATTTGACGTGCCATTTCCAGCTCCTGTGTGATCTACCGCAGTTATTCCCCTTTATCTGCCTCCCAATGCTCCGGAATGTCTCCATAAACCTGCCTGGCAGTGCCTCTGCCCGTGCAAGGGACCTGCATTAGCGTGGGATTTAAACTTAATGCCAGAGGAGCTTACAAACTCTCCCATTTGAGCTTCTCGTGGACTCCACACCGCAGCTTCTTTCTCATAAAAATAGCAGGTGGCTGAGTTTGAAGGATCGGTCAGGTGTGGATCCCTCACATGGAAAATCCCTCTCGCCGGCAGGAGATAGAGGATAAGGGATTCATCCCTGTCCCTGGTGAAATCAATGGGAGCTTTGCTGTTGAGACAGGTCAGGTGTCAGTCTCAGTTGTTGGCTCTTCCCTGGGATTTGCTCCTTTGTGCTGTCACCATTAAAGAATCTCTCTTCCTGTCTCCTTCCCACGGGCTCTCATCCATCCTGGTTTGAAGTCCCCTCCGTTAAGTGGCTGGAACGCTGGCACTCTGCTTCCCCGGTGGAGAGGACACTCCATAAATCTGCCATTAGTCATGGATGTGCTGAGCCATCCAGGGCCAGGCTGCTGTGCCTCAGAGGTTATCAAACCGTGGCAGCCCCTGCGTTTGCCTCTCCTTCCCGAGGGCTCCGTTCCCTGCCAGCATCCAGGGCTCATTTCCCGGCCACGCTTTGCTCAGGAACACAACAGAGGCCACGTGGGGCTTGGTCCTTGTTCCCTGGCCAGTGTGGCTTGAGCTGGGCTCCCTTTCCAGCTCCTCTGAGCAGGACAAGAAGCTTCCAATGAGCAGGAATGGGGGAATTTGTGTGTTGATGGTTGTAAGGCTTCATTTTCCCAGCAGAGACACGCAGGGACATTGTGTGTGTGTGTTGTCCCCAGTGGGGTGGAGAGGAGGTTGTGCCTCTGAATGGGGTACGAGGCTCCCAAATAATCCCTGTGAGGCATTTCAGCCTCAGTCCTGAGGGCTGAACCTCACTGGTGGGAGCGTGGAACCTCCCAGGGCGCTATGGACACCAAGCCCTACCTGGATGCTCCTTCCAGGGCTGTATCCCCAAAAACAAACATCCAGACCTCATTCCTGGGCTTGGGGGACAAGAACAGGGAAGGATCCCTCCAAAGTGCTCTGTTCCAGGGCTCTTGTCTGGCAGGGAGCTCACGTCAGAATGAGCTGGATGATGAGGACTCTGCTCATGGTAGCTCTTGGACATGCTTGGATTTACCCTTGGCACCTTTGCTCTGGTGTGAGACTGCTGTTGGGCTAAAATAACATCATTTTCCCAACAATGTGGGGGAGACTGGCAGGGATGCTGTGAATCAGGAAGAAATCAGCTCAGGTGGCCCATGGGTGAAACCTGTGACTCTCCTGTAGTCTGTGTTCTGTATCACTCAGGTGTAAAATGTTCCTCCAGGGATGAACCCTCTGGACAAGGAGCATGGGAGAGGCTGGGGAAGGGATGCAGCAGGGAAGAGCAGGGTGCTGGAATGCACAGGTTCCTGGGAACAGCAGTTCTCAGTCAGCTGCGTGTGTCTGGGTTAGTACAACCTGCCTGGACGTGAGGGAACAAGGAGGCAGCAGCAGGAGGAGGAGAGGGGGTCAGGATGTGCTCCCTGCTCAGGGATGTTGGAATGGCTGTCGTGTTGTTTTATCGCTGCCGAGGAAAGAGAAAATGGAGCAGGGAATGCAAAATGACAGAGAGTGAGGAGATGTGATATTTGCCTGATGTATTTTGCTGGTAATTAGTGTAATGCCAATTAGACAGAAGTAATCTTTTATTTTTTTTTCCCCTTCTTCAGCTGTATAAATTATTGCTGGAATATATGCCAGCTCAAACTGAGATATTAAACTCGGAGTGATGTGGAGATCTCTGCTCCTTGAGGATCTCTAGATGAAATTACCCAGACAACAGGGATCTTGACAAAAGTAAAGCTGACTCTATCCAGAAAGAAAACGAATCAAAGCCAAAGGAATTTTTGTATTCCACGTCTGGCGTCTTGCTGCTTATAAGCCACACAGGAAGGGGCCCCCACAGAGATGCAGCAACATCAGTGAGAAAAGGCAAATATCTCGCCTTTCCTGCAAACAATGCCACTTGCAGGCTATTGTTCCCCTATCAGCTTCCCTGAGGAGCAGATCCCGAGCCCTTCCCGTGCTGGGGCCGCAGGTAAACCCTGCCACCCCCGCGCATTCCATTTGTCATTCCCTGAGCCCTGTTTGCTCCCACACCGGCGCAGCAGCGCCGGGGTTGTTTCGCCTCCGGGCCCCCCGGGATGTGGAGCTCTTTAATGATGATGTACGGCTTCCTTCAAAGGGTCAATTGCTGGCCGGGACCTCTCCAATCGCGGCTCCCTCGGAGCTCTGTACCTGGGCACAGACGCTGCTTTGCTCCATGCCTGCCGCACACGGATTTTCCCTCGCATGAGGAGCAGACCTGCTCTTGCCGTCTCCTCCCTTTGGAAAAATAACTGCAAAAAATTATGCCCGTGGACCGATTCTGGAAATTTTCATCCATCTCTGTTGGATTGTGAAACCCAAATCTTCTCATGCTCATCCTCCCTGGTGCTGTGCTCTGAGCACATCTCCCTCTGACGCGGGGGGGATGATGCATCCCGCTTGTCCCGCCTGGGTTTCAGGATTTTGTAATCCTCGCTGGCTCTTTAAAGCGTGTTTTATTCATGGCAGCCTTTAGGACTGCCTCTGGCAGGCCTCCCTCGAGTGGTGCAAACTTTATTGCATCTCTCCTCCAGCAGCCTGTAAACTGCAGCACCCAGGGGTAGCTGGAGGTTGATATTCCCTATTGGAAGCGATTTTCTGTCTTTTCCCTGCTTTCCCGCAAGGGCTTCTTGCTGCCATCCTAAAAACAAACACAGGGCACAGCAAAATTCATCAGGATCAGGGTTTTTTCCCAAATGAGCCATCCCCAGGCTGCCCTGTTCCTAAACATCCCCATATCCCGTGTTTGCTCCTTCAGCTGGATGCTTTGATCCTGATCCCTCCTGCTTTTCCAGGAGAAGGGGATTTCTCCCCAATCCTGGCCATTTTGAGAAGGGGATTTCTCCCCAGTCCGGGCCATTTTGAGAAGGGGATTTCTCCCTTATCCTGACCATTTTGAGAAGGGGATTTCTCCCCAATCCTGGCCATTTGAGAAGGGGATTTCTCCCCAATCCTGGCCATTAGGGCAGCAGATCCTTTCAGTGCTTGGTGGGGAATCACAGCAGGAGGGCAAATGCTGCAATTCAAGCCCCGGGGTTGATTCCTTGGGGTGAATTTTGCCTGCACCACAGGAGGATGTGACCGCTGCTGCTCCTGCCACGTGCCAGCCACAAACCCTCTCCCCGTGGTGCTCCCACTGCAGATTTTCAGCCTCGCAGTCTGTGGGCGTTGGAGGCGTCAATAAGGAGCGTTTTCAGCTGCTTTGTGGCACGGCTGCACTGCAGAGAAAGGGGCTGGGCAGCCCAGGGGTTGGGGCTCTGGATCTCAGAGCAATCGGCAGAGAAACGGCCCCATTTGATGTGGGATCCTTGCCGCAGGGTTCCCTGGCCGTATCCCTGCTCCAATGCTCCCAGGAGTGCTGTGCGTTGGATTTCAGGTGGGTTTGGTTCCCCAGGGCTGGGTTTGGGGTCCAGGGCTGTGTGTGCCTCCAGCAGGGACAGCACAGCCCAAGAGCCTCACCCTGCACTGAGTGCCCGTCCCCTGATCCTTCCCACAGCCACCAAAAACCGGCAGGGATCTGCCCCTTCCCCCTGGGCGTCTGCAGGACAGGCTCAGGACAGGCTCTGAAGGAGCTGCAGGGATCCGAGGGTGCTCCCTTGCCTCGGAAGCAGCCCAGGAAAGATCCGTGGCAAGGAAACAAAGCGTCCACATGCAAATCCACACTGTCATTTCCTCTGGTTTCCTTGGGGTTTGGCTTGACTCTCTTCCAAGGGCTCTTCCTTCTCCCTGCTCTGCTTCCCTCCGAGTGGTCTCGGTTCCCTTTGTTTGCAGATCCCCTCCTTGAGAGGAGCCCTTTTCATAAACTTGTGGGTTTTTTGTCACTTAAACACCTCCCTGACTTCAAAGGCCAGGAACAGCACTTGGCTCTGTGGCTCCCGGCCCCCCTGCACCCACCATTTCCCCCCATCCATTGTCCTGCTAGGGAAGGATTATTAAATTGTTGATGGAGCTGAACAATGGTTTTGTTCAAAGGCAGACATGCAAACGCCACTTCTTTTCTCCTTGACACAAGAGCTTTAATACCCGGGAACAATGAGAGGCAGCCACCAAGGAGCAAACACTGGAGAGGACTCACAAAGCCAGGCTGGGATTCCCAAATCCCTGTGTGCATGAACTGGTGCTCCTTGGAGTGCTCCCCGTGGCTGTAGGTGAGGTGAGAGGCCTGGCCGTGCTGAAAATTAATGAAAACTAATCCAATTATTGCCTGTTAATACTAGCTTGTGTGATTAGGACAGGAGCAGGGGGTGGGAGAGGACCACCCTTTGCACAGAATCGTGGAATTAAGGTTGGAAATCTGAGATCATCAAGTCCAACCATTCCCCCAGCAGTGCCAAGGCCACCACTAACCCCTGTCCCCAGGTGCCACATCCACATGTGAGACAGTGTTCACAGGGGTCTGAGGATGAGGGGAGAGATGAGGATCTGACTCCATGTTTCACAGGGCTTGATTTATTATTTTATGATATATATTACATTAAAACTATACTAAAAGAATAGAAGAAAGGATTTCATCAGAAGAATAGAAAAAGAAAAATAACAAAAGCTTGTGTCTCGACAGAGACTCCGAGCCAGCTGACTGTGACTGGCCATTAATTAGAAACAACCCCATGAGCCCAATCCCAGATGCACCTGTTGCATTCCACAGCAGCAGATAACCATTGGTTACATTTTGTTCCTGAGGCCTCTCAGCTTCTCAGGAGGAAAAATCTTATAGAAAAGATTTTTCAGAAAATATCATAGCTACACACATGGCTTTGAAATCCCTCCAGGGTGACTCCACCACTGCCCTGGACAGCTCTGACCATTCCTCTGGGAAGAAATGTTCCCTGATGTCCAGCTTGAACCTCTCCTGCTGCAGCTGGAGCCCACTCATCCTGGGAGCAGCTCCTGATTTCCTCTCGTGTCAGGGAGCTGTGCAGAGCCACAAAGTGTCCCCTGAACCTCCTTTTCTCCATCTGAGCCCCTTTCCCAGCCCCTCCCTGGATGGTGCTCCCGTTGCCAGCACAGCTCTGGCTCCTGGTGCTCAGGGTGTGCCGGGCACACAGGAGGAGGCAGCAGGAAAAGGAGGAGGGGGTCAGGATGTGCTCCCTGGCTCCAGCCAGGCTGTGCCTCTGGAGCAGCTCTGCAGTGAGGATCCTGCCCTGCACAGCCTCAGCGCTGACATTTTGTGCTGCACAGGCTCCTTTCCCATGGCTTATCGCCTCAGCTGCTTTCCAGCACCACAGCTTCAATTTTCCATGCTGGGTTTCCCTCAGGTTGATTTCTCTTTCTGTTTTTCATGAGTTTTAGCCGAGCTGTTCCAGCTAGTTTTGGAGAACAAGCCGTGCTGCCTCAGCCCTGCTAACAAAGTGATTATTAAAATTTCCTTTCAAGATCCATTAGCTTAACCACGCTTGGGGAGGGAGGGGTGGGATTTGCCATGGGAGCTGCCAGCAGCAGCTGGGGGCTGCTTGTCCCAAAATGTGCTCTGAATGTACCTCAGAACACATCCCTGGGGAGCTGTGCCCACACTGCCCTGCGTGGCCTTCAGACAACAGCATTCCCAGGGTTATCCATTGGGGGAATTGATTCCAACTGACACAGGAGGCTTAGATTGGATATTAGGGAAAAAAATCTTTCCCGTGAAGGTGGTGAGGCCTTGAGGTTGCCCAGAGCAGCTGTGGCTGCCCCTGAATCCCTGGAAGTGTCCAAGGCCAGGTTGGACAGGGCTTGGAGCAGCCTGGGATGGTGGAAGGTGTCCCTGCACATGGCAGGGAACAAGATGAGCTTTGAGGTTCCTTCCAACCCAAACTACTCTGTGATTCCATGGTCCTGTGATCCATGTTCTCTTTTTGGGAGTGGCCAGGGTTTGCTGCCATTGCTTCATGGACACCCATGCTGTTCCCTGGTCCACACCCCTCAGTTGCTCGGTGGCCTCCCTCCCTTCTGGACATTTCCCAGTGCTCTGTGCTCCCCAGGTTTCTTTGGGAAGCTTGGTTCAGCATGGCAGGGATTGTCCTTTTCCTCTGGGAGGAAAAAGAAGTCATTTCTCCAGGGTCTGGGTATCAGCTCAGAGGTGGCCTTTGGGGCTCGAAGGACTTGCAGGGTCCAAGTTGCTGGCAGCCTCAGTTTTGGAGAAATCCAGCAAAGTTTGGAAAATTTCAGGTTGGTACCTCAGTGTCAGCTGGGTGTGGCTGAGAAAGGAGGGTGGCTCTGCTCTGGGACTCTGGGGCCAGGGTGCACCTGAGGGAGCCTTGCTGGGAGCCCAGGGGTGCCCAGGGGTGCCCAAGGAGGCCGTGGGCACCTGGCCTGGATCAAAACCAGTGTGACAGCAGGAGCAGGGCAGGGCCTGTCCCCTGTGCTGGCACTGCTGGGGCACCTCGAGGGCTGTGTCCTGTTCTGGGCCCTCATGGCCAGAGAGCCCTGGAGGGGCTGGAGCGTGTCCAGGGCAGGGAACGGAGCTGGGAAGGGGCTGGAGCCCCAGGAGAGGCTGAGGGAGCTGGGCAGGGGCTCAGCCTGGAGCAAAGGAGGCTCAGGGGGCCCTTGTGGCTCTGCCCAGCTCCTGCCAGGAGGGGACAGCCGGGGGGGCCGGGCTGTGCTCCAGGGAACAGGGACAGGAGCAGAGGGAACGGCCTCAGGCTGGGCCAGGGCAGGCTCAGGGTGGGCAGCAGGAGGAATTTCCCCATGGAAAGGGGGCTCAGGGATTGGGAGGGGCTGCCCAGGGGGGTTTGGAGTCCCCCATCCCTGGAGGTGCCCAGGAAGGGCTGGAGGTGGCACCGAGTGCTCTGAGCTGGGGACAAGGTGGGGATCAGGCACAGCTTGGACTCAGTGATCCTGGAGGGCTTTTCCAACCTCAGTGATCCTGGGATTCTCTGGGAGAGCTGCTCTGGGGGATCTGGGAGATGGAACCAGTCTGAAGTGTCTCCCCTCAAGGCCTTTCCTTGGCTCCCTCCCAGGCTGTGACACTGCCCAGGTCCCCCTGGAGCAGAGCTGTCCCTGCATCCCCCCATGCCTGGCACAGGGGTGGCACTCTGGGGTTCCTCACTGCCTCCCCAGTCCCAGCCAGCACACAGGGACTCTTCCTTTATCTTCTGTCCCTTTGATTGTCCTTCCCAGGGCCTGTTCCTGCCTTCTCCTGCTCTTCCTGGCGAGCTGGCAGAGGCTGCCTCAAGCTCCAGTGCCCTTGGTGATGAGCTGCTGGCAGCCAGGGCAGCAGGCTGCAGCTTTAATTAAATGATAAGGGCAGAGCCCCGGAAGTGGGGAGATAAGTGCAGTGGTGTCTGCCACCACACTTGCCCAGGCTCTTTCTAATTAGCTTTGAGAAGCTCTGGAGAGGCAGATTAACCCTTGCAGGTGCTGGGTGAGCACGGGGATGCAGCAGGAGGAGGGTGCCAGGCCAGCCCCAGGGATGCCAGGGTGCAATGCCATGGTTTGGGTGGGATGGGGCTGCAGGGGACCCTCTGTGCTCCCCCCAGCCCGGGGCAGAGGGGACAGGTCAGGGAGGATCAGACCTGGCCTCTCACAGGCTCAGGCACTTTCAAAGCTCAAGGATTATGTGCTTTGCTCCTCCTGGAAGAAGCATTTGCTGCTGTGCCACGTCCCTGCTGGCTGGGGGGACTGTCCCCAGCCCCACAGGGCACAATCCTGCCATGGCTCAGGTTTCCACCCCCTCTGGGACCACAACCAGTGATTCTCTGAGAGCTGGGCACTTGGGACACAGGGTAGGAGGAGCACTGTGTGTCACCAACCTGTGATAATATGGACTGGCAGCTCCCCAGGACCCGGTGCCACCAGGGCCACCCCCTGTCTCTCACCCAGGTGCAGCTGAGAGTGAAGCACACCAGAGGGCTGGGAAGGGCACCTGGGCTGTGGGCACTGTGTCACCAGGGCAGTGGGTGCTCAGAGTGGCACTGGGGACACTGCTGCTGCTGGCCTGGCCCCTTGTGGTCACCCTGGCTGGCAGCACAGGGCACCCGGAGTATGCCAGGGAGCTCTGGGGTGGGCACCCGGAGTCCCCAGGGATCTCTGGCCATTTCTGTGTCCCCAGGGAGCTCTGGGATGGCCATTCCCATGTCTCCAAGGAGCTCTGGGACAGGCACTCTTGTGTCCCCAAGGAGCTCTGGGGTGGCCATTCCCATGTCCCCAGGGAGCTCTGGGGTGGCCATTCCTGTGTCCCTAGGGAGCTCTGGGAGAGCCATTCCCTGTCCCCAGGGAGCTCTGGGACGACCATTCCCTGTCCCCTGGGAGCTCTGGGGTGGCCATTTCTGTGTCCCTAAGGAAGTCTGGGATGGCCATTCCCATATCTCCAAGGAGCTCTGGGACAGGCATTCTTGTGTCCCCAAGGAGCTCTGGAGTGGCCATTCCCTGTCCCCTGGGAGCTCTGCCATTCCTGTATCCCCAAGGAGCTCTGGGGTGGGCACTCCTGTCTCCCCAGGGAGCTCTGGGACAGCCATTCCTGTGTCCCCAAGGAGCTCTGGGATGGCTATTCCCTGTCCCCTGGTAGCTCTGGGATGGCCATTCCCTGTCTCCAGGGATCTCTGCCATTCCCATGTCCCCAGGGAGCTCTGAGGGCTCTGGGAGAGCCATTCCTTGTCCCCAAGGAGCTCTGGGATGGCCATTCCCTGTCCCCAGGGATCTCTACCATTCTTGTGTCCCCAGAGAGCTCTGAGGGCTCTGGGAGAGCCATTCCCTGTCCTCCAGGATCTCTGCCATTCCCTGCCCCCAGGGAGCTCTGTGACAGCCATTCCCATATCCCCAGGGAGCTCCGGGATGACCATTCCTGTGTCCCCAGGGAGCTCTGGGACAGCCATTCCCTGTCCCCAGGGAGCTCTGGGACAGCCATTCCCTGTCCCCAGGGAGCTCTGTGACAGCCATTCCTATATCCCCAAGGAGCTCTATGACCGCCATTCCCTGTTCCAGGGAGCTCTGGGGTGGCCATTCCCTGTCCCCAGGGAGCTCTGTGACAGCCATTCCCTGTCCCCAAGGAGCTCTGGGGTGACCATTCCCTGTCCCCAGGGAGCTCTGTGACAGCCATTCCCTGTCCCCTGGGAGCTCTGGGGTGGCCATTCCTGTGTCCCCAGGGAGCTCTGTGACAGCCATTCCCTGTCCCCAGGGAGCCCATACCTGCAGGGGGCCAGGCCATCCCCAGCCCCCCAGGGGCAGAATCCCCATCAGCAGAGCGGGTGGGACTGGGGAATGCAGGCAGGAGCAATCAGGAGCCATTTGGGCAGCAGGAATGTGCATCCAAGGCATGCATGAGCTGGCAGCCCCGGGGGGTGGCAGGTGCTGCTGCTCCCTCCCCTGGGATTTCCATCATTAGCCCTGAGCTCCCCCTGTCCCAGCTCCTGGGGCAGGGAGGGAAGGAGGGCAGGAGCTCCACTGCCCAAATCCCACGGGTTTAGGGCCTTTGTGTGCCCCTAAAGGAACCTCAGGTGCTGCTGCTCACCTGGGGCTGCAGGAGCCGGTGCTGGAAGAGGCTTTGGTTATTCCATGGATTGGTTTGGACTCCCCAGCGTTTCTGGTGGATATTTGTGGAATGCCTCTGGTCTGTAGGACAGCCAGAGGATAATGCTGGGATGTGAATGGATGCAGGGTTTGGGTTGTTTTATGCAGGGTGAGTGAGGGGATTGCCCAGCAATGCTCATTCTGTGCCTTTGCTTTTGCCTGCTGTGATTTTTAGCTGCAGGGACCTGATTTTTCATAGAGGGCGTGTGCCAGGTACCAAGTGCTTTGGGAAGTGCCCAGATATTTTATTTCTGGAAGGAGGAGAGAAAATGCTGTTTTTTCTCATTAGGAGAGCAACACCCCCCATCCTCCAGCCCCTTTTTAGAGGAGGAGTTTTCTGTGATCTCTTGACCCTTTCCTTGTACCCTCCCCAGTTTCTGCAGCCTCTGGGGCAGAGTCTCAGTGGCAAATCAGCTCCTTCCCTGTTAAACCTCCCAGGGGTTCTGTCCTCTCCCTGGAAGCCACAGAGGGACCCCAGGGGAAATATTTCCCTCCAGAGTGAGACTCTGCTCTGCATCAGGAAGCAGGAGGAGAATTAAGGCTGCCTGGACAATCCTAATTTTGGCATTTCCTAACCTTTGGACCCTGTAATCCTATTTAGGTGCTTCTTAACATAATTATTCGGCAGTTTAATGTAATAATTCTGCTTTTTATAGTCCAGTGAAGGTTGAAGCCTTGCTGTGCCAGGGTAGGAGATCATGGGGGTGGCACCACAACCACAAAATCTACTATAGGGAGGTTGAATTTGTTTTGCTGGGTATCACAGGGAAGCTGTGGGGTGATGGGGATTTTGGGAGCTCTCAGTGTGTTCTGAGCCCTGCAGGGACACACTCAGTGTCTGGGAACATCCATCTGGGTGCTCTGCCTGCCGTTGCTGTGGCGATGTGGCCGCTGTGACTGCAGCAGGGAGGCGGCTCCGGCTGCACACACGGGTAACACATCCCCTGGGAATGGGGAAAAAGGGAAACACATCCCCTGGTAATGGGGGAAAAGGGAAACACATCCCCTGGGAATGGGGGGAAAAGGGAAACACATCCCCTGGGAATGGGGAAAAAAGGGAAAACACATCCCCTGGGAATGGGGAAAAGGGGAAAACACATCCCCTGGGAATAGGGGAATGGAAACACATCCCCTTGGAACGGGGAAAAAGGGAAACACATCCCCTGGGAATGGGGAAAAAAAGGGAAACACATCCCCTGGGAATGGGGAAAAAAGGGAAAACACATCCCCTGGGAATGGGGAAAAGGGGAAAACACATCCCCTGGGAATGGGGGAATGGAAACACATCCCCTTGGAATGGGGAAAAAGGGAAACACATCCCCTGGGAATGGGGGGAAAAGGGAAACACATCCCCTGGGAATGGGGAAAAAAGGGAAAACACATCCCCTGGGAATGGGGAAAAGGGGAAAACACATCCCCTGGGAATGGGGGAATGGAAACACATCCCCTTGGAACGGGGAAAAAGGGAAACACATCCCCTGGGAATGGGGGAAAAAGGGAAACACATCCCCTTGGAATGGGGGAAAAGGGAAACACATCCCCTGGGAACAGGGAAAAAAGGGAAACACATCCCCTGGGAATGGGGGAAACATCCCCTGGGAATGGGGAAAAAGGGAAAACACATCCCCTGGGAATGGGGAAAAAGGGAAACACATCCCCTGGGAATGGGGGAATGGAAACACATCCCCTTGGAATGGGGAAAAAGGGAAACACATCCCCTGGGAACAGGGAAAAAAGGGAAACACATCCCCTGGGAATGGGAAACACATCCCCTGGGAATGGGGAAAATGGGAAAACACATCCCCTGGGAATGGGGGAAAAGGGAAACACATCCCCTGGGAATGGGGGAAAAAGGGAAACACATCCCCTGGGAATGGGGGAAACATCCTCTGGGAATGGGGGAAACGGAAATACCCTAGGAATGGGGGAGAAGAGAAAACACATCCCCTGGGAATGGGGGAATGGAAACACATACCCTGGGAGTAGGGAAGAGGAAGAACACATCCCCTGGGAGCCAGGCAAAGCTCCCCAGCCCCAGCCGGGTGTGTCCATCTCTTCACATCCCTTCCTGGCCGTGCTGGGCTGCCCTGGGCAGGGGCTGGGAAGGCGTTTGCAGCTCTGGAGTGCCGGGATGCCCTGCAGGGGCTGCGGCTGCTCCGTGTGTGCTGCCCGGCACAGGGGCAGAGCAGCGGGGCTGGAGGGGCCGGGGGATGCCGGGGCTGTTCCATCTCCTGACCGCAGAGCCCAGGAGAAGCCGGGCAGCACTGGGCAGCTCCGGGGATGTGTGGAACAGCGGGGGCTGCTCGTTCTCGCCCCGGGAGCCGGAGGTGTGGCTCGGAGCCGCAGTCACCCCTCGGTGGGCAGTGCCGGGTCGGGCTCCGATAGCGGGAGCCATGTGGAGCGAGGGTGGGAACTTTGGGAAGCCATCTGGCCGCGTGTTGTATTGCTAGGATCGGTCCCGTCTGGCTGGGCGATGGGGTGCTAGGGGTGGTTCTACAGCCGGGGAGGGTGCGGGGGGAGCCCGGGGCTGCGGGAGCTCCTGCCCCTGTCCCGGCTCCGAGCGCTCCGTGCCCATCCATCCCCAGCGGGGGACAGACAGCGCCCCGGCAGCTCTGCAGGGCACATTGCTGAGCTCTGCGCTCGTCCACACGGGAATTTGGGCCAGGAGCCCATAGGAGCTCCCACAGGAGCTGCAGGAGGGATCCTGCATCCAAAGGTGTCCTGGGGATCAGCCAGGGAGGGATTGTCCTGCTCCAGTGCTGGGGCACTTCGGGTGCCACAACATCAGAGCCCCAAAGCTGTTCCAGAGGGCCCAAAGGAGGGGCCGGGGCTGGGGAAGGCTCTGCAGGAGCCACCCGAGGAGGGCTGAGGGCACTGGGCTGGTGCAGCTGCAGAGAGGAGCCCAGGGCAGAGCTCAGGGAAGGAGGGAACGGCTGCAGGGGAGCTTTGGGATGGACACCAGGGAAAGGTTCCTCCCCCAGAGGGTGCTGGGCACTGCCCAGGCTGCCCAGGGAATGGGCACGGCCCGGAGGCTGCCAGAGCTCCAGGAGCCTTTGGACACCAGGGATGCACAGGGGGGATTGCTGGGGGTCTGGGCAGGGACAGGGGCTGGACTGGGTGATCCTGGTGGGTCCCTTCAGCTCAGAATATTCCATGATTCCCTGCTGGAATAATGCACTGGCTGTGCCACCCTGATTTGGGGACCGTGAAGGGGCACCTTGTCTGTGAGCTTGTGAAGGAGATCCTGGCTCCAGAGCCACCTGCAACACAGCTCCCCTCTCCCAACAGCACTGGCAAGGGGAAAATGTGCTGGGAATGAGGCACAGAGCTGCCACATGCCTGTTCCCTGCAGGAAACTCCTGCTGGGATGAGCTGGGATGGGATAGGATAGGATAGGATAGGATAAGATGGGATAGGATAGGATAGGATAGGATAGGATAGGATAGGATAGGATAGGATAGGATAGGATAGGATAGGATAGGATAGGAATGGGATGGCATAGGATAGGATAGGATAGGATAGGATAGGATAGCGATGGGATAGGACAGGATGGGATTCTATTCATGGGATGGAATAGCATAGGAATGGGGCTAGCCAGTGTAAGAACATGGCATGTTGGGCTGCACAATCCCAGCTGTTCCTAAGGATGCCTGAGGAGGGAGGGGAGCAGCAGCAGCGGTGCCTGGAGGAAGCAGCTCAGCAGGGAAGTGGTGTCTGGAGGGAGCAGTGCTGTAAAACATGGAACCTGGAGGAGATGGCTCCACTGCAGCTGCACTGCCTGCAGGGAAGGCAGCAGCAGGGGGGGCAGCACCTGGAGGCACCTGCAGGACGTGGCACCCTGGGGGACCCATACCTGGAGGCAGCAGTGCCGTGGGGATGGCATTTCCCAGGAATGGCACTGCAGGCAATGGCACCTGGAGGGAGCAGCACCATGGGAGAGCTGTGCCTTCGGGAGTGCGCCGTGGGGGACACACACCTGGGGACACACACCTGGGGGGACACAGCTGTGGGGAGTGGCACTGCGGGAGAGTGGCACCTGTGGAGAATGTTGGCACGGCAGGATGGGGCCTGCCAGCAGCTCTGCCACGGGCAGCAGAGAGCAGCATTCCTGGGGATGGTTCCTGGAGGAGCCATGGTGCAGGAGAACGGCACCAGGAATGGTGAACTAGGGAATGGTGCCGACTGCCAGGAGCTGTGGGGCGGGAAGGGCGTCCTTGTTGCACGGGGAGGGGGGACAGTGCTGCTGGGAGTGATGTCATGGGGGCCACCACCCTCAGGGACATCCCAGAGGGGTCTGCAGAGCCCTGAGGGCCAGGAACGGGAGGGGAGGCATTCCCAGGTGTCCACAGCATGGTGGCCAGCCCTGCCCCTCTCCCTGGCTCAGGACAGACCTCTGGAACCCCTGGCAGCCCAGGGTGCAGCGTGGGCCCTGCTCTGTCCCCCTGTCCCCAGAGCCAGCACAGGTCAGGGCTCTGGGGCTCTGCTTTTGAGGCAGCTGGCAGGATGAGTTCTCCCCAGGGAGGGAAGAAGGCTCTTTCTGATCCCAGCTATGGGAAAGCATCTGATTTTCCTCCCAGCTGCTCTCCCCACACTCCCCTTGCCCATTTCCCCACACCACTGAGCCTCTCCAGTCCCTCCTGGCATGCTGTGCTTCTCTCCTCCCCTTTCCTGGGCTTCTCTGCATCCTCTGCCCTGCTCTGCTCTGTCACAGCCCCTCTGCCTCCCCTCCCAGAGCTGCTCCAGCACTTCCCCTCCCTTCCAAGACTTCTCCTGTGCTGCATCATCCATCCCTGCTCTCCCTGCACTGACACAAGTGGAAGACACAGGAAGACCAAACCAGGCTGGGGATAAAAACCAGGCTGGCATAAAAAATGTGCTGGGGGCTGGCTCAGCCTCTGCTTGGAGCTCCCAGGTTTGCAGAGGGTGAGGGAACCTCTGCCCATCTCCTGCAGGAGATGGATGCTGGCTGAGGCTGCTGCTTTTGTCTTGTTCCCAAAGTGCCCCAGAGCTGTGCTGGAATCCCCCAGTAAAGGTTTGGAGGAGCTCTGTGACAGGATGAGCTCCTGCCCTGGGTGGGGAGAGAGGGACACAGGAATAATTAGCAGCAGCACCAATTTGTGCCTCTTCCCAGAGGAGCCAACCTGGAATCTCTGAGGGCATCCTGGTGTAAAACCCCAATGGTGCCCAAGAAACCAAAGGGATCCAACTTTTCCTGCCCTGGGTTCATCCCTGAGGAGGAAAACACTGCAAGGCAGCCGACCAGGACATGCCAGAGAGAGGCAAAGCTGCAGGAAAGGGAGAGCCAGGAGGATGTGAGGGCTGTGAATGCCCAAGCACCCACTTCCCTGCCTGGGAAGCACAGTCTGGTGGCCTGGAATAACCAGGATGGGCCAAAGCTCAGGAAAACACGGCAGCTGCACAAAGCTTTACTTGGTGTGACCAGGACACCCTGATACCAGAGAGGGCGGGGTCGTCACATTCCAGGGCCTCAGAGGCACAAAAGGGCATTTTGTGTGGAGGAGGGAAATCCCGAGCACCCTTTGTGCACCCCGAGGGGAGGGCCTGCCTCCTCACCACCCCACAAAACGGGGAAATCCATGAGCAGAATTCCCACCAAGGAGGGATTTGTGCTTGTCTGGTGGCACACTGGAGTCCCTGAGCCACCAGCATGTGCTGGGAATTAGGCCATGGGGTCGTGTTTTCCCTCAGTCCCAGCTATTCAGGAGTTGTACCCTGCCCCGTTCCGGGCTCATGGCACAGAATCCGCTCTGCCAGTGCGGGGACAACGCTGGAAAAAGGCTCCAGTGCCAGGAGCAAACAATGGGTAGAGCAGAATAAAAGACCCTGAACACAGCGTTCCTGCTTGATCCTGCCATTCCCAAGCTGCTGCTGGCACCAGGAAATCTCCGTAGCTTTGTTCCCTGCAGAGGTGGATTTTATTTCAGTCCTGCCAGTCCCCTCTGCGGGCTCGGCAAAGCTCCTTCTGCCCCAGGAAGAGAGGATGGCTCCCATCCACTCCCCTGGGAGCACAGAGCAGCAGGGCCTCTCTGCAAGAGGAAAGGACATGCAGGAGGAAAGCTGGTGAGGAAAGGATGGCAATAATTCCTCATGGACACAAGGGAAAGACCACAGAACATGTCCTCAAAGTGCCTAGGGCTCTGCGTGGCCACTGGAGCATCCTGTGGTCCTGAGAGGAAAACCTGGATGGATGGATCCCTGGATGGGACGGATGGATCCTCTTGGGTTCAGATTCCGTTCTGTGCTTCTGCTTGCCCAGAGTAGGGATGGAAACGGAGCCCTCGTGCCTCTGGTTGTGTATCTCATGTGGGAGAGAGAATCGAGGCGATTCCCCAGGAAACAGGGCACTGGTGCATGGCCAGCCCCAAGGACGTGCCCTGCCACGCTGTGCTCCCGTGCTGCCCATGCCCCCGCCGTGTCCCCTGGGCTGCTTTTGTGCTGCTGCTTCTCATCCCCGCCGTGTGAGCATGGCTGTCCCCGCGCCGCGAGCAGGGCCAGCATCCTGAGCGGTGGATCCTGGTGTGGATCCGTGTGGTGTCTGTGTGTGTGTGTGTGTCCATGTGTGTGTCCATGCGTGTGTCCATGTGTGTGTATCTGTATGTGTGTATCCATGTGTGTCCATGTGTGTGTATCCATGTGTGTATCCATGTGTGTGTGTGTCCATGTGTGTGTCCATGTGTGTATCCATGTGTGTGTGTGTCCATGTGTGTGTCCATGTGTGTGTGTATCCCTGTGTGTGTGTATCCATGTGTGTATCCGGGTGTGTATCCATGTGTGTGTATCCATGTGTGTGTATCCATGTGTGTGTGTCCATGTGTGTGTATCTATGTGTGTGTATCCATGTGTGTGTGTCCATGTGTGTGTGTCTGTGCGTCTATCCATGCATGTGTCCATGTGTGTGTCCATGTGTGTATCCATGTGTGTGCATCCATGTGTGTGTATCCATCTGTATCCATGTGTGTCCATGTGTGTGTCCATGTGTGTATCCATGTGTGTATCCATGTGTGTGTATCCATCTGTATCCATGTGTGTCCATGTGTGTATCCATGTGTGTATCCATGTGTGTGTATCCATGTGCGTCCATGTGTGTGTCCCTGTGTGTGTGCACAGCCCCAACCCCTCCATGTGCCCAAGGTTCTGGTGTCACCACCCAGGTGGCTCCGGTGTCCCCGTGTGAGTCCCGCGGGGCCGCTGGGCTCCAGGGAGGATCAGGATGTAGCTGGAGCCAGGAGTGAGGGAGGAGCAGCAGTGGCTGAGCGGCCTCCAGGAGGCTGGACAGGGCCAGGAGAGGCCGAGGAGGGGACCAGGGGGCCAGGGTGGCAGAGGCTGAAGGGGGTGTGGAGGCCGGGGCTGTGCACTGATGTGACGCTGTCGTCCTTTTTCTGCCCCTCATCAGAGTCCCCTGAGCGGAGCAGGCTGTGAAGGGGGGCTGCCATCAGGTATGTCCGTGTGGCTCCTGCCAGGATATCCCAGCTGCCAGGGGGAGCTCCTGGGGGTGCCAGGGATGCAATGTGGGCACAGGCCCCAGCCCCCAGCTGAGGGTTTGGGGAGCATCACTGGGGGCTGGTTTAGGGCAAGATGTGCTCACACAATGGTTGGCTGCTGACTTCACCCCTTCGTCCATGCCTGTGTCAAGCATTCCCAGCGTTGTCTGGAGCCTTCTCCTGCATCCTGTGTGTGAAAGCTGTGCCAGGGTGACTCGGATGTGTGGCAGTCCCAAACTGGTGGCAGGAGGGAGCGTTGGCCAGGGCAGAAACCCCACCATGGTGCTCTGGTTTGCTTCTTCCCCAGGCTCAGGAGTGCCTGTGGGTCTGCCCTGCTTTTGGGATAAGGGAATTGTGTGGACCAGTGTGTGTCCCATGGGAAGGGGGTGCCCCAGCAGGTCTCAGGTCCCCAGAGCTCCTTAGCATCTCCCTCCATCAGTCTGTCAATGCAGAGAGCTCCACAGTGGTGGAGACATGGAGAGGATGTTTGGGAACCACAGGGACATCTGGAAGTCTGAGCAGTCTCAAGGTCATGAGCAGCCCCTGCTTCCACCCCAGCATCAGCACCAGGCTGGATCTGCTTGTGGCAGCAGGCAGTGACGTGTCCTGGGGCATTCTGTGGTGTCCCAAACTGGGGCAGAAATCAAGGAATGGCTCGTGACTGGGATGGCTCTGGGAGGGACTGCATGGAAGTGCCAAATTCCAGCCTCAGAAGCCTCGTGACAGGTGCTGCCTGTGCCAAGGACACCTGGCCAAGGCTCAGGGACACCTGGGGCAGGGGGTGGCTGGCATGTGAGGACACCAGTATGTGAACTGGTCTAACTGGTGCTCAGTGTCCCAGCTGTGCCAGGAGCAGGGAGCTGTGGTGCCCTGGGGTGCTGGGCTCCCTCTGGGGCAGGGGTTTGGTGCACAGGCCACCCCTGGCATCTCCACGGGGCACCCCAGGGCATCTCCAGCCTCTCTTGGGTGGGCATGGCTTTGCCTCAGTGTGCTTGGGGATTGCAGGCTCCACAGGAGACCAGGACTTCTGGCTGGGCTTGTGGCTCCTGCTGGGGGTGCCAGGGGAGGCTGGAATGTGGCCTGGAATGCCTGGTGGGAGCAGGGCAGGGATGCCTGAAGATGCTGCCCAGAACACATGGCTGTGCCTCAGGGCTGAGTCCAGGGCAGTTCTGTCCCTGCACAGTGATCCATGGGATGCCATTGGTGGTGCCCAATGGGAATTCCTGGAGCTTAGCAGGTTCCAGGTGGTGCCTCACCTTCTGGGATCACAGGCCTGGTGTGGCAGCGCCTGTCCTGCTCTGCAAATCCAAGCTGTGGAGCCTCCCTGTGCAATCCTGGTCTCCTGAGGGGCTTGGGGAGCTCTGCCCTGTGCTCTGCCTCCTGTTTCTCTGTGGCTTCGGGTTTCCCTACCTGCTCTGCTTTGCTCCCGTTTTTTTTGTCTGTGGGTCTGGCTCCTGGGTGTCCGTGGGTCCAGTTCCTAGGGTGTCTGTGGCTCCAGTTCCTGGGTGTCTGTAGGTCCAGCTCCTGGGGTGTCCATGGGTCCAGCTCCTGGGGTGTCCATGAATCCAGCTGTCTGTCCCAGCATGGGTAGGACGGAGATGTCCAGTCCCTGCTGCTCCTCCCTGCATCCCAAGAGGGGGTTCCCAAGGCAGGGTTCCCAAAGTGGGGTTCCCAAGGCAGGGTTCCCGAGGCAGGGTTCCTGAGGAAGGGTTCCCAAGGCAGGGTTCCCAAGGCAGGGTTCCCAAGGCAGGATTCCCAAGACAGGGCTCCCAAGGTGGGGTTCCCAAAGTGGGGTTTCCAAGGCAGGGTTCCCGAGACAGGGTTCCCAAAGTGGGGTTCCCAAGGCAGGGTTCCCAAAGTGGGGTTCCCAAAGCAGGGTTCCCAAGGCAGGGTTCCCAAGACGGGGCTCCCAAGGTGGGGTTCCCAAGGCAGGGTTCCTGAGGCCAGGTTCCCAAGGCCAGGTTCCCCAAGGGGGGTTCCCAAGCTGGGGCTCCTGGGGCTAACACTGCTGTCCCTTGTTTCCTGCAGATCTCCGGCCTCTGCCCGATGTAGCCATGACTGGGACCTGCACCCGGGAGTGCACAGAGTTCGGCCACTCCGACACCTGCTGGATGCCTGGCCAGTCCTCCCCCAGCCGCAGGCCCAAGAACGCCCTCAAACTCTCCACTTTTGTGCCTTACCAAGACAGAGGGAGTCAAGAGCAAGTCGGGAACGGCAGCCCCAGACTGTCGGAAGAGCGCAGCACCAAAATGGCCAACCTCCGCCTGCTCCCCACGTACAGTGCCTTCTCCAATAGTAGCCATGAGCCCTGCAAGGACTCTCCCATGGAGGAAATTCCTCTCACCCAGACCTCGGACTTCCAGCCAGCCACCACCCCCTCGGCCCAGACCACCAAGAGGGAGATCTACCTGTGAGGCTGGGCGCGAGGGGCAGGGAGCTGAGGCCAGAGGAACATTTTCCACTTCGATGCTTTATGGCTCCAGCCGCTTCTCCAGGCAGGGGGCTCTGCGGGGAGCAGGGCAGGGTGAGGCAGGGATGAGAGGAGCGCCTTTTTAACCCCCTGTTGCCCGGGGCTGGGGGTGGGTGGGGAGGGTGAAAAGCATCCCGACCCCGATTGCCGAGCATCCCGAACTGCTGCCGGGGAGGGCTGGGCAGGCTCCTGGTGCGGAGGGCACGGAGAAGGGAGAGAAGGGCTTACGTACCAAAGGTCCACGCAGAGCTGGTGGAGTTCCTGGGGCATAGGACGAGGAGTGTCCCCGAGCACGGGGAGCCAGCTGCCTGTCTCTTTGCTGTAGACTCCTGTAAATACGAATCTTATAGGAATGACATTCAAGTCCTGCCTGATCGCAACTTTTTATTGTCCTTGAAACAAACAAAAAGACATTTAAAGAGAAAACAAAACAAAACAAAATGAGAAAAAAAAAGCAGACAAAAAAAAGAGGAAAAACAAAACAAAAAAAAAAAGAGAAAAAAAAAAACAAACCACAGGGAGCAAGTTCCAGCTTTGAATGGTTTCCTGCGTGGAAGAGCCCCTGGGAGCGCAGCGTCCAGCCCGCACTCGTGTTCTATATTGTAAATAGAGATGTGATCAGTCCCTGAAACAGCAGCTGGGGAGCTGGAGGAGAGGGGCAGCATCCTGGCCGGACTGTAGGGACTTTGCTGTTTTTCAGCCTGGATCTCTTTCTGAACGTTGTCACTGTGCCCACAAGCTGCAGGGTCCCTAGGGACTGCCCGGTGCCATAGGTGGGGGCTGCTTTGGGGGTGTGTGGGGGGTCCCCGGTGGTGGCCCTGCGCCTGGCGGGTGGAGGAGGGGTGGGGAAGCCCCCAGACATGGGACCGGCTGGGTCCGGGGAGGGGATGTCCCCAGGAAGGGACCGGCTGGGTCCGGAGAAGCCCTCAGTCCGCCTCTGCTGGCAGGGAGGCCGCCAGCGGCCCCGGCTCTCAGCCCATCGCCTCGGGCCTCCTCTGGGGCAGGGGATGCCCACGAGGCCAGGCTGTGCCGTGCCCTCGACCTCCGTCCCATCCGCCTGTAAAGCCACCATTGCCTTTGTGAGGAGGAGCTTTGTCTCAGGGTCACACCGGGGGCCGCCGAGCCCCTGCCCGCTGGACTCCGCTGCCCTTAGGCCCCAGGGCCACTCTCACGGGGTCCAGCTTTCTCTTCCATTGTCAAAGGTCCACCGGTCTCCCGGCAGGTTCCTGCTGCCCCGGCGTCCTCAGCTCCCGTGCAGGGTCAGAGGAGCCCCTGGCCCTCACAGGGCTTCCTGAGGGGCACCCCCGGCTCTGTCGCTGCTCCCTTGGCAGCGGGGCACAGCCCTGGTTTTGGGGTGCACCCCTGGCCGGAGGGGTCCGGGCGACTCGCGCCTCATTCCTGGGTAGCCCTTCCCCTCCGGGCCGCGGGAGGGGCCGTGCTGCACCCTTGTGCTTCCCGTCTCCAGCTCTGGCACCTTCCCGAGGGAGCGAGGCCGGCAGGACGGCTCTCGGTCCGTGCCCGCGGGGCTGGCGCGGGGCTCCGGGGGCACAGGGACCCCGCAGGGCTGGGGCTATGCCCTGCCATAGCTGTAGTGCCTGTCGGGACCCCTGCCCAGCCTCTCCCCCAGCACCCCGCTCTGAGCAGCTCCTCTCCCCCATGGGGCGGTGGCACACGCAGCCACCTCCCTGCTGGCTCCCTGAGGGGGCACGGTGCCAGCCGAGCCCGGGGCACAGAGGAAAGGCGGCAGAAGGCGCCTGCTCGCACCTCTGCTTCATGTCCCTCGTGCCCTTTGTGCCCCAGCCCTGCCTTCCCCGGGTGGCACCGCTGCCACCCCGCATGGCCCGGCCCCGGCGGTGCCAGCCGGAGGAGGCAGGACCCTCCTCCCGCTGCTGCTCCCGCCTGGCCGGGGTGCTCCCATTCCGGTGGGGATCCAGCGGCCTGCCCGGCCGGGGTGCTCCTATTCCGGTGGGATCCAGCGGCCTGCCCGGCCGGGGTGCTCCCATTCCGGTGGGATCCAGCGGCCTGCCCTGCCCCGCCCCGCCCGGCCGGGATTCCTGCTCTGCCCGGCGGGGCCGCGCTTCCCCGCTCTGGCTGCCGGAGCAGGTGCCGCTCCTGACCTTGTTTTTATTGTAGCTCTGTAGTTTCAGGGCCAAACTGGGCAGAATGTGCAATTTGGCCGCGCTGGCCACGATCTTTTGACTCCACTGCCAACTCGGCTGCTCACGCCTCCCCTGGGCCCAGGCAGTGGCAGTGTCCAGTGCCCCTCTCGGGGACCCCCGGCAGAGCCACATCTGAGGGGGGCTTGTCCAAGACCACCTCATCCCGGCCGGGGGGCTCCCTACCCTGTGCTGGGGTCTCCAGAGGGATCCCGAGGCTGGAATTGCTGTGGCTGGAATTGCTGTGCTGTCTCCTGGAGCACCTGGCGAGGTCCTCAGTGCGAGCGCGGTGTGGAGGGAGGGAGGGAGGGAGGGGGGAGCGCAGGGGGTCCCCGGGGGATGGGGCTGGGGATGGGTTTGGGGGTGGCTGAGTCCTGTGGGGGTGCACAGAGGTCTGGGGGGGTTTCAAGGGGAGCACGGTGGGGCCAGAGTTGGATGTCTGGGGGTGCAGAGGGCTTGGGGGTCTCGGGGCACTGGGTGGGTGTGTGGGCAAGGCCAGAGGGGGGCAATGGGACCGGGGCCTCAATGGGGTGCCAGGGGTGCAGGGATGGGTGCCTGGGGAGGAGAGGGTGCCGGCCATCAGTCCTGGGAGAGGGGTTTGAGGGGATTTGTCCCGGGGGGAAGCTGCCAGTGTGGCTGGGGATCAGTCCTGGGGGAGGGCGAGGAAGAGGTGCTGTGGGAAGAAGCTCATTTGCACAATTATAAGCCAGAAGGATAAAGCCTCTGTGCGCGTGGGGGGAGGACAGCTCCCCACGGGCTCCAGTCCAGACAAGCACAGGGAGGAGGAGGAGGAGGGTTCACTGTATCTCACACTGCACTAGGACAAGCCAGGGGGAAAACCAAAGGTGGGAGCCAGGGAGCAGGCGGGCTGCGTGGGAAGGATCTAAGCGACCCCTTTGTAGCTCTTCAGTGTTGGTTCTATTTATACGAGATTTCATTTCCTTGCTTGTGATGCCTTGTTTTTTGTACAGTTTTATGTACATGCAGGTGTAGCTTTTCTAAAGGAGAAATCCTATGGCAGAGTAAAGTCCCCCCACTATTTTTCAGATGGTGCCCTATGTCTAAGGCGATGCCTCTTGCTAAGGTTGTACTGCTCAATGTGTGATGCATTTCCCTGTGCGGGGAAGCCTTTGGGCCTTGGGCTTGGTTTTCCCCGGGCGCTGTGAGCACAATTGATTCCCTTGTAACCCTTTCTGTTCGGAGCCGTGAGCATGACACCGTCGTGATGCCCCTTTCTTTCCGTTCTCCCCTGTTCCGTTCGTTTGCTGAGCTGTCAAGATGACCAATTCCATTGTAATTAGCCCTTCCTAAAGCTTTACAATAAAAGTGTGAAAACCCGGCTGCTTCTGGGCCTGGCTGCTCCTTCCCACACCTCCCCCTGAGCACCCTCAGGGGAAGAAAGAGCTGGGGAGGGTTTGGGATCTGCCTGTTTCCTTGCCCTGCTCTTGGCTCCCTGTTTGCCAGCTCGAGGATGCTCCTGCACATGGAAAAGGAGGATATGCCCCCAGAGCACTGTCCCACAGACCAGACTCCTTCAAGGCCAGGTTGGACAGGGTTTGGATCATCCTGCTCCAGTGGAAGGTGTCCCTGCCCATGGCAGGGGGTTGGAGCTGGAGAAGCTTCCAGGCCCCCTTCCAACCCAAGCCATTCCATGATTCTGTCATTGATTCTGTGATTGAAACCCAAATATTTCAGTGAAAAAACACCTCCAGCCCCAAGGCTGCCTGCACCTGTCACCAGCCACGGTGGGAATCAGGGAAAATCCCATCCAAGCTCTCTGGACCCCCTCCCATCTCCACCACTGCTCCTTGGAGACTTGCTCCATTTCCCACCATTTCAGCATCTCCTTTCCCAGGCATGGCTGGGGGTTTTGGGGTATTTCAGACCCTTTAGAAACATCTGGGTTATTCCAAACCTGGCCCATTTGTGGCTGTTCCCACCCCAGCTCCTCCAGCCCTGGCTGTGGGGTTTCCCTGCCTGCCTTTGCACAGGATCCCGATGATCCCGGGAGGTTTCCCGGCTCGGGGTAGGGCTGTCCCCTCTCTGGTGGGTTCCATACAGCTGTGGCACATCTGGGCTGGGCTGGGCTCACACACAGCCTTGCACTCTCCCTGCTCAGCTCTGGGCTCACTGTGACTGCACCACCAGGCACAGGCTCCTTCCCAGCCTGGAGGACTCCAGGAAGGAGGAGTTCCCATGTGGAGATGAAGCTCAGCCTCCCCTCTCCTTGCAGGGGCTCCTTTTGAGCCATCCCCTCCCCAGGGCTCTGCAGGGCCATCAGAGGGGATCCAATGCCCTCATTCCTGAGGGGTTCCCCTCGTGCTGGGGCCTGGGGGGTTCCCAGCTGCTCCTCAGGCAGGCCCAGGCCAGCTGGGAGCAGGGATGTGTCCCCAGGGACCCTGGGCAGCCCCGTGCCCTTTGCTGCCATCCCAAGGAAAGAGGGTCTGGATGCTGAGGGTGGTTCCAGGCTGGCACAGCTGGCACAGAGGGCAGAGCTGCCCCCAGGACAGGTGACCAAAGGGTGTTTTCCTTAGCAGAGACAGTCCCAGGCCCTCCTGAACATTCCATGCCCTCACAGTCCCTCCTCCTCAGCCATCCCAGGATATCCAGACCCCTCCCTGATGCCATCTGTGCCTCGTTCCCCTCTCTGCCAGCCCTGTCCCACCCATCCCACTCCCTCCTTGTTCCCTCCGGCCTCTCCTCCCGTTCCTGTGCTCTCCCCTCACCCCACACCGGCACTCCAGCCTTCCCCTCCTCCGGCAGAGCCCTGAGCTCGCATCCAGCCGGGCTGGAGCCCTCTGGTTTCCATGGCAGCACACATCAATTACCGCCTGGCTGCGAGGGGCTGCGGTGCTGCGGCTGCGGAGGCTGCCGGCACTGCCGGGGGGCTCAGGGACCCAGCTGCACCCTCAGGAGGGGAACTGGTGCCCATGGAACACTTCAGGGGGATGGGGAACAGGAATGGGCACAGGGACCCCAGCTGCACCCTCAGGATGGGAACTGGTGCCCATGGAACACTTCAGGGGGATGGGGAACAGGAATGGGCACAGGGACCCCAGCTGCACCCTCAGGAGGGGAATTGGTGCCCATGGAGCCCTGAAGGGTTTGGGAACAGGAATGGGCACAGGGACCCCAGCAGGAGCACCCTCAGGATGGGATTCAGTGCCCGTGGAATGCTTCAGGGGGATGGGGAACAGGAATGGGCTCAGGGACCCCAGCTGCACCCTCAGGAGGGGAATTGGTGCCCATGGAGCTCTGCAGGGTTTGGGAACAGGAATGGGCACAGGAACCCCATCAGCAGCACCTTCAGGATGGGAATTGGTGCCCCCAGAGCACAGCAAGGGGGTGGGAAACAGGAATGGGCACAGGGACCCCATCAGCACCCTCACCATGGGATTTGGTGCCCACAGAGCTCTGCAGGGGGTGGGAAACAGGAATGGGCACAGGGATCCATCCCAGCAGCGCCCTCAGGATGGGAATCAGTGCCCCCAGAGCCCTGCAGAGGGTGGGCACAGGGATCTTGCCCCCCAGTACTGTCCCAGCTGCCTGGGCTCCATGGCTGGGGTGATGTGGCCTCGCTGTCCCTGCCCAGTCCCTGGGCATTCATTCCTGGTGAAGGTGGAGCAGGTGGGAGCTGCTGGACATCCCTGAGGAGTGAGGGGTGGCTGCTGGGGACAGTGTGTGACAGTGCTGGGCTGGCTCATGCCAAAGCTCTGCTGTGATCTGCCTTTCCCAGGTACCTCTGGTTTAATTGGGTCCTGGCTTACAGCAGGAGCTGGGAGAGTGCCAGGCCAGGGACATCCATTTTGATGGGAAATTTAATTCCTGTGCCTCCCCAGGGCCTGACCTGCAGCCCCAGCTGTCCAGCTGCCTGCATGGGCCTGGCAGAGTCATTTCCAGGCCTTGCATGGTAATGGGGATGAGGTTTGGGATCTCTTGCTGGCTCCAGCTGTGCAGTGGCACCATTTCCTCCTGAGGGTTCTTCCAGCAGGTCTTGGCTCAGCCCTAAGCACTGGGAGGTTTAAAGCTGGATTTTCAGTAGCCACAGGATCACCAGAAGCACAGAAGGGTTTGGGTTGGAAGGAACCTTGGAGACCCCCCAGTGCCACTCCTGCCATGGCAGGGACACCTCCCACTGTCCCAGGCTGCTCCAAGCCCTGTCCAGCCTGGCCTTGGGCACTGCCAGGGATCCAGGGGCAGCCACAGCTGCTCTGGGCATCTTATTCCATGTCCCACCTGGTCAGGGGAGGGGAAGGAGCTCTGATCCCAGCTAAATCCACATGCTTGGGTGTTCCCAGTGGCCATGGGTCCCTCCAGCTGAGCTTTTGCTGTACACAGGAAACTGATTCCTTTTATCTGCTTTCATTGGGAGCCTTCTGCCTTCCTGCTCTGGCACTTCCCACGTGGAGAGAAGGGGAGAGGGGCACAGGGCTGTTCATGGCCCCTGTGATGGGCAGGTACCTGCACCACATCCCAGCAGCATCTCCTCCCACACAGTGTGACCCCAGCCCTGCAGTCAGGGAATGGTTGGGGCTGGGTTGGAAGGGAAATTAAAGCTCATCCATGGCAGGGACACCTCCCACTGTCCCAGGTGCTCCCAGCCCCAATGTCCAGCCTGGCCTTGGGGGATCCAGGGGCAGCCCCAGCTGCTCTGGGCACCCTCAGGGCCTCACCCCCATCCCCGCCTGTGCTTGCCCAGGTTCCTCCCTCCCACAGCAATGGGCATTTCTGGCAGCTGGACACAGGGAGCCAGCTGGGAACCTCAGAACAGCCTGACCTCTCCTCACTGCATCCTTTAAAAAAGGTCCTGAGGTGGTTCCTGGGCCAAGCAACTCTGGAGCGAGCCAGCAGAGCCCTGCCCAGAGCTGCCTGGGCAGGGAGAGCCCAGCAGGGAGGATTTTTCCTTGGATGAGCCATGGGACAGCTCTTTCTGCTGTGCTGATGGCCACAAATCCCCCCTGGCACGGCAGCAGGGCTCTGGATCACCGCTGAGCCAGCCCAGCGCTCAGGGTGGAGGTTCCAAAAGAACAAGAAAAGCTGACACCACTTTTTCTTTTTTTTTTTTTTTTTAATCACAAAATGTGTTTAAATCCACGATTCCCACGGGCAGGCAGCTGTGAAGCCTCCAGAGCAGGACCATGGAGAGGGCAGGGAGGGCCGGGCACAGCCCGCAGTGCTGGGGGAGCCGCTCGCTCCTTCCCCGCTGGCTCGGGGGGTGCCCGGCGCCCCTGGCAGTGCCCGCCCCCCTGGCACATCCCTGCCAGGCTCTCCGGTAATAGGATGAGCAGAGACAAGCCCGCCGTGGCCCCGGAGCCTGGCCCTGCATATGTTGCGGTGGCCTCTGGGGGAGATTGGATATTGTGCTCCAGGAGAAGCCCCTGTAATCGCCCGCAGGATGATTGGGATTTGCAGCAGCTCAGAGGAGCAGGGGGGCCCAGCCCCAGGCAGTTTGCTCGGTGTCTCTGCTTGTCTGGCACTCTGATGAAGGGGATTAGGAGATTTAGAGGCAGCCCAGCCCCCTCCCCGGGGGGCTCTGGAGCTGGAGCCCAGCAGAACGCTCGGCTCCGTTTGTTCCCCCTGCAGACTGATGGGGACAAGGCTGGGGTGCTCTGCCAGCAGCTGGGCAGGGGCTCTGCTCCTCTGCCAGCGGGGAACTGTGCTCCTCCCACACAGGGAGAGCCTCCATGGCCAGCTGATCATGCCCCACGCTGCTGTCCCTGTCCCCTCAGCCCCAGAGCTGTCCCCTCACCCCCAGAGCTGTCCTCTCAGCCCCAGAGCTCTCACCCCACCCTGTCCCTGTCCCCATCCCCAGAGCTCTCACCCCATCTTGTCCCCATCCCTCATCCCCAGAGCTCTCACCCCAAACTGTCCCTGTCCCCTCACCCCCAGAGCTCTCACCCCACCCTGTCCCTGTCCCCATCCCCAGAGCTCTCACCCCACCCTGTCCCCATCCCTGCCCTGCTCCCAGCCCCTCCCAGTGCCAGGCCCCCCTTTATCCCAGTATGAAGGCTCAGGCTGGCCTGGCACCATGGTTTAACCCCACCAGGAGGCTCAGCTGCCCAGTCCAGGCTCTCCTGCCCACCCACCCGAGCTGAGGCTGGCCCGGGGCACGGCCCAGAGCCCCGGGGCTTGGTGCCAGCAGCCCTGATGGGCTTAACGGGAACAGCAGGAGCCACCTCTGCTCCATGGACAGGGAGCTGTGCCTGCCCCCTCCCTGTTCCCTCCTGCCTGTCCATCAGCCCACAGGTGCCAATCACATCCCAGCTCCCACATTCCTGGGGAAAGGCAGCTTTGGAAAACTGGGAATTACCTCCCTGAGCCCATCTCACTGCTGTGATCTCACATGGACACAGCTGAGGGCACTCACACTCCTAAATAACCCCACACTGCAGGGTTTGACTCCAGAGAAAGAAGATCCTTTCCCAAAACCTTTAAAAAGGAGGTTTTAGAGGAGGTTGGACATGCAGCCCCTGCTCAGTTCCCTGTTTGCAGCAGCCCTGTCACAGCTCCAGCACTGCAGGGACACTTTGGCTTTCTGGGAAGCGCAGGAAGGATCCCACAGGAAAACCATCAGGCCCAGTGATTAATTAGTGCTGTAATAACATCGAGGAATCCCCCACAACCCACTGTGGTGTTACCCTGCAGGCACAGGACAGAGGTTTCCCTTCTGTAGGGAAGGGAAGGGAAGGGAAGGGAAGGGAAGGGAAGGGAAGGGAAGGGAAGGGAAGGGAAGGGAAGGGAAGGGAAGGGAAGGGAAGGGAAGGGAAGGGAAAGGAAAGGGCTCTGTGGGGTCCTACATGCTGGGCTGGCCATCTGGGTGTGCCCCTAACCAAGCAGGACACACCTGGTGAGATGGCTGTGAGTGCAAGGCTGAGCTACCAGAGCTGCTCTGTGCAGGACCAGGTGTCCGGGGGGGACACAGAGCGTGTCCCTGTGTGTCCCCAGGGCAGGGGTGGGTGTCACACACACACACACACACACAGTGTCCCTGTGTGTCCCCAGGGCAGGGGTGGCTGTCACACCCCGCCTGTCCCCACCTCTCCCCGCTCAGCCCGAGGCGGGTGCGGGTGCTGCTCAGGGCCAGGGGCTGTTATTATTCTTTATTAGTTTTCCTGTCCGTCTGACATATTCTTTATCACTGTGTCTCAATCTTTCACTCATCCTCCCGCTCTCCCTCAATCATCCCCGATTAGTTTTTCTGTCTGCCTCCCATTCCCGGATTCCTCATCAGGCGCTCCCTCCCCCGCTCCTCCCCGCTGCCCTCCCCTCTCCCGCACTGCCGGCAGCCCAGGAGTGCTGAGGAATGCTCAGGAGCTGCGGGGCCATCGCGGCTCTTCTCCAGCGCCATCTCCGCCCCTGCCGGAGCTGCCAGGAGCGTCCCGGGGCTGCCGAGCGCCTCCAGCCCTGGCGGGGCTGGTGCTGAATCGGCTGCAAGCTGAGCCCATGGCTCAGAGCAGCTCAGGAGGAGCCAAGATCCCCTTGGATCCCCTTGGATCTGCTCTGCTCCTGCTTCCCCATCCCTCTGCTCCTCCTGCAGTCCATCCCAGCACTGCTCCGTGCCTCCTTCCCATTCCCACTCCCACTCCCATTCCCATTCCCATTCCCATTCCCATTCCCATTCCCCTTCCCACTCCCACTCCCATTCCCTTTCCCATTCCCATTCCCATTGCCCTTCCCATTCCCTTTCCACTTCCCTTTCCCATTCCCACTCCCACTCCCATCCCCCATTCCCATCCCCCATTCCTATCCCCCATTCCCATGCCCAATTCCCATTCCCTTTCCCATTCCCATTCCCACTCCCACTCCCATTCCCATTCCCATTCCCATTCCCACTCCCACTCCCATCTCCCATTCCCTTTCCCATTCCCACTCCCATTCCCATTCCAGTGCAAGTCCCTGACCAGGCTGCTGCTGGTGCACTGGGTGAGGCTGAAGGCTCTCCTGGTATCTCCAGAGGCCGTGCCTGGCAGCCCCAGGGCCATTCCCAGCTTTTCCTGCCTCTCATCCCCAGGTGTCTGCTGCTCCTGCCGGGATGTCCCAACCCCCAGGGAGGGCTCAGAGCCAGGAATGGGTGCTCAGGATGGAATTTTGGCCAGAGCCAGGGATGGATGCTCAGGGTGGAATTTTGGCCAGAGCCAGGGATGGATGCTCAGGAAGGAATTCTGGGCAGAGGATGGATGCTCAGGGTGGAATTTTGGCCTGAGGCAGAGGATGGATGCTCAGGAAGGAATTTTGACTAAAGGCAGAGGATGGATGCTCAGGAAGGAATTTTGACTAAAGGCAGAGGATGGATGCTCAGGAAGGAATTTTGGCCATGGGCAGAGGATGGATGCTCAGGAAGGAATTTTGGCCATGGGCAGAGGATGGATGCAGACTGGCTGCATCCCCCAGCAGAAAGGGCACAGACATTTCACCCCATGCTGCCCCTTTTGGGAGGCAGAGGTGAAAATCTTCGGTGCTGGAGGACTCAGGAAGGCAGAGTGGCCTGGCTGTGGCTGCAGAGGGATCCCCCAGGCCAGACTGGAGCAGCTCCTCAGGAGCTGGGCTCTGCTGGGCTCCCTGCTCCTGGGGACACCGTGCTGGCACTCTCTGTGTCCCAGCATGGGCAGAATCCCAGCTGGAATTGCAGGAAGGACCCTCAGTGCCACGGCAGCCCCTCCTTGGGGGTGAGGGGGTTCCTGACCCATCAGCTGGGGCAAGCTCAGGATTTCTGCCCCTGGACTTATCCTCTCCAGCCTGATTTCCCAACAGTGCCCTCGCTCCTGTTCCCTCATCCCTGAGCTGCCATCCCTGTCCCCACAGCCCCAGAAAAGCTCATCCCAAGGGATGGGAGCCCTCCTCAGCAGGACCCCCGTGGCACCGGGGCTGCATCCGCTGCCCTGATGGATGTGACAGGCGCGGGGGTTGCCAGGAGATAGCATCCTCCTCCTCCTCTTCCTCCTCCTCCTCCTCCTCCTCCTCCTCCTCCCCGGGCTGCAGCCAATGCGGCTCGGCGCTGGTGAGGTAATGCTGCAACAGCACTGCCCGCCCGGCCTCTCCCTGCCAGCATCCAGGGAAAAAGGGAAAAAAGGGGGAAAAAAGGGGGAAAAAAAGGGGGAAAAAAGGGGGGAAAAAGGGGGGAAAAAAAGGAAAAAAAAAATAAAAAAAGCCTTTTCAGCCATCCCCGTGGCCATCCTCGCTCTGTGTCCCCTGCCCCAGGCACTGCCAGGGAGGGGTCACAGACACCCAAAGTGCCCCCTGCCCTTCCCGGGGTACCCCCAGCCCCTGCTGGGGTCTGGCCCCTGGGATGGAACATCCAGAGGTGTTTTCATGGATCTGGGAGGGACAGGGGGAGGCAGAGGGCTCCTCACGCACACAGAGGCTCACGGAATAAATATCTGGCTACAAATTATCTACTGATCTAATAAAAAAGATATTACCTAGCTCTCCAAACCTGGTTTCAAATTATTCCTCCTGCTCTGCTCAGCAGCCTCCTGGGAGATCACTGGCAGGTTAATTTGCTATTGAACGGGTCCCAACTGGAATTAGGCTCCAGCCTGGCTCTGCTTTCACTTGACACTTAATGAAAGTCGCTGTTATTCACTCCTGCCTCTGAACTTTATGCACTGCACCACGTTTCACAGGTGGGAAAGAGCTGAGCAAGAGGTTTTGCTTTGGATCCAACACTTGCAAGGCCCAAAAGGTGCTGAGGTAGAAAATAAACTGCCATTTGTGTGCTCTGCCACGAGAGCCTGGCGTGCTCCTAACAGAAGTGGCCTTTATCTGGGGACTGTCATTTTGATTATTTTATATCTGAGCAGTGCCCCAGAGGTGTGCATAGAAAATGAAAACAGATAAAGAGCCTGAACGAGGCACAGCTCTGCCCAAGGCCCCGAGGAACAGCAGGGCTGAGGGGGGGACACTGAGGGGGGACACCTGAGAGCCACCAGTGCTGCTCCAGACAGAGAAGGGGACACCCACAGCAGCTCCATGGCCCTGGAGATGTGCCTGGAATGGGGGTGATGCCTGCAGGGGTGGATCCCAACCCCAGGGCTCCCCACATCCTCTGTCCCTGTGCTATTGGAGCAACTCCATCCCTGTGCCTGGGTTTCTGCATGGAGGGACCCCATTCCCTTCTCCTGGGCTCTCCCACCCTGGCTCCTGCCTGGACATCCCCAGGAGCAGCTCCCTGCAGGGCTGATGAACATCCCACGGTGCCAAAAAGGGTCTGGAACAGCACAGACACCACAGAAATTCCAATCTTGGCATTTCTCAAGCTTTCAGCTTCTCATGTGTCCAACCTTTGCAGGTTTTACCTGTCCCATCCCACCTTCCTCAGCCCTTTTCCCACCCTGTTCTCTGCTCCATCCCCTCATCCCAGATGGTCCCCACAGAGCTCCTTGACCCTCAGCCATGGGCCAGGAGCTTCCCCTGCTGCCAGGCATCGTTTGGCTGGGGCTCAGCCCCATCCCTGCCCCTGAAGGACCCCATGGAGGGCAGGAGGAGCTGAGGCAGCAGCCCTGGCATTCCCCACCCCCTGACCCCCCAACTCCAGAGAGCAATTTCCACCTCCTCTGTTCCACCCTACAGGCACTCAGAGGATCCAGCCCTGCCTGTGTGATTGATCAGCAGAGCTGCACAGATTGAGTTCATCTCATCTGCCTCCCAAATCCCATCCCTCAGCCCCTCAGCAGCTCCCTGTGCCTGGGGCTCCTGGGGCCAGCAGGGCCTCCAGCTGTGCCCAGGCACTGGGATCCTGCTGGGAATCTGCTGCCAGCACCACCAGGCCTGACCCTGCAGGGTGCTGGGTCCCTAAGGATGCTTGGGGACATCTGGGGTGTCCCCTCTGCTGGGGGTGGTCCTCAGTGAGCCCCTGAGACCCCTTTTGTCCCCGTGCTGGGGTGGGTGTGGAGGGAAACAGCTGCCAGAGCAGCAGGGTGGGCACAGGAGCCGTGGGACACTCTGGAACCACCCCTCTCTGCATTCTGGTCCTGCAGCATCCCCCCCTTGCCTCAGCCTCCCAGTGTCCCCAGCCCAGCCCCAGGCACTGCAGGGCTCCTCCAGGGCTCCTCCAGGGCTCTGCCTGGGGTTCTCTCCTGCACGGCTTCCCCTGCCAAACCTGGGCCAAAGTCCCTGCTCTGGGCTAAACCCAGCCATGGTTCTTGTATTTGTTGGGGAAAATGGTGCAAAATGATGTGAAACCTGATGGGGGTGAGGATGTGGGACTGAGCCAGCCAGGCCTCCCTGATCCTGCAGAGAGCCAGCAGCTCAGAGAGAGGGATCTGTCCTGCCCCTCTGGGTCAGGCTTGGGGCATCCTGGCTGAGGGCACTTGGCTCATTCCCAGAGGAGCCTGAGGGCAGCAGGGGCTGCAGCTCCTCCCCAGGGACAGCTCTGAGCTCTGAGCTCTGCTCTGGGACAGGGACAGCACCCAGGGAATGGCTGGGGCTGGGCCAGGGCAGGGCCAGGCTGGATTTTGGGAGAAGTTTCTCCCCCCCAGAGGGTGCTGGGCACTGCCCAGGCTGCCCAGGGAATGGGCACAGCCCCGAGGCTGCCAGAGCTCCAGGAGCCTTTGGACAGCAGGGATGCACAGGGGGGATTGCTGGGGGGTCTGGGCAGGGCCAGGGGCTGGATTGATGGTCCCTGGGGGTCCCTTGCAGCCCAGGATATTCTGTCATTCAGTGATTCTCCCATTCCTGTGCAATAACACATTTGTCCAGGTGCCCTAGAAATCAACATTCCCATTCCAGAACCATCCAGCAGCTGGGCCTACAGCTGCTGTTCCCATCTCTGTGCCCAGTGAGGACTTTCCCCCATCTCCTCTGATTCTCTGGATCCCCCAGTGTATTCCCAGACCCAGAAGCCCAGAGTGGCTCCCCTGGAAGCAGCAGGACCGAGCTGGCAGCTCCAGAGGGGAAAAAGGGAGGAAGAGCCTCCCTTTGGGTGAGCAAAGCCCCTGCAGAGGCTGTGGCTGCTGGGCTGCTGCCCTGCCCCAATCCTTTATTTCCAGCAGCCTCCCTGGCTCTGGGCTCCCCACTGGGGGTGGAAGATGGATCCTGCAGTGGTGGCTGCTGCTGTCTGTCCCTCCTGCAGCTGCTGCACTTCCCTGCCCAGCCCCTCGGGTCATTTCCTGCCCCTCTCTCACTCAAACAACTCCACTCTGGGGCTCTGCTTTATTCCTGGTCCCACCCCGGGCCCTCTGCCTGCCCCAGCCCTGCTCAGCTGCACCTGCCTTTCCTTAAGGTTCAAATGTGATAATTTGACAAGATTTCCTTTGTTTTCTTATTGTCCACAGAAACTCGTTAGCTTCTCTTCTCTTCCTTTTCTTTTTTTTTTTTTTCCTTGGTTAAAGGCAGATTTTAGAAGGCTCTGCAGTGCTTCAGCCATTTGAGAGTCATCATTAATTTAATCTTCTTCCTAATTTATTAATGGCTTCTACTTTCTTGCCAGTATTTGAGACTCCCCTGATATATTTGCAAAACCCATCTGATTCCCCTTCCCCTCTTTGGCAGCATGAGTTCATCTGCCTTCCCTCCCCCCGAGGAGGTTGCAGTGAGTCACTGTCCCCCTGTCCCCAGGACATCACGTCCCTGCCACCACAGCTCTGCTGCCTGCTCCTTGCCTGCTCCTTGGTAGCTGATTGCTGGAAGCTGCCCTGTTCTTGAGGGAATATCTCAGGCTCTCCTCACCCCACCCCAAAATTGCCACCCTGTCCTGGTGACATCTCCCAGAGTATGGGGGGACAGGGAGGGGACACAGTGCAGGGCCTGTGCCTTGCTGGTTTATTAATTCCAGCAAAATTCCAGCCCTGCCTGAGTGGATAAAGCAGCATCAGACTTGGGGGGAAACGAGCCCAGGGGTGCCCAGGGGTGCCCAGGGGTGTCCAAGGAGGCCGTGGGCACCTGGCCTGGATCAAACCCAGTGTGACAGCAGGAGCAGGGCAGGGCCTGTCCCCTGTGCTGGCACTGCTGGGGGACCTCGAGGGCTGTGTCCTGTTCTGGGCCCTCATGGCCAGAGAGCCCTGGAGGGGCTGGAGCGTGTCCAGGGCAGGGAACGGAGCTGGGAAGGGGCAGGAGCCCCAGGAGAGGCTGAGGGAGCTGGGCAGGGGCTCAGCCTGGAGCAAAGGAGGCTCAGGGGGCCCTTGTGGCTCTGCCCAGCTCCTGCCAGGAGGGGACAGCCGGGGGGGCCGGGCTGTGCTCCAGGGAACAGGGACAGGAGCAGAGGGAACGGCCTCAGGCTGGGCCAGGGCAGGCTCAGGGTGGGCACCAGGAGGAATTTCCCCATGGAAAGGGGGCTCAGGGATTGGGAGGGGCTGCCCAGGGGGGTTTGGAGTCCCCATCCCTGGAGGTGTCCAAGGAAGGGCTGGAGGTGGCACCGAGTGCTCTGGGCTGGGGACAGGGTGGGGATCAGGCACAGTTTGGACTCAGTGATCCTGGAGGGCTTTTCCAACCTCAGTGATCCTGGGATCTGTGAAATCTCTCCCAGTGAGCTGTGCCCTGGCACACAGAGCCCACAGCTGATGGATGGAGGACACAGATCAGCAAACAGCACCCACGGATGGGAGAGGAGCCCCGAGGCTGAGGCTCCTCTGACCCACAGCAGCAGAGACATCCCCTGAACCCATCAATGCTGGTGCTCCCTGCAGGCCACAAGACTCCAGCTGCTGGGAATGCTCCTGACGTGCTCCAGGCCTGGCTGGAAGTAGTGTCCAAAGCTTCCTGTGCCTTGGAATGCAGTAATGGCTGATCCTCTGGTGGCCAGGCTTGTAGGAACTGGGGCTGAGGGCTGAGAGAAGGGCGGGTGGCATCTTCTGGGACAGTTTATCATGGAATGATGGAGTCATGGAGTCATGGAGTCATGGAATCATGGAGTCATGGCATCATGGAATCATGGAATGATGGAATCATGGAGTCATGGAGTCATGGAAACATGGCATCATGGCATCATGGAATCATGGCATCATGGCATCATGGAATCATGGAGTCATGGAATGATGGAATAATGAAATCATGGCATAATAGAATTATGGAATCATAGCATAATGGAATTATGGGCTCATGGCATCATGAAATCATGGCATCATGGAATCATGGACTCATGGAATCATGGAATCATGAAAACATGGAAACATGGAAACATGGAATTATGGCCTCATGGAATCATGGCATTATGGAATCATGGAGTCGTGGAATCATGAAATCATGGAATGATGGAATAATGGAATCATGGAATGATGGAATAATGGAATAATGGAATTATGGCATCATGGAATCATGGACTCATCGAATCATGGACTCATAGAGTCATGGATTCATGGCATAATGGAATAATAGAATCATGGAATCATGGAGTCATAGAGTCATGGAGTCATGGAATGGGATGTTAAAACTCATCTCATTCTGTCCCCTGCCATGGGCAGGGACACCTGCCACTATCCCAGGTTGCTCCAAGCCCTGTCCAACCTGGCCTTGGACACTTCCAGCTTCTCTGGGTTTCTGAGAAAACCCCCCTGGATCAGACTGGGAGGTCCCACTGCTGGGGACAGGGCCACAGTCCCAGTCCCAGTCTGCCCAGTGCCACCTGCACTGCATCCCCCCAGTGTTCCCAGCACCAGCAGCCCCAGCAGCCCCATGATCCCATGGCTGGCTCCTCCCTGGAGCACATCCCAGCCCTCAGAGACCACAGGGAAGGAAAGGAGCAGCAGTTTCCCAGGAAATGCTGAGGATGTGACTTTTTCTCCTTCTTTTTTTTTTTCCCTTCATTTGCAAATGAAACAGGCCCATCAAAGTCTGAGTGTTTTCTGGAGATGAAGTTCGGGAAGTGTTTCTTTTGGATTAATCCAAATGTTCCGTGTCAACAAAGCCCAAATACGTCACTGCAATTTGGACTGTTTCAAACACAAGTAGAAGGAACACTTAGATTCAATTTTGTTCCTAAATGTCATTTGGAACAGAGAGAGAAATTCCTCAGCCTGCAAATGTTGAAACAGACATTTTGATAGCACAAGGATACTTAATCCCATTAAAATAAAATAAGATGGGAATAGACATATTTTAGTACTTCTTTTTTTTTTTTTCTTTGATTTGGGCAAAATCACCATAAAAGATAAAATCCTGAATTGTTTGAGAGAGGATGTGTGCTCCAAGGAATGCTCTGTGCTGGAGGCATTTGGGGCTGTGGCAATGACTGCATCATGGAATCCCAGACTGGTTTGGGTTGGAAGGGTCTTTAAGGATCAGATCCATGGGCAGGGACACCTCCCACTGTCCCAGGCTGCTCCAGTCCCCATCCAGCCTGGCTTTGGACACTTCCAGGGATGCAGGGGCAGCCACAGCTTCTCTCTATTTGGAATTCTTATTCCATGTCTCAGCTGGTCAGGAGAGGGGAAGAAACTCTGGAGCTCCACTCCCTCATCCTGCAGGATCTGGGTGCACCCACAGCATCATCCCATGGTTGACCACGTGCTGAGGAACCTCTGGAATAACTTACCCACCAAAAAATCCCTTTTTTTGGGACAGGGCATCAAATGCTGATCTCTTGAGCAAGAAATGTGCTCACAGTACCTTGGATCTCAGCAGTGCTGCAGCTCCTCCATTTCCAGCTGGGCACCTCTGAGTCTGGCTCCAAAGCTGCCTCCCAAGGACGTTTTGGGACTGATGAACTCCTGGGCCACTTCATTCCAGAGCACAATCAGGTTAGGAGACAAAAATGTTATCAGGAACTGGACCTGCCACAGCAAAATTGGTTTGCAGATGCCAGGAATGAGCAAAACGGAGCCTGGCTGGCAGCAGCTGTGGCTCCTTTATCCTGGGATTTGCTCAGGATCCTGTCAGATCTCTCCCTGTATTCCCAAGCTGGGAATTTCCACATGTGACAGCTCCTCACAACTGCAGTGCCTGTCCCCACACCAAGGTCTGGGCCACTTTGTCACCACCATGCCTTGTCATAAACCCACCCTTGCAAGCTCTTCTGCCCCTCAAAAATTCCCTTTAAAATTCCCCATCTCCCACATCTCTTCCTCCAGGCTCCCCAGGTTTTCTATCTGTTGACCAAGACATTGCTTAAAATATCTTTTTTTTTTTTCCCCTCAAAATTGCACAGTTTCAGCCAACGTGTTTTGACTGCACTGATGAGGTTTTTCATGGAAATTGCTGGCAGCTGGAAAACGCAGCCCCTGCCTAGGAGGGAGACAGGGCTGTGTCCCAGCCTGCCCCAGGCCAGGATTGTGTTGCTTCCCTAGCAATGGATCCAGCTCAAATCCCATGGGAAATCCTGGAATTCCATCCCTGCCCATCAAATCCTGCAATTCCATCCCTGGCCATCAAACCCTGGAATTCCATCCCTGCCCATCAGTGCACTCTGCCCTGCTGGTGAAGCTGAGGAGACCCCATTCCCATTGCCAGTGCATCCACTGGGAATGGGATGAGCACAGCACTGTGGAGCACTCACAGCATTCCCACAGGAGCAGAGGTGGTTTCCTGCTGCCCCATCCCATCCCTGGAACCGGGCAGGAGCATGGCTGCAGCCCACAGCAGGGCTAGACTGGTGTGTCAGGGTGTCCAGTGATTTTTTTCCAGTTGGAGAAAAGCAGGAATCAGCAGCCCTTGCGATGCCTCAGGTCTCAGCTTTTATATTTTTCAGATTCTGTGCTGCTTTAGTGTGTGGGGCTGAGCTTCATATTATGGCATGGTGAGCTCTGTGCACAGAGCAGGGAGACAAAACAATTCCTGCTCCAGCTGGGCACCAAGGACAAATGATCCAAACCTCAGCCCCAGAGCACAAACCCCGTGGGCTGAAGAGAGAAAAACAAGCAGGATGGGACTGCATGGGCTAAAGCTGGAATGGGACAATGAACTGCAAGATGCAAATGGAGCAGAACTGATCCAAGGGAGAGACCCCGTGCCCGGCCGTGCATTTTTTGACCATTTTGGTTCATCTTGGGTGCAGCCCTGGCTGGGCTCTTGTGCTGCCCAAGGTGCATCCATTGAAGGCTTTTAATAAATCCCTGCTTTATTCTTTAGCTCTGTCTGGTCTCTGTTCTAGGGCAGCCTGCACAAGGCATCACTGGCAGGGGGATGCCCTGAGAGCAGCAGCCAAGCACAAGCAGTGAACAGAATGAGGAGAGTGAATCATGGAGGGGACAGGAGCAGCCCTTGTTTGGGAGAGGGCTGGATTTCCATGGCAGCTGCTGAGGGAAGCTGCAGGAAAATGATGCTCAGGGTGGACTCAGGGCTCGCTTGACTCCCAGAAACAACATCCCCATGTCCTGGGGTGGGCACAGGGTGGTGACAGGGTGGAGTCACACTGGGTGCTGGCAGGTCCTTGAGTCACAGAATCACAGAAATCACAGAATTAATGGGTTGGATGAGATCACCAAGATCATCAAGTACAACCCCTCAACCCAACAGCTCAACTCAACCCTGGCACCCAGTGCCACATCCAGGCTTTGTTAAACACACCCAGGGATGGGGACTCCACCACCTCCCTGGGCAGCCATTCCAGAACTTTATCACCTTTCTGTGAAAAACTTTTTCCTGCTATCCAACCTGAATTTCCCTTGGCACAGTTGAGGCTGTGTGCTCTGGTTGTGTCAGTGCTGCTGGAGAAAGAGCCCAGGGCCAGCTGAGCACAGGCACCTTTCAGGAGCTGTGAGAGTGATGAGGGCAGCCCTGAGTGACTCCAAGCTGTGCCTCATTCCAGGCACTCCCTTCCTGCTCCAGCACAGAGGTCATTCCAGTGCCTCCCAGCCCACAGATCAATATTCAATGCTGTGGAAACACGGTCAGCCTGCCAGGATGGGCTGGAAGGGCTTGGAAGGGCTCATTCCCAGGTTGTCCCTATTCTCAGGGCACGTCCTCCACTCCAGCTGCAGAGCTGCTGCTCCAGGCACTACGAGGCCACTGGGAATTCTTTATCCACAGAACGATTTCCCTGCTGCTTCTCACTTGTTTGGGATGCACTCTCCAAGTGATGGAGCTGGGACTGTGTGGGACTGGCTCCCCAGCCAGGCTTTGGGGAGCTCAGCTCCCATTTCTGGGTGCTGGGATACCAGCAGGAATGTGGAGAAAGGGCTGAAGTGCCTGGAAAGAGCTCTGCACTACAGCAGCAGCTGGGTAATCCCTCAGGGAATGAGAATGGTGGTGCTGGGGAAGCTGCAGGAAGGGACAGGGATGTGGTTTGTCCTCAGCACCAGGGATCCATCCTGCAATCCACACCCCTTCCCCAGCTCTCCCTGGGGTAAACAGGGATGACCTTGCTAAGCTGGCAGCTGGAAGATCCTAAGGACAATGTAGAGTGAGACTAAGCAGGTTCCTGGAGCTCCTTTTCCATCCCCCAGGATCAAACTGTTCCTTCAGGATGTTTGGAAAACTGCTCTGTCCTGTGAGCAGGGCCCAGGCAGCCCAGGCTGGGTTGGTTTGAACGAGGCTGAAGCAGTTTGGGACCTCTGGAGTGGCAGTGGGGCTGTTTCCAGATGAAAACATGGAGAGAATGTCCAACAGGGAAGGAGGGAGAGGCCCTGGAGGTAGGAGGTGAAGGCCTTGGGCCTCTCTTCAGGAAATCTCCTGGATTTCAGCAGCACCTTCTGCCCAGGGAGGGGCTCCCTCCTCCAACCACCCCCTCCAGGTAACCCCGTGAGCACCCCATGTGTGTGCACATCCCCTGGACATGATCCCTTCACCCAGGGTTTTGCTCCTGGGAAGCTGAAAGGCAGCGAGAGGCCTGAGAGAAAAGGAAAACAATTCTTATCTCATTTGCTTCTCCTGTGTTGTGCTCATGTGGAATGTGTTTGGAGATTGTTTACCCACAGGTGATTGTTCCATTGCATTCTGCTGGGAGTTGTTTTGGCTCTTTGGCCAATCAGGGCCAAGCTGTGTCAGGACTCTGGAAAGAGTCAGGAGTTTTCATTATTATGTTTTTAGCATTCTGTAAATATCTTTTCTGTATTCTTTAGTATAGTTTAGTATAGTATAGTATGGCATTCTATCATATCATATCATATCATATCATATCATATCATATCATATATCATATCATATCATATCATATCATATCATATATACAGTAATAAATTAGCATTCTGATAAGATGGCATCTGTCGTGGACATCTTTTCATAAAAAATCTTTTCCTTAGGATTTTTCCTCCTGAGAAGCTGAGAGGCCTCAGGGACAAAATGTAACCATTGGTTATCTGCTGCTGTGGAATGCAACAGGTGCATCTGGGATTGGTCTCATGTGGTTGTTTCTAATTAATGGTCAATCACAGTCAGCTGGCTCAGACTCTGTCCAAGCCACAAGCCTTTGTTATTCATTCTTTCTTTTTCTATTCTTAGCCAGCCTTCTGATGAAATCCTTTCTTCTATTATTTTAGTATAGTTTTAATGTAATATATATCATAAAATAACAAATCAAGCCTTGTGAAACATGGAGTCAGATCCTCGTCTCTCCCCTCATCCAAGAACCCCTGTGAACACTGTCACCGACATCCTCCTCATCATTCCTTCCTTTGTTGGTGGCCCTGCATTTACAATACACCCAGAACTCTCTCCTGGCATTTCCCTCTCCCCCCACCCCATGTGCATCTCCTGCCCTGCCCTGGCAGTGGGGCCGTGTCACTGGGGCAGCCTGGCTGTCACTGTCACTGTCACTGTCCCTGTCCCTGTCACTGTCCCTGTCACTGTCACCAGCCTGCCATGTGCCCAGGCCTCCTCCAGGAGCTGCCCTGCCGAACAGGAGCCCTGCCAGCAGTGGAGCTGCTCCAAGGGGTGATGGAGTGGAAGCAGGAGCAGCTGGCACCGGGATGAGCCACACCAGGCTGCGTGTCCTGCCACCGCCATGGATCCCTCGGCTGGCAGCTCCGTGGGGTGGTGACACGCCAGCCCTGTCACCTCCCCCTGCCTGGCAGCACAGAGGGGACATCTCGGAGGGACCAGCCCTGGGAAGGGGTGCAGGGGTGTCAGGGGTGTCAGGGGTGTCAGGGGTGTGCGGCCCCAGGGAACCCCTGGGGCTTTGTCCCCCACAGCAGAAGCCAAGGCCCAGCTGCTCCCAGGGAGGGGATTTGGCCCCTGCCCACAGTGACGTGGGGCCACCTCGTCACCTGAGGTGTGGAGCACAGCCAAGTGACATAGAGGAGGGGACATATTTTGATGAATGTCCCTTTGGCCAGCTCAGTGGCAAACCTCTGGCAGCAGGCAGGGAAGAGAGCAGTGACACAGCATTGCCCCAGTGGCTCCTTCCCCAATCCCAGAGCCACTGAGGCTGGGAAAGCCCTCCAGGATCGTCCCAGCTGTGCCCCATCCCCACCTTGTCCCCAGCCCAGAGCACTCAGTGCCACCTCCAGCCATTCCTGGGACACCTCCAGGGATGGGGACTCCAAACCTCCAAACCCCTCCCAATCCCTGAGCCCCCTTTCCATGGGGAAATTCCTGCTGAATTTATACAAATCTGGAGCATGGGGTTCACATCTCTGTGTGGCCACAGGGATGGAGATCTTGGGGGTTTCCAGAGCCCTCCCAGAGTCACACAAATGATCAGTAGGCATTGCTGGAACTTGTCCTCTTCCCTCTGTTATTCCAGGGCTCATGACTTGTCCAGCCCTGTTTTCCTTTGTGCCACATCCCCCCTGAGCTCAGAGGATTCTCCTCCATCCCCTCCCTGCAGCACTCTGGGCTGGCAGAGCAATCCTGGTGGGCAGGGAAACCAAATCCTTCCCAGGTGGGAAGGGGGAGAGGCTCAGAGGGAGCAGGAGTGGCAGGGCTGCTCCTGGAGTGAGGGATCTCTGTCCCCAGGAGCTCCTGGAGCTCAGCTGAGCCTCCCTTTCCCCTGTGCTCCAAACTGGGCTGATGCTCCCTCACCGAGGGACTCCCCAGCAGCTCCTCCTGCTCTTCATTTCCTGGAGCAGCTCTGCATTTCCTGGGTCAGCTCCTGAGCCCCTGACCCCACATTTGGACTCTTGAATTCCCTTCCAGGTCTTGTCCTGCAGCCTTTGAGGTCACCCAAGCTCTTCTGTTTGATATTCCACTGCTGCCATCACCGGCTTCTCCTTTGAACCTCCAGCAGGTTTTATCAGCAGCCTCCTACCTTTTGTGCAAAGATCATTAGTGGGAATATTAAAGAAAATCAGAGCCCAAATGGATCTTTGAGGAACTCCATTAGCAGCCTGCCTGCAGCTCTGAGCTTGCTGGTTTAACTCCATCCATTGCCACCTCCCCTCTGGGCATTTCCCAGGTTCCTTTCTCCATTAATCCCCATCCTCACCAGTTTAATTAATAATTTCTTCTGTGCCTTACATCAAATGCTTGACTGAGGTTCAGGGAGATGAGATCTCCTGGAATTCTTTTGTCTGGGAAAGCAGCTACTTTCCAAAAAAAAAGCCAACCTGCCATGGAGCGCCTTTGGTAAATCCATGTGGGATTTAATCCCTTTTTCTATTTATTTCAGTGCTTTTAATTACAGTTTCTTTTAAAGTCTGTCCTAAAGCCCAGCCTTTTGCTCAGGTCAGGTCTCAAGTTGTCTTTTCTCCAGATCCTGTTTTTTCCTTGGTTTTGGTCAATCAGTTCTTCATCCCAGCGAAGAAATCCTGTGGGCACAATGGTGTAGGAGAGGGGAATTATTGGGAATCCAGCCTGGGCAAGGCTGAGCAGCTTGGAGAAGCCTCCCAGATGTGACCCACCCTGGTGGAATGGGGAGAATCAAAATAGAAGTTGTGTGTTGGGAAAAGAACAGTTTCATAATTGAAAATGAAGTAAAATGCTGTACTAAGAGTAAATAATAACGGCAAATAAAAATGGTTAATAATAATAATAATAATAATAATAACAATTATAATAATTATAATAATGATGATAATGATAATAATAATGATAATAATGGCAAAAACCAAGTGATGCACAAAACAATCACTCCCCACTCCCTGACTGATGCCAGGCCCCTGTTCTGGAGCCCAGCTCAGCCCTTTCCCAGTAACTCTCCCAGTTCACACCCTGGATGTGATGCTCCAGGTGTGGAATTCGCTTTGGTCAGCCCAGGCTCTCCCAGCACGGCTGTGCCTGGCTGAGGACAGGGATGAGAGGAGAGCTCTGGGTCTGTTCCCAACCCAGGGACCTGCAGCACCAGGCCAGAGGCTCTGAGGGTGCAGAGTCACATCCCTGGACACTCCAGGCCAAGCTTCCATGGAGGACGCGTTCCCAGCTCTTGGTGATGGATGAGGACACCAAAGGCAGAGCAGCAGCCACAAACCCGTACCCAAAAGGCACAAAGGTATTTTATGGGTTGGACACACCCTGCATTCCCCATCCCAGCACTTCCATCTCCTCATGCTCTGTTTTCCAGGGAAGCTGGCACAGCTGGGATAGCTCAGAGCTCCCTCCTGACCTTCAGCTGATGAATGCATGGGGAGTTCTGCTGATCCACTCCCGCTCTGAGTTTGCTGTGCCACCTACATCCCACAGACCATCTCCCCTCTTCCCAGAGCCCCTTCCTGAATTTTCTGTGAGGCAGAAACCAAGGAGAAGGCTGTGTTTGTGTTTCTGGGATGGGTTTTATTCCACACCATATGTTTAGCAGCAGATGCTTCCTATGGGAATGTGACCAAAGCAGGGACGCTTTTCCCTGACCCCCTTTCCACACTGTGCAGACCCAAGGGGAAAAGGAGAGCAAACATTTGGATCAGGAAGCTGCATTTGCAGCCTCCCAGCCCCTTCCCCCTGCACTCTGTGTTTGCAAAGCTCTGGTGAATAAACAGCCGTGTCCCCTTGCCAGCTTCCATGGATCCAGGGAAAACTCAGAGCTGATTATAAACAAATGAGCTGGAATTTCTGGTCAGTTCCCAACACAGCCTGAAGTGCTGAGAATATCACACGTCTTTGAACTGGGGGATGAAAGGGTCAAAGGAGTTCCTGGAGTTTCCCCAGAGCCTGGATTTTGGACACCAATCCCTCATATGTGCTCTTCACCCAGGCAGAGTTCACCACATCTTCCCAAAACCAGCCTGGAAATGCCTTTGAACTGGAGCAGCTCCTGAAGCTGAGAATCACAGGGAGCTCCAAAGCAGAGGCTGCTCATGGGGAGCAGCTCCTGCCCATTCCAGGGGCACATCTCCATCCATGGATCCTCTGCCATTCTCCTCCTCTCTATCAGGTAAGGATAGGGAGTGTGGAAGCACAGAATCCCAGGCTCACTGAGGTTGGAAATCCCTCCCAGAGCACTGAGTCCAAGCTGTGCCTGATCCCCACCTTGTCCCCAGCCCAGAGCACTCAGTGCCACCTCCAGCCGTTCCTGGGATATTGGAATATGTTCCAATATTGCCTGATGGAACGTGCCTGGGCTCCTCTGGCCTTGCTGCTGGACCCAAGGCGGCAGCTGAGGTGGTCTCACCCCAGAGACAGCCCTGGCTGGCTGGGGATTGCAGCTGGAGCTTGGGACAAGTCCAGGCAAGCAGGAACTCGGGTTTGCCTCTGGTGGAAAGGCTTCAGGTGATGGTGAAGGAAAGGGAGATGGGTCCTGCTGGAGGGTTTGATCCAGAGCTTTATTCCTTGGTCACAGATCTCTGAATGCTGCAACAGCTCCATCAGAACCCAGAACCACCTGGTCCTGTGTCTTTTAAGCCCGGGAAGAGGGGGAGGGAAGGGGTCTGAGTGCCACCAACCAGGGGGGAGTCTCAGGGGACAATGACAATGACACCTGCATAGGCCAATGTTGCCAGGGCTGAGAAGCATCTTTTGAACTTTGCCAATCAGACGATGCCACTGCTGGAATGTTAAAATTGATGGACAGCACTTGGCAAGGGGGCAAGGGGAGGGGAAGGGAGAGGTTGGCACACCTGAGGGAGGAACTGGGATAGCTGAAACAGGATCTTGCATCACACTGCAACACTGGGACACCTCCAGGGATGGGCACTCCAAACCCCCCTGGGCAGCCCCTCCCAATCCCTGAGCCCCCTTTCCATGGGGAAATTCCTCCTGCTGCCCACCCTGAGCCTGCCCTGGCCCAGCCTGAGGCTGTTCCCTCTGCTCCTGTCCCTGTTCCCTGGGAGCAGAGGCTGCAGCCTCCAAATGCACCAGCACATCCCAGTACGAGTGACTGGAGGAGCAGGACAAGGGTGGAAAATTCAGCTTCCATGTCCAGAACCTAGACAGATCCTTGTCTCTTCTGGAGTTTCTGCAGAGTATTGGGTATCTCTGGAGATTTCAGCTGCGTTTTTCCAGGGCTAAACCAAGTGCTCCAGGCTGGAGACCCAGAATTCCTGCACACCCTGGAGTGTGGAGCACAAGGAGCACCCAGACCCTGCTGTGCTGTCAGGGGCTGTGGAGACAGATGGGCATGCACGCCCCCTCCCTTGGAGAGGTATCCCTTGGATGGGCTATGATCAGATCTTCTCAAAGTCTCCTGGACTGAGGACTCCTCCTTGGTCATGGTGAGTTCCCAGCACACTTTGGAACCCCATGTAGATTTGTTGGGACCCATTGGTTTTTCCCCTTTGTACCACCCCTGCTTTTTCCCCATAAAACCCCAATTTCTGCCCCGTTCAGGGGGGAGCTGCCATCACTGGTGTCCTTGGCAGGGTGCTGGAATAAAGGAACTCTTTGGAATAACCACACGGAGCTCCTGTCTCTGTGTCCCTGTGTTGGCCTGGGGACACCTCGCAAGGCAGAGCTGAAACCACCAAGAGCTGAAATCCCTGCTCAGAGCTGAGCTGCCTGCCCCTTGCTGAGGTTACCCAGTGGCTGAAGCACTGCCTGACAGCCCTGGGAAGTTGTCTCTTGCAGGATCTCTCTCTGGGAAGGTTGCAGAGTCCAGGTGGAGCCCTCAGACCCCTACACTGAGATTATTGGCTCTACATTCCTACTAGTGTGCCTCTCACCCCTCATCAAACACCACTTCACACCAAAGCACACTTTGGATTTGAAGCAGCAGCCTGGTACTGACATTTCATAGATGTTGTATGGTTATTCCTCTGCATTTCTACCTACTGATGAGGATCCTGCTCTTCCAGTATATTAATTACAATTGACTTCCAATCCTTAAAATCTGGTTTAAACCCAGAGAAGAGTAATAAACATAATCCTGTTTATACTGCCCCTATCATTAACCCTAAGCATCCTCCTCACCATGCTAAACTTTTGACGTGCCCAAATGAACCCTGACTCAGAAATCCCATAGGAATGTGGATTCGACTCCCTGGGATCTGCCCCATTCCCCTTCTCAATTTGCTTCTTCTTAGTAGCCATCCTATTCCTCCTATTCGACCTAGAAATCACCCTACTCCTCCCACTACCATGAGCTCTCCAACTACAATCCCCCACCCATTGGAATATTGCCAATACAGCTGGACAGGACGTGCCTGAGCTTGTCTGGCCTCTGTGGCCGAACCAAACAGCAGCACTGTGGTGTTTCACCCCACAGACACTTTTGGGGTATGTGGTGTTTCACCCCACAGACACTTTTGGGGTGTGTGGTGTTTCACCCCAGAGACACTTTTGCCTGCCTGGCTGTGTGGTGTTTCACCCCACAGACACTTTTGGCTGGCTGGGTGTGTGGTGTTTCACCCCACAGACACCTTTGGCTGGCTGGATGTGTGGTGTTTCACCCCACAGACACTTTTGGCTGCTGGGTGTGTGGTGTTTCACCCCACAGACACTTTTGGCTGCCTGGGTGTGTGGTGTTTCACCCCACAGACACTTTTGCCTGCCTGGGTGCTGCAGCTGGGCACATGGGGACAAGTCCAGGCCTGCAGGAGCTCTGGTGGTGCTGGGATGGAGCTTCCCCCCATAACAGGGGCTGCTCCTCAGGTTTCCCTCTGTGGAGAAGCTTTCAGGCCATGGTGAAGGAAAGGAGTCGGTTCTGATGGAGGCTTTGGATCCAGAGCTTTATTCTGGCCCTCAGGCCTCTGAATGCAGCACCAGCTCCAACAGAACTCCCTGAGCCCGTGGCTGCTGCTCCTTTAACCCCGGGGAGAGGGGCAGGGAAGGGGCAGGGAGCCACCAAGCAGGGACAGGAGGGGAGGACAAAGGGACAAAGGACACCTGGATGGCCCAATGACCCCCGGGGGTAGAGGGCATCCTTTGGATCTGCCCAATCACTCTGGAATTCCAGGACTGACAGACAGTGCTGGGAGGGGAAAGGAGACGTGACTGACACACCGGGGAGGGAATTGTCAGGGAGAACCCCGGGGTAGCTGAGGCAAACCCTGACATCACACTGCAACACCCACCACCAGCCTACTCTGAACTTCCTTGCTCATCCTCCCTCTTACACCAGGACTAGTCTATGAATGAATTCAAGGTGCATTAGAATGAGCAGAGTAACAGAAAGTTGGTGTAACCACGATGGTTGATTTCAACCCAACAAATCATAGCTTCCATGTCACTGCTAGGCTGGATGTGACATGCACACAGGGTCAGGGGCTAAGAAGAAAAAAGGTGTTTATTCTGTGTGTTCTCCAGCTTATATACTCTTGACAAAAGTGTGATCTTAAGTCATTAATTACATCACAATAACTTCTTATATTCATTGGTGCAAAGCAATTAGCATCAATATAATTGGCAAAATTTTACAGAAATTTAATAAGGCACCTGTACACATCTACCTATGCACATAGTCAGCTTACAAAAATTTTCATGTATCTTTTTAAATCTGTTTCTATGCTGACAGCTTTGTCTCCTTCCTTGCTATGGATACACTCCAAAATCATCCATTGTTATTTCTTCTAACTCAGCTTTGCTTGCAGGCCAGCTGTCAGGCCCCTCCTTACTTCCACCCTGTAACTTTATGTCCTATCTCCATCTAAGCTCCTCTCAGCCTTCACCCTCAGCAGCCCAGGTTCATCCTTCCACCAAACTCCCCTGATCCCAGCCCTGTTTAGAGAGTGGGGCCTTTCCTGGGACTGACACTGGGATCAGCACATGTCCCATGCCTGGCTGGCTGCAGGAGCAAATCCCTGCAGGGGAAAGGGATCCCTGGGTGCTGCCTGTGCCCTGGTGGCAGCAGCTCCAGGGAACGTGTCCCTGAGGAATGCTGAGTGTGCTGCCCACGCCAGGAGCATCTCCTGCCTCGGCAAAAGGAGCCTGGCTTTTGTCACTTCCCATTTCTCAGCTGGGAAAGTCAGGATGTTCAGCTGGAAACGTCCCTCCTGCTCCTGCTGAGTCCCTCGTGCTCCCATTGCCACTTCCCAAAGGGAGCCAGCTGATCCAGCAGGTCAGAGGGACATTGCCCCATCCCAAAGTGCACCTGGGATGACACCATGGGCAGTGCCAGGGTGGAGCCATGAGACACACACAGGGATGAAGAGGGAGAGGATGAGGATGAAGCAGGAAGGGGACGAAACAGGCAGGGGATGGAGACACAGGGAATGAAGAGGCAGGGAATGAAGAGATGTGTTCTGGATCCCAGGTGTGCTCTGGATCCCAGTTGTGCTTTGGGTCCCAGGTGTGCTCTGGATCCCAGGTGTGTTTTGGATCCCAGTTGTGTTTTGGGTCCCAGGTGTGCTCTGGATCCCATCCCACAGCCTGGGGATCCCCCTGCCCTGCTCTGATCCTGCCAGAGGAGCCCTGTGATCCCTTGGCATCACCCACAAATGGAAATTAAATTCATGCAGGGCTGAAGTGTGAAGGGTTTGGATACCCTCATGGGTAGGGCTGGAAAGCAACCAGCTGCCTCAGGGATTTAAATATCCAAGGAAGCATCTTGGGAAGCCCAGCAGGGACCATCCCAGGAGCTTTCTGTGCTCCCTCTGGCCCTGCTGGGCTGCACTTGGAGGTTTTATGGGAGGGATTCTCCAGCATGAGATCCCCCAGCCCTCCCTCCACCGCACCCCATCCCTGCATCCCTCCAGCTGTCGGGCAGATCCTGCTGGAGGAGCCCACCCAGCACCCTGGCAACTGCTTGGTGCTGCTTTCCTTTTCATTTCCCTAGTGCTGACAGCTCCCCTTTGTCCCTCAATGGGTTTTTTGCTCTGGGCTTTTCTCTCTGTTCTCATGAAATGGAATCATTTTGTGCCCAGCCAGGAACTCAGAGCTGCTCTGAGGTGACCAACACAGCAGCAGCAGCAGCAAACATTGTCACTGCAGCTCTTGGCTGCAGCCTGACCCCGCTGCCCACGCACATCCCCACTGCTGGGCTGCCTGCAGGGCACACAGCCTGCTCTGCTCACCTGCCAACCTGCCCCGTCACCAAAGCTGGCATTTGATGAAATCTGGGGCGGTTCCTCGTTGTCCCCAGTGTCCCCAATGTCTCCCTGCAGCACTAGAGGTGCTGTTTTCCCTCAGGCTGTGCCTCAGCCCTGCCCTGTGCCCGTGCTCTGCCCCCCAGCCCTTGGCATTTCTCACACATCCACTCCTGTCCCTGCTCAAGCTGTCAGATGTGGCTCCAGGCATTTCCCTGACTCACCCAGGGCCAGGCTCCTGCCTGGATCGATGGGGTGGCCATGGGGCCATGCCCACATTGCCAGGCTCTGCCCTCTCCCCGAGCAGGGCACTGTGACGTTGGTGACACCGTGACCTGGCTGCCTTTGAATTAATTCCGTTCATTTCACAGTGCCAGGCTTTCACTGAACCCTTTCCCTTATTTTTCACATGATTGCCAATCTCTGCTCTTGCACTGCCGAGTCCAACCATTTCTCCAGCTCTCCAGAAGGACCATTAATCAAATGAGAGGGACGTGAGGGACATTGGTGTGCACAGCCCGAGGGTGTCACCGTGTCCCTGCATGGCCAGGCCCCAGCCCTGCTCTTCCTAACCCTGTGTGCCCCCTGTGTGTCCCCCTGTGTGCCCCCCTGTGTGCCCCCCTGTGTGCCCCTGTGTGTCCCCCTGTGTGCCCCCCTGTGTGCCCCCCTGTGTGCCCCTGTGTGTCCCCCTGTGTGCCCCCCTGTGTGCCCCCCTGTGTGCCCCTGTGTGCCACCCTGTGTGCCCTCTGTGTGCCCCTGTGTGCCCCTGTATCCCCCTGTGTGCCCTCTGTGTGCCCCTGTGTGCCCCTGTGTGCCCCTGTGTGCCCCTGTGTTCCCCCTGTGTGTCCGCTGTGTGTCCCCTGTGTGCCACCCTGTGTGCCCCTATGTGCCCCCTGTGTGTCCCCTGTGTGCCCCTGTGTGCCCCCTGTGTGTCCCCTGTGTGCCCCCCTGTGTGCCCCTGTGTGCCCCCCTGTGTGCCCCCCTGTGTGTCCCCTGTGTGCCCCCTGTGTGCCCCCTGTGTGCCCCCTGTGTTCCCCCTGTGTGTCCCCTGTGTGCCCCCTGTGTGCCACCCTGTGTGCCCCTATGTGCCCCCTGTGTGCCCCCCTGTGTGCCCCCTATGTTCCCCCTGTGTGTCCCCTGTGTGTCCCCTGTGTGCCACCCTGTGTGCCCCTATGTGCCCCCTGTGTTCCCCCTGTGTGTCCCCTGTGTGTCCCCTGTGTGCCACCCTGTGTGCCCCTATGTGCCCCCTGTGTGTCCCTGTGTGTCCCCTGTGTGCCCCTGTGTGCCCCTATGTGCCCCCTGTGTGCCCCCTGTGTGCCCCTGTGTGCCCCTGTGTGCCCCTGTGTCCCCTGTGTGCCCCCTGTGTGCCCCTGTGTGCCCCTGTGTCCCCTGTGTGCCCCCTGTGTGCCCCCTGTGTGCCCCCTGTGTGCCCCCCGTGTGTCCCCCTGCTGCCCAGGCTCTGCTGGAGCTCCTCACTCCCCGGGGTCTCCTGTGAGCTCCAGCCCCTCAGGCCCTGCTCTGTCCCGGGCAGCACGCAGGGATCAGGGCCAGCCCTGGATAAATCAGGCCAGGGAAACTCCTGCAGCAGCAGCAGCAGGGCTTGGCTGCTTGGACCAAAATCAACCTGCTTCACTCCCTGCCTCTTCATCCCCTGCCTCTTCATCCTCCTGCCTGCTTCATCCTCTGCATTGTTCATCCCCTGCCTGCTTCATTCCTTACCTGCTTCATCCCCTGCCTCTTCATCCTCTACATTCTTCACTCCCCGCCTCTTCATTCCCTGGGTCTCCATCATCCTTTATGTCTTCATTCCCTGCATCCTTCATCCTCTGCATTGTTCATCCCTGCCTGCTTCATCCCCTGCCTGCTTCATCCCTTGCCTCTTCATCCTCTGCATTCTTCACTCCCTGCCTGCTTCATCCCCTGCCTCTTCATCCTCTGCATTCTTCACTCCCTGCCTCTTCATTCCGTGTCTCCATCATCCTCCACATCTTCATCCCCTGCCTGCCTCATTCTCTTCCTCTTCATCCTCTGCTTGTTTCATCCCCTTCCTCCTTCATCCTCATCCTCTTCTTTATCCCTGTGTCTGCCTTTATCCCTGTGGATCCCTCTTTGTTTGGTGTGGTTGACTGTGGAGGTGGACAGGAAGTTGGGCAATAGATCTGATTAAAGAGTCAAAATTAAAAATATGTATGTGTTGAATCTGGTCCTGTCTGCTATACAGACCCACAAACATTGGTATCACCATGACTAAAGAGGCTGGATAGGAGGGAAAGGGAATCTGCCAGAACCAGGAGAAAGAGCTGTAGAAAGTGGCCTGAAAGCATCCCTCTATTCCTTGAGGCTTCCTAAAACTATTCTAAGTGTTCCAGAGTCAAAATATTAGTATTCTACCTTATTCTTTATGTTATTATTGCATCATCTTCCTGCCTTGCCTCACTTCCCTCCCCCTTCATCCCTGACAGCCTCATCCTCCTGCCTGCTCCATCCCCTGCCTGTCCCTGCCTGCTCCATTCCTTGCCTCATTTCCCTTCCTCCTCATCCTCCTGCCTGTCCCATCTTCCCTCCTGCTGCATGCCTGCCTTGTCCCTGGCGCTGCCCCATGGCCCTGAGGCACAGCTGCCTGCAGGAGGTGCCAGCAGTGGCAGGTCAGGGGTGCCCTGGGGCGGGTGGGAACAGCCTGTGCTGCAGGGGACGTTGAGGAGCAGGGTGCCACACCTGTGCTGTGCCAGCCCCAGCTCTGCAGGCCCCATCCCTTATCCAGTGCCAGGCCAGGGCACCTGGCTCCTCTCCTGGCTCCAGGGGGATGTGTTGGGGTCAGCCCCTCACCCATTCCCCAGCCCTGGGCACTTGGAGGCCGCCCCTGACACCCCAAACACCCAGCCCTGGGCAGGGCTGCTGCCCCAGGCAATTGGCTCTGACCCCTCTGTGTCTCCCAGACAGCCTCTGGCCAGGGCCTGAACTCCTTCCAGCCCTCCCAGGTTTTTTCAGCTCTTTGTTTTGCTCCCATTTAGGAAGAAGAGCTCCCAGCTCCCCTTTGCAGTGCTCTGTGCTGCTGGCCCTGCGTGCAGAACCGTCCTCCTGAGAAGATGAAAGCAGACACAGGTCAGACTCATCAGGCCAGAGGTGGGAGCCTCACCCTCTTCATCTCCCTGGGCTCCTCCTGCAGCAGCTCAGGGTGTGTGCCAGCCTCTGTCAGACCTGTGGCTGATTTTCCTCTGCAGGGAGTGTGCATGAGATGGGGCTGAGCAGTGAGGAGTGAGCCACAGACACCAGAGCCAAGAGGGAACATCTCAGCTCGGGTGCTGAGCTCATCCCTGCTGACACTCACACCCTGGGCACGGCCAGCAGGGCAGGAGCTCCTCAGGAGCCCTGGCAGGGAATCCACACCTGAGAGGGGAGCTCAGCTCCAGGGCATGGATCCTCCTGAGGGCTCTGAGCTAAGGACATGAGCTCTCCCCCCTCCCATCCCACGTGTCCCTTCCTCCAGGGGCTCTGCCTGCCTTCCCAAGCTGGAATGTTTCCTCCTGTGCTGGGCAGGATCTGACAGATTCTGCCTGGTGGTGGAACACAAAGCTGGGGACAGAGCCTGGGCTGGTCACACGGAGGGGAAGGACAGCAGAGACCTGGGATAGGACATGGATAATGAATTCTGGCCTGGAGGGGCACAGGGACAACGAGCTGGGAGTGTGAATATGAGAATGCTGGGAAGCAGCAGGCAGAGGGGATGGAGGTGCTGCACTCCAGGGACTGCAGGGACTGGAGAGGAACTGTCCTGTTCAGGTGAGACCCCACCTGCAGCCCTGGGCCAGCACAGGCATGAGCTGGAGCTGCTGGAGCCAGGCCAGAGGAGGCTCCAGGATGAGCAGAGGGATGGAGCAGCTCTGCTGGGAGGAAAGGCTGGCACAGCTGCCATTGTTCACCTGCACAGGAGAAGCTCTGGGGGGACCTCAGGGTGGCCTTGCAGGGCCTGAAGGAGCCCCAGGAAACCTGGAGAGGGACTGGGGACAAGGGATGGAGGGACAGGACACAGGGAATGGCTCCCAGTGCCAGAGGGCAGGGCTGGATGGGATATTGGGAATCAGGAATTGTTCCCTGGCAGGGTGGGCAGGCCCTGGCACAGGGTGTCCAGAGCAGCTGGGGCTGCCCCTGGATCCCCCAAGGCCAGGCTGGACACTGGGGCTGGAGCAGCCTGGGGACAGGGGGAGGTGTCCCTGCCATGGATGAGCTTTAATTTCCCTTCCAACCCAACCCCAACCATTCCCTGACTGCAGGGCTGGGGTCACTCTGTGTGGGAGGAGATGCTGCTGGGATGTGGTGCAGGTACCTGCCCATCACAGGGGCCATGAACAGCCCTGTGCCCCTCTCCCCTTCTCTCCACGTGGGAAGAGCCAGAGCAGGAAGGCAGAAGGCTCCCAATGAAAGCAGATAAAAGGAATCAGTTTCCTGTGTACAGCAAAAGCTCAGCTGGAGGGACCCATGGCCACAGGGAACACCCAAGGATGTGGATTTAGCTGGGATCAGAGGAGGGTTAGACCTGGAAATGGGTTAGACCAGGTCCCTGGGGCCACCCTTGGACAGGATCACACATTTGGCTGAGCCAGGAGAAAATCCTGCATTCTTTGGGCCTTAAACCCCCCCACTTGTGCCCTCTGGGATCCCTCTGGGGAGCCTGGAGATGGCTGAGACAGCAGCCCAGGGCCTGATGGCACCAGCTGAGTCTGGAAGGAAGCAGCAAACTGGGGTTGTCCCCTGGAGACAGGACCTGCCTGAGCTTCCCAGGCTCCCACAGGTGCCTCATCCTTCATCCTTGCTGCAGGATCCTGGGAGACTTCTGGGGAAAACTGCCTGAGGTGTGGAGAGGGGAGAGCAGGGATGTGCTGCTGCCTGTGCAGAGCAGAGGGGACAAAAAGCAGGAGTGGGATGAGGCTGTCCCAAGCAGGGTGGGAAATGCCTGGGGGGAGAAGGGAGATTCAGCCCTTTGGGGCAGGAATTCCAGCCCTGGGTACAAACCCCAAGGGTCCAGCAGGGATGGAACAGCCCTGGCACTGCTGGAATTGGGGCCTGTTTGTGCTGATGCCCCTGGCAGGAGCCCTGACCCATCCTCCTGGCAATCTGGGAGCCTGGAAAATCAACGCTGCTGATTTTTATTTCCTGTCAGATCCCCACACCCAGAGCCCCTCAGAGATCAGCCAGGGGCAGAGCCAAGGGGCACCGTGAGCCCCACTGGAGGCAAAACTCCCCCCAAAAAAGCCCTGGCAGCAGCAAACCCATAGCAAATCCTTTGCAAACAGCAAAGAAGGAACATGACATGAGGGAGCTCTGAAGGCCAGAGAAAGGCACAGTGACAGCTCCGGGCAGGAGCCGTGACCCCGGCCATGAAAGCTCCACTGTGGCTGCTGGAAATGAGGATTTCAAAGGCTCTGGAGTGCAGCAGGGACCCAGAGGCATTCCTGGAGGGGGAGATGGGAATGGTGAAGTTTGGCTCCTTTGGCACTGGGATAAAGGAACTCTTTCTAATCAGGGACCCAGCAGGGCGGGGGTTCCCAGGGGGATTTATGAGCATTGCATTCTCACACCCAGCAGCCACCAAAAGGCAGCAAAAAACCCTCTTGATGTCACACCCTGCTCCCAGCTGCCTGGTGCCCCATCCAGCTCACTGGGAAGGCTGGAAACCCATCAGCCCTGACCTCTGCTATTCATCCCTGGCTTGTTTTGGACCCCAAACCTCTGCAGACCTTCCCATTTGGGGCTGTTATTTAAAATATGTTTAATATTTAAATATTAATATTTTTAAATATTTAATAACTGAGATTAGTTTAATTTTTTTCCTTTTTTGGGGGGTTTTCTATATCCACATCTGGTTTTGATGTGCACTCAGAAAGGTTTTGTGCCACACCAGCTCCTGGTTGTGCCCCAGTGCCATGGGGGCTTTCCTTGCCACCTGAGGGCTACAGAACACCCAGGGAGCAAAATCTCCTTGCCTGTGTGTGGGAGCATTGCGGGGTAGCACGGTCAGGATGGATGGAGAGCAGAGATCTCTGCAGCCAGGTCAGGAATTTGGGGTTTATTGCAAAGGGCCTGGGGCAGGGCCCTGCTGGGAGCTGCCAGGCACAGCTCAGAGCAGGACTGAGAGAAGAGAGGGGGAGAGAGGATGAGAGGATGAGAGAGTAAAAGGGGCAAGAGAGCGAGGTTCCCATTACAATTCAATAAATCATCATCTGTGTTGAATATTCTCATTCTCACCAACCAATCCAGTACAAGATACAAATCCTATAGCATTTACATACAGCCTATAAGAATCATTCCATTACCATACTGTGTTACATTTTAAACTCTAAAAACTCCTCTTTGGGCCCCCTCTGCCAAGCTGTAGGCTCTGCTCTGACCCTTGGAGCTGTCTGCAAGCAGAGGGTGTTGTTCCATCCAAAGGGGATCACCTTCAGTGGCCATGCCATTGTTTTCCCATTGTTCAGAGCTTGCTTTCATTTCAATCTCACTTATAGTTTCTATATTCTCAAAATCTTTTGCCAGACAATCACATTTATAAGGCTTTCCTGTTTCATCTTCCCCAACAGCCATGGGGGCAGGAGGGTGGGATATGGAATTCCACCTCCAGAAGGTGGGACTGTGCTGAGGCTCTGCCCCTGAACCTGCCAGCAGTGCCTGGGCACAAACAAACCCCACACCCAGCCCAAAGCAGAGCTCCAGACCCTGATCCCACCAAGTGCAGCTGGGAGCACAGCTGGCAGCTGGGACGTGCCCTGTGTGTCCTGCTGTGCTCTCCAGTGGCAATTACCAGGGAATGGGGCTGCAGCAGCTCCAAACACACTCTGTGCTGGTGCAGCTGGGCTGGGAGCCCAGGGAGCTGGTGCTGAGGCTCAGAGCAGAGCTGCCCTGCCAGGAGAAGCTGCCGAGGAGCTGCTGGTGCTCTGACAACAGCCAGAGCATCCCCAGGCCTGCAAGGAGGGGAAATGCTCCAGGAGAGCTCCATGTGCCCAGCAGCTCCCCCGTGGGTTTGAGGGCACATCCTGTGCTTTTCCTTGCCCCAGCTTCCCCTCTGTCCTGGTTTTTGGAGCAAACCATGGGTTGTTAAAAGCTCCAGTGCCTGAAATAAATCTCTCATGTTCCAGGTGTTTCCAGCTCAGCCACCCAGGGCTGCAGCAGGGACCCTGTGGAGGTTCCCCCAAACCTGAGCAGGTTTTGTTGTCTCAGGGCTCCTGCCCCCAGCCAGGGTCCCCTGTGAGAGAAAGAGAAATAAAAAGGTCTCAGCATTTGGGGCCATCATTCCTTCCCCACCTGCTCAGAGCACCAGATCCTGTTAAATTTCTTGTCACCCACATGAGAGGGAAAGCTGAGTGTGACCAGCAGAGCTCCAGCCCAGCTTCCACACAGGAAAAGCAGGATGAGATCTGTCCTGGGCTGCAAGATATGGTTTGGGGGTGTGTGTTCTATCCCCATCTGTCAGAGCTGGGGCAGTTCTCTGCTGTCCATGGGCAGTTTGTTCTTTCTCTCTCCCCCAGCCAATCCTCCCTGCAGGAGATCTCTGCTGTCCATGGCCACTGAGTGTCCCTGCAGGGCTGATCCAATTCCAGCATCCCATGGGGAGATGCTGCATTGCCCAGGGCAGGAGCCAAGCATTCCTACCTGGATCCAATGTGAGCCTGGCACAGCCCAGCAGCCTTTGCCCAGTGCATTGCCAGAGGAGCAGCTTCTGCTGCCCTGCATGGCCAGAGGGAGCCCAGGCCCATCTGCAGCAGCCCTGGAGCTGCAGAGGAAAACTCCCCCCTTGTGCAGGATCCCTGCTCCAGCAGAGCCACAGCTGGCACTGCAGGAGGGCTGAGCCCCCATGGGATGGGGCTGTGCCACCCCCTGACACACAGGGGACAGGGCATGGGCTGACCCAGTGTTGGCTTGTGTTACTGCATTGTTTATTTTATTTTTATTTTCTTCCCTAGTACAAAACTGTTATTCCTACTCCCATATCTTTGCTTGAGAGCCCCTTAATTTCGAAATTGTAACAATTCAGAGGGAGGGGGTTTGCATTTTCCATTTCAGGGGAGGCTCCTGCCCTCCTCAGCACACACCTGGCTGTTCAAACCCAGAGAAGATCCCACCCTAGCCTAGAACTGGATCCTAAAGGGGATCCAGGAGCAGCCCTGGGCTGTTCCCACCCTGCCCCCGGGCACAGCTCCTGCAGGGCCCCAGAGCCACCGTCTGGACCCGGGGTGCTGCTGGCTCTGCTCTGGAAGGCAGCACCGAGTGTTCACTCTGGCTCCGTGTGCCTGCACTGCTCTTCCCAGCTTTCCTGGTCCTTGCAGCACCGCTCACATCCCCATATCCATGGAGACACGGCATCACCCCGGCCGAGCCTCCCCGCACAGCACAGTGCCCTCTCCTCTCTGGCAGCAGCAGCCGCACATTCCTGACCTCCGGGCTCAATTACTGCAGCTCATTATCTCCGGGAAGGGAGCCAGGCAGGCTGAGAAAGCTTCCACTGGTGCAAACTGCAGCAGATCTGCGTGCTCGGTGCCCGGGGCTGGGATCCATCAGCCCGCAGCTCCCGCAGCTCCCCTCGAACGCCGCATCCCTGCCGGGCCCGGCCCGCCCTGCAGCGGCTCCTTCAGCCCTGCCAGGCACAGGCACAGGCACAGGGACAGGCACAGGGACAGGCACAGGGACAGGCACAGGGACAGGCACAGGGACACCGCTCCTGCTGCTCTGGGATCCTTTCCCCAGGATGGCTCCCGGCTCTGGCTCAGGCAGCCGTGGGCACCAGGATCTGATGTGCCCATGGCACAGGGAAGGAAAGGGATGGAAACAGCGAGGGACAGCGTGACAAAACCTCCTGGGCTGGGTCACAGGGTCTCAGAAAAGGCATTGTTGGGGAAGATGAAACAGGAAAGCCTTATAAATGTGATTGTCTGGCAAAAGATTTTGGGAATGTAGAAACTATAAGTGAGATTGAAATGAAAGCAAGCTTTGAGATCCCTCAGTTACTGAACAACTGGAAAACAATGGTGTGGCCAGCTGAAGGTGATCCCCTTTGGATGGAACAACACCCTCTGCTTGCAGGCAGCTCCAAGGGTCAGAGCAGACCCTGCCAGCTTGGCAGAGGGGCCCAAAGAGGAGTTTTTAGGGTTTAAAATGTAACACAGTATGGTAATGTAATGATTCTTATAGGCTGTATGTAAATGCTGTAGGATTTGTATCTTGGACTGGATTGGTTAGTGAGAATGAGAATATTCAACACAGAAGATCATTTATTGTATTGTAACGGGAACCTCGCTCTCTTACCCCATTTATTCTTTTACCCCTTTACATTCTTACCCCTTTTACTCTCTTACCCTCTCATCCTCTCTCCCCCTCTCTTCTCTCAGTCCTGCTCTGAGCTGTGCCTGGCAGCTCCCAGCAGGGCCCTGCCCCCAGGTCCTTTGCAATAAACCCCAAATTCCTGACCTGGCTGCAGAGATCTCTGCTCTCCATCCATTCCGACCATCCTACCCCCAATGCTCCTACAGGCGTCATCCAGAATGGAAGGATCCATCTGACTGAATGCCAGCATGGACTCCCCAAGGAGACCTGCTGGTGCTCAGTTCCCAGGGGAGGAGGCACACAAGGGCAGCGTGGCCCTGCCAAGCCATGGATGCTCCCAGCCACAGCAGCCAATTCCCTGCTCCTGCTGGCTGGGGACATCCCCTCTGGGATGGGAACTGTCATTTGGACACACGGCCATGGATGTGGGCAGCAGGAGATGGATGCTTTCCTTGGAGCCTCCCAAGCCTGGCTGCTTTGCCTTCGGCCTCACCTTCCACAGCCTCTCTGGCTGCCCTGGTGGGAAAACTGGGAAACACAGAGTCACAAAGACTCACAGACACACAGAATCACAGAATGATGAGGTTGGAAGAGACCTCTAAGATCATTGAGTCCAACCTATGCCCTCACACCTCACCCAGACTGAAGCACCCAGTGCCATGTCCAGGCTTTTTTTAAACACACCCAGAGATGGTGATTCCACCACCTCCCTGGGGAGAGCATTCCAGTACTTTATTATTCTTTTGGTGAAAAATTGCTTCCTAATTTCCAACCTATCCCTTCCCTGCTGGAGCTGGAGTCTGTGTCCTCTGGTTCTGTCAGTGCTGCCTGGTGGGAGAGACCGACCCCACCTGTCTGTAACCTCCCTTCAGGAAGGTGTAGAGAGCAATAAGGGCACCTCTGAGCCTCCTCTTCTCCAGGCTGAACAACCCCAACTCCTTCAAACGTTCCTCACAGGGTCTGTGTTCCCAGCCCCTCACCAGCCTTGCTGCCTCCTCTGGATGAGCTCCAGCATCTCAGTGTCCCAGCAGCACCCCCTCACCCCCTCCCCCTCCCCCAGGCTCCCCAAGTCCCTGTCTGGGAGTTTATGGGCAGAACATTTTGTTTGCAAAGTGCTGTCAGATGCGACATTAAGAGGCGCCGTAAATCAGCGCGCGGGGGCCTCTCCAAGCCTCGGCAGATGAAAACCTTTTATCACAATTTGGATCTGTTTGCACTGGTATGAAAATTATGGCTCCAGTTTAGCATCAACTTCCCATTATTCATGTCCCTGGGAGCAGCAGCGGCTAAATTGGATTGTTTCAATCCCTGCTGGCCCTGAGAGCCTGGCAGGTCCCACCCCGCTCCCCATCCTCACCTTGATGCTCCTCGCACAGGATGGGGGCGGGAAGGAGGCTCCTCCACCCACCCTGGCTGGAGGAGGGCTTGGGAATGAGGGAGGGAGGGCAGCCAGGGAGGATGGAGCCGCTTCTGCATCGGCCTGGCAGCTGGAACGGGCACAGTGCCCATGGCAGGGACTCTGCCCAAGGTGGGAAGGAAGGGCCCAGCTCCGGGCATGTCCCTTGTTGCAGACATCTTTAATGAAAAACCCTTTCCTTGGGATCTTTCCTCCTGAGAAGCTGAGAGGCCTCAGGAACAAAATGTAACCAATGGTTATCTGCTGCTGTGGAATGCAACAGGTGCATCTGGGATTGGGCTCATGTGGTTGTTTCTAATTAATGGTCAATCAGAGCCCAGCTGACTTGGACAGAGAGCCAAGCCACAAACCTTTGTTATCATTCTTTGCTATTCTATTTCTATGATGAAACCTTTTCTTCTACTCTTTTGGTATAGTTTTAATATAATATATATCATAAAATAATAAATCAGCCTTCTGAAACATGGAGTCAGATCCTCATCTCTTCCCTCATCCTCAGACCCCTGTGAGCACGGTCACAGTCCCTCCCTCTGCCCCGTGCCCGGGCACTCTCTGCTTCCTGGGCAGTGTTTGGAAAAGGGAGAGTTCAGGAGAGGGAAGGACAAGGGATGTGGATGGAGCTGGGAGGGAAGGGAAGGATCTTTGTTACAAGAAATCAGGATGTGCCTCCTCCCCACCCTGACAGAAATGCCAGGGGGCATTGTCTGCTGCTCCTGCCACCCACCTTGCCAAGGAGGGAATTCCCATTTCTGCCACGTCCTGACCCCCCTCCTCAGGAATCACACCCACGGATGCTTCCCTGATTGTAATTACAGCTGCATTCACTGGCTTGGCTCTGCTGTGGGGCACAACTCCTGAATTTTGTCCTGCTTGGCTTCGAGTGAAGCTCCAAGGGACAAGGGGACAATTTCTTGTCCCCCCACACGGAGCTGGGCCAGGCTCTGCTGCTGCCCATCCTTCCCACCCTGTTTGCTCTGCAGTTCGGGGTCACCAAGCGGCTCCAGCCTCGCTCAGGTGTGAATGGACCTGGCAGCGGCTCCTTCCCCACCCCAACACCTCCCTGTGATCCCAAGGAGCCTCTGGGATGTGATCAGGGCGTTATCCAAGCTCCCCAAACACCTGGAAGTTCATCTCACCCCAGCACCACTGTCCTGGCAAGCTGGAAAACCCTTGGAATGTTGGTGTCCACCTGAAACACTGAGGTTTATTTGAAACCTTTATTTTAAAGGTTTTCTTTGCAACAAATTAAGCTGGAAACCTCCACTGAAAGGTGATGAGAGGCACCATCAAGGCCTGGTTGAAAGTTGAAAGTGCTGGATGTTCCTGCCAGGCTTAACTCAGCTCTACAGGAAAAACAATTAAATTGCTGGCTGGAGCAGTGTGGGAGCATCATCCAGGGGATGACACTGTTGAGGGTGACACTGTGACACTGTGGGTCAGCACCTGAGGTCCCTCTGTGGGCAGCATCATCACCAAGCCCTCAGAGCCCTTCATTTTCCCCCTTGTGGGATGGAGTTCAAGCAGCAGCTGCACAGACCTGGTTCTCAGAAATTAGGAGCTGGCACAGGGGCTGTCACATCAACAGCCTTTGTGGCACAGCTGGGGACATTTATTTTCCTTTTTGCACCTCACCGCTGTTGTAATTGCACTTTTTTTTTTTTAAGATAATCTGGCCAGATGCTCTCCCAACAAACCCCAGAGTCTGCTAGGGCAAAGCAGGAGGAGTTTTAATTTTACCTCAGTCCCAGAGAGGCTGCTCAGGGACAATGTCAGCATCCAGCAAATCCCTCGGGGGTTTTGTGCCACAGACAGAGCTTTGCTGAGCAGGGAGCACCCCAACAAACGCAGGTATTCCTCATCTTTGGGGTTTTCATTCACACTCACCCCATGGCTCCCCCCCGGGCCATGCCCCCCTCCAGCCAGGCCCATTTGAAGGTGCCTGTGTCCCCGGAGGAGGGGGTGACCCTGACAATTCCAGCTGTGACACTGCCAGCCCCCGGAGCGCGCTGAGCTCCCCCGGCACTGCAGGCTGCTCCCAGCCAGCCCAGCTTCGTTTCTCTGCCATCCATCACTGATTTGCCACACTGTCAGAGTTCAACAATAGCAGTAATAATTAACCATTTAATCTGACTCAAACACTGGGGCTTGTTTGCTCTTTCTGCCGATCAGATGGGAAACATTGCAAAGATCACATTCTGATGTTCCCCGGCTTCGTGTTAAGTGTCTTGACTCTGCAAAATTGCTGGGAGTCTTTCATTTTGCTCTTTAAGCTCGTTAGTCCAAATTAAAAACAGCATTCATTCTAATTTCAGCTGCTTGAAATCCCTCCAAGATCAGTGCTATTATTCTTTGGAGCGCCTTGGGAGCAGAGCAAACACCCGCAGACATTCCCCAGCATTCCTGATGTCCACATGGCTCCAGCCAAGCCACAGCTCCAGCCTGCTGCTCCTGCCACCCACCTTGCCAAGGAGGGAATTCCCATTTCTGCCACGTCCTGACCCCCCTGCTCAGGAATCACACCCATGGACGCTTCCCTGATTGTAATTGAGAAATTACAACTGCATTCATTGGCTTGGCTCTGCTGTGGGGCACAACTCCTGAGTTTTGTCCTGCTTGGCTTTGAGTCGAGCTCCAAGGCACAAGGGGACAATTTCTTGTCCCCCACACGGAGCTGGGCCAGGCTCTGCTGCTGCCCATCCTTCCCACCCTGTTTGCTCTGCAGTTCGGGGTCACCAAGCGGCTCCAGCTCGCTCAGGTGTGAATGGACCTGGCAGCGGCTCCTTCCCCACCCCAACCCCTCCCTGTGATGTCCCCCGGCTTCATCTCCTCTCCAAACGCTCCTCCTGGCCCCGGCTGCAGCGGGGGGAGCTGAGCGAGTTCCCAGGCTTTTCCTGAGGGATGTTGGGTTTCATTTCCTGAGCCAGTAATGGAGAGGAGAGAGGAGAGGCAGCAGGGCTGGGCTCAGCCTGGCAGCTCGGGAGGGACCGGCAGGGGCTGCAGGGAGACCCAGAGAGGGCTCTGGAGAGTGAGAGAGAATTCCCGGAGTGGGACAGCCCCAGGGGTGCCTTAACGAGCCAAATTCCAGGAATGGGCAGAGAGACCCAGGGGAGCCTTTCCAAGCAAAATTCCCAGAGTGGGGAGAGCCCCAGGGATGCCTTAAGAAGCCAAATTCTAGGAATGAGGAAAGCCCCAGAGATGTCTTTCCAAGCAAAATTCCAGAAATGAGGAGAGACCCTGGGACATCTTAAGAAGCCAAATTCTGGGAATGAGGAGAGCCCCAGGAATGCCATTCCAAACTAAATTCCAGGAATGAGGAGAGACCCAGAGATGCCTTTCCAAACCAAATTCCCAGAAATGAGGAGAGACCCAGAGATGCCTTTCCAAACCAAATTCCCAGAGTGGGGAGAGCCCCAGGAGTGCCTTTCCAAGCCAAACCCTCCCCAGAGCAGCCCTGATGTTCCAGCTCAGGAATCACACCCCAAGCCATCAGCAGTGTCCCATCAGAGGGTCCTGGATGCCCAAAATTCCAGTCTGGCATCCCAAAGCTCCCCCCTGGGAGCCAGCCCTTGCTCCAGGATGTTTCATCCCAGTTCTGCAGGTGGCTGGGCTGTTTCCATCCACAAAACAATTCCTGCTCCCACCATGCTCCAGCTATCCCAGAGGGGATCTGTCCTGGGAAAGGGCTGAACCTGACCAGGGAGGGCTCTCCAGCCTGGCCCAGCTCCTGAGGAGCTGCAGGAGGAGGAGGAGGCAAGAGCAGGGGAGGGTTGGAAGGACCTTTATTTCCAACTGGATGCAAGAGAAGTGTCCAAGGTAGGAGGTGAAAGGCAGGAAGGATTTTGTTCCTTGGGATGCTCCAGGAAAAGTAATTTAGAGAGCCTGGTCTGAAGCCACATCTGCCTCCAAGGCTCGTGGAGCCTTCCCAGGAGCTGGGAATTTGGAGGCTGAGGAGATCTCAGTGCAGTTAATTCCTATTTTAATACCTATTTTACATCTGCAGTCTCTAATATGTTGCCACAGCCTTGGAAATGTTGTGACTCGGAAGCCATAAAAGCTGGAAGGAACCTGCTAATTGAGAACACAGCCAGGCTGTAAATCCCAGGAAAACACCAGGGCTGGCAGGAGACAAAGCCAGGCCCAGCAAGAGAGGGAGGGGGAGAACTCAGCTGGAGAGGCAGGAAGGAAATGAAAGAGAGAGGGGAAAGAGGGAGCAAATGGGGCTGGTGGGGTCCCCGAGGCAGGCTGAGCCTCAGGTACCACTGCAGGTTGATTTTGGGAATCAAAGGAATTGATTCTGATGGAATTGCCATCAGGAGAGGGAATTTAGAGCAAATTGATGGTGTGAATAGGAGCTAATTGCCAGAAGCAGGGAGATTCACCCCAAGAATGGTGCAGAAAGAAAAGATGATATTTCCCATCTGCTGATGGAAAACCCAGTGTGGAAATGGGCTCGGTGGCAAAGGGAGGGAAGGGATCAAATGTGGCCTGAGGGGGCTGTGTGGGGTTTTGTAAGGATTAAATGGGATGTGGAGCCTCACAGAGCACTGGGTCAGACTCTGTGTCAGGAAAATAGAAATGGAGCTGTTGGGTACATGAGTAAATGGGTTCTAATGGGGAAAATTTCCTTCCCTGAGTGGGGAAGGAAATTGGGCATCAAGAATCCATGAATGTTCATTGAAGGGATCAAGTCCCTTTCACTGCACCTCATTTCATCCCAATCCATTTGGTTGGAGTCATTCCATTCCCAAATTTTCTTTCTTTTTTTTTTTCTATGGGCACAGGGGGATCTGCCCAAGAGGATCTGCAGGGATTGGCAAAAGGTTTTGGGCAATGTCCCTCATCAGACTCGCTGGGAAATGAACTCATGATGGGTCAAAAAGGAATTTCCTCTCCTGGGCAACAGGAAAAAGGGGATTGAAAGCGGTGTGCAGCATCTCTGTGATGAGGAGTGGCTTGAGGAACCTCTTCAGCCTGGAGAAGAGAGGAGACCTCGATAAAATCTGTCCCTGTGCTCAGGTGATTCCCCACCTGCAGAGCTGCCCCAGCCCTGGGCCAGCACAGGCAGGAGCTGGAGCTGCTGGAGCCAGGCCAGAGGAGGCTCCAGGATGAGCAGAGGGATGGAGCAGCTCTGCTGGGAGGAAAGGCTGGCACAGCTGCCATCGTTCACCTGCACAGGAGAAGCTTTGGGGGGACCTCAGGGTGGCCTTGCAGGGCCTGAAGGAGCCCCAGGAAAGCTGGAGAGAGACTGGGGACAAGGGATGGAGGGACAGGACACAGGGAATGGCTCCCAGTGCCAGAGGGACACCTCCCAGCATCCCAGCCCTGCCCAGCCTTGGGCACTGCCAGGGATGCAGGGGCAGCCCCAGCTGCTCTGGGCACCCTGTGCCAGGGCCTGCCCACCCTCACAGGGAACAATTCCTGATTCCCAATATCCCATCCATCCCTGCCCTCTGGCACTGGGAGCCATTCCCTGGGTCCTGTCCCTCCATCCTTGTCCCCAGTCCCTCTCCAGCTCTCCTGGAGCCCCTTCAGGCCCTGGCAGGGGCTCTGAGCTCTCCCTGGCCCTTCCCTTTCCCCAGGCTGCTCACCCCCAGCTCTCCCAGCCTGTCAGGTCACCTCCCTCCCACTCCTGTTCTCCAGGGCCCCTGTCCCTGTGTGTGCAGGGCTGGGGGAGCTCAGCACAGGGCGCTGGGCCGGGCTGGTCCCGCTGTCCCGTGTCACTCGGCCTGCTGGCTGTCACATCCCCCTGCCCTGCCCTGCCCGGGGGATGATGGATCCGCGGTACCAGTGACAATTCCGTGCTGCTCCCAGCCCGGATCGGGCCGTGTCCGCCGTGTCCCGGGGCAGATCTCGCTCCCTGCTCGGCTCCTCCCGCCGGGATCTGTCCGGGGCAGGGACGCTGGGACAGCTCTTGGCAGCATCCCTGTCCTGCTGCCTCCATTTCCGCGCTCTGCTCCCCCAGGGACCGCCTGCAGCCCCTCTCCCAGGCTCCCTGTGACCCTGTCCTGCTGCTCCCGCATCCCTGCCTGCACCCGGGGCGGGCAGCGCCGCTCCAACCCGGCAGCCCCGCTCCCAGCACAGCCAGGGCCCTGGCGCTGCAGGGCATTTGTGTTGCAAGAGCGTTTTGTTCATGCTAAATTAATCTGCCTGTACGTTCAGGGCTCCTGGATCGGGGAGAAGCTGCTCCTGGTCCTCCCTGTGCTGAAAGCCGAGCTCAGGGCGAGCAGGGTGAGGGCTCTGGGGGTGCTGACTGCACTCCCGAGTGCTGTCCAGGCACAGGGAGAATCAGGGCTCTGCAGCTGGCATTAACCCTTGGAAGGCAGGATGCTCCAAGCCCTGGCTGCCTCTCATTTCCTAGCACTTAGAAAAGCAGGAATCAAACCTACACCAGAGCAATCCAAACCCTCCATACTTCCTTTATGTTACTTTCTAGTAGGGTCAGCTAAAGAAGCTATGGGGCCCATACCCCTGGAGCACCAGGGAAGGGCTGAGAGCCTGCAGGTATACGTGGGGATGCTGCTGCTGCTGCTCACGTGGCTCCCTCCCCATCTCCAGCCACCAAACTGCATTTCCTAGCAGCAAAACAGACATTAAATAACGCTGGGATGTCAGAGCAGGCTGTGGGGGAGGCTGTGGGAGAGGGGAGGAGGAGCAGCTGGGCCATCCAGGAGCACAGGGAGGGGAGGAGAGGCTGGGAAGCAGAGCTGGGGGTGGCACTGGGCTGCAGGACAGGGCCAGCTGTCCTGGGATGAGGTGACCTCTGCTGTGCCCGAGGCTGAGTGGCTCAGAGCATTGGATGCCTCCTTGCAGGAGTCCCTTCTGCAGGCCCCGGGCGCTGCTGCAGGAATTGGATGTGAGCACTCAGGATCTGGGATTCTAAACCCCAGCAAGGCGTGACAGGGTAGGAAGGGCAGCTGGCACTGCCACCCTTCCCTGGCAAAGGCTTCAGGGCCCTGCAGAGGGTTTGATCCGTGTGTGCTCCCAGCTCTGAACGGGAAACAGCAGCCAGAGCTGTCCCGGGGGAATGTGAGTCAGAAGGGATGGACAGATCCCAGCAGACATCTGCTAGCTCTCCACACAGGATAATGACACGTCCTTGGAGTCCTCCAGCACCGATCCCAGCGAGGCCAAGCCTTTGAGAGCCACACTGAGCTTGTCCCTGGCTTCCCCCTCCCAATTCCCACGGTGCCACTGCTCGGAGCAGCCTCAGGAAGCAATCGGAGATTCCCAGCTCTGCTGCACCAGGGCTGCATCCGTGCCCTGAGGCAGGGCAGGCACTGCTCACACGGAGCTGCACAGACCACCCCCGATCCTGTGATTCCCAGCCCCTGCTGGTGCCAAAGGGGAGGGGGTGAATCCCGCTGGAATCCCGCTGGAACCCTGCTGCTCCTCGCCCTGCTCCCCCTCAGCCCTCTCAGCCATGCACCTGGAGCTTTTATTTCCCCCCAGGTGCCTTTTGTGCTCCGTTCCCGTTTGATGCTCCTGATGGGAGCCATCCAGGCGAACACCTGAATTCCCAGCTCGGCAGCACCTGCGGGGCTGAGGGAGGCAGGGGAAGGAGGGAGCCTGGGCAGAGGTGAGCAGGCTCCCTGCCTGGAGAGCTGCGCTTCCTCGGGAGGTTTGCCAGAGTTGAAGAGGAAATTTGAGGAGTAATGACCTGAGCAGAGCAGAGCAGAGGCCCCGGGGCTGGCAGAGAGGGAGCCCCGTGGATCTGCATGGACGGGAACAGAGAGGGAGGATGGGATGGAGCACGGGGAAGGGACATGGGCAGGGCTGCAGGAGGGGGAATCCAGCCTGGAGGCACAGGGGGACATGGAACTGCTCAGGTTGGAAAAACCCTCAGAGATCAACAAGCCCAACCATCCCCCAGCACTGCCAGGGCCACCAATGACCATGTCCCCAAGTGCCACATCCATACTCCTTTTAAATCCCTGTTAAATCCTTTTAAATGCTGTTCCAATGCTGGACAAGCCTTTTGGAGAAGAAATTGTTCCTAATATCCAATCCAAAGCTCCCCTGGTGCTTCTCCTGCTTTGTGCTTTCCCCACCCTTCAGGGCAGAGTGGCACAGAGGGGACAGTGCCACCTGCATGGCACTGCCACACCACACACAGGGCACCACCACCACTGGCTCCTGAGTGTCACTGTCATATTTTCTGGACAAATTTCTTTGTCAGGATTTTTTTTCCTGGGAAGCTGAGAAGCCTCAGAGGAAGAGAAAAACAATAATTATCTGATTGCTTTTCCTGTGTTTTGCTGCTTTGGAACGTGGTTGGAGATTGTTTATCCAACAGGTGGTTGTTTGATTGGTTTCATGTGAATTGTTTTTACTTAACGACCAATCACTGTCCAGCTGTGTCGGGACTCTGGCAGCACTCACAAGTTTTTAATTAGTATCTTGTTAAGCTTTCTGTTTGCATCTTTTCTCTATTCTTTAGTATAGTTTTAGTACAGTATTCTTTAATATAACATCATATCATAAAATAATAAAAACATAAAGTCAGATTCTGAATTCCTCCCTTGTCCTAAAGGGGGACTTAAGGGGTGACTCCTTGTCACTAAAGGGGGACCCAGCAAATACCACACCTGAGCCTCTCCCAGTGTGACAGATGAGCAATGCCATGGCTGACTCTCACAGTCAAAAGGCAAATATCCCATGTGTATGTCAGGAGCAGTTTTATAGATTTATAGTTATGTTTTACCCCCTTGTGTTGTTATCAGGGGTGCCCTGGGTTTGGGACATTTGGGAGGGTCACTCGTTCCTGTGGCAGCACCTGAGCCCCACTCAAGGCCACCAATGACCATGTCCCTGAGTGCCACATCCACACGCCTTTTAAATCCTGGGCAGCCTGTTCCAATGCTGGACAAGCCTTTTGGAGAAGAAATTGTTCCTAATATCCAATCCAAAGCTCCCCTGGTGCTTCTGCTTTGTGCTTTCCCCACCCTTCAGGGCAGAGTGGCACAGAGGGGACAGTGCCACCTGCATGGCACTGCCACACCACACACAGGGCACCACCACCACTGGCTCCTGAGCCTCTCCCAGTGTGACAGATGAGCAATGCCATGGCTGACCCTCACAGTTAAAAGGCAAATATCCTGTGTGTATGCCAGGAGCAGTTTTATGGATTTATAGTTGTGTTTTACCCCCTTGTGTTGTTCTCAGGGGTGCCCTGGGTTTGGGACATTTGGGAGGGTCACTCGTTCCTGTGGCAGCACCTGAGCCCCACTCAAGGTGTCAGGAAGGGATCTCCACCCCTGGGCAGGGAAGGAGGAGTCGATGGACAGAACTTTGGGGGGGCTAAAGGGTTAAAAGGTGAAACCTCCATGGTGTGGGTGAGCACATGGTGGGGAAATCCTCTGCTCCTGGTGCTGTAATATTTTCTCTATTCAGCCTGCTGTTGTGTTTTTGATAAGGTTTTAATAGACCTTTCTACATTTTTGGAAGTGAGCAGCATCTCTCCCACCAAGGAGCTTCCTGCAGGGTCAGCATCTCCCTGGGGAGCCCCGAGGCCGGGCTGCTCACCTGTGCTTCCAGGGCTGGGATCCTGCAGCACCTGGAGCACAGGGAAACGAGGAGCAGGAGGTTCCCATCCCCTCCTCCCCAGCATCCAAGGGAAGGAATGCCTGGAGAGCTCCCCAGACACGGCAGGGATGGGAGGGAGGGGGGGGTGCCTTCCTGCACGGACCCTTCATCCTGCCTCGGGCCATTGTGCTGCTTCCTTCCTGCTCCTTCCAGAGCTTTGTCAGGGCACGGAATTGTCCCAGGTAATCCAGGCCCCAGCTGCTTCCTGCTCCGCCTGGGCCACGGCTCAGGAGCAGGAGGGAAGGAGATAACAAAGCACTGAGAAATCCAGGGAGGAGCAGCTGGGATTGCACTCCCCCAGAGCAGCAGAGCACAAAGCTCCCTCCCGGGGCTTCCTGCTGCCTCTCTCCGGCCTGCTCCCATCAGTTATCCCAAACAGGGAGCGCTGGGCTCAAACCCTGCTAATGGGCTGCAACTGAGCGCTGAGAGCTCCTCTGTCCCGGGCACAAGGAGCCCCAGGGGTGTGACACCTCCCCTGCCTGCCTGGGGCCGCTCCCTCTGCTGCTCCATCCCCGTGCATCCCGGCTGGACACAGGGGGCGAGGGATGGGGACCCCAGGGCAGGCTGGGACCGGCGGGTTTGGGAGCAAGGAGAAGCTGCAGGCTGGGGGTGGGTGCCTGGGTTGGCAGTGCATAGAGCTGGGAGTTTGTCCTTGGGCTCCTGGCAGGGAGTTTGGAAGTGAGGCGTGACCCAAAAATGGGATTTCTGGGGCTTGGGTGCTCCCCTGCACCAGGAATTGGAGTCAGGACCCAAAAATGGGATTTCTGGGGCTTGGGTGCTCCCCTGCACCAGGAATTGGAGTCACGACCCAAAAATGGGATTTCTGGGGCTTGGGTGCTCCCCTGCACCAGGCAAAGACCATCAGGAGGGAGGGAGAGCCAAAAGCCAGAGGTGCCTCCAACACTGACCCTGCTTGAGCAGGGACTGACCCCAGGGGACTTCAGGCTTAGGCTGCAGGACCAGGGCTGGATCCAGCATTCCCTGTGTCCCATCTCATGCAGGCTGCAGGACCAGGGCTGGATCCAGCATTCCCTGTGTCCCATCTCATGCAGGCTGCAGGACCAGGGCTGGATCCAGCATTCCCTGTGTCCCATCTCATGCAGGCTGCCGGATTTAGGCTGGATCCAGCATTCCCCATGTCCTGTCACATCCAGACTGCAGGATTTGGGTCCATCCAACCCAGTCCCCCATCACTGGGCAGTGAAATCCCTCCTAGAGATCCTGCAGCTGCTTTTCCAGGGCTAAACAAGGCCTTGCTGGGTTAAGGAGGGACAGAGGATTCCCAGGAGGGGCTCAGCTGCCATCTGAGCACTTTGGCTGAGGGCCTGGGCCACCAACAGGGGGCAATTCCAGAATCCTCCTTTCCCAACTGCAGACTCCACCCAGAGTCTGGAAAAGTGTGTCAGTGTTAACAGCCTTGACAAATTCTTGGGAGAAAAATTTGCCGAGTTGGATTGAGCAAAAAACACAACAACCCTCGTGGGAATTGCCTGTGAATCACATGGCAGGAGCCAGGAAAGTGGGGGAAATCACAGGATCATGGAATGGTTTGGGGTGGAAGGACCTGAAAGCTCACCCAGTGCCACCCCTGCCATGGCAGGGACACCTCCCACTGTCCCAGGTGCTCCCAGCCCCAGTGTCCCTGGGACGCTGCCAGGGATCCAGGGGCAGCCCCAGCTGCTCTGGGCACCCTGTGCCAGGGCCTGCCCACCCTCACAGGGAGGAATTTCTTCCTAAAATCTAATCTAGGCTTCCTAAAGTCTAACCTAACCCCTTTCTGAAATCAAATCTAACCCTGCCCTCTTTACAAGATCTCAGCCTGAGTGTCCATGATCAGGGCCAGAGATGGATTTAGAGAGATGTCCAGGAGCTGAGGAGGAGGAAGGAGAATCTCAGGGTGCCAATTCCAGACAGGTTACACACACCTGTGCCAGGGCCTGCCCACCCTGCCAGGGAACAATTCCTGATTCCCAATATCCCATCCATCCCTGCCCTCTGGCACTGGGAGCCATTCCCTGTGTCCTGTCCCTCCATCCCTTGTTCCCAGTCCCTCTCCAGCTCTCCTGGAGCCCCTTTTGGCTGCTCAGAAGCTTTCCAGGATCCCCAGTGGATGTTTCCTGCACAATGCCCAGCTCTGGTGCCTGCACTGTGCTCATCCAGGCCTGGTTTCAGCCTCTCTGGTTTTATCCCAAGCCTGATGGGTCCATGCACGGGTTCAGTGCTGTCAGATGATCTCCAATTCCTTCAGGCAGCAATTTCCCCAATCTCTGGGGTGGGCAAACCCCTCTCTGGTGTGTACTGGAGCATCTGGAGCTGTGGGGCTGCCTCTCCTCAGGAGGATCCAGCTGGGTTTTCAGGATGGTGCTCCTGTGGCTGGAATTTCCCCTGGGTTTTAAGGATGGTGCTCCTGTGGCTGGAATTCCCCCGGAGCCGTGGCCGGGGGGGTTTCCAGCTGCCCGGGGTGTGTCCAGGAGCTGTGCAGGGATCTCCAGGGCTCCCGGCCTTGCTGTGTTTCCCTCAGCCCGGCCCGGGATAACTCTCCCGCATTGTCAGGGAGCATCAGGGCCGTGCTCCGTTGTTGTCCCAAGGATCCCCTTTGTGCAGGGGTCAGCTTTCCGGGTCACAGTCCTTGCAGGAAGGTTGGGCCTTGCATCCCTTTGTCTGCTCCTTCCTAGAAGGGCTGTGTGAGCTGCTGCGGTGCATTTTCCTCCTTTTCTTCGCCGTTCCCTGTTTTTCTCCAGGACTATTGATCTGCAGCCCTGCGGGATGCTGGGGGAGCGCAGTCCCCGCGCTGTGCGCTGCACAGAGCTCCCGTTTTCCCCCAGCTGGGCTCGGATCGAGCAATTGTTTTCCCTCCCCACTCTTGTTTTGGGATCCTTCCCACCCCACCGCCCCGAGCTAAGGAATTGCTCCGCCGCCCTCGTGGAACTTCTGCGGCCGCCTCGGCGCCGTTTGAAGCGCTGCCATAATGTTTGTTTAAAAACACATTAATTAGCCGTGGGGTAATTGGGGTTTGCAGGGCTCTCTCTCGCATTGTTCTGCCCGCTCTCATTTGTTCTATCGATCCTCCCGGAGATAGGAGCGGGAGCCAATGGGCGGCACTCCCGCCGCTGTCACTCCTCCCCAGCAGGAATTGTTCACAGCGGGCTGGTTGCTGGTGGTCCCTGCTCTGCTCAGCACGGCCGGGTTCCGTCCCCCAGCCCCCGGACCGAGCCCTTCCCGGCAGCCGCTCCCGTTTCCCGGCCGCTGTCCCGGGATGCGCCCGGGGCTGTGCCCGAGCCCCCGGAGCTGCGGCTGAGCTGCGGCACCGCTCAGCGTTTCCATGGGAACCCCCAGGCTCCTTCCCCGGCTCCAGCTTTTTCAAAAGCGAACATTTTCCTTTCCATCAAAAGAGCCTTTGCTGCCGGCAGCGCCGCCGCCGCCTCCCCCAGCCCGCGCCGAGCCCGGCCCGGGGAGCGGGGGAACAACCCCGGGGAGCGGGGGGACAGTCCCGGGGAGTGGGGGAACAACCCCGGGGAGTGGGATGAGGGGTGACAGCCCCGAGGTTCAGGGTGACAGTCCCGAGGTTCAGGGTGACAGTCCCGGGTACAGGGTGACAGTCCCGGGGTTCAGGGTGACAGTCCCAGGGTTCAGGGTGACAGTCCCGGGTACAGGGTAACAGCCCTGGGGTTCAGGGTGACAGTCCCAGAGTTCAGGGTGACAGTCCCAGGGTTCAGGGTGACAGTCCCAGAGTTCAGGGTGACAGTCCCGGGTACAGGGTGACAGTCCCAGGATTCAGGGTAACAGTCCAGGGTTCAGGGTAACAGCCCCGAGGATCAGGGTGACAGTCCTGGGGTTCAGGGTGACAGTCCCAGGGTTCAGGGTGACAGTCCCAGGGCTCAGGGTGACAGTCCTAGGATTCAGGATGACAGTCCCGAGGTTCAGGGTGACAGTCCTGGGGCTCAGGGCACATCCTGGGACACCCATCCCTGTCCTCCATCGGGCAGTGGGGTGACAGCCCCGGGGCTCAGGGAACTCTTCCCACTGCCCATCTGCCCTCGACCTGCATTGGAATCCCCCCCTGAGCAGCTGCTGTGCAGCAGGATTGAGCTGGTGCAGCAGCAGGATGGGTTCGTGGCTGGTCTCTCGCTCCTTCCATCCCTTTCTCACAAAATTCCCACTTCTTGGCTCTTACCCCTTTCCCCAAGTGTCCCTCTGCAGCAGGAGCAGGGTGATGGTGCAGCTCCAGCGGCCACAGGAGTGAGTTTTCCCCAAGCCATTCACTCCCTCCATCCCTTTTCCCCAGAATTCCCCATTTTTTGGCCTCTCTGCCTCAGTACCTCCTTGCCCACATGTCCCTTCCAGCAGGAGCAGAGGGATGGAGCTGCATCCCCAGCACCACAGGACTGGGATTTTCACCATCCCCTTACTCCCTCCATCCTTTTTCCTAAGAATTCCCCACTTTTTGGCTTGTCTGCCTCAGTACCCCCTTGCCCACATGTCCCTGTGCAGCAGGAGCAGGGTGGTGGTGCATCCCCAGCAGCACAGCCCTGGGATTTTCACCATCCCCTCACTCCCTCCGTGCTTTCCCCCTTTCCTGGACACCCCCTTGCCCCTGGCCCTCCTCAGCAGGACCAGGATGGGATGCTGCTGCATCCCAGCCCCTCTCCAGCCCCTGGCTGGTTCCTCACATCCTTCCTGAGCCTCTTCCCACCTGGCAGCTGCTGGGGAGGGGCTGTGCCCGTTTTTCTGCCAGCAGACACAAAGCATTCCCAAACAATGGCCATTGCACAACTCAGCCCTGCATTTAACAGCGTTTTACAGGCAGAATAAATCTCAGGGACTCCATAAATCTCGGGGCTGAGATAAGAAATGTGCATCCAGAGCCTGGCGTGGAGTAAATCCTGCCCAGCTGCGGGACACACGAGGAGCATCCTGTATTTCACACCTGCCTCGGAGCCCAGAGGGAGATTTATGGCATTCAGGAATGGCCTCCACGCTTTGCAAAGGCTCAGCACTCCCTGCCCTGCACTGAGACACTCCCAGTTGCCAGGCAGACAGAAAATGAGATTTCCCAGAGCAACTGGCAAGGGGGAAAACTCCCTGGCTTTGGGCAGCTCTGGGCCAGTCCTGCCACGCTCTCATTCCCTAAATCCCAGGGTAGGGGCCTCAATCCCGTGGCCCCACATCTCCTGAGGGCATCTCAGCCTCAGCATGGCCCTTGCCCTGCATGCAGGGATTGCTGGCATGTTCAGAGGACCACCAGGACTTTTGGATGTGGGAAGGCTTTAACTCATCCTTCTGGAAACATCTTGGAGTGTCCTCTCCTAAAAGGGCACCAGAACATCACTGGGTCAGCTGCACTGAAGGGGAGAGCTCTGGGAAATGCTGGAAATCCCATGGATAGACGCTGCTTCCCATGGATTAACCATGGCAAGAACCCCCTCCTGCCTGAAGAACGAGGGAATTGTGTGCAAAGAGGTGTCTGGAGCTCCTCACCTCTCCCTGGGGATGTGGGTCCCTGCCCTGAGCAAGGAGCACCATGGAAAGGCCAGGAAAGGTTTTGTGGGACAGTCCTGGGAGGCTGCTACTCCCCATGGGATGCTCTGCAATCCCAGCAATGCTGTGGTTTCCCCTGTGGCTGACAAGACATCCTCATTTCCCAATTTTTCCAGCCCTTTGGAAAGAGCAAATGACAGGAAATGTGAGCCCTTCCAGAAAGCAGCATGCCATGGGGGGGATGTGCTGGAGGGAAACTTGGGATAAAAGCTTGGGGAAAGCTGGGGAGGGATGGAGGGGAGGCAGGCAGGGCTCAGGGATCTGCTCCAGTTTTGCTCCTCTGATGTTTCAACTGCTGGAAGGGAAGGATTGGGACAAAACACTGCAGGACTTGCAAGGAGACAAAAATCCCCGAATCCTCCCAGAAAGGGGGTTTGGGGAAGGTGGGAGATGCCTCAGTGCAGGCAAGGCCAGCGTTCTTTACTCAGGCTGGGTCAGACCCAGAGCCTGAAATAAAAATACAGCTCCAGAGCTGAGCTGTGGTGTGGGAAGTGTCCCAGTGCAGTGCCTGGGGAAGGGAGGGTGTTCCCACCTGTGCTTTGCACCTGTGGGTGCCAAAGCCTGGGAAGGCTGGAGCTGCCTGGGATATCAGCTGGGAAAGGAGCTTGAGACAGGTCCTGCCTGCTCAGGGCCACGGGATTCCGAGTATCTTTCAAAATAGGATTACAACCAAGAAATAGCACTGCCTAATCCCCTCTCTCCCTAACAAAAATAAGGCTCGGTGAGCGGCTCAGGTCAGGGAAAGCACTAATCCCTCCAGCATTCCTGAGCTGAGGGCTGGCAGCCCTGGCCTGCCTGGGAGTGCCCAGGCTGTCTGAGGCACTGGGAAGGCAAAAGCCCCATGGATGAGACACAGTTCCAGCAGGGAAAGAAGAAAATCCCATGGGTATTGTAAATGCAGGGAACCCAACAAGGGGAGAGATGATGCATCTGACCCCATGTTCTCAGAAGGCTGATTATTATATTATATTATATTATATTATATTATATTATATTATATTATATTATATTATATTATATTATATTATATTATATTATATATTATAGAAAGGACACTTACAGAATGCTAAAAAGATAATAATGAAAACTCCTGACTCTTTCCAGAGTCCCAACACAGCTTGGCCCTGATTGGCCAAAGAGTCAAAACAACTCCCAGCAGAATGCAATGGAACAATCACCTGTGGGTAACCAATCTCCAAACACATTCCACATGAGCACAACACAGGAGAAGCAAATGAGATCAGAATTGTTTTCCTTTTCTCTGAGGCTTTGCAGCTTCCCAGGAGAAAAACCCTGGGTGAAGGGATCATGTCCAGGGGATGTGAATGGCACCATGGGATCCTGGCTGTCTGCAGCAGCCACCAGGGAGATGGGCTGAGCAGAGAGAGGAGCCCAGAGCCTCAGGGAGCTCAGGGAGCCCCTGTCCTTCCCACAGCACTGGGATTGGGGTGCCCAGCAGCTCCCGGAGCTTGGGGGGGGTGCTTGGGATGGCTGGGAACAGCCAAACCCAAGCACAGGAGGAGCAGGGCAGGGTGGAGGTGTGGGAAGCACTGCTGGGAACCCCCCTGTGCCCGGGCAGTGCCCGGAGAGCCGGGCAAGGGCAGGGTGGTGCCTTCCCCTCCACGGGAGCTGCGTGTCCTGAAGGGACAGCGACAATTCCATTGTCCGCTTTGTGCGGCTGAAACCCGACCCCGGCAGCCTCCGAATCCAGGCGAGAGTGCCCAGGATCTGGTTTCAAGGCTCCCTCTCCACCCTCAGCACTATCTGATGCCATGGAAATGTTCCCAGGCTCCAGGAATCCTTCGCCCCTCTCGGAGCCGTCTCGGATTCCGTGGTGCTGTCGGAAAGCAGAGCCGGGCTCTGCTGACCTCGCTGCTGTGCCAGGGAAGGGGTGCAGGGAACACAGGGGGCTAAAAACCCCCAGGGTCAAGGGCACATGGGCTGGAGAGGAGCCCAGGAGGGTGATTAACAACTCACTCATGATACCTGGCCCGGGAGGTGCCTGAGCTGAGCTTTGGAGGAGGATGGGGCTGATTAGAGAGGAACATCGTGTCTGTTTGCCAGGCCTTTATTCCTACTTCCTGTTGGAGAGAGATCCTGAGCACCCAGCCTGTGCCCATCCCTGTGCCCAATCCTGTGCCCATCCCTGTGTCCTATCTATGTGCCCCATCCCTGTCCTCCATCTCCGTGCCCCATCCCTGTGCCCCATCCCTGAGCTCCATCCCTGTGCCCCATCCCTGTGCCCATCCCTGTGCCCATCCCAGTGCCCATCCCTGTGCCCCATCCCTGTGCCCCATCCCTGTGCCCATCCCTGTGCCCAATCCCCATGTCCCATCCCTGTGCCCCATCCCCATGTCCCATCCCTGTGCCCATCCCTGTGCCCCATCCCTGTGCCCCATCCCTGTGCCCCATCCCTGTGCCCATCCCTGTGCCCCATCCCTGTGCCCCATCCCTGTGCCCCATCCCTGTGCCCATCCCTGTGTCCCATCCCTGTGCCCCATCCCCGTGCCCATCCCCGTGCCCCATCCCTGTGCCCCATCCCTGTGCCCATCCCTGTGCCCCATCCCTGTGCCCATCCCCGTGCCCCATCCCCGTGCCCCATCCCTGTGCTCCATCCCTGTGCCCATCCCCTGTGCCCATCCCTGAGCTCCATCCCTGTGCCCATCCCCGTGCCCACCCCTGTGCCCATCCCTGTGCCCACCCCTGTGCCCATCCCCTGTGCCCATCCCTGTGCCCATCCCTGTGCCCACCCCTGTGCCCATCCCCTGTGCCCATCCCTGTGCCCACCCCTGTGCCCACCCCTGTGCCCATCCCTGTGCCCATCCCTGTGCCCACCCCTGTGCCCATCCCTGTGCCCACCCCTGTGCCCATCCCCGTGCCCATCCCTGTGCCCCATCCTCCTCAGCAGCACCCCAGAAGGGAGGTCCCAAAAACCTCCTGAGGTGGAGGCAGGAATGTGAGGATGTGCCTGATCCCCAAATCCCACGGAGGAGCTCCCCCTGCCCAGATCCCCTCAGATCCCTTTTCCCTCCTGCTCCACCTGCCAGCTGGCAGTGCCAGCCCAAGTGTAGGGAGCAGGCATTAAAAACTGGTTTTTAAATGATTTTAGCTCAAATCAATGCAGAGATGATCCATCCATGGCCCAAGGGCAGCTGTTGCTGCCTTTATCCAGTGGAGCGTTGAAGGCCTGACAGAACATCCTGTGGGGTGCTGCCCCTTCCCTCCAACAAATCTTTGAATTAAAATGTGTTTTTCCCTGAGGGAAAATAATGACTCAAGGTGGAACTTGCCCCAGACCTGGGGTGTGAGGGTTAATTGCCCCTAGACTTCTCCTTCTATTCAGAATTTACCAGTATCTGGCTCTGGCTCTGCTTTTGCTTTAATCCCTGAACCAATAATCAAAGTTTTATTCCCCAGACTGAGAAAGTTACTCTTTCACCTCCCTTTTTTTTCAAGCTGATCACCCTGGAAGTGTCCAAGGCTGGGCTGGATGGGGCTTGGAGCACCCTGGGCTAGTGGGAGGTGTCCCTGCCATGGCAGGGGATGGCACTGGGTGGGCTTTTTCCACTTCAAACCATTCAGGGATTCAGGGATGCCAATCCCTGGTTTCCCTGCGCTCACTCTGTGGGGTGAAGGAGCAGGGAGGTGCTGGGGCAGCCTGGCTGTGATGGGAGCGGGGCTGTTCCCCTCCAGCACAGCCAGGATGGAGGCAGGACCCGGCTGGCACTGCTGGGATGTGGGCACAGGTGATTCCCTGGCAGGAATCCACTGCTCACTGAAGGGGAGGTTCAAGCCCTCCCTTTTCCCTTCCCACAGCTCCAGGGATGGCCTGGGCTCCGTTCCCAGAGCGTTTTGTAGGGGCAGATGGCTCGGAGCAGGAGGCAGGAGTGCAGGCACGGAGGGAGGGATGGGAGGCAGAGCTTGGGGAGGGCTCAGGCACACACAGGCTGCCGTGTCTGCTGCCACTGGAACCCCCAGTGCCTCCCAGCCCTGCAGTGCTGACCTTTCCCTGCTCCTGGACTTGTCAGCAGAACCCGTGAACCGAGCTGGGAATGATTTCCCGCTGATACCCAAAGGTTCTCGGGAATGTCAATGGTTTCCCCTCGTTTGTTTGTATTTTCTGCCCAGCAATTAATGGGATTTCAGCGAGTCCTTGCATTTAGCAGGAGCCCTGTGCTGCTGCTTCACCTGCCAGGGCCAATTTGCCCCGTATTATGTTTGAAAATGTGATCATATTTCTGTCACATCTTCAACAGCAACCCACAGGCCATTTATTCCAACCTCATCCCACCTGGAAAAGGATGGGCAGGACAGGATATGGGCAGAAGTTTGCCAGGGAAAAACAAATTTCACAGCATGCTTTGAGCAGCTGAAGTGCCCATGAGGGTCTGTGCTGGCTCAGGGCTCTGGAGCAGCCCTGGCCCAGGGTGGGATGGTGACATCAGATGTGGGATCTTCTCTGGGTTTGAACAGCCAGGTGTCTGCTGAGGAAGGCAGGAGCCTCACATGAAATGGAAAATCTAAACCCTCTCCCTCCAAATTATGTAATTTTGAAATTAAGGGGCTCTCAGGCAAAGATATGGGAATAGGAATAACAGTTCTGTACTAGGAATATTAAAAATACAAATGCAACAGTACAAACAAAACCAAACCCCTGCCAGAGTCAGAGCAGTCCCTGTCCCCTGTGTGTCAGGGGGTGGCACAGCCCCATCCCATGGGGGCTCAGCCCTCCTGCAGTGCCAGCTGTGGCTCTGCTGGAGCAGGGATCCTGCACAAGGGGGGAGTTTTCCTCTGCAGCTCCAGGGCTGCTGCAGATGGGCCTGGGCTCCCTCTGGCCATGCAGGGCAGCAGAAGCTGCTCCTCTGGCAATGCCCTGGGCAAAGGCTGCTGGGCTGTGCCAGGCTCACATTGGATCCAGGTAGGAATGCTTGGCTCCTGCCCTGGGCAATGCAGCATCTCCCCATGGGATGCTGGAATTGGATCAGCCCTGCAGGGACACTCAGTGGCCATGGACAGCAGAGGTCTCCTGCAGGGAGGATTGGCTGGGGGAGAGAGAAAGAACAAACTGCCCATGAGCAGCTTTCTGCTGCCCTGCATGGCCAGAGGGAGCCCAGGCCCATCTCCAGCAGCCCTGGAGCTGCAGAGGAAAACTCCCCCCTTGTGCAGGATCCCTGCTCCAGCAGAGCCACAGCTGGCACTGCAGGAGGGCTGAGCCCCCATGGGATGGGGCTGTGCCACCCCCTGACACACAGGGGACAGGGCATGGGCTGACTCTGGCAGGGGTTTGGTTTTTGTTTGTACTATTGCACTTGTATTTTTAATTTTCCTAATAAAGAACTGTTATTCCTATTCCCATATCTTTGCTTGAGAGCCCCTTAATTTCAAAATTACAATAATTCCAGGGAGGGGGTTTGCATTTTCCATTTCAGGGGAGGCTCCTGCCTTCCTTAGCAGACACCTGGCTGTTCAAACCAAGACATGTCCCCACAAACAGAGGATGCCCCAAACACCAGGACTGGGCTGGGATATTCCCGGGCTGGGACATTCCCTGCCATGGATCAGGCCTCAGGGATTTTCCTTGCAGACAAGTCCATCAGCTGGCAATGATACATCATTCCTCCCTCCTTCTTAATTCCTGCTCTGATGGATGCAGCCAGCCCTTCTCCAAAGCTGACATTTATAGCACCAGTTTTCTCTGGATATAAATATAACCTGGATGCGTTGGAGTAGCAGGAAAATCGTTTAAATGTTCCCTTTGACAGCGAGTTTGAAGATTGCTGACACTAAAACCACTTACTGATATTGTTCTGTATCATCCTGCACTCAGCCTTCAATCATCCTCATTACAGGTGTGCACCAGCTCAGCCTTCCCACCCTTCCCAGCCCCTCACAGCTCCTGCAATCCCAGAGAGCCATGGATTCCCACTGGAACGTGGAACAGAACCAACAGCTCGTGGATGAGCAGCTGATCATGATGATCATGATGATTTAAGGGAGGGGGTTGTCTCTCTCTACTCTCTCCTTGTGAGACCCCACCTCCAGCTCTGGGGGTCCCAGCACAGGAAGGACCAGGAGCTGCTGGATGAGTCCAGAGAGGCCATGGAGCTGCTCCAGGGCTGGAGCCCCTCTGGAGCCAGGCTGGGAGAGCTGGGGGTGCTCACCTGGAGAGGAGAGGGATCCAGGGAGAGCTCAGAGCCCTTGCAGGGCTAAAGGAGATCCAGGAGAGCTGTCCAGAGGTGGGAATACAGAGCCAAGCCCTGCAGGAGAAGCAGTTCACAGTGACAGAGACATCCAAGAGCGAGCTGATGCTGAGAAGTTGTCCCAGGCTCTGGTGACACAGCAAAGGGGACAAACTCTGCCAGGAGAGCCCGCAGCAATTCAGGGCCTCAGGGCCACGCAGTCAGGCCAGGCTCTGCTCTCAGGAGCTTTTGTGCTCTGTAGAAATGTGGTTTCCCTCCTGAGAGCCAGGATGAGGGAATGCTGGAGCTCTCCTGGCTCCAGGCTCGGGGATGCCCCAGGTGCGGGGCGTCCTTGGGCTCCCCAGGAGGAGATCACTGAGCAGTGCCCGTGTCTCTGGTGATGCCAGGTGATGTTCTCCCCTGTAAACACGAGGAGGGCTGACATCTGCTCTGCTTTCTGCCTGGCTGCCTCCTCCTGGGCCGCGGCAGCGCAGCCGGGCCGCGATCGGAGGTGACGCGAGGGTGACAGGAGCGCCGGTGTCGGTGACACGGAGCTGCCAAGGGGGGGGAAAGTCACTGCCAGAGGGCAGGGAGGGGCACAGCAGGGAACACCTGGGGGAGGGAAGGAGGAAGGGCAGAGCTGTGGGATACAGCAATGGCAAAGTGCGCTGCAGATCCTGTCCTCAGGGACACCAGTCAGGGAAATCCTCGCTCCAGTTTCAAATGGCAAGCAGATATCATGGAATCACAGGATAATGGAATAGGCTGGGTTGGAAGGAACTCAAAGCCCATCCAGTGCCACCCCTGCCATGGGCAGGGACACCTCCCACTGTCCCAGGCTGCTCCAAGCCCTGTCCATCTTCTCCTTGCTCTGCCATCCCATGGTCCCACTGGGGTTTTCCATTCCCACTCCTGCTGTTCAACCCCCAGCATTCCCCATTTCCCCAGCAGAGCCCTCCAGGGGACACGATCCAGGGAAAGGATCCAGGGGGCTTTCACTGCACCTGGCCAAGAAAGCCTTGGTTTCTTAGACCCAGGGAATCTCTTGGCCTCCTTGGGGGTGTGGGAGTGAGCCCAGACCCCCCAGCTGACATTCCCATGGGGCACTTTGCCCCTCTGGGTGCCAGCTGCTCCCAAATTCCAGCTGCCCTCTGGCAGTGATGCTGCTGTGGCCTCACTGCTGGGACACCCCAGCACCCAGCTGTGCCTGGGCAGCTTTTCCTGAGATGCAGCACACGGGAAACACCAGCTCAGGGACACAAATGCATCCCTTTGTCTCCCCTGGGACCATCCCATCACCTCATTTCCTCCTCTGGGATGGAGCAGGAGATAAAAGCCACGGGAGGCCCCGAGCGGAGCTTTGAGGCCTGGAAAGGGGAAATGCTTTTATTGCTGGATTAATAATTTACCAGGACAAACTGGAATTCAGGGCATGGAGAATCTGAGAGATTTCCACAGAGCTGAGCTTGGCCACTCTTCACCCAGCAAGGAGCTGCTTTTGGAGGCTCCCCACCTCATTCCTGCTGCTCCCTAATTTCCAATTTCCCTCCTCTCCAAGGCAAACCTGCAGTGGATATTTTTATATTTTTATTTTTTGAGCATTTTCCAGCCTCAGGAGGAGCTGGCTGCTGCTGCTCCCGAGGAGTGATAACCTGGCCAAGCAGACTTGGCACCGGGAAAGGGACAATTCACAGCCCAGACAACTTTACCTGGATTGAATTAATCCGAAGCAGCAGCAGCAGCAGCGCCTTCCCAGCCCTGGCAGCACGAGATTGGCACAACTCCCTGATAATAAATTGTGCAGAGAACAGCAAGAAAAGGGGAAAATCCTGACTTTGATGTGCTCTATCTCCCATCTCCAGCACAGCACGAGAGCCAGAGCGGCCCTGGCCATGGATGAGGGTGGAGATTGCAGGTGTGCAGGAAATGGATTGTGCTGGAAAAGGTGGGAAAATTGGGGAGAAGATTAGAGGGACTGGCTGTCATCATCTCAGCTGATTCACTGCCTGAGCAAAAATGTGGCGGGTGCTGAAAATTTGGCATAAACAAAAGGCAGGGAATATAGGAATGGGTCCCAACTCCTTGAGGCAGAGCCAGGAAACCCACGTGGAAAAGAGAAATGGCAATCTGAGTGGCTGATTAAGGGTTAACTCATGAGTTATCAATTAGGGTTAGAGCCCAGTGCTGCAGGAACTACCAGGAGTAGGTCATGGAATAGAATCAGGGAGTCCCAGACTGGTTTGGAATTCTTAAATCCCATCCCTGCCATGGCAGGGACCCCTCCCACTGTCCCAGGCTGCTCCCAGCCCCGGTGTCCAGCCTGGCCTTGGGCACTGCCAGGCATCCAGGGGCAGCCACAGCTGCTCTGGAAAATCTGGCCCACCAAAAATCCAGCTCCCACCACTGTCAGCTCATTTCTCTCCTGGTTTATCCTGTGAGGAATTTGGGTTCTTAATCCCACTGCTCTTTGGAGGGGGTGTTTGAGAGCTCAGTGCTGGGAGGGCAGCCCCAATTTGCAGCTGGGATTTCACAGTCCCAATTTGCAGCTGGAATTGCACAGTCCCTTCCCCCTGTTCAGAGCCATATCAATATTCCCCTGAAATGGCACTGGGGGTTATTTTCCTTCTGTTATGAACAGCAGATGAATTCCAGCTCAGCCTCTCTGAAATATTGCTGTGAAAATCAAGGATATGAGCTGACTTATCAGGAGAGAAAAATGTCACAGGGACTAATGCCAGGCTCAGGGACTGCACAGCCAGGGAATAACAGAATTCCTCCTGCAAGGCAGGAGCCTGGAGCACAGGGGACTTTGGAGCATTACCAGGAAGGCACAAATAAGCACCTTCCAAGAGCCAGGTTTTTCCAGCCCTACTGTTCAGCCTTAGGGAGAGTCTCTGCAGGGATGCTGGATCCTCTTTGCACCCCTGTATCCATGGGATTTTCCCTTTGGCAGCTCGTGCACTCAGTTCCCCTGGTCTGAGGGCAATTTTTGTTGAGGAAGTTGGAGCAGTGAGCACAGAAAATGCCCTTTTGGGGTACACTCCCAGCAGGATGCTGTGGCCAGGGTGGTGGCCCTGGAGGAGGGGCCAGCAGCAGATTTGGTTGGAGATTCGTGTGCAGGCACAGAATGCAGCTGGGATTTGGGAACACAGTCACACAGAGCAGGAGCAGCGTGCATTATTCATCATGCAGGTAACACTGACACGGGAGAACATTCAGCTGTTAAATGTTGGAAAACAGCAAAAAAACAGAAGCCATTGCTGTGTGAAGAACTCTGTCCTGCAAATCCCTTTTATGCTGCAGCTGTCCCACAGTTTGTGCTACCATTAAAATGAAGCAAAAGCAGGATTTTAGAGGGTTTTGGGGGGTTTTGCCACCCTCTATTCCCATGGGAAGCTCCAGTTTGTAGTCCCCATGCAGAGAGCACGGGAAGTTTCCAGTGTGTGCTGGAAGTGAAGGGAAAACAAGGTGGGATTGCCCCACCCTCAGAACTCAGCCCTGCCCCGGGGGCACTGCTGTAAAAAACGCCAATCACTTGGTGTTAAGATTTTAAAAGTTTAATAAAATGGTTATAAAAAATAGTAATACAATTAGAGTAATAATGATTTGGACAATTTGAATTAGGACAATATGAAACAATAAATACAAAGAGTTACGGATTTCCAGGTACCTTTTTCTGGGCAGCATGAGCCTGAAAAAGGACCCACGTTAACAAAGGATTAACCCTTAAAAACAACAGCCTGTTGCATATTCATACACTTCATACATGATGCATAAATTCCATTCAAATACAGGATTCTGTCTGGTCATCCTCAGCTTCTTCCTCCAAATCCTAACAGTGCCTTCGGGGCAGGAAGAAGTTCATTTCTTCTGATAAAAGGGCAATAAATTCTTTTTCTCTGAATGATTCAGGTGTCCTGTGGCTGCTGTCTCGCTGTGAGTCCTTTCTTTAAAAATATCCTACAAAGCATTGTTTCTATTTTAACAATTTTTATAACCTAAAACTATGTTTAACACACTACTTAAGAGAATTAATACATCATTACTTTCTGACACAACGCATATAATATTCATTTGGATATTTGCGAAAAGCCAATCATAAAGTATGCATTTTTCACACTGCTCATCCCCAGGGCAGTGATTCCCACCAGGAGCTGACCCTGCTGGCCCCAGGAGCCCCCAGAGTCCCTCCTGCCATGGCCCAGGGCAGGTGAATCACAGCCCGTGTGCCCCACCCTGCCCAGGACCCCTCTGTCCCCATCCCATGACCACACTGAGGCTGAAACACCCCGGATTTCCCAACCCAGCCAAATGTCAGCGTTTCCCTGAGTCATTTCCTGGCACCACAGCAGGTGACAGTGCTGAAGCAGTGCCAGGTCACTGCCTGGGGCTCCAGCTGGGGGTCCCTCCTGCAGGGAGCTCCACAGCAGCGTGACAGGGACAGGGACAGGGACAGCAGCACCGCAGGGCCATCGATCCCAGGCCTGTCAAGGCCAGTGGTAACACAACAGTCAACAAGACACATGCCCTGAGGCAGACCTCAAATATTAAATTCCCCAGCGGAGAGGAGTTCCCGGCTTTAATAATTATCCTTCTGCAGCACAGGCCCTTGAAATCTTCTGATGGAAAGTGCATAATTTAAGTGCAAGGTACTTGTATTGTTGTTAGTGGTTAGTGGTGAGATCTGTGCCAGGTCTGCTCTCCTTTAACATCTTCATTTGATCTGAAAGAGGGAGGGTAAAGAGCCTGTTAATTAAATTTGCAGAGGATATGAAATGGGAAGGTGCTGCAAATCCTGGTGAGGACAAAGAGCTAAAAGATAATGCACTGGGAAAGAAGGGTCAGGCCTAGGAAGGAAATAGCCAAATGAAATTCATTCTGAACAAATGCAAAGTAATCCAGCTGGGGAAATATAATTTAACACCATGGAGACTGGGAGAGAGACATTTGGAGAGCAGTAAGAGGGAGCAGCCTGAGGGACAGCAAATACAGTGGGATTTGGGATGGGGGCGCTGGGAAGGGCAGGAGCTGAGCACAGACAGCTCCCAGGCCTTTCTGACCCAGAAAGAGGGCAGGTTTCCTGTCATTGTGCCACTGAGTGCCACCCTGCCCGTGTATGCCAGCTGTCAGGGGGCCAAAAGATGCCAGCACTTCAGGAAAACCAGGAATATTTGTGTGTGGGGCAGCCCGGGGCCAGCTGGGACATCAGGGCACATGATGTGACAGAACCCTAAATCCTCCATGTCCCCTTCCCCAGGGCACACCCACGGCTGCAGCCCCACCCTTGGATCAGGCCCTGGAGCTGACAGGGCCAGGACAAGCTCCAGTTTGTGCTGGGGGTATCACAGCCCCCTGAAAGGGAGGGGGCTCAGCCCTTGGCTCCCATCCCAAACTCCAGGGCACGGTGCAGGAGGCAGCTCCGGGCATGTCACAGCCGCTGTCCCTTATGCTGCAGCCACCACAGTGACACATCTGGGGTCACCTGTGGGGGAATTCTGCCTCCAACCCCTCCTTGTCACTGTCACCTCCCTGTCCATCACCCTGTGCAGTGACACTGCTGTCCCCTCACGGCCTGTCCTGACTTGGGACCAGCTGCTCCCAGAGCATCCTTGCCATGGCCTTGTGGCACTGCACTGTCCCCAAGGGCTGGCCCTGGCCCTGTGGGACACCAGCAGGCTCCACACCCTGGGACACTATGGGCACATCCCCTGGCAGGGGTGGGGACATTCCCTGCCCCTCTCCTGTGCTCCTGCCGTGCCCAGACAGCTCCATCCAGGAGCCAGCTTGGCATGAATATTTCAGCACAGCTGCCTGGCCCCGGGTGTGGCGCCGCGTCTGTGTGCAGCCACCATGGGAGTGTCCCTGTGCCTGTCACCACTGCACCCTATCACTGCTGCACCCCTGTCACTGCTGCACCGCTGTCACCGCTGCACTCCTGTCACTGCTGCACTCCTGTCACCGCTGCACCCTATCACTGCTGCACCCTGTCACTGCTGCACTCCTGTCACTGCTGCACCCCTGTCACCGTTGCATCCCTGTCACCCCTGCACCCCATCACTGCTGCACCCCTGTCACTGCTGCACCGCTGTCACCACTGCACTCCTGTCACTGCTGCACCCCATCACTGCTGCACCCCTGTCACCGTTGCACCCCTGTCACCACTGCACTCCTGTCACTGCTGCACCCCATCACTGCTGCATCTCTGTCACTGCTGCACCCCTGTCACCCCTGCACCCTGTCACTGCTGCACTCCTGTCACCTCTGCACCCCTGTCACCACTGCACCCTGTCATCACACTGGCACCGCCAGTCCCTGCCCTGCCCTGCCCCTGCCTCTCCCGCTGGGTCACCCCAGGGTGGCTGAGCAGTGCCCAGGAGCGGTGCTGACACTCGTGTCCCCGTGCCAAAGTCACAGCCTGGCAGCTCAGGCACAGCTCGGTGCCCACCCCGTGAGCTGGCCCTGTGCCCCCTGCCCAGCTTGGGGCAGTGCTGGCACCGTGCCCCCTGCCCACTGCTCACCCTGGGTGGGCTGAGCTGGCCCTGTGCCCCCTGCCTGGCCCGGGGCAGTGCTGGCTGCCAGCCCCTGCCCACCCCGTGCCCCCAGGCTGGCTGAGCTGGCCCTGTGCCCCCTGCCCAGCCTGGGGCAGTGCTGGCACCGTGTCCCCTGCCCCGTCAGGATCACGGCTTGGCAGAGCAGCCACATGTCTGTCTGTCTGTCTGTCTGTGGGGATGTGTGTGGGGGCACGGCTGGGGAACCAATGCACCGTTCATTAGCCTCGCTCCGCCTGCCCTAATTGCCTGCTCAGGCTGAAACAATTGTGTTAGAGGCTGCTCTGCCTAATTATTATTGTTCTTTTTTAAATAACGGGGGAGGGAGAGCCAGGGGGAGAGGAGAGGGGAAGGGGAGAGCAGCAGCAGGGCAGGGGCACAGGGAAGGCCGGGCTGGAGCAGCGTGCAGGATAAGTGACTTGTTTAATGACTGGGAGCTGCGGGGCTGGTAGGGAATAAACAGGTCTGAAATTGGTTCGCCCCCTCCCCGCCTCCTGCCTGCCCCCCTCTGCTCTCCCACTGTTTATTTCCGAGTGATCAGAGGGAGAATAAAAGCCCATCTCGTGTAATAGAGGCAGAGGATTTAATCTGTGTGCCTTGGACTTCGGTAAACTGCAAACATCGATCCGAGCCGGTGGGGAGAGAAAAGAAATTTACAGGTTAATAAAAATATATTAAAAAACTTCCCCTGCCCTCTCACCGGGGTGGGGGCGATGCCACGGGGCTGAGGGCGGGGAGGGGAGCACGGAGTGACCCAGGGGACTGCGGGGGACCCCAGGGGCCGGGCCTGGGGCAGCAAGGGCCCCTCTCACCCCCCCCGTTAGCCCAGGGGTGCTGCAGGGCTGAGAAGCGGAGGGTCTGCCAGCCAGTCTGACACTTAAGGAATTAGCTCTGCATCATTTGGAGTTTTCTGCTCTACTAATTTTCAGCCGGCTCCTCATTTGGGTGGTTTTCCCCCCACATTTTAAAGGGGCAGCATCGCGGATTGCTGGCACCTCCTGGGACTCGGGGGCAGGGCTTGGTGCCGCTTCTCACACCCTCTCTTGGCAAAACCGGCACATTCTTCCCTCTTCTCCAGCAGCCTCTTCATTTCCACATGGTTTTCCCTTCCCCTGCTGGCATTTGCACAGCCAAGGACGCTCCCAGCTCACCTGTGGCATCACCCCTGTGCCCAAACCCTTCACTCGGCAAACAAATCCACCCAGCCCCGACTTTGCCCTTTGCTGTTTGCTTTGGGCTCGCACTGAGGTCTGCTCTGTGCCTCCTGTCGGCTGATGAAAGCACAATTTCAGCCCTCTGTTCACCGAGGGTGCACTTTAGACTTTTTTTTGCAGGGGAAGAATGGGGGAATGTTTGATCAGAGGTTTGCATTCCCCACACCCAGCTCACTGTGCTGGGCACAGGGGGTGAAAACACCACCCTGGCTTGGGAGAGGGGAGAACAGGGGGCATTTCCTGCTCGTGCTCCATCTGCTTGAGCAGAGAACACCCCAAAGCACAGCTGCCATCAGCAGGGTGTCCCTGCTGGCAGGACTCAGCTGGTGGGGTGGCACCCTGGGCCCTCTGGTACCAGCTGCAGCTGCCAGGGGCACAGCAGCCCTGGCTGCCACCGCTGTGCTGGCTGATCCTGCTTCAGTGCTGGCTCCAGCTCTGCTGCAGACACTGTCCCAGCCCGCTGTGGGGACAGGGGCAGTGCCCAGGGGCTGGCAGGAGCTGCCTGGCAGCAGGCAGAGGCTGCAGCTGGGCAGATGTGCCCAGAGACTGCTCTGTGACCTTTCCAGCTCTGCCCATCCCACCCCCAGAGCGCTCCGAGGACACAGAATTCCAACAATCGTTCTCCTTCCTTCCCTGCCCACCCTGCCCGGCACCCGGCAGCCCATTAACAACAAAGGAAATCAATGGAATTTCAAAAAAAAAAAACACCTCCAAAAAACAAAAGAAAAAAAACCTAAAACACAACAACAACGAAAAAAAACCCCACAAACAAACAAAAACAAAAAAACCCCAAAAAACCAAAAACAAAATTGAAAAAAACAACCAAAAACAAAACACCCCAAAAAACCAAACCAAAACAAACAAAAAAACCAAAACAAACAAAACCAAACAAAAAAAAAAAAAGCCACAAAGAAAAACCACACACAAAAAAAAAACCAAAAAAAAAAACCAAAACAAAAAAAACCCACTAAGAGAAGCCAAGCCAGCAGCTGGGCCTAGACTCGGTTGTTATCCCAGCCTAGACTCAGTTGTTATCCCAGGCTACACTCGGTTGTTATTCCAGGCCTAGACTCGGTTGTTATCTTGGGCCTAGACTCGGTTGTTATCCCGGCCTAGACTCGGTTGTTATCCCAAGCCTAGACTCGGTTGTTATCCCAGCCTAGACTCGGTTGTTATCCCAGGCCTAGACTCCGTTGTTATCCCGGCCTAGATTCGGTTGTTATCCCAGCCTAGACTCGGTTGTTATCCCAGCCTAGACTCGGTTGTTATCCCAGGCCTAGACTCGGTTGTTATCCCAGCCTAGATTCGGTTGTTATCCCGGCCTAGACTCGGTTGTTATCCCAGCCTAGATTCGGTTGTTATCCCGGCCTAGACTCGGTTGTTATCCCGGCCTAGACTCGGTTGTTATCCCGGCCTAGACTCAGTTGTTATCTTGGGCCTAGACTCGGTTGTTATCCCGGCCTAGACTCGGTTGTTATCCCAGGCCTAGACTCGGTTGTTATCCCGGCCTAGACTCGGTTGTTATCCCGGCCTAGACTCGGTTGTTATCCCGGCCTAGACTCGGTTGTTATCCCGGCCTAGACTCGGTTGTTATCCCACATGAGAAGGACCCAAAACTGCCCCCAGCCTCGGGGCTTTGCAGCTCGTTATTGATCGGGCATCCATCGATAGCCTCCAGGCACTGCTGGCACGGGCAAGCAGACAAAAATCCCACCCCAGCACATCCTCCTGGACTGCCCAACCTCCTCAAAACTGCGGGAGGGACCCCTGGAAGAAATCCAGCTGAAGAAATTGCCGAAGAAATCAGATCAGAGTCCTTCTGCTGGACATGGCTCTCACAGGAACGTGCCACCCTGTGTGTGCTGCCAGCCCCCTTCACTCCTGCCCTGGTGCCCTTTTAGAGCCAGACATGACTCTGTGCCTCCCCAGACCCTCTGGCTGAGCCCCTGAGGGCTCTTTCAGGAGCTCCTCTTTGGATTTGATCCCACCACCCCCGGCCAAATTTCCGCATTCCCCGACCAGAATTCCCTGGGATTGCCAGTCCTGGGAACGGCCCTCACTCCCACCCTGTGCCCACCTTCATCCCCAAAGGCACCTTGGCAGTGCTGCCAACTCCTGCTGCCCTGGCTGGTGTCTGGGACCCCTCAGTCCTGCCCTGTCCTGGTGCAGCCCCCCAGCCTATGGACAGGGGACAGGGACAGGGACAGCAGGAGCACTTTCCTCACAGCCCGTGGCACAAGGACCCCTCTGCTCCTCACCCCGTGCTCTGCACCCCCTCCAGCCCTGCTCCCCCTCCAGTTCCCATGAGGCTGCTTTGCCATACCCCCTTTTCCAGGCAATTTGTTGGGAATATTCCCAGCAAAATCACCTTGGAGTGCAGCTGCCATTCCTGTGGCACTGCCCCGCTGGATTCCTTGTGCAGGCTGTGGTGCCACCCCTGCTGTGCCATCCCTGCACAGGGCAGTGTCACCAGGGCTGACACCCCTGTGCCATCCCTGTGCAGGGCAGTGTCACCAGGGCTGACACCCCAGAGGAGGGGGAGAATTCCTCCCAGGGGAGATCCCACTCTCCCTTTCAGAAGAGCAAATGTCCATAATTCCCCATTTAAGGGACATTTCCGAGCCATTGTCCCTCCTGTCTGAGTGTTCTGGGCACAGCCAGGGCAGGAATTGGCTCCAGGCTTCCCTGGAGTGGGCAGGGAGAGCTGCAGGTCCTCATTCCCTCCCTGGCACCTGCCCTGGCAGTGCCCTGTGCAGCTGGAGCTGGAGTCACCCTCCTGATGTGCTTGGAGACCCAAATGTCACCAGGGAGATCATGCAGGGATGGGACCCTCCCAGGGCTGGAGCCCCTCTGGAGCCAGGCTGGGAGAGCAGAGGGTGCTCCCCTGGAGAGGAGAAGCTCCAGGGAGAGCTCAGAGCTCTTCCAGGCCCTAAAGGGGCTCCAGGAGAGCTGGAGAGGGACTGGGGACAAGGGATGGAGGGACAGGACACAGGGAATAGGATGCCAGAGGGCAGGGATGGATGGGATATTGGGAATCAGGAATTGAGGAATTGTTCCCTGGCAGGGTGGGCAGGCCCTGGCACAGGGTGCCCAGAGCAGCTGGGGCTGCCCCTGGATCCCTGGCAGTGCCCAAGGCCAGGCTGGACATTGGGGCTGGGAGCACCTGGGACAGTGGGAGCTGTGCCTGCCATGGCAGGGGTGGAACAAGGTGATTTTCTGTGTTTCTACAATTTCTGGGATCTCTCCCTAGGCACAGGTCCCTCCTGGCAGCCAGGGGTGACAACTCTGGGCTCTGATTTGACTCTCCCAGCAAGGGAACTGAAGGTTTCACCCCAGAATAGAGCCCTGCTGACCCTGTGACATCCCCAGGGTGGCAGGTGACTCACCTGGGTGCCAGGGGAGAGGCACTGGGTGAGTGCTGAGGGTGCAGCACCTCCAGGAGCACCAGGGAGCAGGGGAACATCATTCCCAGCTGGGAGAACATTCTCTTGTATGGAGACAAAATAAAAGCTCTGGCCTTGAAGAGAGAGGAGTGAAGAGGGAGTGGTGAGAGCTTTGCAGAGCCAGGCCTAGCACGGGGAAAGTGATTAGCGAGTGATTATTCCCGAGTTCTCATTATGTACCAACAAAATGAAATTATCCTGCAACTCATTGATGGCACACAAAGGGAAGAACCTTCCCCTGTGGTGCATTATCAGTGGAGGAGCTCCTGGGAGAGCAGCTCTGCCCACAGCTATCAACCATCAGCCTGGGAGACGTGGGACAGGCACGGGGGCATCACCCCAATTACTGCCGCCCTCGTTAATCACTCTCTGCTCCCGGTACAGCCCCTGCCCGGCTCGCTGATGAGATTATCCCTGCACGAGCAGCTCAGGAAGGATGCAGGAGGATCCCAAGGGAGCGGGACGTGGCTGGGAGCAGCTCTCAGGATCAGGAGTGACAGCGATCAAGATGCCGAGTGACAAACGCCTGACGGTGCAGCTCAGCAGCCCCAGCTGGCACCGGGAGCAGCTGCCTGCAGAGGGCAGGGGCTGCCATTCCCCCGGGGAAAACGGGCATGGAGGAGCTGCCAGCAGGTGGGAATCACAGGAATGCTGACACGGTGGGCTCCTCTTCCAGGTGCCTCTCTGGAATGGAGAGGAGCAGTGGATGGAGAGGCTGGAAAAGCGGGCAGTGAGGAGGGATCAAAGTGCCACAAGAGATGAGGAGGGACCAAAGTGCCACAAGAGATGAGGAGGGAAGGGATTGAGAGGACATCCAGCAAGGCACCAGGAATCCAAAGAGGCAGCAGCAGCTGGAGGCAGAGGTGCTGTGCTTGGCATCAGGAAAGCAGGAGCTGGGACAAGGAGGGTCCCTGACCCCCACCCGGCTGTGTGTGCCAGGGAATGGCTGCAGCTGCTTCCCAGGAGCCTTCCATCATTCTCCAGGAGCGTTCCCTCAGATCTGCAGGAGTGTTCCCTCATTGTCCAGGAGCATTTCCTTGTTGTTCAGCAGCATTCCCTCACTTCTCCAGGAGCCTTCCATCATTCTCCAGGAGCGTTCCCTCAGATCTGCAGGAGTGTTCCCTCATTCTCCAGGAGCATTTCCTTGTTGTTCAGCAGCATTCCCTCACTTCTCCAGGAGCCTTCCATCATTCTCCAGGAGCGTTCCCTCAGATCTGCAGGAGCATTCCCTCATTGTCCAGGAGCATTCCCTCATTGTCCAGGAGCATTCCCTCACTTCTCCAGGAGCATTCCCTCGTTGTCCAGCAGCATTCCTTCACTTCTCCAAGAGCATTCCCTCAGATCTGCAGGAACATTCTCTCATTGTCCAGGAGCACTCCCTCATTGTCCAGGAGCACTCTCTCATTGTCCAGAAACATTCCTTCATTGTCCAGGAGCAATCCCTCATTCTCCAGCAGCATTCCCTCACTTCTCCAGGAGCATTCCCTCAGATCTGCAGGAATATTCTCTCATTGTCCAGGAGCATTCCCTCATTGTCCAGGACATTCTCTCATTGTCCAGAAACATTCCTTCATTGTCCAGGAGTATTCCCTCAGCCCTGCAGGAGCATTCCCTCATTCTCCAGGAGCATTCCCTCACTTCTCCAGCAGCATTCCTTCACTTCTCCAGGATCATTCCCTCACTTCTCCAGCAGCATTCCCTCATTCTCCAGCAGCATTCCCTCAGCTTTGCAGGAGCATTCCCTCACTTCTCCAGCAGCATTTCCTCACTTCTCCAGCAGCATTTCCTCATTCTCCAGCAGCATTCCCTCAGCCCTGCAGGAGCATTCCCTCACTTCTCCAGGAGCACTCCCTCAGCTCTCCAGCTGAAGATACAACACCAGGATGTCTCTGCAGTGTGAAAATCACAATTTTTGCAAGGAACAGTGGAATCTCCATGTCCTTCCCCACACTTGTGCTGTAGGAGCAGAATCCAGAGCCAAGGACTGACCCAAAAAGATATGGAAGTGGGGCAGGAGATTGCTGATAGTTCAGAGCCAGCCTGGGCCATGTTGTGATGCCTCGTGTCTTCAGTGCAATCTAAATTATTTTTCCTTTTCAAGTTTAAAAAAAAATTAAAATCAGTATTTTTGGTGCTATGAGCAGTGCTGGAAATCCAGTGGCTTCCTAAATTCCTTTAGTCCAGGTGATTCTCCCAGGATTCAATCCAACTTGTTTCACTTAGAATTTGAAGAGATGGTTGGCTTTCAATGGTGTTTGAAATCTTTTATGGATTGATTAATGATGGATTGATTAATGATGGATTGATTAATGATGGATTGCTTAACTTGGGTAAATCTTGCAAGGAGCTGGGTGCCCTAATTGATGTCACCTTGCTAAGGTGTCCATGGGAAGAGGCAAATCCCTGATGTCCCCAAGGCCCCTGGGGACAGCTCAGGGCTCCCAAACCTCACCAGGCTTTTCATGGGGGTGGTGGGGTCAAGAGGCCACAGCCTGTGCTGGAAACCAAACCTCAGCAACCCTAAAAAACTGAGTTCATGGGGAAAGGCAGGATTTGTGCTCCCAGAGCTGCCAGAGCAGGGCTTTGGTTCCCTTCAGGGAGTGACACTGCAGCAAAGTGACATTCCCAATATTTCTGTGCTTTCATGATGTGAGAGCTTTCCCAGCTCATTTCCCTGCCCAGCTCCGTGGCCACAGCAGCAGCCAACTGCTCTGGGAGGGTCACAAACTGAAATCCTTGTGCTGGGCCTGGCTTTTCTGAGTGGAATGTGATCACAGAGAGGTGAATTGAGAAATTTGTAATGGGAAACCTCGGGCTGGAGGAGGCTGTGGGCTCTGGGCAGCTTATCTGATGTTCTCTGAGGGCATCACCCCGTGCAGCTCCTGGGGTGCCAGAGGGGCTGAAACTGCAGCTGTGTTGGGATTCTGGAGTCCACACAAGAGGAGGACACTCGATACAATAATAGGCAATAGAGTGTCTGATAAAGCTGGGCCATCTCCAGGTGAGTGCAGCCTGCTCAGCTCAGCAGAATTCCAGGCAATTCACCCAGCCTGGAGCTGCTGCCTGGGCTGGATCCAGCAGCAATTCCACAGGGCTGCACGCTGGATTGCAAGGACCTGCAAGGACAAAGCCATTCCCGTGGTGGAATCCCCCCAGCACATCCCAGGGAATAACAGAGCCCAGGAAGAGCCCTGGAGCCTGGCAGCACCCCCTGGAGAAAACAAACATTGCTCCAGGGGAGGGCTCAGCAATCCATACCCAAACTCACCTGCTTTGGTTCTCATTTGAATACAAGCTCAGCAGGTGACAGGAATTCCTGGAATAAAGAGGAATAACAAAGGGCTGTTGTCATCTCAGAGCAGCCCTGAGCAGGCAGGCAAATCAGACAGGTGGGGAAGGGATGCTACAGCCACCTGAGAACTTTGGGAATCTCAGAATCATGGAGTGGGTTGGGTTGGAAGAGACCTCACAGCTCATTTCATCCCACCCCTGCCATGGCAGGGACACCTCCCACCATCCCAGGCTGCTCCAAGCCCCAATGTCCAACCTGGCCTTGGGCACTGCCAGGGATCCTGGGAGAGCCACAGCTGTGCCAGGGCCTGCCCACCCTGCCAGGGAGGAATTGTTCCCAACCTGACCAGTTGGCCCTGCTCAGCTGAGGGTCCCTCCCCTAAAACCAGCCACAGGTGTAGCAGCTCTGAGGCTGGGTGTCCCAACTGCTGCTCCAGCATGTGCATCCTCCTGGGGATGCCATTCCCAGCCAGCCCAGGCCCTGCAGAAGTGCAGAATGGAAATGTGGATGTGGATAAATCTGGCAGTGTGGGTGGCTGTGAGTGCCCTGAGGGAATCCCAGAACTCCTGCAGATGTAGGACAGGCCCTGGGAAGACTCTGAACACATTCCTGCTCTCAGGAAACAACAGCAGGTGTTGGCCCAATCCAAAATCTTCCCAAAGAGCAGCAGCAGTGGCTGCAGGACCCCAGCTCTGGAAAAACATCCTCAGTGTTCAATGGGTGGGAGAAGGGTTTGCCAAGACAGCCCCTTAATTAGCAGGGTGCAGGTGATCCTTCAGGTCCTTTCCAATTCCATGATTTTATGAGTTTTCAGGCAAAGTAACAGCAGGAAAATCCTTGCTTCCCTCCCCTGACTGAGGCCCAGCATTCCCAGCTCTCCAACACCCCATGGATGGATGGGATTGGCTCCTTGCCCCCCTGGACACCTCCATTCCCACCTTCAGCACTACCAGTGGCTCCTGTATTCCCAAAGGAAAAGTCTTGGCCTGCATGGAGCAGCAAAGCCCCAGAGTGTGTCTGAGGCTGCTGGAGGTTCTCAGGTCTCCTTCCCAGCAGTGGGAATTACTCAGCACCTGGAAGGCCCAAAAGCCTGTAAGGAAAATCAGAGTCACTGAGATAACCCTGAAACCTTTCCCATTTCAAATGTCTAAAGGCCTTATCCCACCCTGGAATCCACACATCTCCTGAAAATCCCTTGGGAAGAGGCTCATGTAAGAGTTTTTTTGGGGATGAGAACTGGGAGCTCTCCATGTCCAACCTCCTCAGGAGCTGGGAGGCAATGGGTGGTGCTCAGGGGTGCTCCCCAGTTCAGTACTGCTGCACTTGGTTAGGTGTCCCTGGGGAACACAAGGAACTCATTCTGCCCCGAGCTGAGGGTTTGGATGCACTGGGGATGTCAAGGAGGATTTTGGAAGTGGAGCCCCATGAGCTGAGAACTATCCGTGCACCCTGATCCCTGCAGCTCCCCACTGCCCCTCACCAAGGCAGCAGCAACAAATCCAAGGGGAAGCAGAGCAGAGGAGAAAGCTCTGGAGGGGTTAATGTGCTCTGGAGCATGGTTCAGTGAAATTGTCAAAAAATCCCTTCTGACAAATTGCCTCAGAAGAGAAGGAAAAAATCTAAAGAGCCGAGTGCATGGTAATGATTTCTGAAAAGTTCCCCGGCACCAAAATGGCCAAATACCATTAGCAAAGCAAATTGTGTTTTGTGCACATAATTCACACCAGAACACGGAATTCAGGCCCGTTATTAACGGGACACGAAGCCCAGGCAGCCAGAGAGCTCTGCCTGACTCTGCAGGGCTCAGCCCCAGCCAGGTCCCTGGTACATCCAGGAGACTGGGAATGCTGTGGGACTCTCCAGGCCCCTGGCACATCCAGGAGATTGGGAATGCTGTGGGACTCTCCAGGTCCCTGGTACATCCAGGAGACTGGGAATGCTGTGGGACTCTCCAGGTCCCTGGTACATCCAGGAGATCGGGAATGCTGTGGGACTCTCCAGGCCCCTGGCACATCCAGGTGATCAGGAATGCTGTGGGACTCTCCAGGTCCCTGGCACATCCAGGTGATTGGGAATGCTGTGGGACTCTCCAGGCCCCTGGCACATCCAGGAGATCAGGAATGCTGTGGGACTCTCCAGGTCCCTGGCACATCCAGGAGATCAGGAATGCTGTGGGACTCTCCAGGTCCCTGGCACATCCAGGAGATCAGGAATGCTGTGGGACTCTCCAGGCCCCTGGCACATCCAGGTGATCAGGAATGCTGTGGGACTCTCCAGGTCCCTGGTACATCCAGGAGATCGGGAATGCTGTGGCACTCTCCAGCTCCCTGGCACATCCAGATCAGGAATGCTGTGGGACTCTCCAGGCCCCTGGCACATCCAGGAGATCGGGAATGCTGTGGCACTCTCCAGCTCCCTGGTACATCCAGGAGATCGGGAATGCTGTGGGACTCTCCAGGTCCCTGGCACATCCAGGAGATCGGGAATGCTGTGGGACTCTCCAGGCACACCTCAGCTCCACCCGAAGCTCCTCGGTGTCCTCCTCCTCCCGTCTGGGGAGTGCCTCTTCAAAGCTGCTCGCAGGACATCAGCACCTTCCCGACGCTCATTTTCCCAGGCTTTTTGATCACACGGAGCCCGGGGCAGGCTCTTTGCATGTCCCCAGCCTCAGTTGGCTCTTTGCATGTTCCCAGCCTCGCCCGACTGAGCCCTGCTCCACCCCAAAGCTGCTTCCCCGGTGATGCCTCAGGTTTCAGCTTTTCTATTTTTCACATTCTGTGCTGCTTTAGTGTGTAATTCTGAGCTTCACATTATGGGATGGTGAGCTCTGTGCACAGAGCAGGGAGACAAAACAATTCCTGCTCTAGCTGGGGACCAAGGACAAATGATCCAAACCTCAGGCCCAAGAGCACAAACAATGTGGGCTGAAGAGAGAAAAAGAAGGATGGGACTGCATGGGCTAAAGCTGGAATTGGACAATGAACTGCAAGATGTAAATGGAGCAGAACTTATAAAAGTCTCTCACCCCGTGCCCAGTTGTGCATTTTGTGACCATTTTGTTTCATTTTGGGCGCAACCCTGGCTGGGCTCTTGTGCTGCCCAAGGTGGATCCATTGAGGCCTCCTAATAAATCCCTGCTTTATTCTTTAACTCTCTAGTCTCTGTTCTAGGGCAGCCTTGTCAAGGTATCAGGGCAGTAGAGGACTTGCTGGGCAGCCCCAGACACTGACTCCAGCTGCTCATGGAAGAACATCTCCTGTCCTTCTCCGTGGCCTGGCTCTGACACATTCCCAGGTGTCCAGCACACCAGCAAAAACAACATTCAGGTGGAGCTGGGAGCAGGGAGCCTGTGGAGCAGCCTTCAAATATTCCCTGGCTTGTGATGGAGCTCTGGGAATGCTGTGGTGGAGCTGCTGTGGGATGGAAACCAAGGCCCTGCCTGCTCTTCCAAGCCATCCGCCATGCAAATCCCGCTGTCGGGATGGAATAAAGCCATCCACGGCTCCACAGATCCTGGGATTGGTGGCAGGGCTGGTGGCTCAGCCCAGAAACCCCCCGGGCTGTGGGTCAGGGAGGGCTGGTCCTGCTGCCGGTGCTGGCACCCCGGCACAGCGGGCACGGAGGATGGTGCCAGCCCTGCCGAGTGCCAGGGCGCCAGCCCAAAGGGCAGGGAGGAGCCCGGCTGGGCAGCCCGGCTGGAATTCGGTCATGGAAACGCTCTGGAATTCATTAGCTGTGCCCCAGGCCAGGCAGGATTGCAATAAACACCTTCTTTGAGTCCTGTAGGTAGAAGTTACATGAAAATTACCTACTTTAAAAGTGCATTAGCATTTCAAAGGCAGACATTAGGAGACAGCCGAGCGCGATGACTGCGCACTGGCAGGGCTCCGCTTTGCCTCTTTATGCACCCTGACGCTTTTCATCTCACCCCGGCGTGTCGTTCCCTGCTGGATGGGCCAGGAGCTCCCAGAGCTCCCAAACCACTCCCGAGGCTTCCCGTGCCGGGTCAGGAGGGAATTACTCCAGCAAGTCCTGGTGCTCCTCATCACTCGCCCTCAAAGGAGCGGTGGAGGAAGCTCCTCCAGCGGGGTCTGCAGCGGCAGAGGCGGAGCCCAGGGTGTATCCCGGGTCCGGGTGATGCACAAAGCTCTGCCCCAGTGTCCCCAGTGTCCCCAGTATTCCCCTACATTCCTGGCGCTCTGATCTCTAAAGGCAGAGGACGGAGATGGAAGCGCTCAGGGACATGAAAGGACCTTTCAAGGAAGGAGCTGAGCAAAGCAGAGCTGGCTAAAAGTGAGCTCAGGATGACCCAGGAACGGGGTTTTCCCTGCTAAGTGATGAGGAAGAACCAGGGACATCAAATGGAGGGATGGAGCAGCAGCACTAACCATGGCAAACCCTGTCCTGCGGGATGCCCTGACCTGTGGCACAGGGATGGCAGGGCTTGGTGGCACTGGCGGGACTTGGTGGCCCTGCACAGGTGAGCCCAGAGGGTGATTCCCTAAATGAGCAGCTGACAGATCCATCAGGGAATGTACACAAAGGAACAGCCGGGATCTGTGCCTTGGGGAGTCTCCAAACAGGAGCTGCCCTGTGGCTGATGTAGCTGCTGCCTTGCCCCGGTGATAAATAAACCTGGGAGAGATGCTGCTCACTTCCAGCAATTTAAAAGGTTTATTAAAACCTTATCAAAAACACAACAGCAGGCTGAATAGAGAAAATATTACAGCACCAGGAGCAGAGGATTTTCCCCACCATGTGCTCACCCACACCATGGAGGTTTCACCTTTTAACCCTTTAGCCCCCCCAAAGTTCTGTCCATCGACTCCTCCTTCCCTGCCCAGGGGTGGAGATCCCTTCCTGACACCTTGAGTGGGGCTCAGGTGCTGCCACAGGAACGAGTGACCCTCCCAAATGTCCCAAACCCAGGGCACCCCTGATAACAACACAAGGGGGTAAAACACAACTATAAATCCATAAAACTGCTCCTGGCATACACACAGGATATTTGCCTTTTAACTGTGAGGGTCAGCCATGGCATTGCTCATCTGTCACACTGGGAGAGGCTCAGGAGCCAGTGGTGGTGGTGCCCTGTGTGTGGTGTGGCAGTGCCATGCAGGTGGCACTGTCCCCTCTGTGCCACTCTGCCCTGAAGGGTGGGGAAAGCACAAAGCAGCAGAAGCACCAGGGGAGCTTTGGATTGGATATTAGGAACAATTTCTTCTCCAAAAGGCTTGTCCAGCATTGGAACAGGCTGCCCAGGGATTTAAAAGAAGTGTGGATGTGGCACTCAGGGACATGGTCATTGGTGGCCTTGAGTGGGGCTCAGGTGCTGCCACAGGAACGAGTGACCCTCCCAAATGTCCCAAACCCAGGGCACCCCTGATAACAACACAAGGGGGTAAAACACACTATAAAACTTCTCTTAACATGTATATATATATATATATATATATATATATATATATATATATATATATTTGCCTTTTAATTGTGAGAGTCAGCCATGGCATTACCCATCTTTCACAAACCCTTCCTGGGCACTTCCCAGCTCCAGCTGACAGCCGAGCCAAGGGCAGGAGCATCCTGGCTATTCCTGGAAAAAGATCCCAGGGGGAGGTGGAGGTGCCATAGGACAGAGTGAGGTGAGGGCAGGGTGTCTCAGCCAGCAGAGAACATTGCTCAGATCAACAGAGCTCCAGGCTCAGGAATAACCCCCGGGACTGGCAGGGAATGTGGAGCCTTCCTGCCCCTGCTCCTGTTCCCGGGGAGGGCTCTGAGGCTCATTTTGTGTGATGTGCCACTTGCAGGTCACCCAAACTTCCTCTGGAGCTGCGTGTGCAGAGCGAGGCAAGGCAAGGGAGAGTTATCTCCTGCCAGAGTAATTACTCCTTGTTTTCCCAGATAATACTCGGGGAATTTGAATATGGCCATTTTTCCTGCTCCTGCTGCAGCTCTGAAGATTGTGCTGCTGTCATCTGTGAGTTCTTATCGCTTATCTCTGCTCTTTTATCTTTGCCACTCATTTCAATGTGTTTAAGGCTCCTGCAGAGCCTTGTCTCTGCTCCAGGGAGCCTCTGCACAGCTCCCAGGAGCTGTGGGCCCCTGACGGGTCTCAGCAGCCACTCCAAGGTGCCAAAACTCTGCCCTGAACCTGGAGTGTGCTCCAAGACCTTCAGCAACTTTCTTATCCAACAGGAAATAGCCTCAATCCTTCCTTTCAGGTTTTCCCTGAGAGATTTGCTCTCCTGGCTCTGGCAGCTGAGCTTTGCACCAAGGCAGGCCCTGGGCCCTGCTGGGCCTGGCACCTGGTGTTGGAGCTCTGCTGGTCCTGGAAGATGGAAAAGCAGGATTCTGAGGGGCAGGGGCTCAGCCCAGGGCGTTTGTAGGGCCAGAGGAGCGTTTGCAATGGCAGGAGAGAGAAAGGTGGGACTGTGGGGGGCTGGCAAAGGGGGCCAAGCCCACCTGAGAGCCCCAGGGAGCTGCAGCCCCAGAGGTGGCTCCAGCCCCATTCCCTGCCCTCTCACACTCCATCCCCTCACCGTGCACACCTAAACCTCTGGATAAACAACACCTTCACCCTCTGGAATTTGTTCCTGTTCCCTTTTTCTGTGGGCTGGGGTCAGTGGTGCCTGGGGGTCTGAGGGGAGGCCCAGCTGGAAAATCCCATGGCTAAACCCCCTTGCCATGAGGAGATGCAGGCTCCGTGCCAGGCTCTGCTCCCCCCCAGAGCTCCAGGATGTGCTCCCCGAGCTCTGGGGGGGCTCTCCCAGCACGGACTCCCCGTGTCAGGTCGGATTTCTCAGTGGGGAGCCGGGAGCAGTTCCTGTGGAGCGGGATCATTACCCACTAACACACAAAGCCTGCCTCACCAGTGCTCCCAGTATCCCAGCGGGGCTGGGGGCTGCAGCCCACGCTGGGAAGGGATTGGAGCACACTAAGGCTTCAGAGCAGGATGTTCCATCTCTCCTTCAAATTAAAAAAATCTCCTGTGCATCCATCTCCTCGGCCACGGGAGGCATTTCCCAGCCGCCATCACGGATTTGGAGCCGGGACCCGGGAGATAAAATAATTTACTAATTGGAAGTGGCACCAAACATTTTGCCTCTTGCCCTGGCTGTGATCCCGGGGGCAAGTGGCTGGCAGCTCTCCAGGAGACAAAGCCAAGGCAGCGCCGAGGTGGCCGCGGTGCCACTCCGGGAGCCCCACCCCGTTTGTCCCCAGCACTCTGTCACCTTTAATTACACCCAGAGACGCCCATCAAAGGCAGAGCCGGCTGCAAGGCTGAGGAGGAGTGACAGGGCTGGTGCAGAGGAATTTCACACAACAGCCCAGGCATTTTCTAGCTCACTGACTCGTTTTCCCTGTTTTCTTTTTTTTTTTTTTTTTTTTTTTTCCGGATGGCTTTGCACTTGGCAGCCCTGGGCAGGCTCAGGGAGAGCACGGCTTCCTCCAGAGCCAGGAGAAGCCAAAACTCTTCATTCACTCATCTCCTCATTCATTCCCTCCACAACATCTGTGTATTCACCAGGATGCTCCCCCGGGCTCGGAGCTGTGCCCACAACAGCACCGGGTCCCTGCTCCCAGGTGGTGGCACTGGGGGCTCTCAGGTGGTGGCACTGGGGGGCTCTCAGGTGGTGGCACCGGGTCCCTGCTCCCAGGTGGTGGCACTGGGGGCTCTCAGGTGGTGGGACTGGGGGGCTCTCAGGTGGTGGCACTTGGGGGCTCTCAGGTGGTGGCACCGGGTCCCTGCTCCCAGGCGGTGGCACTGGGGGGTTCTCAGGTGGTGGCACTGGGGGCTCCCAGGTGGTGGCACCGGGTCCCTGCTCTCAGGTGGTGGCACTGGGGGCTCTCAGGTGGTGGCACCGGGTCCCTGCTCTCAGGTGGTGGCACTGGGGGCTCCCAGGTGGTGGCACCGGGTCCCTGCTCTCAGGTGGTGGCACTGGGGGCTCTCAGGTGGTGGCACTGGGTCCCTGCTCCCAGGCGGTGGCACTGGGGGGTTCTCAGGCGGTGGCACTGGGGGCTCTCAGGTGGTGGCACTGGGGGCTCTCAGGTGGTGGCCCCAGGCCAGCATGGCAGCCCTGGGCACCGGGGGGTGACACCTTGAGCTGGGGCTGCCTTTTTGCAGCTGGACAACATCTGGCACTGTCCCCACCACCCTGCCCATGTGTCCCCACAGAGGGGCTGCCCAGAGTCTGTCACCTGCTGCTGGGGGAGGGCATGGATCCCTGAGCTCCCAGTGAGGATCCCTGTGATCCCTGAGCTCCCAGTGAGGATTCCTTTGATCCCTCAATTCCCAGTGAGGATCCCTGTGATCCCTGAGCTCCCAGTGAGGATTCCTTTGATCCCTCAATTCCCAGTGAGGATCCCTCTGATCCCTGAACTCCCAGTGAGGATCCCTCTGATCCCTCAATTCCCAGTGAGGATCCCTGTGATCCCTGAGCTCCCAGTGAGGATCCCTCTGATCCCTGAACTCCCAGTGAGGATTCCTTTGATCCCTCAATTCCCAGTGAGGATCCCTCTGATCCCTCAACTCCCAGTCAGGACCTGCACAAACCTCATCAGTTGAGCAGTGGCCTCGAGGCTGTTGCTCTGTAGATCCAGGGTCTGCTGGAAGAACCAGCTGTGCCCTATTTTCCAGACATTTCTGCTCCAAAGGTGGAGCATCCCATCCATCCTGTGGGATCCTCAGCTCAGGGAAGGGCAGGATGGGGGTGAGCAGGAGAGGAAGGAATGGGTAGAGCAAGGGGAGGCTGTGCCAGCAGGGATGAAGTCAGGGAGCCCCATGGGACCTGCCATGGGACAAGGGGACACCTCACACCTCCCACTGCCTGCAGGAGCCAGGGCTGGAATGTGGGGGCAGCTCTTGGAAGTGCAGAGCAGGAGCACAGACAGCTCTGGATCTCAGAGGCATCCAGAGGAAAGGGCAGGAACTGATCCCAGCAATTCCCCCTGCCCAGGAGGCAGAACTCCTGCCCTGGGCAGAGACCACAGATGCTGTGGAGTGTCCCTGCCTGGGGATATTGCAGACATCCCTGAGCCCTGGGATGGCCCTGCTGGAGCAGGGAGGAGGCACCAGGTGAGCCCCTCCCAGCCTTCCCCAGCCTGGGATTCCCTGATCCCGAGATTTCCCACTCCCTGAGTGAGCACAACAAAGACACCAGCAGGGTTTGTGGCTCTGTGACATCCCCAGCACAGCCAAACAGGCAGAGGCTCAGAGAAACCCTCCCAGAAGGTTTCACCCAGCCTGGCACTGCTCTGGTCCCTGCAGCACCGGGGGGAGTTCAGCAGAACTGGGGCCCTGCCCTGTCACTGATATTTTATGAAAATCCTTTCACTAGGGTTTTTCTCCTGAGAAGCTGAGAGGCCTCAGAAACGAAATGTAAACAATAATTATCTGATGGCTGTGGAATGTGGTCTGGAGATGGTTTACCAACAGGTGCATCTTTGATTGGTTGCGTGTGAACTGGTTTTAATTAATGGCCAATGACAGCCAGCTATGTCAGACTCTGGTCAGACACAAGATTTTATTATTAATTCCTTTCCTTTCTAGCTTTCTGATGTCTCCTTTCTCTTTCTTTAGTATAGTTTTAGTATAGCATTTTTAATATCATATAATATCATAAAATAATAAATCAGCCTTCTGAAACACGGAGTCGAGGTTCTCATCTCTCACCTCGTCCTGGGGACCCTCAACCATCCCCACACAGCCCTGCCCCATGGCAGCCCCTGTGCCAGTCGGGCTCACAGCCACTCCCCTGGGTGAGCCCTTGTCTGAAGTTGCCATCTAGGGGAGCACACAAAGGCACAGCCTGCCAGGGAGGTGAGGAACCGAGCACACCCAACGCCTCCAGGGGCTTTGTGCTTCCAGAGACAGCAACAAAGAATGGAAACAAAGCGACTTAAAGCACCCCAAAGGCAGCTCGGTAATGACAAACACATGGCTTGGAGAGCCTGAGAACACACAGGGAACTGAGTGTTTATAAACTCCAGGAGATTCGCTGGTGGTGTGAGGGGGAAGCTCTGGGCAGGGATTTCCCCCAGGAGAGGATTTAGGGTCCAGTCCTGGGAAATATTTGGATGTTGGGATAGAAACTGCTCTGAGCTGTCTGCTGGGATTTGCCCCTTGACTCCCTGGCTGCTGGTGCTGCTCGGGGCAGGGCTGGGATGGCTGGGCTTGCTCCTGCTGCCCAATTTCCTGGGAGAGCCTTTCCCAACGGTCCCTGGCACCTTCAGCTCCTCCAGGATCAGCCAGGATCAGCTCAGCTCCTCTGGGATCAGCTCAGCTCCTCCAGGATCACCCCTGTTCACACGGGATGTCCACACCCTGGTTTTGTGGTGGCAAAAGTGGGAGATAAAAGAAGAGATGGGGTCAGTGGTGGCAGAAGGGGGAGATTAAAGAAGAGATGGGGTCAGTGGTGGCAAAAGGGGGAGATTAAAGAAGAGATGGGGTCAGTGCGAGCTCTCCAGCGAGGCTGAATCCGGGTTAAATCCAGAGGATGGAAACAACTCACCGGGATTCGGGGAGTGGAGGGGAACACGCAGGGAAGGAGTGGAGAGCAGGGGAAGGTGGGTGAGGGTGGATGGGGGCACAGCCGGTGGCACATCCCTGGTGGCACATCCCCGTGGCACATCCCCGTGGCACATCCCTGGTGGCACATCCCTGGTGGCACATCCCTGTGGCACATCCCTGGTGGCACAGCCGCTCTGGATCATTCCCCAGGTGCCAGCTGGCCCATCAGGCTGCAGCGCTGGCAGCTCTGCAGACAAAAGGTTCCCCATATCTGCATTTCTGAGGCGCTTATCGCGGCGGAGTCTCGCTGCTCGCAGCCCTTTCCTCCACAAGGGCAGAGTGTTCCTATTGTTGTTACACAAATCGCTTCCCCTGCCGGTTCCTTCCCTTCCAGGCTACTGAGTGGAGCTTGGCTCGGCTCCCTCTGGACTAATTTGATGAGAGATAATTATCTTGTTAATATCATCTTATTTTCTTAAGTCCCAGCCTCTCTTTTATTAATTCTGTCAGTCGCGGGTTGTGTTGCTCTTAGGTCCGCGGCTTTTCAAAACACTCTAACAGGCACTTCTGGGAGAAAGTCGGGAAAAGAACAACTTCACCAGGAGAATGTAAATATTGACATTTTTTCACAATGGAGGTTTTTAATCGGCTCCTCCTCGCAGGATTGGCCGCCGTGGGAACCGCTTGGCCACTGTGGCTGCGGGTGGGATGCGGCCGCAGTGGGAGATGCTCGGGATCTGCTGCTCCTGAGGGAAGAGCAGGAGAGGAGCAGGGGCAGGAGGGAAGAACAGGAGAGGAGTAGGGGCAGGAATTTTGCCTGGAGGGAGCGGGAGGTGCCCCAGGACACGTGAAATGAGGCTGTGCCCGTCCTTGTGGTGAATCCGCTGAATGCTGCAGGAAAGGGATGGGTTTTGGGAAAGGAGTGTGGATGTGATGAGCAGGGAAAGGCTCCATTCCCACTATCCTAGAACTGCCCATCCTTGTTCTGAATATGCTGAATGCAGCAGGAAAGGAATGGGAATTGGGAAAGGATTGTGGATATGGAGAGGTTTGCAAGGAAAGGTTCCATTCCCACTATCCAAGAACTGCCCATCCTTGCTCTGAATCCACAAAATACAGCAGGAAAAGGATGGAAATTGGGAAGAGAGCATGGATGTGGGGTGGTTTGCAGGGAAAAACTCGGCTCCCACTATCCAAGAACTATCCATCCTTGTTCTGAATTCACCAAATCCAGCAGGAAAGGAATGGGAATTGGGAAAGGATTGTGGATGTGGAGAGGTTTGCAAGGAAAGGTTCCATTCCCACTATCCAAGAACTGCCCATCCTTGCTCTGAATCCACTGAATCTAGCAGGAACGGGTTGGAAAATGGGAAGAGAGTGTGGATATGGGGTGGTTTGCAGGGAAAAACTCTGCTCCCACTATTCTAGAACTACCCATCCTTGCTCTGAATCCACTGAATGCAGCAGGAAAGGGATGGGAATTGGGAAAGGATTGTGGATGTGGGGTGGTTTGCAGGGGAAGGCTCTGTTCCTCCATCCAAGGGCACTCTGGGATATGGGGAGGTGGCTGATCCAAGCCTGTGCAGAGGACAGGGATCCCACAAAACCTTTCAGAGCCTTTCAGAGCTCGTTATCCTTTGCAAGAACATTTATGGCTGCTGTTAACATTAACAGTGGGATTTTGTTATCCTAAATAATCCCACACAGGGCTCATTATGGAGCCACACCTGGAAGTGCAGTCCCCAGCACCTGTCCTGGGCTTCCAGCAGGAATGCCAGGCAGGATCCCACCTTCCCTGGCATCACATCTTCCCTGCACCCCTCACCACCAAGGGAACAGTTTGGCTGCAGAGAGGATCCAAAGGATGCCCTGATCCTGCTGGGTGCCCCAGCACTGCCCTGGGGCAGGGTGAGCTCACTCAGCTCCACAGGGATGAGGAGATTCTGAGATTTGTGAGGAAAAAGGAGCCATTTTAGCATCAGCTGAAGGGGTAGAGGAACCTTCCTGCTCAGAGCAACTTGAAGGAGGATTTTGTATGAGAAATGCAATCTTTCTTCCAGCACCACTCCAGATCTGCACAGGATTTTTTCCCCTTGGATCAGGGCCTGAATCCCTCTAAAACAAAGCAGGAGTGGGAATGTGAGCTTGGGAGTGAAGTGTGTTCTCAAGCAATTTTCTGAATCAGGATGGGAATGCAAACCTCTTCTCTTTGACTCGAGGGTTTGATTTTTATTTTTTTTTTCCTTTTCCCTTTTCAATAACACAGATCTCAAACTCATTCAAGGCAGGGAAGATGAGGGGGTCGGGCTGACTTCCTCTCTGCCAGGAACAGAATTCCATTAAGCTGCTCCTGCCTGCTTGCAGGAAGGAGCTGTTTGCTCCCAGTTTGTGCTCATGCTGTGCTTGGTGCTGGAGCATCCAAGAGCTTCCCAGGGCTGCATGAAACAATGGGATTTAATATCTGCAGCATGCTCCAAAGCTGTGGATTCCCACTCATTTCTTCCAGGGGCTGAACTCATTCACTGGCAGGGCAGGGAAGTGTTTTCTGCAGTGGCAGATGCAGAAATTAATTCCAGCATTTAATCAAGGAGAATCCCATTTTCCAGCTGATGTGGAGGGTCCTTTTAGAGTCCTACATGGTCTGGGGTCACCACACAGGCTCCACTGGGCAGGGGGAAACTGATCAATTAGAAATAAAATAATAAAAATTATTCAGGTCTTACTAGGGGGTGTTGACACAGAGTCTCTGATTTGGTCATCTCCATGGAGAAAAAAGGGAAAGAGGGAAAGAGAGATGCAGGGAGGGACAGGGAGATGAGGGGTGAGAGAGCAGAGTGGAAGGGGTGAGAAGGGAAAGGTGGATGCTCTCCCCAGCTCCCCTGGGAATGGCAGCCTGGCTGCTCCTCCCCTGCAGGCGGCTCTGGGGGAAGCTTTGCTCTGCTTGCACACCGAGCTGCCCTCCTGGGACACAGCTCAGCTCCAGCAGCTCCAGAGGCTCAGATCCAACGGGAAACAAGGGCTGCACCTGGATTAGGCCTAGAAAAGTTAGTGATAAAAACGAGACCATATTCCTGGTACTGAAGTGATTTCAGCATTTATTATAATAAAAGAAAGGCCTAAAGCCAGGGGGCCCGGGCTGGGCAGGAGCGTTCCCTCGAGGATGGAGCAGCGCCGGCGCTGGGGCTGCTCAGCAGCCATGGCCCCGATGGCCCAGAGGAACAGCACAGCTTCCCTGGGTCTGATGCCCCTTTTTATCCTGTTTTCTGTCCCTCTGGATTGGTTTCTGTTGGGATCCTTCCTTTGCATGAAGGTTTAAGGCCTTGATTGGCCATTGCAGTTCTGTCCAGGCTGGCTCCTTTCGCTTGGGGGTGCTGCACTTTACTGAGATGCAATTTCTTATAACTCCCCTTTTAACCCCTTTTATCATAACCAAACTAACAGCACATGTTAAAAACGAGAGCAGGCTCCTGGTACTGAAGTGATTTCAGCATTTATTGTGATAAAAGAAAGGCCTAAAGCAGGGGGCCCAGGCCAGGCAGGAGCGTTCCCTCGAGGATGGAGCAGCGCCGGTGCTGGGGCTGCTCAGCAGCCATGGCCCCAATGTCCCCGATGGAGCAGCACAGATTCACTGGGTCAGATGCCCCTTTTTATCCTGGTTTTTGTCCCTTTGGATTGGTTTCTATTGGGATCCTTCGTTTGCATGAAGGTTTAAGGCCTTGATTGGCCATTGCAGTTCTGTCCAGGCTGGCTCCTGCTGCACTTTACTGAGGTGTGTTAGGGTACCTTGAGTGCTGGATTTCTTATAACTGCCCTTTAACCCTTTTTACAATATAATAACCAAACTAACAGTACATGCTTGACCATCTGTCAACTATTTTACAACAGTTTCTAACTTATTTTTAACACAAGGATACATGGATATATTACAGCAGCTTCATGCACATTTATTGTATGTACCAAGATATTTCATTGCTCAAGGAGCTACAGCCCCTCTGTCCTCTGCTCAGATCTCTCCTTTTCCACAAAAAAATAAATCCTGAGAGCTCCAAAGTGAGGGAAGGTGGCTCCAGACTCCATCAGCTCACCCCATTCCCAGTGCTGCCCTGCAGGGAGATGAGGCTTGTCCTGCTCTACCCATTCCAGGCCAGGGATGCAGCTGGGATCAGGCAGGGTTTGGCTGCTGCCATCAAGGCAAACCCACCCTAAATATGGAGCAAAGCCCATGAGGAGCAGGCAGGCTCCAAAGCAGCTCAAAGCCTGGCTGCCTGCAGGGGTGGAGCTCCTGGGTGAGCTCCTATTTTTGGTTTTTTCCTCATTTTCTGCCATGCAGCAACTGCTTTATTTACTGTCCCAGGCTGCAGCCAGTCCAGAAATGGGAATGTCCTCACCTGCTCCTGTCCCAAACCCGTCACTCTGGGATCCTCAGGAACCTATTTGCACAGGGCTCTGCATCCTGAAGGGCTTTATGGAGATTGAATGGACCCATTAGTGTGGATACCCAGCTCCAGGCCTCCAGGCACCCGGGCCCTGCTTGGTTTTTCTTTCATGTTATTTGTGGGTTTCCTTTCTTCTTCTTTTTTTTTTTTTTTGGCGGCGGGGGGGGGGGGTGTTTGTTGTTGTGGTGGTTTTTTTGGGGTTTTTTTGGTGGTTTGGTTTTGGTTTTGTTGGGTTTTTTTTTGGTTTTTTGTGGGAAAACTTTCCTAAGGAGAGCTCATGCATTCAGGGCAAAGCTCCCAGTGACTCCACAGCCCTCAGCCCTCAGCAATTCCAGGTCTCAGCCAGATCCAGGAGATGAGGAACCCTCAGAAATCAGCAATGAAATACCCAGTGCTCAACAATTCCTGGCTATAGGTGAGAGAGCTGCAGCAGGGATATAGGGACAGGGAAATGTGGTTTTCCAGCCTGGCATCCAGTCTTTTAAATCTTTCCCACAAAGATTCACCTTCTTCCTTAAGACTTTCCCAGTTTTTCCAGGAATGGAGGGTCCTGCAGGACAAGCCCTGGCTGACCCCACACTGATTCTCAGTGGGCTGGATCTGGAAAAGAGAGGAAATTATGACCATAAAACCAGAAATACAGACTCAGGGGGTGCAGATTGTTGCTGTTGCAACAATTATTCAAAATAAGGCACTGACAGTGAGTAAAATCTTCATTTGTGTAGCTGGTGCTGCCTGTGGCCTTAAAAAAAGGCACCAAAAAAGGAAAATCCAATCATGAACCACCAGATTCACCCCCTGGCTCATCTGTAGACTTCCCCATGTGCCACCCGGTGCTGGCTGCTCCTCCTGGTCCCTGGACAGCAGCTGCCCCTCAGGGCTCTGCCACGTGCTGAGGCATTCCCAGAGCCTGCAAACACGGGGTGGGATTAATTCCAGGCAATTTGTCACCGGGGCAGCTCGGCAGGTGGCAGGGTGGCAGTGATCAGAGGGCACCCGGTGGCTCTGGCAGGGGGCAGGGTGGCAGTGATCAGAGGGCCCCCGGTGGCTCGGGCAGGTGGCAGGATGGCAGTGATCAGAGGGCACCCGGTGGCTCTGGCAGGGGGCAGGGTGACCTGGCAGGTGTCAGGGTGGCAGTGATCAGAGGGCACCCAGTGGCTCTGGCAGCTGGCAGGGTGGCAGTGATCAGAGGGCACCCAGTGGCTCTGGCAGGGGGCAGGGTGGCAGTGATCAGAGTGCCCCTGGTGGCTCTGGCAGGGGGCAGGGTGGCAGTGATCAGAGGGCACCCGGTGGCTCTGGCAGGTGGCAGGGTGACCTGGCAGGGGGCAGGGTGGCAGTGATCAGAGGGCCCCCGGTGGCTCTGGCAGCTGGCAGGGTGGCAGTGATCAAAGGGCACCGGGTGCCTCTCCACGTGCCAGCATCGGGAATGCTCGGCCCTGAGAGCTCCCGTGCAGGGCATCCATCATTTTCCTGTTGGTTATCATTTTCCATCATGCGTCTCCTGTGCATTTTTAATTGGTTAATTACTTTATTCATATACTAAGCACACCCTCAAGCTCCAATTATTATCAGCATTAAGTGCTCTGTTCGTGCCATTCATCTTCCCCGAGCTCTCCGTGGCCGTTTCCTGGCCCGCGCTTCCTCCCTGTGCGACACCTGCAGCTTCCTCAGCCCCTCCTCAGCCTCACTCCGGCCCTCCTCTCATTAGTTTATTATCTCTGCCTGGTAATCAGCCCCTCTCCCCAGCTCCTCGTTACTGCTGCTGCAATTAGGAGCCCGGCAGCATCGTCCTGGTGCAGCTCCTGCAGCAATTCCATGTTGGGAAGGATGAAAGTTTGACAAGGAAGTCTCACAGATATGTGTGCTTGGCAGAAAGGTTTTTACATGTAGAATTTAAAAGAAAGATTTTTAAATGTAGAATTTAAAATAAAAAATTCCTCTGAAGAAGGAATAGAGGTGGAAGCAAGTTTTGATATAGAAGAAGAGAATTGCTGAGCCAGTCTCACTGGATAACCAAGGAGCAAAGGGTGTGTTAGTTACAAGGGGTTTTTATGACTTAGAGCAAAGGATCAACCCACCCCAAACATGAAGATGTTTTTACCAAGCAAAAAGGTAGCACAGGCAAACAAGTCAGCAAATGGTGCAAGTAGAAAAAAGGTCTCAGAATTTTCCACTGCAAGAAAACTGAAAAACAACTTCTAGCTTAAACTGTAATGTACTGACTTTTAGTGATTGCAGAACAGTAACATGAATATGGTAATTATAGCAGTTATGATAGGCTGTAGGTAAAAGTTAAGGTATAGATTGGTTCTACTGTATGAAGATGCTCAGCAAAGAAAAGTCTATAATGCACTGTGACCAAAACCAAAGTCTCTCCAGGCCTGTCTGCAGCTGGAGCTGACAGCTGTGGGCACAGCTCTGTCACCCACGACCCTGCACTGCTGGAACATCTTGGATCCAATAAACTGCATTTGGAAGAGCTGCCTGGAGTCCCACATCTCTCATTCAGGCTCTTGCACTTCCAGGGAGCAGCTCCTGCAGCCCTGCCCGTTGTTAATGATCAGCAGAGCTGTTTGTTCACACCCCACTCCAGGGACTGCGTGTGCTGGGTCCTGGCTCGGTTTAAAAACTCCGCCTGTGCCCCGGGGAGGAAATCCAAACCCTTCCCTCATCACTGCTGCGGTTTGGGAAGGGATGGGAATGGGCTGGAGGGAGGGAGGATCCAGGGGCAGGATGGGCAAGGGAGCAGCAGGGACAGGGCTGGGATCAGTCCAGGCTGCAGCAGCCCTGGGGGAGGATCTGGGGCATTGGTGGGAAAGTTCTACCCCAGAACCCAGGGCAGGGGGGATTGTGCCCCTGTGTCCCTGTGCTCTGGTGATTTCCCACCTGCAGAGCTGCCCCAGCCCTGGCCCAGCACAGGCAGGAGCTGGAGCTGCTGGAGCCAGGCCAGAGGAGGCTCCAGGATGAGCAGAGGGATGGAGCAGCTCTGCTGGGAGGAAAGGCTGGCACAGCTGCCATTGTTCACCTGGAGTGCAGCAGTGCTGCCCCTGCCCCTGCTCGGGGCTTTATCTGCACAAACAGACTCAAACTCCCCAGAGACCCCTGAACACTTCTTGGAGGGGCTTTTCCAATATTCCCATCCTCTTTCCCCCTGCCTGGAAATCTCCCAAAGGCACCAAAATTCCCCCCAGGCTTGCTCCCCTCACCTGCAGGACACATCCCAGAGGGGTTTTTGCCATCCCACTTTTCCTCCTTCCCGTGGCTCTGTGTCCCCAAGCCAAACCTCCTGGCAGGAACGGGGTCAGCTGGAGCATGGCTGGAGGTGCCCTGCCCTTTCCCATGGCTCTGTGATCCCAAAATACCAGGATCCCCACCCAGCTGGGAGAGCAGGCTCCCACACAGGGGCACTTTGTGTATTTAAAGCTCTGCCTGTGCTGTAATTCCGTGTGCAACATTAATTATCCAGCTCCCACTGTTGCCATGACACTCCTTAAAGCCATCAAAGCCATCAGGAGCCCGTCCTACCCCCAGCCCACCCTCCTGCTCTCTCCTGGGCTCCAGCCCAGCCCCAGGGCTGCTCTTCTGGGTCACCTGCCCCTCTGCCCAGCACTAAGGCCACATTTGGACTTTGGGAAGTTGTGTCTCATTCCCAGGCTGCATTCCAAGAAGTGCCTGACTCCAAACATGCCCATTTTTAGGTCAAATTGCAGAATTACTGTTTCCTTAGCACAACATTGCCCTATCTTTAGAAGCTAAAAGGGATGTTTAGAGTTAGAAGCAGAAAGGAAGAAAGAAATGAAGGGGGGTGGGGTGAATAAACACATCCCAAGCCCTGGAAAACACACAAATATGAGATCAAAAGGGAATGAGCCGAATTCTGAATAACCTGATGTCTGCAGCATTTACATCCCTCAGAGCTGACACCTGAGACACCCCACAGGCAGTGACAGAACAGAACTGGGAGCATCTCCCTCCTACCCCCAGCACAGCCCAAATACTGCAGGGAAGCCTTTTACACCTCCCCAGGCTGCCAGGAGGTCAGTTCTGTTCCACCTGCACACAAATAAGGATTTGTGCTGGGGAAAGCTTTTCCCAGAACCCCAGAGGGATTTTCCCTCTGTGACAGCACCTCTGGGTCCCTGCAGGGTGTGGGGCTCTCATTTGTGGGGTCTCTGCTCAGTCCAGGGCACAGCAGCACCCCCAGGGCTGGGGTTGGCCCTAAAATGCTTCCAGTCCCTCCCATGATGGGAATGGGGCAGCTCTGCCATGGGGAAAGGCTGGGAGGGCTGGCATTGTTCACCTGGAGGAGAAAAGCTTTGGGGTGACCTCATGGTGGCCTTGCAGGACCTGAAGGAGCCAAAAGAAGATGGAGAGAGATGATTTACAAGGACCAGGACAAGGGGGAATGGCTTCACTGCCAGAGCATGAGTTTAGATTGAATATTAGGGGAAAAAAATCCTCCCTGTGACTTTTTATGTGGACAGACAGTGCTAAGGCAAGGGGCAATGGCTTTAAAGTAGAAGAGGAGAGATTTAGATGGGATATTGGGAATCAGGCATTGTTCCCTGTGAGGGTGGGCAGGCCCTGGCACAGGGTGCCCAGAGCAGCTGGGGCTGCCCCTGGATCCCTGGCAGTGCCCAAGGCCAGGCTGGAGCAGCCTGGGACAGAGGGAGGTGTCCCTGCCATGGCAGGGATGAAAGAGCTTCCTAAATCTCTCCTCTTTAGTTCCAAAGCATCCCCCCTTTGTTAAAGATGAGATGCTGCCCCTGAGGGTTGAGCCCTTTCCCATTCCCTGGAGTTTTCCCTTTCCTGCCCTCCTGCCTCTGGCCCCAGCTGGGAGCTGCAGAGCAGAGAGCTGAGTGTGCTGAGGAGGGAGATGGGAGCAGAGCTGGAACTTCTGCTCCTGAAATGCCATTGCTGACAGCATTCACACCTAGAGCAGCTGGCACCCTTCTCCCTGTGCCAGGGGCTGTGCTGGGAACCAGCTCCTGCCTGGAAGCAGCTCCCAGCTCTGTTCAGAGGCTGTGCCAAGAGCCAGGCAGGATCTGTCCCGATATTATTGGTGATGAAGGAGCCTCCTGTGTGAGAGGCAAGTCCATTTCCAATCCATCTGGATCTATATCTAAAAAAGGCTCCATTTTCCCCAGCCCAGGATGAATTGCTGCCATAGCTTAGCTCGACTCCATTACAGCCCATTCAAATCCCCTTCATTATCCCAAGGAGCAAGGTGACACCAAAAGCTTGTCTCAGGGAATTTATGGCACAGTGGAGACTCTTAGATCCACTCAACCCCATTAAAAGCTTCTCCCCTATAAAACATGCACCTTATTAGGCACCTCAGCAGCAGCCTGGCCCTGCTTCCCCAGGAAGGAGCACATTCCAAGGGTTCAATCCCTCCATGCTCCTGGCTTTGCTGGTGGGGTGAGCTTTGTGCAGCCCTTTATTCCCAGCCTGCTCACCCAGCCAGGATAAAAGCAAACACACCCCACTGGCCAAAGCCAGGCTTTTATTCAGGTCTCTTCCTGCCACAAAGCCTGGAAAAGGGGATTTGGGGTGGAATTGTTGTGAAATACACAATGAAACACCATGTTTGGGTTTGTTTAAGAGCATTGAATTAAAACAAATTTACTCTCCAAATCTCTTTTAAAAAACGTGACCTGGGATCCAACAGCCTGTGCTGAGTCCCTGACCCTTTCTCCAAGCTTCTCCCTGCTCACAGATGTGCTCAGTCTTCACCTCAGAGAGGAATTTCTGTTCCCATCACAGTTCCCACTGCTCCTTCTGGAGCTGGGGAAGCAGGAGAGGATGAGGAGCTGCTGGGGCTGCCAAGGCTGCCCTGCACATTCCCACCTCCATCTCCTCTCCAGATCCACCCTCCCTGCAGCTGGGCCCAGCCTCATCCCTCACCTGAGCAGCCAGGGGACGTTTCTGGGGCAGACAACCCTTCCCAGCAGGGAAGAGCTGGAATATCTCATCCTTAAGGAAGTGATTCTGCTTTTCTCCCACATTTCCCCCCCTTTTCACCTTCCAGTCTCCCCCCAGCTCCAGGCTGTGCCCTTCAGGAGTGCAGGTGGCAGCTCCAGCCTGCTCTGAGAGCTGCTGGTTATTTCAGCTAAATCTGTTTGTGGTTTTGCCCCTCATTTAGTCCCATCTCACTGTTGTTTGCTGAGCTGGATCATGCAAATCCAAACAAAACCAATACTGGAGCCAGGAAGGTCAGCAGAGCCCACAGCCACCCCTGCTGTGTCACCTCTGTGCCACCCTGAGCCCACACTGTCCCTGTCCCTTCCCCATCCTGGGAGTGCTCCAGCCCCAGCAGGAGGGACAGTCCCAGTGTGGGGCCACATTCAGCTCTGTCCTGCCCTGGTCCCAAGGATCCCCCACCCCTCAGTGCTCCTGGGACATGCAGGACTTCCCTGCTCTCCCTGGAGAGGGGGAGTTTCCCTGGGCAACTGGAGTAACTCTGCTTTGGGATAAGTGGGATAAGAGTGCCAAAGCAGGAAAGTGAAATCCCTGAAAAAGTCTGAACAGGGAGAAGCAGAGATCTGTCTGGATCACACAGGCATTCCTGGAACTGGAGAACTGGGGAATTGCAGAGCCATTCCCTGCAGGGGAGGAAGCTGGAACACCTCAGGGTAGCTCAGCTCCAGAGGGGCTCAGGTGGCTCCTGAGGCTGTGCAGATCAGGGTGATCCCATGTCCCGTGCAGGAGGTCAGGGATCAGTGATCCCCAAGGAGCTCTGCCCTATTTATCCCAGAGACTTTCCCAGCTCCTGCCCCTGCCCACCCCACAGTGCCCAGCTGGTTAAGGCAGCTCCTTCCAAAACTCATCCAACTTCAAGGGAGAACTCCCAGCAAGGGAGGATCTCCCACCTCCTCCACAGGTTGTTTATGACTAATTCTCTTCCCTGCTGGAATGTGTCTTCTTTGCAGGTGGAATTTGTCTAATTTCAGCTTCCAGCCACCACATCTTGTTACACCTTTGATCGCCAGATTAAAGAGCTCTCGAGTCTCAAATAAATTCTCTTCTGCTGGGGACTCCCAGCCTTGTGCCAAGCAAGGATTCAAAGTGGTTTTCGTTAAGCCTTTCATTAGAAAAGGAGGTGTTTGGCTTGGTGTCTTTTGAAAATTTCATTGACGTTTATTCCTCTTTCCTGGATTCTTTCCAAGTTTTCATTAAGTGTGACCCTGGAACTGGACACTGAGCACACCCAGAGCCCTCCTTAAAGCAATGCATGGTCCCACAGGCCTGGGAAGTTCTTTTCTTTAGGATCTTCCAGTTCAGAAGGTCCCACCTGCTTCCTCACACTTCCCTAATCCATGTTCAGCAGTGTGTGGATATCTTTGTTCCTCGAAGTGAGGATCTTCAGTGTATTGACCCAAAATTCAGGCTCCTGGAACAAATTCAGCCTCCAAGTGATTCATGCTGCCCTGGCCACGTTTATCTTCCTGCTGGGCTTTGTATCCTCTTTAATTCTTATCTCTCCAGACTGTGCACTCCCCTTCAGGTCATGGATAAATACTCTTGGCTCTCCTCAGGAAAACCTGGCACTGATCTGATGATTTGGCCTGGAAACTGCTGAGGATGATCCTCCCAGCCCTGAGGGACAGAGAATTCCCTCCACCCCAGCAGCACCTTGCAGTGGTGGTTCACACACCATCAGCACTTCCACCTGCCAGGAATCCCCCAGCTCCTGCCTGGACAAAGAGCCCTGCAGGGAGTGGGAAGCAGGGTTGGAATAGCTGGGATGGTGGATGTGTGTCCTGCTGGAGCAGGGCTCTGAGCCTGTGCACCTGGAAACTGCTGCCAGGCTCTGTGGGACAGCTGCAGGGTTTAATCACCATCCAGGAGGAGGTGGAGGCTCCAAGGCAGGCCAGGAGGGGCAGACAAAGGAGGGCTGATGAGGGTGGCTGGAAAAGAACCAGCTCCATGGGAGTGAATGGCTCCATGAACGGCTCCATGGGAGGCAGCTTTTCCAAGTTAAACCTGGGCACAGCCCAAGGGAGGAAGAGGATGGTGAGGAGCACCATCCCCACACAAGGCTGGGCATCCAGGGCTTCTGGGGGCAGCCAGCAGCCAGGCAGGGACCTCCAGGACAGCTCCAGAAGTGGGAAATGCCAACAGTGGAGGATCAAATCTCTCCTTTAAGATGACCAGGAAAGCTTTGTGCTTCTGGAAGTCCTCCTGTCCATCTGGTGTGACGTTTTGGGATCCCTCCAGCATGGCAAGATGGGAGATGATTCCCTGGGAAAACTCTTCTTTAATTACTTCTGCTGCTAAAGCAGCAGCTGAACACCCCTTGGTGCAGCAGCAGAAATAAAATGCAGCCCTGGAGAACCACTGAAACCTTGTGGGGTGATGGAGAAGGTGGAGAAAGGCTCCTCTGGAAGTTCACACCAAAGTTCAGGAGGCAGCAGGCACAAACACAAGGGCAATGCCATAAAGCATGAGGAGAAGGTTCCTCCCCACAGGGCAAGACAAGCACCAAGACAGCGACCCAAAGAAGTGGGGACATTTTCATCCTTTGGGATCTTCATCTTCCACATTCAAGATCTTCATCATTCCATATCTTTATCCTTCATCCTTCAAGATTATCTTCTTTCATCCTTCAAGATCTTCATCCTCCCTACCTCAAGATCCTCACCCTTAATCCCTCAAGATATTAGTCCTTCATCCTTCAACATCTTCATCCTTCATTCTTCAACATCTTCATCCTTTGAGATCTTCATTTCTTCACCCTTCAAGATCTTCATCCTTCACCCTTCAACATTTTCATCCTTCATCCTTTGAGATCTTCATCCTATGAAGTCCAACAGCAATGCCCTGAGCAACCTGAGCTGAGTTTGAACCTGGCTCTGCTTGGAGCAGAAAGCAGAACTGGAAACCTCTTGAGGGCTCTTAAATTCCATAATTTTGTGATTCCCCAGCAGCTCCAGGAGCAGCTTTTCCAGCACTTTTGGAGCAGTGGCACCGTGCAGGCCAACAGTGCAAACTGGATTTGGATTTCTCTGGATATTCATGGCATATTCCTTCAGGAATATTCAGATCCTGTGGCTCCATGGGAACAGACTGAAGGACGGACTCCAGACCATCCTGACCCCATTTGCTTCTCCAGTCCCTCCAAACTGAACACCCTGCAGTTTTTAAACTCATTTAAAATGCAAACACCAAATCTGAGGCAGAAGTTTTGCATTTCTGGGTGAAAAATTCTAAACTCTAAGTTTCTGACTTTTTTTCCTTTTTTTCGCTCAATCTTTTTGCCACTCCAAACCTCCCAGGTAAAGGTCACTGGGTCACCTCAGCACTGCCCAGAACAGCTGGAGCAGCTCTGCTGCCCTCAGGAAGTACAGGAAGGAGCCTTGTAACAAAAACCTGGACCCTCAGAAGCTGGAGAGTCCCTGGAATGGCTGCTGGGGCTGAAAGTTAATTTGGCATTGTTCTACTGCAGCATCTGCAGCCCTTTAGGTGAAAATGAGCATTTCAAGGCAAGCCCCCAGACAAAGCTCGTTCTGATTCCAAACTGTTCCAGCAATGTAAAGATTAAAACAATAACATTTAAGCCTGGGAGCTTCAAATGGGAAGGAGCAGTGCGGGGAGGCTCGGCAGCAGCGCCGGAAGCCCTGCTAATGATGGCAGTAAATTGGATCAGAAGGATTCGCTCATTTTGGGAAGAGAGATGGAATAGCTGGGGCTATTCTCACTGGCACTAAACTCATTACCTTGTTTACACTGCACCTTCCTGCTGCACGCTGGAAATCGGACCTTGCCTGGGATATTCCAGGCAGGAAGAGCAGGGGGAAGTCAAAGATTCACGGTGATGTTTGATCCCTGCCAGGGTTGGTTTGGGTTTTTTTTTTTTTTTATATGGGGGTTGTTGGGAAAATGCTGGGTGCTGAGAAGGGTGTTGGGATGGTCAGTGCTGGCTGACAGAGCTGGGAGCAAAGGCTGATGGGCAAAAGGAGAGGAAAGGTGTGTTAGATGTGTGACATCATGGGAAGAGACAATCCCAGGATCACTGAGGCTGGAAAAGCTCTCCCAGACCATGGAATCCAAGCTGTGCCCAATCCCCTCCTTGTTCCCAGCCCAGAGCACTGAGTGCCACCTTCAGGCCTTCCTTGGATGGGGACTCCAAACCCCCCTGGGCAGCCCCTCCCAATCCCTGAGCCCCCTTTCCATGGGGAAATTCCTCCTGGTGCCCACCCTGAGCCTGCCCTGGCCCAGCCTGAGGCCGTTCCCTCTGCTCCTGTCCCTGTTCCCTGGAGCACAGCCCGGCCCCCCCGGCTGTCCCCTCCTGGCAGGAGCTGGGCAGAGCCACAAGGGCCCCCTGAGCCTCCTTTGCTCCAGGCTGAGCCCCTGCCCAGCTCCCTCAGCCCTTCCCAGCTCTGCTGCCCAGAAGATGCCAAGGGCTGGGTGACAGCAAGGTGCCTGCAGGATGGGGGCCTGGCACCAGCTGTGCTGGAACCTGCTGGATCATGGACCCTGCCCAGGGCACCTGAGCACCAAGGGGAGGCTCCAGGTGGCCTCAGGGACAGGAGAGCTCTGTCTCTGCAGAGAGAGAGTGAGACCAGGGAGCGACACCATGCCAGCCTCATGGACACCAGCCAGGCCAGCTCAGAGGCTGGCAGGGAGCTCTCCCTGCACAGCAGCACCTGGAGTCCTTATCTGCTTCCCTCAGCCTCCAGCTTGGTGCTCTCCCAGCCCATCACCTGCTCCCCATTCCTCATCCCTCTGGGATGGAGCTGGGAGCTGCCAGCTCACCTCCACAGCACTCACCCTGCTGGAGCTGCCTGTCACACCACATTTCTGCCACCCTTCTGTGCAAACCTGGATGCCTGGGCAGGAATTTGGTGCCTTTCCAGCACTTGGAAATGATTCTTGTGGCCCTGCAGGTGCTCAAAGGAGGTGGGACCAGGAGCTCAGAGGTGAGGACGCTGCAGGGAATGAGCGTCACCCAATGGCCTTTTCCTGCCTGCCTTACCAAAGCTGCAGGAAAGAGCTCTGGGATGGGCCCAAGTGCCAAATGCTCCAAGGCCTTGCTCTGCCCCATCTCATCAGGGCAGTGGAGAGGGGATTCAAGAACCCCCGACCATCACTTCAGCATGAAGCTGACCTCTCTGTCCAAAAAGGGTAAACCCAGGAGCGCTGGAACCTCTCTAGAGCAGAAAACAAAAAGCTGCTGCCATCATCCAGCAATCCCCGGGCCCTGGAGCTGCCTGGGGTGCAGTTCCATGGCTGTGTACAGAGTCCATGGATGTGTGCAGATCCCATGGATGTGTGCAGTTCCATGGATGTGTACAGAGTCCATGGATGTGTGCAGATCCCATGGATGTGTGCAGTTCCATGGCTGTGTACAGAGTCCATGGATGTGTGCAGTTCCATGGATGTGTGCAGATCCCATGGATGTGTGCAGAGTCCATGGATGTGTGCAGTTCCATGGCTGTGTGCAGAGTCCATGGATGTGTGCAGTTCCCATGGCTGTGTACAGAGTCCATGGATGTGTGCAGTTCCATGGCTGTGTACAGAGTCCATGGATGTGTGCAGATCCCATGGATGTGTGCAGATCCCATGGATGTGTGCAGATTCCAGGGATGTGTGCAGAGTCCGTGGATGTGTGCAGATCCCATGGATGTGTGCAGATTCCAGGGATGTGTGCAGAGTCCGTGGATGTGTGCAGGTTTTTAGGGATGTGTGCAGTTCCCATGGATGTGTGCAGTTTTCCATGGCTGTGTGCAGTTTTCCATGGCTGTGTGTAGTTTTTCAGGGATCCATGCAGTTTTCCATGGCTGTGTGCAGTTTTTCAGGGATTCATGGAGTTTTCCATGGCTGTGTGCAGTTTTTAGGGATCCATGCAGTTTTCCATGGCTGTGTGCAGTTTTCCATGGCTGTGTGCAGTTTTTCAGTGATCCATGCAGTTCCCATGGATGTGTGCAGTTTTTTAGGGATCCATGCAGTTTCCCATGGATGTGTGCAGTTTCTCAGTGATCCATGCAGTTTTCCATGGCTGTGTGCAGTTTTTTTTTGGGATCTAGGCAGTTTTCCATGGCTATGTGCAGTTTTTCAGGAATCCATGCAGTTTTCCATGGATGTGTGCAGTTTTCCATGGCTGTGTGCAGTTCCTCTCCTCCTGCTGGCTCCTCCCAGCCCAGCTCTGTGACTCCCTGGTGCCTGAAGAGCAAAAGCTCAGCAGGGCCATTCTGCTCCCAGGGAAGGCCCAGATGTCCCCTGGATTTTGTGACACCAAGAGAAGACATTCCAAGAGAGAGGAATCTCAGTGTGAGCCTAAACAACACTGGGAGAAGGGGAATGGGATCTCCTGAGTGACCTGGGAGCTGGAGGGGCTCTCCCTCCCTCCCTCTGCCCCTCCTGCCCCTGGAGAAGCTCCTCTGGCCAAAGGGTGGCTGCAGCTGCAGCTGGGAGCCCCCACAGGGATGAATTCCCAATTTCCCAATTTCCCTGCTCCAAGCCCACGCTTCTCATCCTGCCAGGCTTTCCTCAGGGTTGTGCTCGGGAGGGAAGATTTGCTCCCAGGCTCTGGCAGGGCCATATAACAAAATCAGCCTGCAAGGTTCCTTACTCATCTCATTATACACACAGAGACCCTGGGCAGGCAAAGATAAAGCAAAATAAGGGAAAATTATTGCATCTCTTAAATGGGAATAAAATATCTCCAGGTGAAATCATTGCAGCAGCTCGCTGTGGGGTGGAGAGAGGCAGCAGCCGGTACCAGGGGTGCCTGGGGGTTCCAGCAGGGCTAAGGACCAGCCCAGTGGTGGCACCAGCAGAGCCCAGGGCTGTGTGCAGTGGCAGTGTGACCCCCGGGATGGTGGCACACAGGTGACATTTCCAGGGAGCCGTGTGTGCCTCAGTTTCCCCCCAGCTGGCGGGGCTGGCAGCTCCAGCTCCCAGGGCAGCAGTTAAGGGGATCATGTTCGTACACGGAGTTGAATTCCAGTGGCTGTGCCCGTGTAAGTGCTGAGTGCTATTAACAACCAACAGCAGCTCCCCTTCCTGCCTTTGCCTCGGGCCATTCCAGCCCAGTGAAGCATCACAGGCAGCACTACCTGGCAGTGCAAACCTCGGGATGAGCTGGAAACCTGGAGCTGGGAGTCCAGAAAGATGTGCCTGGCTTTATCCAGGCTGATGGTGCAGGAGCTCAGGCTGCCTGGGAGGTGGGAGAGACACCCGAGGGTGAAGGAAGTGTCACCCAGTGGGTGGGACAGGCAGGGGGTGCAGTGTGGAGACACCAGAGGCTGAAGGAAGCATCCCCATGAAGCTGGGACAGGCAGGGGTGATGGGTGCAGCCCCCAGGTCTGGGTTGGGGTGGATGTGGACACATTGGGTTTTTTGTTGTTTTTTTGGTGGTGCCTCCTGCCCTGTGCCCAAAGCTGTGCCTGATCCCAGCTCTGAGCAGGCTGAGCCATCCCAGCCTCTCCCTCATCACCTTCCCCATTCCCATCCTTCCTCCTGCAGCTGGATCCTGCCTGGAGACAGATGATGTGCTGGGCAGCAACAGCAAAGTTTATTAAGTTGGGGTGGGAAGCTCTGGCAGGCTGGGTTCACAATTAGGCTCCCAAAGGCAAGATCATAAAGCATCCAGACACTTGGGATACGGGGCTGATTACCAGCATCCTTCATCATTAAATATTAACACCCAGGCTGCTTAAAGGCCACTGCAAGAATTATAGAATTTAATACCTATCACGCTCTATCAATAGGCCGGGAGAAATATGGGCCTTGCGCCTGTGTGGGTTTTTTTTCAGGCTTCAGAGTAAACTGGAAGTCTGGCAAAATTAAACAGCACAATTCTTGCTTGGGAGCCACTGGGAATTGCAAACAGGGAGCACCAGGGATCAGCCATGTTTGATATGCTGGGGGAGAGAGCTCATTAAAACACAGGCGCTGGGACCAGAAGGAGAGGAAATTAAAGCATAATTTAAGAAAAGAAACCCATCCATGGAGCGTGGCTGCAGCCCCCAGCGCTCCCCAGCGTGCCTGGCTGCTCCCAGTGACCCCAGACTCAGTGACCCCAGGCTCCCAGTCAGCCCCAGACTGGTGGGATGGGCTAAGGAGGGTTTGTACCAACTCCTAAAACACCCTGACTGTGCTCCCAGTGATCCCAGTCAGCCCCAGACTGGTGGGATGGGCTAAGGAGGGTTTGTACCAACTCCTAAAACACCCTGACTGTGCTCCCAGTGATCCCAGTCAGCCCCAGACTGGTGGGATGGGCTAAAGGAGGGTTTATCCCCAACCCTACAAACCCCTGACTGTGCTGGGACAGAGCCATCCATGAAATCCTTCCCAGGGGTCACATCCTCCCTTTCCAGCCCTTGCATGTGGGATGTAATGGCCAGGACACGACTGAAGCTCCCCAGCACTGCTCACAAATCCTTTATACAGAGCAGAAAGCTGGGGAAATCCTGGAAGTCTCTAAAAAGTTGCTGCTTGTGAAAGGATTTCTTTTTCTTCCTTGTCTTGCAATACTGGGCTCAGTTGTAGGAAAAGTGCCTGGGGTTGTGTGGCCCTTTTGGGATGGGAGACAGAATCCATGATGGAAACATTGGAGGGGACAGGCTGCTGGGACTGAATGGCAAAGGCACTGTCCCCAGAGCTCCAAAGCCATCCCAGAGCTCCAAAGCCATCCCAGAGCTCCAAACCCACCATTCCCAGTCCCCAACCCACCATTCCCAAAGCTCCAAAGCCACCATTCCCAGTCCCAAACCCACCATCCCAGAACTCCAAAGCCATCCCAGAGCTCCAAACCCACCATTCCCAGTCCCAAACCCACCATCCCAAAGCTCCAAAGCCACTATCCCAAAGGACTGAAATATCACTCAGAAAGTGCAAAATTCCTTCAGTACAAAGGGAAATCCGTGGCAGGGTTGGGGCTGTGACCATCCAGCTGTTCCTGGGATGTCCCTGCTCTCTGCAGGGAGACTCCTGGGCTGGTTTGAGACAAGTCTGACCCCATAATACAAACCAGAGCAGCTTAGTGAACCCTGAGTGTGGCCAGGCTGGGATTTTCCATGCTTTTCCATGCTTTCTGCATGCACAGAGCTGGCAATAAGAGCGCTTGAGCAGTGCGAGCCCCGGGGTGATGGAGGAGGAGCGGCGCCACCTGCATGGGATGCAGAGCCTGGAAAGGGCTCGGGCAGGGGCTGTTCATGTGGAAAAGCACAGGAATCTGCAGCCAGGTCTCCTTTTTTCCTGCAGAAACCTCTCCCCTGCCCTCCTTTTCACGCCACCGCTGTCACCTCCGCTTTTCCCTCTCTGCTCCTGACTCCTTGCCCCGGGGCTCGGCGGCACCGCAGCCCCCGCAGCCTCCCGCTCCCCATCCCACCCCAAAGCAGGGAACAAACCTCTTCCAGAGGCAGCGAGGCAAATCCAGACGTGCCCGGCTCTGGGGAGGCTGATTGAAATAACTAATTAGGTTCTCACAGCCGTTCCTTCGCTGCGCGAGAATAAGAGCGGATCCCACTCTGTGTTTCCTAATGAATCCTGCTCGATGCTTCCTAATGATTTGGTTAAGGGAATTTGCCGTGTCTCCAGGCTGTGGAGCCCATGCAGCCCAGCCCAGCTGCTGGGGAAGCTTTAGATGCTCTCCCAAATTTACCTTTCCCTGCTGCCATGCAGGATTTGTAACGTTTCCCGTCCCGGCAGCGCCAATTCCATCTCCCACTGCCATCCCAAACAATCCCCTTTTCCCTGGTTGTCCTATTTAGATGCACGCAGATGGTTTTCAATTTTCCCCTCTTTTTTCAGCATCTCTGAGGGGATTTCCACAAGGCAGATCTCCTCTCCCCAGCCCAGCACAAACCAAGGCCGGAGCTCTGTGCTCACGTCCCACATTCCCAACACCCCCTGAGTGCTCTGATCCCACAAAAACTGATGGATCCAACACCTGCCCCGCTGCAGGAAGTTCTCCTGAGCTCAGGAGTGCTGCCTGTCAATAACAGCATTGCTGGGGAGGAGTCTGAGGCAGATTTGGATGAAATCATCTCTTTTAATTGTTATTTTCCAAACCAGCCGCTCCACGGTGATTTTTCCTTCTAAATTCCATTGTTTATTACTTCTTGCTCCATTATCTCCTGGCTGGGGGGAGATTGAGGGTTTTTTCTCCCTGGCTGTTATTTTTCAGGGGTTCAGGTCATCCAAACTTCTGGGAGTTGCTAAAATCATGTTTCTTTCTCGTGCTCCATTTTAATTCCCACCCTTGACTTTTCCCAGTGTTTTATTCTCCTCCAGTGCACATCTCTTTCCCCAGGGAATTGCCAGCGTGGCAATAAATCACTGCTAATTCTCCTCCCTGCTCCTCACACCTCTTCTTTAAACAAATTTAATTTTTCATACATTCATTTCTGCACTGTTTATGAAGAACGCTTTGGGTTTTAAAATATTTGGGGTTTTTTTCCAGTCACACCATTTTTCCCACTTGGAATGAAGCATCCCAAGGACTTGGAGCTGATATTGCTTTCACCCCCTCCCTGCTCTATTGCAGTGGTTTTCTTTGAGCTGCTTTCACAAAATATTCCTTTTTTTTTTTTTTGTCCTGCACACCCCTGGCTGCACCAATACCTTCCAGCACAGCTCCTCTGCTCATTATTCTTTTCCTACAAGCCTTGAGAAATTCCAAGTCACCTCCTGCTATTCCATTTGGAGTGGCAGTTTTGTCATGCTCAGCTCCTCCAGTGCCAGCACTGAAGTCCCCCTGTCTGGAGCTTTTCTGCAGCCTCTCTCACACACTGCAGGTCTCTGTTGTGACTCAATTATGGAGCTTTTAAAGATTCCTCCGGGAGCTGTGGCTCTCCTGGATTTTAATCTCCCACCCAGGACAACATTCCCATTCTTTTTATTACTTCTACCACTCTGATTCATTCACTACAGGCAGAAGGAAAGGTTGGCTCCACAAAGCTCTGGCACATCCCTGCTCCAAAGTGTTTCTTCCAACAATGATTGCACAGACCCACTGGATGCTGGAACACCAGGGGAGGCTCAGGGTGAATATCAGGAAATATTTATTCACTGGAAGAGTGGTTAAGCTTTGGAATGGGCTGCCCAGGCTAGGGGAGGGTCACAATCCTGGAAATGTTGGCCAAAAAATGAGTAGAGGTGGGATTAGCACAATGGATTTGTGGGGCTGTGAAAGGGTGGAGATCTTGGAGGGCTTTGCCAACCTTAGTGATTCCAGGATTGGGAAGAGCATTCCCAGCAGGACAGGGAGGGATCCTGCCCCTGTGCCCAGCCCTGGGGACACCTCTGGGGTGATCCTGCCCCTGTGCCCAGCCCTGGGGACACCTCTGGGGTGATCCTGCCCCTGTGCCCAGCCCTGGGGACACCTCTGGGGTGATCCTGCCCCTGTGCCCAGCCCTGGGGACACCTCTGGGGTGATTCTGCCCCTGTGCCCAGCCCTGGGGACACCTCTGGCTGCTGTGTCCAGCTCTGGATCCTCAGCACAGCAGGGACAGGAGCTCCTGGAGCTGAGCAAGGGCCTGGAGCATCTCAGTGCCCAGGAAAGGCTGAGGGAGCTGGGGCTGCTCAGCCTGGAGAGGAGCCCAGGGAGAGAGAGGGGCCTCAGCCCTGGCTGTCCCTGGGTGTCGTTGGGTGTCCTTGTCTGTCCCTGGGTGTCCCTGTGTCCCTGGGTGTCCCAGTCTGTCCCAGTCTGTCCCTGTGTCCCCCAGTCTGTCCCAGTCTGTCCCAGTCTGTCCCTGTGTCCCAGTCTGTCCCTGTGTCCCAGTCTGTCCCAGTCTGTCCCTGTGTCCCCAGTCTGTCCCTGTGTCCCAGTCTGTCCCTGTGTCCCAGTCTGTCCCAGTCTATCCCCGTGTCCCCAGTCTGTCCCTGTGTCCCCAGTCTGTCCCAGTCTATCCCTGTGTCCCCAGTCTGTCCCAGTCTGTCCCTGTGTCCCAGTCTGTCCCTGTGTCCCCAGTCTGTCCCAGTCTGTCCCAGTCTGTCCCTGTGTCCCCAGTGTGTCCCTGTGTCCCCAGTCTGTCCCAGTCTGTCCCAGTCTGTCCCTGTGTCCCCAGTCTGTCCCTGTGTCCCCAGTTTGTCCCAGTCTGTCCCTGTGTCCCCAGTCTGTCCTTGTGTCCCCAGTCTGTCCCAGTCTGTCCCTGTGTCCCAGTCTGTCCCTGTGTCCCCAGTGTGTCCCTGTGTCCCCAGTCTGTCCCAGTCTGTCCCAGTCTGTCCCTGTGTCCCCAGTCTGTCCCTGTGTCCCCAGTCTGTCCCAGTCTATCCCTGTGTCCCAGTCTGTCCCTGTGTCCCCAGTCTGTCCCTGTGTCCCCAGTCTGTCCCAGTCTATCCCTGTGTCCCAGTCTGTCCCTGTGTCCCCAGTCTGTCCCTGTGTCCCCAGTCTGTCCCTGTGTCCCCAGTCTGTCCCAGTCTGTCCCTGTGTCCCCAGTCTGTCCCTGTGTGCAGGGCTCAGGGCAGCCCCAGGCTCTGCTCCAGGCCCAGCCATGGCCCCAGAGCCACGGGCAGGGCCTGAGCCCAGGAGCTGCCCCTGCCCAGGAGGCAGAGCTGCTGCCCTGGGCAGTGCCAGCCCTGAGCAGATGGTGCAGAGGCTGTGCAGTGTCCCTGCCTGGGGCCATGGCAGAGCTGTGAGCACACCCTGCTGTGCCCTGAGCTCTGGGATGGCCCTGCTGGAGCAGGGAGGTGACACCAGGTGAGCTCTGCCAGCCTGAACCTCCCCAAATGGATTTCAGGGAATGAAGGAATTCCTGGTGCTCCCAGCTCAGTTCTTGTGTCTCATTCCAGCACTGGAGCTCCTCCAGCCCTGCTGAATGAAAGCTCTGGGCAGCATTTGAGCACCTTAAAACATTCAGAGTCACCCCAAATTGTCCCGTTGTGATGAAGACATCCAAGGAAATGCTCCAAGTGGGATGATTTAAGAGCAGTGGAGCCAGGCAGACTGGCTTGAGATTCTCCCAAAAATCTGCAGCAGAAATTGGGGGAAATCCCACCCTGAACCATCCAGGGCTGCCATATCTCCCTGCAGCATTCCCCAAAAACGAGGGCCCAAGGTGAAGGGATGCCAAAGGAGAAATTCCAGAAAGGGCCCTTCCATTTCTACAAGGGAAAAATAAATATATGCAGTCAAAGATTAAATGCCAGCTTGAAGAGGCATTCAGCCACACTTCAAGGAACAGCTCCAATATAGAAAACAAGAAAAGAACATTTCTGAGAACTTCAATTAAGTACAAGGTAACTTGGAATGATTCCCATCCGTTCCTTAAATTTTCCAGACTATCTTTTCTCCTTTAATTTACGCACGGCTCTCAGAAAGGCTTTGCTACATCAAAGATACTTTTTGTCTCCTTTGTTCAAATGGATAAATTTGCCTACAAAAATTAGAAATATCATCAACAGTGGAAAATAATTTATTTGTAAAAGGAACTAACTTTTGTTTGAACTAGAGCTGGAAATGGAGATAATGTCTATGAATATGTGGAATGAATAGATGGAAGTATCTGAATTTATGGAAATACATGAATTCTCCTTTGCTGATAGAAAATTACAGTCAGGGCCCATCACAAGGCAAATTAATATTCAACATAATCTCATTCCCACACAGGAGCCCAAAGAGACAATTGATCTTGTTTGCACTGAAATCAATGGAAAAACTCCCAGAGCTGGGCTTCCAAGGAGGAGCAGAGGCAGCAGGACACCTGAGCTGCTGCACACCCACCTCTTCCCAGCATCCCAAAGGCTTTGGAACCTCTGGGGCTGCCATGGGACTGAGGATCCCACGCCAGGTCTGGTTTGTTCTGCTCTAAGCCACTCTGACAAAGCAGCAGCAGGGATGTGCTCGCCCCCAGGCCACCTTTGGAGCTCTGCTTTCCAGGCCTTCAATCCCCCTCTCAGGGAAGATGTTTTCCTTCAAGGCTCAGCCCTGGCAGGAGCAATATTGGCTCTAGCAGACCTTATTTTTCATTTCTCTTTCAAATGCATTGATTTTTTATCTGCTTGATTCCGAGGAGGAGTTGTGGCACCTCTTTTACATTCCAAGGCTGCCTCAGGAGCTGGAATAACTCGGAGCTCTGGATGTTCAGCTGGAGCCAGGCTGGTCCTGCCAGCTCAATGTCCCCAGCATCTGTGAGGACAGGGGGAATGTGGCATCTCTCAGCCTCCTGGGACAGCTGGGAGCTGAAACCCAGCAGTCAGAATCCTTGGAACACACACTGGGAATGATCATTCCCCCACCAGGGCTGCTCCTGCTGATTTGTTAATGATTTAAATCCAACCAGTGCTGGAGTGTCCAAGTCAGCCCCACAAAAGCCAGCCATGCTAAAGGCAGGCAGGTCTTTCCCTGCAATAAGAGCAATCTCCACAGCTCCCAGCAGATCCCAAACTGTGGAACCCAGAGGAAAAACCTGGACAAAAATTCCCCTTTGGCATGGTGGAGAGTTCCACCTGCTTCTCTGTGGAACTTCCCCATGTTCCTGCACAGAACAGAGCAGGGCTGTTCTGATGGGGACAAATCCATTCAGGAGCTGCTTGCACTGACCCAGAATTCCCAACCAGACAATGCCAGGCACTGCAAGCTCCCAGCAGGCCCTGATCCTGTTCTCCTACCTCTGATCCTGTTCTCCTGCCTCTGGTCCTGTTCTCCTGCCTCTCATCCTGTTCTCCTGCCTCTCATCCTGTTCTTCTGATCCTGTCCTCCTGCCTCTGGTCCTGTTCTCCTACCTCTGATCCTGTTCTCCTGCCTCTGATCCTGTCCTCCTGCCTCTGGTCCTGTTCTCCTGCCTCTCATCCTGTTCTCCTGCCTCTGATCCTGTTCTTCTGATCCTGTTCTCCTGCTTCTGATCCTGTTCTCCTGCCTCTGGTCCTTTTCTCCTGACTCTCATCCTGTTCTCCTGACTCTGGTCCTGTTCTCCTGCTTCTGATCCTGTTCTCCTGCCTCTGGTCCTGTTCTCCTCCCTCTGATCCTCTTCTCCTCCCTCTCATCCTGTCCTCCTGCTTCTGATCCTGTTCTCCTGCCTCTCATCCTGTTCTCCTGCCTCTGATCCTGTTCTCCTGCCTCTCATCCTGCTTCTCCTGCCTCTGATCCTGTTCTTCTGATCCTGTTCTCCTACCTCTGATCCTGTTCTCCTGCCTCTCATCCTGTTCTCCTGCCTCTCATCCCTGTGGAACACCCTGGGAAGAGCCTACTGCTGGCAAAGCTTTCCTCCCATGGCTGAGGGGCTCAGGTGGGGGCAGAAATCTCACCAAGGATACAACAAAGTAGAGCAGTGGCAAGAAAAACTTGTGTTCCATATGCCAGGCTCAGGGAAAACCAGGCTGGAACAAGGCACTGAAATAAAGGCAGCTTCTTGAGTAGGTTTAGGTTGGATTTTGGGATGAAATTCCTCCGTGTGAGGGTGGGCAGGCCCTGGCACAGGGTGCCCAGAGCAGCTGGGGCTGCCCCTGGATCCCTGGCAGTGCCCAAGGCCAGGCTGGACAGGGCTGGGAGCAGCCTGGGACAGTGGGAGGTGTCCCTGCCATGGCAGGGGTGGCACTGGATGAGATTTAAGGTCCTTTCCAGCCCAAACTGTTCCATCATTTCACGATTCCCCCAGCACTGCAGATCCCACTACCAGCTCATGTTCTCTTTTCCTGATGAAGGGAGGCAGAAAATATGAGATCAGTTCTCTTCAACAAGGGCAGAAAGGGCTGGAGACAGGGAATGTGCTTTCCATGCCTGGCAAATCCAAAGGAAGTGTGATAAACTCTGGAATTAAAGGGAGCCCAGAGAGCTGTGGATGTACTGGGAAGAATCAGCACAGCTTCTCCAGGGGAAATCACATCCATGACATTTCATTGGAGGTGGCAACACTGGTCCAGGAAAGAATTTGCTGTAGCTAAAGTGAATTTTCCAAAAATTCCATTAAAAATCCTCACAAAAGTCACTTGGAGACACTGAGATTTCAGGGAATGCAAGAGGAAGTCCCTCCATGGATTTAAGAGCAGTCAAAAACATAACACTGAGGGAAGGATAACTGATTTGTGCTCCACACCAGCCATGGGGATCCTTGGAGGCCTGTCCTGGGATCTGCAGCGTGGAACACTCATCAATGATCTGGAAAAGTGGGGAATGATGAAGTGACAGTGTTTGCCTATGCGACAAAATTATTCAGGATCATGAAATCCAACAGTGACAGTGAAAAGCTCTGGAGGATCTGCTGAGAATGAGTTCCTGACAATAAAACAGGAGGTGAAATTCAGTGTAAATACATGGTAGGTTATGGCAGGGAAGGGGAAAAAATCCGGAGTGGGAATGGAGTTTAAACAATGATTAACTCAGAATGAGCTGGCAGTGCCCATCCCAGAGTTCAGAGAGCCCTGGGAAGGTGTCCTGGGAATGCTGCTCCAGTGGGGGCCTGCTGTCTCAGGTTGCAAGATGCAGCTGGGTGTGTGTTCTATCCCCATCTGTCAGAGCTGGGGCAGTTCTCTGCTGTCCATGGGCAGTTTGTTCTTTCTCTCTCCCCCAGCCAATCCTCCCTGCAGGAGATCTCTGCTGTCCATGGCCACTGAGTGTCCCTGCAGGGCTGATCCAATTCCAGCATCCCATGGGGAGATGCTGCATTGCCCAGGGCAGGAGCCAAGCATTCCTACCTGGATCCAATGTGAGCCTGGCACAGCCCAGCAGCCTTTGCCCAGTGCATTGCCAGAGGAGCAGCTTCTGCTGCCCTGCATGGCCAGAGGGAGCCCAGGCCCATCTGCAGCAGCCCTGGAGCTGCAGAGGAAAACTCCCCCCTTGTGCAGGATCCCTGCTCCAGCAGAGCCACAGCTGGCACTGCAGGAGGGCTGAGCCCCCATGGGATGGGGCTGTGCCACCCCCTGACACACAGGGGACAGGGCATGCTCTGACTCTGGCAGGGGTTTGGTTTTTGTTTGTGCTATTGCATTTGTATTTTTAATTTTCCTAGTACAGAACTGTTATTCCTGCTCCCATATCTTTGCTTGAGAGCCCCTTAATTTCAAAATTATAACAATTCAGAGGGAGGGGGTTTGCATTTCCATTTCAGGGGAGGTTCCTCCCCTCCTTAGCAGACACGTGGCTGTTCAAACCCAGACACCTGGTCACAAAGCCAGGAAGATGTTTGGGCCCACTTGGGACAGAGAAAACAGGGCAGGAATTGTCCCCAGAGCCAGCAGGGACATCCATGGGCCATCTGTATTTTGAGTCCTGAGTGTGTGGCTGATCCTGCATCTCATAATGGACACAACAGGAAAAGACAAAAACAGGAACAGGATGACACAGGGATGGTAAAAAATTGAACAGCCCGAGGTTATCCAGCTTAGATGGGCCATGGAAGTCTATCCTGGTGTTTTGGAGACAGAAATTGGGAATTGGTGATTTCCCCTTTCAGGCATTGGGATAAGGATTCAAAAGCACAGGATTGAGAATGGTGAAGCAGAATCCTTTCCCACCTTCCAGAGCCTAAAGGGGCTCCAGGAGAGCTGGAGAGGGACTGGGGGCAAGGGATGGAGGGACAGGACACAGGGAATGGCTCCCAGTGCCAGAGGGCAGGGATGGATGGGACATTGGGAATTAGGAATTGTTCCCTGGGAGGGTGGGCAGGCCCTGGCACAGGGTGCCCAGAGCAGCTGGGGCTGCCCCTGGATCCCTGGCAGTGCCCAAGGCCAGGCTGGACACTGGGGCTGGGAGCAGCCTGGGATGGTGGAAGGTGTCCCTGCCCATGGCAGGCGCTGGAATGGGATGAGCTTCAAGGTCCCTTTCAACGCCAACCATGTTACAAATGCACTTTCTGGTCACTGCCTAAAATGAGGCATCTTCAGGCCCAGGGATGCAGCTCAAAGGCTCCTCTGCATTTCCCACCCAAAGCAAAGCAGATCCTCCCCCAAAATGCTGCCATTCCCAGCCTGATCCCACGTGAGAGAGGCTGAGGAGCACAGCCCAGGAAACCTTCCCTGTTCTCCTGTGAGGGAGGCAAAGAGGTAAAAATTAATATTTGGGTTTTTAATCTAAAGACCAGAATTATTCAAACAAAAGACCAAATTATTCAAATCACCGTGCTACAGGAGACCAAAACTCGGAGGAGGAGATGAAAGAATGAACTGCAGAGCCCTGAGCAGATGCACGATGAGAGGCCAGCTCTGCTGCCCCATCTCTGGGGGCTCCTGCTGCCAATCCTGCTGAATTCCAAAGGGTCCCTTTCCTTCTGGAATGCCGAGGTACAGCTCATTTCCCCTCTGCCTTGCTCTCCAGGACACGCTGTTAAATTCCTTCCTTTCTTCTTCATTTTTATTTTCCGGGGAGACACAACTGGGGATGATCCATCAGAGGGAAATACCTAAACCTCACATCGCCTCGAGGAGCCTGCTCGGAGAAGAAAGAAGATTTTGTGTGAAGGCAACGCTCACCAGCGAGGCTCCACATCAAAAGGATGTTTTTCCACGCACTAAAGAGCAGGATTCATTCTCCATCCGGGCCCAGATTCACACTGACACCGGGAAGACTTTCAGGCAGCCACACTTTGTTTACTTAAAAGCTGGGAGGAAGGGAAAATGTCACAAGTGTTCATGTAGAGCTGCGTGTGCCCCAGTCGGACACCTCCAGCACGGCTCTTTGTACAAGCAAAACCCTCCCCGGGGCCGGGGAGTGCTGCACAAATCATCTGCCCAATCATTTAGGGCCATGAATAATTCATGGGCAGGCAAATGTGTTCACAAGCAATTCCTGGGAAGGGCTGGGAGCTGTTCAAGGCATGGATGTGCTGCTGCTGGGAACCTGAGCGGGCTTTCCTTGGATCCCTGGAGCCCGCTGAACATCACTGCCTGTCCCCACGCCGGGCTCTGTCCCCTCCCTGTCCCAGCTGCTGCAAACCCCAGCGCCCCCCTCAAGGGCTGATTCCCATGGCACACCAAAATTACTTCATGGGACTCGTTTCATTTAGTCTTTATTTATTTGTCCTTTCTTCAGGCTGCCGATGGAGGTGCAGAGCTGCTTTTCTGAAGCTGCACAGCTCACGCAGATGTGGCTCCATCCCTCCAAACATCCCTGTCCTGAGCTCTTTGTCCACTCCCTGTCCCAACAGGTGGAAGTCCCAGTGTCCACCTCAAGAGCAAATTCCCATGACACACCTGAATGACTTCATGGGAGTCATTTCCTTCCTTCCTTCCTGGAATCCTGGAATCCTGGAATCCTGGAATCCTTCCTGGAATCCTTACTTCGTTCCTTCCTGGAATCCTTCCTAGAATCCTTCCTGGAATCCTTCCTAGAATCCTTCCTTCCTTCCTGGAATCCTTCCTGGAATCCTTCCTAGAATCCTTCCTGGAATCCTTCCTAGAATCCTTCCTTCCTTCCTGGAATCCTTCCTTCCTGGAATCCTTCCTGGAATCCTTTTTTCCTTCCTTCCTTCCTGGAATCCTTCCTGGAATCCTTCCTTCCCTCTCTTTCTCTCTCCTTCTTGGGTTGGGTTGGAAAAGACCCTAAATCCCATCCCATCCCATCCCATCCCACCCCTGCCATGGCAGGGACAGCTCCCACCATCCCAGGCTGCTCCCAGCCCCAGTGTCCAACCTGGCCTTGGTCACTGCCAGGATCCAGGGGCAGCCACAGCTGCTCTGGGCATCCCCTGCCTGGGGCATCTTTGGGGGAAAATATATTTGGGTTTTTTTCAGGATCAGGCCCAGCAGAACAAGCCCAATTCTCTTTAGCCTTGCATGAGATGCAAAATTTAAGGTGAAACAACAGGTTTCCTATAAATATCTATAAATATCTATAAATATCTATAAATATCTATAAATACATGACAGGTTTCCTTTAAATATAAATATCCTATATATTTGTCCTCCGAAATATTTGTTGCACAGCCTCCAGTGATGCATGTTCAGTATCCATCCTGGTTTCCAGGACCTCCTTCCAGGGTGATCCCTCAATCTTTTGAGAAGGTATTTCTGGGGGCAGTGTGTTTCTCCTGCTGCAGCCCAGATCCCCAGGAAATAACCATTTCTGGAAATCCAAGCTGCTTTTCTGCCAAGAAAACTCATGGAGGGCTCTGGGAATTTTCAGCCCAGTCCCACCCATGGATTTGAAGAGGAAATTTCCCCCTTTCCCTGCCCCGTGGGGAGGATCCTCACCAGTTTAGGAGCTGCTCTGGCCCCACTGTCCATGAGGAAATTCTCCCTCTGTGTCCCATCCCTGCTGCTCACTCTCACTAATTACCCTGAGCGCTGATGAAATATGATTACATTTTTCTCTTCATTAGGCATGATATCAAATCATAACTCACATGTATCAAATTGTTTTATTCCTTTTCTCCCTGTTTGCTTTGGAATTCTTCCCTGCTCCTGACAATGTGGGTTTAGCTCTGTCTGTGCTGCTGGGCCCAGCAGCTGCCAGGACCCTGCAATTTTAATGATCTAATCCGACAGCGAGCAGGCTTTAATTTAAACTTTTATTAACGACCACTTTCTACCCTCAAAGACTATATTAAAATTGCTTAATGGAATTGCAGATTATAAATGCCCCACTGCAAGGCCCACTCGTGCTGGCTGCAGCACCCCTTTGGAATTCAGAGCAATCCTATTAAGTCCTCTTTATGTTTTGGAGAGGTCATTTTGATTGCAGCTTTTTGTGTACTTCCCCTCGGAGATAGCGCTGCCCCAATCTCTGAATTTGAAAGAAAAGAGTTTTACCAGAGACCACGTCTTTCACATTCATTATCCTTCCGCAGGCAGCTTCAGATTTAATTCCTTTGACTCACTGCGTGGATTTTTTTGGGGACTCTGCTGGGGGGGATGGAAATGAATTCCTCGGGCAGCATCAGTCGGTGACAGGAATGACAGAATCCACCCCGAGAACTGCTGGGAAAGGAGAGGAGAAGAGAGAGGAGGATGCAGGGATTCATTCTTAGGTGGAAAATTGCAGGAGCAGGACAACCCTTGGAAGTGTGAAACCCTTTGCCTGAAATGCCGCAGGTTTTCACACCCCCTGTTAGTCCTGGCTCTGTTAGGCCAGGCTTTAATGGTCGTCTCTTCACGGAGTCTCCCCCCAGCCCATTCTTTATTTTATTTAAGGACTCAGCAAAGGCATCAGCAGTCCCCAAACCCCCCCAGAGCCCAGCAGGGTGATTGTTTCCCTCAGGAAATGCCCTATTAATCATTTGTTGTATAGATTTAATTTCTCACCATTCTCCCCTCTTTATTTGCTGTTGTTATTGTCCCTTTCTGCCGTGAAAAGGCAGAAACAACCTCAGGTTCTCAAGGAAGGGAACAATCCATCAGTTCTGCGGCCTCACAATGGGAATCTGCGGGAGCAGCTGCCTCTGCTCTGAATGTCCCTTGTCCCAAAGGCTTGACCAGGGGACAGAAAAAGCACTTATTCCCAGGGAAAAGAGGGAGGTGAAGGACGCACGGGGGGATTTCTGAGGGGGAGTTTTTCCATTCCAGTTGTTTGCACTCAAGCTGCTCCTCTGGTCTCTTTTTCCAGGGATGGAGTGTTGGGTGTGACCCACCTGATGCATTTGAAATACCAAACCCAGCACAAAAGAACCCAGCTGTGAACCCGTTTGTCCCCTAAAAATAACTTGAAGGGTTGAGCAGGGCACAGCAGAGACCTTTAAAGTGAGGGAAAACGTGCTGCCCTCTCTGTAGACAGGGCCAGATCCCCCAGGAAAGGATTTCTCACCTGGCAGGTAAATCCAGCTGCCACAGGCCCTGTGCAGTGGGAGCCTCCCAGCCCACCTGTGGCAGGGATGAGGTTCCCCAAATAATTCCCATTATTGAGGGAATGCTCTCATTGCTCAGGGCAGGATTTCCCTGTAGGATTGATGGGGTTAGGACGGTCGGGATGGACAGAGATGAGAGATCTCTGAGGCCAGGTCGTGGAATTTGGGGTTTATTGCAAAGGGCCTGGGGGCAGGGCCCTGCTGGGAGCTGCCAAACACAGCTCAGAGCAGGACTGAGAGAAGAGAGGGGGAGAGAGGATGAGAGGATGAGAGAGTAAAAGGGGGTAGGAGAATAAATGGGGTAAGAGCTAAGAGGCAAGAGGGGCAAGAGCTAAGAGAGCAAAGTTCCCATTGCAATACAATAAATCTTCTTCTGTGTTGAATATTCTGATTCTCACTAACCAATCTAGTACAAGATACAAATCCTACAGCATTTCCATACAGCCTATAAGAATCATTACATTACCATACTGTGCTACATTTTAAACACTAAAAACTCCTCTTTGGGCCCCTTCTGCCAAGCTGTAGGGTCTGCTCAGACCCTTGGAGCTGTCTGCAAGCAGAGGGTGTTGTTCCATCAAAAGGAGATCACCTTCAGCTGGCCACACCATTGTTTTCCAGTTGTTCAGTAACTGAGGGATCTCAAAGCTTGCTTTCATTTCAATCTTGCTTATAGTTTCCATATTCTCAAAATCTTTTGCCAGACAATCATATTTATAAGGCTTTCCTGTTTCATCTTCCCCAACATTTCCCCATCCCCGAGTCCTGGCCAAACCCTGCTCCTCACAAGGTGACACCAACATTCCCCTGCCTGGATATTTGCCATGGAACCTGCAGCCAGGCAAGTGTGGAACTGGAGAGAAAAATCACCTGGACCTGCCTGTATTCTGTAAGGAAAGGCTGAGGGAATTGGGACTGTTCACCTGCACAGGAGAAGCTTTGGGGGCACCTCAGGGTGGCCTTGCAGAGCCTGAAGGAGCCCCAGGAAACCTGGAGAGAGACTGGGGACAAGGGATGGAGGGACAGGACACAGGGAATGGCTTCCACTGCCAGAGGGCAGGGATGGATGGGATATTGGGAATTAGGAATTGTTCCCTGGCAGGGTGGGCAGGCCCTGGCACAGGGTGCCCAGAGCAGCTGGGGCTGCCCCTGGATCCCTGGCAGTGCCCAAGGCCAGGTTGGAGCAGCCTGGGACAGTGGGAGGTGTCCCTGCTGAATGGGATGAGCTTTAAGATCCCTTCCAACCCAAACCACTCCATGATCCTGGGATGATCCTGATGCTCCATGAGCTGAAATCATTGACCTGGGATTCTCCATGCTGGGATGCCCTGGGCATTCCTGGCTCTCCATGACCCAGCATTCCTGGCAGTTGTTTCCTGCTGCCATGGGCTCCATCCCTGTTGGATCCATCCCATTCCCACCCCGTGCCCTTGCCCTGGCAGGAAACCAGGGCATCTCACCTGCCCCAGCATTCCCAGCTCATCATTCAACACCCACACCTCCAGCATCCATAAAATGGGAACATTTGCTCCATTTGCTGCCTCCTGCCCCCGAGCAGGGCCTGGAAGCTGGAGTGGGGTTGGAGTGAAGCTGGCATGAACAGTGAGCAGGGGCTCAGAATTGATCTTTTGTGAGTATTTGTGTGTTAAAGTTACAGATCTGCTTTCCCCCCCTGTTTGCAATAGCTCTGCTCAAATATTTGTGGAGCCTGAACGCGGCCTAATTGAAATTCACTCAAATTCAAATTAATATTCATGATTTTTTTTTTCCTCTCTCCTGCCTTCCACTCTTCACTCGGCTCTGAAGGGAAGCAGCTCCCTGCTGTGGAGGGGACAGCTGGAAGCTGGAAGGCTCCTGGGAGGGTGAAAACTTTGGCAATCCACGTGGAATTTCTGGAGGCAGGCACAGGCTGGATGTCAGGATTGACAGGAGGGTTTGGAGCTCCTCAGGGAGTGCTGGAATTTCACAGCCTCTCCCTCTGCATCACTGCTCCCTCCACCTGCTCCTTGTCCTTGGATCCAGCTCCATCCTGCCCTTCTCCAGCAGCATCCCTAAACCAGAGCTGGGACTTCTCCAGGAGGGCAGGGCAGAGATTTGGGGCTGTCAGGGAGTGGGGAGGGATTTGGGGATGGCTCTTGTTTGGAGCTGGCTGAGACCTCCAACCTCAATTGTGTGATTTCCATCGAAGGTGAGCAGAATGTGATGAAACCCACATCCCTACAAAACATCCTTTTCCCAGACCTTTCCCTGCCTAGCCAGCCTGCTGCTCCCTGTCTGCCACCAAGGAGATCTTGCAGGGGGAGATCAGAGCTCTTGGCACAGCCAGACCTCCTCCAGTCACCCAGGAAACACAGGGCATTTTTCTTCTTCTCAGGAAAACATGGAAATTAAATTGGAATCACTACATGGATGCAGCTCTGCCCAGATAAACTCACAGGCTGTCAGCTTGCAGATGTTCCTGGCTGCTGGAACATCTTTTCTCAGGCTTTTCCCAGCATCCCAGGGATTCTAGAAGTGCTTTACATCCAGTATTTATGGGCCCCAGTTAAGCACTAGGATAGAAATATTATAAACTTTGTATTTAGCAAGGAAAATCCAGAAATGGGGAAAACTACCCAGGGGCACTGCAATGTCTGACAGATCCTAGGAAGGAATTCTTGGCTGGGAGGGAATTCAGGGTGCCCAGAGCAGCTGTGGCTGCCCCTGCATCCCTGGCAGTGCCCAGGGCCAGGCTGGATACTGGGGCTTGGAGCAGCCTGGGATGGTGGAAGATGTCCCTGCCATGGCAGGGGGTGGAACAAAACAACCTCTCAGATCCCTTTCCAACCCAAACTCTGGGATTAATCCTAAATTCTGGGATTCCAATTTTGAAATCCAAGCCCAAGACAGAATAATTCAGCTGTTAAGTGCCCATTTCTCCCCTAAAAAGAACCCAAAAGGTTGAGTGGGGCACAGCAGACCATCCTGGTTGATTTTTCCCAAAAATGGGATTTTGCTCCCACTGCCCCTATGCACAGCCACAAATATATTTCTTTTCCAATTGATTTTTTTTTTCTTTTAAAGCCTCATGGGCAGAAATCCTGAAGGAAGTAGAGGCAGGAAGATCAGGCAGCCTGTTTGCTCCTCAGGTGTGGGATCAGCAGCAGCTCCAAGGTCTTTGCAGGACAGAGACTTTATGACTCCCAAGCCATCTCCCGTCCCTGCCTCGGCCAGCACAACAGGAGCCAAATTTATCTCTCCTCTAAATACCAGCAGAGCTGAACAGGGATTTTTAAAAGTCACCCAAGTGCTCCAGTCCTCCTCATGCCCTGGTGGCATTTTCAGCCCACAAATCACTGGCAGGGTGTCCCAAGCCCTGTGCCTGCAGCTCCAAACTGTGCAGTGCCCTCAGCCTGGAAAACTCCACATGAAACCCAGTGCAAAGGACAGCAGGGGATGCCCAGGGCTTGGAAAATGTCCTTTATTTTAGGGCTGGGATTTTATACCAAGGTTTCTCCTGGAAATCATTATCTAAAACAGAGCTGGGCTGCAGCTGAGGGGTCCCTCAGAGGCAGAAAACTCTCCTGGCAGCAAAAGCTGTGCAGGACCTCTGAAATAAGGGCTGTGATCACCAAAGAAGCTTCCTTGGAGCTCCTTAAAGGTCTGAACCCCAGACTCAGTGGTGTCAGTGCTGTGGGCAAGGGTCCAGGTTGGAAAGATGTGTCCAGGGCAGGAAATCACCCAGAACCTGGGGTATCTCCCTAGCTGGGCTTCCTCTGGGGAAGATCCTACAGCTGGGGGGTAATCCAGGAACTCCCTGTCCCGACCCCATCCTGCTTTTCTTAGGGTCAGCGTGGAAAAAATTATAATTGGAGGCACAACAAGCTGGTTTTTAGAGAGCAGCCTTGAGGGGAACGGAGTAATTCCATGTTCTGCACCATAACAGAAGAGCACAGAGGGTTGATCACACACTGCCTCCAATCTGAATCCTTTTTCTGCCTCAGTACCTTTTCTCTCTTTCCACTTTAGCTGCTCTGCTGTCTCCTCTGGGGAGATTTCCACAGGAGCACCAGGCAGGAGGTGCAAAGCCAGGGCAGCCCCTGGGCTGCTGCCCCCTGGTCTCCATCAGCCTGAAGCCCTGCAAAGGGTTTTCACAAAGGCCTGGAGTGTCAGGACCAAGAGGAAGGGATTTAGGGTGAAGGAGGAGGATTTTAGATGGGATATTGGGAAGGAATTCTTCCCTGTGAGGATGGAGAGGCCTCAGGGTGCCCAGAGAAGCTGTGGATGGATGGATGGAAATGTCCAAGGCCAGTTGGAGCAGCCTGGGACAGTGGAAGGTGTCTCTGCCATGGCAGGGGTAGGACTGGATGGGATTTCAGGTCCTTTCCATCCAAACCATCCTGGGATTCTATGAAATGGGATAAAAGGAGCAATCCAAGGGGAGATGGATCCCTCGTGTTCCCTCAGCATCCCAAGGGTGGCTCACAGCCAGCAGGAGCTTCACCCTCCTACAACTCTGACCCCAGTTCCCACATCTGGTACCTCCCAAGGTTCTCCAGGCAGCATTTCCTGGATTTCCAGTGTCCCTGTGCACAGACACAGGGATTGCTGCTGATCCCCCTCCAGCTTTTCCAGCAGGATGAACACTTGCAGCTCATCCAGCAGCTCAGCCTCTGCATTATTAGGTTTCCTCAAGCCCTGAATGTCCCATGCAGGCCCAGGCACTCAATATTCTTTAAATTCCCTATTTTCACCAGCACCTCTTCATTTGATCCCTTAATCCTTTATAGCAACTCACCTTTATTACCAGCAAGGAGCAAGTCAGGAGCAGACTTTTCCCAACATCCCCTGAGGTGAGAACTTATGAAATGAAATCATTTCACTTCTCAGCTGTGTCCTCATCTTCCTTAATTGTTCCCTTTTAACTCCCAGGGAGCCAGCAGACCTGCCTGGCTCCTTTGCAGCCTTTCCTCTTCCTGCCAGACTTGAATCATCCATTGTTTGTTTCCATTCCTTGCTATTCCTTGCTGGCTTCCTGTTTCCCCTCTTTCATGCTGTATTTTCTGTTCCTTGACCTTGTGAAGGTTGGATTTGCAGTTTTTGAAGGGCCATTGTGCATCTCAAACACCTTCCTGAGCTCTGCTCCTTACCTGCCTTCATCCCTGCCTTGCTCTGCTCCCACCCACACCAGGTCGAGCCCCTTTGGAACTGATTCCTGCTGGAATCTCATTAATTGCAATTAAACCTGAGCTGGAGGCTGAGCACCTTGCAGGATGTGCTTTGCCCTGTCATCCTCAAAGAGCATCCAGGCCAAATTCTGGGATTTCATCTTTATTTTGGACTCTTGCTGCCATCCTTGTCCCGCTGCAATCTCTCCACCCCAAGGTTGGCATCACCGTGGCAGGGCTGGAGCCTCCTCTTTGCCAAGGATAATGAATGTAATTACATCCTTAATGAATGAATCCAATTCCAGCCCAATTCATCCCACGGTGTGCTGGGAGCGGGGCTGAGCCGGGGCTGTGCAACGAGCGAATCTCCAAAATTCCATTCCCCGCATTATTGGGACTTAAAAAATTATGTCTTATTCATCTATTGATGACAGTGGCCTCTTGGGTGTAAATTGAAGCAATTACAAAGGATCATGCAAATTAATCAATTATTTTCAGATTATTACACTCGAGCAGAAGTCTTGCTCTTCAATTTAGTTAAACTTTGCCTCTGAGTCAATTTTCCAACCTCCAAATTAAGCTATTTATTAGCTCAGAAGATGTGGGCAAAGGGAAGGAAAAGTTCCACTCAGGAGCTGGATCACACAAGGGGTCAGTTTGAACAGGGTTTCACACAGAAACGGAGACATTTAAAGGGTTCAGAGGGGCCAGGCCTGATCCCAGTGCGAGTGGGATGTCTGGGATTGTGGAAAAGGCTGTGACAGGATCCCAGCTCTGTGCAGGAATCTCAGAGCAGGAACAACACAGGAGCTGCAGTGGTTTAATCCTAAAGCTCCTGATGTGAGGGACAGAGGGGACACGACCCCCCAAGGGGACAAATGCCCTCTGCCCCTGCTTTCCTTGGGGGAATCCTTTGGGAATCCACCCCACCCTGAGCTCTAGGGTGTCCCATGGAGGAGGTGACACCAAGATGCACCCCAGGATGGGGATGAGACCCCTCAAAGCCCCACAGCTGCTCCTGCCCAGCTCCCACATCCCCTGGGTGGCTTTAATTGTCCATCCCTAATGGATTATCACGGCTCTTCCAGCCTCGCCCAATTAATGCAAATTCCGAGGAGAGCTAAAAGGGAATGAAATGAGAATTAGGAGTGGAGCTGGGGGCTCTTCTCTGCCATCTCACCCTGTGGATGCTGGGCAGGCTGTGCTGCATCCCACCAGTGCCAGCTGGGCAAAACACCTGGAAAACTCTTGCCAGGATCTGTGCCTGCTGCTGTGCTCTGCCCACATCCAGACTGAGGGGCTGGGGGTGGCTGAAAGCTTTGGAGTTTGGATTTAAGTGATTCTAAACCAGCTTTGGGTTTATAGCTAATAAGACATTAGTATGCTAATTAAATTATCCATGGAGTGGTATAAAGAGGCCTTCCTGAAGTTTAATGGCTGTGTAAAAGGTAACTCTACTCGCGATGTAATTAATTCATGGAACAATAAATGGAAAATTAGATTCTTATTAATATCGGAGAGGCTTTTCCCGCATCAGGAACCGAGGGGGGGAGGATTGGTCATTTCTGCTTTCGCTGTGGGGTGAAGGAAATGGCAGCTCCAGAGTGCAAAGCACCATCCACAGCTCCCCCAGCCAGGCAAGCTTTGATCCCTGTGGGAAGCTCCCACATCCCACAGGATTCCTCTTGCACCACACGGGGCCAAGGAGAGCATCCCCACACTCAGGTGGGGGTGAGGGATTTTTTAAGGGCAGCAGGACAGGAGATCTTCCTCAGGAAAAGCAGCACTGCCCTGGACTCCAGTGACCAGGGAAAAACCAGCAGTGGCCCCTCTGGAAAAAGCTGCTTGTCCCAAGACTTCCAAGCACAGAGAGGGATGCACAGCTGTGGGGCTTGGCTGGAAAGTGGGAGGTGTGATCACAGAGCTCCAGGAAAACTCCTTGTCCTTGTTTAGGGCAAATTTGGGAGAAAACCTCCAAAAGGGGGCCCTCCAGAAAGCAAACCCACACGGCCCCTCCCCACAACTGGTTTGGGAAGGATTCCTTGGAGAGAAGTGGGAAGAACCTGTTTATTTAACAGGCGCAGCAGCCCCAGCACACAAAATGAGCAATACCAGGTGACACCACTCTTTCACCACTCTGAAAAAGATGACAACTTCAGAAAGTCTCTCTCGGGGGTGGTCGCTCTGTTATCAGTCCCTCCTGTGCTGGGGCAGCTGCTGCAGCCACAAGGTGCAAACTCTCGGTGTTTCCCAGGTCCCAGTCCGAAGCAGGCTCAAGTGGTTCCAAAAAGGGAAAGGAGAAACAGTCCAAGGAAAATTTGGGACTGCTTAGCTAAACTAACTAATGAGCAGGAGCAAGAGCAAGAGCAAAGCAGGAGCAAGAGCAAAAGAAGGAGCAAGAGCAAAAAGCAAAAGCAGCACCATACACTGCCCCATCTCTGTGTCCCACCAGTCATGGGGGAGCAGCTGATAACAAAACCAAAACAAAGCTTTGCTCTTCAGAGCCAGTCTTGAAGGCACAGAACATGATATCCAGCATGAACAGAACACACAAATGGGGATACAGCATCAGAACCTCACCCTAGGACACTCCTGTGTCCATCAGCTCTCCTGGCACAGCTCTGCCATCTGCTCCAGAGACTCCTGGAAGGGTCACCCACCCCTCCAGCTGCTCCACTGTCCCCTGGCATGGGAACAAATCCATCCCTGAGGGAATTCTCAACTGAGAAGCTGCATTTCAGCTGCACATCATGGGGGAGGTGGCAGGCTCTGAGCAGAGGGACCCAGAAGTTGCAGGGTCTGGCACAAACAAAAGCCTTCCCTGTGCCTTCTCCCAGTGTGTGCTCCTGCCCTGGGCTGCTCACTGCCAGCCTGGAGCCCCTCCCTGCAATCCCTGCAGGGACCTGCAGGCTTTGGGGGCCTCCCCAGGCATCCCCTCACCGGGCTGGGCCCCCCTGGCACAGCCCAGGAAGGGGCAGTTGCCCACCTTGCAGGGGCTCCTTGCAGAGTGGCACAACAAAATAAATCAGACCTTCCTGTGGCTCAGTCCTGGCTGCAGGGAAAAGGGTCAGGGAATTCCAGGGTGGTTTGGGTTGGAAGGGACCTTAAATTCCACCCAGTGCCACCCCTGCCATGGCAGGGACACCTCCCACTGTCCCAGGCTGCTCCAAGCCCCAGTGTCCAACCTGGCCTTGGGCACTGCCAGGGATCCAGGGGCAGCCACAGCTGCTCTGGGCACCCTGTGCCAGTGTCCCTTTGAGGAGGACACCAGCTCTGGGCAGTCCCTGCCAGGCTGAGCTCTGGTTCTGCCCCTGCTCAGCTTCAGTCCTGGCTGTGGGTCCCAGCTCTGTGCCCAGGGAGGTTCCTTCCAGCTGCCACAGCTCTGTCCCCTCTCCTGCCATCTGCCATGACCCAAGCCATGCCAGGACAGCTCTCACCATGCTGGGAGCAGACTGGGCAAAGCCCCCAGTGCCAGAAGGAGAGGTGACACATGGGTGTCACCTCTGCCAGGGACACTTTTGAGTCCCAAAGTTCCTTTTCTCTGGAGCTGAACTCCAGGGTTCCTCTGATAAACATGACCCACATCAGCTCTGCTCTGGGTCCCACCTCTCTGGACAGCTGGGTGAGGGTCAGCAGAGAGCAGAAAACCTTTCAAACCCAGCCAGAAATTCCTGGTGTGTCCCAAGAGCAGAGGCAGAAAGCCCAGGGCAAGTGGCACAAGTGCAAGGTTTGGATTGGATACAGGAGATGGAACTGCTGAGGGTGCCCAGGGCAGCAGCACAGCACCCAGGGCTGGTGGGGAGTTCCTGGGACAGCAGGGCCATGGAGTCAGAGCATCTCAGAATATCCTGATTGGAAGGGACCCCCAGGGATCATCAATCCAACCCCCAGCCCTGCCCAGACCCCCCAGCAATCCCCCCTGTGCATCCCTGGTGTCCAAAGGCTCCTGGAGCTCTGGCAGCCTCGGGGCCGTGCCCATTCCCTGGGCAGCCTGGGCAGTGCCCAGCACCCTCTGGGGGGAGAAACTTCTCCCAAAATCCAGCCTGGCCCTGCCCTGGCCCAGCCCCAGCCACTCCCTGGGTTCTGTCCCTGTCCCAGAGCAGAGCTCAGAGCTCAGAGCTGCCTCTGCTCTGTCCCTTGGGAGGAGCTGCAGTCCCAGGAGCTCTGCCTTCTGTCCCCAGGCACCTTCAGCTGCCCTTCACATGGCTCCTTCAGCCAGAGGAGCATCCTGCCCTGATCCAGCCACTCCAGGACAGGGTCAGCATCCCTGGAAGCTCTGCTGGAAGCCAGGAGAGGAAAACTCCACCAAACTGTCCCCAAGCACAGCTGGGGAGTTTGTCCAGGAGGATGCAGGATGGGAAGTGGTGTCATGTGTGACAGATGAGCAATGCCATGGCTGACCCTCACAGTTAAAAGGCAAATATCCTGTGTGTATGTCAGGAGCAGTTTTATAGATTTCTAGTTGTGTTTTACCCCCTTGTGTTGTTCTCAGGGGTGCCCTGGGTTTGGGACATTTGGGAGGGTCACTCGTTCCTGTGGCAGCACCTGAGCCCCACTCAAGGTGTCAGGAAGGGATCTCCACCCCTGGGCAGGGAAGGAGGAGTCGATGAACAGAACTTTGGGGGGGCTAAAGGGTTAAAAGGTGAAACCTCCATGGTGTGGGTGAGCACATGGTGGGGAAAATCCTCTGCTTTCGGTGCTGTAATATTTTCTCTATTCAGCCTGCTGTTGTGTTTTTGATAAGGTTTTAATAAACCTTTTACATTTTTGGAAGTGAGCAGCATTTCTCACCTTGGCTTTCCCCAGCTGCAGCATCCCTCTGCCTGTTGCCCTTCCCAAAGGTTGCTGCTCCTTCCCCAGAACTCCTGGGAGTCATTCAGGAGAGAGCTGAGCCCCCAGAGGGCCCCGAGGCACAGCTGGGCTCCTGTGAAATACCTCGGGGGAAGCGAGGGAATTCCAGCGGAGCAGCGACCTGCAGAGCCTTTGCTCAGCTGCCCTGGTCATTAGCAATTAATTACCTTTGCGGCTGGCTCATTAAGGCATCCCGGCAGAGCCGTGGCACTGAACCTGGAAGTTCCCCAGGAGGAGGAGGCTGCTCCAGCTCACAGCTCGCTGCCCCACAAAGGGCAAACCTCGTGTCCCTGCAGTCCTGCTCCATTCCTGTGGATCCCGGCGTGCCAGGGAGAGCCAGGCAGGCAGGGATTGATGGATGATGGCAAAGCAGGGCTTGTCTGTCACCTGTGACAGCCCCCTAACAGCTGATAAGAGCCATCTCAAGGCAGCTGGCAGGGCACAGGGACAGCAGGACACAGGGACAGCAGGACACAAGGGCAGCAGGACACAAGGACAGCAGGACACAAGGACAGCAGGACACTGTCCTGTGGCTGCAGCTCAGTGAGGCTCGTGCAGTGTCCTTTGAGCTGTGCCCTGCAGCCTGTCCCCAGTTCAGGCAGCAGAAAACCCAAACAGGACATGGGGCAGCCACCAGAAAGTCCCAGTCTGAGGACAAGGACCACAGTCTGAGGACAAGGCCCATCCCAAGCTCTGCAGGGTCCTGCCAGTGTTGGGGACACAGCAGCCTGCCTTTCCCCAGAGTGCCATCTCCCCGTGCCACCCTTCAGCAGCTTCCCCTGTGTCCCCTCTGAGCCACTCCAGGCTGGGGCATTTTGGAGTTCATCCCCCCGAGATGGCTCCCAGCACATTGGCTGCCATGGGGGGTTGCAGCCCCCTCCCTGGAGGTGTCCAGGGAAGGACAGGACGTGGCACTCGGGGATGGTGACAAGGTGGGCACAGGCACAGGCTGGGTTTATGATGCTGGAGCTCTTTTCCAGTCTCAGTGACTCTGGGATGGGCAGGGCAGCCTTTAGGGCAGTGCTGGCTGCAGGATCCAGGCTGTGCCTGTGTTAGAGATGAGTAATGAGGTGGTGGCTCTCACAAGTAAGGGGTGAACATCACGTGTTTGTTAAGAGAAGTTCTGTAGATGTAGAGATATGTTACTGCAATGTGTCCTCCCCTGTTATCACAGCATGGCCTGGCCACTTGGGGCATTTGGGAGGATTGGCTTGGTACTATGGCAACACCTGGCCTCAAATCAAGGTGTAAGAAAGTGATCTGCACCCCTGGACAGCGAGGAAGGAGTCCACTGACAAGACTTTAGGATGGGCTAAATATATAGATATAAAAGGGGAGCATCCATTTTGAAGAGGAGCCCATGGCTGGCAGCCATGGGGGCTCCCAGTGCTGAAAACTTTTTCCTGACTCAGTCCTTTGTTGTAATTTTGTTAAGGTTTAATAAACCTCTGAAATTTTAAAAGCGAGCAGTCATTTTTCACACCTGCATTCCCTCACAGCTCCCAGGGCTGAGAAAGAAGAAAGCAGAGAGGCACACAAGGTCCTCAGTTGTCACCAAACCAGGGACATCCGCAGTGGAGGAGGTGACAGCCTGGTTTTTTCTGCCCCTGAACTCAGCTGGATCCGAAGCTCTCTCAGACTGTGAGAAAATCAACTCCCCTGCAGGGCAGGGAGTGAGAACACGAGCAGCAAACCTGCTCTGAGGCCCACGGTGCCATCAGCACCCTGGCACCATCCCAGGCCTCATCCAGGGAGAGCAGGAGCAGGTGGGCTGGCAGAAATGCTTGCAGAGCTTTCAGGTGTGCCAGGCTCTGTCAGGAGGATCCCAGGCCTCAGCACTGCCCAGGAATTGCTCTGCAGGAATCAAAGGGATGCTGGGGTGGGAGAAATCCCTGCCCCAACAGCTTCATGGCCCCACAATGGCAGCAGCGTTTCTGAGCTGCCAGGGAATGTTATTTTGTCTTTTTTCTGGTTTTAATTTGACTGTCCCTACTAATAAATTATCCCATTAGGACAGGACCATATTTCTGCTCTCTGAGCCTTCCTCTTTCTCTCCACAGAAAGCCCATTTGGGCAGATTTCACAGAAAACCCCTTACAAATCCCTGGCAAATCACTGCCCATCTCAGAGGGAAGCAGGATCCATTTCCTTCCCAGCCTCTCAAGCTGCAGAGATGTTCATCCCCACGGGAGGCTGAGCACAGAGCATGGGGTGGCACCAAGGGGTGGCACTGAGGGGTGGCACGAGATTTTGCAGTTTTGTATATTTATATATAAAATATATAAATATTTATATAAAATATACGCATATTATTATAAAATATTATAATTATATAAATGATATATTATATCTAAAAGACATAATATATAATTTATATAATTATATATTTGAATATATTATATATAGATAAAATATTCTATATTCTTATATTTATAGCATTATAAATGATTATAATTACAAAAATGTATATTATAATATATAAAATATAATTTCATTTATATATATTTATACATATTATATACAATTTATATATATATTTAAACATTATATATATTTATATATTGTATATTTTCGTATATAAAGGCTGAGATAAGGTGTGTTGACTTAAGAAGGTTATAGAATAGAAATGATATTGTTTAGACAGAAATTGAATTAGAAATAAATTTTAAAATATAGTTTTGTAAGAAGACTGGATATTGTAGAGAATTAGAATTGTGAAAGATGTACTGTAATAAGATTATGTGGGAAAAAATAGAAGTGATTATTGTAGAAGTAATAGTAGTATTGTGTGGTAAAAGTTAATGAGTTGAAAAAATTTATAAGGTATTCTAACTAGGAAATAAGTTGATTTTTGATAAAATGCTGTTGAGTTTTATATATTTTCTGTTTTATTATCTATTGAGACTGATAATGGAATAAATTTTTTAAAAACATTTTTTAGTTGTTTTGTAAAAGAAAAGCAACAAAATGGTGCTTCTGTTGTGAGGAAATGAAGTTGCCCCATCTCCGTAAAAGCAAAGCGAACCAACAGGTTTTCCTTTGGGGACAGAAAACCAACAGATTTTCCTTTGGGGACAGGAAACCAACAGGTTTTTACTAATTTTGGGGCTCTTCTTGCTGCCCTGGAGCTGCCCTGGGGCTCCTACTGGGGAGGTGGCTCTGGTGTCTGCCCAAAACCTCCCAGGTCTGCCTCACCTGCCTGAGCCCAGCTGCTCCACAGGCACAGGGAAGATTTGCACAGTGCCATGTCAAGAGCTGGAATTCAGGGAGATGAAATCTCCAGCATTTCCCTTCTCTTTCCAAAATTAAATAAATAAAGGCAGCTGTTATCTCCTGCCAGAAAGGAGAGAGCAGCTTTATCTCACTTGATCTTCTGCTGGTGAAGTCCCATTACATTTCATTCCATTTCATCGTTGAGTTCAGGTCCCTTCCTTCCCCCTCTGCTCCTGTTTCCTCTGTCCTAAACCCTCCACACTATTTTAAGACTTCAGAGGTCAATTTTTCCTCTTCCCTAACAGCAAGGCATTTGTTCTTCTCTCAGATGCTCCTAATTAGATGATCTCAGATTTATTAAAAATATTTCCCTTCTCATCTACACACCTGTCTGCATTCCCCTGTCTGCACTTCTGTGGCCTTGTCTGGAGCACAGAGGGAAAGCTCAGGGATCCTGAGGACTTCCAGCCCTCTGGAATGACTTAAAAACCTTCTGTGGAATCTCTTTCCTCTGCTTGTTGTGACTTCCCTGCCTGCAGGACCGCTGGAAGATCCAGGGCGATGCTGCTCCCTCCCTGCAGGGCATGGGGGATGTCATTGTCACCGTGTTTCAGATTTGTCACCATATTTCAGACCAGCCACAGGGAGCTGGGCTCGGATTTGGAATTTGCTCCTGCAGGGAAATTAATTTCTCCTCCAAGTGCTGATGTCTGGATAATTTGCCAGCAGCCCCAGCAGATTTGCAGCCAGCAGGAGGCTCTGGGCAGTGCCAGGGAGCAGAGGGTCACCCCAGGCCACGTCTGACACCTTTGAGGGACGGAGCTGTGGGCTTGGAAAGGCTCTTGGTGCCACCAGCCCTTCAGGGGACCATCCCTGGGTGAGGCAAATCCTGCACACCCAGTGGGCAGAGCCACCAGCAGGAGCCTCCTGCCCACAAAGAAGGTTTGATCCAAGTGCTTGACCCCTCCCAAATGGTTCCTGTGTGCTCCTTTCCCTGGAATCAGTCAGATCTGAGGGGTTTGTGGAGCTTCTGCCTCGGCTCCCAGCTCTGGGACACCTCAACAGCTCCAGGAGCTGCTCTCCTACACAATTCCATACATCCCCCTGCCCCTTTTGAGGGATTTCTAACCTGGAAACTGCTTTTCCTTGGAATCGTCACTTTGGAAGCAGAGAGCCCAAACATCCCAGCCTGGCAGCAGGAAAATGGAATAAAAATATAAGATGGGCTCAAAATTCCAGCCAGGAGGGTGAATTTGGTGCTGACCCCACACAGGATGAAACCCCATGGAGGGCTGGACAATCAGATATCCCTGCCAGGGCATTCCAGCTCCTCTGGAAGCACAGCTGGAGCTGTCAGGAAAGCCCAGCTCATCTCAGCCTCGAATGTTCTCTCCCAGAATACTGGGATTCCACATTCTCTGAGGCACTGGAAAAACCAGCACAGACCCAACCTCATCCTCCACCTCAGAACAGCACTTGGAGAAAACTTGAGGAACAGGATTTCAGAGGAAATATAACCAGGTTAGGAATTATCCTCTGCTTTTCCATCCCTTCCCCAGCCTGGGAAAAAGAGGATTTTCCTAAATACCAGGAAATTCCCCTGCTTGGCAGCACATTTGGGTTGCCCCGAGCTCCTGATCAGAGCCATCCCTTCCAGCCAGCCCGAGGAGGAACGTCTGGAATGTGATCTTCAATTAGAAGCTGTTAATTGGCAGGTTATCCCCAGATTCCTGCTCCCGGGATAGCCTGGAACAGGCTCAGCAGGAGGGGCTGAAGGTGCAGGGAGAACGGGGAGAAAACCATCCTTCCAAAGGTGATTCCTGGGAAAACCTGCCCATTCCCAGAAAAACCACCCCTCCAAAGGTGATTCCTGTGGAGAACCTGCCCATTCCCAGAAAAACACCCCTCCAAAGGTGATTCCTGGGAGAACCTGCCCATTCCCAGAAAAACACCCCTCCAAAGGTGATTCCTGTGGAGAACCTGCCCATTCCCAGAAAAACACCCCTCCAAAGGTGATTCCTGTGGAAAACCTGCCCAGGGAACTGCTGGAGACACAATTCCCAGAAAACCATCCTTCCAAAGGTGATTCCTGTGGAAAACTTGCCCAGGGAACTACTGGAGTCATTATTCCCAGAAAACCACCTCTCCAAAGGGTGATTCCTGTGGAGAACCTGCCCAGGGAACTACTGGAGACACCATTCCCAGAAAACCATCCTTCCAAAGGTGGTTCCTGTGGAGAACCTGCCCATTCCCAGAAAAACACCCCTCCAAAGGGTGATTCCTGTGGAAAACCTGCCCAGGGAACTGCTGGAGACACAATTCCCAGAAAACCATCCTTCCAAAGGTGATTCCTGTGGAAAACTTGCCCAGGGAACTACTGGAGTCATTATTCCCAGAAAACCACCTCTCCAAAGGGTGATTCCTGTGGAGAACCTGCCCAGGGAACTACTGGAGACACCATTCCCAGAAAACCATCCTTCCAAAGGTGGTTCCTGTGGAGAACCTGCCCATTCCCAGAAAAACACCCCTCCAAAGGGTGATTCCTGTGGAAAACCTGCCCAGGGAACTGCTGGAGACACAATTCCCAGAAAACCATCCTTCCAAAGGTGATTCCTGTGGAAAACTTGCCCAGGGAACTACTGGAGTCATTATTCCCAGAAAACCACCTCTCCAAAGGGTGATTCCTGTGGAGAACCTGCCCAGGGAACTACTGGAGACACCATTCCCAGAAAAACATCCTTCCAAAGGTGGTTCCTGTGGAGAACCTGCCCATTCCCAGAAAAACACCCCTCCAAAGGTGATTCCTGGGAGAACCTGCCCATTCCCAGAAAAACACCCCTCCAAAGGTGATTCCTGTGGAGAACCTGCCCATTCCCAGAAAAACCACCCCTCCAAAGGTGATTCCCGTGGAGAACCTGCCCATTCCCAGAAAACCACCCCTCCAAAGGTGATTCCTGTGGAGAACCTGCCCAGGGAACTGCTGGAGACACAATTCCCAGAAAACCATCCTTCCAAAGGTGGTTCCTGTGGAGAACCTGCCCATTCCCAGAAAACCACCCCTCCAAAGGGTGATTCCTGTGGAGAACCTGCCCAGGGAACTGCTGGAGTCATTATTCCCAGAAAATCACCCCTCCAAAGGTGATTCCTGGGAGAACCTGCCCAGGGACCTGCTGGAGGCCTCATCCCTGGAATTGCTCAACAAACGTGTGGCTGTGGCTCTTGAGGACTTGGTTTAGTGGTGAACTCTTGTCCTTGGTGATCCTGAAGGTCTTTTCCACTCTCAGCAGTTCCATGAGATGAACCTGCTCACCAAAGGCAGGGAAGGCTCCAGAAATGTGGGAAGGGAGCACATCCTAGTGTGCCCAGTTGAAGGGAGGGGATCCTGATGGATCAGGCCCAGCCAGAGCTGAGCACTAAATTAAAATCCAGAGCAGAAATCCACTTTTTTGTTCTCCAGGCGTGTTTATCCAGGTGAATCTCTCATCCACTCAGTGGCTTTGGAGTTGCTTGGTGCTCCCTGACCTTCAGAACTTGCTGAGAGTCCTAAAATCCCCATTGAAAGAGCCACAAAGGCAGAAATTATGGAGAAATAGCTGGAAACTGTGGGAGATGGAGCAGATCTTGGCCCTGGCCACCTGAACTCACATGGAAACAGCAACATTTTATCCCTGGAAAGCGTGAATCCTGTATTTCCATGCTTGCTCTGAGGTATCCATGACAAAGATGGTGGCACAAAGGATCATCCCAACCTCAGAGGATTATCCCAGATGTCCCTGAGAGCTGGAAATTGCTCCATGCACAACAAAGTGTCCCTGCTTGACATGACACAATGAAGGGAATTCCAAGAACAACCTGTCAGGGAAAAGGCTTTTTTCCCCACTAATTGGACCAAAGACGTTTGTTCTACTCCGGGACCTCGTGGCCCCAGTCGGAGCAGATGAAACTGAGTTTAATGTTCTCATTAAAGCCTCGAGATATTTTTATTCACCTGAGAAAAATCTCGTTTCAGTTCCACAGCTGCACAGGGTGAAAAGTTCTGGGAATAAAGAGCCAGCTGAAAGGTTTTCCTTTCTGTGCTCCTGCCCCTCTCCAGGTCACTTGGCCCTGGAAAATCCACAGGGAAGCAGCTGCTGGAGAGGGGAAGCCCTGGAGCACAAAATTATGGGGAATCCTCCAAAGCAGCACAAATTTGTGGGTGGTGGTGGCCACAGTGGATCTCCAGCGCTGTCACCCAGCCCCTTTTCAGTTGTCACATGGAAACCCCTCTGAAGGCACCCTGGAGCTGCTCTGAGCCCTCCCAAAAGCCAGAGCACTCAGGAAGGGTGGGATGCAAGGGGCAGAGCCCCTCCTGCTCCCATCCTGGGGTCTCTGGGTGATGACCAAGCACTGTCCAGGATGGAAACAACATTTCCTGCAGAGGTGGCCCCATGGACAACAGACTCCCTGTTGGTGGCAGTGCTCAAGAGCAAAGGAAAACCATAGGAAAACCATCAGGGCCAGTGATTAATTAGTGTTGTAATAACAATGAGGAATCCCCCATTACCCACTGTGGTGTTACCCTGCAGGCACAGGGCAGAGGTTTCTGTTCCTCTGGCACTGCCACACGTGGGATATTGGGAATGAGGAATTGTTCCCTGGCAGGGTGGGCAGGCCCTGGCACAGGGTGCCCAGAGCAGCTGGGGCTGCCCCTGCATCCCTGGCAGTGTCTGAGGCAAGTTGAACATTGGGGCTTGGAGCACCTGGGACAGTGGGAGGTGTCCCTGCCATGGCAGGGGTGGGGCGGGGTGGGATGGGATGGGATGGGATGGGATCAGCTTCAAGATTCTTCCCAATCCAAACGATTCCGGGATTCCAAGACCCCCTGGTTCTTGTGCTGTGGTGTGAACATTCACTGCCTTCTCTCATCCTCCTCCAGGCTGTGCAAACAGCTCCTCCTCACTCAGGCCCTGCCCTGGCCTTGATCCCAGCTCCTTTCTGGGGATCAGCCCGTTCCTGCCGGGAAGCTTTGACCCATCCCAGCGCAGGCCTGGTGGGACGGATTAACTCGTGCCCTGCAGGAAGCACAGTGACCCCACTGTCACCTCCTCCTGGCTGCCCAGGAACAGCCTGGCCCCAGTTCTGTGAGCAGAGAGGGCAGACACAGCAGGAAGAACTTGCCGGAGAGCCCCGTGGATTGTTCTGACCTTGCAGCGAGCTCAGGCTGTGCCGGCCCTGCTCACAGCGAGGAAAAGCAAAGCCACGGTGTTCACAAATCCCCTCCTCCAACAGGCTCATTCCTCCCCAAGAATTCATTTCAGAGGGATTCAGTGGCATTGACAGAGGTGCCACTGGTAATTTCCCTGCTCATACTCAGGATGTAACACTTCATCCTTGGCTCTGCACGTGGGTTACCTTGTGAATTGCTCTGTGCTTCCAGCAGCAGAGCCAGAATTGGTTTGGGATGTGGCTGTTCCACAAAGCATGGGGATCTCCAGCAGCACCAGGAGATGATAACCCCACCACTGGTTTGCAGCTCATGTGGCTGCAAACAAAATCCCTGGAAAGCTTCATGTGGGTGCTGGAGCTGCTGCCGTAAGCTCTGAGGAGAACTGATCCTCCTCCACAGTACTGCAGGGGCTCAGGGTGTCACTGAATCCCCAGCAGGGTCAGCAAAGTGGGAAAAGGAGATGAAATCTTGTTTTTGCTGACATGGGGAGCTGCCTGAGGAAAGAGGGGTCCTGGCTGAGGCTCAAATCTGTCCCACATGGGGTCTCCAGGCAAGGCCTGTCCTCAGTTAAACACCCAGCTGAGACACCTGGCACAAGTGAGGAGGAGGAGGGAAAACCCCTCTGGATTTGGTTTGCGGGTCCAGAGGACCTCCCTGTCCAGCTGGAGCTCCCAGGGGTCCAGAGGTGGCTGCAAATCCTGCTCAGCAGAGAGGGGCCCACCCTCACCTCCTGTGTGACCGAGCAGAGGTTTGGAGATAACAGCTCCCTCCTCACTGGACACTCCTGGTGTCCCTCAGGCCCTGAATATTCCTGATGTCCCTCAGGCCCTGGATATTCCTGATGTCCCTCAGGCCCTGGATATTCCTGGTGTCCCTCAGGCCCTGGATATTCCTGGTGTCCTGAGGTCCTGGACATGCCTGGTGTCCCTCAGGCCCTGGATATTCCTGGTGTCCCTGAGGCCCTGGACATGCCTGGTGTCCCTCAGGGCCTGGACATTCCTGGTGTCCCTGAGGCCCTGGACACTCCTGGTATCCCTGAGGCCCTGGACATGCCTGGTGTCCCTGAGGACCTGGATATTCCTGGTGTCCCTGAGGACCTGGATATTCCTGGTGTCCCTCAGGGCCTGGACACTCCTCATGTCCCTCGGGCCCTGGACATTCCTGGTGCCCCCAGGGCACTGGACATTCCTGATGTCCCTCAGGCCCCAGACACTCCTGGTGTCCCTCAGGGCCTGGACACTCCTCATGTCCCTCGGGCCCTGGACATTCCTGGTGCCCCCAGGTCACTGGACATTCCTGATGTCCCTCAGGCCCCAGACATTCCTGATGTCCCTCAGGCCCCAGACACTCCTGGTGTCCCTCAGGGCCTGGACATTCCTCATGTCCCTCGGGCCCTGGACATTCCTGGTGCCCCCAGGTCACTGGACATTCCTGATGTCCCTCAGGCCCCAGACACTCCTGGTGTCCCTCAGGCCCTGGACACTCCTCATGTCCCTCGGGCCCTGGACATTCCTGGTGCCCCCAGGTCACTGGACATTCCTGATGTCCCTCAGGCCCCAGACATTCCTGATGTCCCTCAGGCCCCAGACACTCCTGGTGTCCCTCAGGCCCTGCACATCCCTGGCATCCCTGATGCCCTGGACACCCCTGGTGTCCCCAGCACTGTTGGCACTAATGAGGCCACGTGCAGGGCAGTGTCCCTGTGGGGTCACCCATCTGCCTGCTCCTGTCTGCCGCTGATTCCTCGCCGTGTCCTTATTGCTGTTAATCCCTCTCTAAATACTTTGCTTACAAGGGCTGGCAATCTTGTAAGCTGTCCCCAAACACATCTGTCCAGCCTTGTCCCTGTGGGATTGCAGGGCTGCTGCAGCCTCCCTGTGCTGCATTCTGAGCCTGCAGGGCAGCTCCTGCATCCCACCATGCCCAGGACATGCTGGGGATGTGTCAAAATGGGACCTTTCTACTCCTCATCCTGCTCTGCTCCAGGTTTCTGTCACGGGAAGCCCCCTGGGATCCCATTATTTCTGCAGCAAGGCTTGAGCTGGGATTGCTGCTCACTGCAGCCACCCAAAGATCTGGGAAATGCAGCCTCGGAGGGGGTGGGCACAGCAAGCACATCACTGCTGGTAAACCCCTGCTATCCCTGCAGCCCCATCCCTGGAGGGCTCCTGGCAAGCAAATCTCCCAATTACAGGAGCAGGAGAGGGAGCTCAGGGCTCCAGGAACACGGGCTCTGCTCTGCTCTAATGAGCTGGCAGCAGCACCTCTCTGTTCCTGAGCCATCAAATCCTCTGCTCCTCACTGCCCCACACACCCTCAGTACCCCACACACCCTCAGTGCCCTGCCCCACACATCCCCATTGCCCCACACATCCTCAGTGCCCTGCCCCACACATCCTCACTGTCCCACACATCCTCAGTACCCCACACATCCTCACTGCCCCACACACCCTCAGTGCCCCACACACCCTCACTGCCCCACACATCCTCACTGCCCTGCCCCACACACCCTCAGTACCCCACACACCCTCAGTGCCCTGCCCCACACATCCCCATTGCCCTACACATCCTCACTGCCCCGCCCCACACATCCTCACTGCCCCACACATCCTCAGTACCCCACACACCCTCACTGCCCTGCCCCACACATCCCCATTGCCCCACACATCCTCACTGCCCCACACATCCTCACTGTCCCACACATCCTCAGTGCCCTGCCCCACACATCCTCACTGCCCCACACATCCTCAGTACCCCACACACCCTCACTGCCCTGCTCCACACATCCTCACTGTCCTGGTGCCCCTGGGTCAGGATCCCCCATTCCCAGAGCAATGGGATATGGGGATGGCTTGGCTGGTGCCACTTCAGCAAGGTCGGAGCTGCTGGGCACCCCTGGGCACCCCTGTGCATCCTTGGGCATCCCTGAGCATCCCTGAGCATCCCTGTGCATCCCTGAGCACCCCTGGGCATCCCTGAGCACTCCTGTGCATCCCTGGGCACCCCTGGGCATCCCTGGGCATCCCTAGCATCAGCAGCTCCCTCACCAGAGGGAAATCTGGTCCCTCAGCATCCTCTGGGTGTTCACATAGGGACAGTCCCGGGAGGAAGAGTTTGGGAAGGCCAGCCCAGAGACTCTTTCAAAGCTCAGCAGGAATCAAAGGCAGTGCTGGGCTCTCACAGGGTGGGCCTGACCTTGAGGAAAAACCACCTGAGCCAAGGAAAGAGCTCAGGAATGGGTGGGCAGTGGAGGCAATGGACCCTCCCCCTGCTGGCACAGCCCGTGCCAGGGTGATGGGGTGGAGGTGATGGTGTGGCACAGCACAGGTTAACAACACCAGGCTGTCCCCTGTGCCATCAGACCGGTGTCCCCTGCCTTTGCTGTGTCCCTGATGTCCTGGCCACATCCTTCAGCAGGGTCCCACTGTCAGCAGGGTGGGCTGAGACTGAGCAAGCACCAGATCTGTGTGCCAGGGACTTCTGATCTGTGCCAGGGACCCCTGATCCGTGCCAGGGACCCCTGATCCATTCCAGGGATCTCTGATCTGTGCCAGGGACCCCTGATCCGTGCCAGGGACCCCTGATCCATGCCAGGGACCTCTGATCTGTGCCAGGGACCTCTGATCCATTCCAGGGACCTCTGATCTGTGCCAGGGACCTCTGATCCATTCCAGGGACCTCTGATCCATGCCAGGGACCCCTGATCCATTCCAGGGACCCCCATTCTCTGCCAGGGACCCCTGATCCGTGCCAGGGACCTCTGATCCATTCCAGGGACCCCTGATCCATTCCAGGGACCTCTGATCCATGCCAGGGACCCCTGATCCGTGCCAGGGACCTCTGATCCGTGCCAGGGACCCCTGATCCATGCCAGGGACCCCATTCTGTGCCAGGGATCTCCACTCCATGCCAGGGACCCCTGATCCGTGCCAGGGACCCCTGATCCGTGCCAGGGATTCCTGCTCCATGCCAGAGGCCCCTGGTCCATGCCAGGGACCTCCACTCCATGCCAGGACCCTGACTCCATGCTGGGCTCCCTGTCCCCTCCCAGAGCCATACAGGAGCAGCTCCAAGGGCTGTTCCCAAATCCCATCCCACCTCTCCAGGTGAGCCCAGTGTGCTGTGGCTGCAGGGGTTCCCCAAAACCAGCCAGGCACAGGATCTGCTGTCAGGTGTTTCCTCTCCAGACTCCTGCTCTGTCATCCCTGCTGTCCTATTCCTTTTCCCCCCTCTGTTCCCACTCTTCCATCATGCCCAGCACTAGGAAGTCCCTGCATGGATGAGAAGGACGAGGGAAAATGGCCTCAAGCTGCACCAGGGGAGGCTCAGGATATCAGGATATTTTTCTGGATATCAGGAAAAATTTCTCTGCTGAAATAGGGGTGAAATATCAGGAAGGGCTGTCCGGGGAAGTGGTGGAGTGCCCATCCCTGGAAGCGTGGATGTGGCACCCGGGGACATTGGCAGTGCTGGGAGAATGGTTGGACAGTGACCCTGGAGGTTTTTCCATCCCTAAGGACCCTGTGATTCTGAGTCCTGTCCTTTTCCCCTTGCCAGCCCTGTTTCCAGCTTTCTGGAAGGTTTCTGGCACCTCCCCAGGTTTCTGGGCCCAGCCCTGCAGGCATCCAGTGAACCACATCCTCCCTGGGCTTCAGGGAGGCACGGAGGCCTCTTCCCACAGCTCCTCTGGGCCCACACAGCAGCAGCAATTCCCAATTCCCAGCTCCTCCGGGGATGCTGAGTGCTGTCTGCCCCAGGCTACTGCTCTCCCGGTGCTTCACTCCCAGGGAATGTGGCTGCAGGAATTGCATCCATTTCCATTGTCACAGTTCCTGGAATTGCATCCATTTCCAGTGTCACAGCTCAGTCTGTGTTCCCCTTCACACTGGAGTTTGCATCCTCTCCCATTCGGGTTTCTCTGTAATCAGTGCCCTGCTAACTCCCCTCTTCCCAGCAATCACAGCTCCAGCACCTGGAATTCCACATCTCCCCGCCCCCAAGGACTCCCGACTACCCAGGGACATCCAAAGCCCGGGGAGATCCCTCCAGGGATGAGGAGGTTCACCCATAAATCAAGCCCCAGGAATTATTTATTGCCATTCTTCCTATTTTGGGCAACTTTCTCCCGCAGAGATGCTGCTGCTGGTTGCCAGGCTGCAGCCTGAGTGGCAGGCACACCTCGGGCACGGCTGGAACACGGCTGGAAAACGGCTGGAAAACAGCTGGGACACAGCTGGAACACGCTCCCAGCATCCAGCACCACCAGCTTCAGTCTCCAGCATCTTTCCATCAGGCTGAGCCTGCTTGCCTGAGATTTCCACTGAGATTTGCCTTCGTCTCTAAGGATTAATTTGAGCCCTTGGAGGAAGGGGGTCATTTATTAAAGCTGGGAAAAGCATCCAAGAGTTAAAATCCTGCATTCCCACCAGGGCCCCAGCACAGCTCGTGATAAGGCAGGCTGGAGTCTGGAAGAGTTTGTACCCGGATTTTTTGGAGCAGCTATTCTTTCCAAAAATACGAAGTCATTCCTTTGAAAGGAAAAAAAAAAAAAAAAAAAAGAAAGAAAGAAAAGGAAAAACACAGGAGCTGTAATCTCCTCTCTGCAGAGTTTCACCTTCTGCTGCTCAGTCCTTCTCCAGTGCTGCTACTGCCAAGGATGCAGCAGGAGAGGAGCAGGGACAGTCCTGGGGAGAGGAGGGAGCAGGGACAGTCCTGGGGAGAGGAGGGAGCAGGGACAGTCCTGGGGAGAGGGGCCAGGGACAGTCCTGGGGACAGGAGCAGGGACAGTCCTGGGAGAGGAAAAGGGACAGTCCTGGGGAGAGGGGCCAGGGACAGTCCTGGGGACAGGAGCAGGGACAGTCCTGGGGAGGGGAGCAGGGACAGTCCTGGGGAGAGGAACAGGGACAGTCCTGGGGAGGGGAACAGGGACAGTCCTGGGGAGAGGAGGGAGCAGGGACAGTCCTGGGGACAGGAGGGAGCAGGGACAGTCCTGGGGAGGGGAACAGGGACAGTCCTGGGGACAGGAGCAGGGACAGTCCTGGGGAGAGGAGCAGGGACAGTCCTGGGAGAGGAGCAGGGACAGTCCTGGGGACAGGAGGGAGCAGGGACAGTCCTGGGAGAGGAACAGGGACAGTCTTGGGAGGGGAACAGGGACAGTCCTGGGGACAGGAGGGAGCAGGGACAGTCCTGGGGAGAGGAACAGGGACAGTCCTGCTCCAGCAGGGCCACCTGCAGTGGCAGCAGGGCAGAGGGACAGGGAGGTGGCACAGCAGGACCATGGTCACAGTGAAATCCTAACAAAATGTGCAGCAAATCCAACGCTCCAAAGCCTCTGGACAGTGGGTTCAGGTGCTGCCCGCTGATCCCCACATTTTGGGGCTCTCCAGGAGCTCTGCAATGGGATCTGAGCCACGAGAGGCCATCCCTGCCCAGGCTGGCACCGCCTGGCCTCGCACTCAGCTGCCCTCAGAGCTGCACAGCTTTCCTAAAGCTCGGGCTTGGCAGGGACAAGGGCTGGCTCAGGAGCACCCAGGGCTGCAGCATTCCAGGCTGCCCTCCCCGGGGCTCCTTGGGGCTTTCCCTGCATCCAGGGATGCTGCCCGTGGCTGCTTTGGCTGGGGGAGAACCAAAGTGGGGCTGGGGAACAAAGGGACAAAGGGGGAGAGGGGAGAGGTGCCCCAGGCTCTATTCCCTCCATTCCCTCAATTCCCTCCATTCCCTCAATTCCCTCCATCCCCTCCATCCCCTCATTCCCTCCATCCCCTCCATCCCCTCATCCCCTCCATTCCCTCAATTCCCTCCATCCCCTCCATCCCCTCATCCCCTCCATCCCCTCATTCGCTCCATTCCCTCAATTCCCTCATTCCCTCAATTTCTTCATCCCCACCATCCCCTCCATCCCCTCAATCCCCACAACCACTCATCCCCTCATCCCCTCCATTCCCTCCATCCCTTCCATCCCCTCCATTCCCTCATTCCCTCCATCCCTTCCATCCCCTCCATCCCCTCCATCTCCTCCATCCCCTCCATCCCCTCCATCCCCTCCATCCCCTCCATCCCTTCCATCCCCTCCATCCCCTCATCCCCTCCATCCCCTCCATCCCCTCCATCCCCTCCATCCCCTCATTCCCTCCATCCCCTCATCCCCTCCATCCCTCCATCCCCTCATCCCCTCCATCCCCTCCATCCCCTCATCCCCTCATCCCCTCCATCCCCTCCATCCCTTCCATCCCCTCCATCCCTTCCATCCCCTCCATCCCCTCCATTCCCTCCATCCCCTCATTCCCTCCATCCCCTCATCCCCTCATCCCCTCCATTGCCGGCGCTGCCGCCCGTGCCCGCGGGCAGCCCAAGGCCTTTCCCACAAGGACATCTAGTGGCACGGGGACACACGGCACACTTCACCTTGGCTGCAGCGCGGCCACCGCGTCCCCGCTTCCCCAGAGTCTCCCTGAGCTCCCTCCTGCCCGTCCACGCTGCCCCGAGCCCAGGAAGGGCGTGGGCACCGCAGGGGACACCTGGGACGTGGCTGTCACCCAGGTGAGGGCACGGCCACCAGCGAGGCTGAGCTGCCGCCAAGGGGTGGAAATCTTGGAGTGGTTTTGGTTGTAAAAGCCCTCTGAGACCATCAAATCGTTAATTCCTGCTCGAAGGGGAAGGAAAAAGCGATGAGAAAATCGGGGAGACTCGTGTCCCCTGGCAGGGATGTGTCCCACACCTCCTGCTGCTCTGGGGACGAATGCACCCCGGGCAGGCAGGGAGCAGGGAGCAGGGGCTGGGCTGGGGCAGGGTGTCCTGCAGGGACAGTGGCACCAGGACAGCACACGCCTCTCCCTGGGGCTCAGGGGCTCAGGTCTCCTCTGCCAGCCCTGGTGCAGCTGGAGAGCTGGGGAAGGATGGAGGGAAAGGTGGGAAACCCTCGATGCCAACCAAGGGGAAGGCAGAGAACAGAACCCCAGAATCCCAGAATCCCAGAGTGACTGAGGCTGGAAAAGCCCTCCAGGATCATTGAGTCCCAGCTGTGCCCAGCAGTGCCCACCTTGTCACCAGCCCAGAGCCCTCAGTGCCACCTCCTTGGACACCTCCAGGGATGGGCACTCCAGACCTCCCTGGGCAGCCCCTGCCAGTGCTGGCAGAGGCTTGGAATGCAGCCATGCTCCCATTCCAGCTTCCAGAGAGCTCCAGGGACAAACCTGGGGCTCAGCAGCAGCACCTCAGGAGCTCCTATGGGACATGGAAAGTGCTGTTAGACCCCAAACCTTTCCTCCAGCCAGAATTTTAGTTTCTCTTGAGCTTTTTCAATGCTCCAAGCCCCTCACAGAAGCTCTGACAAGCAGGACTTTGGATCACACCACCCCAGTGCCCTGTTGGACCAGCAGGGAAAGGTCTGAGATGCTGCAGAGCAGAACATTGCCAGAGATTTAGGGGCCAGCAGGAGCCACCTGCATGCAGCCCCAGGCGCTGAGGGGGCATGGATGTGTCCAGAGGGAGCAGGAGAGCAGCAGGACCAGGAGTGCATCCATCTCCTCCCCAAACAATCCTCTTCAGGCTCTAATGGCCATGGATGGCTCGGACTTGAAGAGCATTTCCATTACAGCGAGGGCATCATCTCCTGCCTCTATTCAAATGAGAGCTGTAATGAACTCGCTGCTGCCTAATTCAGACACTCCTCGAGCTCTTCTTGCTTTTGGTTTTGTTTTTTTGCTTTGCCATTTCATGGTCAACGTTTATGCATTGCTGTCAGGAAAAATTGCTTTAATTTTCCATTCTGTTTCAACAGCCTCTGCGAAAAACAAAAAGTATTATCCACTGAAGAGCTGTGAATTGACTCCATCTCATATCCAGGAGCAGAGCTAACACCAAAAGGCATTCACTTGCATTTTTAATGTGCAGATGAAGTCAGAGAAATCACTGACTTAGAGGCTGCTTCGTCGAATTTTTCTTGCTAAAGCATCTCCTGTACCCCCCACTCCGAGTCCTGCTCCTCCAGAGAACGGAGCTGTCACTTCTTTAATGATTTCCAGTGGCTACCAGGAACATTTTAAGGCTTAACATGAGTGATGTGGATGAATGTATTTCCAGACTTAGTCTGGCTTTTCATTTACAGTGTCACAATGAGCCTGGGCTGCTTTTCCACCCCTTTTTTTACATTTTCTCTGACTCTCAACACTCAAATCCTGCCTGGTACCTGTGTGACTGAATGGTTTGATGTCCCCTGGGAACCAGAACCCCCCAGCCCTGGGCTGAGCCCACAGCAGGGCAGGGCTGATTCTGCCCCTGTGCTCAGGTGATTTCCCACCTGCAGAGCTGCCCCAGCCCTGGCCCAGCACAGGCAGGAGCTGGAGCTGCTGCAGCCAGGCCAGAGGAGGCTCCAGCATGAGCAGAGGGATGGAGCAGCTCTGCTGGGAGGAAAGGCTGGCACAGCTGCCATTGTTCACCTGCACAGGAGAAGCTTTGGGGGGACCTCAGGGTGGCCTTGCAGGGCCTGAAGGAGCCCCAGGAAACCTGGAGAGAGACTGGGGACAAGGGATGGAGGGACAGGACACAGGGAATGGCTCCCAGTGCCGGAGGGCAGGGATGGATGGGATATTGGGAATTGGGAACTGTTCCCTGGGAGGGTGGGCAGGCCCTGGCACAGGGTGCCCACTCTGGATCCCTGGCAGTGCCCAAGGCCAGGCTGGACACTGGGGCTGGAGCAGCCTGGGACAGTGGGAGGTGTCCCTGCCATGGCAGGGGGTAAAACAAAATTATCTTTCAAGCCCCTTCCACCCCAAGCCATTCCAGGATTCCAAGGGTTAAATGCAGCCTCCTGCACCAACCCATTCCCCCTGAGCACAAACCAGCCAAGGCTGTTGTGTTGCCCTGGAAGCAGCAGCAAAGACAGGATTTTTCCAGCTTCCTTGATTGCCTCTCCCAGCACAGCCTCGTGTATTCCCAGCCCTGATCCCAGCTCAGCCAGGCTCTCCTCTGTTGCACCAAAACTCGGATGCAGCTTTGGATTATTCTGGGCAGGAGTGGGATCCCTGCAGAGAACACCACAGAAATAAATTCTCTGCCTCAGCCCCCTGCCCTGGAGAAATTCTGTTGTTGTTTTTGCCTTGGGGAGCAGCTCAGTGGAGGCAGAGCTGTCTGCAAACCCCTTCCTGCCAGGATTTGCTCTGTGGGGCTGCTGGTGGGCGAACAATTCAGCTGGGGAGCCTCCTCTTCATCCAGCAAAACTGGGATTTGTCTCACAACAGCTTTTTCCTTGTCTCACTTAAAATATTCCTGTTTTTTCCAGGAAAACACAAGAAGGGATGAGTGCCTGAGGAGCTGCCATGCACCAGCAATCTCCAGCTTCACCCAGGTGAGGTTTTCTTCCTTCTGGCCTGGCTGCCTGTGGTCTCTGGGATTTGGGGGCACCAGGAAGCTCAGGAAAACATAAAAAACAAAAGCAGGGCACTAAATTTGCTCCCATTCTCCCATTTTTACCCCCTGTTTTGCCATGCCCCCATTTGGATTTTGAGGATGAGGAATTGCTGGGTGTTGCTCCTGCCCTCCCAGGGCAGGGGTTTGAGCAGCACCTTGGGAATGTGCACCCTGCAGCAGCAGCACCCTGCAATGTGGCAGGAGGGACATTGAGGAGCTGCTGAGCTCCCAAAAACTGAGCAGCTCCTCGTGGTGTCCTGTGTGGCCAGAAGGTGAGGAATATGCCCCAAGATAAGGAATATCCCAAAAAGATAAGGAATATGACCAAAGGATGAGGAATATAGCTTAAAAAAAAAAGAGGACTATGCAAAAAAGATAAGGAATAAGGCCAAAGGATGAAGAATATGGTGAAAGGGTAAGGAATATGGCCAAAGGAGGAGGAATATGGCTGAAAGATAAGGGATATGACAATAAGATAAGGAATATGACAATAAGATAAGGAATATGGCCAAAGGATGGAAGAACACAGCTCTGCCCCCTCTGGCATCAGCTCTGAGGGCACCAACACAGCCCAGGTGTCACCCTGGTGATCCCAGGCTGTGACATGGAAGAGCCCCAGGGAGCGATGGTGATGGTGTGGGAATCCTGCTGGATCTCCTCTGGCTGTCCCAAAGGCTCTGCCTGTTCCTGCTGGTGTTCCCCCACCACTGGTGACACTGCTGTCATCAGCCCAGGGCAATCTCAGCCCTACAAGGCTTCCACAAGGCTCCAGCCAAGGGACAGTTTTCCTCTTGGATGTGTTTCTCAGGGATAACCAGCCAGGAAAGTGGGATTTGCTCCATAGGAAGCCCTGCCCTCGGTGCCCAACATCTCATGTGGTGATCACTGGCATTCCCAAGGGATTCATTTCCAGGAATAGCACAGCAGGGCAGCTGCACCTGGAAGGATCTGTTTGGAAAATAAATATTCCTGCTTTTCAGAGGGGTTCCTTGTCTGGGTTTGAACAGCCAGGTGTCTGCTAAGGAGGGCAGGAGCCTCCCCTGAAATGGAAAATGCAAACCCCCTCCCTGGAATTATTCTAATTTTGAAATTAAGGCGCTCTCAGGCAAAGAGATGGGAATAGGAATAACAGTTCTTTACTAGGGAAGAAAATAAAAATTTAAGAATTAAGTAATACAAACCAACCCTGCCAGAGTCAGAGCATGCCCTGTCCCCTGTGTGTCAGGGGGGTGGCACAGCCCCATCCCATGGGGGCTCAGCCCTCCTGCAGTGCCAGCTGTGGCTCTGCTGGAGCAGGGATCCTGCACAAGGGGGGAGTTTTCCTCTGCAGCTCCAGGGCTGCTGCAGATGGGCCTGGGCTCCCTCTGGCCATGCAGGGCAGCAGAAGCTGCTCCTCTGGCAATGCACTGGGCAAAGGCTGCTGGGCTGTGCCAGGCTCACATTGGATCCAGGTAGGAATGCTTGGCTCCTGCCCTGGGCAATGCAGCATCTCCCCATGGGATGATGGGATTGGATCAGCCCTGCAGGGACACTCAGTGGCCATGGACAGCAGAGATCTCCTGCAGGGAGGATTGGCTGGGGGAGAGAGAAAGAACAAACTGCCCATGGACAGCAGAGAACTGCTCCATCAGATAGGAACAGAGTTCCCCTATTTCCAGCCTAAGCTAGGGGTGAACATGGATCTCTTATCAAACTTCTCTCTGGCTCACAGAAGTCACAGTAAAACCTTTTGCACAGCTGAGCTCCAGGGAAGAGGCAGAGCACTCCTGAAGGGCAGGAGATGCCTGGTAGGGAATGGGAAGGGCTGGAAGGGGGCTGGGACCTGCACATCCTGACTGCCAGCCCTGCTGGGGATCCCTGGAGCACCACATTCCCATCCATCCCAGCCTGGTGGAGCCCAAGGTGCTCCAGCCCCTCTGGACGTGGCACTGGGACACCTGGAGCTGGACAGGACACCTGAGGAGCACAGGGGACCCCATCAGTGACCCTGGGCCGGGCTGGTGGCCTCAGACAGGGCCAGGAGAGGAGATTTCATGCACTGGGTGTGTGTCCTACATGGTGCCTTGCTGGGAGGGAAATGGAGCAGCTGGAAAACTCTTGGGAACAGCTTGTTCCCCTTGGAATGTTTTGGTGGTGCTCAGGGCTGTGGGGTGAGGTTGGATGAGTTCGTGTTGGGCCCATTTAATCTGAGCTCAATCCCCACCCTGGGATAGACCAGCAGCTCTCCCAGGACAGGGGGACTCCAGCAGAGGGGCTGGCTGAATTTTCCTGCTGATTCCCACAGATGAACTTCCTGGGATTGAGGAGGAAGGTGCCCCAACACCGAGAACAAACTCAGTGCAGTAGTGTCACAGACATCTTTTATGGAAAATCCTTTCCTTGGGATTTTTCCTCCTGAGAAGCTGAGAGGCCTCAGGAACAAAATGTAACCAATGGTTATCTGCTGCTGTGGAATGCAACAGGTGCATCTGGGATTGGGCTCATGTGGTTGTTTCTAATTAATGGCCAATCACAGCCCAGCTGGCTTGGACACAGAGCCCGAGCCACAAACCTTTGTTATCATTCTTTGCTATTCTATTCTTAGCCAGCCTTCTTGATGAAACCTTTTCTTCTGTTCTTTTAGTATAGTTTTAATATAATAGATATCATAAAATAATAAATCAGCCTTCTGAAACATGGAGTCAGATCCTCATCTCTTCCCTCATCCAAGAACCCCTGTGAACACGGTCACACAGTAGGAGAGGTTTTAATCCACAATTAAATCCATTGAGGCCCAACATCCTCATAAACCACTTGGATGCAGGACTCAAAGGGATAATGAGGAAGTTTGGGAATTAAATTGGGAGGAGCTGTTGGCTCCCTGGAGGGCAGAGAGGCCCTGCAAGGAGACCTGGATAAACCAGAGGGCTGGGATTCACCAAAGGTGTGGAGTTGAACAAGGGCAAATCCTGGATTCTGTGCCTGTAGGACCTGAGGCACCCCTGGATGTAGGGACAGACTGGGAATGAGAGGCTGGAAAACAGCTGTGGGAGGGAATCTGATCCATGACAAGCTGGGTCTGAGTCAACAGGGACAGGGAGCCAAGAGGGACATCCTTGTCCTGGGGACACCAGGGAAAAGGGAGGGATGGTCCTGCTCTGCTCTGGGCTGGGGCAGCCTCACCTCCAGGGCTGGGGCACTTCGGGTGCCACAACATCAGAGCCCCAAAGCTGTTCCAGAGGGCCCAAAGGAGGGGCCGGGGCTGGGGAAGGCTCTGCAGGAGCCACCCGAGGAGGGCTGAGGGCACTGGGCTGGTGCAGCTGCAGAGAGGAGCCCAGGGCAGAGCTCAGGGAAGGAGGGAACGGCTGCAGGGGAGCTTTGGGATGGACACCAGGGAAAGGTTCCTCCCCCAGAGGGTGCTGGGCACTGCCCAGGCTGCCCAGGGAATGGGCACGGCTCCGAGGCTGCCAGAGCTCCAGGAGCCTTTGGACACCAGGGATGCACAGGGGGGATTGCTGGGGGGTCTGGGCAGGGACAGGGGCTGGACTGGGTGATCCTTTTGGGTCCCTTCAGCTCAGGATATTCCATGATTCATATCCAGATGTGAACCAGTGGGAGGAAATGCCTGTTCCATGAGCCAGGTCCTGACCTGGTTTGTAGGTGGGATATGAACCATCCATGTGCCTTTCAGGAACAAAGGGACAACACTGGAGCTCTGGCAACAGAAGATGTCACCCACATGAGGAGATTTGGGAACGTTTCAGCAAATCCAGGGGGGAGCAGATGGGGGCTTAGGGAGCCAGATAAGCAGGACACGAGTGCAATTTTTAATTCATGTGACAGTCCTATATTTTGAGGGGCTATTAGGATGGAACAGTGCAGGGAGAGCATTACTGGCTATTGTATCAAATCCTGGCATCCACACTTTTATCATGGATTAAAAAAAAATTAGAGGGAGCTCAGAGAAGAGCTGGAAGACTGAGAAAAGGTCTGGCAGACCTGCTGGGTGATGATAGGCTTAATGACTTCAATCTATTTAGCTCATCAGAGAGCAACTTGAGAGGTGACTTGATCATGGGCTCTAAGTACTTCCAGGGAGGAGATTTTTGATAGCAGAGGGTCCTTTAATCCAGCAGACAAAGCCAGGACTCGTGGCTGACAGGTGGAGCTGAAGAAGAATAATTCCAATGGCAGTTAAGCCACCAGTGTTTCAGAGGAAAGGTAATTAACTCCTGGAAGTGCTTACCTGGGGATGTGCTGACTCCATCTCGACACAAGAGCTGGAAGATTTGCTCCCATCTGAACACAAGTTATGGGCTCAGTGCCCTTCATCCATGTGGGAATGGAGGGAAATCCCTTTCTGTGTGTCTCACACAGCTCAGAGGGGGTAGGATGGGGACTTCCCTCCCTGGGGACATTCTGGGGGTTTCATTTTGGTGTCAGGTATCCCTCACACAGAGTTTCTCCAGTCTGGAGACTCGGGTTGGCAGAACTGTGTGGCTCTGAGTGATTTATACCCCCCAGTTTTGCTGCAATGCTCTTCATTCTGTGCCCCAGCTCACCTTGGCTTTGGAAAATGTTGGCTTTGAGCCCCTTAATTTCAAAATGATAACAATTCTGAGGGAGGGGGTTTGCATTTTTTTATTTCAGGGGAGGTTCCTGCCTTCCCTAGCAGACACCTGGCTGTTCAAACCACGACAACCTCTGAAAGAATTTCCTACCAAGGCTGTTGACACACAAACCAAGAAATAAAGCATAAATAAGAGAAACCTGCAACTGCCTGTTCCAATGAGCACTTTGTTTGTCCCTCATGACAAATTTATACTTTACATGTGAGTAAAGTATAAATTCATGAGGTCTGTAAGAATGTATAAAAAGCATGCAGACTATAATAAAAACAGGTCTGAAGCCTTGTGCAAATGGAGTGTGTTGCTTTGCATTGTCTCCATCTCAACCACGACATTCAGGAGCCTTTAGTGCCCTCCCAGCTGCCTTGGGTGCCACTTCCCCCAGCTGTGACATTCCCAAATGTGCAGGAACAGGAACCTGGGCACTGCAGGCACGGCCTGGAAGGCAGCAGGAAATGCAGAGGAGTTTGGGATGGCATGGATGGCCAGTGATCATCCCTGTGCCCTGCCAGCTGCTGATAAAACCCAGGGAAATCCTGTGGGGATGGTGGGAATCCCTCCACAAAATCATTCCCAAAAGTGAATATTTTAGTAGGAAATGTGGGGACTGGAATCTGGTGATTGAGTGGGAATTCTGGGCTGTGAAGGGAATGGCAGAAGAGGAACGTGGGAATGTCAGAGGTGATGGCCCTGGATGAGCAGATCCAAGACCTCAGGACATCTGTGTGGTTGTCACTGGAATAAAAGCCCAGCCTTGGATGAGACCAGATTAACCCAAGGGCTGGGTGAAGGAAAAGCAGGAAATGCCCATCCCTGGAGGTGTCCAAGGCCAGGTGGGAGCAGCCTGGGATGGTGGGAGGTGTCCCTGCCCATGGCAGGTAGGGCTGGATGGGCTTTAAGGTCCCTTCCCACACAAACCAGCCTGGGACTCTGGGAATTCCCTGAAAATCAAGAGACTGGAGCCCTAAAATTCCCAGGTAAAAGGCATGGAATAAATCAGAATCGAGGAATAAATGCAATGCCCAGTGACTCCCAGGGGTGGCACAGGATGGCCACACAAATCAGCACCATTTTAGCACATCTGGGGTATCCCCAAAATCAGCACCTGCCCCATCCCAGGGAGCTGGGAGGCAGGGAGGGATCCCAGAGCCAGCACAGGAATGTCACCTGTGTCACACAAGGGTGGAGGGGACAACACGGAATAATATAATATATATCATAAAATAATAAATCAAGCCTTGTGAAACATGGAGTCAGATCCTCATCTCTTCCCTCATCCAAGAACCCCTGTGAACACTGTCACACAGTAGGAGAGGTTTTAATCCACAATTAAATCCATTTAGGCCCAACATCCTCATAAACCACTCGGATGCAGGACTCAAAAGGATAATGAGGAAGTTTGGGAACTAAATTGGGAGGAGCTGTTGGCTCCCTGGAGGGCAGAGAGGCCCTGCAAGGTGACCTGGATAAACCAGAGGGCTGGGATTCACCAAAGGTGTGGAGTTGAACAAGGGCAAATCCTGGATTCTGTGCCTGTAGGACCTGAGGCACATCCTGGAAATTGTGAGGGCAAAAGAGACCCCACGGGAGGGAAATCATTCCCATTTTAAAGCAACCCCTTCCTCTCCAATATGGAATTACAGTCTGGAAGTTGGGAGGGGACAAGAGACCCCACATGAGGGAAATCATTCCCATTTTTAAGCAACCCCTTGCTATCCTGCAAGGAATTCCACAGAACTCCAAAACCTGAGCAGAGCTTTGCTGCTGTTTTGACTCCTGATATTTTGAATTCCCTCTCTGCTGTTAGAGATAATGATATCAACAATACACAACCAAATAATTCTCTTTTTGGTTGAAATGCACCCCAAACGTTTGGTTCTCATGCACTGATGCAGCAGGGATGTGCTGTCCTGGCTTCCTCCTGCCACTCCTCAGGAAAATTCTTCCCTGTCTGAAAACCATCCCAGCTGCAGTGATGATGATGATGGCACTGAGCATTGGAAGGACCTTTCTCTGAGAAAAAAGGAACATTACATGGAAACACGCCCGAGTACAGTCAGAGCTGAGAGTGCATTCCAGGAATAATTCCAATTAAAAATATTAAGGCCATGTGTTGTTGTCACCCAAACACTCCCCAGCTGCAGCCCCACCATGCAATAATCAATTAAAACACTCCATTGAAATGTAATTAATTGGTTACTTAGTCTCTGGTTGCAGATTAGGGTACAATTGTTTAACAATTTAACAACTTTTAAGATGATTTTTGCTTGTGCGGAGACTTTGCCCTTCCCCTGGGCAGCCTCAGATGTTGGATTTATCAACATTCCCAGGAACAGGGCAGTACCACCACTCCAAACCTGTTGTTTTCCCTACCCAAGGCCCTCTCCAAGCCCATGAAATCCTGGGAATTCTGCTGCTCTCCTGTTTGAGCCATACCTGATGAACAGAGCATTCTGCCAAGGCAGCTTCACTTCCTACAGCCCCTTAACAACATCAACATCCCTCATTTTCCTGGAAGTGCAGCTTTTTGTGGATATGGCCCAGTAAAAACAGTGCCAGACAAAGGAAACATCTTAATAGCGAAGAGCAGCTAAAGAAAATGACCATTACTTATTTTATTTTATTTTATTCTTAACTTCAATTCCAGCCCAATTTTCAGGAGTTTGTGCTACAGGAACTTTGAAGTCTCTGCATTATTCTGCAGCGAGGGCACGAGACAGCTGAGATATCCCATGCACAATGCCAGGTTCGTTACTGGAGGTGCCATTAATCATAAATCCCTTTGATTGTGCAAGGTCAGGAGCCTGCTCTGTATTCCAAAGGGAAATGCTGCACGTTTGGGCAGGATGAATTCCCTCCTTCCCGGGGACGTGTCCAATTGAGGACAATGGGGATTTGCTGCTGCCCAGAGCTGCTGAAAGAGCCTCCCTAAATCTCCTTTCAGGCATTGCTGTGACAAAACCCCAAGTGATCACAGAGCCCAAGTAATGAGAGGCAAAAAGTTACAGCGGGGTAATTGTGGCGTTGCAGAGGCACTTCCTGCAGGAATGCTGTCCCACACAAAGGCACTCTGGCTCCCAGCATGGCCTCTTTTCCTTACTGTTACAGTTTTTTCTCATTAATTCCAAGGAATCAGCTGTGTCCCTGTCCATGCCCTACCACAGGGCAGAAGAGAGGGAGATTTTCCAAGGGTGTGGACAGGGGGAATGGCTTTAAACTGAAAGGGAATAGGTTTAGATGGGATTTTGGGAAGGTTCTTCCCTGGGAGGGAAGAACAGGGTGCCCAGAGAAGCTGTCGCTTGCCCTGGATCCCTGGAAATAACCAAGGAAAGGTTGGACAGGGCTTGGAGCAGCCTGGGACAGTGGAAACTTGAAGTTCCCTTCCAACCCAAACCATTCCATGATTTTAGAACTCTCTGCCTCTAAAACCCCCTTCCCCAGCCCAATCCCAGCCCCAAAGCCGACCTGCAGCCCAGTTCTGAGCTGCTGCTTGTGAGACCACCCTGGTTTTGGGACTGCCAACCGCGGGATGCAGAGAAACACGAGAGAGGTGGAGAGCTTTGGCATCCTGAGCCTTTCATCTGCCTAATCACCGAGGATTGTAGGTCAGGAACCACGCTCCCGATGTGGTCCCTGCTGCTTGGCATGCATCGCTCATCCTCCCCTCTCCAATCACTGGGAACGCTCCTGAGGAGAGCCATGAGAGCCATGAATAGCAAAGATGTGCTCAGCCCGAGGAGCAGGAGAACGATTCCCTCTCCAAAGAAATCAGGGGGTATTCAGCTGGCGAACAAAAGATGGAAATTCAGGAGAAATTGCTTCCCTCCAGGGCACTTGATCAGAGCCACCAGAGCCCCCTTCCCCCTCCTGAGCCACCTTCTCTCTCCTGCCTGCTGTGTCCTAGGCAGCAGCTCCCTGTCTGTCCTGGAGGATTCTCCATGTCCTGGGAGGATCCTAGAGGTCTTCTCTATGTCCTGGAGGGCTTCTCCCTGTCCTGGGAGGATTGTCCATGTCCTGGAGGATTCTCCATGTCCTGGGAGGCTCCTCCATGTCTTGGAAGGCTTCTCCATGTCCTAGAGGTCTTCTCCATGTCCTGGGAGGATTGTCCGTGTCCTAGAGGCTCCTCCATGTCCTGGGAGGATTCTCCATGTCCTGGAGGGCTTCTCCATGTCCTGGAGGATTCTCCATATCCTGGGAGGCTTCTCCATGTCCTGGGAGGCTCCTCCATGTCTTGGAAGGTTTCTTCATGTCCTGGGAGGATTCTCCATGTCCTAGAGGGCTTCTCCATATCTTCTCCATATCCTGAGAGGCTTCTTCCTGTCCTGGAGCTCTTCTCCCTGCCCCATCTCCTTGGAAAATTTTCATCATTTTACTCCTACTTCCCACTAATTTTTCCACAATTTCTCTCTCTGTTCTCTTTCACTCCTCATTGTAGATTCAGAGCTCCTGAATCTACATCTACATCTTCTTCACTTGCCCTGTCAGGCCTTGCCCAGCTGTTGGCAGCTGCTTTGCTTGTCCCCTCTGAGAGCAGAGGGAGCTCAGGGATGCCCTGGCAGCCCCCAGGCGGGACATCTGTGCCCATGCTGGTGTCTCAGCCCTCGGGACACTCCCTGCCCTGCAGCAGCGCTGCAGCAGAATAAATGGGTGGATAAATAAATCAGCAGGGCCCCAAACAGAGGCCTTGGTCCCGGCAAAGTTATCAAATATTCATTTTCAAGCAGAAAAGTAAATAAGTGAGAGCACAGAGGGAGGACGGTGTGTCCTCGCTTCAGTCCCTGCGCCGGGCACTGCTCAGGGCTGACCCTCGGTGGCCACCAGCCCTGGTGGCCCAGCAGGACACTGGGCAGGAGCCACCAACGCTCTGGAGAGGGGAGAATCCTCCTCCAGCTCCTGGAGAACCTGCCAGGAACCCTCTGCCCTGGGCCTGGCTCAGCCCGGGGTCCTCCACACTTTGCTTGGGGTTCTCCTGGTGTCTGATGACCCCACCGGGGGCCTGACCACCCCATCCATGGTGTAACAACCCCATCCATGGTCTGACCAACCCCATCCCATGGTGTGACCAACCCCATTCATGGTCTGACCAACCCCATCCATGGTCTGACCAACCCCATCCATGTTGTGACCAACCCCATCCATGGTGTGACCACCCCATCCATGGTGTAACAACCCTATCCATGGTCTGACCACCCCATCCATGGTCTGACCACCCCATCCATGGTCTGACCACCCCATCCATGGTCTGAGCACCCCATCCATGGTGTAACAACCCTATCCATGGTCTGACCACCCCATCCATGGTCTGACCACCCCATCCATGGTCTGACCAACCCCATCCATGGTGTAACCACCCCATCCATGGTCTGACCACCCCATCCATGGTCTGAGCACCCCATCCATGGTGTAACAACCCCATCCATGGTCTGACCACCCCATCCATGGTCTGACCAACCCCATCCATGGTCTGACCACCCCATCCATGGTCTGACCACCCCATCCATGGTCTGACCAACCCCATCCATGGTGTAACAACCCCATCCATGGTCTGACCACCCCATCCATGGTCTGAGCACCCCATCCATGGTGTAACCACCCCATCCATGGTGTAACAACCCCATCCATGGTGTGACCAACCCCATCCATGGTCTGACCAACCCCATCCATGGTGTGACCAACCCCATCCATGGTGTGACCAACCCCATCCATGGTCTGACCAACCCATCCATGGTGTGACCAACCCATCCATGGCCTGACCACCCCATCCATGGTCTGACCACCCCATCCATGGTCTGACCAACCCATCCATGGTCTGACCAACCCCATCCATGGTCTGACCACCCCCATCCATGGTCTGACCACCCCATCCATGGTGTAACAACCCCATCCATGGTCTGACCAACCCCATCCATGGTCTGACTGCCCCATCCATGATGTGACCATCCCACCTGTTGCCTGACCACCCCACCAGTGCTCTGACATCACCATCAATGGTCTGACCACCCCAGCTGTGCCCTGATAACCCCGTCACCATCAGGATGAAGCCATAATTTTGGTGATATTTTAATTGAATTCCCCTTTGCTGGAGAACCTCTTGGCTGAGGAGTGGGAATGCATCACCTGCAGTGGTGGGACCCAGGGAGATCCATCCCTCACCCTCCCAAAGAACCCAGCTGGGCATCCACTCGTGTCTGAGATGGAAAATGGATGTTTTCCCTTCCTGCCTGTGGACTGGGGTGTGTGAGGCTGGGAGCTGGGGCACACAATCCACCCCCACTCTGCAGTGCCAAGAAAAGAAATCCACATGGAATCACAGCCTCCCAGCCAGCCTGCAGCGCCTGCGGCTGTTCCAAACATCCATCAGGGCTATGAAACTCCCAAATCAATGAACCCCACTGAAAGGCACCATTCATTATTGGAGCTTGGCCTCAGTGGTGGCACAAAGACCTGACAGTGACAACGCCACACCAGGGACAGAGAATTGTCCACCCTGAGGGGTTTGAGGTGGGGGATATCAGCTGCTCCATCCCAGCCTGGCGACAGCACTTCCCACCCAGCATTTCCTGCTGCCTTTCCTTCAGGGCTTCCCTGAACCCAGACACTTTGTGTTTTGTTTCCTTTCAGCACAAGGAATTGTGAGACTGGATCCAGCAAAAAACCAGCAGCTGCCTTTCCTTGCTTGTTGCTTAGGTGGGAGTGGAGCAGCCAGCAGCATTCCTAGCACCTTTTAAATTCCTAAAAAAACAAAGGTTTTAGTTCTGCAGAGTTGGTACAGGCTCACAGTTACAGATTTCCTGCGGGTGGATTCACCTCTATCCCTTCTCCAGGCAAAAATCTTGTCTGGATTGTGATGGAACAACACCTGTGTCAGCTCCCATGAGTTCCTGGGGAGGTATTTGCTGCTCTTCCTCCAATCCTGCATCCTGGTGACAAAGCAGATGAGGAAAAATCTCATATTGATTGGTTTTTAATTTATAATTCCATTGTTGTCTGTCACAGCTGCAGAGAAAAATCGGGAGTGCAGCCAGGACATCCTGACAATCCTTGATTTGGAATCTTCTGCCTCAGCTTCTCCGAGGGCAGGAATCCAAGTGCCAACGTCAGCTGTGCAGGGCATTTCCTGGGTCAGACAGGGGAGAAACTGGATTTGCTGGGCCCTGGTGGGAAGATCTCCATGGAAATGTGGTTTTATTGGGATCTGCAGCACCCCTGGGCTCCTGTCCCTCTGTACAGCAGGGATGTCCCATCTTGTCATTGCTGGTCCCTCTGGTCTGCAGGCCCAGCACCACAAAAACCCCAAACCAAACCCAAATCAGCTTCCCAAATTATTTCCAACCATCCCCATCCCACATGCCTGGGACACTGAGGATGCAGGAGATGCATTCCAGCATGAGCATCACTGAGGGTCTCACTGGATCCAGGTGACTCCATGGGTGCAGGGAAGGTTTTGTCCCTCCCCAAGGTGCCCCCTGAGGTGCCCAGGGAGCTGCTCAGACCCCTCAGCGAGCAATGTCCTGTTTTTGTGGCTTCCTGGGAAGTCAGATATTTTTGTGTTGGAGACAGAGCCCTGTAAAGTCATTTAGACAATAAAGGAGTGACAGGATTTCCACAGGAGAAGAGATTAAGCAAAGTGGGATTATTTTGTTCGGCAAGGAGATGATTAAGAGGTGCCATGATTGAAGTGTTTAAAGTGGCTCAGGGTTCTTATCAAATTAAGCTGTGCTGGAGATGGCTGGGCAGCCGTCACTCAAGGGCACAGAACTTCTCTGCAGCCTCTCCCATGGTGCAGGGAATGCTTTGGGACCCAGAGGACAATCCTGGGTGGAGACAGTGCCACCAGAGCGAGGTCTGGGTGGGCTTGCAGAGCTCCTGTTGCTCACAGGTGACCTCAACCTTGGCACCACCTTTTTAAACATCAGATCCAGCACATACCCATTTATTCCCTCTGTGCTTTCACCTGGATGGTCTCATCCCTCTCAGCAGTCCTGTCCTTTCCTTCTCTCCTGAAAACTCCTGACAGCTCCTGGCCTTCTGTCCCCTCTCCTCTCCAGGAGGCACAAGCAAGGCCAGGGGATGTGCTGAGGGTTTGTCCATTCTCTGCATTCCTGCCCTGCCCATCGCTGCCTGGGGTTTTTCCTGTCTCCCATCCCTCTTGTGCCACTTGGAATTCTCTGCCATGCCCAAGCCATGCCAGTCCTCTGTACCCTCCAGGGCAGCCAGAGTTGTTTCCTTGGGCTGGCACAGGGTAATTGCACTGGAGAGGGTTCACCCAGCGCCTCCCTGGCAGCCCCAGCCCCAATTTCTGCTCCAGATCACAATCAAATCACAGCTCTCACCCCTAATTACAAAATTGCCTCTTCAGCCCTCGATGAGCTGCAAACTCCTTGATGGATTCACCTTGTTCCAGTGCTCCCATCTCAGCTCCCTCTCAGGAGCAGCGTTTGGATGTCGAGTGGAGCACTCCTCACTTTCCTTCAATGGAATTTCAAAATGAGTCCCCTCTTCCCGAGGAGCATTCAGCCCTCAAGTGCTCCCAGCCCCGCTGCTGTCAGTGCAGGAGCTGCTCCTGAGCTGCCTTGGGCTCTGTTTTCCACCTTCTCCAGCTCTTTATCCCAATCCCAGGGGATTTCAGCTCTGCCTGCTGAGAGGGCTCCAGGCCGCTCTTCTTCTCCTCTTGCAAGTTCCTTCTGGACCCGTTTGGTGCCTGTCCCCTGTGCTGGCACTGCTGGGGGACCTCGAGGGCTGTGTCCTGGTCTGGGCCCTCATGGCCAGAGAGCCCTGGAGGGGCTGGAGCGTGTCCAGGGCAGGGAACGGAGCTGGGAAGGGGCTGGAGCCCCAGGAGAGGCTGAGGGAGCTGGGCAGGGGCTCAGCCTGGAGCAAAGGAGGCTCAGGGGGCCCTTGTGGCTCTGCCCAGCTCCTGCCAGGAGGGCACAGCCGGGGGGGCCGGGCTGTGCTCCAGGGAACAGGGACAGGAGCAGAGGGAACGGCCTCAGGCTGGGCCAGGGCAGGCTCAGGGTGGGCACCAGGAGGAATTTCCCCATGGAAAGGGGGCTCAGGGATTGGGAGGGGCTGCCCAGGGGGGTTTGGAGTCCCCATCCCTGGAGGTGCCCAGGAAGGGCTGGAGGTGGCACTGAGTGCTCTGGGCTGGGGACAGGGTGGGGGTTGGAACTTGAGGATCCTGGAGGGCTTTTCCCACCTCAGCAATCCTGGGATTCTTTAGGCCTGACCCACGATCTGGGCATGGCTGAGCACCTCCATGGAGCAGAGCATTCCTGCCCTCGCTGTGGCAGCACCCAGGGCAGGTCAGAGGTGGCTCTGTGTGTGCAGTGACAGCCCCAGTGCCACCAGCAGGGTCACTCCAGCTCCATCCCCGGGCTCAGACTGCAACAGCTTTGTCCCATCCTCCCTCACCTCCACCCCTTCCTGAGACTGCACATCCCAAAACACCTCTGGGCTGAAAAAACCTGGGAACAGCTGGGAAAAACCCCCTTCTCTTTGATTGGCAGCAGAGTTTGTGTCCCTGGGAGCAGAGGCTGCCGTTCACCAGGACGGGCTCCAAGCTTCTCCCGGTACCCCCGGAGCCATCCCGGCTGCTTCAGGGAGGGGGATGAACCCTTCTGAGCCCAGCCACACCTGCACAGCCTGCCTGCCAGTTCAGGCTCCATCCCTGAAAAGGGCACCACAGCACCAAGCCTGGCTCTGCCCTGGGGGCTGGGAACAAAAGCAATTATGAGGCCAAGTGGGAGCAGGGCTTTGGGCCTGGCTTATCCCGCTGATTATGGGATCATCTGCCAGGCCTGGCCTCTGTGCCAAGCAATCCCCTGGCCACAGCCACGAGCCAGAGAGGAGAAAGCTCAGAAAGGCCAAGCCTTGGCAGCCCTGCAGGACTGGAGTTCATCCTGGCCCTGGCTGGAGCCTTTCCCTGCTTGGAACTGCTGGGAAGGAGCTGCCAGGGGTGGGGATTTGGTGCTACTTCCCACAGAATTGGCTTTTTTTTTCCTGGATGTTCACTTCAGCTCTCTCCAATCTCTCTTTTATCCTGACAGAGCTCCACCTTCCTGTGGACAGCACCTCCACAATCCCTTCCTTGCTCTGAGGCCATTCCTGGTGCATGCAGGGGTTGCCACACCACACACATCCATCTTTTTCTGCTCCATGCCCAGGTTTTTCCTTGCCTCTTCCCACTGGGATTCCACCAGAAGGACTGAAAATCCCTTCCTTCCTTCCTGGAATCCTTCCTGGAATCCTTCCTTCCTCCCTCTGAATCTTCCCTCTGGCTCCCAGGAAATCTCCCCTGTGCAGCAAAAGGATGTGACATGAAGACACCTCAGCAGTGCCCACAGACTTGGGAATTTCAGGTTGGTTTTCCACTTCCCCATAACAACAGAGAGTGACTGATGGACTGAACTACCAGCAAACCCTGGGAATTTTCACCATTTGGGGTCAAAAAAGGGTCTGAGGGTCCCCTCCCAAACCAATTCCAGCAGAGGATGATAACAGATCCTCGCTCAAGCGCAGGGTGGATGGAGAATCCCAGCACAGGAGGAAATGCAGCTGCCTCTGCCATGGGGTGACCCCAGAACTGGGACTGCCATGAACACTCAGGAGCTCCTGGGAAGCTGAGTTAGGGCCTTTTCCCTAAACTTTTACTGGGCTGGAGTGCTGGAGATTCCATGGGAGAGGGCAGGCTGGGCTCTCCCTGTGTGGGGCCAGGCCAGTCACCCCCAGGGAACGGGGCTGAATTCCCTCAGGATCATTGCCCAGCTCCAAGAGCACAACCCCAGCTGAGACCCCAGTGCTGCAGGAAACAGCTGGGATTTGTGGGATCTGGGAGGCAGCCACGGTGTCCCAACCCTGCAGCTGCATCCCAGCCCTGTGCCATCCACAGGATCCCAAATCTCCGTGCCAGGCATCCCACAGGAGCCTCCAGCCCCTCACTGTCCATGGAGCCAGGCCTGGGGAATCCCAGGGACAGGGAAACCATTCCAGCTCAGCACAGAGGGCAGGGACAAGAGGGCATGGGAGCAGGGTTAGGAGTGGCTTTTTTGGGAATGGTTTCACTGCAGATCCATTAGGAATGGCTGCCTGGCCAGGGAGAGAGAGAGAGAAAGGGAAGGAAGGATTCCAGGAAGGAAGAATTCCAGGAAGGAAGGAAGGATTCCAGGAAGGATCCCAGGAAGGATTCCAGGAAGGATTCCAGGAAGGAAGGAAGGAAGGAAGGAAGGAAGGAAGGAAGGAAGGAAGGAAGGAAGGAAGGAATTGATGTGGGAAGTCCCTGGAGATGTCCCTGGAAGGGAATCAGGCCTAATCCACATTCTGATTTTTGTCTGGGACATGGGAAGCACGGTCCCAGCCCGGAGGGAACCTCAGAGCATCCTGCTGAGAGGAGAAGGCTCTGGCAGAGGTGTTGGCATGAGGAGACCCCAGCTCTCAGGGATGGTCCCAAGCAGCAGAGAATCCATGGATAACCCAGAACAGGGGCTCAGAGCTGGGGATACCTGCAAGGAAAGGAGGGAAGGAGTCCAGAGGCTGTGGGGTGAGGGCTGGTGGGGATGATCCAAGGGAAGGGGTTCCCCAAAGCCTCCTGGAGGATGGCAGGCCAGCAGGAGGAGGCAGCCCTGGGGACAGGGCCCTTTCCCCAGTGACACCTGGAGTGTGGATGTGTCTGTGTTGGGAGCTCGTTTCTCCGAAGGGGAAGGAGGTGCCGGCAGCAGCAGCCACAGGGACACAGCTTTCCTCTAATGAACTAGAAAATAGTTTCCCTTTAATACTGATTATCCTGGAAGGCAGCTAAAGGGAATGTGATTTCCATAGTGATGAACCCCGGGCACAGCCTCGCTCGGCAGCGGCAGCAGGGGCTGGGCTCAGCTGGGATGTTGGGATGTTCTGGAGCATCCTGGCCCTGGCAGCACAGAGGTACCTCTGCTTCCCAACAGCTGTGCCCCATCCAGCAGCTCTGCCTGCCTCTGGAATGCTTGGAGCCAGGGGAGGGGTTGTTGTACCCCTGAGATTGCATCCTGCCTGTCCTGCCTCTTCCACCCAGCCTGGCTCCCCACCCCACCTCTGCCAGCTCCCAGTTGTGATGAGCTGGATGCTGCTGCCACTTCTCTGCCATCCCATTCTGGGGCTGTTCTGGAATTCTGACTACAGCAGGCAAATCTGTGGCCAGGGAAAAAACCAAGTTGGAAAGATCCAGCTGGGAATCAAAGCAAGAAACCCCCTGAGCCCAGGGCTGATTCTGCCCCTGTGTCCCTGTGCTCAGGTGATTTCCCACCTGCAGAGCTGCCCCAGCCCTGGCCCAGCACAGGCAGGAGCTGGAGCTGCTGGAGCCAGGCCAGAGGAGGCTCCAGGATGAGCAGAGGGATGGAGCAGCTCTGCTGGGAGGAAAGGCTGGCACAGCTGCCATTGTTCACCTGCACAGGAGAAGCTTTGGGGGGACCTCAGGGTGGCCTTGCAGGGCCTGAAGGAGCCCCAGGAAACCTGGAGAGAGACTGGGGACAAGGGATGGAGGGACAGGACACAGGGAATGGCTCCCAGTGCCAGAGGGCAGGGATGGATGGGATATTGGGAATTGGGAATTGTTCCCTGGGAGGGTGGGCAGGCCCTGGCACAGGGTGCCCAGAGCAGCTGGGGCTGCCCCTGGATCCCTGGCAGTGCCCAGGGGATTGGATTTTACACCCTGGAAAAGGCCAGGATCCTCCCCCACTGGGAGTGTTTGCTCACAGCCCAGGTGCAGATGGCTCCAGTCTCCCAGAATTTGGCCAGGAGAGGTTTGGGTGGAGGTTCTGGGATGGTTCCTGCACCTTCCTGTTGGTGTCTGTCCCCACAGCAGGTTTGTGGCACTCAGGTTGTTGCTCCTGGCCCTGCCATGCTCAGAGCAGATGTCCCTGCTCTACAACACATGGACACACCATGCCTGGCCATATGGGACAAATTATGGGATGTACACATGAGGAAAACAGGGAATCTGGGAATGCAGCAGAGCAGAACATGCCAGGGGAAGCCACCATCCCCAGCAGTGAGAGCAGCCAGGTCAGGAATCAGCATTCCCTGCCTGGATCAGCACTCCTGCCTCCCTCAGATGGACAATGTCGTGGGCTAATAACCAAATCAAATATTCAGGAGCTGCCTGCTCTGCCAGAGGCACTGCAGGGATGGATGCTGCAAACCTGGGAAGCTCTGTCTGCACCTGCAGCTTGCAGGGCTGGAATGGGCAAATGTGGCTGGGCTCAGCTTTGGGGCCGGGGATTTGTTCTCCCAGTCCTCCAGGGAGAGGAATTTTGTGCCTCATTGTCTGGGTTTGAACAGTCAGGTGTCTGCTAAGGAAGGCAGGAGCCTTCCCTGAAATGGAAAATGCAAACCCCCTCCCTATGAATTGTTATCATTTTGAAATTAAGGGGCTCTCAGGCAAAGAGATGGGAATAGGAATAACAGTTCTTTACTAGGAAAACTAAAAGTACAAATGCAATAGCACAAACAAAAACCAAACCCCTGCCAGAGTCAGACCATGCCCTGTCCCCTGTGTGTCAGGGGGTGGCACAGCCCCATCCCATGGGGGCTCAGCCCTCCTGCAGTGCCAGCTGTGGCTCTGCTGGAGCAGGGATCCTGCACAAGGGGGGAGTTTTCCTCTGCAGCTCCAGGGCTGCTGCAGATGGGCCTGGGCTCCCTCTGGCCATGCAGGGCAGCAGAAGCTGCTCCTCTGGCAATGCACTGGGCAAAGGCTGCTGGGCTGTGCCAGGCTCACATTGGATCCAGGTAGGAATGCTTGGCTCCTGCCCTGGGCAATGCAGCATCTCCCCATGGGATGCTGGAATTGGATCAGCCCTGCAGGGACACTCAGTGGCCATGGACAGCAGAGATCTCCTGCAGGGAGGATTGGCTGGGGGAGAGAGAAAGAACAAACTGCCCATGGACAGCAGAGAACTGCCCCAGCTCTGACAGATGGGAACAGAATTCACACCTCCATCTTTCAAACCAAGACACTCATCCCGCTGGAGGGAGAGAAAACAGGCAGGAACCTGGTTTTGGGGGGAGTGGAGCTGCCCACAATCCCATCCCTGCTCCCTGGCTCCCTGTCCATGTTAAAGGAACACAGGGTGCAGGAGCAGGAAATGTAGGCAGACCCTGAGCACAGCAGGAGCCTCCCTTGGGAAGGGATCCCCGTTTCCACAATGCTGTGTTGGATGCCACCACTCCCTCTGTCAGGGCTGGGGACCTCTCATCCCCCAGGACCAACAGCACCTGGTGACTTCTGTCTGTGCCAGGCCCCAGATGTCCTGAGGGGACACAGCCAGGGACAGGAAGCTGCAGGGACAGTGCCTGGCACCGTGCTGGTGGTGGCAGCCCCAGGCAGGCAGGCACTGGAGGAGTGTGCTGAGAACCAGGGCCCACCAGGCAGCAGGAGAAGCCCTGGGGCTGCCAGGGCTGATTCTGCTCCTGCTGCTTCTCTGTGGGATCCTTGGGAGCTGCCCCACCTCTGGCTGTGTGCAGGTCCCCCCTGGCAGTGCCACCACTCCTGCCACGTGGCAGCACAAGAGCCCAGCCAGGGCTGCACCCAAGATGAACCAAAATGGTCACAAAATGCATGACCTGTCACAGGGTCTCTCACTTTGATCAGTTCTGCTCCATTTGCATCTTGCAGTTCATTGTCCCATTCCAGCTTTAGCCCATGCAGTCCCACCCTGCTTGTTTTTCTCTCTCCAGCCCACGTTGTTTGTGCTCTTGGGCTGAGATTTGGATCATTTGTCCTTGGTCCCCAGCTGGAGCAGGAATTGTTTTGTCTCCCTGCTCTGTGCACAGAGCTCACCATGCCCTGATATGAAGCTCAGCCCCACACACTAAAGCAGCACAGAATCTGAAAAACAGAAAAGCTGAAACCTGAGGCATTAGGGCAGCAGCAGCTGGCACAGCCCTGGGCACAGCTGGGCCCTGCAGCCCAGGACAGTGAGGACAGTGGCCCCTGCTGGCCCTGGCACAGCCCCAGTGCCCGGGGTGGCTGCAGAGGCAGGGCAGGAGCAGCCTGTGCCCGGGGGATGCACTCAGCAGATGCTGTGGGATGGTTTTGGAGCAGAACCCTGGATCTCAGCAGCACCAGGTGCCTGAGGGTGACCAGAGGGGACAAACCAAGGGAGGGAGCAGCTGCTGCACATCAGTGATGGGACAGAGGGAAGGGAGGGGTGGAAATCTGGGGTTTCCTGCCTCTCTCCTGAAATGAAGAGTGGCAGGGACAGTTTTTCCTGGAAGGATGAGGTTTGGGGCAGTTCTTTGCTCTTTTCTTTCTCCTAGCAGGGCAAACACAACAGTTGGAGAGTTTCCCATCCCAAAAGGCTGTGGGGATGTGCAGGACACAAGAACCCCTCGGGGTGTCTGGGGATGGGGATGTTCCCATGGCACTCCCAGCTCCAGGCCCAGGTGCTCTGCCAGTCCCCAGCGGGGTGTTCAGGCCCCAGGGTCCCAGGGGGATCTCTCAGCACTCCCCACACTCTGCCTGCATCTCTCAAGGCCACCCTGGAGCTTGGCAGGGGCACAGCCACCAGTGGGACACTCAGTGGGAGGAGGGCTGGGGGATCCCTGTGCACCTGGACACCCTTTCCTTCTCCCTCCCTGATTCCAGAAGGTCCAAGGGACACTTTTCCAGGTCCCTTCTGCTGCCTCTCAGCCCTGCCAGTCCCATGGGACTGAAGCAAATTCCAGCAAGGAGTGGAGCCAGGATCAGCCTTTTCCTGGCCATTGCCTCTCCCACCCACAGCTCCTCCCTGGTGATGGAGCCTCTGCAAAGCCCCACAAAGGAGGGGGATTCTGCCCCTGGCAAGAGGGGGACTCTCCCCGTGGCTTTAGGCTGCCCTTTGCAGTGCTCAGTCCCTGAGGACTGAGATGGAGCAGCCCTGGGAGCTCCCAATATCCCAGCAGCCAGGAATCAGCCAGAACTCCAGGTGAGCCATCCCATGGGCTGGGGGGGCTGTGGCAGCTCCCTCTGGGCTCTGGGTGCCCTCAGCCTCCTCTCCCCCGGGACTGGGGCACTGGGATTTATCCAACACATCCCTCAGCCGTGGCTCCACAGGGGGATTGGCTCTGGGGAAGGATTTATTCATAAAGCCACGGCAGCAGGAAAGCAATCCTTGTCCTGGGGGCCCTGCAACGTGTGGATAAAGCAAATGAGAGCCAGGTCTGCGTGTGGAGGTTATAAACAAACAAAGCTCGGGCTAGGAGAGGGGAGGGAGAGGAGTCAGAGAGAAAAAGGCAGAGGAAGAGGGAGGGGAGAGCCCTTTCATAATTCATCATTCCTGAAATAAAAATAAGGCTGGAATCATGTTTTGGGTAGAAGGGAGAGCGCGTAGGAAGTGTGTACTTGCCAATCTGCCAAAAAAAGTTGCTTTTTATTTTCTTAAGAAGGCAATTATGTATTTTTGTCAGCCACTTCCTACTTTGAAGCAGCTGAACCTGCTTTGCTCAAACTTTCCCAAACAATTTGCCCTCAGGCTGCTGCCAGAACTGCAACATTTACACCCCGAAGATGAAAGGAGGGGAGCGCCACGGCTGTGGCTCCGTGTGTGCCAAGCAGAGGCACCTGCAGAGTGTTCCTGTCTGCCTTCCCAGCCCTCCTGCACACAGCCAGGGATTTGGGAGCCTCCCTCTGCCTGGCTCAGGTGGGGAGCTCCCCTCAGGGATGCTGAAATGTGGCTCTGTCTTGGTTTGGAGAGCCAGGTGCCTGCTAAGGAAGGCAGGAGCCTCCCCTGAAATGGAGAATATAAACCCTCCCCACCCCTCTGAATTGCTATAAATTTTAAATTAAGGGGCTCTCAGGCAAAAAATATGGGAGCAGGAAATAACAGTTCTTTAATAGGGAAGGAAAAAAAAATAAAAGGATAAAATAAACAATGCAGTACATGAGAACAACACTGCCAGAGTCAGAACCCAGCCTGACACCCTGTGGGTCAGGGTGCTGGCAGCAGAACCATTGGAATTGTGGCTCAGCCCTCCTGCAGTGTCAGGGGTGGCTCTGCTGGAGCAGGGATCCTGTAGAGAAGGATGGATTCTGCCTCTGAAGATCCAGTGGAAGGAGAGGCAGCTGCTGTTCCTCTGGGGAATCCAGTGCAGAAGCCGTGCTGGTGTCTCCAAACCTCTGGATTATATCCAGGTAGGAATGCTTGGCTCCTCCCCCTGGGCTCCCATCTCCCAATGGGATGCTGTAGTTCTTATCAGCCATGCAGGGACATTCCATGGCTGTTATCAGCAATGTCCCCTCCCAGGGAGGTGTGAATGTGGTCACTCAAAGAGAGAGATCAGGCAAACTGCCCACTTGACCAAGGTAATCTGCCCTACAGATGGCAATGGAAAACATCTTGTATTGCAATCTTCAACAGACTCGAGGGCAGTGTCTGGCACTGCTGCTTTGGGAGGCTCCCAGGTTTTGGGATGAGGAGATGGAGACAGAGCCCAGCTGGGTTGGGGTCCCAGCTGTTGCTCAGCACACCCCGGGCAGGGAAATGTTTGAATTTCTCAAGGTGCAGTGCTGATTTCATCAATTCCAGAGCGAAATTCCATCCCCAGCTGAGTGTCTGCTCCACCCTCAATCCCTGCCCTCTCCTGGGCTCTCTTTGGGACTCATTGCAGCACTGGGATTTGGGATTGATGCCAAGGGTTCAACCTGGGGTTCCTGGCAGGATGGGCAAAGTTGGGCTCCTGTGCCCCAACTCTGCTGTGCCACTGTCCCTCAGTCCTGCCTGAGGTGTGTCCTGCCTCAGGGAAGCCTGTGAGGAGCAAAGGCTTTGGATGCCACAGGTTCCTGGACTTTCAGGGCCCCAGTTCTCCTCCAGCAGGAAATAAAATGGCTTTTTTGGTGAGATTAATTCCCAGCTTGAGCTGCAGGGTCTTGGGGCTCTCCAGTTGTTGTGGCCAATGTGAGAAAGAAAAGGCTGAGCACAAGAGGGGAAGGATCCTTTTGGGATTTAGCAGCATCCCAAGGCCCCCCAGCTCCAGGTGAGGCAGCATTCCTGCCCCTGCTCCCTGCTCTACCCTCTGGAGTACCCAGTGCTGTCCATAAATCACAAATATGAGGGATATATTCCCTGGAGAAGCAGGCGGTGCCTATGGGTGGGACAGGATGGAGTGTCCAGCTCTGCAAACACGGCAGGAATGTTGATATTGATGGTTTTCCTGTCCAGGAGCAGCACTTGGGCACAGATGTCACCTGATGGTGGCATTAGGAGCAGCACAGGAGGAAGATGCATGGCTGGAGTGACCTGGCTGTGCCCAGGGTGTTCCTGCCTGGGTGATAATGGGATCTCCCTGCTCCTGATCCCACACCCTGCCCCGACCCTGCCTTGGGCTGGAAATCTGGCAAATATGGCCCAGGCTGGGCTGGTGTGCAGAGAATCCCAGAGGGGGTTGGGTTGGGTTGGGTTGGGAGGGACCCCAGAGCCCCTCCAGTGCCACCCCCCCATGGCAGGGACACCTCCCACTGTCCCAGGCTGCTCCAGCCCCAGTGTCCAGCCTGGCCTTGGGCACTGCCAGGGATCCAGGGGCAGCCCCAGCTGCTCTGGGCACCCTGTGCCAGGGCCTGCCCACCCTCCCAGGGAGGAATTTTTTCCCAAAATCCCATCTCATGATGGAAAATAGCAGGGGAGAAACAAACAGGAGTCAGTTCAGCAGCCACACCATGAGGGAATCACAGAACCACCAAGGCTGGAAGAGACCTTCAAGGCCATCCAGTCCAACCACCCACCCAGCACTGCCTTGGAACCCCTAAGCCAGCACCCAGCACTGCCTCTGCCACCCTAAACCCCAGAACCATCACCCAGCACAGCCCCTGGAACCCCAAAACCACAAAACCAGGACTCAGTATTGGCCCTGCAACCCCTAAACCCCAGAACCATCACCCAGCACTGCCACAGAACCCCTAAAAACCCCAAAACCATCACCCAGCACCACATCCAGATACATCCTGAACCCCTCCAGGGATGGGGATTCCTCATTCCTTGGGCACCCTATTCCAGTGCCTGGCCACCCTAAAAATGAACTTTTTTTCCTAATCTGCTCCAAATCTCCCCTTTCTGAGGCCATTTCTTCTGTTCTCCCACTGCAGGAGTGGCAGAAGGGATTGGTCCCACCCCAGGTTCCTGTCCCGGCAAGGACAAGCCTGGATAGTGAATAATTCCACCAGATGATAATTAATTCCACCAGTTAGAGCTGCCCTAATGAGATGGGACCTGCAGAACATGTGGTGCAAACCAGGCCTTTATTTCCCAGCCCAATTTCCATGTTTTCCCTTCCATAAAACCATCTTTTGCTTCCCCTATTCCTGGAAAAAACAGGAGCTGAAGTGGTGGGTAGAAGGGAATGATCAGGAGGATCATGGAGAGGGAAAGGCAGCCGTGAATGCACTTCATGTTTGCAGTAATTAAGGAACTGTCGAAATTCCTAAATCCCAATTTTGAAATCGTTTGGTTGACTTGACACGTCCAAGTCCCCGAGCTTTTAATTCAAATATAAAGCTTGATTGGCAAATTAAGAGAAGGCTATGAATGAAATTAATGAAAGATTAAAGACCAGCAGCTCACGCTGATATAAAAATTACCCCTCCAAAATAGGTTATGCAATCATTAGGATAAGTTGCCACTCTGCTAATATTAATTCTGATCCAACATTTATTCATCGATGAGATTTACTGATTCCCAATGAAGTCCTAAAAATTCCCTACAAGTGTTGGATCTTTGCAGACTCTGTTAATCACCTTTATTTTCAATTCCCTAATTTTTAAAATTACCATAAAGCGAGTTTTCCTTAATAAATTGCATCGTTGAGCACTCGAATTTGCAGTTGTGCTGAGGGAAATGAGATCCAAGAGCCATTAGGACATGGAATGGGAATTTGATTAACCAAAATTACCTGGACAATGCACTTGAACCCCTCCAACTTGCTCCTGTTTCCATGTCAGGCTCTGCATCCCAGGAAAACTGAGAGAGGGATGATCTGAGGGAGTTTCCCTCACCAGGAGCTGCAGCCTGTGGAGTTCTGCAGTCAGAATTTGGGAATTGGTGTTCACAGGTGGCAGGGGCGAGAGGGAATTATCATCCAGCTGGGATTGGGATGGAATGTGTCCCATAAATTGGGCAGGACGAGGTGACCTCAGAGAGGAGGGGAAGGAAAACCTCTGTGCTCCTTCTCCCGAACCTGCCCTGCCTGGGATTTGTTGCCAAAATCAACATTATTCCCACTTCGCTCACTTAACGTGGATACTTTTCCATCCAGCCACCTAAACTGCACATCAGCAGCATTCCCCAGCTGAGACTCTCCCAGGATTTTTAAGAGAAGTTTTTTTTCTCTGTAATTGTGTTCAGTTTCATCATTACCTGGAGTCTGCTCCGCAGCACTTCCTTGAACACGCTGGAATTTTTTATGGACTCCGCGATTTATGGCTCAGCTTCTCCCTCTGTCTTGGCTGTGGCAGATGAGAACTGAATTCTTCTGTTTCTGATCACTTATTCCTGGTTTATAGTGCAATAAAAAATAAAAACAGCCCAGTAAAATACTGTAAATAGAGCGGGTGCAGCTGCATATCTGTGGTTTTCCTGCTTGGATCAATGCATGGACACATCCTGCATCCTCAGGTGTATGATGGAAGGAGCCCTCCTGCTCCTGCACTCAGGGAAAATCTTCCCTGATCCTCAGTTCCATCTTCCCAGAATGGTTTGGGTGGGACATGCTGGTGATGCCAACCAGCCTGGCAGTGCCTGGGATATTCCCTGTTCCTCCACTGCTCCAGGCACCACGTGGGGTGTGGAAGGGGACAAGTGGCCTTTCCTCCCCCTCTCCAAGGACCTACACAGTGCCAGCACCCCCCTCACTCCATCCTTGCTCTCCCACTGAACCCAGAGTTCCCAAACTCGCCCCCAGCCCCTCTCCCTTTATCCAGCCCCAGGATCCCTCAGGCTCCCAGAGCAGCTCCCCTGATTTCTCCCCCTGCATGGGGAGGAGCTCTGCTGCTCTGCCGGGCTCCCATCCCAGACGTGCCCCTGGAGAATCCTCCTGGACAAGCTCCTGCTCCAGCAGGTGAAGCTGAGGAGCGTCGCTCACACACAAAGGGCAGATCCATCACAGAGCTACAGGGAAGAGATGTTCCCATTTTGCACTCTGAGCTCAGGTATTAAACACAGATTTGTTGGAATTCTCTTGTTTCAGGTGAGGCAAAGACTCCTGGCAAGAGCTTGGCGCTCTCCTCACCTCAAGCAAACAATTCCCAGCCTGGGGGAGTGAGGAGGCTCTGGAAAGGTGCTCAGGAGCTCTTGGTGTGAGTCACTGCCAGGATAAAGACATCCAAAATGGCTCGAGATTCCTGCCAGGATGGGGAGATGAATCAGGGCCGTCGTGACCTCCCCATGTGTCTGGCAAGTTGTTCTCTTGTTGCCTCGTGAACAATCTGTTTTCCCCAGACCCAAAATAACAATGTTGAGGAATAAAGTGCTTTTTTTCTCCTCCACTCTGGGTGAGTCACTGAAGGGAAAGGAGGAGGAGTTCTCCATGCAGACGTGGATCAGGAGCTGGGAATTCTGAGAGGGAACAGTCTGGGTCAAGGGTGTCCCCCCTGCATTACTGGGGGGACAGAGAGCCCCAGGTGGCCCTGCTGGCCCCTCTGCCAGCCCCTGGTGGTGTGCACCTCTTCCTCCCACACCATCTCCTGCTCTTGCTCCTGTCATCTCCTCCTGAAAAGTGTCTGGCAGGGAGCCCGTGGTAAACTCACTGCTGCCAGCCCTGTGCCAAAGCTTTCCCTTCAAATCTCAAACAGGAGCAGGTTGAAGCCTTGACATTTTTCAGCAACTAAGCCAAAGTCGACAGCAAATGATATTTTTACCTTTTTTCTCCCTGCCCTTTTCTTCCTTCGTGTCTATTTGCTTCTCTCTTCCTTTTCTTCTCTCTTCCATTGCCTCTCCAAAAAAGACAACAACAATTCAAAATCCAGCATCACCAACTAAATAATTGCCCTTTCAATGTGTCCCTGTCCATGGTGACTCCGAGCAAGGGGGTTGGAAGGTCTAAGATTTGCCCTGGGAGACTCTTTAAAGCAAAGGAGAGCGTTTCAGTGATAAATTCCATGTTGAAAGCCATGTTTTTCTCCCTTGTTTTCATAGGAATTTCATCGGCTCTCACTGACAGCTCAGCTCTTGCACGGCTGTTTGTTTGCAGTGGATGAATGCCAGCTGTAACTTAGATCCACTTAAATATTGCATGGAAAACCAGGATTGCTTCCCTTCTGTGGCCAGCCCAGAAGAGCCAGGGGCAGGGTGACTCAGGGATGCGATTCCGCTCTCCGACTGCCGCTGCCGGCAGGAGCCCCTTGGGCAGCACGGAGCTCACATTCCAGGGAAGGTTTAGATCCCTTTTTGCTTTTGACTTATTCATGACAAGAACCAAAAATAATCTGCAGCAACCTGAAAGGTGAATGTGTCTGTTTAAAGAAGGGCTCGAGCCCCTTGCAGGGCCTAAAGGGGATCCAGGAGAGCTGGAGAGGGACTGGGACAAGGGATGGAGGGACAGGACACAGGGAATGGCTTTAAGCTGACAATGGGTAGATTTAGATGGGATATTGGGAATCAGGAATTCCTCCCTGGCACTGGGTGCCCAGGGAAGCTGTGGCTGCCTCTGGATCCCTGGAAATGTCCAAGGCCAGGCTGGAGCAGCCTGGGATGGTGGAAGGTGTCCCTGCCCATGGCAGGGGGTGGAACTGGATGAGTTTGTTTTTTTCCAACCCAAGCCATTCCACAATTCCATGATGTGACAGCAGCAGCCACAGAAGGAAAGGAGGAGAAAAGGAACACCCAGAGCCAACCAACCCTGAGAGCTCCAGAAGTGCCCCTGTGCTGCTGTGTCTGCATTTCCGTGGGTGGGTGGTGCCTTGGTGGCACCTTGAGCTGCAGCTGCTGTCCCTGGAGGGCCCAGCCCAGCAGCTCAGGGTGCTTGGGGACCAGCCCTGTGCCCAGTCCCACTGTTCTGGTGTCCCCTGCAGTGCCAGCACTGTCCCATGGGGAAACCCCAAAGCCCCTCCAGATCCCCTGTGCCCCCTCTTCCCCTCCAAAGCTGCCCTGGATTCTCACCCTGAGCCCTCCTTCCCCATCCCCGGGAGCACAGGATGAATTCTGCCCTTCCAGCCCTCCTGGGACTGGGCTGTTCCTCTGCTCCCATCAGGACACCACGGGGGGGGTTGGCAGGGATGTGGCACAAGGGACACGGGCACCAGGGGCCTCATGCCACCCTCCAGGACAACCCTGAGCCAGCAGAGCAGCCACAGGCAGGCCCAGGAATGCTCCTGATTAATCCTGGGATTTATGGTGCCCATAAAGTCCATTCCAGTGACATATTAATATCCCAATTAATACTCAGTGACAGACATTTTAATGTAACTAATTCCAGGCAGGATGCTCTCTTTGGAGGGATATAAATGGCCTGACATGGTGCTATTGATCCCTGAGGCCACAGCACTCTGCAGCAATTCCCTCCATCCATTGTCCATCCATTGTCCATCCATCCATCCATCCATCCATCATCCATCCATCCACCCATCCATCCATTGTCCGTCCGTCCATCCATCCATCCATCCCTGCATCCATCCATCATCCATCCATCCATCCATCCATCCATCCATCCACCCATCCATCCATCCATCCCTGCATCCATTCATTGTTCATCCATCCATCCCCTCATCCATCCATCCATCCATCCCCTCATCCATCCATCCCCTCATCCATCCATCCATCCATCCCCTCATCCATCCATCCACCCATTCATCCATCCATCCATCATCCATCATCCATCCCTGCATCCATCCATCATCCATCCATCCATCCATCCATTCATCCATCCATCCATCCATCCATCCATCCATCCATCCATCCACCCATTCATCCATCCATCCATCATCCATCATCCATCCCTGCATCCATCCATCCATCATCCATCCATCCATCCATCACCCATCCATCCATCCATCATCCATTCCTCCATCCATCCATCCATCCATCCATCCATCATCCATCCATCCACCCATCCATCCATTGTCCGTCCGTCCATCCATCCATCCATCCCTGCATCCATCCATCATCCATCCATCCATCCATCCACCCATCCATCCATCCATCATCCATCCATCATCCATCCATCCATCCATCCATCCACCCATCCATCCATCCATCCCTGCATCCATTCATTGTTCATCCATCCATCCCCTCATCCATCCATCCATCCATCCCCTCATCCATCCATCCACCCATTCATCCATCCATCCATCATCCATCATCCATCCCTGCATCCATCCATCATCCATCCATCCATCCATCCATTCATCCATCCATCCATCCATCCATCCATCCATCCATCCATCCACCCATTCATCCATCCATCCATCATCCATCATCCATCCCTGCATCCATCCATCCATCATCCATCCATCCATCCATCCATCACCCATCCATCCATCCATCATCCATTCCTCCATCCATCCATCCATCCATCCATCATCCATCCATCCATCCATCCATCCATCATCCATCCATCCACCCATCCATCCATTGTCCGTCCGTCCATCCATCCATCCATCCCTGCATCCATCCATCATCCATCCATCCATCCATCCACCCATCCATCCATCCATCCCTGCATCCATTCATTGTTCATCCATCCATCCCCTCATCCATCCATCCATCCATCCATCCATCCATCCATCCATCATCCATCATCCATCCATCCATCCATCCATCCATCCATCCATCCCTGCATCCATCCATCATCCATCCATCCATCCATCCATCCATCCATCCATCCATCACCCATCCATCCATCCATCCATCATCCATTCCTCCATCCATCCATCCATCCATCCATCATCCATGCATCCATCCATGCATCCATCCATCCATCCATCCATGCATCCATCCATCCATCCATCCATCATCCATCCATCCATCATCCATCCATCCATCCATCATCCATCCATCCATCATCCATCCATCCATCCATCCATCCATCCATCCATCCATTCATCCATTCATCCATCCCTGATATCCTGGGAAGGTTACAGCTTCAAATCCCCATGGGATTTTTCCTTGGGGTGCACGGTGAGGAAAATGGATCCTCGGAAAAAGAAGCAGCATCCTACCCTGTGGGATGGGATGGGATGGGATGGGATGGGATGGGATGGGATGGGATGGGATGGGATGGGATGGGATGGGATGAATGGGTGGCTCCATCCCCACACCCCATCCTCTGCAGATCCAACTCCAGGCTCTGTCCTGGTGCCAGGCAGGGATGGAACAGGATTTTGTCTGGAAGCCCCCACCCTTGCAGGGCCCTCTCACATGGCTGCAGGGATGGGGCCATGGTGCTGCTTCCAGCTCCAGAGCAGGGTTGCCATGGAAACCAATCCTGTTGAGTTTCTTCCCATCTCCAAAGCCAGCCTGTGGCATCAGAGCTCCCATCCACAGTGTCCAGGGGGAGGTTCCTCCCAACCCAGAGGATTCACTCCCCCCACTCACCCCACAAGCACAGCAGAGCCCCCCAGGCCCTGAGTGCGAGCCCAGCCACGCTGCCCTCACACTCCCAGCTTCCCAAGACTTCCCAGAAACCCACACAGGATACCCTGGTGGGATTTCTCATCCCACCTCCACTGCTGGCCTTCAAAACCCCTCCTTGGCAGCATCCTGCTGCTCCTCTCCCTGCTCCACATCCTTGATCCAACACCAGCTGCTCAGGCAGTGGAGGAGACCATGGAGATGCCTCTGGAAGGAGGGAGAGGCTCTGGGAATGTGAAGGGAGGGCAGGTGGGATGTGGAAGGGGGATGGGGGAGGGAGGTGCACTCAGTGAGGTGTCTCCAGGCAGAGCAATCCCTGCCTCCCTCCTTCCCTGCATCCAAAGGCTGCCTCTCCATTATTCATCCCCCTTCAGGGGAACTATCTCATCCTAATAAAAATGTCACAAGGAATCCACAAATACATCCATAGCCAGCACCAGGAGTTCCTCAGTGCATGGGGAGCTCTGCTGCTCTCTGCACTCCTGGGCTGCCACCTCGCTTCCCCCCGAGCTGGGCACAGATTCTCTGACATTCCAGACACGGAATGTTGCCCACAGGGAGCTCAGGGAGATGCCTGAGCCTGGATATCTCAGCTCCCTGCATCTGAAATTCCTGTTTGGCTCTGCTGCATCCCAAAGGCTTTGTTGCTTCTGCATCCCAAAGGCTTTGCTGCTTTTTCCATCACTTTTGTTCCTATTTCAAAGCCTAGGATGAACCTCCCAAAGAGCCCAAATCCTGCTCTGCAAACCCTGCAGTGATGCACAGACCTGTCCCCATCAGCAGTGGCAGCACTGGGACATCCAAAATTCACTTTAGGGTTGCCCAGAGCAGCTGTGGCTACCCCTGGATCCCTGGAAGTGTCCAAGGCCAGGCTGGACAGGGCTTGGAGCAGCCTGGGACAGTGGGAGGTACAAGGAAGCAGATTTAAAGTGATGAAGCAGAATCCTTTTACACCTTCCAGGGCCTGAAGGGGCTCCAGGAGAGCTGGAGAGAGACAATTGACAAGGGATGGAGGGACAGGACACAGGGAATGGCTCCCAGTGCCAGAGGGCAGGGATGGATGGGATATTGGGAATCAGGAATTGTTCCCTGTGAGGGTGGGCAGGCCCTGGCACAGGGTGCCCAGAGCAGCTGGGGCTGCCCCTGGATCCCTGGCAGTGCCCAAGGCCAGGTTGGACACTGGGGCTGGGAGCACCTGGGACAGTGGGAGGTGTCCCTGCTTTTCCATTGGGATGGTGGAAGGTGTCCCTGGCTCTCCATGACCTCCCATTCCAGGAGCTCTGGGTAGAAGGAAGCCTCAGGAGGCATTTGGGACCGAGTCTGCATGGAATGTGGGCACAGGATCCCAGAGCAGCCTCTCTGTCCATCTAGGAGCCACCAGATCCTGGGAAAAATCAGCTTTTGGGAGTGGAGGAGTGCAGGGAACAGCCAGACCCTGCTTGGTGCAGGTTGTTTGCACTGGAGCACAGATCATGGCAAAATCCAGGGAAAATCCTTTGCCAAGCAAAGTTTTCAGTCCGTGTGAGTCCATCCTGCTAAATCAATATTGGAATTGCTGCTCTCCATCTGGGATGGCCAGGGAAAAGCAGTGGAGAGGGTAATTTGCCTCTAGTCTGCTTTTCCCAATAAATATTCCCTCTTTTCAGGGAGTTCTGGGAGTTCTACCCTGACCAAACCCCCTGCCAAAAGCCAACATTCCCTTTGCCAGGCCAACCCTTTTTCCCTGCAGAATATTTCCCTGTATTCCGAAGGACAAGGCTTTGTTTTATCACTGCCATCACCAAATTTCAGGGTCTCTTTGCCAAAGAGTGCTTCTGGACCAAATTGTCCATGATTTTCCTGCTTTTCCAGTCTGTTTTCCTGGACAGAAAATTTGTTTGCTCTGAGCACTGGTGCCACTGGAAAGACTCTGGGCCAAGGCCTGGTCCCAGCTGATATTTTGTGCCTGGAGTGTCTCTCCTTTCAGCATAAACAGCACAAAACCCCCTGGGAATGGGAATAATTTGGGATTTGATGGGCTGGGGAATGATCCAGCATGTGAGTGACAGCCCAGCCATGGGAGCATTCTTTGGGAGATCCTGTCCTGCTCACAGGAGGATTCATTTGCTTGGTCTTGGTGATTTTTGGACAACTCCAGTTAATTGCAGTAAGCTGGGATAATTGCTGTGTGTGGCTCTTCCCAGATCCCATTAGCAGCAGGAATTTTGGCAATTCCTACAAGCAAACAAGGTGGAGGTGTCCAGTTCTGCTGGGCCTGCAGCTGTTGGGGGCCATGGGATGGACATTGAGACCTTCCCTTCACAATCTGGGGCTGCTTCTCCCTTGTCCCCATCACAGCCACTCCAAAAAACCTTTTGGAGTGATCCCATTCCCACTAAAATCCACCTGGGCCTTTGCTGGTGACTGGTGGTCACCCACCACCCTCCCAACATGGAATTCTTGTGCTGCCTTTTAGTTCAAAGCTTTCTGCTCACAGCTTTCAGGTCCAGGAGCGATGATTTGCCAAAGTTGTAATGATTAACAGAAGTTTTAATGAATCCTGATGGATTTATTATTTATCTTTTGGACCGATAGATCCCCAGGGTTGTTTATTCCAATGTCTTGGAGCTCATACAAAAGATTTTATTGCTGTGCTTATGGTTCTGTATAAAATATTTGCTAGACTTCCCCATGGACTAAATCAGGGGAGGTGAAACCCTGGATTTTTGGCAATATGAGATCTCATTCCATGCCCCTCAGGATGCCATTCCAGCTGTTCCAGATTACAATACAAGATGTTTTCCATTGCCATCTGCATGGCAGATTGCCTTGGTCAAGTGGGCAGTTTGCCTGATCTCTCTCTTTGAGTGACCACATTCACACCTCCCTGGGAGGGGACATTGCTGATAACAGCCATGGAATGTCCCTGCATGGCTGATAAGAACTACAGCATCCCATTGGGAGATGGGAGCCCAGAGGGAGGAGCCAAGCATTCCTACCTGGATATAATCCAGAGGTTTGGAGACACCAGCACGGCTTCTGCACTGGATTGCCCAGAGGAGCAGCAGCTGCCTCTCCTTCCCCTGGATCTTCAGAGGCAGAATCCATCCTTCTCTACAGGATCCCTGCTCCAGCAGAGCCACCCCTGGCACTGCAGGAGGGCTGAGCCACAATTCCAATGGTTCTGCTGCCAACACCCTGACCCACAGGGGGTCAGGCTGGGTTCTGACTCTGTCTGTGTTGTTCTAGGGTACTGCATTGTTTATTTTATCCTTTTTTTTTTTTCCTTCCCTATTAAAGAGCTGTTATTTCCTGCTCCCATATTTTTGCCTGCGAGCCCCTTAATTTAAAATTTATAGCAATTCAGAGGGGTGGGGAGGGTTTACATTCTCCATTTCAGGGGAGGCTCCTGCCTTCCTTAGCAGACTCCTGTCTCTCCAAACCAAGACACCAGCCTTCCTGCTCCTCAGGTGATGCTGTGCCCTCCCCATGGAGCTGCCACCTCTCCCCATTCCCAGGGGAGTTGGGAAGCACAGTCCCACTCCCAGTGAGTGGGAAGTGGCTTTTTTGGGGGTGCTGTGGTCAGGGGCAGGGAGCAGCATCCTGAGGATGATTTGCAGCCCAGGCAGAGGCAGCTGCTCCTTTTCCTGTGGCTCGTGTCACCGTTTGGCAGAAACAGCAGCAGAGCAGCTCCGGCTGCCCAGCCCGGCTGGAGCCAGGACCGGCGGGGCTTGGCTGAGCTGGGAACTTCCCTGCTGCTTTTCCTGCCGAGACTGCAGCTGAAACAGCCACCGAGGCAATGAATTCCTGGTGTGTCACCTGGGCAGGACCAGGAGGGGAGGCACAGAGAGAGGGGATGTGCTGGTGTGAGCGCAGGATGACCCTGGCACCTCCGAGCCTTTCCCTGCATGGAGAAGGGAAGGGAGAGCTCAGGAAGGCTCTGCAGGTGATGCCTCAGGTTTAGATTTTATATTTTTCACATTCTGTGCTGCTTTAGTGTGTAATTCTGAGCTTCACATTATGGGATGGTGAGCTCTGTGCACAGAGCAGGGAGACAAAACAATTCCTGCACTAGCTGGGGACCAAGGACAAATGATCCAAACCTGAGGCCCAAGAGCACAAACCCCGTGGGCTGGAGAGAGAAAAACAAACAGGATGGGACTGCATGGGCTAAAGCTGGAATTGGGCAATGCACTGCAAGGTGCAAATGGAGCAGAACTGATAAAAGTGCGAGACCCCGTGCCCGGCCGTGCATTTTGGGACTGTTTTGGTTCATCTTGGGTGCAGCCCTGGCTGGGCTTTTGTGCTGCCCAAAGTGCATCCATTGAAGGCTTTTAATAAATCCCTGCTTTATTCTTTAGCTCTGTCCAATCTCTGTTCTAGGGCAGCCTTCACAAGGCAGCACAGGCTCCCCAAGGTGCCCCAGGGCTCTGGGCATGGGAGCAGCCCTGGGCTGTGGGGCTCAGCAGTGCTGGAGCATCGCTGCAAGTAGCAGGGACTGCAGCCTTGGGGCAGGGCTGGGAGGAGAGGCCACCTGTCCCTGGAAAAGCTGGAGCCAGAGCCTCAAAGTGGGACAGAGCAGATTGTGAATCTTCCATTTTGAGCAAGCCTCTGATGGTTTGTATAAATTTGGGATGTTTTTACTGATTGTAAACTTGGTTTGTGGTGAGCCAGCAAGGAGAGCCACCATTCCCTCCAGGAATGAAGAGGACACATCTTGGGCACTTCCAGGGTGCCCATGGACTCAGCAGGAGTCAAAACTGGCTCTGTGCTCCAGAAACATAAACAGCAGAGAAGTAAAAATAACTGTAAACGCCTGAAATGATTTTGTAATTTTTGTATTCATAGACTCATGGAATGGTTTGGGTTGGAAAGATCCTTAAAGCTCATTATGTTCCACCTCTTGCAGGGACACCTCCCACTGTCCCAGGCTGCTCCAAGCCCTGTCCAGCCAGGATCCCTCTGCAGTTCTTGGGAACACACAGCTGAGCTGAAATAGCACCAAACATCCTCACCAGGCCCAGGACAAACACTGAGAGGGTGTCATGAGCTGATCTCAACATTGTAGAATCAGAGTTTAGACTGGAGGGACCTTCAATCCCACCCAGTGCCACCCCTGCCATGGCAGGGACACCTCCCACTGTCCCAGGTGCTCCAGCCCCAGTGTCCAGCCTGGCCTTGGGCACTGCCAGGGATCCAGGGGCAGCCCCAGCTGCTCTGGGCACCCTGTGCCAGGGCCTGCCCACCCTCACAGGGAACAATTCCTGATTCCCAATATCCCATCCATCCCTGCCCACTGGCACTGGGAGCCATTCCCTGTGTCCTGTCCCTCCATCCCTTGTCCCGAGTCCCCCTCCAGCTCTCCTGGGGCTCCTTTAGGGCCTGGCAGGGGCTCTGAGCTCTCCCTGGAGCCCTGTCTTGGTTTGAACAGCCAGGTGTCTGCTAAGGGGGGCAGGAGCCTCCCCTGAAATGGAAAATGTAAACCCCTCCCTACAACTTGTTATCATTTTGAAATTAAGGGGCTCTCAGGCAAAGATATGGGAGCAGGAATAACAGTTCTTTACTAGGAAAACTAAAAGTGCAAATGCAACAGCACAAACAAAAACCAAACCACTGCCAGAGTCAGACCATGCCCTGCCCCCTGTGTGTCAGGGGGTGGCACAGCCCCATCCCATGGGGGCTCAGCCCTCCTGCAGTGCCAGCTGTGGCTCTGCTGGAGCAGGGATCCTGCACAAGGGGGGAGTTTTCCTCTGCAGCTCCAGGGCTGCTGCAGATGGGCCTGGGCTCCTTCTGGCCATGCAGGGCAGCAGAAGCTGCTCCTCTGGCAATGCACTGGGCAAAGGCTGCTGGGCTGTGCCAGGCTCACATTGGATCCAGGTAGGAATGCTTGGCTCCTGCCCTGGGCAATGCAGCATCTCCCCATGGGATGATGGAATTGGATCAGCCCTGCAGGGACACTCAGTGGCCATGGACAGCAGAGATCTCCTGCAGGGAGGATTGGCTGGGGGAGAGAGAAAGAACAAACTGCCCATGGACAGCAGAGAACTGCCCCAGCTCTGACAGATGGGGATAGAACACACACCCAGCCACATCTTGCAACCTAAACCATGCCCCTTTCTGCTGCTGCTGTGGACAAAACACCTTTGAGGTCCTGGATCCAAAGGCCCAGAGACCCCTCCAGCTCGTCCTTGGGATGAGCTGAATCAGTTTTCCCCTTCCCAAGCCGGTGCCTGGCTGGGCTGGGCTGGGCTGATCTTCCCCAGGGAAGGGAGCAAAGAGAGGGAAAGGGCAGATTAAATCCTTGGAACTGCCCATCCTGGATCTGAGACATCTGACAGATGTTCCTCAGTCCCTCAGAGCTTTCCCAGCCATCCCAAAGAGCCTGGGAGCTCCCAGCATCCAGCCATGACACAAGGAAGGAAGGAAGGACGAGTTTCCCAGGACTGGGAAGCCTTGTTGAGGTTGAAATAATACCAATTTTGTATGCATTTGACTATTTCTGCCCTGCATGAGTCAATCTAAAGCCGATCTCATTTATCAATTAGCATTTATAACATCCTTATCACCATGGAATCAAAGCCCTGTAAATGGATTAAGGAATAAGCAGGATGCCTGGCAGAGTCAGGAATTCATCTCCTCGGGATTCGGGGTGATCTCATCGAGGGGACAGGGACAGGCACAAAGTTTAGATCCTGACAAAACCTGAGCAAGGAGTCATTGGAAATAATTAATTAGTCCAGAATTAAGAGGGTAAATTTTTATTCTGGACCTGATTGTTCACAGGGGGAGTTATTCTGGAAGAGCTCTTCTGGAAAACCTCATCCTCTGTTCCCTCTGCTTCTGGTTTATCCCAAATAATTTCCAGAGCTTCCCCTGCTGTCAGCCCAGCCCTGTGGAGCTGTTTGGATCCATGGAAAATACCCCTGGAGCAGTGCCAGGTGGGATGCTGCTGATCCCAGCCACACTGGGGGATGCATGGCAGCACAAGGAGGGTCCTGCTGGGACCAGGAGGAGCAGGAGGTGTCCCCAGGGGCTCAGCAAGGTCAGCTTAAGGTGAATCATTGACTCCAAAGCCATCTGACCATGAGCTGCATCCCCATCCCAAACGTGGCAAACGGCAATGGGCTCTGGGACAGCTGGGCCAGGATTTTGTGGGGTCTGTTCAAACCCAGGGTGTGGATCTAGAATACTTTAGGATTGGAGCTGAAGAACATTTGGAAGCCAGGATGATTTCCCATTCCAGAACCCCCCGTGCCCTGGGCTGATTCTGCCCCTGTGTTTAGGTGATTTCCCACCTGCAGAGCTGCCCCAGCCCTGGCCCAGCACAGGCAGGAGCTGGAGCTGCTGCAGCCAGGCCAGAGGAGGCTCCAGGATGAGCAGAGGGATGGAGCAGCTCTGCTGGGAGGAAAGGCTGGCACAGCTGCCATCGTTCACCTGCACAGGAGAAGCTTTGGGGGGACCTCAGGGTGGCCTTGCAGGGCCTGAAGGAGCCCCAGGAAACCTGGAGAGAGACTGGGGACAAGGGATGGAGGGACAGGACACAGGGAATGGCTCCCAGTGCCAGAGGGCAGGGATGGATGGGAGATTGGGAATCAGGAATTGTTCCCTGTAAGGGTGGGCAGGCCCTGGCACAGGGTGCCCAGAGCAGCTGGGGCTGCCCCTGGATCCCTGGCAGTGCCCAAGGCCAGGCTGGGCCTTGGGGCTGGGAGCACCTGGGACAGTGGGAGGTGTCCCTGCCGTGGCAGGGGTGGAACAAGATCAGCTTTTTTAAGCTCCCTTCCACCCCAAACCATTCCACAATTCCATGATTCTCCCCTGCCAGCTCTCCAGGGATCTCCTGGTGTGTCCCAGCTCAGCAGGGATGTGGCACTGCCACTCCTGGTGGCACAGGACAGTCACCCCTCGCTCTCTGGCCAGGGGCAGGAGGGGTCCCAGGCTGAACTCCTGCTGCTGGGGAGGAGACTTTGGGGAGCAATCCAGGTTCTCCTCACTGCACCCCTGGGCTGTGGCCAGCAGCAGCATCAGCCCTGAGTGCAGGATGGCAGCTGTGCCACCAACAGGGCTCTGCTGGCTGCTCCTCCCTCCCTCCCTCCCTCCCTCCTGCCAGAGCAGGAATTGCAATTTATTTTTGCATTGCTCAGGGTCAAGCAGAGACCAAGAATTGTACAGCTGCCCTGTGCCCTGGACAAGTGACCCTCCCCAGTGGGACACTCCTTTCCTGTGCCACCAATGTCACCTCCAACTGCCAGCAGAGAAAAAGCATAATGAGCCTCCATCCCAGCCATTATTATGCCGAGGATGTGTTAAAATAAGAATATTCATGAGAAAGCATTTGTTTATCCAAGTAGCCTTGAGCATTGAGCGGTGAAGGGCTGGCCTTGCAGCGGCCAGGAGTCAATATTTGTCCAACATTAGCAGAGCAGCAATGGCTGGCTTGGACACCCGAGTGCTGTCCTGCTTTGATTCCAGAGCAGTCCGTGTGCTTCCCTGCTGTGGTGCCAAAAGCCCTCCAAGTGTTGTGAAGCGCTGAATGTCACGGCAAGGACGGAGTTTACGGTGTTTACACCGAGCATTTTCATGCTAAATGGGCTCGGGGCTGCAGGTGCCAGCTGAAAGCCCAGAGCTGCTGGATGGAATGGGATTGCCAGCCCTGGATGGGTCCCACATGCTGGGGCAGCCCTGTGGGCAGCTCCTCCTCCAGCCCCATGGTTTGTGGCACCAGCCTTGATGTCTCCATCCCCTCCTTGGCACACTGGGCTCGGGTTTTCTCCTCGTTACTGCCCTTGGCAGGGATTGCAGAGCTCCCTGAGGGATGAACATTTTCTGCCCTCCCTGCCTGCCCACACCCCGCTGTGCCCCATCCCAGAGCCTGAGGGCTGCCACAGAGCAGGAATGAGGCAAACAGCGTGGCAGGGGCTGGAGGGGGTGCTCCCCATCCCAGCCAGGGGGCAGGAGCAGGGCAGGGCACCGGGAAAGAGCCGGGAGTGATGCACAATCCAGGGCTGCTGCTGCTGCTGCTGCTGGGAGGGCTCAGCCCTGCATCCACAGCCCCTGCATCCCACCCCCTGCATCCCCATCCCTGCATCCCCTGCATCCCATCCCCTGCATCCCCATCCCCTGCATCCCCATCCCCTGCATCCCATCCCCTGCATCCCCTGCATCCCATCCCCTGCATCCCATCCCCTGCATCCACACCCCCTGCATCCCCATCCCCTGCATTCAATCCCTTGCATCCCCATCCCCTGCATCCCCATCCCCTGCATTCAATCCCTTGCATCCCATCCCCTGCATCCCCATCCCCTGCATCCCCTGCATCCCATCCCCTGCATCCCATCCCTTGCATCCCCATCCCCTGCATCCCCTGCCTCCCATCCCCTGCATCCCATCCCCTGCATCCCCATCCCCTGCATCCCATCCCCTGCATCCCATCCCCTGCATCCCATCCCCTGCATCCCATCCCCTGCATCCCATCCCCTGCATCCACAGCCCCTGCATCCCCTGCATCCCATCCCCTGCATCCCATCCCCTGCATCCCATCCCTTGCATCCCCATCCCCTGCATCCCCTGCCTCCCATCCCCTGCATCCCATCCCCTGCATCCCATCCCCTGCATCCCCATCCCCTGCATCCCATCCCCTGCATCCCCATCCCCTGCATCCCATCCCCTGAATCCACATCCCCTGCATCCCCTGCATCCCATCCCCTGCCTCCCCTGCATCCCATCCCCTGCATCCCCTGCATCCCCTGCATCCCATCCCCTGCCTCCCATCCCCTGCATCCACAAATGCCTCCATCCCCATTACTGCATCCGAGCCCTTCCTCCAGCCCCTGGACAGCTCCAGGCTCAGCTCATCCTCTCCTGCCTCGACCTTCCCCAGCTCCACAGGGCTCCACCCTTCTCCTTCACGTGGATCTCTCTTTGTGTCCAAACTGGATTTTGCTCTCTGGGAACTGTGCCTGGAAGCATCTCTGGACAAGGGGCAGCAGGAGGGTATTGTAAATCCAAGGCAACTCCAACAAAGGAGAGACAATGATGGGGAGGACTCCATGGATATCAGAAGGCTAATTAATTACTTTATTGTACTGTATTATATACATTTCATCTAAACTGAACCTGCCAAGCACCCAACCCTATACACAAATGCACACACCCTGCACAGAATCTTGTGACTGTCAGCCCACAGTGCCCACACACACACACACCTGGCCCTGACAGGCCAAGGAAACAAAACACCCTCCCCATGGATAAACAATCTCCGTTTTGCATTCTACTGTGGCACAGCACAGGCCCAGCAAGTGATAAGAATTGTGTTTTCCCTTTCTCTGAGGTTCAGAGAATGTGAATCTCAGAAATCCTTGGGAAGAATTGTGCCTTGCTTTTCTCTGTGAAGAGAAATGTGGCAACAGGAAGGGGGAAAGCCTGAGGAGGCTTTTCTGTGCAGGAAAAGCCCAGAACACCTTTGTGGCATCTCTCAGTGCACGATGGCAACTTGTGTGGAGTGAAAGCTGTGCCAGAACCCCTTCAGGGCTTCCCTAATCCTCCTTTTTTCCCTTTGTGAGGACACAATCTTCACTCCAACCTCAGGTTGACCTTCCCAGCCTTCCTTGTGCTCCTGCTGCCCACAGGGAGGCAGGAAATGGATCCTGCTGTTAACAGCTCCTGGGTGCTCAGCGCTGCACCCAGGGGTGCTGCAGGGGTGCAGGTGCTCCCGGGAGCCAGAGGTGCTGGAAGGGAGCAGAGCTGGAGCCAGGATGGGGCAGAGAGGGGACACCCAGCAGGGAGCACCTGCAGAGAGCCAGAGTCACACCCAGCCAGGGGAGGATGGATGGGACTCACAGCCCTGGTTTTGATTTTGGGAGACCTGCTGGCCCTCCAGGAGGCAGGTATGGAACAAATGATCATTGTTTATATTTATAATCAGCAGGATGAGCTGCTGGGCTGGGCTACAGAGCAGCAAAGACTGGGGTGATGCCCGAGTCCAAGCCCTGGGGCAGCTCCTGCCTGGGGGATGCCCCACAACACAAATGGCCCCAGCAGCACATTCTTCCTGTTATCCTGGATAAAAAGCATCAACTCCACAGGTTTGGGACATTTTACCAGGAAAACTGGTCCAGAGTGTCACTGCAGCAATGGCCTGGCAGGCAACAAAGGCTGGGGAAAGGAAAAGCAGCTCAGACTCAGGTCCTGCCCTGCCACCGTGACCCCACAGCCACGGCTGCCCCTGGCACCCATCCTTGGTGCAAAAATGCCCCTCTGAGGGCTCTGGGCAGCCAAGCACAGCTCTGTCAGAGTGATGGAGGAGCTCCCAGAGGCACCAGCACACACTGGGGGTGTTTTGGCCTCCCCTGTGCCATTCCTGGTGGTTTTCAGGCCATTTCTGAGCCCTCACTGAGGAGCCTGTGCTCCCCCAGCTCTGGCTGCTCCCCCTGGGAGAGGCTCCCAGAGCCAGGCTGGCTGTGCTGGTGGCTGCTCCCAGCTCCAGGAGCTCCTTTCCTTCACCAGCTTTCTCTCCCAGCCTGGGCTGGAGGTTCCATCCTCCCTTTTCTGCCACAGTGATCCTGGCGGGCTCCATCCATCCCTGCAGGGCTGGGAGCAGCACCAGGGACCCCAGGGACAAATGGGTTCCAAAGGCACAGGGGGGTTGGAACAGAAAAATGGAGCAGAGCTCAGGAAAAAGGAAATTTCATCAAGCAAACAACTCTGTGTGCTCCCAAAGGGAGAGCTCAGCTCTGGGATGGGATGGGATGGGATGGGATGGGATGGGATCCATGGGATGGGATCCATGGGATGGGATGGGGTGGGATGGGATGGGATCCATGGGATGGGATCCATGGGATGGGATGGGTTGGGATGGGATCCATGGGATCCATGGGATGGGATGGGATGGGATGGGATGGGATGGGATGGGATGGGATCCATGGGATGGGATGGGATGGGATCCATGGGATGGGATGGGATGGAATGGGATCCATGGGATGGGATGGGTTGGGATGGGATGGGATCCATGGGATCCATGGGATGGGATGGGGTGGGATGGGATGGAATGGGATGGGATGGGATCCATGGGATCCATGGGATCCATGGGATGGGATGGGATCCATGGGATGGGATGGGGTGGGATGGGATGGGATGGGATCCATGGGATGGGATGGGATGGGATGGGATCCATGGGATGGGATGGGATGGGATCCATGGGATGGGATCCATGGGATGGGATGGGATGGGGTGGGATGGGATGGGATGGGATCCATGGGATGGGATGGGATGGGATGGGATCCATGGGATGGGATCCATGGGATGGGATCCATGGGATGGGATGGGATGGGATGGGATGGGATGGGATGGGATGGGATGGGATGGGATGGGATGGGAGCAGAGAATGAGGCTGCTCTAGAGGCAGGGGAGGTGCAGCCAGCACAAACATCCTCACCAGCTCCAGGGAACACCAAGAGGGTGGCACAAGCTGATATCCAAATCATGGAATCACAGTTTGGGTTGGAAGGGACCTTCAAGCCCAATCCCATCCCATCCCTGCTGTCACTGTAGGACACAAAACAACACAATGTGGACTTGCTGCTCTTTCCAAGGTAAAAAAGGCTTTTTATTTTCTAACTCCAACATTAATAGATTTTTAAAAGTGACAGTGGATTGGAGGGTGACAATGCTACCTCTCCAATGAGACTGGACAAACCAACAGTCCATCAAAATTCTTCTCCTCCATAAAAGAATGCAAAGCAATGAGTTGTTTACAGAAAGTGTGTGTGAAAGTTCGTTACAAGAATGCAAACATCAGAAGGCTTAGAAGAACTTAAAAAATCAGGGTGACACCCTGCCATGGCAGGGACACCTCCCACTGTCCCAGGTGCTCCAGCCCCAGTGCCCAGCCTGGCCCAGGGATCCAGGGGCAGCCCCAGCTTCTCTGGGCAGCACTGAAACGAGAGCTCATTGTCCCCCCTGGAAACACCAGGGATATTCCATGGCTCCAGCACCCACAGGTTTGGAGCCAATCCCGTGCATTTCCCACCCATGGAAAGCAAACCCTCTCCTGAGGAGATGCTCACTCACTGTGGATCCACCCAACCCTCCCTGGGCTCTCCCTCAGAGCAGCCCGAGGGGAAAACGCCCTGAACTCCATGGAAACTGCATTTACATGGAAAAACCTGGATGGCACCTCAGGGCTCAGCCCATGTAATGCTCCAGAAGCTCCATCCTTTGCAGGTCAGGAGTCTCCATGCTGGAGTTTCACTCTGTGCTGTCTCCTGCTTCTCCAGCCTGGATTTGGTGCTGGAGAAGCTCCCTGGCCCCAGCTGAAGGATAATAATTGAATAACATGCAACATTACACTCTCAGGTTTCATTCATTTTCACACTGCAGCATCTGTAAAATCTAAAATGAGGGCTCATCTCAGGCTGTCATCCTGCCCAGCAACAACAAATTCCAGCAAGAAGGGAGGACACTGCACATCCAAACCTGTGAATTACCTCCAACAATCTCATTCAGGATTTGATTCACATTTCAGGGCACAGCTCCCACAGTAAATTAATAAGTTATAAGCTTGTAATATTTTCAATGGCTTGATATGGCAGCATTTTTCATTTCAATTAGGGGGAAGAGCACAATTGGATTCCTGAGCCTTGGCTGGGAAGGAAACACGTTATTCCCTGAGGGGGAGGACCTCAGCAGCATCCAGAGCCTCCACATCCCTGCAGTCCTCCAGGTGAGCCCTTACCTGGTTGCAGTGGGAGCTGCTGGAAGGGATTTATTGAAATAGCTCAAAACAGTCCCAGCAGGGAGGGGGAAGCACACCTGGCACTGCAGTGTTGTTCCTCCTCTTCTGATTTCCTGAAATTCCTCCCTGCAGGACCATTCCAGGCCTGGCCAGGTGCAGGAGCTGCCCTGGGGTTCTCCCTGGGGATCTCCAGTCTGCACTAAACACCAAAAGTGTGGGACAGCCTGCTCTGGGATAATTTTTGGCACCCAAAAGCAGTGGTGCAGCACCTTCAAGGGCCAAAATCCAGGTGGAGAAAACATTGGGATTATTTTGGGTTTAAAAGTTGCTTTTTTCAGCCCTGACAGGAGGATTTATCCTGATCCTTCCTTTGGTTCTCACATCCCTTTGTGGCTGAATCCCAGCTGGATTTGGGGAGCAGCAGGGACAGTGATGGCCTTTCCTTGGTTTTTCCCCTTTTATTTGGTATATATGAGGTCCTTGGACCTGTCAGAACCCTGTGGAACATTAGGAACCACAAAAACCCTATGGAATATTAGGACCACAGGAAGGAACCAGCCATGGGTGTAAAATAAAGAGCAGCTCAGCTTTGCAATGATTTAGGCCATAAATGGTGCAATGAGAAGCTTTTGGAATTTGCAAATCAGAAAAAACCCCCATGATTATCAAAAATCCCTTCTCCAGTGCAAGAAGTTCTGTGCCTGACAGCCAGAGTTCACAAATTTAACATGAAATAAAGCCAAGCTTTAGGTTTAAAACACAGGGCTAAGCCAGGCTCAAGGCTTATGCTGTGAAATTTTGCAGAGGACAAGTCCTGGCCTTGCACAGAGGTGCTGGGAGAGCAGCAAAACAAATCCACAGAGCACAGGAATGAGGGAATTCCTTCTTAAAGAAGAAAAAAATCCACAAAAATCCAACCTGTGGGCTCAGGGCTTCTGCCACTCCATCCATGAATTTGATTCAAGCAGGCAAACCAGCAAACACCATTGTTTGGGACATGCCAGTCACAAAATTCCCTAAAAAAAACCACATTTTCATGTGCCCAGAGCTCCTGGATTGGGGATTCTGGACCCTTGCCCAGAATTTTGGTCTGGAAGGGTCTCAAGCACTGGGACAGGGAGAGCTGCAGGGTCAGAATGGACCCTGAGACTGCTGCCCCAGTCTGAGTTGTTCCCACCAGGAACCAGGCACCAACCTCCCTTTGTTTCCCATCTTTACCTACAGAGATCCACTCAAAACTAGATTGGGGAGTCAAAATTGGGGCATTTTCCAGGTAAATTTGATGCAAGCAGGGAACCCATAAAACTCAAGGTCTTGGACATGCCAATTGCAAAATTCCCTAAGAAATGGACATTTTCATATGCCCAGAGCTCCTGGATTGGAGGGTCTGGATCCTGGCACAGCAGTTTTGGGTCAGCTAAAAAGGCTGAATGGTGTCTCAGGAACAGGGACAGAATGGACCAGGTTCAACCCTGAGCCTGCTCCTCCTATTTGAGTTATCCCAACCTCCCCCTGTTTTCCATGTTTACCCAGAGATCCATTCAAAAACAGATTAGGGAGTCAAAATTAGGGCATTTCCCAGGCAAATTCGATTCAATCAGGGAAGCCAACAAAACTCAAGGACTTGGACATGCCATTTGTAAAATTCCCTAAGAAATGCACATTTTCACTTGCCCAGAACTCCTGGATTGGAGGGTCTGGATTCTGGCACAGACGGTTTGGGTCTGATAAAGTGGCTTTTTCCTTAGGAACAGGACAAAATGGACCAGGTTCAACCCTGAGCCTGCTCCCCCATTTGAGTTATCCCAACCTCCCCCTGTTTACCCAGAGATGCACTCAAAAACAGATTAGGGAGTCAAAATTAGGGCATTTCCCAGGCAAATTCGATTCAATCAGGGAAGCCAACAAACTCATGGTCTTGGACATGCCATTTGTAAAATTCCCTAAGAAATGCACATTTTCACTTGCCCAGAACTCCTGGATTGGAGGGTCTGGATTCTGGCACAGACAGTTTGGGTCTGATAAAGTGGCTTTTTCCTTAGGAACAGGACAAAATGGACCAGGTTCAACCCTGAGCCTGCTCTCCCCATTTGAGTTATCCCAACCTCCCCCTGTTTTCCATATTTACCCAGAGATCCATTCAAAAACAGATAAGGGAGTCAAAGTTAGGGCATTTCCCAGGCAAATTTGATTAAATCAGGGATGCCAACAAACTCATGGTCTTGGACATGCCGATTGCAAAATTCCCTAAAAAATGGACATTTTCATATGCCCAGAGCTCCTGGATTGGAGGGTCTGGATCCTGGCACAGCAGTTTTGGGTCAGCTAAAAAGGCTGAATGGTGTCTCAGGAACAGGGACAGAATGGACCAGGTTCAACCCTGAGCCTGCTCCTCCTATTTGAGTTATCCCAACCTCCCCCTGTTTTCCATGTTTACCCAGAGATCCACTCAAAAACAGATTAGGGAGTCAAAATTAGGGCATTTCCCAGGCAAATTCGATTCAATCAGGGAAGCCAACAAAACTCAAGGACTTGGATATGCCATTTGTAAAATTCCCTAAGAAATGCACATATTCACGTGCCCAGAACTGCTGGGTTTGAGGGTCTGGATCCTGGCACAGAAGGTTTGGGTCAGATAAAGAGGGTGAATGGTGTCTCAGGAACAGGGACAAAATGGACCAGGTTCAACCCTGAGCCTGCTCTCCCCATTTGAGTTATCCCAACCTCCCCCTGTTTTCCATATTTACCCAGAGATGCACTCAAAAACAGATTAGGGAGTCAAAATTAGGGCATTTCCCAGGCAAATTCGATTCAATCAGGCAAACCAACGACCTCAAACTGTTTTTTGGGAAAAACCCGGCAGCCCCTGTTTGCACCTGGGCCAGCGAGCCCGAGGAGCAGGGATGTGGCTACCAAAGGCCACTCCAAAGGCACTGCTCGGGCATTTCCCACCTTGCCGTGCCTCAGGAATGCTCTGGCACGTTTTTCCAGGAGCAGCTCAGCGGTGCAGCTAAAGCTCCCTCCGAACATCAAAGAGCTGGAAGAGTAAAACCCATCAGAACGGCGCTAATGAAAGGCGCGGTAATTGTCAGGCACAGAACAGAAGTCGGGCAGGCTCGGCAGCCCCAGCTTCACTCAGACTTAGCAATTAAACACCGGCTGGAGCTGCGAGGCTGGGGGGGGAAAGTCGCAGCTCTCCAGCACCAATTAGCAGCTAATGAACATCAGCAATCCCCCTGGAGAAGGGAGCCGGAGACAAAACCGGGACCAAAATGCCACCCACGCTTTAAGCCGGCCTAAAGGCGCGCCTGGCTGCGGGGGATGCTCCGCGTCCCATCCGCGGCTGGAAAAGGAGAAAGGCAGGGAATTGCAGCCCGCTGAGGAGGGAAGGGTGCCTTGGAAATGCTGCTTTTCCCAGGTCAGCCAGCAGCACGGGGGAGGGAGGGAGGGAGCCTGGAATAATTTCAGCAGCGCTGCCATTCCATGTGAAATCACAGCCTGAAAGGAAGTCAGTCAATTTAAACCCGCTCCTGAAGGGGAATAATTAAACACTCCAAAGATGTGGGAGAATTTTAAGCAGTCAGCAAGGATTTAAAGACAACATATCATTCCTAGCAGGAATAATAATAATAATAATAATAAAAAAGAGGGAACGTAGGCAGGCAGGGCAGCCTCAGTGAGTCACAGCAGCCTCACCTGGGCAGCCCCGGAGAGATGGAAGAGCTGCAGGAAGGCTGTGGGGCATGGGCTGCCTCAAAAACAGCGGGGCAGAACCTGAGAGGGGATGGGAAAGTGCCTGGGATAGGGAAATGTAAGTCTGGGAAGGGGTGGAGGGGAAGGGAAAGGGGAGAGGAAAAGAAAGGAAAGGGGAAAGGGTTGAGGGAAGAGGAGAAGGGGAAGAGGCAAAGGCAAAGAGGAAAAGAGGAGGGAAAAAGAAAGGAAAGGGTTGAGAGAAGGAGAAAGGAAAAGGGGAGGGGGAAAAGAACGAGGGAAGGGAAGGGAAGGGAAGGGAAGGGAAGGGAAGGGAAGGGAAGGGAAGGGAAGGGAAGGGAAGGGAAGGGAAGGGAAGGGAAGGGAAGGGAAGGGAAGGGAAGGGAAGGGATCCAGGGGAATTGGTGCCTGGTGCTGCAGGTGTGTCTGTGGCAGGCCTTGGTGACACAGGAAGCCCCAGGACCTGTGCAGGACCCTCTCCTGCCAGGACATTCCACAGAGGAAGGCAGAGCAAGGAGGTTTCCAAGCCTAGGACAGCATTGGAGAGTGCTGAGTGCAGCAGACTACAAAGGGAATTTCAGATCCATCCCAGGCTCCCATAAGAAAAGCACCAAACATCCTCATTTCTGGCTTTCCTGGATCAAGGGGAAAAGAAATCCCTGAGTACAGAGTAGAGGCACCCCAAAGTGCCCTACCACAAAGATTTTTATTGTCACAGAATCCCAGACTAAGTTGGAGTGGAAAAGGCCTTAAAGCCCATCCCATCCCACCCCTGCCATGGCAGGGACACCTCCCACTGTCCCAGGCTGCTCCCAGCCCCAGTGTCCAACCTGGCCTTGGGCACTGCCAGGGATCCAGGGGCAGCCCCAGCTGCTCTGGGCACCCTGTGCCAGGGCCTGCCCACCCTGCCAGGGGGAATTTCATCCCAATATCCCACCCCTCTCTTTAATTATCCCTTCCAGAGAAGGAATCAGCCTGACCACATCATCAGGCACATCCCTGGAGCAGAGGAATTTTTGCAGGGAAAGATGAGCCAAAGGTTCCTTGTGGAAAGCAGAGTAAAACTGTCACCATCTCCTGCATCCCAAAGGATTTCCATGGGCAGCATGGGTTAGAGGAAGGTGCCTCTGGGAGCATCACTCACTGCAGGAGTCCAACCTCACAACTCCTGGGAAGGAGAGATCCAAGACTCCAAAGGTATCCAAAGCCTCGCCTCAGCACCAGGCACCTGGAAAGAAGAACTCACAGCAAATAAGATTTATGTGCACTGAGGAAATCAAAGCTCTGTGTAAGCTTTTTGCAAGGTAATTAATACATTTTGGCATTTGGGCACATCTGACACAGCAGAGAATGTGCTGGACTCCAGGAGAATCCAAAAGCTGAGTGGAATGACCAGGAAAGGAACTCACCCTGCCCTGAGCTTCCCACCCAACCAGGTGTTGACCTAAATAGAAATGAGGAAATGGCTGGAAATATCAAAGGTTTTGTGTTCAGGGAACTTCTGCTCTTTCCAAATCTCTCAGAGCACCACAGAACTGTTAAAATTGGCAAATAAGTGAGAATTCTTGAGAAAGGCATGAAGGAAAGGAATGATGCAAATGTGCAGATGATGGAAACAAAGATCTGGTGGGAGGATGGGGGAAATGAGCCTGAACTCTCAAAAAGTCCATGACTTTCCCTTCAGAGGGGTAAAAGCAATCTCTTGGAAGATCACACACCTGAAAATAAACACATCAGACAGTTCTTGGTGATGGGGGATGAACATTGAGCGAGAGCTAAAAAAAATATCTCCAGGCATCCCCCATTTCCCAGAGCCTTCAGAAGGAGCAGGACAAGCAGCATTTTGTGGGCACTCTGAGGACACAGTGCAGGCCCCAGCAATGCTCCCTGATTCTCCAAGAGCTTGGAAGTCTCCTGTCATGTTGCCACATCCTGACCCTGCTGCTCTGGAGTCACATTCAAAGGGGGGCAAAGCAAAGGCAAGGCTGGGGCAGCACTGGGGCAATGACTGGAATCACAGGGATCAAAAAGCTCAGCTCAGCTCCACCAGGAATGGACTCACTCAGGACAGGGATAAAGAATTCCCTTTGCTCCTGCCTCACCTCCCAGTGCAGGAATTTTTCATGGAAAGGGAATCACTGCAGGGCCCTTCATCCCTCAGCAATTCCATCCCAGCCCTGCTGCTGCTGCTTTGGTGCTCTCTCCCAGCATTTCCACGATTTGAAGCAGCCTGGGATGGTCAGGGCATGGAGAAAATCCAACATGAGGTTCCTCAACAGCCTGGATCCCTCTGCAGTTCTTGGGAACACACAGCTGAGCTGAAATAGCACCAAACATCCTCACCAGCCCCAAGAGAAACACTGAGAGGGTGTCATGAGCTGATCTCAACATTGTAGAATCAGAGTTTAGACTGGAGGGACCTTCAATCCCACCCAGTGCCACCCCTGCCATGGCAGGGACACCTCCCACTGTCCCAGGCTGCTCCAGCCCCAGTGTCCAGCCTGGCCTTGGGCACTGCCAGGGATCCAGGGGCAGCCCCAGCTGCTCTGGGCACCCTGTGCCAGGGCCTGCCCACCCTCACAGGGAACAATTTCCAATTCCCAATATCCCATCCATCCCTGCCCTCTGGCAGTGGGAGCCATTCCCTGTGTCCTGTCCCTCCATCCCTTGTCCCCAGTCTCTCTCCAGCTTTCCTGGGGCTCCTTCAGGCCCTGCAAGGCCACCCTGAGGTCCCCCCAAAGCTTCTCCTGTGCAGGTGAACAATGGCAGCTGTGGCAGCCTTTCCTCCCAGCAGAGCTGCTCCATCCCTCTGCTCATCCTGGAGCCTCCTCTGGCCTGGCTCCAGCAGCTCCAGCTCCTGCCTGTGCTGGGCCAGGGCTGGGGCAGCTCTGCAGGTGGGAAATCACCTGAGCACAGGGACACAGGGGCAGAATCAGCCCTGCCCTGCTGTGGGCTCAGCCCAGGGCTGGGGGGGTTCTGGGGCAGGTCCAGCTCTACCCACCACCCCCCTAGGGCTCCCCAGCCTTTGGGGACTGTCCCTCCCTTCCAGGGCCACAGCTGGCAGTGGAGTGCTTTGATTTCTGCAGGCACTGGGGCTCAGAAATGAGAAGTATTTTTGGCACTGTCCACGGCTGCTATTGCCACGCACTCCGCTCCAATTTCTGTTCCTGTCTCCCACTCCAGCACCATCCAAATGCTGGTGGAAGGGGGTTAATTTCTTAATTTAGGAATCATTAGTGAGAGAAATTGCACTGTGCAGCTGTCTCAGGTCTTTAGGAAAATGCCTGCAGCAGCTGCAGATTTGTGATTCGCCTTGACCAGCTCTGTTCTCATCCGTTTGACACCAACAGCAACAGTCATTTGGGGTCAATTAAATGTTTTCTTCTTTGTTTATCACCATAAGTCTTAATAATACATCTGGCAGCATGAGTCCATGTGAAGAGGAGGCCACCACATCCATAATGGATGGGAGCTTGCAAATCACAAACAAGTGGATAAACACCAAGAGGCCTCACGTTCCCAGCTGAATTCCCCCTCTCCCCAGTGCTTTGCTCACTCCCAGGGCCTTGCAGCAGCTTCAGGTGCAAGGCTTGGCTTCTGTAATGATTTTAAACACCCTTTTTAATTGCTTTTCTGTGGCCCTGAGAAGCCAGCACTGTCAGCACAAAATTGGGGGTGATTACACAGCAAAACAGAGGCTGCTGCTGCTGCTGCTGCCTGTCCATCCTGCCCCAGAGCCTGCCAGGCAGGAGGGACTGGGGCTGGAACCCGGTGGAATTGCTCAGGAGCTGTCAGCAGGAGCTCCTGCCGTGCTGCTGCTGCTGCCATGGCCTGCAGCCAGTGTGGCTCTGCAGCAGCTCTGCAATCCCTGAGCCTGGGCTGCTGGAGCAGGGCTGGCATTGGACAACCCCACACTTGGCCTTCCTTCTGCACAGCTTGATCAGGATTTGGATGTTGTTTCCCTCAGTGTTCTCATTTGGGAGCTGGGGAAGTTCAGGCTGGATGAAAGCGCTGGGGAACTGGCCAGAGATCGATGGCTGCACCTCAGCTTGGCAGCCAGGCAGCAGCAGGGCCTCAGGGCTCAATAGTGGGGCTGGTGTGGGTCAATATCTTCATCAGGAGCAGGCAGAGCCACCCTCAGCAGCTCTGGGGCACCAGGGGGTCAGGGGGGGTGATGGACACAGCTCCATCCTGAGGATGGGACTGACAGGAATTCAGCAGGGGCTGGGATATTCCTCATTCCTGGCTTCATTCCAGGCTGGGAATGAGGGGTGAAAACCAGCACAAAGTCATCCTGATAATCCAAACCCCACCCTGCACTGGGGCAAATATGGACAGGGAAGGTCCCCATCCCCTCAGCAGCTTTGGGGCCACCATGGGATAAGAGGGTGATGGACACAGCTCTGCTCCTGGGGCACCTGGGGGAGCCTGAGGATGGAGCCAACAGCAATTCCACAGAGCTCAGTGAGAAGCAGGGATTGGCCTCATGCCTGGCACCACTCCAGGCTGACAAACCAACCCCAGCACTCTCATCCTTAATTATTCAAACCTTATCCTGCATGGGGGGAACGTGGCCAGGAGACTGCAGGGGGTGCCCATCCCCTCTGTCCCTTTGGGGACACCCTGGGATTAGAGGGTGATGGACACAGCTCCACTCCTGAGGGGCCTGGAGGAGCCTGAGCACGGGGTCAACAGGAATTCCACCAAAAATGTGGGTTGTCCTCATGTCTGGCACCATTCCAGGCTGGGAATGACAGGCTGGTGGGGAAAACCAGCACAAACCCATCCTGAATAATTCCAAGTCCATCCTGTGCTGGGGAAACATGGATGGGGATGGTCCCCATGCCCTCAACAGCTTTGGGGGTGTTATGGAATTAGAGAGGGTGATGGACACAGCAAACAGGGGAGCTCCACTCCTCAGGGACCTGGGGAACCTGAGGATGGGGCCAACAGCAACTCCACAAGAAGTTCCTGGCACCACTGCAGGCTGGGCACCAGCTCCAACCCCCTCATCCTGAATAACTCAAACCTCATCCTGCATGGGGGGAGCAGGGCCAGGACAGGGAAGGAATTCCCATTCCCAGTGCTGAGGGGGGTGGAGGGGTGTCACAATTTGGGTACCACCAGTTTTGGGCCCCTGAGTTCAAGGGTGATGTGGGAAAAGCAGGGATGAGACAACACAGGCCACCGAGGTGCTCAGGGTCTGTGGATTCTAATCCAGAGAGTCCAAACACTTTTCTGTTCCATAACTTCTCATTTCCATCGGGACAGGCCAGGGGACACAGGTCAGTGTGGCCACCAGTGGGCTCAGAGCTGACCTAACAGTGTCCTTCACCTTCCTGAAGGCCAAGCAGGACCATGGAGACCCTCCTGGGGCAGCACTGCAGGCACAGGCTGGACCTCAGGAGGCTCTGGGCTCCTCAGAGGAGCAGTGGGAATTCCCTCTGGAGCTTCCCAGGGCTTGGCTGGACAGCAGCACGGCCTGATCTGCTCCAAGCACTCCATTTGACCAGGAACTCCTCAGCAGCACCTCCCCAGCCCCTCAGTTCAGGTGGAAATTTCAGAGGTTTTCCATCATTATTGTGGGCGCCCCTGAGGCCCCCCCTGCTCACCCATCATCCCAGCTTTCAAAACCCAGCCAGTTTCCCCTCCTAATCCTCACCTAAGTGTCCTCCAGCCAGCCCTTCTGCCAGAAATTGGGATCGTAATGTGCTGTAATCACATAATTCCTGTCAGGAAAAGTAAACAGGGATGGCTGAGTGATTTCCAAACAACACACTAATGGCCAAAGTAGGGAAAAAAATCCTCCTGCTTCACTTCTCCTCGGATTTTTCTTGAGCCACTATTTTGCTGTTCATATTTATTGTAGGTTTTCGCCTCATTTTTAGGTTTATTTACCCCGAGCTAATGAATAACACGGTGAACATATGCTATAAACCACCATTAAGATGAAATTTGGAGAAAAGAAAATTACTTTAGTGGCAGAGCTGAGAGGATGTGTAACCACTAAATGCCCAGTGCTGATATTTGAAGGCTTCTTAGGAGAGGTCTCCTGAGATTTCTCGGTCAAATAAAATGAGGTATTTTGTAGGAATTCTCCTTTCAGAGTTAGACTCGTTTTTTAAACAGTCTGATGCAGATGCTGCTCTGAAAAAAAAAAGAGTCAACTATGGACTTTTTCCATCTTGAAGGCTTTGAATCTCATTTTTCCTGATTATCACAGCTGTTCCAGGCAGCAGGGTGAGAGTGCCAGCAGATGAGACCTTGTACACCAATTTTAGAGGGGGTTTGGGCCATCTTGCAGCAAACTCAAGCATGGAAATCTACAGACATGGAAAACATTTGGGGAGAATTTCATCCAGCATGAGCACAAAAGTTGCTGCAAACTTGGGGTTTTCAGAGGAGCTGTGAGTGAGGTGGTGCCAGAGGGAAAGGCCCCAAGGAGGCTTTTCCAAAGCACATCTGTCCAAAGTTATTCCATTTTTCATTAGGGACCTGGCTGCTGCCCCGTGGAGATGCTCATTAAACGGGCTGGTTTAGTGTGGAAGGAGCTGCAAACATCTTGGAGGATGGGGTTAGAGCCCAAAATAAGCCTGAAAAGGATTATTTGTTATTAAAATGACACCATCCAGTGGGATGAGGGGAGATCTCCTCCATGACTGCACTCACTCCAAAGGAAATGCTGGATAATGGGAGCGCAGGCAGGAGCTGGAGCCCATTCCAGCAAACATCTGCTGACTTCCACCAGACCTTGAAAACCTGGTGGTCATAAAGGGGAAAAAAACCCTTCAAGAAACAGGCAGTGAAAGCTAATCAGGCTCCTAAACCTGCCAGCTCCAGTGACAACATTCCAAGCCAGGCCCAGGATTTTGTAGGAATACAAAACACCACGGGCACGAGGCGAGCCAGGAACAGCTGGAGCAGCAGAGCCACCAACATGAACTCCAGGATCAAAGGTGGAGCTGCCACAAGGCCTTGGAAAGCAGCAGGAGGAGCTGCCAGGCACCTGCAGCCCTGTGGCACACCTGGGAACTCAATCATCCTGGCAGGAACAGCTTGGGGAGGGCATCTGGGCACGGCTCGGGCTTGTGGACATGGAACATCTGAATCCAGGGCCTGGAAGGAGCCCCCAGACACAGTTCCTGTGCCTCTCCTCAGCAGTGCAGCACATCTGAGCACACACAGGCCTTTCCTGAGCCAGCCAAAGGCAGTTCTTGCTTGGGGCAGTGAGCTCTGAGCTGGTCTCTGGATGAGTTTTAGGAAAAGTTATTCCCTGCTTTTCCTGCTGGGGAGGAGCAGCCACATCCCTGAGGCTCTGAAGGGCCAGCCTGCATTTGCCTGGTGAATCCAGGGTGGATTTTGGTGTGATCTCAATTATTGATTCCTTCCCTCAGCCTGAAATTGCTGCTCCTGGTTCTGGAGCCACATCAGTCACGGACCAGCAGGAGCTCTTAAACAGAACTTCTCATTTTTACTGGGAGGGGGGGAAGTCCCAAAAACCAGGATGTGATTGAGCTTCCCTTGGGATTGCAGGGGGCAAAGTCCAGGGAGCTCAATGTGTTTGACAGCTACAGAGGAGCCAAAGGGAGGAACATGTTCCTTGGAGAGACCAGTGATTACCCCAAGGTTCAGAGGAGATGCCAGATTTAACTCTTTGGGTTTAGAGGAGATGCCAGATTTGACTCCTTGGGTTTAAAGGAAGATTTAACTCCTTGGGTTTAAAGGAGATGCCAGATTTGACTCCTTGGGTTTAGAGGAGATGCCAGATTTGACTCCTTGGGTTTAAAGGAGATGCCAGATTTGACTCCTTGGGTTTAAGGGAGATGCCAGATTTGACTCCTTGGGTTTAGAGGAGATGCCAGGCTGGCTTTGCTCACTGCCACCCCAAACCAAAGGCACTTTGCAGTGACTTTTGCCATGCCATGGTAATAAAGAAGGCTAAAGCAGCTCAGTCCAGGGAAAGCAGCTGACTGACAGCACCCCAGAGGGGATCAGGGGTTCAGCCTGGGGAGCTCCAGGCTGGTCTCCAGGAAGGCAGGGACAGCACCAGGAGCTTTTCAGGAGCCTCCACCTACTGAGGTGGCAGGGCTTGAGGCTGTCCCTTGCCAGTCCTGATGGCACAATTCCAAACCATTCCAGTGTTTGGGAGCTGCTTCCCTCCCTGCCCCAGGACATCCCTGTGTTCCCAGCCCCCCTGCACTGCCTGCCCTGGTGTCCCAGTGCTTCCATCCTTCCCTGGGTGCCCTCCCCAGCCTTGCTGTGGCTCTGTTCATTGCAGCAGGGAGGGAACGAGGGCCGTGAGCCCTTCTGTGTTCACAGAGCTGCCAGAGCCCTCAAACAGCCCCAGTCCCAGCCATCTCTGCAGCCTCTTTGTGTCCAGCTCTGATGGGTGCAGTACCAGCTGTTTGTGTTTCAAAGTTGATTCCTGCCAGCGTTGCTTCCTTGTCTTTTCCCCCAGCAATGCCATAAAAAGCTCTGGTTTCATTTTCTCCCTTTCATCCTGGCATTAGCTCTGCAAACAACTTCCTTGCTGCCTCCTCCTCCAAACTCTTTGTCTGGCAGCCTCGTCTGTCTGGGACCAGCATTTTGTTTTCTCTGGTCTCAGTTGCTGCTTTGTTTGTTCATTAAAGACACTCTGCTCTCTGCTGTGATCCCACAGCACTTTCTTCTTTGCCAGCAGCGTCCTAAACTTAATGACTGGGGAGTTTTTTCTGGAGGCTAAACAGGAGACTCAGGGAATGCATCCAGCACAAGAGGTGCTTGTACCTGGAGAGGCAGCCAGGAGAGCAGGGCTGGCTGTTCAGGCAGCTCTGAATGAGAAAGAACTTTGGGGTTTTTTTACTCTCAATGATGTTAAATCAATTTATTTTCAGAGCTGCTGTCCCAGCTGCACTTCTTACACCACTCTTCTGCTCTGCTCAAAACATCTTGTGCTGCTCTTGAATCATGGAATGGTTTGGGCTGGAAGGGACCTCAAAGTTTGTCTTGTTTCAATCCCCTGCCATTGCAGGGACACCTCCCAAGTGCTCCAAGCCCCAATGTCCAACCTGGCCTTGGGCACTGCCAGGGATCCAGGGGCAGCCCCAGCTGCTCTGGGCAACCTCAGGGCATCCCCACCCTCCCAGGAACAATTCCTTCCATATATCCAACCCAAACTCTGCCATTTTCAGCCACTCCCTCTTATCCTGTCCCTAAATTCCTGATGATCTCTGTGCTCAGTGGTTTTCAGCCTCCTGAGATCTGGGCTGGAGGGCCCCAGGAGAGCTCAGTGCAATTCTACCCCTCAGCCCTGGCACCTGAGGAAGGCTCCTGCAGCCCCTGCAGAGCCCAGGCCATGCCCCCTCCCCTCAGAGCAGCCTCTGGTGCCATCCCCAGCTGCCCCTGCCCAAGCAGGAGCTGCCCTAGGATGTAAACTGAAGTTTGGCTGCATCAGTGTGGGAAATGGATTTATAGAAAATGTTAAAGTTTGACAGAAGGTTCACATGATGTGCATCTGTATGCAAACCTTGAGATGAGAAATGCTGACTTAGAAATGCCATGGAATAGGACAGACATTGTTGAGAGAGAAATGGAACTAGAAACAAGTGCTAGAAAGAACTAGAAACTTAGTCCAGCACATCAGGAGCTGTGTTAAAGCCTTTATAACTCAGTAAATAATTTGAGTTTGGTGTGCAATGTTGCCTCTGGGCTGTTTCATCTCCCTGGCCTTGCATGAAACCATCAGATGAATGAATTCTGGGCACCTCTGGGAGATGCTCTGTTTATTCCTGCCTGGCCCTCTCCCTTTGAAACCCCTGCAAGCCAGGCAGGCTCTGAGCAGCTCATCAGCATGGCCTGAGTGAGGAACCCTCCCTGCAAATGGATCCTGCAGGGAGGGAGCAGAGCAGCCCAAGTGCTCCTGGTGCCCCTTTTCCCCTGCCAGGTCAGAGATCAGGCCTGGGGCTGCCAGGGCAGCACAGCCCAGCACAGAGGGTCCCTCCAGTTCACAAGTTCATCCCTTCTGCTGTCCAGCAGCATTCCTGTGAAAAGCTTTCACAGCCTCTGCAAAGGCCCAAGAGCCTCCTCACCTCTTCATCTGCCCTGTGCTCCCTTCCCCAGGCCACTTTTCCCAGTGTTTCCATCCCTCTGGCAAAGGCTGTTCCTGCTCCCCTGGCCTTGGGTCCACCCCCTGTGCTGTTCCCATCCCCAGCACACCCTGCTCACCCTCCACCAAGGGCTGCCCACATCAGTGGCACTTCCATTCCATGGCTCCAGGTCAGGAACATCTCCTGAGCTCCACTCAGTGCCCTGGAATGCTCCTCACATCCACAACCACCCCAAATCCATCCTCCAGTGCTGGCTGTGCCTGTTTTGGTGGTTTCCCATTTCCAGCCCCACCCAAAAGCTGCAGGGAGATCCCAAATTGTGCCCTCGGGGTTCCCTCCTCTCCCTGCACCAAGAGATGCTCCCTGCCTCTCCCTCACCTTGTTCTGCCCCTGCATCCTCCCAGTCCCATGGGAAAAGTCCCTTTTTTCCCAAACACCATCCTTCTGGAGCCCTCTGAGCCCACCAGCTGCTCCTGCTTCCTCCCCAGCCCAAACCCTCCCAGCTTCCAGCATGGTGGGGCAGGATCCACAACAAGAAATTCCAGCTGCTCTCCCAGGCCTGCAAAGACTTCCAGCCTCATCCTTTTCCCTCCTTACCCCCCAGCTGCAAGGAGCCAGATGAGGGGACCCCAGGAATCCATTTCCCCAGCCAAGGAAGGTGGGAAATCACAGAGGGAGAGGAAAGGGAATCCCCCTGGCACCTGGATGCTTTGGGAAAGGCACATTTAGGTGGAGGAGCCACAAGGGGCAGCCACCCTGAGCCAGTGCCATGGCATGGGAATGGGGATATGCAGGGAGAAACACCATCTGAGGGGTGGGATCTCCAGGCCAGCTCTGGAGGAGCTTCAGGGAGCTCAGATTTTCTGGGAATGCTGGGAACTGCAGGAGCAAAGCTGCTCTGGATCCCACCTGCTCCAGTCTCAGAGCAGGAGAATTATCCCAGCCAAAAACCACTGGCACAGCATCCCCCAAAACAGCACCCTCCCAAAAATGGCTTTAACTGAACCCAAACTGCTGCTCCTTGGTAGGGCCTGGTCATTTCCAACCTTCCCCTCTCCATGCCAGCTTTCCCCCCTTTCCAGCAGCTGTCCAGGATGGTTCAGTGGCTGTCACCTGTCCCTGGGGTGCTCCCCACCCAGCCCAGCCCAGCAGGAGCAGGGCAGCAGCAGCAGCAGAGCCTCCCCTGGCCAGCAGCACGAGCTGGCTGCTCTCCTCCTTTCCCTGGATATGTGCTGCTGGAATTTTAAACAGATTATGTAAGTGGCTCTCATTTAATCCAGCTGAACTCTCCTCTTTTCATGGCAGGGAGATCAAAGCAGCTGCTGGGAGATGAGCAGGGTGCAGCAGGGCTCTCCCCATGCATCTGGCCTGCACTGGGTGACAAGGAGGGGACACTTGCCAGGCCACCACACTTCAGCAGCTGCTTTTGAAAACCCTCCACAGCAATGCTCAAGAGCTGCTGCCACTTTCTATGGATTCCTCGAGGCCTTGCCTTTGTTCCTCTGCATCCCAGAGATGCAGGACGTGCCCACGGACGTGGAAGTTCCTCAAAGAGAGAGCAGCTCTCTCTCTCTCTTTCTGTGTCTCTCTCTGCAATTTATAGAGTTTACCTTTTTTCATTCCTTCTCCTGAAGGCTGACATTTAAAAATGTGTAATTGTGTTTATCCCTGGCAAGCTGTGAATGGCTCCCCGGGCTGGCCGTGCTTCCTGCACTGCTGGATAAATTACACTGACAAGCCCTTATTACAAAGGGAAAAATAAGTTAATGGAAAAGCAAAGCAGAAAGAGATGCATAAAAATCCCCGAGTGGCCGAGTCAGCAGAATTGCCCCCACGTGAGAGTCATTGCCAGGGTTTAATTAAACAGAGATCGATCGTGGGGCTGAGGGGGAGCTGGGGGGGAGCACGTGCAGGCCTGGAATTGGCACTTTTGGGCTGGATTTATTTTTTTGATAGCCAGGAGTTATTGATATTTCACTGAAGGCTGCCCTGGCAGCGTGGCTCGGGGAGGGAGAGGAGCTCCCAGGCTTCCTCCCTTCCTTGCATCTCCCCGTGCATCCCAGGGATGGCTGCACTGCCTGGCTGCCCCCTGGGAAGGGTTTGGGTGCTGCAGGAAGGCTCTGAGAACTGCAGAGGCTGGAAATGCACCTGCCTGGAGGTGTGAGCAGCAAATCTGCCCAGCAACAATGGGAAACAGGAATCACCTCCCCAAAAGAGCCCAGGGTGCTCTGGGGAAAGGCTCTTGTAGGTGGAGGAGCCACCCCGAGTCACTCCTGAGGGATGGTGATGTGGATATTCCAGAAGTATGGACAGTTTGAGGGGTGGGATCTCCAGGCCAGCCCTGGAGGAGCTTCAGAGAGCTCAGGTTTTCTGGGAATGTTGGGAACTGCAGGAGCAAAGCTGCTCTGGATCCTGCAACCCACCCCTGCTGATGGTTCTGGGGGGTTCCAGGGGGCACAGAGCTGGATCAGAGCTCCAAAGGGACCCTGAAATCCCACAGGGTCCTGTGGGAGAAGGCTTGGAGGGAAAACTGCCTGGCTCTGCCTGAACTCCCTAACTCAGATCCTAAGGAAGAGCTGCTGCCTGTGGAGTTGGGAATTGCCTGTTCATGGCAGATTTGGGTCTGTCCTGAAGACCAGCTCTGTGTCCCTGTGTTTTTCCATAGCCTCTGGGATGAAATGCCAAGCACCAGTCAATACTGGAGGAGAATTGTTGCTGGGAATCCAAAGCAGATCCTAAAAAAAGCACAAAATGGCCGGGCAGAGGTGGGAATGCTCAGCTGAAAATGCCAACAGGAGTTGGTAATGTTTCCTCTGGGGACACTGAAGCCCTTCCTGTGCCCCTGCCATTCCCCATGGGAACCACGGGCACACAGACAGCACCAAAATATTTTGGGAGGCATTAAGTGAAGATGTGCAGAGTGAGAGTGAGCTCCACATGCCCAGATCGATTGGAATTCAACCATCTTGGGAGCAGAGCAGGGAAGTTCCAGCTGCTGGAAATTACACCCAGCTCCTTTCATTTCCACACATTTTTCCTGCCTAATTGGAGTGAGGTGTGTGCTCGGGAAGGCGCTGGACACGATCCCTCCATGACTCATTCCTGAGGGAGGGAGGGAGGGAGTGAGGGAAGGAAGGGGGGACACAGGGACACTCCCTGGGGTACCAGTTGCACCAGTCTGCTCTTACTGGGCACAGAAGGAGGAACCCGTTATCTCCAGGCACCCACAGATGTCATTTGGATGAGAATGAGATAAGAAAATTCCAATTTTTCCTGTTTCAGGTGTGGCTGTGCTGCTTTTCCACACCTCCCCCTCAGCAGCAGCATCCAGGCTGGGCTCCTGTAAATGTTAGCTGAGACTCAGTGGAAAGGAAATAAAACCCCCAAACAAAACAAGAGGAATAATTCCTATTTCTGTGCCGCTTTCAGATCAGTCCCACAGCCCTGCCATCTCCCAGCTAATGACTGAAAATCCCTTTTCCTTGCAGCCTGGACACCAATCAATACTCCACAAGCAATTTCCAGGGCTCGTTAAAGCCCAAACATTCCCGTTGTTCCAGGGGAGGTAGGTGGCACAGTGAGTCACAGAGAGCCCAGCAGGACGCTGCCTCTACCTGCTGCAAGCCAGGCTGGAGAGCAGGAGCCATCCAGAAAAAGCTGTTTTCCCAGCCCAGGGATGAATCCTGGATCCCAGGAACCACTGGAGAGGCTTCAGGAGAGCAGCAGGTCCCAGAGGTCCTGGCATTGCCACCTTCCTGCTCCAGGAAAGCTCATCTTGAGCTCCCAAAATGTGCTTTTCCATGACTGCTCCTGCCAGGTTTGCTCTGCATCTTGGATGTGGCCAGAGGGGCTCCAGCATCACTGACCCACCCAGCTGCCATCCCCGCAGGAATTCTGGCCCCTTCTTCACCCCTCCACCTGCAGAGCTGGGAGGAGACCCAGCAGGATGAGGCACCAGGCAGGAGCAGGAGCCTGAATCTCCCATCAGGGATGGTGGCTGGGCTTTTCCAGCAAGGAAGCCCCCCAGGATCTCCTCAGGCCCCACAAATTCATTTCTTTTAAAGTTGCTTTCCTTAATTACTCTGGGATACATGTGGAACTTGGAGTGCCACAAGCCTTTGAAGTTCAGAGAGACTGGAGCAGGTGCTGTAATCCCCTTACCCTGATCCTGATGGCCAAGATGCACTGGCTGCCCTTTCTCCTGATCAAGGGTTACAATCCAGAGTCTTTGTCTGCTTTCCTGGGATGAGATTTAGAATCTCACTAAGCTGGGTGGTGTTCATGGACACCTTGGCTTGGTTGGGGCTTATTTCTATCTCCCTAAAATCTCGTGGGAGCCTCCAGGAGGACAGTGGGTGTTTCCCCAGCTGTTTCCATAGCAGGAGATGGAGAAACACTCGATCCACCCATGGAAATGGCCAGAGTGGGCTGGGGGCTGCATCCTGGGGCATGTGGAGTTACCAGGACCCTGTGGCTCTGGGAGAGGCCAGGAGAACATTTCAAAGGCTGGGGGTTGCTGCCATCCTTCAACCAGAGCAAGAAGGAAAGCAGGAATTCCTCTTCCACAACCAACAGGAGCGATGGCATCGCCCAAAGCAGAATGTCCTGGGCTGCAAGATGTGGCTGGGTGTGAATTCTGTTACCATCTGTCAGAGCTGGGGCAGGTCTCTGCTGTCCATGGGCAGTTTGTTCTTTCTCTCTCCCCCAGCCAATCCTCCCTGCAGGAGATCTCTGCTGTCCATGGCCACTGAGTGTCCCTGCAGGGCTGATCCAATTCCAGCATCCCATGGGGAGATGCTGCATTGCCCAGGGCAGGAGCCAAGCATTCCTACCTGGATCCAATGTGAGCCTGGCACAGCCCAGCAGCCTTTGCCCAGTGCATTGCCAGAGGAGCAGCTTCTGCTGCCCTGCATGGCCAGAGGGAGCCCAGGCCCATCTGCAGCAGCCCTGGAGCTGCAGAGGAAAACTCCCCCCTTGTGCAGGATCCCTGCTCCAGCAGAGCCACAGCTGGCACTGCAGGAGGGCTGAGCCCCCATGGGATGGGGCTGTGCCACCCCCTGACACACAGGGGGCAGGGACTGATCTGACTCTGGCAGGGGTTTGGTTTTTGTTTGTGCTATTGCATTTGTATTTTTAATTTTCCTAATAAAGAACTGTTATTCCTGCTCCTATATCTTTGCCTGAGAGCCCTTAATTTCAAAACTATAACTTTTTATAACTTATAACTTATAATTCTTAGGGAGGGGGTTTGCATTTTCCATTTCAGGGAAGGCTCCTGCCTTCCTCAGCAGACACCTGGCTGTTCAAACCAAGACAGAGAAAAAACAAAGAGCCGAGGGAAGCACATGGAAAAGCTGCAGGGATGGGGATTTGTCAGAGGGGTCTGGGGGCTTCTCTGAGGGCAGGAAGAAAACCAGGAATAATCAGGAAGCTCAAGGTGGCCAAAGTAATGCTTTGTTCAGAGGAGGCAGCAAGGTTGGGATGAGCTGCCCAGGGAGGTGGTGGAGTCCCCATCCCTGGAGCTGTTTAAGGAAAGCCTGGATGTGGCTCTCACTGCCATGGTTTAGTTGAGAAGGTGGTGTGGGGTCAGAGGTTGGACTTGATGATCTCAAAGGTCTTTTCCAACCTGGATCATTCCATGATTCTGTGACTGGAAAAAGCCTCAGGAGCTCTGGAGGCCTCAATCTGCTGCCACAGCACAGCTCAGCCCAAGGGAAGTGCATTTCCCAGCAATGTTTTCCATCTGAAATGAGCTCCACCAGAAACACCTGGCTCTGCTGCAAGCTCCCTCCAATCTGGCAGGAGCTGCCAAAAGTCGAGGCTGGATCAGAGCTAAGTACTTCCATCAAATTCCATAACTGCAGGATGGTGAACGAGCTGGGAAATAAAGTCAATTGTGGAGCAACAGATGAAATATTCACTGCAAGAGAGGTGCTCGAGCTTTCACCGCTCACAAAATGTCTTCTCTCTTTTTTTTCCCCTTTCTTCTCCCCAAATTAAATTTTCCTTGAAATCAATGTATTCCCATGGAAATTCTTTATTACAACAAAATGCCATTGAAATGCCATTTTCTGCTGGCAGTGCTCTGTTGGTTTGTTATTGACACGCTTCAATTGCTGCACTCACAGCGGCCCCGTGCCAGCAAACAGCACCCAGGGCACCTTCCCCTCATCCTCCACTGGCATTTGTGCCCCCACAGCTCCAGGGCTGCAATCCAGCCTGGAGGGATTCCTCTGGAATGTCTTGATGCATCCTGGGTGCAGAAGACCCCCTCCAGATGCCTGAGCACTCTTGTGCTGCTTCATCCAGAACTATTCCCATGAGGAATCACATCCTGTCCCAGGCTCTTCCCACCTTGGACCCCAGGAGAGACACCAGGGCTCAATCCATGCCCTGAGTGCAGGAGAGGCTCCAGACCTGCTGAATTCCTTCTCCAGGCTCAGGAATCCCTCATTTGACTCCCATCTCCTGCTCCCCTGGCCATGGATTTGCATCTTCTGCCTTTGCATGGCAGCCATGAGATTTCCCAGGCTCTGGAGATCCCACAAGTGTGTCACCAGACTGGTTTATGGCCAGACTGGCTGGGTTTGTCCCAAAATTCCTGTGGGAATCACACGCTGGGCTCTGCAGCTTCCAGCTCCAGGCAGCTGCTCCCTGTGGTTTTTGACCCAGCAAACCTGGATAAACATCCCAGCTCCTTTGAGGGGCATCACACCACTCCCAACTCCAGCAGGAAACCACCACTGGAAGCCCTGGAATTGTTGTGCAGGAGGAAAACTTCTCCAGTGAGGTCACTGTGTCCTGTCTGTGGCTGGGAGGAGCTGGGGCAGCGGGTGGGACAGAGAGTCCTGTTCCTCAGGGAAAGGGAATGGATATAAGCCAGAAAATGGAATAAATAAATGGGATATTGGGAATTAGGAATTGCTCCCAGGGTGGGCAGGCCCTGGCACAGGGTGCCCAGAGCAGCTGTGGCTGCCCCTGGATCCCTGGCAGTGCCCAAGGCCAGGCTGGACACTGGGGCTGGAGCAGCCTGGGACAGTGGGAGGTGTCCCTGCCATGGCAGGGGTGGCACTGGGTGGGCTCTAAGGTCCTTTCCACCCAAACCCCTCCATGATTCCATAAAACACCTGATGGACAAATTATTTCTCAGAAGAGACATCCACAGGCTGGTGGGAGCTTTGTGTTCCCAGTGTCCCCAGTGCTCCCAGTGTTCCCAGTGGCAGGCCAAGAGGCAGCAGGCACACACAGAAATACAGGAATGTTCTCTCATGGGAGAAGATTTTATTGGGGAGTGCACTGAACACTTGGAGTTCACAGGTGGCCATGAGAGGCTGTTCCCATCCCTGGAGATTCCCAAACTCCACCTGGATGTGGGAAACCTGCTCTGGGTGACTCTGCCTGTGCAGGGATCACCTCTGCCTCAGGTGATCTCCAGGGGTGTCCTCCAAGCTCAGCTGCTCTGGGATTTGGGAATACTGAGCCCCTGTTTGTGGCTGCCCTCCCCAGGCCCCTGATGGGAGAAAAGCTTTTCCCAACTTCCCAGTGCTTGGGAATTTATCTGGTACCATCCCAGTACTCCTTGTGCAGAGCTGGGGGGAGTTTGGAGTGATGGATCTGCTGTCCTGGGTCAGCTGGGGCTGGCCTTGCCCTCCCATCCGAGCAAGGTGTTCCCTCTCCAGGTGTTTTCCTTGATTTGCTGTGGAAAAATCCAAGGAAATGGAACAAAACCTCTTCTTGCCCCTCAGATCCTTACAGCAGAGCTCCCAATTCCTTCCCAAATTAGGCTGATATCCAATTTGGCAGCAAATTTAATCTCCTGCAATGCTCCTGAGAGGCTGCAGGACCCACCCTGCCATTCCCCCTCAGCCAGGGCTCCCCAGGAGTCAGGACTCAGTTGTTTATTCCCTGCAGGATTTATTCTGGAAGTGTAATCCCTGTTTTCTGGGAAGTGCTGCCAGCACTGAGCTGTCCCAGCCTTGGGATTCAGCTGCCATCCCTAAACCCTGCAGGAACCTGCCCAGGCTCCTCTGCCCACAGCACAGCCACCAAAGATCCAGCCTGGGGGATTCATTCCCACCCAGGGATTCATTTCACCCCCTTGAAGTGATCCAAGCTCATTTTCCCTCCCCTTTTCCCATATTTCCCCCCAATTCTCTGCTGCAGCAGCTCCTTTCCTTGGAAGACAAAGGGTCTTGGAGTTTGTCCTCCAACAAACTGACCAACCCAAAGCCAATTAAAAGCAGCTCTTTTCCATGCACATATACTCACCTTCAGTTTTATTTTCAGGCTTGGAAGTTCATTAATAACAGAGAAAAATATCCCACAACCAAGGAATCAGCAGCACTCAGCAAGGATCCTGGGATGGGGCAGGAAAAGGGAATAAAATCAGGCATTTTGGGCCACAGAAATGCAGCTTTCCCTGGCAGGCAGCTCAGCAAACCCTTTTTTGGGGTCATTTCTATCCTGATGGAATATCTGCAGTGGTTTTTTTGGATCCAGAGTGGTTGGTGATGAAGCAGCTCTGTTCATCACTCGGGCCCAACCATTCCTGTGTGTTCTTATCCCACTGTTGGCCTCGGGAGCTGGGAATCCAGCTTCCCAGGATTTACAGCTTCCCAGGACTTACAGCTCCCTTTGTGCATCCATGGGCAGAAAAATGGGCTCAGGTCCTTACCTGAGGGCCAGGAACAAAAAGGAGCCCAAGGAAAAGATTCCAGTGGGGGGTGACTGCTTTTTATTTAACACATTACTTTTTCAAATATAGGCTCCAGCTTACTTAAGGCAAAGTTCAAGTTAATATTGATATTTGAAGGAAGCAGCACTTTCATATTAATCAGCCACCTATTAAATGTCTGTTAGGAGACAAAGCTCATGGGCTCTGGCTCCAGACACGTTTTTAAATGGTTCAGGCTCACTTTGATCCCTCTTAATGACAGGGAGCAATTAGAAAATGGGTTCAGAAACTCTTTTCACACACAGTTTGCATGGATGAGGGGTTTTTTTGTAATGTTGTCAGATAATATCTCCATAACATTTCTGGGAAGCCAAAAATGCCCCTCCTTGGTTCATCCAGTGTCAGAGTTGCAGCAGCCTGGAGGTGACAAAAGTGTCAGGGGCTGCAGGGGAGCAAATCCTGAGGGTTCTCTCTCAGCCTGGGATGCAGGAATTGTCCAGCAGGAGCAGGGAAGGAGCTGGGGATGCTGCTCCCCACAGGACCTCGGGCATGGATTGCCATGGCAACCACATCCCAGGGCAGCAGGGATGGTGGGAAACCCATCTGACCCCAAAGCCAGCTTGGAATGGGAGCTGACACCACAGGCAGGGCAGGAAGGGTTTGTGACAGATGAGCAATGTCATGGCTGACCCTCACAGTTAAAAGGCAAATATCCTGTGTGTATGCCAGGAGCAGTTTTATGGATTTATAGTTGTGTTTTACCCCCTTGTGTTGTTATCAGGGGTGCCCTGGGTTTGGGACATTTGGGAGGGTCACTCGTTCCTGTGGCAGCACCTGAGCCCCAATCCAGGTGTCAGGAAGGGATCTCCACCCCTGGGCAGGGAAGGAGGAGTCGATGGACAGAACTTTGGGGGGGCTAAAGGGTTAAAAGGTGAAACCTCCATGGTGTGGGTGAGCACATGGTGGGGAAAATCCTCTGCTCCCAGTGCTGTAATATTTTCTCTATTCAGCCTGCTGTTGTGTTTTTGATAAGGTTTAATAGACCTTTTAAATTCTTGGAAGCGAGATGGTTTTTCTCACAATGGATCCCACATTCCTGCCCTGCCCCAGGCTGGACATGTATGCAGGTTTTGGGGGGGATCAGGTCTGTGGTGCTGGCTAGGGATCAGAGATGGGGAAATGTGATGAGAAAAAAGGGCTGGAGGAGCCAAAAGGATGCAGAGCAGAGTGAGCAGCTCAGCTGAGGAGAAAGTTCCAGCAGAGGCTGTGGCTCCTCTGGGCAAACCCCAAATGTGCTGGAGCTGGACCCTCCTGATGGTGCCTCAACCTCCAGGTGGTCCCCAGAGGCACCTCTGTGGATCAAGGAGAGTACAGGGTGAAAAATCTATGGGAGAACCCAGGCACCTGGAAAAACTTCACCCCATTCAGCCCAGTCCACATCTCCCTCCTCCCCAGCAGCAGACAGGAACTGCCCCTCTTAGAGCAGCTCATTTCCAGCAGTCACACCCTAAAAACAACCCAAAACAGGCTGGAACTACCCCAGGAAGCCACAGCATCCAATTTCCCCCTTTTTTTCCCTCTCCCACAGCTCCTGCCTGGCAGGAGGGCAGCTGGGCTGGTGGCAGCTCTTGGGGAGCAGCTGGAAAATGGGAAAACAGGAGGAGATTTTGTGGGGCCCATCACATGGAGCCCTTCTGTGTCTGTGCTGCTGAACCATTCCCAATTTTCCCTCTTTGAAAAGGGGAATGTTTCATTCTGCTCCATCTTGGCATCTTTTTAGTCTCAGGTTTCCTGGACTTGCTGGCTGGCTCATTAGGGAGCAGCTAACGAGCTTTCTCTGCCCACGGTGGATGGGTGCAAAATCCCTGACAAATCTCCTGTTTTTCCCAGTATTCCTCAAGGTCTGGGTTTAAATTGGTGTGAACAGAACAGAACAGATGAAGGATTTCAATACTAATAAAGTCTCTTTGTTGAGGAGGTGTCAGGGACACCTCACCACCCCTCCAAGGGGGATTCCAGAGGTGAAAATGGTCCAGATCCTGCTGAGAAACCTCACAAATCATGTGGAGAATGGACAGAATGCTCCTGCCTCAAAAATCCATTAGGTGCAGCTACATCTAAAAGTACAGGAATTAAAATCCTGGGAGTCCAAATTCCATCCACACCAAGGCACCTGAATGAGAAATTTGGATTGCAAAAATAGGGAGCGAGGCAGGAGCTCCCAATGTTCCTGTGCAGCCCCACGGCACAAAAGATGTTCCTTTCAGCTGGCCAAATTAGCAGAGTGAAGGGAAAATTACGGTTATTAAACCCCTCTTTTACCTGAAATGCAACCTTTTATTTAGATAACAAAGACATTTTGGGATATTATGGGCACTTTCAAGTGTAGCAGTTGGAACAGTGACATCAAGAGCACAATGCCAGCGTGAAAAATCAAAATATAGAAGTGACTCCGAGGTCCTCCATGCCCCTCCCAGTCAAATTAATTTAAAACCAGCTCTAATCAATCTGGACCTGACTCAGCTGCTTCTCCCAGGACTCTGTGATGGCACAGCTGGGCTGAGAGCTCCATGCTCAAATTCCATAGGCAGGAGAAGGAGATGGGTTGGAAAAATCCAACGTGGCATTTGTCAGAGGGGGCCTCTGGCCTCACCTGCTGCAGCAGCAAACGAGGCCCCTGCCAGGTGCAGATTTGCAAGCCCCAGTTTTTGTGTTCCCATCTAAAAAAAGGGGGGCTCTGGGAATGCTTTTGAAGCAATTTTGGTTCACAGCTGCTCTGATTTGTTTCTCTTTGGGTGGCAAGGACACAGGATTGCAGAATTCACAAACTCTTCCAGTGCCTTTGGAAAAACAGGATGTCTTGGTTTGAATAGCCAGGTGTCTGCTAGGGAAGGCAGGAACCTCCCCTGAAATGGAAAATGCAAACCCCCTCCCTAAGAATTATTATAACTTTGAAATTAAGTGGCTCTCAAGCAAAGATATGGGAGCAGGAATAACAGTTCTTTATTAGGAATATTAAAAATACAAATGCAATAGCACAAACAAAAACCAAACCACTGCCAGAGTCAGAGCAGTCCCTGTCCCCTGTGTGTCAGGGGGTGGCACAGCCCCATCCCATGGGGGCTCAGCCCTCCTGCAGTGCCAGCTGTGGCTCTGCTGGAGCAGGGATCCTGCACAAGGGGGGAGTTTTCCTCTGCAGCTCCAGGGCTGCTGCAGATGGGCCTGGGCTCCCTCTGGCCATGCAGGGCAGCAGAAGCTGCTCCTCTGGCAATGCACTGGGCAAAGGCTGCTGGGCTGTGCCAGGCTCCCATTGGATCCAGGGAGGAATGCTTGGCTCCTGCCCTGGGCAATGCAGCATCTCCCCATGGGATGCTGGAATTGGATCAGCCCTGCAGGGACACTCAGTGGCCATGGACAGCAGAGATCTCCTGCAGGGAGGATTGGCTGGGGGAGAGAGAAAGAACAAACTGCCCATGGACAGCAGAGAACTGCCCCAGCTCTGACAGATGATAACAGAATTCACATCCCCATTTCCCACAGCATTCCCAGAGGAGACTGGAGGGGCTCCTGTGCTGAGGAAAATGGTACAACCTTTTCAAAGTCTGCAAAAAGAAGGGAAGCAACATCCAGCAATCCAGAGAGGTCCTTTTGTCCATGGGGTTTCCACCCCAAGAGCTGGCCAGGCTGTGTGTCCCAGATCTCACATCCCAGGCTGTTTGTGGGGTTTGCAGCCCTTTCAGTCCAATGGGACAGTGCAGGGACCCCTCTGCACCTGCAAACCCAAACATTCCCTGCCACATTCCCTGCTTTGATCCCCTCTGCTCCTTCCCAGGGTGGGAATTGTGGAATGGGGCTCTGATGGATGTCACTGAGCTGGGGACACACCCTCACCAAGGCGGGAATTTGTATCTTAGCCTGAAGTTCTCACCTGAGTTTTTAAGAGAGGAAGAACCCAACCAGGAGGAAATCTCAGCCTCCAAAAGGAGCCTCCCAGATGCCCAAACAAAAGGGATTTTTATGGATCCTGCTGCTCGTCATGCTACTCAGAGATGTCCAAGTGACAGGAAACAGCCTCCAGCTGGGCATGGGCAGGCTCAGGTTGGGCACAGCAGGAATTTCCCCATGGAAAGGGAGCTCAGGGATTGGGAGGGGCTGCCCAGGGGGGTTTGGAGTCCCCATCCCTGGAGGTGTCCCAGGAAGGGCTGGAGGTGGCACTGAGTGCTCTGGGCTGGGGACAAGGTGGGGATGGGGCACAGCTTGGACTTGATGATCCTGGAGGGCTTTTCCCACTTCAGTGATCCCATGATTTTTGTGTGCACAACGTTATCAATGGCGGGAATCCAACTTTCCAGGGTGCTGCATCTCAGGAAGGTCTGGCAGGGGCTGCACATCCATGGCATTAAAAACTGCAGCAGAGCCCTGGTCACCTGCAGAGGTGACAGGCACCAGGGCTGTCCCCAGCAGTGAAGGTGCTCCTCTCCATGGCAGAGGAGTCTGGAGAGTGATGGCTTCAGGCTGGCATTGCCCATCTCCAGTGCAGGGAGGGACGAGGCTCTGCAGCTCAGCCCGTGCCCTGCATGGTTCTGGGCTCAGGGGACAGGCAGGTGCAGAGCACAGCCAGGGCACAGGGGGCTCCTGAGCTCTGCAGCCATCCCACAAGGAGTTAGGAACACTAAAATATCCCTGAGGGCTTTTTCCTTCCCATCTGAGCCCAGGCAGGACCAAGGCCAGCATCACAAACCCCAAACCAGGAGCTGCACTTTGGGCAAGTGTCCTACAGGAAGGAAAGTATTAGAGACAGGTTCTTGTCAGCAGCAGGGGGTTATCCCAGCACTGATCCTGCAGGAATGGGGACAGAACCCTCTGGGAATGTGTTTGACACCAAAAAAACCCTGTGATGCTCTCAATCAGCAGCAGCAAGGGGAAGGTCTCCCAGGTGACACCACTGCCCTCATCTCCTCATGCCCAGAGCTTTGCCTTTCACCAAAAGCTTTTGGGGAGCTGGAAGTGCCACTCTTGCCCCAGTGCCACTCCCTGGAGCTGTAGGAATGGGAATGACACCGCAAGGCTGAGCTGTGGGGCCTCTCCCGGTGGCACTGCTGGATCCAGGCCCTCCCTGCAGGAGGAGGAGCTGTCCAGGAGGGAGGGAAGTGTCCCACGTGAAGGTGAGAGGGCTTTAAGCCCCGTTTAAAGCTGGGTAAGACCTTAAACCCTGGGTGTCACCCAAGGGCTTAAAGGCCTTAAGGCTGCAGTGAATCCTGAGGCAGTTAAAGCAGCTTAAGCCTCCTTCAGCATCCCTGCTCCTTGAAGGGCATCCTGCAGCATCCCAAGGGCTCCTGCTTTAAAGGTCTCCCAAAGCCAGGCTCTCAGAGAGTGGCACTTTCTTCCAGGCTGCTCCAAATCTCCTGTTCCATCCTGGCTGGGCTCAGTGCAGGAGGTCTCTCCTTCCTTCCCCAGGTTTAAGACAAAAAGGTTTCTGGAGCTGGTTTTCCCCTTCTCCTTGGCTGGGAGGCTGAAGGAGCAAGTCCTGGGATGCTGCAGGATAAAGGCAGAGTGTTCTCCAGCTGGCACAGCCCCAGAAATCCGGGCTGGACAAGGGCAGGAAGGGCAGGAGAGGCTGGCAGAGGACTGTGCCCTCTGCAAACATCCATGCCCTGATCCCCAGGGCTTCTCAGAGCCTACAAAGCCCCGTCCTGTAGCAGACCCTGTGAAGATACAGGCTGCACATCCCTGCTTTAAGCCCCTACAGCAACTTAAACTGGCTCTAATGTTAAGCCTTTGGAGTATTTTAAACTGCTTAGGCTGCTCAAAAGACCAGCTTAATCTTAAACTGCAGAGCAGCTGCTTAAACAGTTTAAGCTGCTCTCAAAGCTTGCAGGAACAGGGGCTTGAGCTGTGCTTAGCCCTGGGTGTTGACTGAAGCACGGGGCGGCCCTGTCACACCCAAAGTGACACCAGAGCTGCTCTCCTGAACAGACCTTGCACAATCCAGGGGAAAAAAGACCTTTTGTTGTCCCTTCTGAGCAGCTGCAGGTGTGCTCATCCTTCCCTCAGCTCCCCAGGGAGAGGGAGGGCTCCAGGCACAACGGCCCCAGCCAGGGAGGGCTCCTGGGAATTGTCACCTGGTGCCTGTTTGGTCATTACAGCTGGAATTTTGCAGGGAATAGAGCTCAGGAGTTGGATTATTAATGGTGCTCCCCTGCACAGCCCAGCAGGAGGGAAGGTTGGCACCTTTGTCTCCCTAAAATGAGGAATTGCTGTAGTCTCCAGCTCTGTCCCTGAGCAGGATGAAGCCACATCCAGACCTTCCCTCACTCATCTCAATCCTGTGGATCTCTCCCCCAAAAGGCTCATTTTTTTCCACTCTCCCAGAGAAATCCCATTGTTTGTCTGGGGTTTATTAAATATACTCTGATTTTACAATTTCTTTGTTTTTTTTCTATTTACACCCATGATGCTGCAAAGGAATTGTGCGTTGGCTTGGGAAAAGGAGGGAATTCTCCCTGTCCAAGTTTGAGTAAATGGGTAAATGTTGCCCAAAATACAAATTACATCATGCTCAGCTGATGCTTTGCCTCGTGGATGAGTTCAGTTCATACACTGGTGATGATCTGGGCCTTTCACATGAAATTCTCAGTTTTCACATCATCATGATATTAAAAAACACCAAAACCCAAAGAATTACATTCCTAGTTGTGCCAAGCACTGGTGGGAGGCTGTAAACCCCCACCTTGTGCTGTAATTGCTCCCCTCTGGAATATTTAACATTTCTATGCCTGGATGTGGCTGTTGATGGCAGAGACTGCACAAGTTTCAAAGGGATTTGCACCTTTTCCTCCACGTGAGACTTTGACAACCTGAGAGGGCACAAGCTGTAACTATTTTGACAGATTATCACTCAAGGAGCTGAAATGGAATGTGCCTGTTGGTTTGTTTCCCTAATGGATGTCATTCCAGGCCTGCTCCTCCTGCTGAGGCTGTGGCAGACCTGCAGGGTCTATGTGCTCTTGTGGCATTATCCATTTCCTAATAATTCACTGGAATATCACCACGGGATCACAGAATGGTCTGGGCTAGAAGGGACCTTAGGGGGTCATTTAATTCCAAACCCCCTGCCATGGGCAGGGACATTTTCCACTATTCCAGGTTGTTCCAAGCCCCAGTGTCCAACCTGGCCTAGAACACTGCCAGGGATCCAGGGGCAGCCACAGCTTCTCTGGGAAATTTGTTCCAGGGTCTCCCCACCCTCCCAGGGAACAATTCCTGCTCAATATCCCATGTAAATATCTCCTTCTTCAGCTTAAAGCCATTCCCTGTGTCCTGTCCCTCCATCCCTTGTCCCCAGTCCCTCTCCAGCTCCCCTGGAGCCCCTTTAGGCCCTGGCAGGGGCTCTGAGCTCTCCCTGGATCCTTCTCCTCCCAGCCTGGCTCCACTGCAGAGGGGCTCCAGCCCTGGGAACATCTCCTTGTCCTCTCTGGATTTGCTCCAGCAGCTCCACATTGTCCTTTCTGTGCTGTGTCCATGCAGCAGCACCCTGGGGTGGTGCTGGCTCCTCACTCGGTGTCACCCGACACAGGCAGGGTCACCAGACACGGGCAGGGTCACCAGGCCACCACTGCTGAGGGGAATTGTCCCTGTGAAATGCCACCAGGACTGGGAATGACAGCGGGCAGGGACTGTCCCTGGCAGCACCCAAAGCTGCTCCCCCGAGCCTCGCTGAGGTGGGGAAATCTAAACCAGGGCTGGGGATCGGCAGGGAGGCCTGGAGGAAAGGCCGCGCTGTCCCTGGTGCTGCTGACAGCTCGCCTGGAGCCGATCCCACCCTGCTGCCCTCCCCTCACACCATCCCTGCCTGCACACACAGCCCCTGCCTGCCAGGAATTCGGGAATTCTCTGCCCCATGAGACCCTGCCTGCCAGGAATTCGGGAATTCTCTGCCCCATGAGCCCCTGCCTGCCAGACCCAGAGCTCCAGCACAGCCACCATCCCTCCCTGCCGCCCTCTGGGAGCTCTCCCGGCTGTACCAGCGACTCAGGAACTTGCTCCTGCTTTTCTGCCTCGGGAGTTGTTATCATTTATGGATAAGCTGCCTTGGGAATTGTTATCATTTATTGATAAGCTGCCTTTTGCAAGACTTGGGACACTCTGGGGCTGAGCACGGGGTTAGGGTTAGGGTTAGCCTGGGCCTGGCTGCAGGAGCACAGGGGACAAAACTGGCCTGGCCAGGAAAGGCCATGGAGAGAGCAGCTGGGAGTGAGCACTGTGAGAAACACGGCCACTCTCCTGGGAACATTTAAAAAATATAATAAAGGACAATGGGAGACAAGGAGCACAGAGCAAAGGTTATTATGGCAGGGTGCATCCTGGCACTCAGTCAAGAGCACACTGTTGTCCTCGGGGATTACACCCTTAAACACCTTTTAATTACATCAGTCTCTGCATATTCATTGACCCTTATGCATAATAGACTTTTCCCCAAACTAGTTTACATGTTCCAAAAATTGTTTAGGCCTGGCTCCTTGGATCTGCCTTTTTAGAGCATGAGGATTCCTTGGTTGTGACTTTAGTCCATTCTCATCCACTCCAGTTTTGTGCCCTGGCCCACTCTGCCTTCAGCCAGTGAGTGCTGCTGGCTGGCAGATCTGTACAGGTGTCCCCATCCTGTGTGCATTGGGTGTGATCCCATCCCAGCAGGCATTTAACACAAGCACACTGAAATCAGCCATTTCACTGAGCTTAATGAGCAACAGACATAAAAACTACATCTTTATAACAAAGGTACTTTAACAACACATATATAAACCATTTTATTATTTGCAAAAAGCCAATATTATAATATGTATCTATAACAGGATGGAACTGCAGCAGAACTCCTGGATCAGCACCTGGATATGTGTGGGAATGGCACACACACAGATGTGTAGGAATGCCACACAGGGATTTGTGGGAATGGCACACAGGGATGTGTGGGAATGGCACACAGGGATGTGTAGGAATGGCACACACAGGGATGTGAGAGAATGGCATACACACAGATGTGTAGGAATGGCACACACACAGATGTGTGGGAATGGCACACACACAGATGTGTGGGAATGGTACACACACACAGATGTGTAGGAATGGCACACACAGGGATGTGTGGGAATGGCACACAGGGATGTGTGGGAATGGCACACACACAGATGTGTAGGAGTGGCACACACACAGATGTGTGGGAATGGCACACACACACAGATGTGTAGGAATGGCACACAGGGTTGTGTGGGAATGGCACACACACAGATGTGTAGGAATGGCACACAGGGATGTGTAGGAATGGCACACAGGGATGTGTGGGAATGGCACACACACACAGATGTGTAGGAATGGCACACAGGGATGTGTAGGAATGGCACACAGGGATGTGTGGGAATGGCACACACACAGATGTGTAGGAATGGCACACAGGGATGTGTGGGAATGGCACACACACACAGATGTGTAGGAATGGCACACAGGGATGTGTAGGAATGGCACACACAGGGATGTGTAGGAATGGCACACACACACAGATGTGTAGGAGTGGCACACACAGGGATGTGAGGGAATGGCACGCACACACACACAGATGTGTAGGAATGGCACACACAGGGATGTGTAGGAGTGGCACACAGGGATGTGTAGGAATGGCACAGAGGGATGTGTGGGAATGGCACACACACAGGGATGTGTAGGAATGGCACACACACAGATGTGTGGGAATGGCACACACACACAGGGATGTGTAGGAATGGCACACACACAGATGTGTGGGAATGGCACACACACAGGGATGTGTAGGAATGGCACACACACAGATGTGTAGGAGTGGCACACAGGGATGTGTAGGAATGGCACACACACAGATGTGTGGGAATGGCACACACACACAGGGATGTGTAGGAATGGCACACACACAGATGTGTAGGAATGGCACACACACACAGATGTGTAGGAATGGCACACACACACAGATGTGTAGGAGTGGCACACAGGGATGTGTAGGAATGGCACACACACAGATGTGTGGGAATGGCACACACACAGATGTGTGGGAATGGCACACACACACAGGGATGTGAGGGAATGGCACACACAGATGTGTAGGAGTGGCACACAGGGATGTGTAGGAATGGCACACACACAGATGTGTGGGAATGGCACACACACAGATGTGTGGGAATGGCACACACACAGATGTGTGGGAATGGCACATGTCCCAAAGGCTAGCAGCCTTGGGAAGCTCCCCAGGCTCCTCTCACCCACTGCAGAGCGTTATTCCAGCATTGTTCCAATCTCATCCACACCATTCCCAGCTCCTGGACACCCCCAGCCTGCCCACCCTGTGCTTCCCTCCCCAGCCACTCACACCTGGAATTCAGCCAGTACCAAAGGGCAAAGCAAGAAGTTCTCCTGACCAGGAGGGAATTCTTCCCTGTGAGGGCGGTGAGGCCATGAAGGAGCCAATAAAAAGATGGAGACAATTGATAAGAGCATGGAGTGCCAGGATACTGGGAATGGCTTCCCACTGCCACAGGGCAGGGATGGACGGGATATTGGGAATCAGGAATTGTTCCCTGGCAGGGTGGGCAGGCCCTGGCACAGCTGTGGCTGCCCCTGGATCCCTGGCAGTGCCCAAGGCCAGGTTGGACACTGGGGCTTGGAGCAGCCTGGGGCAGTGGGAGGTGTCCCTGCCATGGCAGGGGTGGGATGAGATGATCTCTAAGGTCCTTCCAGCCCAGGCCATTCCATAACTCCATGAGGAACAGGAGCTGGCTCTGTCACCCCTGAGCCACCTCCCTGCCAGCAGCACGTCCTTGCCCGGGCCCAGCTCCGGCGTCTGAGCAGCACAGAGACAATGTCCTCCCCTAACTGGGTTAGAGGAGATTGGATTAGCAATTTCTGAGTTAGTAAAAGTCTAAGGATGGCAGATAAAACAAAGTGTGACAGCCTAAGCAGCCCCTGTCAGCTGGGATTGATCACAGCGCTAATGGCCAGCGACAGGCACACATTAATAACACAATAACCCAGCTCGGGATATTGGCACTATCACAACCCTTTAACCTGGCAATAACTCATGGGGAAAATGCTCCCAATGGCAGAGCCAAAGTGGCTCTGCTGCTGCCTCCCCCTCCCACCTGCCAGGCAGCTGCAATTCCGGGGGGTCACCTGGCCAGGCAGGTGACAGGTCCCGCCCCAAGATTCCAGTGTCCCACCCTGTGACCCCAATGTCCCATGCCCAGACCCCAGTGTACCATGCCCAGACCCCAGTGTCCCACCCTGAGACCCCAGTGTCCTATCCCCAGACCCCAGTGTACCATGCCCAGACCCCAGTGTCCCACCCTGTGACCCCAGTGTCCTATCCCCAGACCCCAGTGTCCCATCCTGTGTCCCCAGTGTCCCGCCCTGACACCCCAGTGTCCCACTCTGAGACCCCACTGTCCCATCCTCTGTCCCCACTGTCCCATCCCCACACCCCAGTGTCCCTGTGACCCCAGTGTCCCACTCTGTGACTCCAGTGTCCCACCCTGACACCCCACTGTCCCATCCCCAGACCCCAGTGTCCCACTCTGTGACCCCAGTGTTCCATCCTGTGACCCCGGTGTCCCATCCCCAGGCAGGGATTTACACCAGGAGGCCCCTGGGGGTGTGGCCACAGCTCAGGGAGGGACCAGGAGATGTGCAGGGATGATTCCAAAGTGGTGGCAGGGAAGAGCAGGGAATGGGGAACATCAGGAGTCAAGGAAAGTGGGACTTCAAGCTCAGAGCACTCAGTGAAGGCATCTGAGAGAACTGGGTAGCAGCTGATTGGGGGAAATTTTGGGATTTTTTTCAAGATATTCTGAATTTAAGTCACAAAAACCATTCCCAGTTTGCCTGGAAGCCTCCTGCTTCTACTCCAAGCTATGGTGGGAGAGGAGGCACTGGGGAAATAACAAATAAAATGCAATCAGGACTGTTTAGAAAATTTAAAACTGAATTAGAGACTAAATTTTTTGAGAAATGTGACTTAAAATTTGGGGAGGGGTGAAAAAATTAAAGCCTATGTAAAGGCAGAGAGCAGCCCCTGGTTTCCAAAGGCTTTTCCAGAGGCTGCTCTGTGTCACAGAGCACAGAGAGGGAGGAGAGATGAAGAAATACCCCTGCTGTTTCTCCACCCCGAGCAGGAGCAGGCTCTGCTCTGGCTCCCTCCCAGCACTTCCATCTCTTGGCTGAGCTCATCAGAGCAACGCTGAGAGCAACCAATTCCAGGGATTCAAAGGGCAGCAAATCCCGAGTGAGAGCAGGGCTGCGGCACCGGGATCTGCAGAGGAGCCTTCCCTTCCCTTCCCTTCCCTTCCCTTCCCTTCCCTTCCCTTCCCTTCCCTTCCCTTCCCTTCCCTTCCCTTCCCTTCCCTTCCCTTCCCTTCCCTTCCCTCTTCCCTTCCCTTCCCCCTTCCCTTCCCTTCCCTCCAGGGCTGGATCTGCAGCCCCCCGAGCCCCGGATTGCTGGAATTCCTGGGGGATGCTGTTGGTGGAATTCCTGGAAGATGCTGTTGCTGGAATTCCTGGGGGATTCTGTTACTGGAATTCCTGGGAAATGCTGTTACTGGAATTCCTGGGGGATGCTGTTGCTGGAATTCCTGGGAGATGCTGTTGGTGGAATTCCTGGGAGATGTTGTTGCTGCCGCAGTTCGGCTGGGTCAGAGATCCCAGTCAGGGGTCTGGGGTGCCCGTGGCTGTCACAGCCGTGCCCTGAGCCTCCTCCATGCCAGCCCTTGCAGCAGACCCAGCTGTTTGGGTTTGGCTCAGATGCTGCTGGCCTGTCCTGTGTGCCAGCCCTGGAGCTGGAGGTGTTGGGGAAGGAGAGGGGCCTGTGCCTCAATGCAGGGATCAGGGTCCTGCCCTGTTCCCAATGTCCCCTGCATCCCCTCATCCATCCCTTCCAGGAAAAAGGGGGATTAACCCACTCCTGCTGTGCCAAAAAATATTCAATTTAAGGGCACAGAACCCCCAGCTGTTATGAAGTGCATTAATTCCAGCATGGATTGCTCTGCTCCACCTCCCAGTCCATGGCTGAGGTGCTGCTCCAACCTTTCTTTGGCTTGTGACCACTTGTTGCCCAAAACATCAAGGCAGGGACTATCGAGAGGAAAATTTGGGAGGCTGGGGTTGTTATTTAGGGATGTAGCAGAGTCCCTACAATAAAATATTGTAATATTTTATTGTAATAAAATAAGAAAAATACAACCCCACCTCAGCACAGCTCCTTTCAGGAGAGAGGCAAATCCCTTCTTTCCCAAGGGGTTCGTGCCACCTTCCCCCCTCTCTTTGGGGCAGAAGGCACAGCCTAAAACAAATAAAGAAATTTTTTTAAAAAAATTTAAAAAGGTAGAAATGCAATGCAGCTTTGAAGGACCCCCTGACTAATAATTCTGGGAGCTGAGGGAGCTGATCACAGCCAGCCTGGCCTGCAGCACAGCTCCCTGAAAGGTTTGCTGCCAAACAGGCACTGGGGCTGGGACTGAGGACATCCCCACGATGCCAGCACCCAGCACAGCTGCCCCAGGCAGGGCTTTGCTGCAGCACTGCATGCGAGGGCCGTGCAGCACCAGTGCAAAAGGGAGGGCTCCGCTTGTTGGGCTTAATTAGAATAATGAAGCTGTGAGTGTAATAGGAGGAGGGTGGGGAAGCTGCGGCTGTAATTGGCAGGGCTCGGGAAGCGGAGCTGGCGGCTGGCAGCCATATGGAAGCAGCAAAGTGAGGGGAGTGAGTGACAGCCCGAACCTGTGGCGCTCTCATTAATTCCAACAGCAGAGCCGTGATGGATGTGGCAGCTCCCTGCTGCTCCGGCGCCTCGTTCCAGAGAGCTGCTGCCGCTCCTGCTGCAGCCAGGGCTGGGCAACAGAGCAGGGAGAGGAGGGGACGGAGGAATAGGAAAAGGTTGTGGGGCCAGATAGGTGTGTGTTCTTATCCATATCATCCAGGGTCAGTTCAGGCTTTCGCTCCAGAGTCGCATTTTGCTGCCAGGATTTGCTCCCTGTTGGAGTCAGAAGTGTTTCAGAGCCCCCAGGGCCTGGCTCTGGTCCTGCTGGTGCCCTTGGCTGTTTTTCCAGCCTCCAGGCAAAGTGGCAGGGCCAGGCTGTGCCCTTGGTTCCTCTGCCAAGGATGTGCTTCTCGGTCCCCCCCTCCTCTCTCTGCTGAGTGGCCCAGTGGCCCCCACCAGTATCCCCATCCCAGGCTGGCACTGGTGTGTCCAAGGTGTGGGATCTAGAGAACCACCAGGAGTTTGTGCTGCAATCCCAAATCTGAGCAGGAGAGACTCTCCCTCTCCCCACCTTCCAGGATCCACACTGGGAGCTGACCCACAGCTCAAATCCCTTCCTTGTCCTATCCCAAAGCTTCTGCCAGGACCCCATGGGAATTACAGCATTCCCAGGGCTCTGTGCAGAGCCAACTGACCACGTTTAGCTTAACCTTCTGCAGGGCTTCCACCTTTTCTTAGCTCCAGCCACATCCAAACAGAGCCAGAGCATGTGGGAGTCCAGCCAGAGGCAGCTCCCTCACGGGTAAGGGGTGGATAATGGCCATTCCCACATTCCATGTGCTCCTTGGAGCAGGGGGACCATGCCTGTGTCTGCAGGATCCCCCTGTGGCAGGAAGCTGTGGGAGCACAGCTGGGAAGAGTTTGGATCCCATTTCTGAGCACCATTCCCAGAGAAGGGATTGGGAAGTGTTGGCTGGAGAATCACCCATGGATGGGCAGGGGTGGGCAGGGACAAACCCTGTGTAATTCCAGCTCTGGCTGGCCCAGGAATTTGGAATCTTTTCCATTGGAACAGCCAATTGTAGTTCTCCAGGAGCCAGGTTTAATGGTCTGAATGTCCTTTTCCCTCTCTGGAGGGAAGGGAAAGGATCTGGGCAGCTTCACCTCAGAGCTGTGCCTCAGTGGGTGTCTGGGCACAGCATCCAAGCAGTTTTCCCTCATGGAGAGTCGTGGCTCTGGGACAGGCTGGGAGGGCCCTACCTGTGTCACCATGAGCTGCTGGTTCACAGAATTCCCAGAATTCACAGAATCACCAGGCTGGAAGAGACCTCCGAGATCATCAAGTCCAACCCAGCCCCAACAGCTCAACTCAACCCTGGCACCCAGTGCCACATCCAGGCTTTGTTAAACACACCCAGGGATGGGGACTCCACCACCTCCCTGGGCAGCCATTCCAGAACTTTATCACCTTTCTGTGAAAACCTTTTTCCTGATATCCAACCTGAATTTCCCTTGGTGCAGCTGGAGGCTGTGTGCTCTGGTTGTGTCAGTGCTGCTGGAGAAAGAGCCCAGCCCCAGCTGAGCACAGGCACCTTTCAGGAGCTGTGAGAGTGATGAGGGCAGCCCTGAGTCTCCTTTTCTCCAGGCTGAGCACCCCCAGCTCCCTCAGTGGTTCCTCACAGGGTTTGTGTTGTTCCTCACAGGGTTCACCCAGCACTGCCTGGATCCAGATTTCCCTCCCTACCCCTGAGGGAAGCAGCTTCCCCTGAAGGAATGGGGGATGAGGTTCCAGGATGAGAGCTCATTTGGGTGAGGCCATCAAGCCTCGTTTGTTGTGCCCCGTTGCCTTTGTGAAGGAGCGTGCAAAATGAAGGATTGGGTGTGTGCAGAGAGCACAGCTCCAGCTGTCCCCTCTCCACTCATTCCCAGTGGGGAGAAGCTGAGGTGATGCCTCACTTCAGGCTGGCTTCCACACACTGCAAAGCTAATGGAGAAAAATAGGGAGTCTCCTTCTCTGGGCAGCTCCACTGAAAGCATGAGGCTGCTCCACTCATTTGAAGCAAAAAAAAAGCAAAATGGAGAAGGAAAAAATGGGTTTTATTGCAGAGTTCCAAGCACAGAGTTCCTCCAGCAGGAAAACAAGGAACAGTCAGAGCAGCCAGGAGCTTTGTAGCCTGTACAGTCATTTTTCAGTGGAATTCATGCTGGAGCCATCAGGTACAGGATCCCAGAATAACAAATCTCCCTTGCAGCCTCCACAGTGAGGAGGTTTCTCAGCACCTGGTGCTTCCCACAGCTCTTCCCAGAGTGGGATGAGGCTTTTGCTCCTCAGGATGCTGAGATTTGCTCCATGATCCCTCCTCAGTGTCCCTCAGGAGAGCCCAGAGGAGGGGCCAGGCTGACCTTGCTGTCACAGTGTGTGAGGGGGGTCACAAATCCACAGCAAGGGGCTCAAATTCCCCCTGAGTTTGGGTGAGCATCAATCTCCAGAAATTTGTTCCTCAATAATTGGTGACCTGTCAGAACCCAGGACATTCCTCTGGCTGCCCTGGAGGACTCGAGACCCTGGCAAGGGGCTCAGAGACCTTGGCAAGGAGTCAAACACACCTGTGCCTTTGGTTTTAGCCCATGGAAACAATTACCAACTTTGTGTAAAGATTTATAAGCCACAAGAGTTTGAGTAGAGTGATAGTTAATTTGTCACAGGGTGAAAAAGTAGAATTTTGGGGATTTAGAATGGGGGTTCAAGAGGCAAGATGGAGGAATCTGGGCATGTCCTGGCCTTCTTCTCCTTGTCCTCCATCTTCTGCTGTGATGGTGACACTTTTGGATTGGTTTAGTCTCAGGATCTTTTGCTGGTCACTGTGACCCCAAGAGATGTTAAAAGTCTCTTTTCCCAGCCCAAGTTGAAGAAGGTGTCAGAGCTCTTCAGTTCTCGGTCTCAAGGTTGTTTATTGTATCTTATCACTAAAAAATTTTCTCCTGCCCTGCCGAGGTCCATCCAGCAGGACAGTTCCAGGCACTCTGCCTGCCCCCAGGGCAGGGTTATGTCTTTATACTAAAAACTACCTGTACAATTTTTACAATTACTTTTCAATACCTATCACCTGTGTTAGACAGTGAGCTTCTACTCTAGACCAATCTAAAGGTGCCACCATCACAGCAGAAGATGGAGGCCAAGAAGAAGAAGAAGAAGAAAGGCTGGACATGCCCAGTTCCCTCCATCTGCCTCCTGAACCCCCATTCTAGAAACCCCAAAATCTACTTTTCCACCCCATGATAACTTCACTATTATTCTACCTAAACTGTCATGGCTTGCTGATCTTCATCTAAGGTTGGTAACTTGCTCCATGGGCCATAATCAAACCACAGGTGTTTTGGGCTCTGTGTCAGGGCTTCTGAGCCCCCTGGCAGGGGTCTGGGCTGCTCAGGACAGCCAGAGGGATGTGCTGGGACCTCACAGTTTAGAGTAGAAACAGACTGTCTAACATAGGTGATGGGTATTGGAAAATTATTGTAAATAAAGTAGTTCTTGGTATAAAAAGTTAACACCCCCCCAAGGGTGATCAGTGTGCCACAACCCAACCTGCTGGACAGATCTCAGCAGGTCAGAGAAAGAATGGAACAGATAAGAGAAAATAAACAACCTTGAGAAGCAGAACCAGCAAATCTCAACTTCTTCTTTGGTCGTGGGGCTGGGAAAAAAGAGACTTTCTAACACCTTGGGGTCATCACAGGCACAGGATCCCAGCAGTGACCCAGCAGCTGCTGCCAGCTCCCAGCTGGGACAGACCCTCGGGCTGTGCCTGTGCAGCCGTGCCAGGGCAGCACCCACCCTGCTCCTCTGGGATCTGTCCCTGGAGTGAGGGATGTGCCGTGTCCAGCTGAGGACTGGACAGAGCTAAAGGATTTATTAAAAGGCCTCAATGGATACACCTTGGGCACCCAAGATGAACCAAAATGGTCACAAAATGCACAATTGGTCACAGGGTCTCTCACTTTGATCAGTTCTGCTCCATTTGCATATTGGAGTTCATTGTCCAATTCCAGCTTTAGCCCATGCAGTCCCATCCTGCTTGTTTTTCTCTCTTCAGTCCATGTTGTTTCTGCTCTTGGGCCTGATATTGGACCCTCAGTGACCTCTGTGGGTCTGGGTAGGGCCACGAGCCCCCAGCTGGCCCTGCTGTGCCCTGTGGGAGGCCAGGCTGGCCCTTTGGTGGCCCCAGTCTGGCCCCAAAGGCAGCACCCAAACCTGGCTCATCCAGAGCCCTTAGATCCCTCTGGGAGCTGCAGGCTGGAGGTGCAGGAGGTGCTGGAGCCCCAGCTGAGGGAAAGCATGGCACAAATCCCAGGGCTGAGCAGCTCCGGCAGAAAGCAGCTCTAATCCTGGACAGGAGCTTTGCTTTGGAAAAGCAGCAAAGAAATTAATTAGAAGGATGTGCCAGCAGTCAAACACAGCAACCCTGTCAGCTTTTCCCACACATTTCCCTTCCTAAAGGTGTTTCCAGGGGCTGAAATGCAGAATGAAGCTGGCTGCAAGGCTGGGGTGCTGTTTCCAAGGCTCTGTCTCTGCAGCTCTGCAGAGCCAACCTGTGTTTGAGCTGCTGGAGCTGAGCAGGTGAGAGGAGTGCGGCTGCCTCGCTCTCTGGAGCTCCACGGGTCCTGCATGGGTGGTAGAGAGCAGAAGGCAGCATTTGTTGAGTAGTCAGGAGAGGAGAAATGACTCCATGATGGCCCCTGATTTGTCCTCTGTGGCCATCCCAGCGTTTCCAAGGCTCCCAGCGAGGAGCAGAGGGATGGGAGTGGGGGTGTGCAGGGAAAGGCTGCCTGGGAATGCTGGGATGCTCTGAGCTCCCTCTGTGGGGCTGGAGGGCACCTGAGCACTCGTGAGCAGGGGGCTCAGAGCCCATCACTCATGGTGGCCACCAGAATAATGACACAGAACACTGTGGGGTGTCCCCAGCATCCCAGGTGCTGACCCAGTGACAAACCCCACGGGCCTGGGGGTGCGCCCCATGTGGCTGCAGGCTTGGAATGTGCCTAAGGAGGAGAGGGAACGGCCTCAGGCTGGGCCAGGCCAGGCTCAGGGTGGGCACAGCAGGAATTTCCCCATGGAAAGGGTCCTCAGGGATTGGGAGGGGCTGCCCAGGGGGGTTTGGAATCCTCCCTGGGCAGGAAGTGGCACTCAGAGCTCTGGGCTGGGGACAAGATGGGGACTTGATGATCCTGGAAATGTTTTCCAGCCTCAGTGATCCTGGGTCCTGTGACTCTCTAAGGGGATATCAGTGATCAGATATGGTGGCCAAGCTCAGCCCCCTCTATTTGCGGGTGGGGATGGGCAGGGGGAGGCAGCAGCACCTCCCAACCCTCACTGGAGCTGCTGCTGAGCTGAGCTGGGGATTTGACTCCTCCCTCACCTTTTCCATCCTGCTTTGCCATGAAATGGATGGAGAAGCAGCTCCTGAAGTGCTGCTGGAATTCCCAGCTGGATTCCCTGCTCCCATCCCTGTGCATCCATGGAGTGAAACCCTTCCCTGCAATCCCTGCCCCTGGCTCCTGCTCCAAAGTGTCCCATGCCAGAGGTGGCACTGGGCATGGTGGCAGAGACACACACCCTGCAGCAGGGTCAGGCAGGGCAGCACCACCTGCACAGGGGTGGCATACAGGAACAGGGCTGGCATGGCTGAAGCACCCAGGGATCCTATCCATGTTGCTAGAAAGTTCTGGATTCATGGAAATCCTTCACAAGGACACTTTCCTCTGCCAAAGCATTGTCACCTGTCAATGTGACCAGGGGACAGCCTGCATTTCCTGAGCAGTACTGGCACAGCAGGATCATTTTCCATTTTCTGCTGTGCTGCTGAACATCCTCCTCCTCCCCACCATTTCTGCCCAGAATGGTGCCATTTATCCTGCTCTGAGGGCTTCCACACCCAGGTGCTCAGAGCTGATGGTGCCTTTGCTGCAGCACAGCTGAGAAAAGCTCTGAGAAAGGTCGTGCTGGGCTCCAGAGCTGGATCAGAGTTTGCAGGGTGGGCCAGGCCAAGAAATCTCCATCCTACTAAACCCAAGCAGGGCAACCATCACCACCTGCCTGAGCCTCTCCCAGCATTTCCTCCAGGCTCAGCAACCCACGGTGCTCTGATCATCTCTTCTGCAGGGTTTTTTCACTTTAAAGCTTTCCTCTCCTCAGTCTGGGGTTTTGTGAGCCTCCCTGGCTGTGCTGGATAACTCTGTGCTCCCAGCACTGCCTGCCTGGCCCTGCTAGCTGGGTGGATCAATGCCAGGCTGAATTTGGGAACTGGGACACTCCCCTCAGCCAGGAGCTGCTGGATGATCCCTCTGGGGCTTCGTGATGTTCCTGATTCTGACCTGGGAATGTTTTGACTGCAAACAAGCCAGGTGATGTGGATCTGCTTCTTAATCACATCAGACTCCTCAGGTTTCCGAGGCGAGCGCTCATAAGTTCAAAATTCCTGTCTGAAACACATGCTGCTGCATCTTTGTGTGGAAAACATTCCTGTTGGCAGGCTCTGCAGGAGTGCTTGGAGAGAACAAATATCAAAGTGTGACAAGCAGGGCTGATTACAAATAGCAGGAACATTTGCAGAGAGCACTGCAGAGCCAGGCCCATGCAGGAGGCTCCTCAGCAGCAGAGCCCGGCTGCTCCCCAGGGATTGTCCAGCTCCTGGAGCTCTGTCCATGAGCTGGCTCTCCAAGGCAGGGGAAATCACCTCACAGGGTGGCAGGAAGGGATGGGGCAGAAATATGCACCAGCAAATATTAGCAGGGAAGCGGATCTGGGTCTCAGTGCAGCCTCACAGAGGGATGGGTGTGCAGGAGTGGTGCTGCTGCTGCCTTTGGAAAGCTGGAACAGATTCAACAACCTTTTCAACAACCTTTTCCCACCTGGGCTGCAGAACCTGCTCCAGGACTGCAAATCCCACCTCAAAACACCACAGTTTGTTCCTACAACAAAACAGCCCCACCTTTGGTCGTGTTTCTGGCCACATTGGCGTGCTGAGGTTTGATATCTCTGCACGGAGGGTTTGCATCCACAACAGGGCATTTGTGAGGATCCTGGTCTTCCTTACATCATTTCCAGGATGGTTTTATGGGAGTGGTGAGGTAATGCAGAGAATTTCTCCCTGGATGTCAGGGATTCAGTGGTGGTGCAGTCCCAGCACCCCAGCCTGCTGGCAGTTCTCAGATATCAAATAAACATTCATGGACAATTTTCAGGGTCTGCATTGTGCCATCTGTCAGAGCAGCACTGGGAGGTTTTAATTATGGTTTACACTCTGTCTTCAAGCACCTGGATTCGTTTTTTCCTCCTGTCAATTATTGATGGGGATTTGCTAAAAAGTGCCTTAATTCCACTTTGTGTTCTTCCCTGCAGCAGCTGGGCCAGGAACAGAGATGGGAAGAGGTCAAAGTGTGCAAGACGTGAGGACACATCTTGCTCAGCCAGTTCTCAGTGTGGGGGCCAATTCCATGAGCATTCCCAGGTTTATCTCTGGAATAATTTTCTGAGGGACTTATTTGGGTAAATGATTTCTGAGGGAAAAGGGTTCAGAGCAGCTTCCCAAGGAGGAGGGAGATCTGGATGGGAAATTCTGCCCCTGTGTCCCTGTGCTCAGGTGATTTCCCACCTGCAGAGCTGCCCCAGCACTGGCCCAGCACAGGCAGGAGCTGGAGCTGCTGGAGCCAGGCCAGAGGAGGCTCCAGGATGAGCAGAGGGATGGAGCAGCTCTGCTGGGAGGAAAGGCTGGCACAGCTGCCATCGTTCACCTGCACAGGAGAAGCTTTGGGGGGACCTCAGGGTGGCCTTGCAGGGCCTGAAGGAGCCCCAGGAAACCTGGAGAGAGACTGGGGACAAGGGATGGAGGGACAGGACACAGGGAATGGCTCCCACTGCCAGAGGGCAGGGATGGATGGGATATTGGGAATTGAGAATTGTTCCCTGTGAGGGTGGGCAGGCCCTGGCACAGGGTGCCCAGAGCAGCTGTGGCTGCCCCTGGATCCCTGGCAGTGCCCAAGGCCAGGCTGGACACTGGGGCTGGAGCAGCCTGGGACAGTGGGAGGTGTCCCTGCCATGGCAGGGGTGGCACTGGGTGGGGTTTCAGGTCCCTGCAAACCCAAACCATTCCATGAGGTGTCCCCTGAGCTGGTGCCTGCTGTCCCCAGGCTGCACTGGTTGGAGGAGCACAGAAATCTCGGAGTGGGGGTGGCAGGGCTCACACAGAACCTGCTGTCTGCACCTTCCAGGGACTCCTCCAACCCCAAAAGGCAGCTCTGGAATGCAGCATTCCATGCCCAGCACCCTGCAGGGCTCCCAGAGCGAAGGTGTGGCCTCCAACACTCCCAGAAAAATCCAATCGATCTGATTTTCCAAAGCAGCCACTCGGCTCTCTCCAATCAAAGCATGGCCATGAAACAATGAGGGCACAGCCCCAAAAGGGGAGGGAGCAGTGAGCTGCCAGCTCTTCCTGCATCCACGAGCCCGCAGTTTCCAGGAGGAATCACTTGCCAATACATATGGTGTTGTGTGGATGGGAAATGTCACGGAACATAACGTCCTGATATGTTTAAAAATAAATCGCTGGGACGGCTGAAAAAATAAATGACTGAAGGGAGGGGATTGTGGTGGCTTCTGCTGGGGATTAATTTTGTTGTGTGGTTTGGGGAGAGCTTGATTCAGGTGTCAAAGCTGGTGTTGGTTTGATAAACTGGGGGGTTTGACTCCGTCTCCGAGGAGTGCTGGGGAACGAGGTCAGTTTCTTAATTAATTTATGCAAATTGCTGCTTCCTTCTCCTCTGTCTGAACGTTAGTGACACCTGTCTTATCTCCTCACAGCTAATTGCAGCCAACAAATGGGGAAGCACGGGCAGGACTTTGGGAACGGCACCAGCAGGAGCGATGGAACTTCCACAATCAACCCAGAAAGCTGCAAAATGATCATAACAATTATTGATGATTGATTATGATTGACACATTCTGTAAAGCATTGATCAGAGCCATTCTGGGCTCCCACCCCATGCATGGAGCAGGAATATCCTCACAGGAGCCTGGAGAATCAGGATGAGCTCCTGGCTGGATGTCACACTTGGAAAATCCACCCCAAATCCCCTTCCTGGGCTTCCTCCATATCCCTCCACCTCTCCCTCCCTGCTCTGTATGATCCTCCCAAATGCAGAATTTGCCTTCCACGGGAGCTGGATCCTTAAGGTCTCTCCCAAGCCAAACAATTCCATGGTTGGTGACCCCAAGGGCAGCTTCCCTGAGCCTCCCAGAGTGGTGGGAGCTGTTCCTGCTCACTGGGATTGCACTGGATGCCTTTAAAGGTTCCTCCCAACCAAATCATGCTGGGATTTTTCCATAGAACTGGGCTGTAAATGAATGGATTCTTCATAATAATAATTCAAAAATAGTGCAAATTCCCACCCCAGAGGGATGGGAATAGGTAAAATGGGCTGGGAAAAAACTGCAGTGGCAATGGTGCACCCCAAAGTTTCTCTTATCTTTGTCCCCTCCCCTATTTATGGGTTATTTGGGGAAGAGAAAGTCTTCAAGATTAAAAAAAAATCCTCCCTGCATTCATTTTGTTATTAACATTCCAAGAAGATTTATTTGATTTTATTTTTTAAGGAATTTCCCCTGGTTTTGATGAAGGCACAAGGAAAAAACCAAAGCTGGGATAGCAGGAAAAAATCCCAGTAGTGGGAAGGGAGATGAAGAATGTTGGTGCAGCTGCATCAAGGCACCAGCTTTGTCTGAATGCCAATATTTGGGGTTTTCTGATCAATTCATCACCCAGACAGGACAAACTGGACCAGCTCAAGCTGGGCCCATGCAGATATCCCAGGAAAACCCTGTCTTTCTGGTGGAAGATGCTCCATAACCAGTCAGCATATGGCAAATGCCTATTTCCAGGATAATTTATCACAAATTCCTTTGGATCTTTTGTTTCATTGGCGAGCGATTAAAAAATACAGGTTTCATTTAGTTAAAAAAATATTATTTGGGCCCAAAATTGCAGGGTTCTGCATGAAAAAAACCACATGTCCAGATTTTAAAACAGTTCTAGGTTGCTTGTGTGGGTTTTTGTGGTGGATTTTTCTGAAGAAATCCTGTTTTGTTCAAAACTCCAAAGCCTCCAGCATTATATCCAAGAGGTCCTTCATGTTTTAAAATACAGGTTTCATTTAGTTAAAAAAATATTTAAAATATTTAAAAAATATTTAAATAATATTTTAAAAATATTTTTAAAATATTTAAAATATTTAAAATACAGGTTTCATTTAGTTAAAAAAAATATTATTTGGGCCCAAAATTGCAGGGTTCTGCATGAAAAAAACCACACGTCCAGATTTTAAAACAGTTCTAGGTTGCTTGTGTGGGTTTTTGTGGTGGATTTTTCTGAAGAAATCCTGTTTTGTTCAAAACTCCAAAGCCTCCAGCATTATATCCAAGAGGTCCTTCATGTTTTATTCCCTTCTTTTTTCATATTTTTTTAGGAGAACTATTTGAAAATTTGGCTGGGGTGAAAAAAGCAGAATCACAGGAGCCCTACCTGGCATGAAAGTTCCTTTTCCTGGCAAAATCCAGCCTGGATATGATGAAGGCACACCCCCTTAGGGGAGCAGGCTGATCCCAGCAGGAGAGCTGCAGGTGGGACTGCAGGCTGGGCTGTTCCCACTCCTGGGGCACAGCAGGATTCCTGCCTTTCCATGGCTTTTTCATCAGTGCTGGAAATACAGGCACTTTTCCCTAGGAAAATATCCAGGGTTTTTCCCAGTCGTGCTCCCACCTCCCTCCTCTCCAGCCCTGGGGTTCCCTCCTCTCCCACCTTTCTCCTGCTTCCCCCCAAAGTCCAGCCTGGCTGGGTTTCCCTCCAACCTCCCTGCCTGGGGCTGCTCTTGGGGTTCCTGAGGAGTTTTCCCACCAGGCACCCACCAAACACAAATTCAAGTGTTCATGTGGGCTGCAGAGGGATGTGGGAGGATGGGGATGGGGATGGGGATGGGGATGGGGATGGGGATGGGGATGGGGATGAGGAGAAGGAGGATGGGGATGGGGATGGGAATGAGGCTGAGGAGGAGGGAGATGGGAATGAGGATGAAGATGAGGATGGGGATGGGGATGGGGAGGAGGAGGAAGAGAAGGATGAGGAATGGGGATGGGGATGGGAATAAGGATTTGGAGGAGGGAGATGGGAATGAGGATGAAGATGAGGATGGGGATGGGGATGGGGATGGGGATGGGGATGGGGATGGGGATGGGGAGGAGGAGAGGGAGGATGGGGATGAGCATGAGGATGGGAATGAGGCTGAGGAGGAGGATGTGGGAGGATGGGATGGGGATGGGGGTGGGGATGGGAATGGGAACGAGGATGAGGATGAGGATGAGGATGAGGATGAGGATGAGGATGAGGAGGGGGGACATGGGATGCAGCTTAGGGAGGTGTCCCCGGCACTTTGGGCTCCGTGATGGCTGCAGAGCCCCCAGTGTCACTGTCCCCGCTGTCAGTTTGGGGACAGGGCTGTCCTGAGGGCCAGCAGTGCCCGGTGCTGCGTGCAGCTGCTCCCACAGGAGGCTGCAGAGCTGCTGGAGGTGTCCTGGTGTCCAGCAGCAGCTCCAGGAGCCAGCATCCCGTTCGTCTCCTCCATTCCCACATCCCCCATGCCCAGGGCTTGTCCTCAGGCTCTGACCTCCAGCCAGGGCACAGCCACCTGCAGGCCCCTGCCCTGTTCTGCACCTCGCAGGGGCCTCATCCCCGAGCGATTCCAGCCGGGACGAGCCCGGAGCAGCCTCTGGCACTGCCCAGCACCGGAGCCAAGCGGCTTCTCCCGAAATAACTCCCAGAGCTGTGCCGCTGGCGGCTCCTCCCTCCTGGGATGTGTGGAGGGGCTCAGCACCTCAGACTCGGCAGGGAATTCGGTGCTCGAGCGAAGTGTGAGACTGTGGGAAGCGTCTGGAGCGGCGGCGGCTCCGCTGTGCCAGCCTGGCAGCAGCTGCCACCGCCCGTATGGCTCTGCCCACATGCACCCCCTCTGCAGTGCCTCCCGAATGTGCAATATCAACATTGCGGGAGCAGAGGATTTCTGCATGTCATTATCCCAAGGTTTATTTGAATAAAAGGCTGGCGGGGGGAGGCAGAGCCGGCTCCGTGGAGCGGCTCCGGCGGAGTCTCGCAGCTCGGCTCGGAGATGCCGATAGACAGCGGGAGCACAGACACAGCCGGGGCTGTGTTTGCTTTGCCGAGTGCTGCTAAAACATGTTGCCATCGAGATTCCCAAGCCCCACGTTTCTAAAATATTCATTGCCACAGCCCAGATTCCCTCCCAAGGAGCAGAAATCCAGGCAGAGACGAGAATCTATCTGGCATCCCCTTGTGGCTTTGCTTCTCCCTGCTGCGATGGGAGAGCGAGGAGCACCAGCACGGCACAGCCCAGGTCTGGCTGGATTGCTGCCAGGCCTTGTGGCAGACACCAGAGTGTCCTCATGTATTATACCCTCAATATCTGCACCACGGAGTCTGGGATGAGGAACCAGTGATGAGGAACCCAAAAAAGGGGGATAAGGAATCAGTGATGAGGTATCCATAACAAGGGGATAAGGACTCAGTGATGAGGGACCCATAACAAGGGATAAGGACTCAGTGGTGAGGGATCCATAACAGGGGGATCAGGAATCAGTGATGAGGGATCCATAACAAGGGGGATAAGGAATCAGTGATGAGGAATCCATAACAAGGGGATAAGGAATCAGTGATGAGGGATCCATAACAAGGGGATAAGGAATCAGTGATGAGGGATCCATAAAAGGGGGATAAGGAATCGGTGATGAGGGATCCATAACAATGGGATGAGGAATCAGTGATGAGGGATCCATAAAAGGGGGATAAGGAATCGGTGATGAGGGATCCATAACAAGGGGATAAGGAATCAGTGAAGAGGGATCCATAACAAGGGATAAGGAATCAGTGATGAGGGATCCATAACAAGGGGATGAGGAATCAGTGATGAGGGATCCATAACAAGGGGGCTGTAAGGAATCAGTGATGAGGGATCCATAACAGGGGGGCTGTAAAGAATCAGTGATGAGGGATCCATAACAGGGGGATCAGGAATCAGTGATGAGGGATCCATAACAAGGGGATGAGGAATCAGTGATGAGGGATCCATAAAAGGAGGATGAGGAATCAGTGATGAGGGATCCATAAAAGGAGGATGAGGAATCAGTGATGAGGGATCCATAACAAGGGGGCTGTAAAGAATCAGTGATGAGGGATCCTTAACAAGGGGGCTGTAAGGAATCAGTGATGAGGGATCCATAAAAGGAGGATGAGGAATCAGTGATGAGGGATCCATAACAAGGGGGATAAGGAATCAGTGATGAGGGATCCATAACAAGGGGATGAGGAATCAGTGATGAGGGATCCATAAAAGGGGGCTGTAAGGAACAGCCACACAGGCTGCCATCAGGAACAGCCAGCAGCATGGGCAGAGCCCCTTAGTGGCACTTCAGTCACCTGGGCATCTTCAGAGATCTCTGAGCTGTGTTCAGGGCCAGGATGGACACAAATTCCATCCCCTGCCTGCTCTGCTGCCCTTTGGGATCTCACCCAGTGCCCCACTGCTGTCACATGGAGATGTCACCATCATGGTGGCCTTAAGTAAGAAAAATACACACTCTCTCTCCTGACCTAGTGGAGTTTTACTGTCCCTGAGATTCCCAAAGGTCCTGGTCACAAAAGCTACATTTTGGAGCGACTCCATGTGCAGAGCATTGCCCCAGGCAGCAGCAGCTGCTCCAGAAGGACCTGCTTTGGGGTCAGGGGTCCCGTTTCAAAGGGCCAGGGAATGTTCGTGGGCCAGTTCAGCCGCAGCCCCATGAAAAGGCTGAGCTCAGGAGGTGCCCCAGGGCTCCAAACTGCGCCTCCAAATTGCCAAGTGCAGATGTTCTTCCCACCCCGCTCTCCCAGCACCCTGCAGCCCAAACCATCCCGTTTGTGGGTCAGATTTCATTAAGGAGGGCCGGATGCTTGGAAGACATCGAACGTTTGTCTCTGGTTATTGTCCGGGTGATTTACATAATGGATTAGCACAGATTAGCCCGGCACTGGGAGAGGCACCGGCTCGCTTTGCATGCTCCACAGGCGAAGGATTCCGGCTGGAAATGGGATGATCTAATAACAGGGATAATTGCTGCTTTATGGACTATAAGTGCTGCCGTGTCAGGGGCTCCTCCGCCTCGACAGTGAGGCCATTGTACAAATTTAAATCCCCCGGTCACCCCACAGCTCGCAGTGACAGCGAGTGGCCCCACAGTGACTTCCACGGGAATACTGAACACCTGCACCACAAGATACCAGCAGCGAATTAATTGATCCAACCCCTTAAAGCTGCTTTCAGGGATCCCCCTTGCTGATATTCCCTCTTTCCCACCCCCCAGAGCGATGCTGGAGCAGGGGAAACTGAGGCAGGAGCAGTTTCCCTCTGCACGAGGTGGAGGGTGGGGTTCCCTTATCACCCCTCAATCTCAGTGCTTTTATCTTTGATTCCCTGAGGGTAAATTCAGGGCTCGACAATTAATTTCTGCTGGGTGTTTTGCACTGCTCAGGAGCCAGCCAAGCCCATACTGTGAATATTACAAAGCTTTTTAGAACAGGAGAGCTTGGCAATTGCGACAGCACTTTTGAATCATTCATAATTTTGCACAGGGGCAACTTCTGTAGGTGTCTCGTTTCCTCTATGTTCATAATGTTTTAGGACTAAAAATAACAAGGAATTGCTGTTCGAAATGTGAACGAGGAATTAGAATTGCCAAGGAACTCGGGAGTCAAACTGTACTGGAGGACATCAGAGCCTCCCCACAGCCACAGCTCCAAACCAAATTAATCCTGGGTTAGGCACAGGAAAACGTGCCTGGGAAGATTGGGAACCAGCTTCCACCTCCCAGCCAAGCAATACGCAGATGAGTGAGGAGAAGGGGATTTGGGGGAAAATTGGTTGGAGCTCCTTTGTGTCCCCAAACACTGCAATGCTGAGGCCAGCTCAGTGCCTGGGTTTACTCCCTCTCACATTCTCGGGAGGAAAGCGCTGCCTTGGGACAGCAGAGCTGCACTCCCACTCCTCACTGGAGTCTCCTGCTTCTCATGTGAGGCTGCTCCCATGGCTTGGGACAAAATCCTGGAGAGGTTTAAATATCTCCTATGGAGATCCCTTCTTGCACAGGGGCTTTGCTGGAGCTGCCTGGGACATTCGGTGGGGACAGTGTGGAGCTGGGATGGGGCTGCTGGACAAGCAGGGCACAGGAGGGACCTGGAGCTGCTGGAGCCAGGCCAGAGGAGGCTCCAGGATGAGCAGAGGGATGGAGCAGCTCTGCTGGGAGGAAAGGCTGGCACAGCTGCCATTGTTCACCTGCACAGGAGAAGCTTTGGGGGGACCTCAGGGTGGCCTTGCAGGGCCTGAAGGAGCTACAGGAAACCTGGAGAGAGACTGGGGACAAGGGATGGAGGGACAGGACACAGGGAATGGCTCCCAGTGCCAGAGGGCAGGGATGGATGGGATATTGGGAATTGGGATTGTTCCCTGTGAGGGTGGGCAGGCCCTGGCACAGGGTGCCCAGAGCAGCTGGGGCTGCCCCTGGATCCCTGGCAGTGCCCAAGGCCAGGCTGGACACTGGGGCTTGGAGCAGCCTGGGACAGTGGGAGGTGTCCCTGCCATGGCAGGGATTGGAATGGGATGAGCTTTAAATTCCCTCTCAACCCAAACCATTTTGGGATTCTCTGACCAGGATTGCTCTGGGCTGGGCTGAGCCAGAGCTGCCCTCAGACCCCTCACACTGTCCTGGCTGGCTCAGAGGGAGCAGCTGACCCTCCCAGCTGGTGTCCTAAAGCAAAGACTCCCCTCTGGCCCCCTTGGGTTTGGGATCCCCTCAGATTCCTGTCCAAGAGGTCACTGCTTAGATCCTTCCCTGCCTTAGATCCTTCCCTGCCTTAGATCCTTCCCTGCCTTTCCCAAGCCTTGCCCAGCCCCCCTGAGCCCTCCTCCATGGCAGGGGTCTGCTCCAACCCCTTGCCTGATGATTTCTGTGCTGAGCTCTCCTCTGAGCCAAGGGGATGAGGAGAATTCACGTCCTGGAAGTTTCAGCCTCTTCTCTCGGAATTAATTTTGCAAACTCCTCCTTAGCCCGGGCTCTCTGTGGGCTCAGGCAGAACAGGGCCAGCGAGAGGGGAAAGTCATGTTGCTGGTTAAATCTCCAAAGCAAAAATAATCCATTTTAATGAAGGTTCACAATCTGCAATGAATGTGAAACAATGTTGTCAGCTAAGCTGTTGCATTATTCACTTTTATTTGTACAAGGTCCTTCCATTAATATTTGACTACAAGAGAATGCAATTAAAAATTTTCTACTTGAATAAACCTCTCACCATGGTGTTGGTTAAAGGATAAAACCCTTTTAGGGTGGTGGAGAGGGGAATTTAGCACACTAGCACGTGGGTCACACACCCACTCTCATCCTCCTGCACCCCAGGTTTTGTTCCCTGCTCTCATTTTCTGCCGTGTCTTCCCTTCCATCCCCGCCCCACATCGGCTCCTCTGGGCTCCCCTGCTCCCTGCCCTGGCATTTGGAGGATCCCAACGCAATCATTTCCTTCACAGCAGAGCCAAGGCAGGCAGGGCAGGGAGGGGGGATGTGCAGGCAGGTAGGCAGCACCCCCAATCCACAATTCCCTGAATTTTCGGGCTGAGGCAGAGCCCCATTTTCCAGGGAAGGAGTGGGGCTTTGCCTTCGTGTCCAGGGGTGTTTGCTGGCAGGGAGAGATGATTTATTATTTAAATTTTGGCATGCATGGCTGGGCACTGAATTAGTTGTAATCTCCCAGGATGGGAGGAAAAAACCTTCTAGGATCAGGGAAGAGAGTTCAGACACGAGCTCAGCTCGTCACAAAAGAGAAGATGTTGGGGACAAGGGACACAAGGATGATATGCAAAGCATGGAGTCACATATAGAAGGATTAGGCACTAATTCCCTTTCCAGAGCATCCAGGAACAAAGAGCCTGTGGTGAAAATAAAGCCACAGAGTTGAGGTGGGCACAGAAGGTTGAAACATGGCCAGGTTTGTAGGGATTGGTGGCAGGGAAGAGGACAATACATGAGCCTGGAACTGCTGGGCCTTTGGGAGATCCCTCCCTGCTCCCAGGCCCCTTCAGGGAGCTGGGAAGTGCCACCAGGAGATGGACATTCCATCCTGTGCTGCTCCACCTCCTGCAGAGTCCAACACTCCCTGGGAAAAGCACAAGGGAAGTTTGGGAGCCTGGAGGGCAGAACTGGATGGGATGGAGGGAGAAAATATGTGTGGATATGTAGGAAAGGAGCCTCTGGCCTCAAAAAGTGAAGTCTAGGAGAGGTTTGGAGCTTCCTTTGGAGCAGAAATTTGGGGGCCAAGAAGGCAAACCTTGGGGGCAGGGGGATGGCCAGAGAACATAGGAGTGTCTCCAGGGGCAGGGGAATAACCTTGGAGAGTGACTTCTAGAGGAAAAGGACCCCCAGGAGAGTTTCCACCTCCCCAGGGACCTCCACACAAGCAGAAGAGAAACCAGAGAGGATTTTGGGGAAGGACTGCTCTGGCTCAGCTGATCCAGGTCCAGCATCCTGTCAATCACCTTTGGTTTTTTGGGAGAAGATCTGCCAGGGCACGCAGTGGGCAGAGATCCAGCCCCATCCCATGGCATAACCTGGCTGATCCCTGTGGGAATTCCATACCCTCACCATTAAACCCCACCCAGGAACATTTGCACACCTACATCTCTTTAATGCTTGGATTTGCTGATCTTAAAGGTCTTTTCCACCCTAAACAATTGGGATCTGTCTCCTTTCAGGACCAAGCAGGACGTGCTGCTGTGCCATAAATCCAGAAAAGCTGCCAGCAGTGTCCTCCTCTTCCTGGGATGAACATTTTCCTATTTCTGGGACACCCACAGCTCCTCAGGAGATCTCCTTACCTGGGATCATCACTGAGGCTGGAGCAGCCCATCCACAGGAACCCCAGGGAATGTAAAAACCAACCAGCAGCAACTGCAGGGAGGATTCAGGGAATGTTCTGTGCATGATTCTGCTCTTCCCTTCTCTCCTGCTGGGCTCTTCCCTGGCTGGTTGAGGGGAAGGTGGCAGCGACATCCAGAGCTCCAGAGAAGCCACTGGCACCATCTCCAGGCTCTCCTGAGGGGCCCTGGCTGCACCCCTGGAGATTTCACATCCCACAGCTGCCACTGCAAGAGGGGGATCAGCTCATCCAATCTTCAGGAATCTGCCCATGGAATGCTAAGCAGCACCCCAGCAAGGCCTGGGAGTGCACAGACAGGGATCTTCAGACCTTCAATTCACTACGCTTCAACTCTTCCCAGATAAAATAAGGATTAGGAAGCCCATTCATCTTCGGGAGTGCTGTGGAAAATCCAGCCCATTATTTGTGTCCCATTAATGTTCTCTGGGCCAGGGAGATGAATAATTCCATCCCCAGCAGCAGATTTGTACTGTGAGGAGTACAGAAGACAAGGGCCCATCCCAAACAATCAAGCTGGAGCAGGATGTGAGGGATGGTTCATGGAATGTGTGCCAGGACTCCAGCCCAGGCCAGGCTCTCCCAGGAGGAATGGAGTGCAAATCACAATCCCAAAGGATTCCCACAGTATCATGCACTGGGTTGGGTTGGAATGGTCTTTAAAAATCACCCAGTGCCACCCCTGCCATGGCAGGGACAGCTCCCACTGTCCCAGGCTGCTCCAAGCCCCAGTGTCCAGCCTGGCCTTGGGCACTGCCAGGGATCCAGGGGCAGCCCCAGCTGCTCTGGGCACCCTGTGCCAGGGCCTGCCCACCCTCACAGGGAACAATTCCCAATTCCCAATATCCCATCCATCCCTGCCCTCTGGCACTGGGAGCCATTCCCTGTGTCCTGTCCTTCCATCCTTGTCTCCAGTCCCTCTCCAGCTCTCCTGGAGCCCCTTCAGGCCCTGGCAGGGGCTCTGAGCTCTCCCAGGCTGGCTCCAGATCAGAGGGGCTGGGAAAGGGGCTCAGCTGGAGAAAAGGAGGCTCAGGGGGAACCTTCTCCAGGAGGGAGGAGCCAGGTTGGAGTCGGGCCCTGCTCCCAGGAACAAGGGACAAGACAAGAGGAAATGGCCTACAAGCTCTGCCAGGGCAGGCTCAGGGTGGGCACCAGGAGGAATTTCCCCATGGAAAGGGGGCTCAGGGATTGAGAGGGGCTGCCCAGGGGGGTTTGGAGTCCCCATCCCTGGAGGTGCCCAGGAAGGGCTGGAGGTGGCACCGAGTGCTCTGGGTTGGGGACAAGGTGGGGATCAGGCACAGCTTGGACTCGATGATCCTGGAGGGCTTTTCCAACCTCAGTGATCCTGGAATTCTGTGAAATACTTTCCTTTCATCCAAACCCCTGTCCTCAGTACAGACCCACCCTTTGAGCAGAGACCAGTGTGAGGAAACCTCAGAGCCTGGAGAATTCCAAGCAGCTGGAAAAGGCCGTGGCTGGACAGGAGCTGGACTGGCCGCTCCTCCCGTGCTGGGCGAGGCTCCTGTCCCACCCCAGAGCTGCTGGGGAAGCCTGAAGGTGCTAAAATCTGCTTATTGAACGATCCGGGAGTGCTGCACTGCTGCTCAGGGAGATTTATCCCCCATCTGTGCTTGTTTTCCTTCCACCGGCACACCTAATAAATATCCCCTTTTAAACCAAAGCACCTCCATTTACAAACCTGTTAGCAGAGCTCTGGCGTTTCCCAAGGATTTTGCCTCCAACATCCCTGCCTGGAAGGCCACGTGTTAATCCCCAGAACTCGCTGGGATTTCTCAGGCTGGAGCTCCCTCGAGTTTTCTCCTCTGTTAAAAAACAGATAATCCAAAATCTTCCAGATGCCCACGCAGGTGAGAGCCAATAATCCTGGGAATTTGAGAGAGCGATTACAAACTGAAATTCCTGTTTTAGTTGAGCACATCAAGGCTCAGAAACCTTTGCTGTGCACGTAGGGAAGGAGGAAAAAAATTTTAAAAAATTAAAAATCACCAAATCCCAAAGCCCTTCGAGGCAGTAAGTAAAGTTTGGCAACTTCCAAATGCATTCCCTGTTGTTCCAAGCTGTTCCCTGTGGCTCCCCAGAGGGCTGGTCCATAAAGGATAACAACCTTTGCCTGCTGGGAGCTATTAGCTTAAATGGGAGCGGGCTGCTGCAGCATTTAAGGCTGATTAGAATGGTGTCATTGGATTTGTATGCACTGGGATCCATGCAGATGGATTTCACAAAAATTCCGAGAAATTACATCCAGGAAAGGGAGTTAAAGGGATGTCTCAATGCGTGGCAAGGCTCGCTCGGCTGACTGAAATTGCAAATAGAGGAGCAGGGAAAAGAAAAAGAAAACCACAAGGAAGTGAAAATGAGGCTGGAGAATTTAGGAACAGAATTCCAGGCTCTGGAATGGGCAGATGGATTAGGGATCAAAATGGCCACATATCTCTTCCTCATTTTTGCTTTAAATTCAAATGATTTTCATTAGATGTGTGAGCACATTAAATCGTTGCTGTGTTACATATGGAATTACACGAAATTCAGGATGTGTGGTTACCCTCCAAGTGGGTGTCACCCCTGGACTAACACTTCTCCCATCCCAGCATGTCCAGGCATTCCCAGGCCACACTTCGAGCCAGGAAACCTCATCAGCTCAGGCTGCAACCCCCAAATTTCCACATCCTGGGAACAAGCAGGGAATTTGTCGCTGGATAAAGCCCCTGACCCAGAAAAGCACCGTCCTCTTACAAGTCATTTCTCTCTCTTTGACTTGCAAATCTCAGGAATTTTCCACCCCAATCAACTCAGCTCTCACCTCCCCCTGAGAGGGCAAAGCAGCTCCTGCAGCATCTTCTGCATGAAGGTTTTTTGTTTCTCTCAATGCTTTAGCGGCTCCTTTTGGGGGTTTTCTCACCCCTGGAGCTGCTGGAACGTTCCCAGCGTTCCCAGACACAGGGAATAACGCTGGGCTTTCCCAGTCCCCCGATGATGCCACCAAGGGTCACTCAGCCAACACAGAGTGCCCAGCACGGCACAGTCGGAGCTTTCCAGCAGCTTCTTGGTTCCCAGAGTCATTGATGAGTTTCCACTTCATTAAAACAATCGCTAATAAGTGTGGCATTCTTCAGGCAGGCTCAGAGTCTGCTCCGTGTGCCCAAAGCCATGGCTTTGGTCTGGTGGGGATGGACCAGGGATGTTGGAATGAGGGAAAGGACAAGCAAGAGTCTTTAAACTGCCTGAAACAGCCTGATGAGCGTGGCCATCTTCATCCCATCCTTGGGAAGAGCTGGGATACAGAGGGGCACTGCAAACATCCCACTAATTCCACATTTTCCAGCCCCACTCAGGCCCACTTCCCCAGCTCCAAAAGGTTTAACCCTTCCTTCCCTTCTCCAAACCCTCCCTGCTCAGATAAACAGCGCCTCAGCCCCCAGTAATCCTTTTTTAACATTTAACAAAATCTTTCTCTCCTTCTTAAGGCTTAAGGAGAACAAAAAAAAAAAAAAAAGAAAAAAAAAAGAAAAAATTGCTTTCCCTATTTAGCAACATTCTTGTGATGTTTATTGGAACGGGCTGAAAGAGCTGAGGTTTGAAAATTAGGATCTGGCAAGGAAACAGTGTCCTCAGGGGCCAGAGAACAAACCTCTCTGGGAGGAAAGTGATGGGACCAGCCTTTAAAGGCTGGAAAATTGCAAACCAATGTGCTCAGCAGTATTTTCCTTTATGCAGTTCTTTTATTCTTAAGATGAAAATTGCTCGGGACAAAGGCATCGGTCTCATACCTGGGACAGTGTGCTCCTTCCTCTCCTCTTCCCTGTGAAAATGTGTGCTGCTTTGAAGAGCAGCGATGTTCAGCATGAAGCAAATGCCAACATGACCATTTTTAATGCAAATTCGCTGCCATCTCTCCCCTCTCCTCTAATGCTGCCTGGGAATGTGCGACAGTGCCTTGGCAGGGCCGTCACTTGGGAGGAACAGGGGCCTGCGGTGCTTTTCCAGGATGAGAAAGTGCCTTGTTGGGGTTCCAGCCTCTGATCCCACCTGGACACGACAGCAAAAGCTTTTTCCAGCCCTCCCTGGGGCTCGCTGCTCAGGCACTGCAAGGTTTTAATGAGTGGACAAAGCTGGTGTGCAAAGTACCCCTTGCACAGGCAGAGGTGGGCAAAGGTGTCCCCAGTGTCCCTTGCTCAGGTAGGGGTGGGCAGAGGCATCCCCAGTGCCCCTTTCTTGGGTAGGGATGGACAAAGGTGTCCCCAGTGTCGCTTGTTTGGGTAGGAATGGACAGAGGTGTCCCAGTGTCCCTTTTCTGGGTAGGGATGGACAAAGGCGTCCCCAGTGTCCCTTGTTTGGGTGGGCAGGCATGGGCAGATGTGTTCCAGTGTCCCTGGTTTGGGTAGGAATGGGTAGAGGTATCCCAGTGCCCCATTCTTGGTCAGGGATGGACAGAGGTGCCCTGGTGTCCCTGGTTTGGGTAAGGATGGACAGAGGTGTCCCAGTGCCCCTTGTTTGGGTGGGCAGGCGTGGGCAGAGGTGTCCCCAGTGTCCCTTGTTTGGGTAGGGATGGACAGAGGTGTCCCAGTGCCCCTTGTTTGGGTGGGCAGGGGTGGGCAGAGGTGTCCTCAGTGTCCCTTGTTTGGGGAGGGATGGACAGAGGTGTCCCCAGTGTTCCTTGTTTGTGTGGGCAGGGGTGGGCAGAGGTGTCCTCAGTGTCCCTTGTTTGGGGAGGGATGGACAGAGGTGTCCCCAGTGTTCCTTGTTTGTGTGGGCAGGGGTGGGCAGAGGTGTCCTCAGTGTCCCTTGTTTGGGGAGGGAAGGACAGAGGTGTCCCCAGTGTCCCTTGTTTGGGCAGGGATGGACAAAGGTGTCCCAGTGCCCCTTTCTTGGGCAGGGGTGTCCCCAGTGCCCCTTTCTTGGGTAGGGATGGACAGAAGTGCCTTGGTGTCCCTGGTTTGGGCAAGGATGGACACAGGTTTCCCCAGTGCCCCTTGCACAGGTAGGGTGGGCAGGGTTGTCCCAGTGTCTCTCCCTTGGGTGAGCAGGGGTGTCCCCAGTGCCCCTCTCTTGGGCAGGGATGGGCAAAGATGTCCCGGTGCCCTCTTGCTTGTGTAGGAGCAGGCAAAGGTGTCCCCGTGCCCCTGGTTTGTGTCGGGCGCGCCCCGAGTCACGTCCCGCACCCTCAGTCCGTCCTCGCCAGCCCGCACAGGGTTAACCCCGCTCTGCTCTGCTCTGCTCTGCTCTGCTCTGCTCTGCCCGGGGCTGGGAACTGCGCTGGAGCCGCGGCCCTGCCCCCGCCCTGCTCCGGGGGGACCCGGCCGTGCCTTTCCCAGCCCTCCCTCCCACACATCCCCGGCGCGGGCCGGGCAGGCCGGAGGTTCCCACAGCCCGCGGGGGAGCGGGGGAAGCGCAGGCCCCGGGGCCGGCTCTGGGAGCCACAGCTCGGCACAGCCCCTGCTGGACACCTTTGTCCATCCCTACCCAAGAAAGGGACTCTGGGGACGCCTTTGCCCACCCCTACCTGTGCGAGGGGCACTGGGGACACCTCTGTGCAAGGGGTACTTTGCCAGCCCTGCCCACAGGAGCACCCTCACGGTGATGGCTCCACAGATTCCCCACAGAATCCCGGGGATGCTGTGCCTGCTGCTGGGTGGGGTTCGCAGGGCTCCCAGGACCAGGGAAGAGATGAGAATCTTTCTCAGGTTTTGGTTGTTGATTGCTGCCCCGAGATGTGCAGGATGTCTCTGTTTCGGCCCGCGCGGCTGAAGAACGAGTCAGAGCTGTTCAGTTTTCGGTCTTGGTGTTGTTTATTAATTCTTATCTATAAAATTTTCTTTCTGCCCAGCCGAGATCTGCTCAGCAGGGCAGCCACAGGCACTCTGACCGCCCCTGAGGCGGTGTTGTCCTTTTATACTACAAACTGTATAACATATTTACACTTAATTCCCAATACCTACCACCCATGTTAGACAGTGCACTTCCATTCTAAACCAATCCCAAAGTGCCAGCATCACAGCAGAAAATGGAAGAACAAGAAGAAGAAGAAGAAAGGCTGGACACGCCCAAGTTCCTCCATCTTGTCCCCAAAACCCCCATACCAAAAATCCTAAAATCTACATTTTCACCCTGTGATAATTTTATTATTGTACTATTTAAACTTCTGTGACTTTCATGTCCCCATACAAAGCTGGTAATTTGCTCCATGGGTGAAAATCAAATCCGCAGGTGCTCTGGGCTGTGTGTCAGGGTCTCTGAGCCCCCCGGTGGGGTCCTCAGCAACTCTGGGCACCCAGAGGGATGTACTGAGTTCCAACAAATCTTGACACCCTGTTTCAGAAGGCTGATTCAGTATTTTATGATATATATTATATTAAAAGAAAATGATATATTAAAACTACACTAAAGACAGAAAAGGAGACATCAGAAGGCTAGCAAAGAATGATAATAAAATCTTGTGACTGACCAGTGTCAGAACTCTGTACATCCCTCTGGGTGCCCAGAGTTGCCAGGACCCCTGCCAGAGGGCTCAGAGACCCTGGCACGCAGCCCAGAACACCTGTGGGTTTGATTATGACCTGTGGAGCAAATTACCAGCTTTGTATGAAGACTTGAAAGCCACAGAAGTTTAAGTAGTGTAATAATAAAATTATCACGAGGTGAAAAAGTAGATTTTGGGGTTTTTAGAATAGGGGTTTTGGGGACAAGATGGAGGGACTTGGGTGTGTCCAACCTTTCTTCTTCTTCTCTACCTCCATCTTCTTGGCACTTTTAGATTGGTTTAGAGTAGAAGCTCACTGTCTAACATAGGTGATAGGTATTGGAAAGTAATTGTAAATATTGTACACATAGTTTTAGTATAAAGAGATATCACCCACCTGGGGGCAGGAAGAGTACCTCTGTCTGTCCTGATGAGTGGACCTCGGCAGGGCAGGAGAAAGAATTTTATAGATAAGATACAATAAAAACTCTGAGACCGAGAACTGAAGAACTCCGACTCATTCTTCAAATGTGCAGGCTGAAACAGGGATTTTTCACATGTCTCAGGGCTGCAATAAACTGCAACCTTCAAGAACCAGAGTCCCAACACAGCTGGACCTGTGACTGGCCATCAAATAGAAACATCTCACCCAATCCCAGATGCACCTGTTGCATTCCACAGCAGCAGATAACCATTGGTTACATTTCGTTTCTGAGGCCTCTCAGCTTCTCAGGAGAAAAACATCCTGACAAAGGATTTTTCAGAAAATATGTGTGTGACACGGTGCCGCACCCCGGGCACACCCGCGGCTCCCCCAGTGTGTTATACACACAGGGGACAGTGACACTCTCAGGGGAGAGTGGCCCTGTGCCTTTTCCATGGAATTCATCCCCATCCTGCCCCGAGCAGCCCGCGCTGCTGGGACACTGCTCACGCCCTTTGTGACAGGGGCACTGCCCGGGTGCACAGCACCTCTCCTGATTGCTGCTCTGGAAAAACCAGATCATGGAATCTTGGGATCACACAGTCATGGAATGCAATGGAAGGGGCGTTAAAGCTCATCTCAGTCCACCTCATGCCATGCAGGGACACTTTCCACTATCCCAGGCTGCTCCAAGCCCTGTCCAGCCTGGCCTGGGACACTTCCAGGGACCCAGGAGCAGCCACAACTTCCCTGGACACCCTGTGCCAGTGTCACAGCCTGGTCACTGCCAGGTCACTGTTCCTGACACCCTGTGCCAGTGTCACAGCCTGTCACAGCCAGGTCACTGTTCCTGTGTACTGTTCCTGACACCCTGTGCCAGTGTCACAGCCTGGTCACAGCCAGGTCACTGTTCCTGTGCACTGTTCCTGACACCCTGGGCCAGCGTCACAGCCTGGTCACAGCCAGGTCACTGTTCCTGTGCTCATAAAGACACCTGAACACCAATCCTGGCCTGTGTCACCCCTTCCATGGGTGACACCACCCCTACAGGAGCTGGAGGAGCCCAGGAGCTCCTGCTCCAGCCTTTGGGGCTCCAGACCACTCTCTGCAAGTCCTCCTCCAGGCCTGCCCCTTCCTGCTGCCTGGGGTGACTCCTGTGCCACAGAAATGCCCATCCTGGCTGCAGCTGCAGAGGGAACACCGGGCATGAGGGTTCAGCCAGTGATGGATCACCATTCCCGAAGCCTGGGAGGATTAACGAATTCTTACTCATTAATTAGTCCTGTCTGGGCAGCACATGTGCTACAGCAGGCATGGAGGAAAGGTCATTTCCTGCAGGTGCCCTTACACCTGGGCTTTGCTGTGGACACGACATTCCCCAGGCAGGGAAGAGGAGGGTGGGGAGAAAAGAGCCTGGGGACAGCATCCACTGTGCCCCAACCAGGAGAGTCCTGCCTGTGGCATCAGGAGACCCCACCTCAGACCAGGGCCACCCAAGCTGATTTTCCCACCTGAGGCACACCAGAAGATGGGAGGAGAGCTCCAGGAACCACTCCTGATGCCCAGGGATGATGGGGAGGCCACGGGAAGCGGCTGGGAGAGGCAGCAGGCGGGAGCAGCCCAGCTGTAATCCCACACCCTTGGCTATTTAACGCTGCTTATTGCAGCCCTCAATTCTCCCTCTCCCTGCAAGACAAATGTGATCAGTGCTCCGTGAGCCTGCCCAGCCCTCCCCAGCCCCGCTGCAGCCAGCAGGGAGTTTTGCTGGGGGGCAGGATAAGATTGTGCAGATATAATAACTCCATTCATCACCGGAGAGCGGGGCCGGGCGAGCGGCGCTTTGTAAATGGCTCGGGAAGTTTGGCAGCTCAGATGCCACCAATCTCCCTGACAGGCAATACCAGGGTGCCCTGAGCCCTGGGGCAGCACAGCCAGGGCAGCCAGAGCTGCGGGCACTGTGTCAGCAGGGACTCTGCTGCCCCATGGAGAGAGGATGGAGGGGAAGGCTCTCCCTGCCTTGAGAATCCTGGGGAAATGCTCAGAGCAGCAGGAGAACAAGTCTGGAGGGGCTCATCCCCCAGGAATGAGGGGTGGTCTGAGGCCAGAGCACCCACGGCTCCCACAGGACCCACCCTCAGCCTCCCACAGACTCTGGGAGCTTTGCACTTAAAATCACAAAATCACAGAAAACTTGGGTTGGGAGAGAATTTCAATATTTCATCCCACCCCTGCCATGGCAGGGACACCTCCCACTGTCCCAGGCTGCTCCCAGCCCCAATGTCCAGCCTGGCCTTGGGCACTGCCAGGGATCCAGGGGCAGCCCCAGCTGCTCTGGGCACCCTGTGCCAGGGCCTGCCCACCCTCACAGGGAACAATTCCTAATTCCCAATATCCCATCCATCCCTGCCCTCTGGCACTGGGAGCCATTCCCTGTGTCCTGTCCCTCCATCCCTTGGAAATGATCTCTCTCCACCTTCCTTGTAGTTCTCCTTCAGACATTTGGACCTTGTGGGTGTGTTGCCTATGGAAAACCTGGATATCCAAGGATTTGGTGCTTTCCCAGCTCACTCACACACAAACACAGCACTGGTCAGTGCATCCCTCCTGTCCCATCCTGACTCAGAGAAATATCTTCCATCAGCCAAACTGTAAAAGGAATTATGGATATTTTTAAAAGAAAAGGTGCTCCAGCTGCATCCCACATTCCTCATGTCCTTCAAACCCTGGGAAGTGCAACCCTGCTGCTGACACAGGGCTTGGATTCAGGAGCTTTATTAACCCAAATTCCCTGCCCTGATTCCTTCTGCTGATCCAGGACCTGCTGTTTTCCATGCCCACTCTACAACCTCCTGCATCCCCCCTGAAAATCCCAGCTTTGCAGAGACATCATGAGGGACAGGGCTGTTAAACACTGCAGAGATTGTCATTCCCAACTCAATATTTTGGCCTACATCCATTTCTAGGGTTTTGGATTCCTTTTCCCAATGTTTAATTATCAACTTGGTACAGAAGGAACATTGAACCCCACTAGTTTTGCTCCTATCTGTGTTTTTCATTAGATGCCTGGCATCTGTGGATGAAAATCCAAGGAAGACTTTGTCTTTCCTGACACAAAACAGCCTTCCCAGAGCTTAATAGAAATTTGAGTGAGGCTCTTGCTGCCAAGGATGCAAAAAAAATTGATTTTGTGTGTTCAAATTCACGCCTTATATTTTGCAAAATATTTTCCAAGGGTGAAATTTCCCGTGCTTGCTTTCAGCAGAGTTTGCAGGAATGTGTTGAGCTGCTTCTCCATAGAACAGTGATTACCAATGTTCATTTTCAGGATTAAAATAAAAACAACAAACAAAAACAAACAATTCTTGTCATTCCACAAAGAATTAGGAAACTGTTGCAGCTTCCTACACACACACACACACTCACACACACACACAGTGTGAGGATTTCTCCACAAAATCCTTGGCACACCGAGGCTGGGTTAAAGGCAAAATAAATAAATAAGTGTATGACACAAATAATTATCCAAATGCCTTGGAGCAGCCCATATTTCAGCAGAGTAATGAAGGCAGGTACTCATTGTGCTCTGTCAAACCAAACAACTCACTTTTAGTATTCCTGCAGTGCTTTCTTCCAGGTAAGCACTATATTTACTTCTAGAATGCTATGGAGGCACTATATCTACTTCTATATTCCCCCTGCTTTTTATATTTTAAGGGAATGGCATTACAGGTGCATTAAATATGGGGATGGAAGAGCATTACTTGGAATATTCAAGGTTCTCCTCATGGTGGGAGCACAGGGTGAAGATGTCCTGCCCAAGGGAGGCCTTCAGGCAGGAAATCCAGGGGTTTGGATCAGCTCTGCCACCTGAACATGTGGGAAGTCAGAGGGAGAAGAGAGGAGAGGTTTTCAGGCACAGGAGAAGGAATTGGGTAAGTTCCTACAAATGCTGAGGGGTCACAGATCCCAGTGAGGGTCAGGCTGAGGGACCCCAGGGCTCACCTGGTGTCACCTCCCTGCTCCAGCAGGGCCATCCCAGAGCTCAGGGCACAGCAGGGTGTGCTCACAGCTCTGCCATGGCCCCAGGCAGGGACACTGCACAGCCTCTGCACCATCTGCTCAGGGCTGGCACTGCCCAGGGCAGCAGCTCTGCCTCCTGGGCAGGGGCAGCTCCTGGGCTCAGGCCCTGCCCGTGGCTCTGGGGCCATGGCTGGGCCTGGAGCAGAGCCTGGGGCTGCCCTGAGCCCTGCACACAGGGACAGACTGGGGACACAGGGACAGACTGGGACACAGGGATAGACTGGGACAGACTGGGGACACAGGGACAGACTGGGACACAGGGATAGACTGGGACAGACTGGGGACACAGGGACAGACTGGGGACACAGGGACAGACTGGGACAGACTGGGGACACAGGGACAGACTGGGGACACAGGGACAGACTGGGACAGACTGGGACAGACTGGGGACACAGGGACAGACTGGGACACAGGGACACACTGGGACAGACTGGGGACACAGGGACAGACTGGGGGACACACAGGGACAGACTGGGGACACAGGGACAGACTGGGACAGACTGGGGACACAGGGACAGACTGGGGACACAGGGACAGACTGGGACAGACTGGGGACACAGGGACAGACTGGGACAGACTGGGACACAGGGACAGACTGGGGACACAGGGACAGACTGGGACAGACTGGGGACACAGGGACAGACTGGGGACACAGGGACAGACTGGGACAGACTGGGGACACAGGGATAGACTGAGACACACAGGGACAGACTGGGGACACAGGGACACCCAGGGACAGCCAGGGCTGAGGCCCCTCTCTCTCCCTGGGCTCCTCTCCAGGCTGAGCAGCCCCAGCTCCCTCAGCCTTTCCTGGGCACTGAGATGCTCCAGGCCCTTGCTCAGCTCCAGGAGCTCCTGTCCCTGCTGTGCTGAGGATCCAGAGCTGGACACAGCAGCCAGAGGTGTCCCCAGGGCTGGGCACAGGGGCAGGATCACCCCAGAGGTGTCCCCAGGGCTGGGCACAGGGGCAGGATCACCCCAGAGGTGCCCCCAGGGCTGGGGACAGGGACAGGATCCCTGCCTGACCTGCTGGGAATGCTCTTCCTCAGGCACTCCAGGATGCCATTGTCCTCCTTATCCAGAATTTCTCATTTCTGTCATTTTCCTTCCCTGGAATAGGAGGGAACCTCTCATCCTATGTTCCTTCTGAGTAAAACCTTCCATGCCAGGAAGTGCTAAATATCCTTCTCAATCCCAGCTGGATTGGGAGTGCAAATGTCCTGGACAAAGGATCAGGGAAAAAATTTCCTGAGACAGAAGGTGACCAGCTGAAGGGGAGCAGTACAAGGACAGAGCAGATGGGGCTGGTTTGGACTGGGCAGACTGGGAAGAAGAGCTCCAGAGCAGGCAGGGAAGGAGCTGAGCTCTGGGAAATCCATATGGGAATGGCCACAGGACTGTGCAGAGGCAGCACAAAACAGCAACTCCATAAATGATGGACAACACCATAAATCAGAACACAAACCTAAAAGCCCCCATCCTGTGAGCATCCCTGGAAAGCAGCAATGCACAGCAGGACTTGGGGTCATCAGGGCAAAATTCAAGGACGTTTGGCAGAGAAACTTCATTTTTAAGAAAATTGTTGTTGCTGCAAGGAGTGTCCTGTGTGCATTGGTTGTTTGGAAAATGAGCCCTTTCCCAGGGGCTGTGGTCTATTCCTGCTGGGAACTGCATTCTCATCCCTGTCCTGGAGCCCTGGAGCAGCCCATGAGCATGGGGACAAAAGGAAGAGTCCCAGGGTGTTGTGATCCCCAGGACAGCCTGGGCTGACTCCATTTGTCCTTTGCAATTATTTTTCCTCTCTTCTCTTTCAGTGCAGCTTCACTGGAGGTGTGGATGAGGAGACAGAGCAGGTGAACACCTCACATGGAGATCCAGGCTTCCAGTGGCATCCTCAGCAGCAGGAACAAGCCCTTTTCCTAAAAAAATCCAGCCAGGACAACAGGCACCAGCTGGAAGCAGCCTCTGATGGAGAGGATGCAAATGTGAGAGGCTGCACTGCCGTTCTCTGCCAATGACCTAATGAAGCACAAGAAGGGTTGTGAGCGTGGCTGTGGAACAGACATTTACATAATGTTTGTCTGCAGCTCGGCTGCTACGCTGGGATGGCTCTGCAGGAAGGACAGGCTGTCCTCCTGGAGGTGGCACTGAAAAATGTGCTTCCCTCCGAGCCTGGGACAGCATTTGTATTCCTTGTTCCCAGGGAAATCCGTGGCCTGGGGAGACACTGATCAGTTCACTGTGCCTTGGGCCAGCAGGGAGGGGGCTGGAGGCACCCAGCACCTTCCCAGGCACATTCCGGCCTGGAATGAGCAGGATCACTGTGCCAGGGGGTCTCAGGCTGAAAGATGTGGCTGGGTGTGTGTTCTATCCCCATCTGTCAGAGCTGGGGCAGTTCTCTGCTGTCCATGGGCAGTTTGTTCTTGATCTCTCCCCCAGCCAATCCTCCCTGCAGGAGATCTCTGCTGTCCATGGCCACTGAGTGTCCCTGCAGGGCTGATCCAATTCCAGCATCCCATGGGGAGATGCTGCATTGCCCAGGGCAGGAGCCAAGCATTCCTACCTGGATCCAATGTGAGCCTGGCACAGCCCAGCAGCCTTTGCCCAGTGCATTGCCAGAGGAGCAGCTTCTGCTGCCCTGCATGGCCAGAGGGAGCCCAGGCCCATCTGCAGCAGCCTTGGAGCTGCAGAGGAAAACTCCCCCCTTGTCCAGTGTCAGGGCCTCTAGTTAGTCAGAGTGACCCTGAGAAATTGTTAGAAAGTCTCTTTTCCCAGCCTGGCACTTGAAGAAGGAGTCAGAGCTCTTCATTTCTCGGTCTCAAGGTTGTTTATTATATTATTATATCTTATCTATAAAATTCTGTCTCCTGTCCTGCCAAGGTCCATCCAGCAGGACAGTTCCAGGCACTCTGCCTGCCCCCAGGGCAGGGTTATGTCTTTATACTAAAAACTACCTGTACAATGTTTACAATTCCTTTCCAATACCTATCACCTATGTTAGACAGTGAGCTTCTACTCTAAACCAATCCCAAAGTGCCACCATCACAGCAGAAGATGGAGGCCAAGAGGAAGAAGGAGAAAGGTTGGACATGCCCAGATTCCTCCATCTTGCCTCCTGAACCCCCATTCTAGAAACCCCAAAATCTACTTTTCCACCCTGTGATAACTTCACTATCACTCTACCTAATTTGTCATGGCTTGCAGATCTTCATCTAAGGTTGGTAACTTGCTCCATGGGTCATAATCAAAACCACACAGGCATTTTTGGTCTCTGTACCAGGGTCTCTGAGCCCCCTGGCAGGGGTCTGGGCTGCTCAGGACAGCCAGAGGGATGTGCTGGGACCTGACAGTCCAGGATCCCTGCTCCAGCAGAGCCACAGCTGGCACTGCAGGAGGGCTGAGCCCCCATGGGATGGGGCTGTGCCACCCCCTGACACACAGGGGGCAGCTCCTGCTCTCACTCTGGCAGTGGTTTGGTTTTTGTTTGTTCTATTGCATTAGTATTTTTAACTTTCCTAGTAAAGAACTGTTATTCCTATTCCCATATCTTTGCCTGAGAGCCCCTCCAATTCAAAATTAAAACAATTCAGAGGGAAGGGGTTTATATTTTCCATTTCAGGGGAGGTTCCTGCCTTCCTTAGCTGACACCTGGCTGTTCAAACCCAGACACAGGGGAGCAGTCACTGGGCACGGGGAGCAATCAGGAGCCACCAGCCCAGAGAGGTAAATGGGGACAGGTAGCTCAGGTGCCCTGGAGAATGAAATGGGTGTTTCCAAGCTATCCCTGTACAGGGCAAGAAAGGTATTTTCCAGCTGAGTGTTGGGAGCAGGGAGACAGGCAGGAGGTGTCAGGGAATTGTTGGAGCACCTGCAAAGCTTGCACAGGTCACCAAGGATGGCCAAGCTTGGGACCATGTGGGTTTTGTAGGAAATGATCTTTTGATTCAGTTTTAGTTAATAAAACTGGAGAGAAGCAGCCAGAATGTCACAGTTTGATTGAGGAGTGTAACAGAGAGAGTTAATTACTGATTGCAACCTGAGGCTCAAAAACCAGCCAGAAATCAGGGTTTGAAATGCTGCTCTCACCAGCAAAGCGTGGGAAAAGCCATGGGAATGCCACCAGCCCCATCCTTGGGAAAGGGGCACGTCCATCCCTGAGCTCCACGGGGCTGGAGCCGTGCCCAGTCCCCACTCCCATCTGCTGGACCTGCAGGGGGGCTCAGATTGACAAAACTTCAGCTTCCCCATGGATTGGAGCCACAGAAATCCAGGAGCTGAGAGAGGACACCAAAATGGACTCTGATTTTAATTTTTCAAAGACTTCTATACTTAGAAGTCTCTTGTTGGCCCTCAAAGTGGACCTGTTAGTCTCTGCTCTTCAGATGATTTATTAATTACAGGCAGAGTTACGGCAGAGCTGCAGCTCCCCCAGTCCTGGTGATTTGTGTGAGACTGGGAAAAAAAAACAACTTCGCCCTTTGCAGAAATAAACCCCACATGCCCAGGCAAAAAAAAAAAAAAAAAAAAAAAAGGGGAATGTCATCCTTAAAAACTACACCCAAACACACACAAATATCTATTCAGATATTTATTTATTTATTTATTTATAGCTTTTGGTGATGTGTCTCATGCTTCAGGACTGAAGCTATTTTTAGGCTTTTCACAAATGACCATGGAAGAGCATTTCAAATGAAGCTCAAAGAATAACATCCTTTTGTTCCCAGGAACAGATAGAGCCAGAATGGACTTGGCTGAGAAATAAAATCAGACTTTGAGAGGAGGAGACAGAGCAAAGTTACCTGAATAGCTGCAGACTAAGAACTTGTCATCTCCCTGTCACTGCATGAGAGATTTCTTGAGTTTGGAGAAAGCTCTGGGTTCCATCTTAGGAGGGACACAAAGAACAATAAAAAGTCTCCTTCAAATTCCCAAAAGAAGCATTTGATGCTCTTTTGGAAGTGGTTTAATGCTGTGAAGGCCCCTGGTGGTGTGTTAATTATGGACAACCCAGCTCTGGCCTCATGGATGCTCAGCCATGGAAGATATTTCAGGTACAGCAAGGCAGACACATTCCAACTCTAATAAATAGGTGGATCCTTTATTAAACTTAAAGATAGAGCCAAGATTGGAGGGAAAAGGTTATGTTGGTTTGTCCTGAATTAATCAAACTCAGAGCTCAACTTTATTTCTGCAGGAGAGAAAATCCCAGGCAGGTTTGGGGTGGAAGGAACCTCAAAGCCCATCCAGTGTCACCCCTGCCATGGCAGGGACACCTCCCACTGTCCCAGGCTGCTCCAGCCCCATTGTCCAGCCTGGCCCTGGGCACTGCCAGGGATCCAGGGGCAGCCCCAGCTGCTCTGGGCACCCTGTGCCAGGGCCTGCCCACCCTCACAGGGAACAATTCCCAATTCCCAATATCCCATCCATCCCTGCCCTCTGGCACTGGGAGCCATTCCCTGTGTCCTGTCCCTCCATCCCTTGTCCCCAGTCTCTCTCCAGGTTTCCTGTAGCTCCTTCAGGCCCTGCAAGGCCACCCTGAGGTCCCCCCAAAGCTTCTCCTGTGCAGGTGAACAATGGCAGCTGTGCCAGCCTTTCCTCCCAGCAGAGCTGCTCCATCCCTCTGCTCATCCTGGAGCCTCCTCTGGCCTGGCTCCAGCAGCTCCAGCTCCTGCAGTGGGATGAACACAGGGGTTGTGGTCAGGACAAACATTCAGGATGCTCTTGGTGGGAACATGAGCATCAAACAGGCTGAAATAGGAAAAAGTCAGGAAATGGAATTTTTTGGGTGGTTGTCCCATATTATTAACCCCCCCAGTGGGGTCTGTACTCCCTGACTCCCCTTCCCTTCTACCTGTGGTGCTACTGCAGCCTCAGGGCTCCTCTGCACATGTCTGGGCTCAGGATCTGCTGCTCCAGCTTCATCTGAAGAAACCGCTCCAGATAATGCATCTTTATTTGTTTTGGAGGAATTAGATTTAAATTCCCCCAGAAATTCAATGAAACTCCTTTGTAATAGACAGCACAAAGCCCACGAGCCCACGCTCCGCGTGCCTTCAGAGCAGAACATCCATCTTTACAGCACTCAGGTAATTCCAAACTGAGGGGAACTTTTTGGGAGAGGGATGCCTGGATTAGAGCCAGGTCTTGAACCAACAAGGACACAGCCTGACCTGTGGCTCCTAAATAAGGCTTTAGAAAATACAGGATTTAGAAAATCCTCACGGAAAGCTGTGGAATCCAGAAGGTTTTAATGTGAGATCCGAAGTTAGGATCTGAAATTCCTTTTCAAGAACATCAGCAGGAGGAGGACCAAATAAAAGCTGTCACCGTTATTTTTCTTGTTGTCATTTTATGGTTACAAGTGAAAGCAGAATGGGGCTTTTGCATCAGAGGATATAATACAGTCTGTAGGTGTTGGGGAAGAAAAAGCAAGGAAGCAGCACGAGGGGAGGAGGGGAGGACGAGGGGAAAGTTACATAAAACTGCAAAGATGAAACCATTTTGGGCAAGAAGGTTCTCAGGAAACTGAAAAGCCACAAAGGTGGGAAGGTTTGAGCTGCTGTGCTTGGGGGTGTCCATGTGGGACTGTCCTGGTGTGGGAATCCTCACAGAGCCACAGGCATCGTGTCCAGTGCAGGCTGAATTTCTGACTTCCCCAGGGGGTGAGGAAGAGCATGAATTTCTATTTCCTACAGGGGATGAGGAAGAGGAGGAAGAAGAGGATCAATTTCTATTTCCTTCAGCGGATGAGGAAGAGGATGAATTTCTGTTTCCTTCAGGAGATGATGAAGAGGATAAATTTCTATCTTCCTGCAGGGATGAAGAGAATGAATTTCTATTTCCTACAGGGAATGATGAAGAGGATGAATTTCTGACTTCCTACAAAGAATGAGGAAGAGTATGAATTTCTGATTTCCTACAGAGAATGAGGAAGAATACGATTTTCTGTTTCCTACAGGGAATGATGAAGAGGATGAATTTCTGTTTCCTACAGAGAATGAGGAAGAATATGAATTTCTGTTTCCTACAAGGGATGAGGAAGAGGATGAATTTCTGTTTCCTACAGCGGATGAGGAAGAGGATGAATTTCTGTCTTCCTGTAGGGAATGATGAAGAGGATGGGATCCCCTGAGCTGCCTCCAGGAGCTCCACAGCCACTGGATCCAGCACATGCTTTCCAATGCAGCCCCAAATCCAAAGGGGAAAGGGGAGGGCTCCCTTCCCTCCAGGGGGAAAATTTCTTGCTGATTCCATCCCCACTTCCAGCTGGAATGTGGTACAAATCCTGCTGGCCCTGTGGTGTCCCTCAGCAGGAATTCCTGCTCTGGGGACACCAGGCCATGGGACAAGTGTCCCTCTCAGGCAGGACAGGGTCAGGGTGCTCACCCAGGGCCTGGCATTAAGGCAGCAGCAGAGATAAAAACCCGAGTAAAACCACAAAAGTGCAGAGCGTGGCTGAGCCGTGGGGCAGAAGAGAAAAGCACCACACAAGAAATTGATTCCATTAAAAAGTAATCTCAAATTTAATAAAAGTTATGATTTGATTATAGCCGTAGAACCGCAGGGCAGGGGAGGGAGCGCGGGGAGAGCTGGGGGGAGGCACCGGGGAGGGGAGAGCAGCTCAGGGCTGGCTCAGCCTCCTGAAGGGCTCTCCCAGCCTGCCTGGGCATGCTGGCTACTGCCTGCTACTGCCTGCTACTGCCTGGCCACGTCCTGGCCTGGCCTCTCCAACCCCCTGCACTCCCTGCACTCCTCAGTCCCCACTCTGGGATCAGCCTTGGGGGGCACAGCAGCGGGGGAGGATGGAGAGGATCACAAGGGAGCTCCTCCAAATAACACCAGCATTTATGAAATCAATGCCTCAACGTGCCTGCACGGATGCAGGGAAGTCTTTCATCATGCCAGGAAATGCTGCTGCTTTTCCAAAGGCTGTGGCACGGGCAAAGCCACAGCTCTGCTCCAGCCTGGATTCTCCAGCAGGGCATTGCAGCCCCACATCCCCCTGGGGATGAGTCCCACCTCTCCTCCAGGCTCAGGGCTTGGGGCAGGACAGACCCCAGGGGGATCTGCCCACCCCAGCAGCAGCAGATGCTGAGCTGAACCCTGGGGCTGTTGGTGGAGCACAAATGTTGGAGGAGCTGCCAAGGCTGAGCCCTTTGGTGACCAGAGCTGTGACAGCTCTGCTGCCTTTGAAAGCTCTCCCTGCTTGGCCCAGGAGCATCCCCTTCCTCCAGCTGGGACACAATTCCTGGTCACGGTGTGGCTGGGGCCTCCCTGGGGGCACAGCTGGGAGGGTGACACCAGCAAAAGGCTGATGGGGATGTGGGGAGGGGCTGGTCCCAGCCTGGAGTTGATCCAGACCCCACATTGTCCTAGGGAATTGTCTCAGGCTGGGGCTGTGTGTTCTATCCCCATTGTCAGAGCTGGGGCAGTTCTCTGCTGTCCATGGGGCAGTTTGTTCTTTCTCTCTCCCCCAGCCAATCCTCCCTGCAGGAGATCTCTGCTGTCCATGGCCACTGAGTGTCCCTGCAGGGCTGATCCAATTCCAGCATCCCATGGGGAGATGCTGCATTGCCCAGGGCAGGAGCCAAGCATTCCTACCTGGATCCAATGTGAGCCTGGCACAGCCCAGCAGCCTTTGCCCAGTGCATTGCCAGAGGAGCAGCTTCTGCTGCCCTGCATGGCCAGAGGGAGCCCAGGCCCATCTCCAGCAGCCCTGGAGCTGCAGAGGAAAACTCCCCCCTTGTGCAGGATCCCTGCTCCAGCAGAGCCACAGCTGGCACTGCAGGAGGGCTGAGCCCCCATGGGATGGGGCTGTGCCACCCCCTGACACACAGGGGACAGGGCCTGATCTGACCCTGGCAGGGGTTTGGTTTTTGTTTGTGCTATTGCACTTGTATTTTTAATTTTCCTAATAAAGAACTGTTATTCCTATTCCCATCTCTTTGCCTGAGAGCCCCTTAATTTCAAAATTACAATAATTCATAGGGAGGGGGTTTGCATTTTCCATTTCAGGGGAGGTTCCTGCCTTCCTTAGCAGACACCTGGCTATTCAAACCCAGACAGGAATTCAAGTAGTTCCCCTCATTTTTGCTGAGAGAGGGATGGGAATGGCCTGGCAGGGACAGGAGGAGCAGGCTGGGGAGATGCTTTTGCCACTTGAGCCCAAGCTGTGGTGAAGGAGAACTTGCTGGTTCCCAGGAGGGCTTTCCTTGCCTGATTAATCAAAAACCAAACCCCCAGCTCTGCTGTGCAAAACAGAGAAATAAAACCAGAATATTTCCCTTGTTGGAGTAATGCAAAGTCTCTACATTAAAAAAAAAAAAATGAATTAACTGATCTGTGAGTGCCATCACACTGGAACCTCTGCTTGTCCCCTCTCAAGTTCTTCTGTCCTCATGGAAAAAATTGGCAGCTGGATGGCCACCAGTGCCTCCACAGTAAATGCACATGAAGGATCTCTGCATTTATACAATATTGCTCTAGGTAAGGATAGTCCTTTAAATGCAGGTGACAGGCAGTGCCTGTGAGTGCAGACACCTCTGGAAAGGAGGGAGAGAAATTAATTAATCCAGTCCCAATTATCTGGGCTTTACCTTTTAAGCTGAGCTATTACAATATTTGAAAGTCTAGTTAGGGAAGTAAAGAACAAAAGAAGAAAACAGCCAAGTGTTAGGACTCAAAGAAATCTGATAATAGGAATTAAAAGGCATCTAATGGTGGTGTAAAGCCTGCTGCTAAATGGGAATGATAAAATTGATGGAAGTGTTGCTGAAAAGTTAAATATGTTCCAAAAATATTTCTGCTTAGTAATTAAAAGAAGCCAAAAGGACAGAATACTGCAAGTTTAAGGAGCTAAGGAATTATTTTTCATTCTAAACTGTAACTGTGGTAGTTATTAAATTGTGTTATTGAGGCAAATGCATTTAAATTAGAGATGCTGTGCACTGGGCTTTGGTGAAATTCCTGGGGAACTTGGGGCTTAATGACACATCCTGTGAAAATGTGGAATACTGGGAAAGCTTCAGTGAGAGGGGAACACAGGGCTGAAACACAGAGCAGAACCACATTGCTGAAGTGAGTTTGCTCCACACTGTTCCTCCATAAAATAGCAGGACAGCTGCTAAAAAGATAGAGCTGATAATTAATTGAGAACATTATTAGAACAGTTTATTACAGGCACTCAGCAGGATTTTCTGAGTGTTTCTGGTGAATTATTGAGGATCAGGCAGGATAACCCTGGGAGGGACTTTCCTGGGTGCCTCCCTGGATCACACCCAGAGCTGGAGGATGAACAACAGCAACTCCCAAACAGGAATTAATCCAGGGCTTCAGAGGAGCATCCTGGAGCTTCACAAGCCCCAGATAATCCTCCAAGGTGCTTCAAAGCTCCTAATTCCAAGTCTAAAATATCAAAGACTTCAAAAACAAGGAGAGGGAGATTGTGAATGTGCCACTGCTGTGGGCTCCTGCAACTGGAGGGTCTTGGCCTGATAAAAACATCCAGGAGGCCTTTGAGAGTGCAATCCCATGTCATAAAGAAAGGGGGAAACAGAAAGGCATCCCTATGATCCTTGATTTAAGGAAAATCTCCTTCTTGATCCCAAATCTGGTGATCAGGTCAAGATGCATCTTCCCAAACCAAATCTGCCTCTACCTGCAGCTGCTTGTTGGTGTTACATAAGGAAAAAAAACCAACCCCAAACCACCAGTAATACATCCAATGGCAGAAATAGGAATTCTTCCTGATCCCTGAGCCCTCAGGATTATATAGAGCCTACTATGGAATAATAAATGCATGTCCTTGTGTCCACTTTAGATAGACCCAGATGTCCCCTCAAGCCCTCATATTCAATCCAGAGGTTCAGAGGAACATCCAGGAGCTTCACAAGCCACAGATAATCCTCCAAGGTACTTTAAAGCTCTTCATTCCAACTCTAAAATACCAAATTCTACAAACCCCAGTGAGTCAGAGGAAGAAAGGAGAGGCTGTGAATGTGTCACTGCTGTGGGCTCTGCAGCAGGAGGGTATCAGCCCAGTCACAGCATACAGGTGACAATTCCTCACTGTTTCCTGTCTGGAGGAGGACAAGGGCTGGTGTGGGATGCCCTGAGGTGTCTGCAGTGAGGTGTCAAGGATTTGGGGGTGCCTGTCCTGGGGAAGGGCTGGGCAGCTCTGCCAGCCCCACCTGCAGCCACAGCACCCTGTGAGGGAGCTGGGCTGACTCAGATGGAGTCAGGGCTGCTTTCAGCAGGAAACCAGACACAGGGACTTGAAAAGCTTCGTGCTCTGTGCTGGGAGAGGAGCAGCTGCTTCCTCCTCCTGTTTCCCTCCCTCCCTGATCTGCGCAGAGTGCTCTGACTCAGCCTGTGAGGGGCAAGTGGAGCTGGCTGTGAGCTCCAGCACTGTAATCACAGAATATCCTGAGTAATCACAGAATCCCAGAATATCCTGAGCTGGAAGGGATCCACAAGGATCATGATCCAGCTCCTGCCCCCCCAGCAATCCCCCCTGTGCATCCCTGGTGTCCAAAGGCTCCTGGAGCTCTGGCAGCCTCGGGGCTGTGCCCATTCCCTGGGCAGCCTGGGCAGTGCCCAGCACCCTCAGGGGGGAGAAACTTCTCCCAAAATCCAGCCTGGCCCTGCCCTGGGCCAGCTCCAGCCATTCCCGGGTATTGAATGCTGGGAGCCTCCCACGTAGGGAAAAATTGGAATCTGACTCCATTGATTCAAAATGCTGAATAATTGCTTTATTAAACTGTATTATATTGCATTAATACTATACAATACTACAAAAAATACTAAAGAATACTAAAGAAAAACTCATGACTGTCTGAGACACAGCTTTAAGCCAACTGGCCAAGGAAATAAAACAATCCTCAGCAGAATCTAATCACCAAATCATTTCAGGTAAATAATCTTCCTAACACATTCCACATGTGCAAAAACAACAGGAGCAGCAAGTAAAGATAAAAATTGTTTCTCTTCTCCTCTCTGTGCTTCTCCAGGAAACATCCTGTGAGAGAGAATATCTCTCTCTGTCCAGAGAGTGTGAATGCCACACCTGGGTGTTGTCCCTGTCCCCAGGCAGAGCTGGGAGCTGTCCCTGCTGTCCCCTCATGAGGAGCTGGCGCTGCCACGTCTGCCCTCAGCCTCCTCCTCTCCAGCTGAACAAACCAACTCCCCTCAGCTGCTCTATGGAGGGGCCTGACAGCTGGCCTGCAGGAAAGCTGAGGTAGAAGAAATAACAATTGATGATTTTCAAGTGTATCCATAGCAAGGAAGAAGACAAAGCTGTCAGCATAGAAACAGAATAGAAAAGATACATGGAAATATTTGTAAGCTGCCTACGTGCATAAGCAGATGTGTATAGGTGCATTATTAAATTTCTGTAAAACTTTTGCCAATTATATTGATGCTAATTGCTTTGCACCAATGAATATAAGAAGTTATTGTGATGTAATTAATGACTTAAGACCACGCTTTGTTCTGGAGAACACACAGAGTAAAAACTTTTTCTTCTTGGACCCCGAGCACGTGTGTGTGTGTCACATCTGATCCAACAGTAACACTGCTCCTCACCAGGTCCTTCCTCACCCTCACAGCCTCCTCTGGACACTCCCTAATGGTTTTTCTTACACCATGGTGCCCAAAGTGCCAACAATATTCCAGGTGAGCCCCCCCCCCCCCCCCCAGCCCAGAGCAGAGCAAAGTGGGACAGTCCCCCCTGGCCTGATCCTCCAGGACACAGCTGAGATTTAATTCAGGATTTGGTGTGTGGGGAAGGTCAGAAACCAAACTGGCCATGGGGTATCATTGTCACCACTAGAAATGAAGGGATGGGACTATTTTCAAGTTAAGAATGATTTATTGTTTAGATAAACATCAATTTCAGAGGCCATGAGACTTTAGAGGAGCAAGCAGTCAGCCATAGCTCAAGAGCAGTCACAAGTTTTTTCATTACAAGGTAATATATAACTTTCTAAACCAACAGACAGTTGCCATAGGATTTATTTTGTTTTTCTAACTTATCACCTTTACTTACTTCGACTGCACTGTGGATACTTTTATTTAATGGGCTTCTAACTCACATCCACACATTTGCTTCTATTATAACTTTTAAACTCTTAACTTATTCTCTACAGCTATACCTTACATTATAAACCCTTTCTCACTTACTTAAGGCATATTCTCACCTACAACTATAGAAATATAAGTTTATGATTTTTTTTGCTTAATATCTTTTATTGTATTTTTACATCAATCCAAGCTTCTTCTAAGGCTGTAGATCAAATCTTTCAGTGTCTGTGGAACTTTTTGTTTTTGTGGTTCCTACAGTGGGGCTGAGTGCTGAGGGTCTGCTGAACCCTCCACACACAGAGGCAGCTCCAGGAGCCCTCAGGAATGCTGTCAGAGCAGCACAGCTCCTTCCAAACCCGTGGGATTGGGGGGTTTTGCCATCATGGCAACTGCTCTTGAGAGAGCTCCCAGTTCTCCCCCTTCTCATCAAGGTTTGCTTTTTTAAAATGTGTTGTTTTTCTCGGCTACAGCAGGCACAAGAGTTCTCAGCTTTGTGCTGTGGGTCCTTGGGAGGCTTTTAAGGCAATCCTCATCCAGATGGATTTGCACTTTCTCCTTCTGCTTGGAGCTGAGTCACTGGAGCTGCAGACTGTGGTCAGCACAGACATTTGCATTGGTGATTCTGTTTTTATCTGTGAAGCTGATGCCTGCTTTAGAGCTGGGGATGGCACTCTTTAAGTAAAGACCATAATAACTGGGAATTCTGGGATTAGCTGAGCCCTGGCAGCCCCAGAGCTCAGAGATGAGCAGGACAGAGAGGTCTCAGTTCATGGATGTGGCTGCTCCAGGAATTGAGTTCCATGTTCCTACTGGCCAGAATTAAGTTAGGCCCAAGATTGTCCTCAGAAAATCACAGGAATTTTCTAGAGAAGGAACAGCCCCTGCAGGATCACTCTGTGCTGATGGCTCCAGAGATATCTGGGGCAGCTCTGCTGTTAGGAAAGGCTGGGAGAATTGGGAATGTTCAGCTGGAGAGGAGAAGCTTTGGGGGGACCTCAGGGTGCCCTTGCAGGGCCTGAAGGGGCCAACAAGAAAAATTGAGAGGGAATATTTACAAGGGATGGAGGGACAGGACACAGGGAATGGCTCCCACTGCCAGAGGGCAGGGCTGGATGGGATATTGGGAATGGGGAATTGTTCCCTGGCAGGGTGAGCAGGCCCTGGCACAGGGTGCCCAGAGCAGCTGTGGCTGCCCCTGGATCCCTGGCAGTGCCCAAGGCCAGGTTGGACACTGGGGCTTGGAGCAGCCTGGGACAGTGGGAGGTGTCCCTGCCATGGCAGGGGTGGGATGAGATCAGCTTTAATCTCTCTTCCAACCTGTAGGAGCATTGGGGGTAGGATGGTTGGATTGGATGGAGAGCAGAGATCTCTGCAGCCAGGTCAGGAATTTGGGGTTTATTGCAAAGGGCCTGGGTGCAGGGCCCTGCTGGGAGCTGCCAGGCACAGCTCAGAGCAGGACTGAGAGAAGAGAGGGGCAGAGAGGATGAGAGGATGAGAGAGCAAAAGGGTGAGATAGCGAGGTTCCCCTTACAATACAATAAATCTTCTTCTGTGTTGAATATTCTGATTCTCACTAACCAATCTAGTCCAATATACAAATCCTATAGCATTTACATACAGCCTATAAGAATCACTACATTACCATCCTGTGTTACATTTTAAACCCTAAAAACTCCTCTTTGGGCCCCTTCTACCAAGCTGGCAGGGTCTGCTCTGAGCCTTGGAGCTGCCTGCAAGCAGAGGGTGTTGTTCCATCCAAAGGGGATCACCTTCAGTGGCCACACCATTGTTTTCCAGTTGTTCAGTAACTGAGGGATCTCAAAGCTTGCTTTCATTTCAATCTCACTTATAGTTTCTATATTCTCAAAATCTTTTGCCAGACAATCACATTTATAAGGCTTTCCTGTTTCATCTTCCCCAACATCAACCCAAACCATTCTGGGATTCCATGATCTTTTTTGATCCCCATACAATTTATTTACAGGTCATCCAGCTGTAAACTGGAGCAGCTCCTCCCCATGCTGCAACCCTTTTATCCTGTGTGTTCCCCACAGGTTTTGGGACTCCTATTTCCCATCTCTTCTCCTCACCTCTTTCAGGCAATAAACATTATGGGTTGCTGGGTTGGGGCGCTCAGGATGGTGGAGGAGTTGAAATTTAGAAGTGCAGGAGCTGTGAGTTGAAAATGCCTTTAGCAAGAGACAATTAAACCTTGGAATGTCCCCAGAATGCAGAGAGGAGGAGGGGCTGCACACAGGAGGATTGAGATGGTGAAGGACCAGGGTACCAGGACATCCCATCTCTTCTCCCAGCCCCAAATTCTGCATGTTGTGAGCAGCAGGGCCACACTTCACTAGCACTGAGCTGAGGCTGCTTCCAGGGAATGTGGGACTGGGAGGGAACATCTTCCTGGCCTTGCACCCTTATCCCAGCAGCTTTTGTGCCCAGAGGGAGCTGCCCTGGCCCTCAGGACAGAGTTTACCCCACCCACCCCTGTCTGTGCAATGCTTTGTGCAGTAGAAAGGGTTTTTTATACAAAATGCGTTCCAGGCTCTTTGGAGGGGGTGGAATGTGAGTTTTTCTCCCTATTTTCCAGTATCTTTGGAGTCCTGGGGAAATGTGATGTTTTATCAGGCCCTGATTTTGCTGCTGCAGCAAAATCCTGGCTGCCACTCACTTCTGTGCGGGGCTGTCACAACACTGCTTTGGACCTGACTTTTTTTATTCATTATTGATCATGGGAAATTGTTTCCAGAAGAGGGATGTAATTTATTTATCACCGAGGCTTCCAGTGGAATGTGATTTGTGCTGGAGTCCTGTTCCCTGAATTGTGCTCTGGCAAACATGATAAGGCTCAGGAAGTAGGACAGCTTTGATGCTGAGGAGTGACTCTTAACATCCCAAACACTGCTGGGAAAGGGCTGCACCCTCCCTCCTGTGCCTCATTCCTGCTGTGCCCGAGGCTCCTCTGGAAATCTCTGCTCCCCCTCTGCCTTTGGGGGCAACTGGGGGGGCCTGGAGCACCCCAGACCCTTTCTCATCACATCCCATCAATATTATCCCCCTTGAGAAGCTCATGGGAAGTGGTTTAGGCAGAATAAACTTTTTTTATGGCAGGAAGTGAGCGAATGGAATTAACTCTGTCATAAAGGTTATTTGCTAGCCAATAAATAGAAATTTTTAAGGGCAGAGTCTGGTGTTATTCCATCTGTCAGAGCTATCCCTGACTTTAGGATTCAATATTTTTATATGGCAGTGTGTTTATCCTCGCCATGAAGTGAGGGTTGAGGGGAAATCTGGGATTTGAGTACCCCCAGCTGAGCAATATTCACTGGCATCCACTGCTTTGAGGTATCCACAGGAGCCTATTCCAGCTGCAGGCAGATTATGACCTCCACAGATGATGTGAAGAAGGAGGAAAATCCTAGAATTGCTCTTATAATCTGTAATAATCTCAGCCTGGCATTGATGCTGTCCTTTTTTACCCAGGGCAATGCCATACTTTAATTTCTTCTGTTCTCCCTCCACTTCTGATTTCATTCTTCCCCCCCCCCATTAAAGTCTGGAGTGTCCTCCTGCACTCCTGCTGCTGTTGTCCCCAGGATTTTAGTGGGAACATTTGAAAAATAAATAGCAGCCAAGGAGCACATTCCCTTTTATTACAGCTGTTCTGTCTGCATATGCAATGGTGAATTAACTCCATTTCCACAAGACTCTTGATTTTTATGTAGCAGTGGAGAGGAACTCAGGCCATAAAACTTGTTTGATCCTGTCCACATTCGTGTTCTTAAATATCTCAGGACACCCCAGTGGAGCCCATGCTGCTCCTCTCTTTTTGTGCAGCTCTCTTTCAGTGTGTTTCCATCTTGTTTAATTTCCTTTAAAAGCCAGAAAATCTCCCCCAATCTGTTTCTTTGCCTCTTTCTGAGCCTGCCTGTTATTGTTGGGGAGTTCTAGCATGACACTGCCTCAATATAGGCAATTTTCTCCTGCAAACACGTTATCATCACTGCTCCAATCCATTTATTGCTTGAGAACCTCTGGGGCAGTGCCTGCTCTGCTCCACTGAGCACCACAGATAGACCCTGGCTGCTCCTAAAGCTCTCAAATTGGTGCCCTGCTCCACTGGCTGGGGCATTTCGGCCAAACCTGTGGCTGCTAAAGAAACATTTTCCTCTTCCTGGAGCTTTTGTGACCTGATCCTGCTGCATCCCTGGGTTTATGGTCGTGGATGTGCAGGCTCGAGCTCGGCGCCTCGTTTATTGAGTTACTTTTATGGCAGCAGCTTCTATCCTTCTGTCTTAATCTCATTTTATGTCTTTTTTTTTCCCCCTCTCCCAGCCTTCACGACTGTAACCATCTCTGATATTTAAATGCCCACATACATGATCAGTAGATCTTTGGAGTAATATTTTTATTTAGTTAATGCCAGGCCTGGCTCCCCTTCCGAGGAAATCTCACACTCACATCACACGAGCTCTTCTGCAGTGGCCACAATAGCAATAAATAGGTTTATTGCTCTTGTCAGAGACATATGTTTCAAGGCCAGCAGGGCCTTTATGATTATTTGGTTGGAGATTATGGATTGCTCAGAGCAGAACTCAAAGCACTGAGTCAAAATTAATAACGTGGAGGGTTCTTTGCGTGATCCGAATGCCTCACTCGGGGACACACGGCCATGACAGAGGTGGCACTTGAGCCTGGCTTGGCTGCACTCCTGGGAGCAGCCAGCTCCCTCCTGTGAGCCCACAGAGCTTTCCCAAAGCTCCCAGAGCGGGGGGGATGAGCAGCCACGTGCTCACAGTTTTCTTTGCACCGTGGAAATGTCAGGGATAATTTGCAGTTTGTGTTCCTGCAGCAGCAGGACCTGGGCAGGACGGGGGCTGCCAGCAAGCTGGCAAAGTCTCCCAAGCATTCCCCGAGTCTCTGCTTCCTTCTGGTCCTGCAGACTCGATATTTTTGCTGGGAACTGCTGTTCCCAGAGATGCCATCTCCAAATGACACAGCTCCCCCAAAAGCTCATTGCTCAGGGGGTCTTTAAAGCCTCTCTGCTGCACTTAGCCCTGCTGAGCTGTGCTGCTGATTATGATGCTCTGCAAAGAGTTGTTTCACAACTATGATTTTCCAATTACTTAAATCACCTGGAACTGAGGAATAAACCAGAACTCCCTGTTATTTCTCTCTTTTTTTTCTGCTTGTTTTGAGGGGAGTTTTTGGTCCTGTTTTGCTCCCTGCAGAGAGCACTGCCTGATTCCTGGGGGTTACCTGCATGCAGGTGTGCATCCCACCCCCTCTCCATCACAGGTGGGCTCCAATTGAAATTCAGGACATTCCAGCAGGGATCCAGGTGTCTGGAGAGCTGATGCAATGGTCCACAGGGCACAAGGACACATCAGGAAGCTGAATTCAGAGCCCTCATCTCCAGCTCAAACAGAGCTGGATTTCTCCTGTGGGGAGAGGGGGATGTTCCAGCATCTGTCAGACCCATTTTTTGGGGGAAGTCACAGCCAGAGGTTTAGAAAGTGACCCAAAAGACTAAAAAAGTGACCCATAGGGGCACCTCTGCCTGCTCCAGGCTGCTGGCACACAGATCCAGAGCTGTCCAGAGCTTTGGGATGCATTTCCCAAGACTTCCACCATTCTGAAAAGACCCACCCTAAATATCAGATGGAAAATACACCAAGAGAGATGGAAAGGGAGCAGATGGGACAGAAGGGAATGTTCCAAAGGGTTATTAACAGCTCTTCCCATGCCCAGGGTGTCCCTGCAGGCAGATCCTTGATTCCAGACTTGGTTTAGGCAAGTGATGAATGGATTTTGGGATTGCAGCAGCCACTTCTGATCCCAGATCTTCCCACTCTCTCCCAGGCCTGGCTCCTCAATCCCTGTCCCTTGCTGTGGGATCTCTGACAGGTTTGCAGCATCCCAACCCTGACCTCACCCATCCTGTCCCCCCCAGCTCCTGCTGCCTGGAGCAGTGATTTGCCCTCTCTCCACGGTATCCCCCCTGATCCAAACTTCTTTCAGGAAAGGGAGACAGCTGGGAATGTGTCTTTTCCACACGAGGTGCTTCCCACAGGTCCTGGTGACAGCAGAGGGTGGGTGGGTGTGCAGTGGATAAATTCCCATGACAACTATAAATTGTCTTTAGTGGATGGGGAGAGAAAATTGGATACAGATTTAATACAAAGCCACTCAAATCTGCTTGGGAAAGGGAGTCTGGTTATCCAGATTCCATAACTCCCAGCCCTTCTACAGGATACACTCATTAAAGGCAGCTGGAAGTTGGAATTACCTATCCAGAGCAGTTCACCAGATTGTTGCTTCCGTGAGAACAATATGTTATAAACCACATACCAGGGAAGTTGTTTTAATTAACCAATTATCTATTCCTAGTTTCTCGTAGCTCTCTTTATCTCTGTTCTTTAGCTACAGTACAATATGGAAATGAAGGCAAATGAAAGCACTTTATTAGGCAAAACAGAATGAACCAGGAAAATAAGAACTTACAATGAATAAAATACAGGCCACCCAAACATGCTTGGAACATGTGAAATGGAGGAGTTTAACTGTGGTTGTTGAAACATGGATATAAGGAATTAAATCAGTTAATCCACGTTATCCCACAGCTCCACAGGCAGGCTGAGCTGTACCTGCAGTGCTGGAGGAGCCTCTGGGAGGGTTCAGATCCCCCACCATCACCCCAGGAATTTGTTTCTGGCTGCAGCATTCCAGCTGTGCCTGCCCTGGCCCACATCCCCTGGAAGTGGGAGCAGCACTGAGGACTCAGGGCTCCATCCCAGTGCCCTCTGAGCCTCCTCCCAGTGGGATCAATCTCCTCCCAGTGGGATCAATCACGTCCTGCAGAACACATCTCAGGGGAGGCTCCATCCCAGACCCACGGGATTGGAGAATCCCTCAACTCTTCACTCCACACTTCCTGAAATAACCCTGGGGGCACTTTGGGAGCAAATCCCACCCTCTGCTCAGGCAGTTCCTCATTCCCTGGATGAGTTTTCTACCAGCAAGCTCCCAGGCCATGCCTAACAGAGCCCCCACACCCAGGACTGAAGATTTGCCTCTCTCCAGGGCTTTTTTCCTGGTGTGGGATACTTGTGGGATAACCAGGACCTCTCATCCAGGCCATGGTGGCTCAGCATGGTCACAGCACCACCCCAGTGACCACAGGCTGGGGCTTTCTGTGCCAGCAGGGTTTTGTCACTGAGAACAGATGTGCTGAACAACCATTAACAGGGAAATGCAGGCAAACTGAGGATGGGGGGGCTTCCAGGCTGTTCTCCACCTCAGAATTTCTCCCACCCCACAGCAACTCCCCTCCTTGTAAATCCAGGACAGCCCCAAGTCCCTCACAAGCTTTGCACTCAGGTAGGAGCTTCCAGAGGAGAATTTGGACACCAAGAGGCATCTTGTCACTGGGTAAAGGAGACACAAGGATCATCTCTGTGTGGGGCTTATCACCTGCAGCCAGCAGGGGAGGGAGAGCTCCAGCTCCTGCTGCAGTGGCAGGGACTGCTTCCCTAGATAAACCAGGAGTGCATTCAAGTATTTTCTCTCCAAGTGATAGGAAAGTCACGTTGTTGTTACTCCACACCTTCCGAGGCCGCTCCCTGAACAGGATTGCAGAGGAAGTTAACGGGATGCTGGTTGTGGATGTGGTTTCAGGATTGGTGGCTGCTCCCACAGCTCTCCCTGGGATGTTTGGTGCTCCAGGGAGAGGAGAGCAGGACAAGGGATGTGGGTTTAGCCAGCCCCTTCAGGGAGGTGCCTGTGCCTCCTGGCACTCACTGATCAGAGGGGTTAAAATGAGGAGATTCCCACCTGCAAGTGCCTCCTGCTCCTCCCCAGGCAGGGAACAAAGCCCCTGCTGCATTTTGGCTGCTCTGGGAATGGAAAAGGAGGAGCACCCTCAGTTTGGGTGAGACAGCTCCAGCCGTCTCTGACCTCTAATTAACTGTGCAGTCGGAAGTTCTGCTGCAATGGTGTTAATTGAGGCCCTGGCCATTAATGATTGCTGGGAGGGGCCACATCGTGCCCTGCTGCCTGAAGCCACCCGGGGCTGTCCTCAGCCACCCTTCCCTGCCGTGCTCACACACTGTCCTGCCCTGGATTCTCCATTTCAAAGCCATAACGAGGTCCCTGAGGATTTTTCTTCTCCCTGTCTGCAGGGAGCAGGAGCTGTGGCTGCCCCTTCCCCATTCCTGTCACACCCCAGTTGTTCCATAGGGCTGGAATGGGAGCGTTTCCGTGAGCCAGGGATTTACTGTTGGTCTGATTAGAGCCTGAACAATCTAATCAAATGTAACAAACTGTTATTATCCCAGCTCCAATAACACCAGGGCTAGGAATTAATATGGAAAAGGATCATCAATATCAGAGCCATAAAATCCCTGGGATCTGTCTCGGCCTTGTGCTGATGCCGATCCTCGAGCAGAAAACACCTCTGGGTGTCCCAAGGGTCAATGGCAGCTCCAAAACGTCACCAGGGCGGCTGCAAGGGACCCTTCCCTGGGGTCACCACCAACCCCCCAGGGACAAATGATTGGGAAGGGCTGGTTGGGATGGAATTGGATTTGGCAAAGAGCTTGGAGCAACCTGGGAGAGTGGAAGGTGTCCCTACCCATAGAACTGGATGAGCTTGAAGGTCCCTCCCAACCCAAACCAGTCTGGGATTCCCCCTTCCTGAATATCCAACACTGCTTTGGATGGTCTTCCTTATGCTAATAATAATAATATAATATAATATTTTATTTCTGTTTAACATTTTATTGCTTCCATTTAATAGGTTATATATTAAAATTAATACCAGCACTTTATTTTCCTGCACTTTTATGGGTTCTCCAACACTAGAGCCAGCTACTTTTTAGAAGATTTTTTTCCCTATCAAAGTGTTATTTTGACAAAAATTAAGCCTTAACCTGGAGTAGGGCTCCTCAAATGCTGCAAGAATTTAATCAAGGAAAGTCACAATGATAATTTTGCTTTCAAAATAACCTTTCCTCTCATAACTTTTTATTCGTGGCCAACAATGACACAAGGACTTTTTTAATACTGAAATTACTTTAGGATGATTTGTTGCAGGTGGTTTAATCCAGTCATCATTGCAGCTTTGAAATGTGGTGGGTACTGATGTCTGAAAGGTGTGAGGACATGGTGGGAACTGCCTTTTGTCTGAAGTTCTTCTGCCTTTGGGCTTTGAGTTTGCTGATGCTCCACAGGGACCGAGCTCGAGCGATTTGCGATAATTGTGAAATCTGAAAGGGCTCCCTGATGCCTCTGCTCTTCCCCTCCTGCTCCAAATGGCTGCAGGAGGGATTAGCTCTGCTCTGGAATTGTCCCCGGCTCCCTGATTTTAGTGCTGGAAAATTACAGAGTCTGGTGCTCCTCAGACTGGGGGCTGGGATTACAAAACTCCCGAAATTGGTGCAGACAGCCCCGTGTGCAGCTCCCTCCGAGCAGAGGGGGGAGAGCTTGTTTTGATAACATATTACAAGTGTTCACATTAGCCGAGCAGCTGCAAACTGCCCTCCATTTTAGGGAAAATAATGGACTTTTTTCCTGGGAGAAGTGCATGTTTATATCTGCAGGCAGTAATTAGAGGCTGGTGAGTCAAGGCACTGCAGAAGGAACGGGGAACAAACCAAACCTGTGGGGAAAAGGAGCTGAAAACTGCTCGAGTGCTTGTCCTGGGATAAATTTAACCTTCCTGAAACTGATCCAGGTGGAGCTTTTCCCACTCTGGAGAGGCACCACAGGGTTGGCTTTGGCCAGGGTCTGTCCTCCGTGACTTTCCCAGCTGGAGCAGCTGGGTGAGGGATCCTGATGGGCAGCAGCTCCCATGGGGTGGCATTTCCTTGTCCCTGAAAAAGGGACCCCCCCAGCCCCTCTCAGAGCTCTCAGAAAGGGCTGGGTCGTGTCCAAGGGCCTTTGGAATGTGGGAGACTCCTGGGATGCAGACTCTGAGGCCTTGTTGGGTGGATCCCATCTCCCTGTTCTCTCCCTAACAGCAGTTCCAAGTCCAAGGCTGCCCTCAGGCTGTTCCAGGCATTCCCATCCTTCCCTCCTCTCCTTAATATTCCCAAGTTTCACACCAACTTTTAATAGCTGATCCAAAGGGGCTGGCAGGAGGCTCCAGAAAGAGCAGCCAGGCTTGACCAGCACTATTAAATAGTGATTTTATCCATGTTCACACAGGTACAGGAGAAGGGAACGGGCAGTACATAACAGAAATCGGATTTTTTTTCTCGAGTTTACAGGAGTTTGAGATTAAAGAAGTTTGTGGAAGCCGGTAGGATAAATGAGATGGGAGCTGTTGAGAGATAACGGGGAGGATTAGTGGGAGCTCAGCAATAGTGGAGAGCAGGTCTGGGGTGGGAATTGTCACCCTGGAAGTTGGGGGGACCTTGGCTCCAAGAGGGCAGACCTGACCCTGGGACTGGGGAAAGACCAGTCTAGAAATGATCTCTTTTCTCCATGAGCAGTGATGGCCACTGTGTTTTGCATATCAGTGTGGTGGTAACAACCACTGCTCCACTCTGCCACTGGAAATTCCCTTTAATTTCCCTCAGAGGTGTGGAGTGATCCAGCCAAATCTTGCATAGTAAATTTGTGGAGAAATCCAGGAGAGAACATTAATTCTGCATTTCTCCTCTTCATCAGATCACTGCCCTTTAAGCACCCTCATAAACTCATCCTGCTCTTGCATATCTTTGCAATATCTACAGAGAGAGGCACTTACACCTAACTATTTCCTTTTCCTGAGCACTTCCCCGCTGCTCTGTGATCATCTGCACATTAAAAAAGGTTTTGTCCCCTTCTCTCTTTGTATTTCACCTTCACACTTGGAAGGGATTTCTCCAGTCCTCTCTTTGCTCCAGAATATTCTTGTTTGGGGCAGAGTTCTCACCAACCCTGCTGAGGTGCAGCCCCTTGGCTGTTCCCACCCTTCTTCTGCTGCCCCCAGACCACACAAATCACTCGGGGTTGTCTCTTAACAGCCTCAGCTCATTTGGGGCTGATTAAATGCAGCTCTGAAGAGCTGCACAGCTCTTCTCCAGGAAAATGTGCCTTTCCCAAAGTGTTTTCCCCCTGACTAAGATCTGTGACAAGCAGAGCCATTTCCTGAGGAACACGAGGATGTGCCACAGACCCCCCCGATGCCTCCGGGCTTGCTCGTGGCCTTCAGCACAGGGACCTACTTATCTGCTGCTGTAGCTGCTTTTAAAAGCACTAAAACACACCAGGAAAATGCAGAGTGCTTGTGTGGACAATTAATTTGTGCTGTACAGTGCCTAAGAGTTCTTCTGAGTGCTGGCAGAGTGACTCAGAGCTGGGCTGGGTGGTGACAATCCTGTCACTGCTGTGATGGAGCAGCTCACCAGGCTTTGATCCTGCCCAGGTCTCTCTCCTTGGAGGTTGGGTTGTTTTGGATTCAGTGTGTCCAAAGAGCTCAGCACAGCTCAGAGGCAGGCTGGGCTGGAGCCAGGTCCTGCTGGTCAGTGGATGGCCCGAGGGGCTGTGGCCATCCAGGGAAATCAGCTGAGAGAAGGTGACAGTGGCGCTGCTTCTCCACCCCACCACCCTCCCCAGGAATCTCATGGTTCACCTGCCCCATGTTCCCCAGGGCTCTTCACTCCGTAATTCCCAGAATTCACAGTCCTGCAAGGACCTGTCCCTGTGATCCAGGTTTGGGAATCATCTCCACAAGGATAAAAGCAGCCCTGTGGCTTCACCTCTCTGTGCTCCTGTGGTGGAGCCTCTCACTCCCAGCCCTCAGTCTGCCTGGGATGTGGCCACAGAGGGGACAGGACACAGAGGGGACAGGACACAGAGGGGACAGGACAAGGTCCCTGGCAGGGGCTGAACACAGAGACTCTCAGCTGGGGCAGTTTTCAGTGCAAGCTGGAAAACTGGATTTATCCAGAGGGCTGGTTTGGGCATCCAAGACCAGTATGACCAGAGAGTGATGAGGGTCCTGTCCCAGATTCCTCTTTGGCAGAGGATTTCCCCCTCCTGAAGGGCTGGGAGGGCAGAAAGCCCCACTGACAATCAGCACTGGGGTTTGTAGGAGCACCACAGCTCCAGGGCCATGCCTGGATGTCAAACCTGAAGTTTTCCACCTCTGCCAGGGCGTGACCTCCACAGGGGCTGCAGGAGACCCCTCAGACCTATCCATGTCTGGAATTAAGTGGCATTCCCCAAACGTCTCCTCCTGGGGCCCACAGGCAGGGCACCACCTCCTCCTTGGCCTGGCAGTGTGTCTGTCTGCAGGCTGCCCTGGGAGCTGCAGGACAGGAGCTATTCTGGGTGCTGTGCCTTGACACATTCCTGCAGGGAGCCTCCCCCAGCACCCCTGCACGGAGAGCTGCGGCAGAGGAGCTGTTAATTAGCCAGGATCCCGGGAGCAGCGAGGGTGGCTCAGCTCCCTGCAGTGACAGCTCCAGCTTTGCTCTCCTGTCCTGCCTTGTTTTCACTGAAACTTCCCGGAGCCCTGGAAAACGCACAATTAGAGGCTGTTAGGTGATTGATTCCTGGGCGAAGGGGCCTTTCCTCCTTGCCTGGAAGGTCTGGCAGGTATTATTTAAAGAGCTAATGAATGTTAATGGACACATTATTTGCAAATCTTGAAGTGGAATATTAGATCAGGGCTCCTGTGTGTCATGGTAATCAGCTTTCCTTCGCCCGCTCTGGCTCGGGGGGGAAACACCCTGCAGTTGCTTTGTTGTGTGCTTTTCAGATTAATATCCTTTTTCCAATCCAGCAGCTTTTCTCGGGGTGTTGGAGTCGGAGAAGCAGATGGTTCACATGCTGCTGTTTGATGGCTGACCCGGGGATTGTCCTGCTCAGAACCGCCCTGCTGCGAGCACGGAGCGAGCGCCCTGCCTGGGCCTGTGCTGACAGGGGAAAAGTGTCTGGGAGGAGGCAGGGCTGGGCTGGACCCTGCACAGCAGCACCCCTGGGATGGAGAGCAGAGTCTGAGCTGCTCAGAGCCCACCTGCATCCTCTGAGATGGGCACCAAGGGGCAGCTCACAGCAGGAGCTCGCTGCTGCTGCTCCAGGCTGCCTCTTCTCCAGCGCTTCCCAAATTCCACTTGGCTGCTTCCTCCTGCTCTTCCACCCATGGTGATGCCTTGTGAAGGCTGGCCTAGAACAGAAGCTGGACAGAGTTAAAGAATAAAATAGGGATTTTTTAAAAGGCCTCAATGGATCAAACTTGGGCACCCAAGATGAACCAAAATTGTCACAAAATGCACAACTGGTTATGGGGTCTCTCACTTTGATCAGTTCTGCTCCATTTGCTTATTGGAGTTCATTGTCCAATTCCAGCTTTAGCCCATGCAGTCCCATCCTGCTTGTTTTTCTCTCTTCAATCCACGTTGTTTGTGCTCTTGGGCCTGAGGTTTGGATCATTTGTCCTTGGTCCCCAGCTGGAGCAGGAATTGTTTTGTCTCCCTGCTCTGTGCACAGAGCTCACCATCCCCTCATATGAAGCTCAGAATTACACATTAAAGCAGCACAGAATGTGAAAAATATAAAAGCTGAAACCTGAGGCATCCATGTACTCCTCCGTATTCTCACATCCAGGCCAGTCCAGACCTCTGACCAAGCTGGTGGCCCCCATGCCCACATGCCCTGGATAACTGGCTGCTCCTGGATGCCAAAGGCAAGGTTTGAGACATGTTTTCCACAAGAACTGACTGAAAGGTTCATGTTCCAACCTTCCTGGCCACATCTGGATCAGGGAGCACAGCCTCTGCCAGCTGTGACCCCAAATGCCTGGCACACCTCTGCACAGCACACACGTGGTGTCCCTCAGGAGGCAAAATGAAAGGAAAGAAGAAATCCCAGGGGATTTTCCAAATGTTTTTGCTGGAGCCTTTCCTGAGCATCAGACAGGGAAGTGAAGCTGCTGCACAGAGAGCAGCAGAGCCCTGCCCTGGCTCAGGAGGTGCCATGGACCCTCCTGGGGCCCAAAGTGAGCACAAGATGGGGACTTGGGAGGCTGGGAGACCTGTGGGTGACAGAAAGTTGTGGCTCAGGTGTTCCTCCTGCTGAGTGCTGCTCCCAGGTAGGGGATCCCAGTGAGAAGAGCAGCATCAGGAACTGTGTGGGAAAATTCCCCCAGGTGCAGCACAGGTGAGGGATGGGGGAAGGCTCTATTCTGCCAAAATAAACGAGCAAATTGATGATGAAAAAAGATCCATCACCTACTTCTGTATTTCCAGTCTCCTTCTGGGTGAATCCAGCAGATTTGTGCCTTGCAAGGGGAAGATTCCTGCTCTGTCACACACCTGCTCTGCTGCTCCAGACTCCTGAGCATCCACCCATCCTCCTCAGCTCCTTGGTGCCAACCTACTTTGTATTAACAGCGATTCAAATGTTAACAGCTGCTGTCCATGTTCATCAAAAAGCAGCTTAATACAAATATATGATTATTGTATGAGCATTGTATAAAAGATACTTGTGTGTGTCTTAAGCTAAAACAACAATATACACTTTTATCCAATCCTGATACGTTTATAAATATATTTAAATGGGTATAAATATTTATAAATAGTTTCTGTAATCTCCTGTAATTAGGCTCTAAGCTCTGTGACAGACAGCATCTGTTTGATCTGCGGGTGCTCTCTGTGTGTGTGTGGCAGGTCTCTCCAATAACAGTGCTGGAGTCAGGAGATGCCTCTGAAGGGAGCTGGCTCCTTCCCCTGGGAGGGGGAAACCCAGACCTGGAGCAGCTTCAGGTGCAGGGAGAGCTGAGCCCAGCTGGGAGCGTGCAGCCAGAGCAGGGGCATGGAAGGATGAACAGCCCAGGGCTGATGCTGGAAATGCTCTGTGAGTTATTGGCAGCTGGAAGCTGGGCTGGGAGGAAGGAGCAGCCAGCGAGGACGTGGTGGGTGGGAAAAGTGATCATAAACCCTTTTTTTATTTCTCCTCATAACTCTCTTTATTTCCTCTCTGTTTGACTGTCGCTTTGAGCTATCTTTGTTCCAGAAGGAGAGGAAGTAACCTAACACAGAGTCAAACAAAACGGGCCCTTTTTGCTCTAAAAGCCTTTTGGGAGTGCTCCCGACACAGAGGAAATGAGGTGGATTTTCTCAGGGCTATGGCAGCAGCTGATGAGCTTGGTGGCAGCAGGACAGGACAATCCATGGCCACACAAAGCCACCAGGAGCTCCCACGGGTGGGATTCAGGTCCCAGAGCAGCTGCTGGGCCAGCTGGAGGCCTGTCTGGGCTGCTCCAGGCCCGTCCTTTTCCAGCTCAGGACAGACTGACGTGGCTCAGGTGGCCCCTGGGTATCCCTGAACACCCCATGGCACAGGGGATCCTCAGACCACCCCACACAGGGACCCCACAGGGGGCTGGCAGGACAGAGGCACCATCCCTTGTGCCAAGGGCTGCTGGGTGTGCTTGGTGACAGAAACAGAAACTGGGCACTGCAGAAGCTCTGTGGGGACACCATTCTTGGCTGGAGAAGGGTTTTTGGGGCGATGCACGGGCCACGCTCTGAGGAGATGCTGCTGAGGGGGCACCAGTGAGATGGGGAGGAGGAGGAGGGCAAGAGGCAGAGTTTGCCTGCTCCAGTGGTGGATCCTGATCCAGTTCAGCTCCTCATGTGCCAGGCTGTGTCCCTGGCACTGCAGAGATGTCCTGGCTCCCATGGGCACCGCTCTGTGCCCCCACTGCCCTCTCTGGAGGTGGTGGATGTGTCCCCTGCCCTTTGTCCAACCAGCCTGTGGAGGTTTCAGTTTGAAACTGGGTAGAAACACTAATTTTGTGTAGTGGGTTTGGTTTGTTAATTTGATATTTTACTAAGTCTGAGATTTTTTGGTTAATTTTGAGATTTTTGGTTAATGTATTAATGTACTTACTACTTGATGTAAGATAGGAAGATAGGATTAGGAGAAAGGTAAAGTAGATTTTTCAAACTATGACACAGCCCCACTGTGTTCCTGCTTCAGGTGTGTGAGAAGAGCCTGTTCTGCCCGTGGGATGGGGGGAAACCCTGCTGGAGGAGATGGAGGCATCTCTGCTTCCTGCAGGCTGAGGGAGAGGATGTGGAGAGCCATGGAGAGAGGTTTGGCTGTGTGGGATGGAGACAATTGCTGGAAACGGCAGGGAAAGGGAAAGTGGAGCAGAGCAGAACAAAGGCAGACTGAAGCAGGAGCCTGGAGCTGTGTAGAGAGTGGGAGAGCATCCAGCAGAGCTGGACTGGCTGTGCCAAAACCCTGGGAATTGTTCTGACTCCACTCTGGCTCTCCGTGTTGAGCCCTGCTCCTGAGCTGGGCACTGTGCTGCTCTGTGGCAGATGATTGTCATTCCCAATTTCTGTGTTTAAAAATGCAGGAGAACAGACTGAAAGAAAAATAATCAAATTGCCAAGTGCAAAGTTGCAGAGTGATCTTTGCTTTGCAGCTTTGACTTGGGCCCCGGCTGTGTATCTTTAATCTTCCAGAAGTCTTTAATCAGAAGAAAATCTGGCTTATCCCTAAAGCCCAGGGTCTGAGCCTGTGCAGTGCAAACAGAATCCTCAGAGCCTCCAGGAGGGGATGGAGCAGACACAAGTGGGGATGTGGCTGTGGCTGCCCCCTGATTGCAGCAGGGCAGTGCCCAGCAGCACCAGGGGCAGGGCAGGAGAGGAGATGCTCGAGGCAAGAATGGGGGCAAAATGAAACTGTGACAGCTGTGAATGAATAAACAGGCTGGGGTTTAACTGGGAAACAGGGAAATGTTGGGAAATGTTGTCTGCACTCACCTGGAGTGAAACCTGCTGGGTTTTGTAAGCCTGGATTTATCACAGAAGTACAGCTGGGAAGGGACATTAAAGCTCATCCCATTCCACCCTGGCATGGGCAGGGACCCCTCCCACTGTCCCAGGGTGATCCAGCCTGGCCTTGGACACTTCCAGGGATCCAGGGGCAGCCAGAGCTGCTCTGGGCAAGCAGAGAAACCCCACTGATTTAGGGGTAATGCTGAGGATTTGGGGGTTTTTAGAAATAGGGCAATGACCTCCTACTAGTTTCCAACAGATGATAAAGAGCCAAGAGGAAATAGGAGAAGGCAGCAGAGCCTGTGCTGCTCCTGGGACAGGAGCAAAGCCAGCCCTGCCTTTCCTTTAGAGCCCAGTGCATCTACCTCAAACTTCAGGACAGATTTTTCTGGCATGGACAAGGCTTTGCCCACTGTCTTTAAGGGGAGCAGACTCACTTTCAAATGTTTGCAGGCAGACCCAGCCAGGGTGGGTGGCTGCTCCTGGGTCTCCCTTTCCTCCCCTCCTGCCTTGCTGAGTGTTCCTGGCAGTTTCCAGCTGTGCTAAAAACTTCAGAGGAAATGATGGGACTAGGGAACAATCCTGCTCCCAGCCTAAAACCTGGCAGAGGGGAAGGTGCTGGATTGTCACATTCCTCTGGGTGGTCACACATTTTTAATAATTCCTTGCTCAGCACCACTAAATGGCTCCTCCCTGTGCCACATCCTTTGGGCTCTGGAGTGAATTCCAGGTGCTCCTTGGAATATTTTCAATTTCCCCATTTTGCTCCCCCACCTCCTCAAAGGCTGCTGATTTTGGGATGGCAAATGTTGGAATAACTTCCTTCTTTGGGAAGAGTTCTGGGGGATGAGGGAAGCTGGGAGCTCTCCTTAAACTTTGTCATTATCAGTATAAACTACCCATTACTAAAATGAGTTATTTGGTGTTGTTTTCTCATGCATTTCTTTGGCAGTACACACAAAGCCAGGTAAATCTGGATGTGTCCATTCTCAGGAGCAACAATCCCAGCTGGAGTGGGAAATTGCCCAGGGAAAGGGGGATCCTGCATGTCCCTTTTGGCCAGGGTGGGATCTAGTGAGGTTTTATCCCAGCTTCTGGGTTTTCTGTGGAAATCAGAGGGACAAGGGCCCAACCCATGGGAGCCAGGACAGAAAGCAGCAGTGGGGCAAGTGCAGGAGAGGGCTGGGCATTAATTAGTGCAATGAACAATTAATGAACAATTAATATCAGAAAATAACTCACTCTGTGAGTTTAAATTCATAACCAAAGCAAAAGGTTGAGGCCACACCAGCACCCACCTGCCCAGGTGACTCTTAACAAAAAAAGTCACAAGAATCTGGGGCCCAGGGGGTGCAAACCAGCCCAGAACTGGGGAGAATTCCAAAAACTCCATGGAAAAAATGGATAGAGACAACCCAGGAGAGAATTCCTCCTTGGGACAGCCAGGAGAAGCAGTGCCAGATTTAATCCTGAGCAGGCCACAGCTCAGGGTTGATTTTAAATGCTGTTATTGAAGGGTTGCTCTGTAAAAGTGTCTCCATGTTCTTAAACTCAGTAACATTGTAGGAATTTAAAAATAAACCCACAAAAGTTCATCACAACTTCATTTCAAAAAGGCTCTCCACATAAAAGGGGAGAGGCTCGTTAAAAAGAAATTAAAAGCAGCCACCAGAAGGGTGACATTTTTCCAGGGGACACAGACATTGTTTAAAGATCTTCTATTAGAGGATGAGAGCAAACCTATACAATTATCAAAAGAGACCTTAAAAGGGCAAAAAATTAGCAGTTCTCATTAAAGAGCAGACCAAAGGAGGCTGTCAGAGGTAACACAGTATCCTTCAAGAAGTGGAAGTCATGTTCAAAGGAGAAAAATGAGAAAAGAAGACAAAGCTGTGACAGCAGAGACAAACCCTTTTTTTGAGGAGTTGTAAAAATCTAATATGAAACTCTAATAAATCTAAAAGCAAACCCTAATAAATCTTATTAAAATGTAATATGAATACATATTTAATATATAAATATATTTCAGAAATATATATAAAATATAGATACTCTTATGAATAATAAATAAACCCTTTTTGCCAACCCCGTCAGGAGGGTCCATCCCAAAATCAGCAGCCTTTGAGGAGGTGGGGGAGTTAAATAGGGAAATTGAAAATATTCCAAGGAACACCTGGAATTCACCCCAGAGCCCAAAGGATGTGGCACAGGAAGGAGCCATTTAGTGGTGCTGAGCAAGGAATTATTAAAAATAAGGCGGTTCTGGAGGAGCTGCAGGTGGGAAATGCAGGGATGCTTCCAGCAGCAATCCAGGGATGGCCCAGCCCAGCTCTGAGCTCAGGAAAATCTAACAGAGGCCTCAGGAGCACAGGAATAAATCTGGAATAGTGGGGAAGAGTCACTGCACCCAGAGTTCTTCTCCATCAATTTCCAGAGCAGGGATGTATGTGGGAAAAGCTTTGGGAAGGCCCTCAACAGAGACTCTTCTAGAAGTCAAAAGTGCAGTGTGAAAGTGCAGTGCTAAAGAGAAAATTCTGCTCTGCCTCAGAACTGTGCAAGAAAGACAATTCAGGAATAAATCTGCAAAGTGCCAAGAGAAGCACCCAGGGACCTGTGGTGGAGCAGCACCTCCAGGTCAGGAGAAGGAAAGGAAAGCAGTTAAACCATGGAGCTGCTGATAATTCTTCAATATTCTGAGCTCCTGGTGCAAAGCCATGGCAGGAGCTCCCAGCAGGCCAGGAAAACAGGAGCAAAATGTGCCAGAGTCCTGTGGGAGGGTGAAAGGGTCCTGTGGGAAGGGCTGGGACTGCCCAGAGTGGAGAAGAGAGGGGAGTCTCACCTTCAGGAGACCTCAGAGCCCCTGCCAGTGTCTGGATGGGTTAAAGGGAAACTGGAGAAGGATTTGTGTCAGGAACTGGAGAGCCAGGACAAGGAGAATGGCTTAAAACTTAGAGAGGGGGATTTTAGATGGGATATTGGGAATCAGGAATTGTTCCCTGTGAGGGTGGGCAGGCCCTGGCACAGGGTGCCCAGAGCAGCTGGGGCTGCCCCTGGATCCCTGGCAGTGCCCAAGGCCAGGCTGGACAGGGCTTGGAGCAGCCTGGGACAGTGGGAGGTGTCCTTGCCCATGGGGTGGAATGAAATAATCCCATGAAATAATCTTTAAGGTCCTTTCCAACCCAAACCATCCTGGGATTCTGGGATTTGAGCTGAACCAGTCACAAGCCTTAACCAAGCTATAACTGCTCAGGAAATGGGATTTTTTTCCTTGCATGCCAACATTGCAGATACAGTTAGGGGAAAAAAAATCGCCTCAGTGATCTGTGATAGCCTAAGAGTAAATTGAGTGTGGAAATTTTTCGGGGGAAAAATGTTAAACAAAACAGAAGAGATCAATTTGTCATTGCACAGATCAATATTTCACCTGCTACTTAACTACTGTTTGCAGATCTGTTCCCTCCACTGGAGGAGAAAAAAAAAGACAGGGGAAAAAAACCCTAGGAAGGAGGAAAGATGGAGAGAGAAGTGGGGAAGATAAGGGTTGAGGAATGTCTCTGCAGGCAGAGAGATTTCATGGATTGAGACTCTTCACTCCAAGCAAAGTGTGAGTGATGGGCAGGGTGGCACAGGGGAGATAATTCAGTTCCTGCAGCTCAGAAACTGGGATATCACACGGATCAGGACATTCCACACGGGCAGGAAGAACCTGCCTTGTTCAGATTTTGTGTCCCTAAAATTCTTCCCCAGAGGATTTGGTCAGGTCTGTGTGGGCTGCAGGACAACCAAAACCTCCAGGGAGATGCAGAGAGGCGGGTCTGGGCCTCCTTCACCTCCCCACACCCAGACAGGTTTGCTTCCCTTAATTCTCCTTGTTTGGAAGCTTCAGCTTGGAATTCTTCAGGAATCTTCTGGAATGGGTGGGCTGGGCTGAGTTCTTACTTAGTGCCTGTGCTCAGCTGGGGCTGGGCTCTGTCTCCAGCAGCACTGACACAACCAGAGCACACAGCCTCGAGCTGCACCAAGGGAAATTCAGGTTGGATATCAGGAAAAAGTTTTTCACAGAAAGGTGATAAAGTTCTGTAATGGCTGCCCAGGGAGGTGGTGGAGTCCCCACCCCTGGGTGTGTTTAACAAAGCCTGGATGTGGCACTGGGTGCCAGGGTTGAGTTGAGCTGTTGGGTCTCTTTCAACCCAGTGATTCTGTGAATTCTGTGAATTCTGGAAATTCTGTGAACCAGCAGCTCATGGTGACACAGGTAGGGCCTTGCCAGCCTGTCCCACAACTTCCCAAAACAAACAAATTGGGAAGGGATGGGATGGAATACAATAGAATAGAATAGAATAGAATAGACTAGAATAGAATAGAATAGAATAGAATAGTTTTCAGTTCAAAGGGACCTAATAGAGCAGAATAGAATAAAATATTGTACTTTCAGTTCAAAGGGACCTACAACCACCATCCTGCCCAACTTCCTGACCACTTCAGGACTAACACAAATTTAGAGCCTGTGAATTCTGTGAGGATGAGGATGGGGGTCTCATGCACAGGTCTGTGTTTATCTAATCCCAACTGGGAACAGAACCTGCCTCAGTCTGAGGTGGAAAAGGATTTTCCTTATGGAGTAGACATTCAGCTGCTTTTCCAAGAGCATTCCTCACTGCACATCAGCTCACCTTCCACCACTGTGAGGGCAGAAATGAGCTCATGGCTTAAATTCTTCAACAGCCTTGGAGGAAAATGATTTCAAATTCACCTCACGCTCCAGGAGAGCTGCAGCCTGGAGCAGAGGAGCCCTGCTGGAGCTGCACCCAAGGAGGCATCTCTGGGATCACCACCGTGGGATCCCATGTGGAGCAGAAGGCTGGCAGGTCATCAAACACAGCCAGGGCCAGCAAACAACAGGCCACAGCTTCAAAGAACATTTCTAAACCCCAGCAGGACTCAAAGAACATTTCCACTGCAGCACTGGGGGGAAAAAATAAATATATTTTGTGTTTTGCTTTCAGTTCTGCCACATTCAGGTTGAAACCACGGAGCAGTGGAGCAGAAAGGCAGAGGCAGAATTTGTCATTCCACTGTCCTGAAAATGGTTAAAGCAGCATTTGTTCAAGGTTAAACAACCCAGCAAAAGTTCCTCTTGTGCTGAGTAGAAATAGGCAGATTTTCTGCATGAAAAGGGAAATACATAAAGTTGTGAACGCCTCGCATTGGAATGGAAATGCTGAGCTGCCAATGAGGGGCTGGAATGGGGAATCAGCGCCGGGAGCGGCCCAGGCCCGAAAATAATTTATTTTCTGCAGTGAATTTATTTCATGAAAAGTCATTATTCCAAAATCAATGTAAACAAACCAAGGGGCAGCCAGAGCAGCACTGCAGCTGGGGATGGCACAGAGCTCCAGGGAAAAGCTCTGCCTGGCTCCTCCTGGCCTGGGGGACACTGAAAAACACATCCCCAGAATTCACCCCCCCGTCCTGAACCTCCACAATTCCAGCCCTGCTCCAGGCAGGGAGATCATGGAAAAGCTTGGGATGGAAGGGATCTTAGAGCCTCCATGGGCAGGGACATCTCCCACCACCCCAGGCTGCTCCAGACCCCACCCAGCCTGGCCTGGGACACTGCCAGGGAGCCAGGGGCAGCCACAGCTCCTCAGGGAAATCCATTCCAGGGCCTCTCCATCCTCCCAGGGAGGAATTCCTTCCCAATATCCCATCTGAAACTCTCTTTTTCCAGCTTAAAGCCATTAAAGATGCAGGGCCCTGTCATGCATCCACCCCTGCAGGACAACATTAATTCAGATTTATGGATTTCAAACCACTGTAAAACATGATGGAGGAAATTGAGGGGATTTGGGGGGCTGAGAGCAGGCCAGGGTGCAGAGCAGCTCCTGCCATGTGCCACAGAGATGCCAAAGATTAAAAACCCCCTTTGGATGCAGGAATCAGGCTGAAGCCCATGGCAAAATCTGCTGGGCCATCCTCACACACGCAGCAATTGTTAAAGCTCTCTCCACTGCCTCGCTGGAAAGCAGAAATTTCTCAGATTGTCCCTGAAATAACTGGCTTTTGTTTCCCTTCCTTCTTGACAGGAGTATTTATGGTGATCACAAAGGAAAGATCACAACACATGCTGGCAAAAAAAAAAAAAAAAGAAGCCAGAGGAAAGAGCCGGCCTACAGATAATAAGTAACAAATCAGGAAAAGGGGGGAGATAATGGCTGTGATTAAAAATTAGACAGTGGGAAATAAAGAACAATGGATGTGAGAAGTAAAAGTATCCATTAAAAAAAAATCCATATCCAAATGTGTTATGGACAACAAGAAAACATTTTAGATTAGGCTGGAACAAAAGAAATTCCAGCAAAATTACTGTGTTATAGATCCAGGTTTTGATAGGGGCAGGAATGCCATCAATAACGATGCAGATGATGCAGAAAAGCCCAAAAATCTGCTCTGGGAAACAATGAAGGGAACAGATTTCCAGCTCTCATCCCCCAACATTTTCCATCCCAACGGCAGCAGCTCCCAAATTGTTCACAGCTTAAAAATCTGTGAGGCTGCAAGCTTAATTAAGCGAAATAATTATTAATTTTTAAAAGCTTGCAATTAATTTTTAAACCAGTTTTCACCTGCAAGATCAGCCAAGTTGTTTGGAAATTTGTGGAGGGAAATCACTAAATATTTTACAAGAATAAAGCTGGTGTCGAGGAGGTGGTGAAAATGGGTGAAAAAAAAAAAAAAAGGGTGAAAAAGAGGGTGAGAAATGGGGCTGGGGTTTGTCACCAGCCCCCAGCTGGAAGTGCCACTGTCCCCTAAAGCTTCTCCTTCTCCTCCCTCCTCCCCTTTATAGGCCTATCCTATAAACCCCCCTCCTTTGTTTTCCCCTTGGCATCAAAGATATTTTTTTATAAGCTGGGGAATAAAAATTGTTTCCAAAAGCATCTTGTGATCCTGGGGGTTCTCTCTGCTGCTGAAGTTGATTGTCCTTGTTATTCCAGGAAAAGTTTGGAGCTGTTTGATTTGTTGGCTCCCAGCAGGTGGAAGGTTTGATGCAGGATTTGTGGGATTAAGGGTGATTTGAGACATTCAGGGGTTTGTTCCGAGTGAAATCACCACAGCTCCAGCAGAATATCAGCAAAATAAAGTTGCAGGGTCCTTAATTAAGTGGCCTTAATTTTATTATAAATCTTGAGGGCTTACAAGTGAATTGATGTTTAATCAGGGAAACGATGATTCTGCCACTGTCAGTGAAACCAGAGGGAGCCAAAAGGAAATCCAGGGGATTTGGGCTCAAAACCACTTTTTGTTTTTGAGGAATAACTCCCTTGAGCCTTCATGGAACACCAGAATGGTTTGGGTTGGAGGGGACCATAAAAGTCATTGAGATCCACCTCTGCCATGGCAGGGACAGCTCCCACTGTCCCAGGCTGCTCCCAGCCCCAGTGTCCAGCCTGGCCTTGGGCACTGCCAGGGATCCAGGGGCAGCCCCAGCTGCTCTGGGCACCCTGTGCCAGGGCCTGCCCACCCTGCCAGGGAACAGTTCCCAATTCCCAATATCCCATCCATCCCTGCCCTCTGGCAGTGGGAGCCATTCCCTGTGTCCTGTCCCTCCATCCCTTGTCCCCAGTCCCTCTCCAGCTCTCCTGGAGCCCCTTCAGGCCCTGCAAGGGCTCTGAGCTCTCCCTGGAGCCTTCTCCTCTCCAGGTGAGCACCCCCAGCTCTCCCAGCCTGGCTCCATGGCCTCTGTGGCCTCTCTCTGGATTTTCTCCAGCAGCTCCAGGTCCTTCCTGTGCTGCAGCCCCCAGAGCTGGAAGCAGGAATCCAGGTGGGATCTCTTTCCCAAGCATGTTCTTCCTCCTAGCACAGAACTTCCATCATTCCTTGGCCAGGCTGGGAATGCTTTGCTCCAGGAGAGGGATGAGAAATTGCTGGCAGGATTTGCTTTGTTGGGAGCTTATCTGGGTGGGAAGGAACATTTTGCAATCCTGGACCTTCCTGTGACAACCTCAGTGTGATCAGCTGGAGCCCAGCTCCCAGAAGTTATTTAAGCTTTGCTTAATCCCAGCCCAGTTGTGCAGTGACCTGGCCTGGAAGGTCCCTGCTCTGCTGAAGAAGGGATTGACCCTGCTGGCAGCACACTCTGGAGCTGGAGGGTTTGGCATTGCTGCCCTGTGGCCCCAGGGCTTTGCACAGCAGTGGCCTGGCAGGAATGGTGGGAATGGAAAGGACTGGAATGGAATGGAATGGAATGGAATGGAATGGAATGGAATGGAATGGAACTGAACACCATGGAATGGAACTGAACACCATGGAATGGTGGGGATGGCTGGAGGGACATCAAACACCCCCAGGGCAAAGCCAGGGCTGCAGGAGGGAGCTTTAAGCTGGGAACACTCTGCTCTCTGCTCCTGCTGCTCAGGAACCGTGTGAAATTCTGTGATTGTTGAGGTGTTTGGCAGTGGTGATTGTTGTAGGCTGCTTTCAGATTTTTGGGAACAGTTTAGTGCTTGATCCAGCCTGAGCCACCTCTGGCTGTGCTTCCCTTTTGCTGGATTTGAAGCACCAAAGGAGGCAGATCTCAGGTTGTGGAGTTGGGATGGGAAACTGCAGTTTCTGCCACAGCTCTGGATAAACCCCACAGTGAGAGGAGCTCTGCTCCAGGCTCAGATTTGTGAGAAGGAGCTTCAGTCCAGTGTAAGCCCCATCACCCCACAGCCTGGGGTTTGGGGTGCAGGTGGAGCCAGGGACAATCTGCCTGTCTGGAAGTGCTGACAGCAGTCCCAGAGTGGAGGCAGGAGGAACTTTATCCCCCCATTGCCATTCCCAGGAGCTGCAGCTGCATCTCCCACCCCATGGCTCCAGGACACTCAAGGGCAGGATGAAGGAAACACCCCAAAAATGTCAGTAACACCTTGCTGGGGAGAGGAAAAGCAAAGGGTAAATTTGCTGCAGTCAGGGTTTAATAGAGAAGGGACTTAAGTTAGAGGCAGGTATAAAGAAATACAAGGAATCAATTTTTAATGGATTTGCCTGTGCTTTAGACTGGTTCCAAAAAGCTTGGAGTAATCCAGGGAGCAAGGTAATAAATTGTTGATATATTTGTAGTGCTGAACAGGGCTGAGGTCTGGTGAAATCCTTGGCTTGGGAGGTGAGGAATCCTGCAGAGAAGCTCCCATTTCTTCCTTTGTGGTTATCATCAAATTCAGATTATTTTTTTCCCCCAAGGTTTCCCATTATTTCTAACTCAGTGTTTATTCCCTAGGGTGTCTGCCCTGCTCCAAAGGTAGGAAAGGCTTTTCCTGGAGGCTTTTCCTTGGGGGGGGAGTTCCAAGATTGAAAACCAACCTGAGGGAAAGGTCCATCCTGCTGGGAAAGATCATTTCTTTCTGTCTCACTCTGGATTTTCTATAATTGACGAGGTTCGGGTGCTCTGATAACCCCAAACCCCCAGTTCTGGGCTCTCCCCATGGGGTTTGCAGTTAGGAACAGGCACAGAAATCCTGGGAGTGAAACATCTCTGGGGTCTGCAGGCATTGCTGCTCCTCCAGCCCCCCAAGGGAAACGACTGCAGTGCCAATATTGAGCAGGGGCTGCTTGAGAGCGTGGAGGCTGCAGCTCATCACAGGTCAGCTTTGATGGGATTTTGGCCAACTGGAAGTTCCCTGTGGTTGCATCTCCCCCTGGAAGTCTGTGTTTTCCTGCTTTCTGTGCCAGTCTCAGCAGAGGCCAAAGCTTCCTGGGATTTTGGCTGTTTGGGGGGGATCCTTCCCACCCCTCTGCCCAGGGCTGGAAACCAGAGACCCTGAACCCCCAGCCAAGCCTTTCCCAGCTCCTCTGGCTTCCAGGCTGGAGAAACCTGGATCCAAACCTCAGAGAGAGCAAAACTATCTACAACAAGCAGGAAAACCCCATTTTATGGACAGAGCCCTGAAGCAGCAGGAATTTCTCCCATCTCTCTTCCATGGTACCTGGCTGGTTGTGCACGTGCAGCCAAAGCTCCCAGGCACCTGGAGGAGGGGATTTTCAGCAGCCACAATGGTCCTGCATGTTCCCAGCATGTTTCCAGCCTTGGGAAATGCTGGATTTGTTCCTGATACCCTGAAAACAACAGGTTTAGGTCGTGCCAGGGAAGTCAGTGCTCTGGATGACAGGAAAACACCACAAGGTGTTTTTCCATGTCCTCGGGAGTGGTGGCAGAGCTAAAGCAGATGGATCAGAAGCCTTTCCAGCTAAAGAGTTTGGTTTCCAAGCTTTGGATTTCAGATTTATTTTTAAAATCCCTGAGGGGAGGCAGGAGTATTTCCAGTTCAGTATTGTCCAAACCAGGAATTCTCCATTTAAACTAACCACCATAGACCCTCTAGAGCAGCCCTGCTGTGCTCCCTCCTTGCAGGAATTGCCAGGACACCTGGGAATCCAAACACTGGATTGGGAAACCACCTCTCCATCTCCACTGAGGCTCTTTTCCCAGCTCAGGTTCTTGTCAGGCCCTGTTTGCATCCCTTCTTTTCTGCCCAGTGATTGTTGCTGTCAGCTTGCTCTTATCCCATTTCTTATATACGTTGCTTTATTTGGTTTTATTGCTTCTTTCACCTCCTATCTCATCAAGGTGCATTTCTTCATTGCTTCTGTGATCAGTGTGGGTTTTAGGAACACATTTAAGGCATCTTTTGAAAGAGTCTTCAACAACTCCAAATTAATCACCCCAATCATTCTGATGATTTTCCTGCCAGTCCCTAAATGTTTTCAGCAGGGCCTTTCCCCACAGTTATCCAGACCCAGGCAGGGATTGTGTTTGGGCAGAGCAATAAAAGCAGGGTGTGGTGGATGACAAAGGTTTTGTTTGGTGATCAGTTCACCCCAATCTGTGGGAAAAGGGGCTGAACCAGCAAGATTGGGAAGGTAAGGAATACTTTGAGTGAGAAAGCAATCAGGGCATGTTTGAAAAGCTTTGAGGATGGTGGTGAGGAGCCACCCACAATGCCCCAGGAGCTGTGCCTGCAGCCACCACAGCTTGGAGTCTCCTTATCCCCCTCCAGCTACAGCAAAACTGGAGTCAATCCCTCTCCATCTCCTTGGGTACACCTGGGGACGAGGAGGGAAATCCTGCTCCTTTGGAAGAGGTCCCCAAAACCCCCAGCCCGTGGGTGCAGGTGGAGGAGCAGTGTCAGGAGATGCTGGGGGCTGCTCCTGCCTCTTTCTTGGAGGCCAAAGAAACCCTGAATTCCCTTGTTTCCATTCCCAGTAAAGCTGCAGTTTGGCTATGGATCTGCCACAGTGCCGTGCTCCTGGGAGTGTCTGGAGCCTGGGAATGCTGGCTCTGGGCTCCAGGCTGACACTGCAGGGCTCTCTGGTTGTTTTCCTAGCACTCCATCGTGTTCCCAGAGCATCATCATGAAGAGAAACACGAAATCAGGCAATTTATAATAATAAAAATAAATAAAAGGCATAATAATGTAAATTATGCACATCATTAACCCCAACTGTTGCTCTAAAATGGACAAGAGATTCTGCAGGAAAATCATATTGAAGTTGTGCTGTGACAATTTTCCCTGAAGGATGGGAATCTGTGGTGGACTCAGACCTGTGGTGGCCTTGGATCTGTGGTGGCCTTGGATCTGGGGTGGCCATGGACCTGTATTGGCCATGGATCTGTGGTGGCCATGGACCTGCCACCCTCAGCTCATCTGTTTGAGGCAGATGAACTCTTTGCACAACTCATCTCCTGCAGCAGGTGCCAGGTGAGGGCAGGGGAGCTCCACACGTTCCCAGAGGGCCCCTTGTCCCCTCTGGCCACAGAGGAACCCCACAAGTCCAGCTCAGGTCCCTCACTTTTCTGTCCAATCTTTCCAAGGGGAATCCCAGGGCCACATGGATTTTTTATTCTTTATTTTTGAGGAGTGTAAAGGAGGGGATTGGGAGGGAACTGGTGTTGGATGTCTCCTCCCTTCCAATTCCTCCCTTTTCCTCCTGCTCACTCTTTTCCCTTTTCAAAGAAGAAAGAGTCACTCTAAACTCTTTCATCAGCTCACCCTCATCAAAGGCAAGTGGGCTCAGCCTGAGTGGGATTTCCCAGCCCCCTCCCATCTCCCAGATTCCTAAAGCTGCTTTAAAGCGCCTTAAACCCTTCCTGCATAGAATTTTTCCTTGCAAAAATTAGACCTCATGAAAATAAATAATTCCCAGAGGAAATTTCAATTTGATTACAAATATTGACTTGCTTGAGGAAAGCTTTTTTTAAACAAAAATCCATTTGGAATCAACATTTTCAAATTAAACATGTATGTTCGCTCCGTCAGAGTACTTAACTTGGAAAAATACCAATTTTCTTTCCAGTGGTTGGGGATTTTAGGAGTTTCTCCCACCCATAGTTTTTTTTTCGGCGAGAGCCGAACAAAAGCGAGGCCTTGAAATCAGGCAAAGTCGGGAAAAGATTTGTTTTCATTTCAAGGGATTAAAAAAAATGCAATGTGAAATGTTGTAAATCATTTTCATGCTTCTAAAAAAAAAAAAACCCTACAAATGAAGAAATATGGGGATTAAAGCTGGAGCTCCAGGAGATGCCTGAGCTGGAGGAACACCAGGCAGAGCTGACACAGCGGGTGCTGCAACTCCAGTGTCACTTGGATGGTCCCCATGAGCCCACTGCTCCCAGTTCCAGCACTTTGAGAGGGATTTGGCAGGGATTGGCAACCAGGAGATTTGGGAGAGGAGCAGACAGGTGAGAAAAACTTGGTTGTTTGGCATCTGAGTGGTGACATCAAGCTGTGCATGGGTTCTCCATCTTTTTGGGCAAAATCCAGAGGGTCCATCAGATGTTTGTGCTGAATCAGGGACTCCCAGAATGGTTTGGATTGGAAGGGACCTTTAAACTCCTCTCATCCCACCCCCTGCCATGGCAGGGACACCTCCCACTGTCCCAGGTGCTCCCAGCCCCAGTGTCCAGCCTGGCCTTGGGCACTGCCAGGGATCCAGGGGCAGCCAAAGCTGCTCTGGGCACCCTGTGCCAGGGCATGCCCACCCTCACAGGGAGGAATTCCTTCCCATATATCCAACCTAATTTTCCCTTTTAATTTGAACCCCAAATTCCCAGTTCAGTGACCAGTATAACCAGTATGAGTCACTGAATCCAGCTTAGGCTCCCCAACCCACCAAAGCAGCACTTCAGGTGCCCCTTCTGGTGTCCAGCCCCGCTTAACAAAGCTAAACCCAACTGCTTGGAATGTGAATCTTTGTTGTGTTCTCCCCCAGACTCTTCCTGTGCTTTCTGTGATCCCTCTGCTCCTGGAAACAGTGGAGTTGAGCTGAAACATTTAGGAAACCTCCCCCAGTTCAGGACAGGGAGCACTCAGGTGTGACTGTGCTGCTTTTACCACTTTAAGGATTAAAAAAGGCAAGAATAAATCAACTTAACTTTGTGCAATGTAGGAGCTGTGTCAGGGGAGAGGGTAAATTGGTTTTCGTGCAAGAACCTGTTGTCCTGCTGATTTTGCTAGGGGAAGGAAGAAGGAGCTGGAGGAACAGCAGCTTTCTGATGTAGACAAGATTTCCACACGCTTGTCCTGGGAGAGGTCCTGAGGGGGCTCAGCCTTAAGCCATTGCCCCTGAGAAAATAAAACACATCCATTAACTAAAATAAATCAACATCAGCATCATAAATGACCCTGGCAAGAGCTGGGGGCTCTCCTGGAGCCTGAATGAGGGGGCAGAGGGGTGGGGGGTCCCCAGCAGCTGCAGTTTGTCAGGACCCTGCTGAGCTGAGGCAGCTCCAGCAGAGACTCTGCTCACCAGAGGCATCCAGGCATCAGCCAGGAATGACTCCAGACACCGGAGGAGCTTTTAAGGAGCACTTTGTTAATGAATGCACATGAGAAATGGCTGGTGACAAATGCAGCGAGCGCTGGGACGCCAGGCCCAGGCAGTGCCCCCACAGCCATTAGGCCCAGCGGGAGCTCCGGGAGCAGCATTCCCGCCAGGAGAGGCCCACTCCCACATTAAAGCAGGAAAACAAATGCTGAACTGTCCTCTGGGCAATTCCAGCACCTTCCCAGCCACATCTCAGCAGGTCCAGCAGTGCCTGGCCCTGGTTTACCCCACAGGGGCCCAGCAAAGCCTGAGGAGCTGCTGTGACCCCCATGGCTGGTGCTGGCCCCTCTCTGTTTGCCTGGAGGTTCCTCAAGCCTTTTCCCAAATAATTGTGTTTAAACAGCCCATGCAGCCATGATGAAGCTGCTCAGGACAGTGGATGTTGCCAATGAGGACAACTTCTCTTAAGGTTAATTAATCATTTGTAAACCGACCTTTGAGGGGATGAATTATTCATCAGTGCTCCTCAACCAACACAACACAGAACTTTCATCCAGCGTTTTTTGGTCAAAGTTTTCCACTTTTCCATAACTGAGGGACAGGGAGAGCCATGCCCCTGGCTGTCACCTCTGTGTGGGATGCTCCTGCTTGCCCAGCATTTAAACCACAGCCAGACATAGGCTGGACCAAAGCCCAACCACTGCTGCTCTTCCCTACCTGTATTTCTTCCTTAAAGCCTGACTGACCTTAAATTCTCTCGAAGACTCCTCTCCAGGAGCTTGACATTTAAAAGTGCAGTGACAGAAAATAACTTCTTCTAAAAATATGTGTAACTTATTTACCAGCAACCTGGAGAGGAGGAGAGGAATTCAAATGAAGACACACATTGACACCACACCACTGGTTGTGACTTCTCCTGGGGGCAAAGCTGCTCCCTGTGCATCTCAGGCCTTTCCCCCACATCAAACCTGGGAACGGCTGAGCAGGACCCAGGGATCAGGAGAAAAGGGATCCATCCCCATTTGCCTTTCCCCCACATCAAACCTGGGAATGGCTGAGCAGGACCCAGGGATCAGGAGAAAAGGGATCCATCCCCATTTACCTGTCCCCCACATCCAAACCTGGAAGTGCCTGACCAGGGACAATGAGAAGAGGGAGACCCATTTGCCTTTCTTCCACATCCAAACCTGGCACTAGCTGAGCAGGGACAAGGAGAAAAAGGATCCATCCCCATTTACCTGTCCCCCATATCCAAACCTGGAAGTGCCTGAGCAGGAACTTAGGAGAAAACTTAGCAGGAACTTAGCAGGAATAAGGAGAAAAGAGATTCCTCTGTACCCTCCCAGGCTGCAGGGAGGGGAGGGGCAAGGCTCCAGTTTTGGGGGAGACAAGGAGCTGATTTAAGATCCCAGAGCCTCCAAAAGTGGGAGGCAGGAAAAGACAAGCCAGTGTTTATTGGGAAAACATCTCATGCATCATTCTTTGTCAGGTTACAGAAATGAAGGAACAAAAAAGAGAGAAAAAATAAATCAAAGACAAAACACAGCACAAATATGAGAGCTCAGTACTTGGAAAACTGCTCATTCCCATAGGGAAAAGCCTTCTCCACCCCACATCCCCCAGGAGAAAGCAGCTCCTGCCCAAACAGGCTCCTCACCCCCTTCCCCACCCAAAACTCCAGCACAACCCTGGGGGATTCTCCTGAACGTGAGGCGTTCATGTATCTTTAATTATTGTTTCAGCCACATAAATCCATGCAGAATTAAAATTCATGATGGTTCTAGGGTACAAGTGCAAACAATTTGTTCGGTAAACTTTGCTCTAATTGGCATTCTGAAAATTTCCTGTTAATCAAGCCCCCTGGGCTCAGTTTACCAGTGTAGCTGTGCCTGGGAACGTCGGTGCTCGGAGGGTGCACACGCCAGCGCCGCTTTCAAGGGTCTTTAGATGATATTAACTCACACACTTTGTCCTCACGTTAATTTGCAAGTCATTTTTTGACAACCTTCTGTGGCCCTGCCTTTTATCTCGCTGCTCCGTTACTCGAGGCAAGCAAGCGAGAGGGAGAGTCTTGTTAAACCTGAGACTAAATCACACCCGTTAGACCTGAGACTAAATCACACCCGGAGCCCTGCGTGTGACATCCCCGGGGCACCTGGAACTCCTCCCTCTGGGAGATGCCTTTCCAGTGGCTCTTGACTCCAAGTGGCCACAGGAGACACAAAGAAATGTTTGGGCCAGTGTGGCAACCTCAGGAGCGTGAGGCAGTGACCCCAAAAATGGAGATGTGGAGGTGGGGATACCTTGGGCCTCTTGAGCTGAGGGTGTGAAGGTCCTGAAGATCCAGGGCATGGGCAGAGCTGCTTTTCCATCCCATCCTATGTGCAGGGAGAACAACAGGAGATGCCAGGCTCTGGCACTTCCCACACGCAATCCAACATGGAAGAATTGGCCAATTCTGGATCTCTTTCCCCCAGGGAACACCTTCCCCACTCAGGGTCACCACCAGGATTTCAGGAGCTTTCAGCCATCCCCTCCCCTCAGTTTTGCAGCGTTATCAGGCCAGTCCTTAACTCGCATCCCAAGAGATTTGGGAATAGGAGAAGCTTTGGATCACCTGAGCGTCTCTTCCCAGCGGCACAGCGAGGCAGGATGATAGAAATAACAAAATAATGAGCAGCTGCCAGAGATCAGGGCTGTGCTAGAGGAGCTCTCCTAGATGGGAATGTGCAAGAAGGAAATGCAGGAGAACTGGCAGCTCCCAGAAGACACCAAAGATGGTGCACAACAACAAACTGCTTCCCCGGAAAGCTGATAAGGAGCATAATTAGATGGAATTATGGCAGCAGCGGCATCTGGGAGCTGGAAAAAAATCATGTGGAGAGTGGGAACAGGCACATTCCTGGGGGGGAAAAAAGGGATAATACAGGTTCACACAGTGAGAGCTGCTCACGAGGTTTTGGAGGCAACCAGAAGGGACCACAAATAAATCAGATGTAAAACAAGAACAGGAAGATGTGGAGAGCCCTGAATGTCTGGAGAGAGAGAACAGACTGAGCATTCCAGGCAGGGATTTGTCCCATCTCAATTGCTTCAGTCTTTATCCAAAGGTTAATTGTGGATGAAAGGTAATGAAACAGCTTTGAGGGGAATTGTGGGGAAGGCCAGAGGAAGGGAAGGAGTTTGGAGCCATTTGGATGTGTCAGATGTATTCAAAATGAGAGGATCTGATGAAAAACACCCTGGAATGAACACTGAACCCTTGGCAGTTATCTTCAAAACTGATGAAGGTGCAGAGGTCCCTGGAGATGAGAGAAGCACCTCTCTTTGAAGAGGATACTTAAAATTAAAAAAAAAAAAAAGGTTAGAAAAAAATCTGAATAATCATCTTAGTCTAAATTCCCTGAAAGAGGCTGGAGGAAAGGCTTAAATGAGTAACTTGTAAAAGGATGAATAAAATCAAAGAACATGGGTTTGTCAAGAGCCAGTCATGTCAACCCCATTTAATTTCCTTCTTTGATAAGGGAACAGGAGGACCTGATGATGGGGAGCAGCAAACACACGAGTGAGGAGGACTTTTGCATTTTCCCACTAAAAAAACACCCTCGAAATCCAATCAGAGCTCAACTGGCAGACAAACCACTCCTGAAGAGGAGGGATCAGGGGACAAGGAGATTCTCCAGCCCCCACCTTGGCTCTAGAGGAGGGGCTGTCACCCTCCCTCTCCATCCTGCCTGTCTCCAGCCTGGCAATCCCCAGCTTTGCCCAGGAAAATGCAGATTGAACCTTTGTTGTGCTGATTTTTAGCCTCTCATGTTGGTTTATCCTTCATTTCCCCACAACATCAGCATCTCCACGAGCGTTCCAGCAGAACCACCTTGATGTGGCATTATCCCATATTAACCTGGCATGCTGGCAAGGAGCAGGGAAGATGCTTTTGGTGGAGCTTCAGTGACTCCAACCTGTTTGGAGAAGGTGCAAATACCTACAAAACCAGCCTGGGAAACCTGAGTGGGAGTGTGGAGGCTCCAGAGCTCCACCGCTGGAGGGACAGATGGACTGAGGGATGGGGACTCCTGCCCGCCCCAGCCAGGGATTTTGGGAGCTGCAGGAATGGCTGCTGCAGGATGGCAGGAGTGGAAGCTTTTGATATAGTTTCAAACAATGTGTAATTATCAGGTAGCTGAAAATTAGCCCATCTGTGCCTCGGGAGAAGACAATGGGAAGTTGTGTGTTACTAATGGCTGAAAAGCGCTGGCAGCACAAGACAGGAAATTCTCAGGTAACTTTTTTCTGCAGGTAATGTAATTACACGGCATAATCCCCAAATCTCCTGACTTTTTCGTGGGGTTTGATAAAGCTTAGGAGGTCTTCATCTCCCTTTCTCTTTCTTCTCCTTCCTGCAGCAGCACAGCTCTGGGGATTGCAGGCCCGCCTGGGCAGCAGCAGATGTGGGTGACATAAAACTGCCTTTAAACACCCAGCTAAAGACAATCTGAGCTTTTGCTAAAGCAGATTGTAAATTCCCACCTGCCTTTGCCACAGCCTCACTCTCTGAATGCAAAGCACAGAGCTTGTAACATTATTTTGGATAAAATTTTCTTGCTGGTAGAGTCGGTCAGAGCCTGATCCAGGTCAGTGCACACACAAGCAGCAGCTTGGGTCAGATTTAGGACCCCTTTTGTTTTCTCTGCTTTTGGGCCCTGCTGATGAAAAAAAAAAAAAAAAAAAAATCCCCCAAGCCCCTTGATTTCTTGAAATGCCTCGAGGATCCGGTGATGAGGTCTTTGAGGGTCGGTGAAGCAAAGCTGGAATGGCACAAACCTCATGCAAACAGTCCAGGCAGGGTAAATAGCCGGTGATTTTTTATATTCATACTTTTGTCTGAGGAATAACTAGGAGCAAATTGCTTTTCCCTTGCCTAGTTGGAATTATTCAGAGCGCTTTTTTTTCTGCTGATTTTTGCTATTCTCCCTTTTCGAGAGGTTTGCTCCTGAAGATGGCTCAGCCCTGAATGGAAAGCAAACGTTGCCTTCACCTTCAGTGAACTTTGAAGCGATTGATTTTCACCGGGCATGAAAGAAAAGCTGAGAAGTGACAGCTCGTGGACTTTGGGGAGGGTGAACGGTGCCATTTCACGCCTGTTGGTGCAGGAGGACTCGGGGCAGTGTCCCAGCACACTCTGGCAGAGGCTCCTTGGGCTCATCCAGCCCCAGCCTCTCCACACGGGGGGTCCTGGCCCAGCCCAGAGCAGGGAGGGCTCGGAGGAAAACGATTCTTGCTGGCTTTTGTCTGGTAATGTGAGGTCAGGAAAACAAAGTGCTTCCTCCCAGCTCTCCCCAGCGCCGTGGTGGGAAATGCAGCCAAGCTCCAGCACCGAGAACAAAGCCAGAGCTGGCACAAACACAGCAGCTCCTTAAATGAGTTTGCCATTAGCCGGAAGGGCTGCAAATTGAAGCGAAGATAAGCCCCTTAGCATTTCCCTTCTTTAATCCCAGCCTCATAAAAGCAGAGATGTGTTCCTATTCAGTGGGCTTTATACAGAGGCAGGTATTTCATTTACCCAAAAAACCCCTGGATCGGATAAATTATTAATGTTATTTATAAAGGCAATTCTGCCATTCAGCAACTTCTTTTGGATCCCTCTGCTTAATCTCGCTGCTTAGCATAAGATACACTCCAGTTAAAAGGCAAAATCACATTCCCTTACAAGGCCTGCAAAATAAGGGAGCGCTGAGGTGCCTGGAAAAGGGTTGTAGTTGAAATTCTGCTCTAAAGATTAATACATTTATCAGTGGCAAACATAAGCCCTGATTTCCACTTGCTCGTACCCTCCCTGCGTGAGGATGGGGCCTCACTCACACGCAGCAAGGGCTGGTTAAGCTGCTCAGAGACACGTTGGTGCTTCCAGAGCCTCTGTGAGGCTGCCTGGGGGCTGGGTGGAGCCCTAGGGGGAGAATTTCAGAATCACTGAGGTTGGAAAAGCCCTCCCAGAGCATCGAGTCCAAACTGTGCCTGATCCCCACCTTGTCCCCAGCCCAGAGCACTCGGTGCCACCTCCAGCCCTTCCTGGGCACCTCCAGGGATGGGGACTCCAAACCCCCTTGGGCAGCCCCTCCCAATCCCTGAGCCCCCTTTCCATGGGGAAATTCCTCCTGGTGCCCACCCTGAGCCTGCCCTGGCCCAGCCTGAGGCCGTTCCCTCTGCTCCTGTCCCTGTTCCCTGGAGCACAGCCCGGCCCCCCCGGCTGTGCCCTCCTGGCAGGAGCTGGGCAGAGCCACAAGGGCCCCCTGAGCCTCCTTTGCTCCAGGCTGAGCCCCTGCCCAGCTCCCTCAGCCTCTCCTGGGGCTCCAGCCCCTTCCCAGCTCCGTTCCCTGCCCTGGACACGCTCCAGCCCCTCCAGGGCTCTCTGGCCACGAGGGCCCAGAACAGGACACAGCCCTCAGGAGGCCTCACCTGTGCCCAGCAATCATTCCCTGGTCCTGTTCCCAGCCCCTCTAGCTCAGCCTGGAGCTCTCCTGGGGCTGTGTGACCCAAGAGCAGGAGCCAGCAAAGCAGCCCTGTTCCCTCCTGTGGTGTGTCCTGCAGCACATCCCACTCTGGGACAGCCAGAGCCACAAATTCAGCTCTGCAGGCTCAGCCCTGCACCCACCCCTCGGGCCAGGCTGTGCCAAGGGCAGCCAGACACCAGAAGGAACATCCAGGAGGTGTGGGGATGCTCAGAGTCCCAAAAGAGGTGCTCAGATCCTCCAGGAGAGCTGCCATGGTGGCACTGGGGATCTCAGCCCCAGCAGGAGCAGCCTGGCACAGAGCCTTGAGGAACAATGGGATAAACATGGGAAACTGGGAGTTCTGCTCAACATCCCCATTCTAGCTCCAGCAGTGGCACAGGATAGAGCAGCTCCCACATCCTCCTCCCACCAGCAGGCCAGCAATGGCTGGTGTGGGGTTAAACACCCACACCTGGGAAGAGCAAAGCCAGCAGCTTCCATAGGAGATGTGCTCCAGCCTCTGAGAGGGGAACATCAGCTCCTTGCTCCCATATCAGGTTATTCCCCTGGGCATCACCTCTATCCCACCCCATGACCCCAGGAACATCCTGGGAGCTGCCACAAGCCACCCCCCAAATCTGAGGGCAGAACTTGTGGGGTTTGCAGAGAGCTTTGGAAAAATCCCTCACGGAATGTTTCCTTCTCCAAATCCTTTCTCCAGCATTTCCCTCTCCCAGGGCTGCACAAGAAATGGAGCAGCCAGCTCAGGCTGAGGCTTTGTTGCAGCAGAACCCAGGCAGAACATTTCTGTTTGCTAAACTCGCCCAACCTTTTCACAGGAGGGTTCTGACAGCAGTGTGTGTTTTCCATGTGCTTTCCATGGATTTTCCATGCTGTTTCCCCAGCCCTGGAGATGTTCAGGATGTGTTTTTCCTCCTGGGCTGGGTGTGGGGACAAGTAGGGACCCACGGGTGGCACCTTTGATCATTCCCTGGCACCGAGGGCTCCTTTAGCTGCACTTGGAGCTGGAGATGTCAGCTCTGGGCACCACAGAGAAGTTCACTTTTATGTCAAAACGCCTCCTAATAAGATTTTAAGTTTGTTCAGGGAGCTGGAATGAAATATTTAACCACGGCATCACAGCAGCATTTTATTCTCATGAAAATGCTGAGATGCCATTTGCAAATCAGAAATGTTTTCAAATTTTGCTTTGAAATCGCAGCGTCTTTATGCAACTGTTTTGTGTGGGGTTTTTTATTATTATTTTTCTTACCAGGAAGAAACAAATCATGGGGAAAAATAGCTGAGATCTCAGGCATTTCTTCCCAAATCAGGTGTCTGCTCTTGAGTCTGCCCTGGTGAGGCTCTTTGGAGCCATCATTCCCACTTGGAGCAGGGAGAAGCAGCCCCTGTTGTTGCATCCAGCATTCAAATTCCATTATCTTTGTTTCTTGCACTGACAACGAGACATTTAGGTTGGAGAACTCCACTGGGCATTAGTGCTGCTCTGAAGGGTTTGCATGATTTGAGATAAATGTCATAAAAGAAATAGCAAGTTCTGCTAGAAAAGCACAGCTGTCCTACTTTTTTATTATTATTATTGGGGCAGTTTTCCTTTTTTTTTTTTTTTTTGGTACAGTTTATTCCCTTGCAGTTCTTTATCTCCCTATATATAAATTATATCTTGTTAAATACAAGAATCCAGCTTGCTTCAATCCCTCCTCAAGACTTGGATACTTTCTTATCCCACTCCTTTCCCTGCTCCAGGCAGGTACCCAGAGCAATCCAAAATATCTGGGTCTGGGTGATGTTTGGTCTGTAAATGGCTGAATTTTGAGACATGAATTAAACTATTTCCAAAAGGAAAAGCATTTTTTTAGGCAGTTCTGGCCACACAGTATTTGAGGTTCAAATTGTTCTTAAGAAAGGGTTATTCTATAATAGTGACCAAAATATTCTTGAATTCAGCATCTTAGGATCAAAAAGCCCCAAATCCCCTAAGATGTCGCCCAACTTAAAAAAAAAAAAAAAAAAAAAAAAAAGGACCTTGTGATTTGTACACAGTTTATTCATGGGGGTTTTTAATACAAAATTCAAAGAACTGCAAGGAGAAAATGTTGGCAAGCAGCATAAAAAACTGCTTAAAAATAACATATGAAAGTGTCAGAAGGAATGTGTATCATTTATCCAAAACACTGAGGATCCAAAATAGCTGAGAGAGGAGGGGAGCAAGAATCAGAAAAATCCTCCCCAACCCAAGGCAGGTGTGAACACAGAGGAGAGGAGCCAGGGCTTGTCCTGGCCACTCCATGCACAGTGAGGATGCCAGAGTGGTCCTACAAGATTTTAAGGCACAGAAGGTGTGGCAAGAACAAAGCTGGGAATTTTCTGATTCTGGGAGAAGCTGGTGTGGTCCTGGAGGGTTCTCCTTGGATCAAGCTGCTCCATGCAGAACCAATGTTTAGGAAGGCAGCAAATCTGCAGCCTGCAAACACTGCTCTTCTAAATCCTCCCTGAGATTTGGGCCAAACCAGGCATTGGGAGGTCTCTCAGGAGTTGGAAATGCACTGGGAAAGAAGGAAATCAGCTCCTTTCAGCAGTGCCATGACCAGGAGCTCGTGCTGGCTCTACCTGATCCCGATTTCCCCCTTTCACCAGTCCCCTGATGGTTTCACAGTCCCCTGATGGTTCAGGTTCTGCTGCTGCTGGAGCTCCCACAGCCCCTTCCAGCACCCAAAGGTGCCCCAGCCCCTCCTGCTGCTTCTCCCAGAGCCACCTGCACCACAGATCAGGGGGTGCAAGGGAATTCAGTCTGGAGAAGAGAAGGATTTGGGGAGACCTTGTAGCAGCATTTCAGTCCCTATAGGCAGCTCCCCAAAAAGATGGAGAGGACCTGGAGTGCCAGGACACAGGGAATGGCTTCCCACTGCCAGAGGGGAGGGTCAGATGGGATATTGGGAAGAAATTCCTCCCTGTGAGGGGGTGAGGCCCTGGAATGGATTTCCCAGAGAAGCTGTGGCTGCCCCTGGATCCCTGGAAGGGTCCAAGGCCAGGCTGGATGGGGCTTGGAGCAGCCTGGGATAGTGGAAGATGTCTCTGCCCATGGGACTAATCTTTAATGTCCCTTCCAACCCCAACCACCCCATGATTCCATGAAATCTGGCTGGGATTTCTTCCACCCTAAAGGCAGATCCTGCTCCGTGATGTTCCCACCATACACAAGGATCAGCACTTCCAAGGCAGCCAATGCCTGGAAAGCTGCTCCCAGCTGCTGCCTTCCCCCTCCCTGAGTGCTGCAGCCCCCAGCAGGGAGGCAAAGCCCCTGGGAGCACCGTGGCTCCCACTGCAGGGGGAATTGCAGTGCTGAGGCTGCAGCTCCTGCCTGGCTCCTGGGAAGCTGCCAGGGAAGGGAAGTACAGGCACAAAATGAATAGCAGAAGAGATTGCAGGTAATTATGTTTCTTAAGCTGTTAACAGGATTGGCCATTTGATAAATGAGAGGATTTGGGAATGTTTTGTCACTGACAAGGCATTGTGAGATGCGGGTGGGAACGGGAGTGCTGCTCTCCCACAAGCAGGAAATTCTCCCGGGACGCTCACGCACCGTGAAATCCATCTGAAACCTGGATGCCAGCACATGGAGGAAAGAGGACAGATCCAGGCTGAAAAAACCCCACCAGGTCTCTCACATATGGAATTCATTTGGGTTTGGTGCCCCTCCCGTGTCCCCAGAGGCTTCTGCTCTTTGATGGTCATCCCCCATGTGCTTCCATATGGATTTTGGTGCCACCAGGGCCCCTCAAATCCCTCCATCGGCTTTTCTGTGCTCTCAATCCCTCTGGCTCCCTCTGCTTCCCTCAGCTCTTGGTTTGCTTTTGTGTTCCCTTGATGGAAAGGGAAGAGGAGAGGCAAGAGGGAGAGACAAGAGGGACCCCAGCCCTGCTGTTTGTCCTGTTCCAACTGTGCCCCTCGGGAGGATCTGGATACCCCTGGAGCCCCTCTGTTTCTTTTGCAGTGCCCACAGAGGCCTTGATGTGATTTTCAGGGTGTCCCAGTGCTCTCAAGCTGATTTTCCCTGGAAATCTGTGCTTTGGTGGCCTCAGGAGCTCTGCCCATGTGCTCTGTGGGCCCTCGGGAGCCTCAGTCCCATCCCACAGCAGCGAGGCTGGGGCAGAACCCAAACCAGCAGAGTTTGTGCTCTCCCAAAGCTCCCCCACAACTTCTCATTTCTTTGCTTGGATGTCTGTTAGCACCAGGCTGCTGCAGGAGCTGTGGGACAGGCTGAGGATGAGGAGCAGGAGGGCAAGGCCTACTCCAGAGATCTGTTACAAGCAAACAACACATTAAATAAACCAAAAATCAGCTTGTCTCAGCCTGTGGCTCACTCCATTTTTAATTTCCAAGAGGAAAACTATCCCAGCATGGCTGGCTCTTGCTCAAGCCTCCTGGGTGTGACTCCCCAGCGAGGAGCTGCCTTTCCCCCCTGGGGCAGCTCCTTCAGGGGGAAATGGAGGCAAAATCCAGCTCCTGCTCCTTTGAGGAAGCTCTCTGGAGAACAAGGTCACTCACTCTCTGCAGTTCCTGCTGAAGTCTAAAATGCTGGCCCCAAGCAGCTTGGAGGGTGGGCAGGGGGTGAAGCAGCAGCTTATTCTTAGCAATGAACACCTAGGGAAAGAGCAATACCAGCAAAGACACTCTGGGAGCTTTTCCTTTACAAACAAGAGGACTGAAAGCTCTGTTTTCAGCCAGCCAGGGGCAGATGTGAATGCTGGGTTTGTGCATTTGTGCCCCTCTGCTCCAGCAGCCCCAGCCCAGCCCAGGCTTCCCTTCTTCAGCAGGACACAGAGCTCGAGCCCAGCTGGGCAAGGCAAAATCTGTGCCAAAGCTTAGCCCAAAGCCCAGGGCAGCCACAGGGGCACCACGGGCACCTTCAGTGGGCTCTGGTTCCAGCACAGAGAGGTTTGTTCCTGTCAGCACCCCCAGAAAAGGAAGATGGGTTTTCAACCCATTGCTGTGGGTGGGTGAGAAAGATCCCAAAGGCCTGAGCCCCAGGGGCAGCCTGGCCCTTCATTAATGCCCCAATTAACTGTCCTGGGAGCTGGGCACCAGCCTGAAGGCAGCTCTGAGCCATGGGCAGGATGAGACAGGAGAGAATTCCAATTTCATGGAGTCATGGAATGCTTTGGGTTGGAAGGGAACTTACAGCCCAGCCCATCCCATAGGCAGGGACACCTCCCACTGTCCCAGGCTGCTCCAAGCCCTGTCCAACCTGGCCTTGGGCACTGCCAGGGATCCAGGGGCAGCCCCAGCTGCTCTGGGCACCCTCAGTGCCTGCCCACCCTCCCAGGGAATAATTCCCAATTCCCAATATCCCATCCATCCCTGCCCTCTGGCAGTGGGAGCCATTCCCTGTGTCCTGTCCCTCCATCCTTGTTCCCAGTCCCTCTCCAGCTCTCCTGGAGCCCCTTCAGGCCCTGGCAGGGGCTCTGAGCTCTCCCTGGAGCTTCTCCTCTCCAGGTGAGCACCCCCAGCTCTCCCAGGCTCCACAGGAGGTGTTTGGTGCTCTCCAAACACCAGCCCCACTCTCCACCAAGGCTGGGAATGACCATCCTTGGGCACCACAGCACTTGACAGAACAACTGAGAATTCCTGGTTAATCTAGCGGAGAGAATTTTGGAGCAAGGGGAAGGAAGGCACATGAATATGCAGCAAATGCAGTGGGAAGCTGCTGGCTGCTGCAATGGCTCATTAGAGCTGCACAGCCCCAGCCCAGCAGCACTGCAGCTCCCTCTGAACGTGGCAGGATGTGTCACCCCAGATGGGTTTGCCTGGAGAGGCTGTTTCACAGGATGGGCCTCACGTTTCCATGGAATTTCCATATTCCCCAGCAGCCACCTCATGTGCAGGGGACTCGCAATTAAAAATGGATTACAGAAAAATAATCATGGAGTTCAGAATGCAGAAGAAGGATGTCTGAAATGTTCTCCCTGGAATCAGGTTAGAGCATCTTAGCTTTCCACAGGATTTTTTAATGGTGAGTGTCACTCACAAAATAATTTTATGTACCTGAATAAAATTAATCAAAACCAGTGGAAGAAAAGCAGCGCAAGATTAAATATCCAGAAAATAAACCCAGAGACCTCTTGGCAGGAAGGATGGGAGGGAAGAACTGGGACTCACACTCCATCTGCTAATAATGAAAATGAAGAGACACAGTGGTGGGAGAACAAGGAAAGGTTCACTAAGGAAAAGCCCTGCAGATTGGAAGTGCTGCAAGTGGAGCTGTAAGAAAAGAAAGCTGGAGGCTTTCAGGTGCAAAGAACACAAGAATCCTCCTGCTCGGACAAGGCAAAGGACCAGGGGCTCTCCCTGCTCACATCTTGTGGCCTGTAGTGAGTGCTGTGGGAAAGCCTGACAGAAAGGACAAATAAACACCCTGCTCCTGGCTAATTGTCTGAGTATCAGTTCCTGGCCTGTGGCCACCAGCATTTACAGCCCAAAGCAAACACCAGTGAGGGAGGAGAGGCACAGGGCTCTGTTGGGCCATGGAGGAGCAGCTGCACACATGGATCTGTCCAGGCAGGAATTCTGCCCCCCACCCCAGGGACAGCACAGGAAACCAGCCAGGCCAGGGGGGACAGGAGCACCCTGGGCTAGGGAAGGTGTCCTTCCCATGGCAGAGGGTGGCACTGGAGGAGCTTTAAGGTGCCTCCAGCCCAAACCATTCTGGGATTCTGTGACTCCATGAGGAGGCTGCTGGGAAGGGGAGATAAGAGCTCTGATAAAGGAATGAGATTGATAAAGGATCTCTGACAGCTGGGGATGGAGCACAAGGCACAGGAGAGCCTGGGGAGTGTGGAAGGGTTTGGAAAGGGATCACCTGAACTTCAGGGATGATCTCCTGTACCTGCAGCCCTGCTGGGGATGGATCAGGATGCCAGGGGCAGAGCACAGGTAGGACCTGAGCTCTTCCCCGCTGCATTGCAGTGTCCTCATCCCCTTCTGTGGCCTGGGATCTACCAATAAAGGGGGTTCTGAGGTCAACAGGAGGTTGTCACCCTCTATAAAGACCTTCACTTGGCCGAATCTGGAGGCACAGGGTGGTGCTGGGCTCCCTCCCACATTCTCAACAGGCACCACACGTGGAAAAGCACCAATTTTCTACCTCTATACTGCAGATTTTCCATGTCCCACCTATGCCTCTCCAGCTATTTCTGTTTCTCTTCCTACCTTACATCTGTTTATCTTCCAAGTGCTCCCTCCTGCCTTGGCTGTGGGCTCTGCTGGCACATCCCAGCTCCTGTGCTCTGCCCTGCAGGGCAGTGCTGCTCCTGCCTCCAGCCAGGAACGGGGCTGCTGCTGCTGCACAGGGGCTCTGTGGATCCAGAGCTGAGCACCCACAGCCTGGCATGGAGAGAGCCTCAGAACAAGGCAGATTTCAGAGGAAAAGGAAAAAAAAACATGCACATTTTTCATTGGGGTTATTCCTTTCCTAAATGGGAAGCCTTTAAGTGTTAAGACTGTGGCTTGGAAAATTTGGCATTGATATTGGGGGGTTTATTTACATAATAAATATAAATAAATCTATTAAAAATGGAATCACAGAATCCCAGAATGGTTTGGGGTGGAAGGGACCTTTAAGCCTATCCAGTGCCACCCCTGACATGTACAGGGACACCTTCTACTATCCCAGGCTGCTCCAAGCCCCAGTGTCCAACCTGGCCTTGGACACTTCCAGGGATGGGGCAGCAACAGCTGCTCTGTGCCAGGGCCTCCCCACCCTCACAGGGAACAATTTCTTCCATATATCCAACCTAAATTTCCCCTCTTTTAGGCTGTACCCTTGTCCTACCACTGCAGCTCCTGATGGATAACACATAATAACACATTATACAGAGATAGATATGTATCAAAAACACTGGGAAAATGGTGTCTTTTCCCTAATCCTCTTGCCATTTCACCTGACACTTTAAAAAATATCACAGAGTCAAACACTCGGCGTGAAACCTTAAAAAAATTGACTGGCGTGGTCAGAGTTTGGTGGTGACATCAGCAAAGGAAAACAAAGCCCCAAAATGTCAAACACTGCTATGACATCGAGCTGGTTGTAAATCAATCGCCAGGAAAAACTCCTGACCTACATGAACAGAAGCAGGAAACAAAGAAACCTCAGAATAAAATCCATGGCTGACAGAGCTTAGCACAGGGAAGTTGTGTTTGCAGAAGAAATCCTAGCAACAGTACGGGGTCACTGCTCAGTGCAGACAGGAGAATTGGGAAGGATTATGCAGAAAATGCAGAAGGGTTCAAACAGACTTTTAGTCGGTATTTGGAAAGAAGGATGATTTGCTTTCATTGCTGGAAGATGATGAAATACTTTCCAGTCTATTAGGAGCTGAGAGGGATGTGAGGATCTCTCAGCAATGAGGAGTCTGAAACCAGCACCGCTGGCAGAGCAGCTCGGGCCCTGCTGATGCTGAATGGTAACAGCAGCAGATCTGGAAATGCCCAACTTATCAAAATCTGTTCAAGCAGAAGGGAAGCAGCAGGGATCAATGAACCATGGGAGGAAGGAGCAGCTCTGGGTCACAGCAAGGGAGGGTTTGTTCCAGCCTGTCTGTCATTAGCACGGGCAAAGGGAGCTTGGAGCCACATGGAATCAGGGAATCACAGGTGGGGAAGGCAGGGAGGGACCACAGGGCTCACCTGATCCCCTGCCCCAGCAGGGTCACCCCAGAGCACAGCACTGAGCCCAGAAGGTTCTGGAGTATCTCCAGTGAGGGTCCAGCTCTCCTGACAGACTGGAGCCACCCTCTTTCCCAGGCTGGTGGCTCTGAGGTCCAGGGATGTCACCTGGCACTCACTCAGACCAAAGTTCTCTTCTCCATGATAAAACCTTGACTTCTTGGCCAGCTCAAAACTTTCTGCTGGAGGTAAGAGTCAAACAAAAAAAGCTCTGGGCTCAAGCTGTGCTCTGTTCTTGTCCACATGCAGGAGTTTCTTACCAGGATTTTTGTGAGGCTGTTCTTTGGCTGCACACTGGTCCCAGTGACTGTGCAAAGCTGGTTTGTGGCCATGAAATGTCCCAAAATGGGCACACAGAGAGCCAGCAGTGCTGTGCTGTGGCTCTCAGAGCCAGGAGCCCTCCCTCTCCCAAACCCACACCTCTGCTGGCTCCAAGTGCCAGCTCCAGAGCTGCTCTAAACAAGTTTAACTCCTGTTTTCTCCAGCAAGAAGGGAAGTGAATTAAATCACTGTTCACTTTACACCCCTGTGTAAGCTCCAAAGAGCTGAGGGGGCTGGGAAGATTTAAGAGATACCAGAAGCCTTTTCTGCTTCAGGGTAGCACCAAAGACCACCCCAAACCCAAACATTTTGGGCACAAAACTTCCCCTTTGCAAGCCCCTGATGTTTTGAACCCCCCCAAAAAGCGTTGCCCTAAACAAGGCTGTGCAGAGTGGAAGTTGTAAAACACTGTTGGATCTCCCATTAACGTAATGAGGCTTCACCAAAAACAGAGGAGCAGAAAAAAAAGATTAATCAAAACCCGACGTGAATTTATTTATGGATCACAAAAAATGTTTCCAGAATATCCAAGACATGGTCGAGGGATAAAGTTAGATGAAGTTCGGATTTATCTCGATTACCTAACCTGGCATTAAAATCCTTTCCACTGATCAGCAAACAGAGGGATAAAAAGATTTTAGAGACATTATGTAGGTCTGGAATAATTCCCAGTACGAGTTCCTATAAGAAGAGGAATTGTGGGAGGAATACAAATATTAATCAGAAGAAAAGGTTCTAAATTGGGAAACTGCTCTGGCAATGAGACAAAAGTCTAAGTCATTAGTGTAACAACCTCTAATCCCTATCAGAGCAGCCAGTCTCATGACAGAGATGGACGTGAAATGGCTTTCTCCATAAATATTTCAGGTTTGATTAATTCTAACTTTCTATGTCTGTACGTAACAAATATGTTGTGAAACATATCATGAAAAAGCAGAGACATTTGGCTGAACAATCCAAAACCGTGTAGAAACTTCATTTTCTAGGAAATGGAGAAACACATTTTAAAGCTGTTTTCCTCTTAACTCCATGCAGAAAATTCCCCAGTGTCCAACTCTTTAAAATAACTTCTCCCCAAAAGCAGCAGCCTATCTAATTAAGTCCAGGACCATGCTACCAGTTTGACCCCGATTTCAATTGGCAACTCCCTGGCAGGCACCAAAGTACCTTATTAAATTTTTTCGAGGGATAGCAGTTCTGATTTATAGGAAAAGAAAAATAAAGAAGTAAATATTTTCTAGGTCAGGAAAGGCGAGAAATGCCAGGCACGGTCCTGCAGTGCCAGGATTCACACGGAGCATCAGGCAGTAAGCTCAGAGTCCTGCTTTGGTGACAAGTCCTCATGTAAAGCAGATCATCCCTACCCAGAGACTGAAGCACATCCATATGCATAGCAAAGCTCTGAGATTACTCCCAGCACTCCCTTTTTTCCCTGTAATTACAAATCTTTTCCTTTCAGAGGCTGTAGAAGAAATATTCTTCAGTGTAAGAGGCTCCCCGACACCCCCACGGTTGTGACAGTTCTGCTGTGTTGGGGCTACACCAGATCAGGGTGGATCCCACCCATTTTAGAGGGAAAAGGACTTTTTGGGCAGCTCTATCTGTCCCAGGCTCCTGGGCAGCCTCATCGTGGTCAAAGGGGAACTGGGCACAGAGCGAAAACTGCTTAAGTCTCATCCTGCAGTGGGAGCAAGGGACCTGTGATGGTGGTCTTTGGATGATAAATGAAACAGAAATAAATAAATAAATATTCCTTAACAAAGCAGGAATTTCCTGTGTGACAGGGAAGCTGCAGTGTGTTCCTACTAGGCCTGTGGCCATGGGGTGTTCTGGCAGAGGTTGGTACCTCCTCCATCAGCACCAGCACAATGTACAGGAACTTTACCTTTGAGCTGATGGATTGGATCCCAGAATCCCAGAATATCTTGAGTCAGAAAGGACCCATAAGGATTATCAAAGTCCAGCTCCTGGCCCTGCAAAGGACAACCCCAAGAATCCCATGATGAATAATTCCTGACTTTGAAAAAAAGAAATCCTCAAAGTACTGAAGGATTTTAGAAAAGCAGAGGGACAGCTCCGAGCTCTGGGACAGGGACAGCACCCGGGGAATGGCTGGGGCTGGGCCATGGCAGGGCCAGGCTGGATTTTGGGAGAAGTTTCTCCCCCCAGAGGGTGCTGGGCACTGCCCAGGCTGCCCAGGGAATGGGCACGGCCCCGAGGCTGCCAGAGCTCCAGGAGCCTTTGGACACCAGGGATGCACAGGGGGGATTGCTGGGCAGAACCAGGGGTTGGACTGGACCATCCTTGGGGTTGGATCATCCTTGGGGTCCCTTCCAGCTGAGGATATTCCCTGATCCTGTGGGTTTAGCATGTTGCAGTTTGACCTACTTTACAATAAAGTTGCCATCCAATTTCCCTTCATTTAAAGGTTTCCACTTCTGATGTTATAATGGGCTCCTTATGTAACACTGGAGTGCAGTTTAAAGGCAGCTGCATTAGATCCCAATTTTGCTTTTAAGTAGTGCTCCCAAACTAATTAAATCATCATTCCCTGAGTTTGCACCCTGCAGATGAGGAATCCTGCTTCCCAGAGCACTCCATGTCCTTCCCAGCTCCCCGAGCCAAACCCGTGGCTGCCCAAGCACACAGCAAATACCTGCAACCATTTCTGAGCAGGTGGAAACACCCTGGGGACAGCTGGCACAGAAACTCCAAACAGGAACAAGTGTTCCTCTAAAGCATGAAATGAAGGATGAAAATACAGCCGAACAACATGGAAAATGAAAGCAGGATGGAAAGAGGGAAGTTTGGGATCACTAAACACAGTTTTAGACTGAACCAACTGAACTACAGTTGCAGCCACATCCATAATTCAGGTCTCCCCCATGTGGAGGAGCTGGAGATGTTCTCCACAGCCCTGCACGATTTGTTAGCTGCTCCTCTGAGCCAATCCATCTAAAATCTCCATGTTTGGAACATTCTGGATTGTACCCAAGTTCCCTTCAGTGACAGGAGCTTTGGGACAGGGGTCACTGCTCCTGGCAGGGTTCAAAGAATGAGATGTGGCACTCGGTGATGTGGGCATGGGGGAGTTCAACCAAAGGCTGGACTTGATCACCTTGGAGGCCTCTTCTGACCTTCATGATTGTGTGATTCTCTGATAATGAAACTCTGCTCTCCAGAGAAACAGGGAGTTTGGAGAGAGGGAGACAAACTGAACGTGGGTTTGAGCAATCTCAGTCTTCGAAAGGCGCCTGGCAAAGCCCAGAGTTAGCAGCTGAGTTCCAGGGCCTGCATTCCCAGCTCCAGGCTGGGAATCCCTGGGAAGAGCTGCACTACTCCTGGATGGTCGCAGTCCAGGCAGCCCAAGGTGCTGAAATCCTGGCTGCAAACACTCCTGATTCCACATTCAGACATTCCCTCTGCAAGGAATGCTGGTTTATGGCTGCCATGGGTCTTCTCTCCTTTTCTAGAACCTCTCCACAGGATTCCTCTCTCTGCTTTTCCCTCTCCTTCCCAAAGGCCATGCTGGAGCATCCCACACTTCCTGCTCCCGAGATCCCAGCTCTGCTTCCCTCATCCTGGTGCCCCACTGCTGGTGGGATGCTCCCCAGCTCCTCCCTCACAGTGTCTGTTCTACCCCAAAAATTGCCTTTATTGTTCTCCTCACCTGCTCCAGGCCCTTCCCAGGTCCCTGTGCTTGGCTTTTGACAGCTGAAGGAGCCTCCCTAATTCTATTTGGCAGGACAGTGAGTCCCCATCAGCCTCCCAGGAATTCCTAATTCATTTCTACTTTTGACCTACACAGCAGCCCGAGGCAGTACAATTTATTAATCAGTTATATGAGAACATCTGACTTTCTGATTTAGACCTGATGCCTCATAATTTCATGGGGTGTCCTAAACTTTTCCTATTCTTATTTTAACATTTCCCATTCCCTCTTATATTTTCCTATCTAGAAGACCTCAAGGTTTCTGTCCCATTCCCGACTATTTCCCGTCCTGCTCCCAAAACCATTCTGTCCTCATCTACTTTCTGTGGGTGGAATTCAGGTTAAAAAGCTTTGACTTCCTCTTGGAGTTGCTCTACCTCATAGATTGACACCTCCAGGTAGAAACCTAAATTTAGGAGTCTCAATCTCCGAGCTAAAGAACTCCCACCCATCCTTTTTAGCTCTGTTTTATTCTTTATGGAGACAGGATGAGGAGAACTGCAGATATTAATCAATAGGTGGGTTTGCCAAACATTTATACAGTGACATGATCACATAATCGTGTTTTCCTTTTTTTCCCCCTTTGCTGATTTTTTTTTTCTCATTCAGCTGGAATATTTTAGTGCTGGGGCCACTGCTCCAATGTTTTCATGGAGTTTTCCTACAGCAGCTCTATTTCTGAGTGATAATAATGCTCTTAAATTAAGTATAAAATAGAATTGAATAGACAAACTATTCTGCATTTCTTAGCTCTGACTTCCACCTGCTGCTCCTGACAGCCACAGGAATCATTTGTTGCTCTCCCCAGGGTCACACTGGACTGTCCCAGCTGATTTTGTGTCACCCCCAAACCTTGCCAGCACCACCTTCACCCTCCTCCCAAATCACTGATGAGTTCCTAACCATGGCCAGGCTGCAGAACTCCTCTCTTTGGGAAAACCCAGCTTTCCTCCCACTTTTTGTCCCATTTTATCTCAATCTTATTTCCTTACAGAGGACATCTGATTACCTCAGCTTAACCACTTGAAGAGTCTTTAGAGAAAGACTTATTGGCATTTGTTTGGGAGTCCATGTGCACTTTATCAGCTGCACCAGCCTTACCTACGAGCTGGGTGACATCTCCAAAGAGCTCCAAGAGATTGATGAGACACGGCCTCCTTCTGCAAGAACTGTAATGACTTCTTCCAAATAAATCACATTTATGAAATTGCCTCCTGGTTCTCTTCTTTATTATTGTAGTTTTTACCCACTTATTCAGGCTGAAGGGAGATTTACTGATCCCTGCTTTTCCCCATTTGTTCTGGAGACCTTTTCCTCAAGGCTGAAGACACATTTGCCACTGTCCATCCCTCTTGCAGTGTGGTCAACTCGAGTGACACTTTTCATGCTACATTTAGCTTTCTCTTAATCTACTGTTTGAGGTCTTTCAGAGCTCCTGATCAAGTATCATCTTATCTTGTTGCTTTCTGACTGCTCCTTTTATTGATTTGTTCCAAAATGTCCTCTGCTGGAACTTCATTTAGAGACAATTCCTCATGCCCTCCACTGCTTCACCACTAATGCACCCCTTCCCAGCCTTCCTCTGTAATTTGTTCCCTATTATTACGGTTTCCTAGAGTTCTGCCAAGTTTCTGAGGCATTTATTATGTCAATAATTTCCTTTAAAATCAGTCTAGTTCACCTCTTTGGGGCTCCAGAGTTACAGCATTTGTATAGATATATTTTTACATTTTTTATTGATCTCATTGCCCATTTTTCATGGGACCTGCTTAGCTGGGACTTTAATTGCTGGGCCCATTCTTTGCTATTTCCTTCCTTGATGTTATTGATTTCAGCTCCTTCCATTTTTCTAAATCACATGAATTTTCTTCTTTCTCTTGAAGAGGAGCTGTGATCTGGAGCCATGTGCAGTTGTTTATTTGGTGAGTTTCCACAACTGCCAGCTATAAAAATCCCTCCTTGCTCCAGAATGTTAAAACCTAGTTTGCAATGTTGATTTATATAGCTTATCTCCCCTGTAAAAACTACCTCACCAACGACTCAGAATCTGCCTGTCTGCTGCTGTGACAATTTATAACTCAGTGATTTCACTTCCAAGTCTCTTTCCTACTCACTGCTGACGTTGGTACCCACATCACTCACACCACCAGCTCCCTCTAGCACCAAGTGCGGACACAAAAGTCCTGCAGAGCTCAAAGCACTGCAGAAAATGAAGCTTTTTTCCCCCCATGTTTCAGTAATACATTTCATTAACACCTCCTGGTTTGAGACTTTGGTGATTGCTCACTCTTGTTAAATTTTTTATTTTCTCTAATTCCCATGTCTGTTCCTGGCACGCTTCAGGCAGGCAGTTGGATCTTTTTTTTATATATTTTGGTATCTGTTTCCTCTTTCATAAATGTGGTACAAAGCACTTGTTTCTATTTATCTGTTGATTTTTTGATCACTTTCTTCTCCAGGTTATAAAATCTGATCCTGACCTTCAAAGTGCATCCTGCTTTTACCACAGCCTTTGAGCAAGCTCTTTGTAAAATCACATCGATGATTAATTAAACAACTGAACAGAACCCCAGGACACAGCAGCAGGATCCCAGCCCAAACTCCAGCCCAACAGGGCACCCACATTACAATAAAAACCTCTGCAGGAAGGAACTGCCAGCTCTGAGCTGCCAGGAAGAGGAATTTGGCCGGATCCAGGGCTGCCAGAGGGGCTGCAGTGGGCAAGGGCAGGCCAGCCTCGCTGGGAGCCCACCCAGTGCCTCTGCTCATGGACCTGCCCTCCCAAAAGCAATAAATCTGTGCCCCAGGCCCATCCCTGTGCCTGCACGAGGCACTGCCATCCATCAGAGCAGGGGCTGCAGCAGATGGGCTCTGCCTCACACAGAAACAAGGTAAAGTGGCTGGCCCAGCCAGAAATGCTGGGCACACTGATCCAGACCATATTTCTTTAGTCTGCTTCTCAGAGAATCATGTGGAACAGTTTCAAAAGCTTTCCTAAAGCAAAATATGTCCCATCTGCTGCCTCCTCTTCATCTCCTAGACATTATTTTCTCAAGGAAAGAAATTACAGTGAGCTCGCATGATTAATTCTTGCTAAATCTATGTCTTTGCCTTTCTATCTCCTATTTCCTTTAAATTGATCATGTCATATTTTTTTTTGTCAGACCTTTTTCTGGGAAGAGTGGTCCCTCATTCCATGGTTTGTCTTTTTCAAAGGAGTGAACTGTGTTTGCCTTTGGACAGAGCTCAGTGATCTCACCTGCCTTGCAGGAGCTTCCAGGGCAGCCACTAATGCTTCAATAATTGCTGCAGCTCCTGCCTGCCCTGCCCACGTGGCTCTGGCAGCACAGCCCCAGAGCAGTGTGAGGCCAGAGCTGCTAATCTGGAAAGACAAAGGGAGAACACATCTAAAGCGCAAACCCGGAGTAAAAGGACGGGAGGGACGAGGCCTCGCTCGCCCTCTGCTCTCCTCTCACCGTAAATAGTTTAGCCCAGTGCGCAATCATGCAATGGTTGGGTTGGGAGGACCTTAAAGTTCATCTTGTTCCACTCCCTGCCACGGTTCCAACCCTTCCAGGCAGCTCCAAGCCCCGTCCAACCTTGGGCACTCCCAGGGACGGGGCAGCCACGGCACTTGGTGTTAAATTAGCAGGAAGCTGCCTTCCAGCTGAGGAGAAGCAGGCTGCCAGCTCCAGGAAGGCTCTGGCTGAAAATCCGTTTGAAATGGAGAATTTTTGGTCGACCGTGCTGCTGGGGATTCAAACACCAGGAGCAGGGAGCAGCTGCACAAGCGCTGACAGATCTGCTGACTTCCAGAGAGCACAAAGGGGCCTCTCCTGAGACACCCAGGTGGGAAATGCTGGGGAGGAGCACCAGGTCCTGCTGCATGGCACAGATCCTACAGGAAAATGCAAGTGAAGGATCCTGGGAGGCAGAGTCAGGCTGCTGGCTGAAGATTTAGCCCCAGGGTGCTGTTGGCAGCTTCTCTGAAACGCTCTCAGTTCCACACGAAGCTCCAATTAGGCACAGGGGGAGGAGATGCTCTCCGGAGGTGATGGGCTCCATCAGAACTCCACAGAAATCAGACTTTGGGAAATCAGGCTCGGGAAAACGTATAGGATGTGTTTAATTAAGTGGGAGCTGGGGGAAATCTGTCATGAGCTAAGGGTAAACAGATTGCTGAGGGTTGGTACAGCACAAGTACTCAGTGTATCGAGCCAGAGCAAAGAGCTCAGTACAGATAATGGGTGAAATTTTATATCTCAAAATGGACTAAAAAGCTAAACAAAGCTGCTCCCTTAATTAAGAACTATAAATACATGTATATAAAAATGGGGCGGTGTTAAATTAAAGGGAAAAAAACCAAACTAGATGAAATAAAAAGCAGGTAATAAAATCAGCAGCAAACAGCAAATCCCAGTGACAAACCCAACAGAGTGCTAAAATATATGGCCATAAACTAGAGAAAAGTGAGTATAAGTCATAAAAGTGAAAGATTCTTTTTTTATATCAAAGAGAATGTTTTAAGGAATCTAGTCAGCCTGAAATTCTTACTGGAAAAGACCATGCACTGAAAGTGTCTGGCAGTGAGAATGTAAATATATGAGCAGAGCTACCCCATCAGTCACCAGAGAAAGGAAACTGAGTGCTTAATGCTGAGAGGTGAAATACCAAACATGGGCCCCTCTATTATTCATAAAATAAATGGATATAATGGCACAAAGGGAAAAAAAGGTTAGAGAAGCAATTTCCAGGAGCAGAGGCTGCTGAGCAGAGCTCGAGCAGGCACCGAGGGGCTGCTCCTGCTTCATCTCCTGCCAGCTGCAAGAGGAGCCAGTTCGAGAAGAGGCAGGGCATGAAGCAGCAGAGGACTTGGGCTGCTCTTGGAGCACAAAACTCCTCTTGGAGTGCAGACCTCAGAGGTCTCAGCAGGCACAGAGCTCCCCACAATTCAAGATGAAATGGAAGGAAGGGTCAGAAATAAGGAATTCACTCCCCCCAGCAGCATTGAAACAGAATCCCACAGAATCAGAGAATTCACTGGGCTGGAAAAAAGCTTTGAGACCATCGAGTCCAGCAATGAAAGCCCCAGTACATCCAATTCTGGTGTTCCCATTGAACAATGTGGGAAGATTGGATTGGGGGCAGAAAAGAGCCATAAAAAGGATATGAGAAGAGGAGAATGTGTAGCTGGGAAACTTAAACAGCTCAATTGTGGGGCAATTCCATAAGAACTTTCACAAGGGGGAAATATCAACCAAGGCTTTTTAATCTTGCTGAGACAGAAGAAAGACTGAGGACTGAAAAATGAAAGTGATTCAAAGCAGAAATGAAACCCACATTTTTTAACAGCAGTGATGATTAAATTTGGGAACAAACTACCACCTGAAGTGATGGATTTTTCAACTCTTGACATCTGGAACATATGTTCCTGTGAAAAGTTCAAGTTTTGATAAATAAGGATTTTTTTCTTCCCTGAAAAATAATTTTGTCAGAAAATTCTTCGCCACTGTTCGGGTTTCTTGTCTACTTAAAAATGATAAAAGATGAGACAGAGAAACAGCTTTGTACGTTGAAAGTTGGTCAAAATGATAATAAAAGCAGAATAATGGAATTCCTAGATAAGGAGTATGATATGGCAGGAGTTAATTATCACAGCTACTGTAATGAAAATTTTGCATCACTAATATTCCAGAACTATTTGAACATTTCTTTATAATCATGATCAAAAGGGAACTGCTTGACATAATCTACTTGAGCACTCGAGAGCCTTCAGATAGTGTTTTTCAGGCAGGGCTAATCCCGAGGAATCCTGAAACTGTGGATGCTCCCAAGTGCAAAGCACGGACAGGGCACCAGGCAGAGCCCTGATGTCACAAACTGGAATTTCCTCCCAGCCCGAGCTCCTCTGCGAAGGTGTTAAGTGGCATCGTTCCAAGGATCATTTTTAATTGCAATCAAGGCACCAAGAACTCTTGCACAAGTGCTTTTAATACACTACAGGAATGAAAAATAACACATGAGGCGCTGACAAGTTGTGAGCATCATTAAGCACACCACAGCCATTAACAAATGCGCCAGGCAGGCTGGTACAGCTGCGTGGAATTCAGGACTTGGGCTCCACATCCTTGGAGTTTTTTTAGTCAAATACTTCAGAAGAGTGAAGCTCATCCTGAATCAATAGGATGTGAAGCATCACTGAAAAAAAGAGAACCCGCATCCTCTGGGGATTTTTTATTGGCCTGAGAATTGTGGCACTCCTCAGTAAATGTCAGGCTTATCAGCGTTGTGAGTAAGCATCAGTTAGCTCTCAAACGAGCTGACTCTGTTCATTTTTCTCAGAACTGTGTGTAATATTCTCTTGGCAAGGAACAGCTCTTTTAGTAGACTGCAGCACAAATTTGTAAAAGGAGCTTGTCTAAGCTCTGATCCTAAAACCAAAAGAGATCCAGATTAGATGCCTGTGGAAAGAGCTGCTTTTTGACTACAAAGCCCAGATCATTTGGAGTTAAAGCGATGCAAGAAGTACAAATTTCTCCTTTTCAGATCACAACAGATGCACCAATTGTAAGAAAACTTTCTTCCCTAGACTTGTTTACCTACTTCAAATTACATCAGTGGCTTCAAGTGTATTTTTGACCCGTGAGTGGTTAATGACATCAATCTCTCCAATACATATTCATCCCTTTCTAAAGACCCTCTCGTTATTTCTCCCATGTAGCTTTCCTCTTTCTAGTGCTCGCTGAGCCCCAGCAGCCTCGTGGTGAGATCTTCATTAGCATTCAAATAAAAATTCATTGTTTGCCTGTGTAGTGGGGAGAGGAACCATCACAAGTGTTTACATTCCGAGCCGCGTTCCATTTGCTCCTGACAGAACACAACAAAGCACAGCAAAGGCAGCGCTGGGTCAGGGAAGGTTCCCCTGCTCCAGCAGCAGCTTTCCAATGCAGATGCTCAGGGAAGGGGTGTAAGAGCACACCAGGAATGCGGCAGCGCTTTCCTGGAATGTTATTGTGTTTCCCAACAATGTGTGTCTTGGGACTTTGCGAGTCACAATCCTTGGTTTTACTGCTGAACAGGTTCTGCTTTAACTTCCCTCCATTAACTTCTGCGGCTACCCCCGGAGCACAAGTAAACTCCGAGCATCCGTAATATCCCGAGGCAGGGGATTTTACAGCTCCATCACAAGGTTTGTCAAGAACCATCAACCACATTATGCTGATTTTCAGTTGTTGCTTTGCAAGAGACACTGAAGGGGCTCCTCAGTTTGGAGAGAGCAGGAGGATGTGAGTGAGACTTGTAAAATGATGGTGAGGCCACTCCTGTCCCGTATCCAGGTCTGGGCACCAACCTGTGAGAGAGCCCTGGAGGGGCTGGAGCGTGTCCAGGGCAGGGAACGGAGCTGGGAAGGGGCTGGAGCCCCAGGAGAGGCTGAGGGAGCTGGGCAGGGGCTCAGCCTGGAGCAAAGGAGGCTCAGGGGGCCCTTGTGGCTCTGCCCAGCTCCTGCCAGGAGGGCACAGCCGGGGGGGCCGGGCTGTGCTCCAGGGAACAGGGACAGGAGCAGAGGGAACGGCCTCAGGCTGGGCCAGGGCAGGCTCAGGGTGGGCACCAGGAGGAATTTCCCCATGGAAAGGGGGCTCAGGGATTGGGAGGGGCTGCCCAGGGGGGTTTGGAGTCCCCATCCCTGGAGGTGCCCAGGAAAGGCTGGAGGTGGCACCGAGTGCTCTGGGCTGGTGACAGGGTGGGGATCAGGCACAGCTTGGACTCAATCTTGGAGGGAGGCCTCTTCCAACCTCAACAGTTCTGGGATTCTCTGGTCATGTCTAGGACAGGTGGACAGTGCAGGCAGAGGAACCATGGTCTCACCCATGAGATCATTTTTTGTGTAGTTCTGAGCAGGTCCTTTAGTGCCCTTTCAGAACCTTTTCACAAACTTGTGAATTGTGGTTACTCAGTAGAAAAAAATTCCCAAATACACTGGGGCTTATCCATTTATTCTGGTTTTTTCCTTATCATTTCTCCTGCCTTGCTCAGCACAGCCTCCACCGTGCCCATCTGCAGTTCTGCATTCACTCCTGGGGACCTTCTCCAGGATTGTTGTGACATCTCCCAACTTCCATCCCTCCTGCAGGGAAACTGATTTAAGTGACAGGTTACACACTATTGTAGCTCTATAATTGCATATTTGTTTTCCTCCAGAGCTCTTGAGTGATTACCAGATGGTCTTGGTAATTTCTGACTCTTCATCTTATCAATTAGTCCTAAAATGAATTTTATTGTCATTTAATTTGAGACGGTTCCTTACACTTGTCCCCATAAGTTTGGTTCTCATGGGAGAACAACCTCCCTCAACTACAGACAGCACCAACACAAACTCACTTTGCTTTCCTCTCCTACAGGAAATGCTATTAGAGACTGCTCATCTGTTTACCCAACCTCTGGAAAAATAGGATTTGGGCAATTTTGAATATATTTTTACAATATTTTTATGATTTCTTTAGTGAGTTTGCACCTTAAGATTTTCCCTTGCCTGCCCTACAGGTTTAGCTTCACAGTTAATGGGTTTTGGTGGGTTTTTTTTTGGTTTTTTTTTTTCTTCCCATAGTTTCTTTATTTGCTCAGAAACCCCTGGTTTTGAATACTCTCTTTCCACTCTGCTGTTAGAATATTGCCTTTTTGGTCCCTGGTAGAATTATTTCACTTAGTGATATATTGCTCTGAGCTTCAGATGGGGTGGGTTTATCTCCTTTCTCATCTCCTGCATCCTTAGAGCAGCTGCTTTTAATTTCCTTTTAGGAAGCTCCTGCACTTTTGAATAGGTCTCATTTTTAAGTTAGGTGGCACTGTGAGGGAGTTGGGGTGGAAATCAAATATTCCTCAGATAACATCACAAATCCCTCTGGAAAAAGAGAGGGGGATCCACCAGGGCTTCCAAAGGAGGGAGCTGGGCAGGAGAGGATGTGCAGCAGATCAGGGAAGGGAAGGATGGGGAGGACTCTGCCCTGGCACTGCAGGGACCTGGGGCTGGGAGAGGTGGACAAAGGAGCTCCCAGCACCAACATCCAAAAGGGCCTGGTGAAAGACAGGGAGGGAACTCAGAGAAGCAATTCCCAAAGGAAAATCCCTGTTCAAAAGCAGGGATGCCCCTGTGCCAGCAGGATGCTGTGAGCTCCACGTTGAGCTGGAAGGATCTCCTGTAGCTCCAGGCTCCCTGCACTCACACAGAGGTGTCACAGAGAGGGACAGAACTGTCACACGTGGCCTTTCCTCAGCATTCCAGGTCTGGCTTTAACAGCAGGATCTGGGGGGGGGGGCTGTGGGAAGTTTGGGGTGAGAGCCTGTGTGCACCCCCCACCCCAGCACTCAGGAATTAGGGTTCACAGGAACTCAGAGCTGCTGCAAAAAAAGCACCCCTGGATCTTTTCTGGGTGATTGGCATCCAGCTGCCCTGGAAAAAGCCAATCTCCCAGCAGCACAAGAGGGGATGCAGCCTGGGCCATGCCCTGCTCTCCTGGTGCCTGGATGTGACAGCAGCTGGCCATACTCAGAGTACCTGGGATCCTGATCCTGGCACTTCTGGAGTGTTTGATGCTGTGTGGGGAGGAAGTGTGTGTGTATTTAAATGGAAATACAAGAAAAGATGTGTCCAGGCAGTTTTGCCCAGCCAGGCTCCCCCCTCCTGCAGACCAGGTTCCAAGCTGCAGTGGCCATGGAATAGCAAGCAGGCAGCTGGCAGATCCCACAAACAAACCTGCCAGATGTTCAGCCCCACAAGGGAGCCACTCTCCTGTCCTGCTGCAGGGACTGTGCTGTGCCTCCTGGTGGGTTGGCTCCTTGCAAAGAACACTGGAACAGGGCTGGCTTGACAGCTCCTCAAAATTGGTGCTACCACAGGTTTGTGGAGTGAGCAAACATCAACAAGGAATAAATCAGAGCTGGGAGAAATGCTGCTCTCCACTCTCCCTCCAGCGTGGCTTGTTTACACTCTGCACTGCAATCTGAAAAATGCCATCTCTAATGAATACTAAATAGTGGGAGGCTTCTCCTCAGCAGCCTGGTGCTGAGGCTGATTGCTGTGCAGGAGAATGTGCTGCTGAGAGTGGGGGCTTGGCTGTGGCTCTGTTTCATGCAGTCATAGAAACTGTCAAGCTCAGGTGCCTCTGTGATCTGCAGACAGCCTCTCTCCCTGCACCCTTTCCTGGCTACCCATTTATTTTTAAAACGTTCCATTGTTACTGTCTCTCAGGTCTTGCAGCCAATTTTCATGTCATTATTATTTCTGTCGCTTTAAAATTTATCTACTTATGCAATTTTAATCCTTTTTTTTCCCCCCCTAAACCAATTCACAGTAATATGTTAACAGCTGCCTTGTAGTGGAAGTCACTGGGAGTTAACACTCCCGAGCCCTCTCTGTAAGAACTGACTCACCTCAGTGTTATAAATCTGTTCTACACTGCCTTGTACCCCTCTCCTCAGAACATTCACATGGATCTGCTTCGTCACCAGCAACATTCCCGACCCTGCCTGTGCAGGGGACATTAAAAAACCAGAATAGCAGCAAGCAAGAACACTTCTGCACACACAAATGGCATCTAAAGTACTTCTGCAGCTCCTGAAGCTGTGAGGATGGGGAAGCAGACGGGGATCTCTATTGCAGAAGATGGGGGATACAAAAGAAAGCATCATAACAGAGCCCCTGCTCACATTTCAGTATTCCTGCATGGAATATATCTGTCTCTGTTTGGGGAGTTTGATGACATTTTTGGTTTTTCTCCTCCACCAACAATTCCATCTTCCCTGGGAGGGTGGGCAGGCACTGAGGGTGCCCAGAGCAGCTGGGGCTGCCCCTGGATCCCTGGCAGTGCCCAAGGCCAGGCTGGACATTGGGGCTTGGGGCAGCCTGGGACAGTGGGAGGTGTCCCTGCCATGGCAGGGGTGGCACTGGGTGAGGCCCCTTCCACCCCAAACCAGTCTGGCATTCTGGGCTTATTCCAAGCAAGTCAAGGCATTCCCATGGTGATAATTCCACATAACAAAAATGCAGAGCAGAAAAGGCACTGACCCAAAGGCTTGTTAATGCACACATAGCTAAGAGTTTGTTGGGTGATATTTTTTGTAAAATATCAAATTCAGGCAAAATCAGTGTTTCTGGTTAACAACAAATTGTTCATCCCAACTGCAATGGTTATTCTTTCTTCCTGCACTCATCTGCTGGAGTGTTCACATAAATATGCATGCACTTCCCACCCACACAGTATCAAACACTCCACAAGTGCTCCAGAGCCCAGGATAATCCATTGTTTTGGAGGGATCAAACCTGCAGCCACGTGTGTGCAGTGAGCAGGAGATTCTAAAGCCCAGCACAGGGGCACTTCTCACTGAGCTGTGCAAAGGTCACCCTGTGCTGTGATTAAGCTCCTGTCAACACTGAGCCTGTAGGAGAGTTCAGAAAACACTCTGCAAACAGGAGCCAGGCTCTCTGGGTTAAAAGGTTATGAAATTTAGTTTAATCTCTAGTTCTGTTTTCTTAGATGTTCACTACCAATCTATTATAAAAAAAGTCAGTGCACCCCAAAATTGGGTTTCACAACTTCTTCTTTCACAAATTCTTCTTTTACATGATCCTGGCCATATTAATTGTAGAGTCCCAGACCGGTTTGGGTTCAAGGAGCCTTAAAAATCACCTCATTCCACCCCCTGCCCTGGGCAGGAAAACCTTCCACTGTCCCAGGCTGCTCCAAGCCCCAATGTCCAGCCTGGCCTTGAGCACTGCCAGGGATCCAGGGGCAGCCACAGCTGCTCTGGGAAATCTATTCCAGGGTCTCACCACCCTCACAGGGAAGAATTTCTTCCAAATTCCTAATCTACCAGACAATTTCTACAAGGCTGCTCAGACTTGCAGTTCAAACTGTTCAGAATTCTCTCAAGACTCCCTTGAAATCTCTTTTTTAAGTCATGCTGATTTGCATCATCATTTCTCAGACTGAAATGAAATAATTTCTTTTTGTCAAAACATTCCTTCCACCACTCTCTTGAAAACCACTTGTGACTCTGTGAATTATCACAGGAATTTCACATTTGGCACAGCATTTCTCCCAGTGAGAGGTTTGGATCTGTTGCCTTCCCAACTGTCCACAAAGTTCTCACACTTTCAAACACTGGGAGCTGTCCACAAATCAAACAGGACAAGTAAGATATCAAAAGATTTAACACCCAGGAAAAGTAAAACAGCAGAATAATCAGAATGTTTTCCAAGTGTGCAGAAACTAACAGGGAGATGAGTCCTTGTCTACATGAATCCCTCAGGAACAAAACAAGCTGATGCAATCCAATTCTGCTCTCCAGTGGATGAGGCTTTGTGGATAAGGAAGAAGCAGCAGATCCCACACACCTGAGGCTCCTGACACTGTCCCACGTGACATCCACAAGTGATGAATGCCTTGGCTGGGGTCCTGACACAAATCTGGTTGGAATCTGCAGTCTGAGAGCAGTTTCCAATGGCTCACTGTGAAATGCAAAGGACAAATTGAATGGTTACTCAGCTGCTCAGAAGATCCATTCAATATTTTATTGATAGCCTGGATGAGGGAATGGACTGTGTGTTTATTAAATCTGCCAAGATTAAATCTGTGAAGAGAGGCTGCAAATACATGGGGGAGAACAGTATTAAAAACTTTTGACAACTTGGACAAGTCTATAAATACAGAAGGCATCTCTCTGGTAAAAAGCAGAGTGGTTTCACTTGGGCAGGAGTAAAGTGCACAAATACAGGACAGACACCAGCTGGCAGAAAGCAGTCTGGAAGAACAAACAAACTGAAGGTTCTGCTGGATCACAGGCTGTCCAGGGTTATTATCCTGAGCAGAGAGAGAGGTTATTATCCTGAGCAGGTCTATAAGCAGAATTACCTGCCAGACATCTCCCAGGTCTTCTGCTGTCCTCTGAAAGAGCTGAGTGCAGAGGCATGGCCAGGTTTGGGTGCTGCTCCTCAGGAAAGGCTGACAGGCACAGCAGCAGGACAAGGAAAACACAGCCTGAATCCAGAGACTGAGAACAGGAGGTGCTCAACAGAGAGCAGAGCATGGAGAGGGGCAGGAACAGCCCTGACAGAGCAGAGCTGGTGCAGGAACAGCCCTGACAGAGCAGGGTTGGGGCAGGAACAGCCCTGACAGTGAAGGATTGGTGCAGGAACTGCCCTGACAGAGCAGAGCTGGTGCAGGAACAGCCCTGACAGTGAAGGGTTGGGGCAGGAACTGCCCTGACAGAGCAGGGCTGGGGCAGGAACAGCCCTGACAGAGCAGGGTTGGTGCAGGAACTGCCCTGACAGAGCAGGGCTGGGGCAGGAACTGCCCTGACAGAGCAGGGTTGGGGCAGGAACAGCCCTGACAGTGAAGGGCTGGGGCAGGAACTGCCCTGTGCCAGGTCCCAGTCTGCTAAAAATGCAACTGAAACAACTGCTGAGCACAAACAGCTCTGATCTGCTGTGGAAGGAGGAGATGGACTGAGTGATCAGCTGAGAGCTCATCCAGCTTCACTTTCCAAGGGTTCTGTGCCCAGCTGAGGCTGAACAGAGTTTGTCTGTCCCCAGTTTGCCCAGATGTACCCCAGCAGCTTCACACAGCATTTGTATCATTTCTGCATTAACATCATCATTAAGGTTAGTGGTTTATGCTCATCTTACCATCTTAGGACTCCCTGTCTCACAAACACCTTATCAAAATGCTATTTGCCAGACCAGCATGACTCACAGCTCATCCATCAAAAGCCATTTTAATAATTAGTCCTCAAATACTAATTCAATAAAATCTTTGGACCTTGATTTTCCTTCCCAAGCAGTGCAATGAGCAAAAGGGCTCGTCATCCTTGGCACTGCTTCTCTCAGACTCACAGGATGCAGATCAGAGCTGCTGGTGCCAGCCTCCCATCCCACTGACAGCCTTTTAGAAACAACTACAAATTTAGCAGACATTGTAGGCACTTGGGTGTCTCAGCTGCAGATTGTCACAGAGACACCAGGTCACTGCTGCTGCCTCCAGCACCCAGACCAATCCCTGGCACAAAGGCAGGACCAGCTCTCCCTGTGTCCATTCTGACATCAGAAAAACCTTCAAGCACTTTAATCTTCCCCTGATTACCCATTTCAGTGATTCTACATCCTACATCAGCCATGTATCCCTGTTGTGAGTGCAGTTCAGCCTGTTTTCTCCAGTTCTCCAGCCATTTTCCCATGGGAAGCAGTTTTAGCTGCATTGGCCAGGCTGACTAACACAAGACCTTCTGAGCCAGATGAATTCTCAGGGTGTCAGGGAAAGCAGTCCTGCTTTATCAAACAATTATAATCAATTACCAATATTGATCAGAAGTAGCTACAGCTGAGCATCCTGCAGGATCCATTGAATTAAATGGCTGTGCTGGAGGAAGAGCAAAGATCCCTGTGAAATTGTGCAGGTTCTGAGATTTATGAAAGCACAGCTCGATTTCATTGGCATTCCATCAGTTAAATCAACATTATATAAACCCTTATATATAGGGGCTCTTATATAAAAGAAATCATGCAAGTCACAGACCTCGTTAGCTCTGTGTACCCTTCTACCACTGCTAAATTGAGTTGATATGTCAGAGAGTAGAAACCCAAAAGATTCCTGATTTATCATCTTAATTCTTTACATCTCCTCTCAAGAATTCACAGTGCTGTCATTCTCTCCTCCATTCCCATTACCTTCTTTGTAACATATTGGCCTTCTTACTTTTACTGAATAATTCCTGGTCTATTATATCTATAATTATACTAATAATTAAGCATGCCTTTTCATCAGCTAGCAGCTAATTACTTCTGTTCCTACCCAGCTTGCTCAGAAAACAGTCAATTCATCTGTATCCCCATCACTCTCACTGTTGCTAAGCACTCAGTGCCACTCAGCAGTGACACTGTCACGGTGTGGGGTGGCTCAAGGTGCTCTGCAGCCCCTGGTGCTGCTGCCTTTCCCCCTCCCAGGGTTCTTAATCTGAGAGAAGGCTTTCCCCACCTGCCTGGCACTGCTGCTGAGCCCAAACAGCTCTGGAGCTGCCCACGAGCAGCTCCTGCTTTCTGCAAGGAGCAATCACTGCAGAGACAAAAAGAATTGGATTCCAAATCATCCTGTACCAGCCTGTGGGTCAGAGCATACCCAAGGCTCTGTTAGATGAGAACTGAAGTCATGAAGTCAAAACTCTTGATTATTTGGACTTCTGTGAAGCTTTTGGGATACTCAGAGGAATGGAGCAGTTCTCCAATGAGGAAAGGCTGAGGGATTGCTCAGCCTGGAGAGGAGAAGCTTTGGGGTGACCTCAGGGTGGCCTTGCAGTACCTGAAGGAGCTACAGGAAAAATGAAAAGAGGCAATTCCCAGGGGATGGAGGGACAGGACACAGGGAATGGCTCCCAGTGCCAGAGGGCAGGGATGGATGGGATATTGAGAATTAGGAATTGTTCCCTGGCAGGGTGGGCAGGCCCTGGCACAGGGTGCCCAGAGCAGCTGGGGCTGCCCCTGGATCCCTGGCAGTGCCCAAGGCCAGGCTGGACACTGGGGCTGGAGCACCTGGGACAGTGGGAGGTGTCCCTGCCATGGCAGGGAGAGGAATGGGATGGGCTTTAGGGTCCCTTCAACCTAAAGCAGTTTGGGATTCCATGGTTCTGTGATTCTCTGGTGTGAAGAATCTCTTGTTCTCACCCTGATCATTCCTGATCTGCTGGTGTGACAACTGGACATTGTCACTGTGCCTCTGCTCCTTACTCTGCCTCCCACCAACACCCTGCCCCAAATCACACCAGTTAGTATCAAACTTCAGTGATGTGATGATAAATCAGCTCAGATTGGTTTTATTTCCCCAATTTTCTGTCATTTGGTCCATTGTAGGTTCCAGACAGAAGTGGATGTTCCAGGGCAGGAATTTTCACCATCACCAGCTTTGGCAAGCTGCTTCCTTGCCTGCTCCTCAGGTAATGAAATCAGGGAAATTACCATTAGTGAAATGTTAATGGCTGGTATTTCCAGCTTTCCCAGAGACTGGGTTAGGCTAAACCCTTAATCCTTTTATCTGACTCATGACTGCATCCTCTGAAATGAAGCAATGCTGGCAAATGAAGTGGTTGTGCCTGATTCCAGCAAAAGGAAAATTGGAAAATGAGGGAATTTGTTACAGAAAACACTCAGAGTGGCAGCCAGAAAGGTAAAATGTTTTCAGATGGCAGGTAGACTATTTTAGGATTTTATATTGGAGGCTCAAAGCAAATGCATATAACCTGTCAAAAAAAAAAGACTTGAGAGGAAAACAAAAAGCTTGCATCATAAAACAGCAGGATCAGGGAGGCTCTTGGAAGTTAAAAGGTATCCTGCAAAAAGCTGAAGTTGTGTCTGAAAAAGGAAATCTAAAAAGAACATAAATTCTGGCAGACTAAATGTAAAAGTACAATAACATAGATGGAAGAAAGAGTTTAGAAGCAGTTTGCTAAAGAAATAGAAAGAATGTTATAAATCCTTCTTGAACACATCAGGAACAAGGAGCTTGCAAGAGCCACCCAGGTGTGGAAGAAGCACTCGGAAAACACGATGCAATCACAAAAAATCCCAAAAAATTCTTGGGGTTTTTTTCAAACCTCTGTTCACCTGGAGAATCCTGGAAACTCTACAACCAGGATCTTGTTTATAAGGCCTTCACAGAAGGCTTGTCTTAATTTAAGGGTGTTAAGTGGAGATTATAAAGCAGATAAAAAGAATAACAGCATTTCACTGGGTGCCCGATGGAATTCACCCAAGGTTTTTATAGAATGTTAAATATGAATCATCACTGAGTTAATACCCTGAGTACGTAACCTTTTGCTGAAAATTGCTGTGATTATCAAAGGACTGGAAGGTAACTAATAAGAAATCAGGCTTTTAAAATAAATCCAGTGGCGATTCAAGAAGCCTCAGACCACTAAGCCCAATGTCCATATGGGTCATGTTGGCTGAAGCTCCAGTAAAGAACAGAATTAGTGAATACATGAATAAAAGTAACATGTTAAGGAAAAGTAAACATGACTTTTGTAAAAGGAATCCAAGCCTTCTAAATCTGCTGGAATTCTTTGAAGGAGTCAAAAGCATGTAAATAGCAGAGCTCCAGCTGAGAATTTTTCCCTGCATTTCCAACTCACCCCAAGCTTCCAGAAACCTCATGCATAGAAGGTCTCATCAAAGACTTTTAAATAAACTAAAACAGCCAGGGACTACAGGTAAGGACCTCACAGAGTTACAATTTAGCATTGGAAAAAGAAGATTATCCTAAAGGATGAGTTTTCACAGTGGAAGATGATCAGCAGTGGAGTCCCATGGGGATTAAGGTCCATGGTGTTCAATGTGCTCAGAAATGATTTGACAAGTTGGGGGAAAAGTGAAGAAGTTTTCTGATAAAAACTAAATTAATTAGGATAATATTTACTGCAAAAAGTTCAAGATGCCACGACACTGAGCAAGCCTCATGACAAAGTGGAAGATAAATTTCAGCCCTGACAACTATAATCTGGTTATCCACAAAAAGCAACACTTTACATGCAGAGTGATGGGCTCTGAGCTAGTTTGCACAATTTAGGAAATGCATCTCAACATTATAACAGCTGTTCTATGAATATATGACCCCATTGCTCAAGAGCAGGCAAAAAAAAATCCCAAAGTTTCAAATTCCTAGGAGAGAAAAGTACAGCCCTGCCCCTGTTTGCATCCACCATAGCTCTGCTCCTCCAACAGCCAGCATGTCTCTGGTACCCTCACCTGAGACAAAAAGAAACTGTAACAGCAAAAAGAAAAGCTACATGGCAGGATGACAAACATGGGGAGTACCAAAGTGCTTTCATGTGAGACACAGAGTTAGCTTGAATGAGAGGCTGAGCAGGAAGGGCTGGCTTGGCATTTGTCGTTGCCAATTGTGCCGAGCAGGCCAGGTGCCAGCGAGGGGAGATGGACACCGAACACGAGCTCTGTCGTGTGCCGCTTTGTTCAGCTGCTGAAGCCTTCATATCCTGTCAGGCAACAGCTCTCAGGGCTCTGGCAGGACTGTGACAGCTCCGTTTCCTACATAATCCCAGCGTGCTTTCAGGGAGATGTAAGGGGAAAGGAGGAATGAAAGGCTTGCAGTGCTTTTTGTGCCCATTACCTCGAAATCGTTGCTCATTAGAGGTCTCCACTTCCTTTCCCAGTTGTCCTCCCCCACCACAATTTCAGAATTAAAATAAATAAAAGTAACAAGCCCCCCACACACACTTAGGCTGCATTTACTAACATCTGCCTATGGTGACCCAGCTGTTTCTTGCCAGCCCCTTCAGGGATGTGTTTTAACATGGCTCCTCTCACCTTTTCACACTTCCCTCATTTCCCAGCTCCTCTGAGCACTGTGGGTTCAGGCTGTTAACTCAGCTCTGCCTTTCAGTCACTTGTGCACTGACTTGTACCAGTTGGTCCCAAACCTGGTAACAACCTCCAACTCCTGGCAAGCCATTAATAATACACCAGCAATCATTTTAATTGCAGATGGGTGTCTGGAATTTTGGAGCTGCACGCAGAGTTCCTTCTCCCCACAATATTATTGTCCCATTGTGCATTTTGGAGTTTAGCTCTCATTAAAAGTAATAGAGGGAAATAGTCTGTGGCAAAGTGAATGTGTTTGTTTTCACAGTTCACCTCCTGCTCCTCTGCACTCAAACACACTCTCGCTCAGTGACAAGACCACAGCTGCTGCCATCGTTTACTTACCTGAGGAGTGCAATATTTAGCTGGAGGGACACTGGAGTTTTCTGTTTGTTAGTTATCAGGTCAACAACTCTCACCTTATCACTTCAGTTTCCATTCTGTTGATAAAACCTGTCAGCCTTCCTTGAGTGGTTCCAGGCCCTCAGAAGAAATCACATTAAATTGGCACAACCAAGTAAATCTGTAAGAGATGTGCTCCTGCCTAACCAAAGGGAAGGGGGGAGGGCTTGGATTTCTTTCCCTCTTCCTCCTTGCACGGTTCCAATGTCCGAGTGCTTGGAGCTGTGTTGAAATCCTCCCTGAGGATTCAGCAGTTCAAGTCAGATCAGGTCTTTGACTATGGCCCAGAGGAGATGTCTGCAGAGCCGAAACTGATATGTTTAAGTGCAAGAGACAATAATCATTTCTTCAAGTAGAAACTAAAAATACCCACAAGAAAGTGGAATTCATAATGGAGATTTTAAAGATCTGTGACACACCAGAGCCTGCACAGGGGTTTTAATGAGAGAGAGGTCAATTTAATTGGTCAGGGCCAGCAGTGCTCGGCTGGGTGAGGGGCTCTGAGGTCTCACACTCGCGGTGAACGCCCGGAGCGTCACTGGACGAGCCGGTGTGACAGCACAGCCGTGTCACAGCCAGGGACAGCCTCTGTCACCAACATCACACGGCCCAGCCACGAGGACGGGGCACTAAAAAGGGGAGGCAGAAGCTGACAATGAACGTTCCTAAAGGTAATTGCAGGACTGACCATCTCCATGTGCCGTTTGTTTCATTATAGCTCTGGGAACGCAGCTAAAGCAGCCTGTTAAGTTTTAAAGTCTGTTAGGGCTGACTTAACAAGGACTTGCTGAGCACCTCAGTCTGAATTCACACCCCTCCCCTGTGCAAACTCTCCTGGAGTGTTTGTGGAAACCCAGAAATAACTTCCATGGACGATTCAATTACAGACAATCACCACCCAGAGCTCCCTGTCCTCGTGGCACGGCTCATCAATCAGGTTTGCTGTCACCGTGTCTCTTCTCATAGCAGTCACCAGAAGGCTCTGAGCTCCCTCTGAATCCATGTGACATTTACTGTCAGGGGCTGTCAACACCAAGAGATTCTCCCAGGGCCTCCGAGTTCATCACAAAGCAACGAGATCTATGCCCAAAGCTGCTCCCAGTCCCAGCTCTGGATTACAGTGACTGACTGAGGGGCTTTGCAGCACGCCAGGAACAGGGAAGCAGCAGAATGAGCCACAGCTTATGCCCAAACACCTTTATTTCTTATTCTCTTCTCTTTTCTTATTGTACAACTGCTTAAGAGAGGTCTCAGGCGTGTGATTAATTAGCCTTCCTCAAAAATATCCCTTATAAACTTATTAAGAGAAAGCTGAGATTGTTTACTTAAAATTTTGCCTTCCCATCTTTAACATTGATCCTGCCTTCACTCTCTGTTTAACAACATACTGACCTAGTGGAAAAAATTTATAAAACTTAATAAATTGCAGTTGGCATTATTGACAGAGTGTGTATATGCACATTTGGGTTTGTATGAATGTATTATAAGAAATCTAATAAAGTAAAACAAACACATTTGCTTTGTCTGTGAGCTGTGAAACGAGATATCCCCTGTAATTACACTGTTTGAAGTATATTTGGTCAAAGGGGGATGGCGAGATTTTTGGTCATAAATTTCTGGGTTTAGTTTAAAATAACAACTATTATCTATCAAAGCTTACATGGTCCACTAAGTTACTTTGCTCAAGATGCAGAAAAATAAAAATGCAGATGAAACCTTAAGTTAGCAGGAGGCCACTATAAGACAAGAGGAACTAACTCCAGAGAATAAAGTTCCAAATGTGGTGCCAAATGTGCCTCAAAAAAATAATCAAAACCTTGGAAATACATTCATTTTTTTCTGGACTTTGAGGGGGAATGGGGATTAGTGACTGTCCAAACCAGTGACTGAAAGAGTGATTTCAACTGCAAAGGTTTTTAAAAGAACTCACAATGTGTATAACCTTCTAGAACTTCCATGTCTATTTTTAGCCTGCTTTCCACAACCAGCCTGGTTCCCTCTTCCAACCAAAATAAATATATTTCTTAAGGAGCACAGTATTTATTTCCCTCAGGAGCAAAGTATTTATTTTCCTAAAATTATCATGATAACAAGCAGAGTTTTCTCAGCCCCTTCTGGTACGCTCTGTGTGCTGCTAACCCTCTGCTGACCAGCAGCTGAGCCCAGCAATCCAGGCTGCTTTCAATCCAATTTATAGCACCTTTACCCATCCACACCTTACCACTAGGCTGGTAAAATGACACATTTGTGGTAGAGTCCAGTAAACAACACCCATTGCTCTCCCCTTATGCTCTGAGCCAATCCCATCACTGAGGCAATCGGGTTCCTTTGCCATCATTGTCCTTAAATCCATCCTGTCTGTTCCCCATCACCATCTTGCTTGAAACAGTTTCCAGAAGAAAGCTCCCCATCACCTTCTCAAGAGTCAGGTTAAATCAAATGTTTTACAATTGTCCAATCCTCCTTCTTACCCTTCTTATAAAATCCTAGAATGGTTTGTTTTGGAAGGGATCTTAAAGATCACCCAGTGCCACCCTGCCTTGGGGAGGGATACCTTCCACTGTCCCAGGCTGCTCCAAGCCCAATGTCCAACCTGGCCTGGGACACTGCCAGCCAGGGTTCAGGGGCAGCCACAGCTTCTCCAGGGCCTCACTCCCCTCCCAGGGAAGAATTCTTCACTGAGTGTTTGCTGCTTGCCCTTTCTCAGTCAGCAGAATCTCTCCTGATTGCTGTGACCTTGCCAAGGGGCCCTGCAATGACATTGGCCACGTCCCCCACCGCCCCTGGGTGCACAGAACAAAATCCCAGCACCAGCAGGCAGAAAAGCTGCAGTAAGACACTGCACCTGCAGCAGCTCCTCAGGGCTGGTCACCTCCTGCTCCTCAATGTCCTTTCCACTCTGCCTTCAAGGACACAGACTGGCTGAGCTGGGCAACCCCAGCAGCAGAACCTCAGGTAGAAGAGCCTGAACATTCTCCTGCCTCAGCCTGGGCCACTCTCTCTTCAGCATTTCCTCCTTCAGCCACGTTTCTGCACAGCAGCCCCAGCTCTGAGCTTTGCCAGCTCAGCCTTGCCTGGCTCTGCACAGGTCCCTTCAGAATCCAGAGTGGGTCAGGCTGAGGGACCCCAGGGCTCACCTGGTGTCACCTCCCTGCTCCAGCAGGGCCATCCCAGAGCTCAGGGCACAGCAGGGTGTGCTCACAGCTCTGCCATGGCCCCAGGCAGGGACACTGCACAGCCTCTGCACCATCTGCTCAGGGCTGGCACTGCCCAGGGCAGCAGCTCTGCCTCCTGGGCAGGGGCAGCTCCTGGGCTCAGGCCCTGCCCGTGGCTCTGGGGCCATGGCTGGGCCTGGAGCAGAGCCTGGGGCTGCCCTGAGCCCTGCACACAGGGACAGACTGGGGACACAGGGACAGACTGGGACACAGGGACAGACTGGGACAGACTGGGACAGACTGGGGACACAGGGATAGACTGGGGACACAGGGACAGACTGGGGACACAGGGATAGACTGGGACACAGGGATAGACTGGGACAGACTGGGGACACAGGGACAGACTGGGGACACAGGGATAGACTGGGACAGACTGGGGACACAGGGACAGACTGGGACAGACTGGGGACACAGGGACAGACTGGGGACACAGGGACAGACTGGGACACAGGGACAGACTGGGACAGACTGGGGACACAGGGACAGACTGGGACAGACTGGGAACACTGGGACAGACTGGGGGACACAGGGACAGACTGGGACAGACTGGGACAGACTGGGACAGACTGGGAACACTGGGACAGACTGGGGACACAGGGACAGACTGGGACAGACTGGGACACACAGGGACAGACTGGGGACACAGGGACAGACACACAGGGACACCCAGGGACACAGGGACACCCAGGGACAGACAAGGACACCCAACGACACCCAGGGACAGCCAGGGCTGAGGCCCCTCTCTCTCCCTGGGGCTCCTCTCCAGCTGAGCAGCCCCAGCTCCCTCAGCCTTTCCTGGGCACTGAGATGCTCCAGGCTCTTGCTCAGCTCCAGGAGCTCCTGTCCCTGCTGTGCTGAGGATCCAGAGCTGGACACAGCAGCCAGAGGTGTCCCCAGGGCTGGGCACAGGGGCAGGATCACCCCAGAGGTGTCCCCAGGGCTGGGCACAGGGGCAGGATCCCTACCTGACCTGCTGGAAAAGCACCCCAGGATCCCACTGGCCTCCTTGGCTCCTCCTTGCTCCTTCCCTGCAGAGCTGCTTCCTCATCCCTCAGCATCCCCTCACCTTCATCCCCTGACCTTCAGCTGGTGATTTTCTTTCTCCAGGGTCAGATACCAACCCACAACTGCACCATGAACACTGCAGCTCCTGTGGAATCCCCACAACAGGAGTCCAAACAGAGCAGCTCTGCTCATGCCTTGCCAGGCACAGAAAATCAGAGTATCCCTCACCACCTGGCTGGGAACTTGAAAGGAAACCAGGACCAAAGCATTAAAAATTCAGTGATCAGCTGAGAAGATTGTGGATGAACCAATACCAACAAATGCAGGTTCAGTTTTTGGAGCATTAATTAGTGGTATCAACCTGATGAGCAAGAAAATTAAGGCAAGATTATAGAGTGGAGATGCTGATATTTCTATTTTGCATGTAATTTTCATCCCCAAACAAACTGTAGTAGCTTAGCAAACACCAGTCTACTAACATGAGACAATTACAGACACATTTAGTGAAACAGGCAACTAAATGACTTTGTAATTACACTATTAAGCCAAATCTGGGGTGAAAAGGATAAAGGATTTGTGTCCCATATGACACTACCAAAAAAAAAAAAAAAAGGCTGTGGAACACCAAGAGAAATTTGGTAATTTAGAGCAAGTGTTTAGGTTGATGAAGGAGAGCAATTAGGGATCTTCCATAGTTGGAATTAAACCTGCAGCCATTCAAGCATAAACCACAGCTAATACTGAACAAGAATTCTGAGCTCATAACAGGAATTACCAGCACAGAAAACATCACATTCCAGAAAGAGGGACCAAGCTGGAATGACCAAGAATTTCTGTGCCTATGGAACAAATAAATAAATGAAAGTGTTTAGCTGGAATGAGCAGGGCAATATTCTTACTCCTGGTGGAAACCCAGGGTGAGGAGGACATGAAGCTGTTTTTTTCTCAGGCTGGCACGGTATGGTCTCTGTTGGGTGCAGCTCTGGGTAAGGAAAAGGCACTTTATCCAGTGTTGTGGTGTGATGTAATAGCCTGTCTCCTTTATCCCGGTTCTTTCCCAGGTGTGCCAATACCTTCTCCCTTCTCCTCCCCTGCCTCCTGCTGAGAGCTGTCCCTCAATCTCGGTGTGCCAGCAAGGGCGTTGTGTGATTGGCGAAGTTCAAAAGCTGCCTCTCAGCCCTGGGGACATTGGGCCATCCAGGTGTCATTTGTCCCCTGAGACTTCCCCCCCCTTACCTGGTTGGTGGCTCCGTACCCCTTCCCTCCCCCTCTCCCTGGGGTTAAAACAATCCAGTTTATAGTACAGTAACAGGAATCATTCAGCACTCCCCACTATTGAGGTGGTTCCTATATTTTGTCACCCCCAGGGCTCAGGGAGCACTCACTCACACCCCAAAGCTGCAGGAACAACCTGGGTATGACAAGCCTGGGGTGTGTCCCTATCCATGCTCTCCTGGAAGGAGTTACCCCCACCCCACACAACAGCAGATCCCCAGGGACTCCCCTGATAGCCTAAAACAGGTTCTGTCCTCTGTGCAAGAGGCTGATCCACACGGAGCCGAGGCATTTGATTTATTTAGTTTACATTTTAGCAAACAAAGGCATCAGTGTTCACTGGCTACATGTCACCTAGTTCTCCTACTAATTAGTATTCTATCTTCTGTTGGTTAATGAGTCTCTCGCTTCTCATGCTAATTAGTCCCAGGCTCAGTCCTTCTCCTCTTTTGGGTCAGTTGTTTCTTGGGCCATGGGTCAGTGGTTGTGACCTGCCCCTGCTGGAATTACCTTCTACCCAATCGGAGCTGACTTCAGCCCAGCTGCTGAGTTGGCTTTATCACAATCTTCCTTATCTTGTGGGTTCTGCCAAATGTCCTTGTGTCTATAAATTCTGCCTTGTGTCCACCATCAGTGGTACATCCTTCTTTACAAGCTTCCTCAACCTCCCTGGGGTCTGAGGTCATTGAAATGTGTCCAGCCCTAAACCTTAGCAAGGCAACTCCAAGTAATTTGTCCTTCTAACACTTGGACATCACTTAGAGCTTGTTAGGTGCTATTTGTTCCAGGGATTAAATCTCCTTGCTTGTTGATACGGCTTGAAAGCGTACAAAGATCAAGCACCAAAGAACATCCTTCCTTAATTTTAATTTATTCCGCATTCTGCAACAAAACGGCAGCACTCTGTTCCATAACCCCCTTCTCATTCAGTGTCACACTCTGGACAAATTGTTAACTATGTCTGACTCTTGAAATGTCAGCGTCATTTGCAAGGTGACCCTACCAAGTAATCGGTCTTTGGAACACCTGGACATCACTTAGCGCTCGCGAGCTGCTCTTTCACTGACACAATCACCCTTCTTGCTGATTAGGCTGCAAAGCACACAGAGATCAAACCCCGGTGAACACATTTTCTTCAGAAATGTTTTACACATTCCCCATTTTGCGGAGCGGCAGCCCCCGCGCCCTCAGCGCCCACACGGGGCCTCCCGGCCGGGCGGCGCTCTGTGCGCGCTCCATGGCGCCGGGGCCGCTCTACCCGCGCTCTATGGTGCTGCCGCCGCTCTGTCCTCGCTCCGTGCTGCCCGTGCCGCTGTATCCCCTCTCCGCGGCGATACTACCGCTCCGCCCGCTCTCCCCGTAGCCGCCCGTGTTCCCTCTGTCCCCTGCGTGCCCGCCGTGCCCGCAGCCCCGGCCCGCCCTGCCCGGCCGCCCGCCCGTCTCTGTGGCCCGCGCGTTCCGGCGGGGCGGGCGGGATGTGGCGGCTGCTGCTGCTGCTGGGCCGGGGCCGCTGCGCGCCCACCCCCGCCCGCCCCGCCTGTGCCCCCGGGCTGGGCGGCGGCCGCGGCCGCAGCCCCGAGCGGTGAGTGCGGCTCGGGGGTCCCCCGCCCCGGGGCCGGCGGCGCGGCGCGGCCTCACGGCGCCCGTGTGTGTGCGGTTGTTGCAGGGCGCCCGCGTGTCAGGATGGCCCGGAGCGAGGAGGACGGCCGCAGCCGCTGCCCGGCCTGGTGCCCCGCTACTCCGTGCGGGAGGCCGTCACCTGGGTGAGGAGCAGCGCGGGGACACCTCGGGGGATCCCGAGCAGAGCCGGGAGGAAGGGGCCGGGCGGGAGCGGGAGAAGCAGCGGGGCAGTTCCCTGACCGTGTCCGCTCTCCGCAGGGAGCTGTGGGCGCGCTGCTGCTGCAGCTGCTCCGGCAGATCGCGGGGCTCCGCTCGCTGCAGGACGCCCGGACAGAGCGAAGGCCTCCCTGGCGCTCCTCGCTGCCCCCCCAGCCCGCAGGTCAGCGGCTGGGCCCGGGAGGGCGGCGGGGGGCGGCCGGATGGGATTCCTGCCTCGGGCTGGGATTCCTGCCTCGGGCTGTGCTCAGTGAGGCTGGGAGAGGCTGAGGGCCGCTCTCGGGCCCTGGGGAGAGTATCAGGAGAATCTCTGATTCTTTTAATGGTTTGGTGTAATCCCACTCTATGTGCCCTTACCTTTGTTTTCCGTTCTGGATTCTGCTGCACAAACTTTCCTCCTGCTACTCTGTGTGGTCAGAGGACACTGAGTACATGCACAGCCCGGTGTTGTCACCTGGAGCAGACACTGTGCTCTGTGTTACAGTGGTGACTGAAGCCTCAACCAGCGGTCCTGGCGAGCAGCTGGGCTCCCAGATCCTGCAGAAAGCAAGTCCAGAGGCTGTAGCAGAGAATTCATCCTCAGGCATCCCCTCGGGGCAAGGAGAGAGGCAGCCCTGGGCAGAAGCAGGTATGTGCCATGTGCTGCGGGACAGGATACTCTTGGCAGAGGGACCTGGGAGCTCCTCCAAGGCAAGCTCGGAGCCAAGGAGTGTGTAGTCATTTATCGACATTACAGGAGGCAGGTGAGAGTGGAAAGGCAAATTTTAGAGAGATGAATCAGAGTCCAGAGACAGGAGGAAAAAACCTCCTGAAGGCAGAGACAAGGCTGTGCTGTAACTGCAGGTGACAACAGCTTTCCCAACAGTGCTCTGCCTTAGCAGACTGATTGCAGCATCCAGTCCTGTTCTTTTACTGTGGACAGATGTTTGCAGCCAGAAGGATTCAGGAGGATGCTGCGCCATTGATCTGGGAGAGTGGCGTACATGGTGTGAAACTGGAGGAATTATTCTCTTCCTGCAAGATGAGGTTGCGTTTCTGAGCTCTTATGCCATAGATAAGACAGTGGAAGGAGGTATCAAAGACATTATTAAAATGAGTTTTATAAAAATAGAAAGATAGACTCCAACAAAATTGAAGTCTCGCCCAGGAAAGCGTGTCCTACATAGGGAATTTAAAGTCACACCAAGGAAGATCAGATGAGGCCTACAGCTCTCTAGATATAGAAACATTGATAATGGCCTCAGGAAGGCTGTTGGAAGCAGGAAGCCTGCTGGAACAGGTGGCAAGGGGACAACATTCAGTAGTGGTGTAGAAGAGGCACATCAGGAAACCAACCACAGATGTTGGCTAAATCACAGTATCACAGACTGGTTTGGGTTAAAAGGGACCTGAAAGCTCTTCTTGTTCCCTGCCATGGGTAGAGACACCTTTCATTATCCCAGGCTGTTCCAAGCCCTGTCCAGCCTGGCCTTGGACACTTCCATGGATCCAGGGGCAGCCACAGCTTCTCTGTGCCAGAGCCTCAGCACCCTCACAGGGAAGAATTTAAATAATGAAGGTGCTGCAGAAAAGGTTGGAGCTGTTTCCCATTTTCTGCTTGCTTTCAAAATTTTGGCTTCCTTCGGTGCTGATTTCAGCTACTGCCCATCACTGCTTATCAAACCTTCTCCTGCCAGAGGTTACCATTCCCATCAGTTGGCAAATGGAGCATTTTGTTTCCGTGTCTCCTAATTAACTCCAGGAAAACAGCCAGGTTAATTTACCTAAACTGCCAATTAGACTGTTTAACCCATCTGCTTTAGCCTGGAGCATATTAAGAAGCACTCCAGCACTGGCAAGTGACTGGACATGGACCTCTGGGAGGAGTGGTGGGAAGAAGTGGAGACAGCAGTGCCTGCAGTTGGCACAGCTGAACGTCCTGGAGTGCCTGTGTGTCTGACAAACAGCTCCTACTGAGAGTCAACAGGAAGAGCTTTTGGGCAAACTGATGAATTGAACAGTGACAAGTCACTAAGGCCACGTGGTCTTTGTTCAGATGTTCTTCAGAAGCTGGGAGATCACTGAGCCTCCGAGGACAATCTGTAATCCCATGCTCAAACCTGCTCCGTGGCCAGGGGAATGAGCACTCACAGATTGCACAGCTTGGCTTTTAAAAAGGGGTGGGTGGCTGTTAGTTTAAGGCACAGAACTGCAAAAAAGGTGATTCTAATTTGATAGAAACTCTGTTACAGGATAGAGGTGTCAGATGCTGGGATGAGTGGGCTGTATCAAAGGTCTTGGAAGGATTTAGGAAGCCATTTCTCAGGCCAGCTTGCTCCCTTGCAGAGACTTGAGAGTTGTAAATCTATTAAGACTTCTTTGGAGAAGTCAACAGGCATGTGGAGCAAGATAATCCAGCTTTTAGCTTTCTGAAAATCATCCAGACAGGACCTAAACCAAAGCTATCTAAAGAATTAAAGCTGGTATGAGGGAATATGGAGGGGTTACACTTGGGCTGGTAACGCCTTAAAGCACAAGAAAGTTTTCAGGGTGGAGAGCCATTACTGTAGGATTCCCCTGTCCTTTGTTAAACCAGTTCTGCTCAGCACAGTCAGCAGTGATTTGGAAAAAAGAGGCGATGAACGAGGCAGCAGAAGCAGCAAATGGTACAAAATTCTTCAGGACAGGCAAATCTGAAAGTCACAGGCAAAGGTTGCACAGAACCAAAGCCAGGGTAATCCCCAGGTGGGTTAAACAAGTGTGCACAGGGGAGTGTGGCTGTAAATACACACACAGAGTGAGGAGTGTCAAATTAATAATTGTCTTGCAGAGGGAACATTTAAAGTCACTGTGGATGTGCTTTTGATAAGGTTAAGTCAGTGCTCGGCAGCAGTGAGGCCAATTAAATGTTAATTATGGTGAAGGAAGGAGCTGAGGACAAGGCAGTGCTGTGGGTTCATGTGAGTCTGGGATGCAGCCATGTCTTGAGCACTTAAGGAAAAGACAGTGCCTGAAAAACAGGGACAAAACTGCAGAGAAAAGATGACAGACAATTACATCCAAACACAGACTGACTCTTCAGCTTATAAAAAAGAAGTGGCAGAGAATGTGCTGGTGCTCTGTGAAACCAAAAGTGTTGAGAGAAAGTGAATAGGGACAGGCTTTTTCATAATGCTGATATTAAAAGGCAGCACAGAAGGGTCAGGTAGCAAGTTTGGAAAAAAGCAAAAGGCATTTTGTGTTTGGCCAGTGCCCAGGTAAATTGTGGAACTCACTGCTACGGGCCAGAAATACAAGTGGGTTCCAAGAAGTGATTAGGTAAAATTACACATTGAAATGAGACTTAATTGGTCCAGCCAAGCCTCCTGCTCAGATCACAGAACAGCTGATTGCTGGAAAGTTCTGCCAGGGAGAGCGTGACTTTATAATCCCTGCTCCTCACCCTTTCTGCCCAAGCATCTCCAACTGTCACTTGTCAGAGATAATATATGTCAGGAATAATTTGATTTTGCTCCGTACATAAGTCCTCGGGTTACATTCCACATTTTGTTGTGCCTCCATTTTGTGGGAATTTATGGAGAAAAGTCAGAGGGAAGAGATTTGGTAATCTGCACTGAAGAGCCTGAAAAAATGCAGGGTTTTGTCATGTGAGAAGTCCTGGGAATCTTTCCATGGAAAGTGAAGCTTGATGATGCCTTTCTTTCACTACATTTTGCTTTCTACAGAAAAACCTGCCTGAGGTACAGGATTTTTTTTCCCTGGTGTTTAGCTACTGAAAAAGGGTGAGGCTGGCAAAATGAGGATGCAGCAGGAAGCTGGGGAGAGCAGAAGGAGGGGAAGGACAGAAGCCTGGCAGATGATGCAGGGGAATCTGGTAGCAAAGCCTTGCCATGAGAGAGCAGAGCTCAGAGTGCAGCACAATGTACCCTGGCTGCTGCCAGCAATGGCAAGGGATCTTCTGGAGAGAATTCCATGTCCTTCCCCTTTCTCTGGGTGTTTCAGTTCATTTCCACACTTGCTGGTGCTGGTGGCCCTGTGCAGTGACAATCTGCTGTTGTTGTGGCCCAACATCTCAGCTTTCCACAAGAGCCACTCCAATTTTATTGCAGCACAATAGGAACAAAATCTATTCCTTTGTTTAAAAAGAAAACTTCAGAAAATTAACTTAAAACTTGCTTTAAGTAGCATTCTAGATATTGCTACCAGCAAGTCCTCGGCTCTGTGTTCACATCTTATGTTTTTCTATGCAATTTCTACCTCACTCAGAGGCTTTTTGCTGGGAGTTAAAGGCACAGAGTGAGCAAGCAGGTGATTACAGCCAGTCTCAGTGTTACAGCAGCTGAATGATGCCCTGGGGAGTTGTATTTTACCCCTGGCAGAACTGTAAAATTCGTTATTTCAATTCTGAGATTACAGACATTGGAAAAGTGTGTTTTCATTTCAAAGCACAATGAAACCAATTGGAAACAGTGAAATTTTCCATGAGGCAGAAATGCTGGATTTTGGCCAGCTCTTGTTGTGACTTCGTTCTCCTGGATGTTTTGGGATGAGCAATCTAGGCTGTCTAGGAGAAGATTATTAATTCCTCATTTGGAGCTAGCTGTGAGCAACACTTGATTAGTCCAGGATGAACAGTGAAGAGAGATAAAAATATTTATGAACTGCTGAAGATGTGAGCATTGGGCATCCAGAACACTGAAAGCTGCAAGACTGCATGGAAAAAAGAATGTGCAGTCATGTTGCATCATAGCATGGGTTTGAAGAAGTAGAAATAAAGTTGCACAGAAAATTCCAGCTGTGATATTCCCATCTTTTAAACATAACCTGAAGAATAATTTAGCTTGCCCAGCCTCAAAGGTGATTCTGAGGGAATTCAGCTCCCCCAGAGCAGCTGTGGCTGCCCCTGGGTCTCTGGAAGTGTCCAGAGCCAGGTTGGACAGGGTTTGGAGCAGTCTGGGATGGTGGGAGGTGTTCCTGCCGTGGCAGGGGTGGCACTGGCTGAGTTTTAAGTTCCCTTCCAGCCCAAACCATCCTGGGACTCTGATCCTTTAGGACTGGGGCTGGGTGTCAGGATAGGTTGGTCCCTGTGCTTTTTTCCAGATGTTCTGTGGAATTGGTAACCCTGATCTGTGGAGATTTGAGTGAGGAGGGGTTTCCCGTGGTAGAGGGGCACAAGGTGCTTCTGCAGGCTGACAGAATTCAGAATTAGTGGCTGTTTATTTTCCATGGTTCAGTGGTTTGTCCAAATTACAACATTTTCACAGTAAACGAGGAGTGTCTGATTTAGGAGTAGACACCCATGCAAAATGTACAGTTTCTTTAAAGTGTGGTTGTACTAATGCTGTTTAAACAAGTAGTGGGAGAATTCTTAATACAGACCATTTTTTTTCCATGGGATTTGCAGTTGTTTGTGTGGCAAAAACCCAAATTACATCACAAGGGAGATACACGGTAGAGCCTTACAGTGAGAAATATCAGATAATTTGATGCCTACTCTGCAAAGAAACAGAAAGCACAACTAATAAATTCACAGATTATACTACTTTAGGTGGAATGCTGCGTAGAAGTCATGTTTGCCACAGTGATGTTGCTTGTTGGGTGAGTGGGGCCTGTTCAGATAACACACATTTGAATACAGCCGGGGGGAATTGTTTGTCTGGGAATAATGAGGCTGCAGCTGGCACACAGGCCATGGCTCCCTGCATGCTGTACAGCACAGGCACTGCAAGGAGCACTCCTGCCTGCTGCACACCTCATTGCTGCTGCTCCTGGAGCCAAACAGCCCCAGGAGTCCGGGAATCAGGCCCTAAAAGGACATTTTGTTTCACTTGTATTGGCTCTCACACAGCTTGAGAGGGAGGCACAGGGAGGGCACAGCTCTGGCTCAAAGTGGTCCAGGCTCCAGCACCTGGAGTTCAATGTCCTGTGGGATCCAGCTGCTTGTGGTGACCCAGGTTAAAAATCCTTGGCCTCAGGCTGTGTCCTCTTTGTGGAGGTCATTGTTCTCTTGGCAAGAGTGATGCCACTGTGACCACTGCCAGCACAGTCCTGCACCCAGCAAGGTGCCTTAGCTCGGGCTGGAGATGCTCTGTCAGATCATTCTCATTGGAGCTGGGGACAAAGTGCTGAGCTCGTGGCTGTCCCAGGGTGCCTGAGAGGGCTGATCACCCCCTGGCACAGGAGCAGGGCTGTCCCCTGCAGGGAAATGACCTGGAGAAGGACATGGGGAGGCAGCACCTCAGCTGAGGCTTGGGTGTGATGCCAAGCCTGGGTGAGCTGGGAGCTGCAGCAGTTCTGATCCAGGCAAACTGGGCAGGAGGAGGCAATGTCACCCCTCCTGTGACACTGCTGAGAGGGGCTGCACCTCAGTAACCTGCTGGAAGTTCAGGAATAGTAGCAAAAAGTCAAAAAATTAACCAAGGCTGGCAGAAAAGTGCTGCAGTTGAAAGATGTGAATGGTGCAGTCTTTTTAGAATCACAGACAGGAATCAAGAGGGGCTGATTAGTCGTGTCAGGACTTTCAAAAGGAGAAATTGGCTTTTTAGTAAAGAAGAAAAAACCTAGAAGAGCCAGTGCCTGGAAGCAGAAACCAATAGTAGGAGTACTTTAATTTGAAATGAAGCACAGGGGTTTAAAGCAGTGATTACAAGTTACTGGAACATTTAGGAAAAGCAGAAGATTCTCTGCTTTTGGTGTCTTCAGATCAAAACCAGGGGCCTTTCTGGAGGAGCTGCAGCCACAGGGCTGGATTCCAGAGCTTGCTTTTGCTCCAAAGGTCAGATTGGTTGGGATTCCTTCTGTTCCTGATGTCCCTGACTGAATGGGAGATCAGACCTTTAGGAAAGAGTTGTGGAATAGAGAGGATGAGAAAAGGCAGAGATGCAGCACTGCTAAACTTTGCTTTTTTGTTGGATTTTTTTTTTAATGCAGGGGAGTTCCAAATCCCTGTGAGCTCCAGGGTGGGGCCAGTTCTCCATAGTGCAAAGGTAAGGTCTCATTTTCGACCCCCTGTGTCTGCACCTTCCTTGCAGGAACACATCCCAGATCTACCCTGAGCACAGCCTGAGCAACATTCACACACAAGACTGGGAAAAAAAGGGAGATGGGATATACTGACCTCTGCTATAGCCAGAAAATTCCAGGATTTACAGCCTGCCATCCCCATCCTTTGATGTATCTGTAACAGGGCTGCTGGCAGGGAAACACTGAAAGAAAATGGTGAGAAACACCAAACCAAGCAACCAAACAAAAAAATAAATTCAGCAGCACCAGTGTGTTGCTGTGTATATGCATTTTGATGCAATCTTTCACTAGGTGATTACATGCTGTTGCTATTTCGGTGTTTACCAGACAACCCATGACTGGGGAAGGTGGTGTCACTCCAAATGCTGCAAATCAGGGCTGGCTCTTGTCTGGTAAAGAGGGAAGCACTTGGGGCTTGAAGAGAGTGCATCAGCTCGAGAGTCACAAGGCCATAAATTATATTATTGTTCTTGTTGTGATTAAACCTGCCAATTTTTTGCAATTCACATCTTAGATGCAAATTCCTTTTTTAAGATAATCACTCGGCTGAGCAATCGCTCAAGGACATTGTGAGCAGAGTGAGGTAAATTCAGCTTTTAGCAGAGTGAGTTCCTGCAAAAGGCTCCAAGCAGGAATTTGTTTGATCTCCTGAGGGGGTGAGCATGGATCTCTCCATGCTGGGAGGTGCCCCTTGTGCAGGGCTGGAGGAAGAGCCTGCAGCTGGGTCATGGAGCAGCTCAGGGCCCTTGGACCTGTCTTGGCCCCTTGGGAGTAGCCCTGAGCCAAGGGGCATTTTCCAGATTCCCTGTGTGCACTGAGCTCTGCTGCCACTCGATGTCACAGGGGTGTGGAGCTGGGCTGAGCCTCCTCCCATGTCCCAGGCTGTTCATTGCCTAGGAGAAAAGGATTTGCTGTGCCCTGCAGGGTTTCAGCAGCACTGGGCAGTGCTCAGTGCAGCTGAGGGGGCAGCTCAGCTGGAGCTGGGTAAAGGGAAGGTGTGAGGGTGTTTTGGCTGGGACTCTGCTCTGGGCACAGTGTGGCAGAGGGAACAAGGGCTAATGTTATTTTTGGAGGGGGGAGTTATCTTAGAATCGTGGAATATCCTGATTTGGAAGGGATCCACGAGGATCATCAGTCCCAGCCCTGCCCAGACACCCCAACAATCCCTGGCAGTGCTGTCCAAAGGCTCCTGGAGCTCTGGCAGCCTCGGGACTGTGCCCATTCCCTGGAGAGCCTGGGCAGTGCCCAGCACCCTCTGGGGGGAGAAACTTCTCCCAAAATCCAGCCTGGCCCTGCCCCGGCCCAGCCCCAGCTGTTCCTGGGTGCTGTCCCTGTCCCAGAGCAGAGCTCAGAGCTGTCCCTGCGCTGCCCCTCCAGAGGAGCTGCAGACTGCTGAGTAGGATGAGGTATTTGCTGAATTCTGAAAGTCTGCTGGTGCCTGAGAGGCTGCACCAAGCTCCCTGGCCAGGGGCAGGGGAGCAGTGTCCGTGCAGCTTCCCCAGCAAGGTGGCTGTGTAGGACAGGGAGGGTTTTCTGTGTACACATGACCTCACCCTCCTGATGACTGAACTACCATACAAACAGGTCTCACTGCTTGGTTTCCAAGCCAGCATCTCCTCTAGGGTTGATATGATTTAGCTCTCTTTAATAGCTTTTTTCTCTGACTCCTCAGGGTGACCCAGCTCAGCGAGGGCATTTAGAGGAAGCCGCTTTCCAATTGCAGCAGATTTTCCGAATTGATATTTCCATTGCATTGAATATCCTTGGTAATGTGGAGTTGGTTTTGTTTTGCCCTTAAACCACAGGTTTCTCATTTTGGAGGACCTCCAAATGGTTGCAGGTCTTGTGAGAAGGCAGGGATGGCAAATACCCAAACTGAAGCCTCCTTTCAGCAATTTTAACTGTGCTTGGAGAGATTTATTGCCCTTTGTCCCATCGTGCCACCTGATTTATCTCAGCATATTTCAATCCAGGCTTGCTTGAAGCCTGCACTGTTGTCCTGACATCTGTAGCTGGAAATTAAGCCATCTCTGTCTTTTTTGCAACACAAGATGTCATATCCTTGTATCCTTCTTTTATTGTCTGAGCTCACGGTTTTCCTGGCAAGCTGAAAAAGCAATTGCAGGATTGCAACTCTAAGAAAAGCAGAAGGAAGATGCAATGAGCTAAGAAAAGTCCCTGCCCTATATACACCACTAGTTGCAGCACTGAAAAGCAAGTTGTTTCTGTGTGAGCCATACGTTGTGTTAGCCTGTGATCCCTCTCTGCCACGAGCCCAGAAAAATCCCTAAAATGCAGTGTTGCCATTTTTCTTATTGAAACTGTGGAAGGAGGGTTGGTGAGCCAGCTGGAAGTGGCCCAGAGCACTTGGTGTGAGCCAAGGAAGGCCCAGTGGCTGTGGGGGAGGTTGCTGCATTGGAGGCTGGGTTGTGGCTGTGTGCTTTTCCCTGTTTTCCATGGTTTGGACTCTGTTTTCCTCAGGGACTGAGAGCATGAGGGCGGGGCACTGCCGGGTGGCCTTCACCTGCTTCAAGCTGGCAGCAGATCGGGGCTACAGCAAAGCCCAGTTCAACGTGGGGCTGTGCTACGAGCACGGCAGGGGCACAGAAAAGGACTTGGAGAAGGTATCCAGGGCCTGCCTGGGGGTGGGGGTGGGGGTGGGAGCACACATCAGGAGAGGGATCTGTGCTGGGTGCTTGGAGCTTTCTTCCTTTTACATGGCTGGGAAAGTCATGGAATGTCCTGAGCTGGAGAGAACCCCCAGGGATCACTGATCCAGCTCCTGGCCCTGCACAGACACCCCAACAATCCCCCCCTCTGCATCCCTGGGAGTGCTGTCCAAAGGCTCTTGGAGCTCTGGCAGCCTCAGGGCTGTGCCCTTTCCCTGGAGAGCCTGGGAGAGCCCAGGCTCTGAAGACTCAGTAGAAAATGCTGGAAATATAAAAATTGCAGCTTTGCAGAGCTGCTTTCAGTGTCACCAATCCCCTCAGAGAGGTGCTCTGAGATCCCTTTCCCACAGCTTCTGAGGGTTCTCCAGGTGCACAGGCTGTGCTACCAGCACCCAGCGGGGTTCCAAGGAGAAACCTGTCATGTCGCTGTATTTAAGACACCACTGCACATCCCAGGGCTTCTCAGATCTCTGCTTTGGCTCCTGTAACTCCAGCCTGCCACCTAGTGCAAGCTGGCCAGCAGCTGCTGGAGCCGGGAAGAGCTGCACAGGCAGCTTGGTTTGAGTCATGGTTGGCCCAGTGCCACCCCCTTCAGCTCGGGCAGGGTGGCTCCAGGGCTCGGGGGTACTCGCCGTCCCACCTGACCCAGCTGATGTTCTGCTGTGGGAGGGATGCAGCTTGTGATGGCTCTACCAGAGAGGTGAAGCTTGAAGGGAGCCATGTCATGTTCAGGGCATGCATCAGCTGGCTTTCTCTCTCTCTCTCTCTCAGGCAGGTTTTTATTACTGCCAGGCAGCCAGCAGCCATCACCCCATGGCCCAGTACCGCTACGCCAGGTACCTGCTCCAGCACGGCCCTGGCAGCCCCTGGGACAGGCATCACAAGGCTGTGGCACTCCTGGAGCAAGCAGCAGGGGCTGGCATCATAGAGGTTGGTGTCCATAGGTCAGAGAGCCCTGACTGAAGGGTTGGAGCCACATCTGAGACAGCACTGGGAGGGAAAGCTTTCCAATGATTTTATCCCTGCTCACAGCATGGGGGTTAGAACTAGAGGATCTTTAAGGTCCCTTCTGAGCCAAACCATTCTCTGATTCTTTGTGTATATTCCTGACAGTGTCTGGGAGACAGCCCTGCCTGCAGACACAGCCACTGTGCCACGTGTTGGTTGGCTGTTGTCAATGGGGCTCTTACATTAAACCTTTGGCTGGGAGAGCTCACCTGTTCTTGAAAACACAGCTCACTTTTCATCTCCTCTCAATTCCAAGAGTACAGGTCACTGTACTGGAGGAACTTCCAGTGCTTGAAGTAAGAACAGATCCTCATTTTGTATCTGTGACTTTCTGAGATGACTCATCTGTGCAGATCTGTCTTCTGCCCTCCTTTCCCACTCCAGGAGATGCATTTAGGCATGTGCCATCTCGCCCTGGGAATGCCAGGCTGGCAGTGCCTGTGGCCTCCTGGAGCTCACTGACCAGGGGGTGCATCTGCAGGATCTTGGGGACAGGACATGAGTGGGAACCATTCTCTGGCTCTGACTCCCACAGGGAGTTTGAAATTATATTCTGGCTCTCAAATGTGAATTCTTTGTGTTTACCAAATCATGCTGATTTTTCTTAGGGCAGCCCTGGCTCTCCCAAGAGCCCCTGCACAGGCAGGGTCCTTACCACACTGCCACAGTAACCCCAGCAGCTTGAAAAATCAGTTAAAAAACAGAGTAATTAAAATCCAGGCTGATCTGGACGATGTGGTTTTGTTACAGGCACAGGCTTATCTTGGAGTGTTCTACATGAGGGGGCTGAAGCCTCAGGAGAAGAGAGGTTTGAAATACCTGCTGCAGGCAGCAAACAATGGGGTAAGTAATCCTTCCTTCTGCCAGGGATTGTCCTCAGCTCGGGATCTGCAGGTGGAGGATTTCAGGGTTTCTTGGAAACAGGAGAAAATGTCAGGATTTTACTGCCCAGTGTGAAGGGACAGAGTGGAGCCTTGGTGCCTCTTGGAGAGGAGACAGCCCTGGGCACAGACCCTACAGAGACAGCCCTGTTGGGCTGGAGGAGTTCCTACAGCACCAGTGCCTGTATCCAGCTTCCAGCATTGTAGAGCTTTCCCATTATGGAGCATCTACACCCTCTTCAGTCAAAATCTTTCACTACTGCATCACTTGGAGAACTTCATTGTGTTTATCTCAAATCTGTTCTTCAAAATTGGCCCATTGTTTCTTGTCTTTTATAGAGAGGATGGAAAGACTGTTTCTGGATTTATTTTTAAATTCAGGCACCTTTAACATACTGAAACTCTTGAATCTCCATTCAGCCTTCCCCCATTTTTGCTGTTTCTCTTCACAGCTCATGTTAGATCCCCAAGAATCTCATTGCATGCACTTTCCCCGGGTGGCCCAGGCTTCTCTTTCTTGAAGGGCAGTGCCACAGTGTGGGGACAGCACTCTCCTGAACCCCCACCAGCATTTAGAGGAGTAGAATTGTGGATCCCATGTCTTGCAGCCAGGTTTCTGCATCCCACAGTTCTGTTTCTTGCCATTGTCCCCTTGTTTTCAGCTGCATTGTAATGGCCAGGGGTTATTTTTTCCTGAAGAACTTGTTCATTTTAACTGCAGTTCCCACAGCTTTTGTGCAATGGAAAATAATGAACAGCTATTGCCTCTTCTGCTGGCTAATAGTTGTGGTTGTGGTGCCCTTTAGTGTGTCCTCTCTGAGTCATTTCTTTTGCAGGCTGCAGTGCTGGTTTAGTTTGTGCCTCCATGTAGTTAAGCTGTTCTACTTTGCTTGTCAGTCTTCTGTCTATTTTTCTAATTCTCCTTTGACCATTTTAAGATGCTTGGACTAAAAGTGGACTCAGGATGGAGGTATGCCATGGATCTCACATAATGAGCTCCTCTGCTTTGTTCTGCATTCCCTTCCAATAATTCCTAGCCCTGCTTGCCCTTTGCCTGGCACTGAGCACTGATGAGATGGTCTCAGGGAACTATCACAGTGTGATACCCAAATTTCTTCCTATCAGCACTACTTTGCATTTGGCAGTGCTGTTTCCTTCGTGATTTTGTTGCTCATTCCTTAGGTGTGTGAGATCTTTAATTAATTCTTTATAGTAAGTTTGACCATTTTGAATGGTCATTTTTACATCATTGTAAACTTTGCCACTTGGGTTTTCACCCTCTTTCCAGCATGGAGACACTCTCAGTCTGCTGGGACAAGGCCTGACTTGCCACAGCAGCTCAGACATCACAGTACACAGTATTTAGTTCTAAATCTGCTGAAGATCTCTCCTAAGCTTCATCCTTGGCTCCTTTTTTCCAGCCTGGAGTCAGAGATTTTATGCTGAACAGTATCACATTGAGTTATCCCATTAAAGAGATGATTGGCATTTACTGGTAATGCCTTAACAACACAAAATCTGTCAGGTAACTGCAGGTCCTCAGCTGCACCCCTGGCATGTTTTGGCCAGAGTTTCAGACCCTGAGCATCCTTCCCCATCTCTGCTGCTCAGCAGATGCTGTGGATGCTTCAGGGGCTCAGCCTTGAGGGCAGGCTGATGGATGGTGGGTTCCCTGGGATGGGATGTCCCCATTTTCCTTGGAGAAGGGCTCCATGGACAGATTCACTTCCCATTACCCTGCAGTTGGAATTGATGTTTAGTTGGCTGAAAGAACTCTTGGCATGGATGAAGCAAGGACAGCATAGTTTAGTACAACTCCAGAAAAAGGAAAACAGCACAAAAAGTCACAGATTCAGCGTTTCTCTGCTTGTTCTCTCTGCTAGAGCTGAGCTGGGAACTCTGACAAGTGTTTTTCCAACACAAGAACTGTGTTCTACTTTGTTTCCCACTTTTTATCCTCCCTGATTTCCTACATGCAGCCACAGACTATAAAACCCTAATAAAGAGTTCTGTTGGAGAACTGGGCCTGACTTGCAGATTTCCAGGGGTGTCAGTCACTCCTGCCATGCTAATTTGGGGCTCTCCCCTCACTGCAGGCTTGGCTCTGAGGTGTTCATCCTGTGAGAGATGGTGGTGCAGCTCTCCTGATTGAACCCTGTCTCTAGTCACAGCTGAAGTGCCAATTCTTCAACGTGTTTATCTCATCTCTAAAGGAGTTTATTGCTGTCATAAGCTGAGACTTGCAACATTTTGCAAAGCACCCACTCACTGAGTTTTTCACTTGCCTCTACCAGCTATATCCTAGACAGCAACACTTGCAATATGTTCTTTTCTAGTGGCTTTATTAAAACTTGCTACTTACTTGGGTTTTTTTTCTTTTTCTTCCTTTTTTTTTTTCCAAAGCCTTGTTTAGCTCATGTTTCTGGCAGTCATACTCTTCAGGCTGTGCTGCTGGCTTTGTTGCTGGAAAGGTCTGTGTGACCACAAGTCCGTGCAGTCTTTTTAATGTCTTCAGGAGTGTCATCCTGCTTTCCTGCTCTCTGAGACCCTTTGCCTCCCATTGGATCTCAAGGATAAAATGCACAGCTGACACATAAACATGTCATGGGTTTGGATTTGGCTTCACTGCAGTGCCAACCTTTGCCTTCCAGTTTGTTCCCAGCAGTTACATATGTCTGAGTGGTTCAGGTGCTTTTTCTCTAGTGCATATTTGCTTCATTTACTTCATTTCTGTTGCCTGAGATTTCTTCTGGAATAGAATGAGGTGAGGCTGAGCAGAAGAGTGCTGCACTCTTGTGTTAAAGGGGAATTTCCCAACCCTTAGCAGCAAGTACCTCTGTGCCATTTGTGATGTTTTTACAAGACTTGGGCTTGAACTCTCTTAGGGCAGTCTCAGGGCGTGCTTGGAGTTTGGGTGGGATCAGGATGTGGCGCAGTCACGGCGGCCCAAGACACCTCAGCTCTGACCTCTGAGACAACTGCGATGCTCTGCAGAGCCAGCTGCTCCTTTGTTACTCTGCCACAGCCCTGGGTGTTGAAGGGAAATCAGTGAATTTAATTGGAAAGGGATAGGAAGGAGCAGAGCCAGACATTATGCTTCTCTCCAGGGGACTAAACTACTGAAGACAGAGCCTAAGGGATGGAGCAGTAAACTTAGCAAGGTGACCAAAGATAGAGCAGTAAACTCTGAAGAAGGTGCTAAAGAGTCTCTGTTTCCTTTGCTGTGTGATTGCTGTGCCAGGATGCCCAGAGCAGGTTCCACGTGGGCGTTTGCTACGAGCAGGGCCTGGGAGTGCAGCGGGACCTGGCGGAGGCGCTGAGGCACTACCGGCAGTCGGCAGCCATGGGAAACAGGCAGGCCCGGGACAGACTGCAGGCATGGCAGCAGGAGCTGCAAGGTACCAGGGCCAGCAGGGCACCAGGGGCTGGGGCACTGCCTGGGCAGGTGGCCCTGTGAAAGTGGGGCTGTACTGCCAGAGGAGGGCTCCCACAGGACCACGGCACAAAGGAGTTCTTTGTGCTGAAGGGAAGGCGCCGCTTTTCCTCCTCAGTTCTTTCCCGTCCAGCTGGAGAAGCTGTTCCCATAGTATGATAGGTTGCAGAATCACTTCTGTTGAAAAGACCAACTGTGTCCTGGGGGACACCAGGTCCAGCATCACCAGCTGGGCCAGGAGGGGATTGTCCTGTTCTGCTCTGCACTGGGGCAGCCTCACCTCCAGTCCTGCGGGCAGTTTTGGGCACCACAGTATAAAAAAGGCATTGAACCATTAGAGAGTGTCCAAAGGAAGCCACAAGGATGGGGAAGGGTCTGGATGGGAAGCCTTGTGAGGAGCAGCTGAGGGCACTTGGGCATTCCTCCACTTCAGCTGGAGGAGACTGAGAGCAGAGCTCATTGTGGTTTTCAATGTCCTCCTGAGGGGCAGCACAGGGCTCCAGTATCTGGTCCCAGGGACAGGACCTGAGGGAATGGCTGGAGCTATGTCAGGGGAGGTTCAGGTTGGATACCAGGAAAAGGTTTTTCACCCAGAGAGTGGTTGAGCAGTGGAACAAGCTCCCCAGCAAACAAACCTGAGTTCAAGAAGCATTTAGACAATGCTCTCAGGCACAGGGTGGGATTGTTGGGGCATCTGTGCAGGAGTGGGACTTGATGATCCTTAAGGGTCCCTTCTCACTCCGGATGTTCTGTGATTCTGTGGCTGTATGATCAAGCCTTTGCCAGTGTCATTAACACCTTGTTTTTCCTGTACTTTCAGATATGCACACAAAGCATCCATTCCCTTCAGGATTAAGAGCCTCCTCCTCCAGCCCTGATTTCTGGACTATTGAGCCTGTGTCTGCAGGTCTGTACAGCAGCCAGCCAGGACAGTGTGGCCTCACCCTGCCCCACTCCTGGAGCACAGGCACACTGCCCGTGATGCTGCTCAGCAGTGCAGGGTGGAGCTGTGCCTTCAGAGCCAGGACAGTGCCACTGGAGCTGCAGGGCTGGGAGCCCCAGCACTGCTGGCAGTGAGTGACACCAGCAGGCAGAGGGCAAGGCAGCCCTTGGTGTGGGCTGGAACCAGGCTGGCAGTGAAAGGAAAGAGAAAGCTCTCTGTTCATGGAACAGGAGGCATTTTTAAATACCTGGGCTTTGAGAATAAACTTTGTGATATCTCCTGCACCACCAAGTACTCTACCTTCCAGACAGGGATGTTCCTTCTGCACCTGCATTTCTGTATTAGAGCCAAGCTGTGGCTGCCCCTGGATCTCTGAAAGATCTCTCCAAGCCCTGTCCAAGGCCAGGTTGGACAGGGTTTGAAGCAATCTGGGATAGTGGAAGGTGTCCCTGCCATGGCAGGGGGTGGAACAAGATGAGCTTTAAGGTCCTTCCAGCCCAAACCATTCTGTGGTTCTGCACCATTGTGGTTCTGCACCACACTGGTGTGATCTGGGATTCTAATTCCAGTAGCCCTGCATGTCTTGCTCATGGTCCCCCAGGGAGGTTTACAAGCCACCATATGGGGACGTTGGCAACTAACCCTGGGATTGTCCTAGCCCACACCCTCTGAGGCAATTTTCTCTCTCTCCAAAGCAAGTCCCCAGAGTGCCCCTGCTACCAGCACAGTGTAGGCTGGCTCTGTGTTACCATTATGGCAGTTTAATCTGCTTTCAGACCTGGGCAAGCAAGAGAGTGAATTCTCATCACTGGGCAGAGTTTTTTATGGGATGTGACAGATCCACCTGTAGCAGTGAGGTGACAGCTGTCCCCGGCCATCCTGCACCATGTCAGTGTCCTTCTGTCCCCACTCCTGCTCCTGCAGCCCTGGCAGGGAGCTGCTCCCACCTCTCTGAGACACAATGAGCAAGGTTTGCTTCGAAATCCATCGTGTCCCTGTTTGCTGAGCACGCCAGCTCATTTTCAGCAGAGTGGATAAGGGATGCTCCCAGCGGGAAGGCACCGCTGGCAGGCAGCAGCAGAAGGCAGCTGGTGTGATAATTTCCTCCACTGGGGCAGCTGAATCCGGAAAAAGGCATTTGTTCACACCAGTTTAAACTGGTTCAAGGGCATCTGTGCAAGCTGCCCAGCTTCCTGTGGCCCTGGTGCTCTGTGTAGATCAGGCTCTGCAAAACAAAGGCAATGGCCCCATCCTGAACTTCTCCATGCAGCAAAGGAGGGGCACAGCCAGCCCTCAACACATCTGATTGTTCTTCTGGTCTGCTCTCTCCTTCTGCTCAGACCAAACTTTCTTAGACCATTTCCTTTATCAAGCAGGATACAAGGAGCAGGAAATGCCTGGGGTGGATTTCCTATGCTGTGATAATCCAGAGCGCGCTTACGCATCGGCCAGGATGGGAGAGGGGCTGGGGGGGCTGAAAGCAGTTTGCAGAACCAGGAAATTGCAAAGCAAGAGGGAGGAGTTTGTCTCCTTTTAAACCTGCTTGTTATTAGGTATTTTTGTGTAAGGACTTTCCTCTGACAGGGACATCAAAGCAACTTTGCAGAGGGAGATGTGAGGTTGTGCTGGCTGTTTGTCCCTCTGCCTGTGCTCCCAAGGTGCAGAGGAATCCCACAGGCTCAGTCACAAATGCCTCCCTCATGGTTTGCACAGCTGCATCTCAGTTAGAATCTGGCTCTCTGACATTGTTTTGGTGCAAGAACCTGTTTTGTTTGTAAAACAAACCAGCAAGAGATTTGTGTTAGCAGACCAGAAGCACAAGCAGGCCAGGCCAAACCCATCCATGGATGGATGCCAGACATGGGCTCATCTGTACAAGCATTTTGGAGACTGGAAATAAAACAACATTTTGGATATTAAAAAGTCCACCTGGGGAAATCTCACTCTATTGTTCTTGTCATTTAGCCCCAAGAGCAACAGAAAGAGGTAACTTTCTCATTTGCTCTGCTTTAAATGGTCTGTGTGATTGTGTGGTGCTGCGGCTCGGGTGTGTACACACACAGCTGAAGCTGGGAATGTCACCTCCAGGTACATGGAAAAGCACAGGGGTAGGGTACCTGAGATGGTCCAGGAGAGCCCAGAAGCCCTTACCTGCCATGCCCACACTGCTGCACGAGCCCATGGGTCAGCACCACCCTTCCCTTCTCCAGGAGTGCAGAGACAAACACCTGTGTGCTTCTTCCTTTGTCACCAATACCTTGGTTTCCCCACCCATGCTATTATCCCAAAACTGTCTTACAGCTCCCAGACTGACAGATCAAAGTGAAAACCCATAAAAAGGGTGAAGCTTGTGACTGAATATTTCAAAACAGTGTTTTCACACTTCCTTTTTCCCAGGTTACCTTTGGCAGACTCCAGCCATCTGGTGTCTGCTTTTGGATAAGGACTGTGCTCCAAAATCCAATGGCCTCAAAGGAGAGAACAGAATAGAATGGAATCATTAAGGCTGGAAAAGACCTCTGAGAACATCAAGTCCAACCTGTGATTGATCCTCACCTTGTCACCCAGCTCAGAGCACTGAGTGCCACATCCAGTCCTTATGGAGAAGGAAGTGGTGGGCCTTGGAGCAGCCATAGGAGAGATGCCAGTGCTGATTTTGGGGGCTTTTAAAAAATGCCAACTTCCCAGTGGCAGAACCACAGGAGCTGGAAGGACCTGTGGGAGACAACAGGCTCATCTCCCCTTCCCCAGCTGCCACTTCAGGCTTTCTGCACATATATTATGTCAGCTCCACTGCTGACAGAGAGGGTAGTGTTAGAAAAAAACAGTTTTATTTAAATAACTGAAACCCTGGAGCCCAGCTGCAGCAGTGTCCGTGACAGGTATTTTCACAGTCTCTGATCACATGGATGTATCTCACTGTGCTATGGTTGTTCTCACAACCCCCTTGCCTGGGCCTGTCCTGGGAGGAAAGGCCCTCCTGCTGCTGGGTGGGATGGGAGGCTGGCAGAGCACTGGGAGAGCAGGGTGGGAGAGGAGGAAGGCAAGGACAGGCAGCTGGAGGGGAACTAAAGGTGAAATCAGTTGTGGAGAAATTCAGTGGGGCGAGACAAAGGAAGGAATACACCTGGAAGGAATACACCTGTCTGGGGCATGGGTCATACAGTGACCCTGCTGGGGCTGGGGATAGGGCTGGGCACCCCAAATCTGATTGTTCTCTCCCTGCCACAGCCACTGAGCTGCTACAGCCCTGGAGCAGCATCCCCCAGGCCCAGGCTGTGCCCGCGGGCTGAGAGCTGCCGCAGCAGCCCCGCGCCCGCCTCGCTGTGCACCTGCACCTTCTGGGACAGGATCATCTCAAACAGGGTGCTCATCTCCGACAGGAAGGTGCTGGCCAGCCTCGTCCCACTGCCACCAGGGTCAGCCCCAGCACCTTTGCCAAAGGTCTCAAAGGTCCTCGGTTTCTCCTGCCTTGCAGCTTCCTCATCCTCGGGGGAGCGCGGCGAGTCGGGGCAGAAGACGTTGTCCTTGTAGCTGCTGGTGAGGGGCAGGGACAGCCGGGCCACCCACTCTGGGTCTGCAGCTGTCAGCCTCTTGAGAGCCAGCTCTGGGGAGGGACAGCACAGCAGAGAACAGGGGGGGAGATAGATTGATAAAAATATTGATAAATGAAAATATCTAAAATCAGCTGAGAGACATGACTGAAAACAGATCACCAGTGACACCATGCAAACCAGCAGCTTAAAAAAGCCACAATAGAACTGGTTTGAACTACTGGGGGTTTTGTTTTGTTTTGTTTTTAATATAATAGCCATTAGAATCACTGTGCATTCTCATTTGTTGCAGTCTCAATTGGCACTTCACTAAATTGTTAGCAAAGCCTGAGAGAGGGAGGGTTCAGGACTGGCTGAAGGGGAGCAGACAATGCAAAGCTTTCCAGGGGGAAGTGTTGGACACAAAGATAGTGGACTTCCCTTCAGGGTCACTCCAGGGTGGGAATTTGCTGCTAAGGAGGCAGATTGAGACCGAAAAGAAATAGGTTACTGTGAAAACAATAACACCAGAATGAAATTCTGGATTATAAAATGCACAGCTGGATGGCTGGAGACTGGGACTGAACAATTGAGCTCTAAAGTAGTTGTTCCTCGATTGGAAACAGCTGAGGAGCAGGGGGCGCCTGGGCTGGGGGCTGGGGCAGGCTCGTTAGTGCAGCAGAAATTTGATTGTGGCCCGCAATGGGCAACTGGAATCACACAGAGGACTCAGAGTATTCCCTGCTGACGGGGAGGCACAGCCAGGGTGGATTGTTATGGGTCTGATTAGGGGAATTACACACAAATCTGATTATCCATCTGTGGGAGAGGGAGCTGAAACCACACCAGCAGGGAAAACTCTGGAGATGAAACCAGGAGTGATCCAGGCTGACACAATGGAGACCCCAAGAGCTGGGGGTTGCTGCTCCTAAGGAAGCAAGTGCTCTCCAGGGATCTGACTGCAACCTGTCATTAGTCTGAGGAGATATGCGCCAGCAGAGGAAATCTTTATGCTTAAAATAGTGTTGGCAAGAGAAGAAGTGATTATAGATGTCCATGAATAAACATCTCCTGGAAAATAAAGGAAGGACCCCATAGCAGGGAGAGCCTGGAATAGCTTCCTCGTCAGACAGCAGGAAGGGGAATAGGCATTCTTGTTTTTTGAGGTAGCTGGTAAACAAGAGGCCGTGCTGTGGTGCACAGAGGCTGCATTCCAGCCCCTCATTGTTCCTTCCCAAAGCACATCCCAGAACCTCAGGGGAGTTCAGAGCAACCGGCCAGTTTAGGAAAGGGGTTGGGAGCCCCAAAACCTCACTGGTAACAAAACTCAGCAGTCCCAAGGTGGCAAGGGCTGGTGTCACTGTGGTAATAATAATTGTGTGGCTCTGACTAAAAAGTGGCATCTGAAAAGGAGGGTCCCCATTCCAATGCTCTTATCCTGCTAATTCCAGGGGGTGGTCAATACCCTGCCATAGCTGGGACCTGGGATCTGCAGTCAGTGACTGAGACAAGGCTCCTCCCCCAGCCAGCCAAGCAATTGCTCCTTTTTCTCTGGAAAACAACTGCCCTGGCATGGGCTGGGGGAGTGAGCTGGGACTCCAGCCTGGTAAGGAGAGAAGGGCAGGTACATCCCTTAGATTTTTGTTTCAGCTGGAGCCCCAAAATTCTTTTGTGTTGCTTCACATCCAGGGCTTCTTTCTGCAATCTCAGTATTTGAGTTGCAGTGATTGTTCCTTGAGACATCACCCAAGTGTGCTGCAGGTTTTGCTGTAAAATATGCAGTTTTCTCCTCCCCAGTCTGCAAGAAGCCACCTCATTCCCTGAATATTTGGCTGCCTCAGCTCTGGAGCAGGATACAACTGGTCTGCTCTCTGCAGGGAGAGCTGGGCTGACGGTCCCATGGCCATGAAAACCTCATAATTAGGTATGTTTAATTTGACCAATAACTCTTTACTGCCTTGTTTTAATGGTGTTTGGGGAGCAGGGGTTGTTTTTATCATCCATAAAGTTCTATCTCTCATCTGCTGCTGGGAGTGCTGTGCTGGGCTGCTGGGGGATCAGAGCTAACAGACGGTGCTGCGAGTTCATCCCACAACATCAACAATCCCAGAGCTGCCCGGGATTGCAGTCCCCCGCTGGGAACAGCACAAAGGCCCAGCCAGCCTCAGCCAGCTGTTAGGATGCTCCTGAGCACCAGCAGTGCTTCCTTCCTCCCTCTCAGGATGCAAGTCCACAGCTCTGTTTGTGTCTGGGAGAGGAGGAAGGAGCCCGGCAGCTCTGGTGGCTGCGCTCGGCCGCCTCTGCGGGCAGCTCTGGGCTCCTGGGGCAGCTCTGGGCCCCTGAGGAAGGTGTGGCAGGTCTGGGCTCCTGAAGAAGGTTTGCAGGTCTGGAACAGATCAGCCTCTGGGCATGGCCAGCAGGAATCCACACAGCCTCAGCATTCCCTGCTGGCATGGAGCTGCCCAGGGAAGTGGTGGAATCATCACCCCAGGAATGGGGATGTGGCACTGGGGACATGGGTCACTGGTGGACATGGCAGTGCTGGGGACCAATGGTCTGGGAGGGCTTTTCCAGCCCTAATGATCCTATGGAATTTCAGGAATTTGGCCAAAAGGATGATTTTCCTGTCAGGTCCAAGGATCATGGGAGATGGCACTTCATGGATCAGCCTTGCCATAGCTCTGATTTTCTATCCTTGCGTGGGCAGGACTGGATTCAGAGCTGCTGGGCAGCTCCCCCAGTCCCTTTTCTGGGATCAGGGCATGTCAGTGCAGCTGGGATGGAGCTGGGCTCCTCTTGGCTCCCTGCTCTTGGCTGCAGGACCTCAGAATCCAAGGAAACTTTTAGGTCTCGGCCTTTCCTTTGTTTGCTCCTTACTGGAATAAAAGAGCAGGGAGGCAAAGGGGGAGAAGCAGCAGGTTCTGCCTCAAAGGAAGAGCACCAAAAATGCCCAGCTCTGGAATTCAAACCACCCCAGCAGCAAAGCTCAATGAGTTTCTCTTCTGTGGAGGAGCACAGAGGCTCCACAATGAAATTTCTGCTACAGGACATGAGTCAGCCCAACTCTTTCAAATTGAAATGCCAAGAGAGGAGATTTTTAGAACAAATCAATAAAAGGAACATGTAGAAAATGTCAGGCCCAGATGGTATTCACCCCGGAGTGCCAGAGGAACTCAGTTATGAAATTGCCTGGTTTATTAGCTGCTGTTCATTAACTACTGCTTCAAATGAATGCAGGATCAGAGGGAGGGGAGGTGGAAATGGTGACAGGAGTTTTTAAGTATGTGAAGGTGAACCCAGCCCAGGCAGATTCAGAGAAATCCTTCTGTGCAAGGCTCAGCAGAGAGAGCCATGGAGCTGCTGCTCCCAGAGGAACCACCTGACATTGTCACATGGGGAATTGTGTTCTGGAAATTTGGAAGGGCTGCATGGAGAGTCCTGGATGACTTTGGACAAGGGTCTGGAGTGCCAGGACAAGGGAATGGCTTCCCAAAGCCAGAGGGCAGTGCTGGATGGGATGCTGGGTGGGAATTGTTCCCTGGGAGGGTGGGGAGACCCTGGCACAGGGTGCCCAGAGCAGCTGTGGCTGCCCCTGGATCCCTGGCAGTGCCCAAGGCCAGGCTGGACATTGGGGCTTGGAGCAGCCTGGGACAGTGGGAGGTGTCCCTGCCATGGCAAGGGGTGGAATGGGATGGGTTTTAAGGTCCCTTCCAACCCAAACTGTTCCAGAATTCAATTCTGTGAAGGCAGAGGTCACCTGAGCTGATGGAACAGCACCAGCCAGGCTTGCAGAGGATCTGAGCTGTGCCTGAATTTACAGCCAGGTTCTGTAGGGACTAATATGTGTTAAAAGCTGGGAAGTGAGGGTAGGAATAATTAATCTTCCTCACCAAGGGAGGTCATTAGCAGAGTCCCAGAGTATCTGCTCAACACAGTGATAAATGATATGGCAAGGGGACAATGTTGGTGTTGACTCCACTAAAACACCCAAAAGCAGAGGGTTGCTGAAGGACCTGATAATGCTGACTGCCATGAGCAAAATGTGGCTGGTGAATTTCTGTGTCCCCAGCTGTCAGATAATTGTCACAGGGAACAACAACCTGTCATGTGTTGATGGCTCTCCCTCCACGCAGAGGAGAGATTTGGGAGCCACAACAAACAGGGCTCAGCGTGGAGCTTGGGCAGGACAGGAATGAGGAACACACCAGAAAACCTCCTTGTACCCCCAGTGGATCCTAAACACTGCACAACAATTCTGGTCACACATCTCAAAAAAGATAAAATTAGCAGCAGGTTGGTCACAAGAGATGAGGAGGAAGGAGGACCCAGTGGGGCTCTGAGGGTAGATAACATCTTGAGGGGTTTAACAAGGACAAGTGTCCACCTTTTTCACTCTGCATGGACCAGGAGACCACGAAGGGAGGGCTCAGGCCAGCGTGGGAAGCAGCTCACCAGCTGCAATGTGCAACTGGACCTCACCCCTCAGCAATGACAGAGGCCAAGCTCACACATCACTAAACCCTAAACCTCAGCAGACACGTCCATGGGAGGGAAGAGCAGCCATAAACACATGGAAAGATCCAATGTGAAGCTCAGCAAATCCCTTGGCCTGCTACCAAAAGCCTGGGATGGTCCAGACATGCTGCCCCAAGCACTGCTCCTGCCAGAGCCACTCTGGGAGGTGCAACGTGCCCTGGCTGCTGCAGGCCAGCAGGACCTCCTGGATGGGGTCAGTGTGGGTTACCTGAGGAGATCCCACTGCTGCAGCCCCCCCAGCCCCAGCCTGTCCCAGCAGCGAGGTCACCTCACCTGCCTGTGGCTCCAGGAGGGTCTCCAGCTCCTCTCCCACGAGCTGCTGCACGGAGAGCTCAAAGGCGCTGTCGCAGTCGCGGTCCCCGGCCTCGCTCTCGCCGTGCCCGCTGTCCTTGGTGCTCAGGCAGTCCATGTCCAGCCCCGTGTCCAGCCCCGTGTCCAGCCCCGTGTCCAGCCCTGCAGCCCTGCCAGAGGTCACAACACCCAGGTCACTTCAGCCCCAATGAGCCCTTGGAAGGGTCTCTATCTCCCCAAAATGCCCCAGAGAGGGGCTCTGGGCACCCTCCCCGTGCACCACCCACAGAACCAAAGACATTTCGAGTGCCCATCAGTTAATGAGGTTTGGGGTGTTGCTCCACATTGCTTGCCTGAAAGGGTTTTTATCTTTCTGCAGCAAGATCAGAGAACCACAGAAGGGTTGGAAGGGACCTTAAAGCCCATCTCATTCCACCCCCTGCCATGGCAGGGACACCCTCTATAATCCCAGGTTGCTCCAAGCCCCACCCAACCTCGTCTGGAACATTTCCAGGGATTTAGGGGCATATCCTGAGCAAACAGGGACTTGCTGGCTCCTCCCCATTAATTCAGAGGAGCTTCCCCCTTGCAGGACCAGGTGAGGAGCACCCGAGATACCCTGAATCTGCTCTCCCTCCCTCTCCATCCTCTGCAGCTGCAGGTGAGAAAGGTGGAGAAAGCTGTGTCTGCCTATGGCCTGGCCAGGTGGGGACAGAGGGACGTGGCAAGGCAATGATGAAGACTCAGCATCCTCAGGAGTGTGCACCCAGAGCACACAGCATACTTTAATGTTTGGGGATATCTTTAGCACACAGCTGGGATATCTCAGTGCCTCCAGCCCTGCTGCAGTTCCTCACTCATCTGCCCCCTGGCACAGGGTCAGGTGTCCCAAACTCATGTTGACAGGCACTAAGTGTCCAGAGCCTTGAGAACATTCATCCTTGTGCTGCTGCCTCCAGAGCTGGGCCCCTCTGTGCTCCTGAGCACCCAGAACCATCGGAGTTCTTGGCAAGGGATGGCCCATGGCCATGGAAGAGCTTCGGTGAGAATGGAGGGACCTGCCAAAGGTACCCCAGGAAGGAGGCAAAGAGCAGCTGGACACCACTGGGAGCCAGGACCAGAGGAGCACAACCTGTCGTTGAAGGGAGAACCTCCAAACTCAGGAGATGAGGCTTTTCTTTGTGTGTCTCTGCCCCCGGAGGTTTTGGCTTGGTGGGGCTGGGGCAGGGGAAGGGGGCGTGGGGAAAGGAAATGCTGGGAGCCAGCCTTACCTGCTGCCGTTCTTGGCCGTGTACTTGTTTCCCCTGTAGTTTGTTTTGGGCTGGAACTGGCCCTGGTGCAGCAGGGAGAGCAGCTGGGAGATTTGCTGCAAGGCAGGAAAAGCCTGTTGAGCCCCGGGCTGGCCACTCAAGCTGCTTCCTGCCAGGACGTCCCTCCGAATCCCCCGGCCTTTTTATAGCATTTCCTCCTCCCGCAGATGGCTCAGCATCCCCACACCGGGGGAAAAACAAGCGCTGGGCAGCCCACCTGGGCCCGAGCTTCCCCTGCAGCCCTCCTGCTGCTCCTGTCCCTGGGATTGTCCCCTTGTCACACCCTGTGACAGCCCCACTCCCGCCTGTCCTGCTGGGGCGACCCTGCTGGGTGGGGGGGTGTTCATCCTACCCAGGCCTGGGGAAGAGACCAAGCAAAGACCCTCAGGCTGCACATTCCCACCTCGCCAGGGTGTGCACGGCCCAGGCAAGGAAGGGCTGGAGGTGCCCACACTCCGGGAGCGCCCGGAGCGGCTCCTACCTGCACTGGGGGCGACTCCATGGCGAACTCCCCGGTCGGGCTCTGCTCCGCCAGGGCCACCAGCGACAGCCGGACCAGGCTCCTGAGGATCTGCTGGTGCGGCTGGGGCTGCCCGGGTCCCCCCGCACCCACGGGCTGCTCGGCTGGCACTCGGGGCTCTCCCATGGGTGGCTTCACCAAGCTCTTGCCGTGCGGCGGTGCCTCCGCGGGGGCCGCAGCCTCCCTCACGGCTTGCTTGGCTCTGTGGGGCGGGCAGGGCCGGCGCTGCAGGACGGGCAGCTCCAAGGTGCCCTGCTGCTCCTCCGAGCCCTTTTGTGTCCTCTGATTCCTCAGGGTCCTGTAGAGAGTGGGGGTGAGGTGCAGGGGACTCTGCGGGGACCCCCCGGCCGCAGGGGTGGCTGTGTCGGGCTGCTCCTCCTGGCAGGCCCGGGGGGGCTCGGGCTCCCGGGGGCGGCCCCGGAGCAGCGGCACCAGGTGGATGTCGGCCTTCTGGATCTGCCTGTGCGGCTTCTTGAGCTGCTGCTGCCTGCGGGCGTCCTCTGCCTCCCGGCAGTTGTAGGCCATGCCGTCCTTCTTGTCCTTCTTGCGCAGGGACAGGGTCAGCGCCAGCAGCAGCAGGCAGCCGCCCAGCAGAGCGGCCAGGCAGATGAGCAGCAGCACGGAGAGGCTGGGCCAGCCGGGATCCCGCGCTGACATCTTGGAGAAGGCCCCGTGCCGCCGGAACAGCAAGCGGAGCCGGGCCAGGGTGTGCAGGGGGGTGTCCCCCTGGTCACTCACCCGCACCAGCAGCTCCCGCTGGCTGCCGGCCAGGCTGCTGGCATTGCTGGCATTGAGGGACACCTGCCCCAGGAGCGGGTCCAGGATGAAGAGCCCGGCATCATCCCCACCCACCAGATCATACCGGAGAGCCCCGTTGGTGCCGGAGTCCACATCCCTAGCTACGATGGTGAAGAGGAAAGGGTTGGCAGGGCACGACATGAGTGTGGAATTGGTCACTGCCGCAGCCCCCTGGATGCTCCCATTCCCAGGGACCACCCAGCAGCAGCCGGTGTCCACATTGACCAGGACAGAGAGCATGGCCACCCCTCCCACCAGCGCTGGCGTGGTGATGATGGGTGCGTTGTCGTTCCGGTCAAGCACAGCCAGCCTGATGGAGATGTTGGATGCCAGCTTGGGATGCCCTCCATCCTCCGCTGTCACCAGGAACTCCAGGCTCCTCATCTGCTCATAATCAAAAGCTTGGAGGGCAAAAATGTCTCCAGTGATGGGGTCGACTGAGATCATCCCCAAAGCAGAGGGGTCCAGGATCCTGTAGGTGACTTTCCCGTTGGAGCCCAGGTCAGGGTCAGTGGCACGGACAGTGAGCAGGAAGGCAGGTGCTTCACCGTTCTCAGCAACAGCAGCCTCGTAGGCAGCCTTCTCAAAGGCTGGGGCATTGTCATTGACGTCGCTGATGCAGATGGTGAGGTGTTTCAGCACGGCCAGGGACAGGTCCCCCATGTCCCGCACCACCAGCGTCAGGTTGTACTCGGCACGCCGCTCGCGGTCCAGCGAGGCGTTGGTCAGCAGCGCAAAGCTGTGGCTGTTGGTCCTCTTCAGCCTGAAGTGCTCGTAGCCCTGGCTGAGGGAGCAGAGCACTTGCCCGTTACTTCCCGAGTCAGGGTCACTGGCTGTCACCAGGGCCACAAAGCTGTCCTTGGGAAGGGCCTCGGACAGCACGGGCTCCCGTGCGGCCCAGGTGACGTGGACATCGGGAGCGTTGTCGTTGACATCCAGGACCTTGACCAGGACCTTGCAGTGCGCCGGGATGGGGTTGGCGCCCAGGTCCCGCGCCTGCACGTCCAGCTCATAGGCATGGGTCTCCTCGTAGTCCAGAGGGAGCCTCAGGAGGATGCTGCCCGTGTGAGCATCAATGCTGAAGGTGCTCAGCACCTCGGGGGGCGCGTGCCTGCTCAGGCTGTACTCAATCTCCCCGTTGGGACCCTGGTCAGGGTCAGTGGCCGTGACCGTCACAAGGAGGGTCCCGGGCTGGGCATCCTCCCGAACCTCCACCGTTAGGGAGCTCTCTGCAAACATGGGGCTGTTGTCATTGGAGTCGAGGACAATGACTTTAATCAAAGCAGTACCTGATTTTGGTGGCTCCCCGTGATCAGTGGCCGTCAGCACAAGGTCAAAGGAGGAGTGCAGCTCTCGGTCCACCTCCTTAACCACGACGAGCTCCGCGTGCCTCGTCCCATCGGAGCTGGAGACGACCTCCAGAGCAAAGTGCTCGCTGGGGGAGAGGGCATAGGAACAGCGGGCGTTGGGCCCAGCGTCAGCATCCAGAGCTCGATCCAGCGGGATCCGTGTCCGTAGGGATGCGCTCTCCGAGATCTCCAGCTCCAGCTGGGGCATGGGGAACCGTGGTGCATTGTCGTTGACGTCCATCACCTGCACCTCCACGTGGATCAGGGCCGGGTTCTGGGCGGCCAGCACGTCGAAGGACACCCAGCAGGGATCACTGTGGCGGCACAGCTGCTCCCTGTCCACCCGCCCGGCCGTGCTGAGCACCCCATCCCCGCTGCCCACGTGCAGCGGGAACCTCCCGGGGGTCTCCATCAGCTGGAAGGTCTCGGCCGCCTCGCCGCTCTCGCCGCCCTCAAAGTGCTCGGCCAGGCTCCCTATGACAGTTCCCGGGGGCACCTCCTCCAGCACCCGGTACTGCACCGTGAACGTGGCCACCTCCTGGGCATCGGCGCTCAGGAACAGGTACCACCACCAGAGCGCCGGCAGCCGCAGCGCCGAGCGGCTCAGCCCCAGCATGCTGCTGGCAGAGCCCCCGCGGCCCCGCCGCGCTGCCATGGGCTGTCCTGCCGGCCACCGCATCCCCGGAGAGTCCTCAGGGCCACCGCAGGGCCTCGGCATCCTCTCCCATCTCCGAGGGCCGTGGGCTCCAGCCAGAGCTTGGAAAGGAGGGGAAATCACAAGCAGGGCTGGTGGTTGTTCCCCGCGCTGCCATCACCGGGGCTCCCCGGGCCGGGACAGCCCGGAGCGGAGGGACCGTCCCCAGAGCAGCCACCGGCCGGCTGGCCGGGCTGGGGATGGAGCGGCAGACATCCTATGGAAACCCCACCTACAGGAAAAGGGAGGACCGGGCTGGTACAATGCCGGGGCGGGGTGGGGGCTCGTGGGGCGGCACGGGCCCGGCAGCGAGAAGGTGTGGAAGTGCCCTCCGATCCCAGCCTGGGGGCACCGTCACCTGCAGAGCACACTGCCCAGAAGGTGGGATTCCTGCAGTCCCTGACCCACCACAAACCTCTTGTGCTTCCGGAAGAGGTGATGGACTCCTGCTTCTTCATTGACCTTGTTCTCCACACTTCTACATCTCAGACTTTGACATATTCTCATTTTGTCTAAATCCAAGTGCAATCCCTGCTCCTTGCTCTGCCTTTGGACGGCGATGAGCCCAAGTCACCTTTCCCAGTACAAAGGTTATGATGTCACCAGTTCCAGCTGGACACACCAAAATGAGCTGATGAATCAGCAGGAGCGTGGCCACACCAAACACAGCCGGGAGGGCATGAGGGAAGGAGGGAGGTGCTGGCAGACACAGCCTGTGTCCATTCAGTCCTCTCCCTGTCCCTGCATCCGGCTGTCCTGGCTGCTCCCTCTCTTGGCACGTGCTCCATCCCAGCTTGGCTCAGCACTGATTTCCCTGGCGTCACTCCTGCACCATCAAATCCCTTCTTGGCCTTATTTCAGCACCTCACCCTGAGCCCCTACCTTCAGGCTGCCCAGCTGTTGCACTGGTATCACCACATCTGGCCAGCTGTGCACACACAGGTAGCACAGCCTGAAGGTGTTCCATATATTCTTCCTGAGCCTGCAGAGCCCCCAGACCCCAGGCTGGGTTTGCTTTGGTCTCAAGGCAATAGAAGAAGGCATTCAGGACAGGGAAGGTCGTGTGGAACTTTCCTTGGCTGTTCTGGAGCATCCTCAAGGTGTAGTTGGAGCCCCACCAGCCACATCATCTTTGTGTCTCCACACCTTCCAGGCAGCCTCCAGCAGCCTTTGGTGTCCTGTGCCCACCTCGCCCTCTCCTCTTGCTTTTCCAGCCTTGATGGGCACCCCTGTCCCCCCCAGCCTATTCCCATCCCTCCCAGCTCCCCTCACCACTCTGGATTCCCCAGGTGAGGCTCCACTGTCATCACTTTTCTTTGCCGTGGTGAATTTTGGTGCCCCAAAGAGCAGCAAAGCCAAAGCCACCCCAGTGCCAGGAGCTGTGCCCTTAGCACAGCGGGAGGAAGGGACGGTGCTGCGGGGGGTGGCCGGAGCCCGGTGCTATTCCTGGGCTCGGCCCCAGCTCCAGGTGACCTTTGCCAAGTCATTTCCCTGCTTTGTGCTCGCGCTTCCTCCTGCGCAGCCCGGGGCTCTCCCGGAGGGATGATCCCGCCTGCTCCCGCCCTCTCCCGCTGCCCGCGGAGCTCGGGCTGGAGAAGCGGATGTCTCACAGCCCGTGCCCGATTTTGGGAGGGGAGGTGGGAAAGCTGCTTCCTTCTGCTGGGACTGTTATCCCTCCACCTCGCGGTTTTTAATGTCTTTCCTTTTCAGGGATGGAGCAGAACAGAAGAACCACGCTGGAACATCACAAGGGAAAGGAAATAAATATGACACCCCAGGACTGTGAGAGTTCCCCGAGGAGCCCTGCCTGGAGTTTCCTTCCCCCATCACCTCCCAGAACCAGTCACTCCCCCCAGTGCCCGAGTTTAACCCATCACTGCCACCACAGGAGGTGAATTCCCCCCGACTCCAGCACCCACCTGCCAGACCCCACTTGCTGCCATGCCCCCCCCCTCAGCTGGGAAGATTCCAAACCTCCAAACCACTCATTTTTCTCCCCAAAGACAGGCACCAGGTGGAATTTTGAGTACCAGTTTGTTCAGGGAAAGGCTGGGAGGAGAAAGTACTGTCACCAGGCTTTGAGCCCCCTGAGCACTGTCCCCAGCCTGGCCGTACAGATCCCAGCACTGGTGACAGGTCTGGCCTGCCCAGGAGGAGCTGGAGGAGCTCCTGCATGAATTATTGATGATTCTTCAGGAATAAACCCCTACAGACCAGGCCTGTGACCCTCAGCTAGCAGAACATTCCCAGCTGGCAGGAGGATGCTGCAAAAGCATGGCTGAGCTGCAAATCAGTGCTGTGGAGGGAGATGGACAGAAAGCTGCAAGAAAATAGGAAAGAAAAACGGGGTCGAGCTGAGACTTGCCAGAAGCACAGGCAGGGAAATGAGATCTGGTGCTAAAAACAAAACGTGTCTCCTCCTGTTTCCTGTTCACACCCCAGCAGGCTCCCAACGTGCTTCAGGACCTCCGTGGCCACTGTGGTGGCTACAAACACAAAAATCCTCCTCTAAGGTTTAGACTGCACCTGAACCCTTTCATTTAAAGCTCAGGAAGAGCCTCAGCTACACTGAATTCTTACAGCACTTCATGCATTCACTGTGTGCAATGCTTCCTTCAGCTCCTGCCCGAGGCTGTCCGTGCCCAGAGCAGCTGGAAGTGCCATTTTCAGGAGTGCCAACCTGGCTCTCTGCAGCTCAGCTGCTCTCCAGGCTCCAGAGCAGGGCACGGGCACACCCTGAGCTCCCAGGGGTGCAGAGCTGTGCTGGAGGCACCACTCTCCCTGTCCATCACCTGGCAGAGAGCAGCACCACCAGGTTATTTCAAGCTCCACTGCGCAGCTGGAGATCTTCAAACTTTGTCATTTTGGGCTGACACGGTGCTAGCCTGGGACCAGGAGCTGTGCCATAACACAGCAGGGAGCAGAGGGCAGCTCGAAATGAGAGTGAAGAGGCTTTTTCACATCTAATCATTTTCTCTGATGAAGACAGGCTGAGAGCTGTGGATGTTCGCTTGGACAAGTGGAGGCTCCAGGCAGACTTTGAAGCCCCTTCCAATGCCCAAGGCCTCCAGAGCTCCAGGAGGGTTTGGGCACCTCTCCCAGGGATGCCCAGGGTAGGATTGTTGGGGTGTCTGTGCAGGGCCAGGAGCTGGACAGGATGATCCTTGTGGGCCCCTTCCAACTATGGATATTCCGTGACTCTGTGAATTTTCAGCCCTTCAAAGACAGCCTTTGCTCCTCTAGAAGTGTCACTCCCTTTTCAGTGGGCCAGCAATCCCTCCCTGAGCATGAGGTGTGTGAGGAGCAGCTGCACAAGGGAGCCCAGAACCTCCCCCGTCCCCAGCTGCCTGCAGGGACCTGCGAGGCTCCTGGGGGCCCTTTCTCAGGAGGAAGGACGTGATTCCCCCTCTCACTCCAGGTACGGAGCTCTGCAAGAGTAGCAGGGACCTTCCCTCGGGGTGGCCCGGCTCTCCTTGAGCTCATCTCTGTACAACCAGCAGGTGACACCGGCTGCAGGTGACTGACACCGGCTGAAGATGACACCAGCTGCAGGTGACACCGGCTGAAGGTGACCTCCCCGTGCCACCCGCTCCAGCCTGGGCAGGGCTGCTCATCCTCCCCGTCCATCACCAATCACCCGGGGGTCCTTGCGGGCTCCTGCAGCGCTGCCTGCCCGGGCTCCCGGTGCCTGCCGAGGCCGGGGCGGGCCGGGGAGGCGCAGCCCCGGCGGTGCCTGCGCTGTGCAGTTGGATCGCTCCACCACGAGAGCCCACTGCTGCTCCGCGCTGGGCTCCGCCGCTGTCCCCGCCTGTCCCCGGCGCCGCCCGAGGGGCTGGGGGTGCTGAGCCCCCCAAACTCTCCCCACAGCGGGGCTGCGATCACCCTTCCCCCGATGGTCCTGGGGGGCTCCGCCGCCCCCAGCCCTGCAGGGAGCCTTGGGCGATGCTGCAGCTGCCTCCCCTCCATCCTCAGCGGGAGCTCTGGGTGCCTCCCTGTTTGGCACGGGTTTCGGGTGTTTCCCTCCGTTTCACAAAATTTTAGGGTGTTTCCCCCGGTTTTGCACAATTTAGGGTGTTTCCCTCGCTTTCACACGATTTTAGGGCGCTTCCCTGGGTTTTACACGGTTTTAGGCAACGCTGCAGTATCACAGCAGAGTCTCCCCCAAACCCTGCTGTACCCCCACTAAATCCTCCTTTGGGGGGATTATAGAGGTGCCTCCCCTCCTGCAGGGCAACACCTTAATTAGGGGGGAAATAAAAGGGGGTGCGGGCGATCCCTGGTGAGGACAGAGTTAATTACGGATGTAGCAACTCCTGAAAGCTTCCCCAGGCAAAAACCTGGTTTTGAGCAAAGCAGCTCCTGCCTGCTGGGCTCCAGGAGCTGCCCTGCACAGAGGGGACAATAAGGAGAGTTATTGTTGCTCCATGCTCATAAAAGAATTATTATTAAGGAGGGGAAGAAAGTTGTAAGTGAAGTAAATTGGGCCAGGCTGGGTGTTTGAATAGACAGGAATAATGTTATGGTAATGTCATGCACGGCTCTGCTGCTCCAGGACCCTGACGTGTTTTATAAAGCCCAGCGCTACAAAAAGAAATTCTGTGAGCAGAGAGAGGGAGAGCTGGCCAAAGAGAAATGAGGAGAAGCTGTAAAAATGATGTTTTATTGTGTGGGAGAAAGCAATGAGTTGAGATCTAACCCTTGATGTCCTTCTGGAGGAGAAGGCTGGCAGCATATTGTCGCTCGCTTGTATGATTTAATTTGCTATTCTAAGTCTTACAGTAATTTCTTTCCTGTGCTCCAAAAGCTTGTATCTAAATTTCTGTTTGCAAATGAAACACATGGAAGAGCTCCCCAAGGCTGGGACTTCAGAGCTGGATCTTCCCAGAGTGCAGGGGGCTGCTGACAGGACAGGGCAGGGGGCACCCAGCAGCACCACCTTCCACAGCCACTTTGATTTGATTTTAGTTTGACAACCCAAAACACCTGAACACCAGCCCGGGGTGGGCTCCTTGTGCTGCACAGGGTAAGTGATGGATCTGGGCTGTGACATCAATCAGACCTTTACGAGTCCCCAGCGGCTGCAAATCAATAAGTGCCAGCAATAATTACCCATTTTGTCTTTCTCTTTATTAATATTTAGACGTTTTTAATCTTTTCTCTCTAAACATGACGTTTCCCTGCTGTGGGTGTCCTTCAGAGGGAGCTGTCAGGAAAGCTCCTGTTCCTCTAATTACAGGCTTTGTGCTGGATGGAGCTGCTCCCTGAGCAGGAATGACACAGCCACCAAAGCTGGGGACGACGCTGCTGCCTCAGCCTGGGCAGGTGACAGTGCCTGATGTCCCCCGGAGGAGGCTGCAGCCTCTCTGGGTGTCACAGTGCAGATCTTGTGATGGTCACAAGGGGTCATCTTGTGATGGTCTCCAGCTCTTGGTGGGGGTGACCACAACCCACAGATGTCATTTAAAGAGATCATGGAATGGTTTTGGTTGGAAAGGACCTTTAATCCCATCCAGTGCCACCCCCTGCCATGGGCAGGGACATCTCCCACTGTCCCAGGCTGCTCCAAGCCCTGTCCAGCCTGGCCTTGGGCACTGCCAGGGATCCAGGGGCAGCCACAGCTGCTCTGGGCACCCTGTGCCAGGGCTCCCCACCCTTACAGAGGATTTCTTAATTAGGAGAAGTCCCTAGAGGTGATTATCTCCTCAGGGGTGATGTTAGGGATGTAGCCATTGCAAACAAAGCCCTCTTTTGACATGGAAAGGGGAGCAGGACTCCACGATTTTCAATGGAAATGACAGCCCTTATCTCCTCTAACACGGGTGTGAGAGAGCTGATAATGCCCTATCAGCCCTGGAAAACAAATGGGAACAAATTCGAAACAGAAAACAACCTTCCCGAAAAGTAATATAAATTATGTTTTTTGTGGAGACAAAAAGTTTCCAGCAAGTCAGCTTTAAAGCAAAAGAAGGGCTGGAAATAAGTGAAGGAGGGATCCTGGAGCATCCGACAGTTGGGAATACCTCCAGCTCCTGGAGGAACAGGTAAAGCCTCTCTTGTCCAGCTGTGCCCACAGGGATCTGTGCCAGGGATCTGAGGGCAGACACAGACCTGGCTTTTCCAGCGTGGGAGGTGAAGCTCTATCCTGACTTCTGGGGCTGTCCAGCAGAATAAATCCTCAGAGGGATCTCAGAGGCTGCTCCCTCCCCAGGCACTGCAGACACCACAGGAGGAGAAACTGGGACTGCAGAGATCCCAGTGCGTCCAGCAGCCGAGACCCCAGGGCTGAACAGGGACCGTGCTCTGACAGCCCCAGGAGCCTGCAGGACTCCGGTTTCACCTCTCCTGATCCCTCTGTGCCACCTCAACGAGGTTCTCCCCAGGGTGACAGAGCCACCTCAGCATCATCCCACTGAGGGTGACAGTGCCAAGCCCACCACTGCTCCCTCCTTGGGACAGCACTCAGGGATGGGGACAGGGAGATGACCACAGTGAGGGTGACCACAGTGGGGGTGACCTCAGGTCTCCCCATCCCTTTGCACAGAGATGCTGCAGGCTCTGCCCAGAGTCACTGTGAGCTTCCCCTCTGGTGCCAGCACCTCCAGATGTTCAGCCAGCTGTGATGTGCCATTATCACCTCTTGCCTCTGCTGTGTCACTGCTCTTCTCTCACCCACGTCCACTGGGGGCAGGACACGTGTCCCCTGTCACTGGCTCCACCCAACACGGAATCAGGAGCTGCATCCTCTGCCCTCCTCTCCCCTGGCTGTTTGCCCGAGGGGCTGGGGGGGCTGGCAGGGGCAGGACCGTGTTCCAGCCCCCCCAGTGTGGGAAAAGGGGCTGTGGCATGAGGCAAAGAGCAGCCGGAAGCTCCTCTGTGCCATATAAACAGTGTAATGAGGACACCACGAGTGTGGAAATATCTTTCACTGGAAAACAATTCCAGATGATGCAACTTCCAGCTACTGCCAGGGGACTGAGCACAGCCCCAGAGTTCCCCAGCTGGGGCAAGGACCCAGGCAGCTCTACTGGCCACTCCCAGGCAGTGTGGGACAGGTAAAACCAGGGCAGGTAAAACCAGAAAAGATGCTAAAGTTGTCCCACACAGGCTGAGCCAGCCCCAGAGTCCAGGCTGGGACCCACCTCCTGCCTGGGGACAGTGACACCCCTGAGCTGGACTTCTGGGCGCTGGAGATGGGTCTTGAACCTCCTGGCTGATCATTCCTGGGGCCAGACACGGGTCTGGGGAGGTGCAGCCTCTGTGAGTGGGCAGCGGCGAGTCCTGGGGTACCCGAACATCCCACCCCAGCTTTTCCAGTGGGACACGTCCCTCGAGCCCTGCCAGGGTGGCCCTGGGCCGTGTCACAGGTAGGTGATCTCGATGACATTGGGCTCAGCACTCCCGAGGGGAAGGTGGTGGCTGCAGGAGCAGTGGCAGGTCACTCCAGCTGAGCCCATCTTGCCGTGGGGATCCAGGCACCTCCAGCGGGTGAGGAGCACGCTGTCCATGTGCTGGGCCATGGGCTCGTGGTGCAGCGTGACCTGCACCGTGCGCAGCTGGGGGCCGTAGTGCACCAGCAGCACGATGAACACGGCCAGCAGCACGAAGAGCACCACGATCACCGAGATCACCGGCAGCGCGTCCGATTTCTTGGTCACGCTCCTGACGATGGACACGGGGGTGAAGGCGGCCCCGTCCTGGGGCTCGGGCTGTCTCAGCTGGCTGCCGGCCACCGAGGCGTTCATGGCTCAGCGGGGTGACCTGCCACGGGGACAGGGCGGTGACCACCGAGCCCAGCCCGTCCCTGTCCTCATCTCCTGCCCTCGAGCCCGCGGCTCCTGCTGCACGTGCAGCTGCCAGGGAATGGGACGATCCCATGAGTGTCCCCTCCCTCGGGCTCACAGCACAGGTTTTGGTGAAGTCTGGGGCTCGCAGGATGAGGCAATCCCCACATCCCCCTGTCCTGGGCGCCTTTGGACACCACACCTGGCTCTTGTGGGGAGCCCTCTGCCCACCCCTCTCCGCCCCCAGCCCCACGGTGCTGATCCGGGACCAAACCCCACGGGGACCTCCCGGGGGACCCAACCCTGTCAGTCGCCCCCTGCCAGAGACAAGATCCCCTGGAGCCAGCACGGGTGGGAGCAGGGGGCAATGGGGAAGGAAGGAAAGAAGGAAGGAGAGCCCTGCCAGCCCCCCGGGGTACCTGGGCGTCCCTGCTGCCTGGGGATCATCATCTCCGGCGGCAGGGCTGGGAAGCTGCCGGCGGGGCGGGCAGGACGAGCTGCGGGCTGGTTCTCGGGGAAGGTGCAGCCGGACTCACCTCGGAAGTTGCCACGTCACGGCCCGGCCCCGCCGCCGCCGGGACTCCCCGGGGCACTCGGGGAGCGCCCGCTCATCCCGCGGGCAGCGCTGCCCCGACCCCGCCGCTGCCACATCAGCGCTGCGACCCTCCTGTCCCCGCGGCGGGACAAGGGCCCTTTGTCTGGGGAGAAGCACCCTCCCTTCCCCCTTCGGCTGCAGGAAACCTCCCTGCTGCCACCGGCGGGGCGTGAAAATTGAATGAGGTGAAGGAATGGGTGTAAAAAATCCCCTTGGGCATGTGAGCTGTTTGCACAGCCCGGCACACCCACGCTGTGCTCCGGGCTGGAAGGGCCCTGTCCCCAGGGATGGCACAGCCTCGGGGATGATGGTCCCTGCCGGGGGTCCCACTGCTGCAGAATTTGCCCATTTGCCAGCACGGCTCTGGGGTGAGTCCATGGGAAGCTCTGGATGCTTTGGGCCTCCAGTTCAATTGTTGGACTCAATGATTTTGGAGGCTTTTCCAACCTAAAGGATTGTGTGAGCTGCTGGGGGTCACAGGCAGGAGCCAGAGCCAGGTCAGGGCTGGCACATCCCTCCCCTCACACATGTCCCCACCCTGCACACAGGTACATCCCCTGGCCCAGGGGTGCTGTGTCACAGCCTCTGCCCCAGCAGTGACCTTGAGCACATCACAGAGCAGAAAATATGGATCCCTCGGAGTTTCAGCCATTACAAAACGCATCTTCCCATCCTTCCACCCCAAAACACCACTGCTCTTACCTGCAGGCTCTCAGCAGACAGGCTGGGGTGAATATTTGGGTTCTGTCCTTCCTGCACGTGGGGAGGATACGGTGGGAAATGCCTTTTCCCATCCAGCCGAGCATCCAGAAGAGATTCAACTGCGTGTGAGCTTCTGGGTATTTGCACTCATTTCAGGATTCAGTAAAACCTTAATCTACAGCATAATCTCTGAGCATCACATCTGTGCAAGGGACAAAAGGATGGGGGGGCTGCTGGCGGGGGGTTTGTCCCAGCCAGGCTGCTGTGGAGGCCTCCAGCCTTGGGCCTGCTGGTTTTCCTGAGGGGTTGGAGGGGTTGGAAGAGACCCACGGAATGTGAGGAGCTGTGCCATGCACGGGGGATGATTCCCTCCAGTGCTGCTGCTGTCTGCCAGCTGTGGGAACCAGGATCCTGCTGGCAGCATAAGACACCCTTGATGCTCTCCAAGCAGTGAAGGAGAATCTCCTTGGCCTTTGGCTGAGGCTCTGTGGCTTTTGGGAGCTGTGGGAGGGGGCTGGAGCAGCCCCTCAGACCAGCAGACAGAATCCTCTGGCTTTGCATCCTGAACACCTGCACAGACCCCTGAGAAGGACACAGGAGCCTTTCCTAGGTGGGAACACTAAAATGCTTCTCTTCCTGCAAACACCACTGACATCCAGCACAGGATAAACCAGAACCTCTGGGGTTCCCACTGTGACAGGCAGGACCTGCACGGAGCAGCACAACACAAGGTCAGGGCCAAGAAACCAAATGCCTGAGCCCCTTGGGCTGGATGGGGCCCAGTTTTCCAGTTCCTGCCCTTCTCCAGGAACTGGGAATGGGGTAGATCCAAGCCCAGCATGTGTTGTGTGTCCTGCAAGGTGCTGCTTGAAGCATCCCAAAGCCACCATGCCAAAGTCACCGTGCCAAGGCCACCATGCCAAAGCTGGCATGTCCCAGTACCCAGACTCGCTGGAGCTGCCCAGGGAGGCACAGGGCACAGGGCAGGCCCAGCTGCTGAGCCACCCTGGCCCCACGAGGAGCAGTTATCCCTAAATTCCCCACGGATGTGTAAGAACCCCCCTCTCAGGTGCCGGGGAGGGTCCTCCAGCAGCTCTGACCCCAAGGAGGCAGATGTGGGGGGAAGAGACCTGGGGCACCTCGCCCCACACACAAAACACCTCCCAAAAAGCCCCGGCACCGCACGGGAGCCCCGAGGCCCGGAGCGGAGCATCCATCCGAGCGGGACCGAACCCCGGCAAAGCCCGGCGAGGTTTCCTCCGCCGCCGGTGAGCGATGGCTCACATCCTCCCCGGCCATAATGGGCTGAAAAACACAGTTCCCCTGTGGATTGAGCCCGTTTCCTCCTATTCTTTAACAGGAAGCTGAGCGAGAGTCAGCCCAGGCAGGCGAATCGCTGCTGCGGTCCCTCCCGGGATGGCCAGAGCTCCGCCAGGCTCAGAGCAGCGCGGAGATGCCGCTCCCGTCCCTCCGCGCTCTGCTCGGGCTCCTCCTGCTGCTCCCAGGTGAGCTGCTCCGCACCCGCGAGAACCGGGCTCGGACGGGGGGGATTGGGGGTCCGGCTTCACGGGGGGCTCCAAAGGCAGCCGGGCAGAGGCTGGGAGCTGCCACTGCAGCCCTGCAGCTCAGGGGTGGCAGCCGGGCTGCTGGGGAAATCGTGGCTTTGTCAGGTGTACAGGGTTTGTTTGGCACTGCTGGAATACAAGGATTTGCTTGCAGCTTAATGAAAGGAGTGTTTCTGCTGAGGCGTTTGGAGTAAGTGACTCTTGTCAAGTAAGAGTCAAGGTGGAATGTTTCAATGTACAGGACATTGTTTTCCTCAAAAATACTTTTTATTTGCACTTTTTGCTCTCATTAGTATCAATACAAAGCCCACGTGCAAGGCTCATGCAGAGCACATCTCGTCCTTGCTGTAATAATTCTGCTGCTTTGGGGTAATTATTCTTTAACTTCTCTTTCCCATCTGAGTTGAGGTGTGGGATGAAGGAGCTGGTTTCCTGCTCCAAAGGATGACAGGTTGCTTTTCCCTGCATTGTCAGGCCCCTCTTCCCTTGCTGACAGCTGTAGTAGCTGGGAGCTGGAATACATTCAAAGGAATATAAAATAATGTGTCTCCAACTCGAGGTTTTATCATTAAACCATAGAAGCTGCCTCAGGTTACAGCCACTGTGCTGGTAATAATGGGATTTTTAAAAGGCAGAGAATCATAGAATGGTTTGTGTTGGAAAGGAAAGATCATCTCATTCTGCAGAATATAGAAAGCAATTCGGTTTGTAGCTGTATAATTCCAAGAAATAAGAGCACATGGATTGGAAATTTTCTCTCTTCATTAGAGGCCAACACTGCTGCCTTCAGCAGAGGGGGGATTTGAGCCTGGGATCAGAGCAAGGATCACACCAGGGGGCTCTGAGCGCCTTGGCCTCCCTGTGACACTCCTTAATGCCCACCCAGAACGCTGCTTTTCCTTTTAAAACTGCTTGGAAGGGCTTTTATGGGACAGCAATGGCACAGAGGGGGTCAGGCCCCTTCCCTGGCTGGGCTGCACCACACCAAGGTCCATGGAGTGGGAATCCCAGAGGCACTGCCCAGAATGCCAGAATCCCAGAATTCCAGCTCCCAGAAGCACCTAATGCTGCAGCACAGGTGGAAGGGATGCCACTCTCCATCCTTCAGTCTCGACAGCATCACTGTCCTCTCAAAGCCACCAGCCTAAAACCAGGGGCAGGGACTGTCCCCCTGCATGGTCCCAGCACTGTCACACCTCTCCCACCAAAGCAGCCTTCCCTGGAATGTCCTGCCTCCCTCTTCTGCTCTGATCCAACAGCCCCAACATGGCTTTTTAATTTCATTTTTAATTTTACAGCAAGTCCCAGAGGTGGTGCAACCCCTGGGGAAGCTTCTGCACAAGGCAAAGCAGCAGCTTGGGAGAGGGCAGTCGGGCTCTGTGGTGCTGCTGGTTTCCCGGCACACCAGCAGCTGGAAAAGGGAATTAGGGGCTCTGGAACACGGCTCCCTGCCCTGGGGGAGATGGATGTAACCTTGAGGAGACACAGAATCAGCTTAGGCTGGACACTAACACCTGCCTGGTCCCACACAGGCCTTTCTTGCTTTTGCTTGGTGCAAATTCAGTATTTTATTAATTTAGCATTTCCTAAATTAAATTTCTCCATTCTCATGGTTATTTCCAAAGGGAGGTTCAAATAAGGGAATTTCAAACTGTTATTTTGAAATTGCTGAGTTGGGAAGGTCTGGCACATTTCCAATTTGGTTTTCCTCCCCCTAGAAACACTTAGCAGAAAATTTGTCCAAACAAACCTCTTCCTATAGACCCTTTCCATTACAATGGGCAGGCATTTCCCAGACAAAAGATTTCCACTGCAAAAATTCCTCCTCAAAGCTGATGAAAACCCAGCAGGATTTCCCACTGTTGTTGTTCCATCCACTGCTCTCCTTATCTGTGCCACAGCCTGTGGATGGATAATGCCATGAGAAATGTGGTATTTCAAAAGCAGACACGTGTTTTGAGATATATTTTTGATATAATCAAAAAGATGAGGTGCAGCCATAGGACAGGCACCCAGATTCCAGACTTTCATCCTCAACCCAGAGCATCCTAAAGCAGATTTCTCAGCCAAGGGCGAGGCCAGCCCAGCCCTGAGGTGCTGAAACAAGGAAGAGAAAGCAGGAGGTGGTTTGGAGAAATGTTTGCTCACACAACAAACTGCTCCCTTCAGTAACATGAAACCCCTCTGCAGCTCTGACTGCAGCAGCTTCCAGGAATTCTGTCCCATTTACAATAGGTGAGTCAACAACAGGTGTCCTTGCAGGAGGTGCTGCTGGTGTCCCAAAGGCTGGAACGTTCCTGCTGGGAAGCCAGGCTGCAGAAGGGAGCTGGGGCTTCTGCAGCAGCAGCAAAGTCCCAGCTGGGAGCTCTCCTGGCCCCAGTTGCCAGAGGAGCCCACCCAGCACCACCCAACCACCTCACCAGGGGGGAAGCTCCCATCTGAGTCCAGAGCAGGCACCAGGATGGGCAGAGGGATGGAGCAGCTCTGCCATGGAGCCAGGCTGGGAGAGCTGGGGGTGGTGCTCACCTGGAGAAGGAAAAGCTTCAGGGAGAGCTCAGAGCCCCTTCCAGGGCCTAAAGGGGCTCCAGGAGAGCTGCAGAGGGACTGGGGACAAGGGATGGAGGGACAGGACACAGGGGAATGTCCTTGAGCTGAAGGAGGGCAGCTCTGCAGGTGGGGTCTCAGCTGAGCAGGGCAGAGGGGCAGAACCCCCCCTGCCCTGCTGCCCACCCTGTGGGGATATGAGATGTGGGGGATACATGAAGACTTAGGAAATGTGGGAGCAAAACCTGGGTCATTCACCCAAAATCTGGACTCAGATGAATTGTCAGGCCAAGATGCTTTACCTGGCCTGTAGCTGTTGCTTCTGTGAGACTGGAATCTCTTCCAGGCAGGGTTATCCTTCAAGTGCTCCCCTGGCACTCAAGCCAGGACACTCAAGAAAAGCAGGTGGAAAGAACAGGAATGATGAATTTTTATTCTCTCTCAACAATGTCTGTCCTATTCCATAGCATTTCTAAGTCAGCATTTCTTATCTCAAAGTTTACGTGCAGATCCATACTATGTAAACCTTTTATCAAGCTTTGAAAATTCTCTACAAATCCATTTCCTACAAAATCCCTTAGCCACCAGCCCCTTTCACACCTTGTCTCCTGAACCATTCCCAGCAGATCACATTCCTACTTGGTGGTTCATAAACACCGGAGAGCAGCATTCAAACAAATCTAGGGAATCTCAGGATCATTGGAAAGAATAATCAGTTTGGGAAGAAACTTGGAAAGTCTCCTCTGTAAAGTGCTTTGAGCTCTGCTAATAAATAATATTATTAAAAAATTGTAGGTAGGCAGAAAGCACAGGCTGGGCTCTGGGTCCCATCAAGCCTGGATTGGTGGTGCCCCCATTTTTCATTTGCACTGGGCATGGAGTGATTTCCCCTCCAAAATCCCAGACCCAGCTCCAAACCTGAGGAGCAGCAGGGCCAGGAGAAGGACAGGACCCACATCACCAGGAGCAAACCCAGAGCCCTAAAATAAACAGCTTGGAGGGTGATGGAGCAGCAGCCTGGTGGAGCAGGGGTGGTGCAGCCAGGAGAAAAGCAAGCCAGGCTGCTTTTCCTTCCCTTCACATGGAAAAAGCAGCCCTGGGCAGCACAGGGGTGCAGCAGAGCCGCTCCGTGCTCTCAGCTTCCCCACATTGTTTGTCTCCCAGGTTGTTTCTACATCCAAGTGGGTTTTAATTGCCTCCCACTAAGATCTGCTTCCAGACTGGCTCACCAGAGAGGAGCAGGGAATGTGGTGCTTGGAGAGGATGCCCAGGCCCAGTCCTTGAGGATGGGCAGAGGAAGGCAACGATTAATTTTAATTGCTGATGAGATCCGGGATTAATTCCCGGCTCTCTAAACTTTCCATAACACTTTGACTGAGTCATTGCAATTCAGAACAACTTGGCAGCCAGTTGCCAACCCCCCCATGCCATTTGGGAATTAGTCACTTGAACACTTCTGTGGATCTGGCCCTGGTTTGGGCTGTCAGTTATCCACCAGATAACTGACAGAACAACACTTTTCTGTTGAACAGAAACAGAACAACACTTTTCCCCTCTCTCCTCAATTCCCACCCCACCTGTTCTGCTGTGAGACCCTCAAGGCAGAGACACCTTATTTAGGCACTTAAGAAAACAGGACTTAGGCTTTGGCAGGACTCTCTGCTTTCCAGGTTTCCTAAAAGAGGATTTTTTTCCATGTGGAAGTCCTAAGAACTGAGTCTTGCTCACTGCTGCTGTGTTTCACCCAGAAACCAGCTGCACCTGTGTTAAGTGGTTGGTATTTTTTTCTGTTTTGGGTCATCTGACAGAAGTGCCAATACCTGAGTTGCAAAGCCTATTTTTAGCTTGCTGGATCTCTTTTCTGAAAGTGTTTTCAAGCACAGGGTGACACAGAGGTGCAGCCCTGCCCTGTGGGCTCTGCGGGTGGGACATCCCCCAAAACTGCCAGGGAAGGGACGAGTCCAGGGTTCCTTGTCACTGGGAATAGATGCTCCCTCCCCATCAGCAGTTCTGAGTGGACAGGAGCAGTCCCTGTGACTCCACACCACTGCCAGAGATCCTCCCCAGTGACTCCAGCCCTCCATGAACACAGATTGGACACCACAAGCCTGCCTTGAGCCTGATCTAAACCCTGCTGAAACCTTTCCAAGAACTGGCTCAGGTCTATATAGGAAACCCTGGCAAAGTTTGGGGGTTTAAAGTAGTCCCTCTCTTTGGTCAGCAGCTGGAAAAACCATGCTTTAAATGTCTACAATTGCCAAAAACAATACCAAAGCATAAATACCTAAAATTCACCTGTCTTTCGGTTGGCATCACCTTCTTTGTGCTGAGGAGTGAGTGGGGTGAGCTGCTGGCTTTGGGAATATCTCAGCTGCCATGAGAGAAGACTCCATCCAGGTCAGTCTAGATACACCTAGCCCCACAGAAAAACAACTGCCAAGAACAGAAATCCAAAATTCTCCTGTTTAACCTTTGGAAAAATTACCAGGAAAGCAGCGAGCACCGCGAGCAAAGTGCAGCTGCAGCCCCGACCTGCAGCTCCCGTGGCTAACTGGGACTTTCCCATGACAGCACGAGCACAAAGCCCTATTTCCCATGGTAAATCCCTCAGCCAGCTCCCAGTCTCCACCCAGGACTGCACAATCCAGCTGTAAATCCTTTGCACCCAAACACACAAGGAACTCCTTGGCAGTGCTTGCCCTTGTGGAGGGGCTTTGATGTTTATTGCACTTCCAGCTGCGCCAGCTGTGTCCTGATCATTGCTGGGAGCTGTTTCTGCAGTCAGGGCTCTCTGTGCTGGCAGCAGCCCTGGGAGGGAATTGTTTCCAGCTCCAGGATCCCCTGGGATATCTGCAGGGAGCTGTGACACGTGGCGCGTTGTGTTCACCCCATCCTGCTGCCCGGCCCCACAATGGGAGCTCGGTCTCATCCTGCCTTGCCCAGATCCATCCTGCTCCTGCGGGACCGGGGATGCTGAGCACCCTCCCCAAAAGAAAACACCCAACAGAACAGGGCTTTTGCTTATTTGAGTTGGCAGGGAAGGCACAACAAGCAGCAGCAGCCAGAGGCCGGAGCCAGGCCGGCTGCGCTTTGCAGTGAGTGTGGATGTGTTTAGAGAGGGCCCCGCCGTTTATTCCGGGGCACGGTGCCAGAAGGGATCTCCAGCCCTCAGCCTCTCCAGAGCAGGGCAAGCATCAGCTCAGCCACAGGAACTCTGGGAACTGAGCAGTGGGAAAAATCTGCTTTTTCATCTTTTTTACAATAACCACAAGGTTTAGATTTGCAAACAGAGAACTTCAGAAGGTCTCCAGTGTGACCCTCAGTGACAGGATGAGCTGCAGTGAAGAAACTGTTGAGTACAATAATTGCCTCCTGTCCAAGGGATGCTGGAGCTGGCCCATGGATTGTCCCATCAGGGATGGCAGAGCAGGGCAATGTCACCTCCCTTGCCCTCAGCTTTCTCCCATCCCCAGAGGCTCTGTTCAAGCTCTCAGATTTCTCCTCATCTGCACCAAAAATTGTGGAATAAATGTCCAGCTGAGCATCTTCATTTTCCCTTTCCCTTTAGCAAAGGCTGAGTGCAGACAGCAGCTCTTTCTCCAGCGATTCTGGGTGCTTCCACCATGTCCATGAAAAAGTACCTGGGAGCATTTCCATAAGTGTGCCACAGCTACTTCTCCCCTCAGGAAAACATGGCAATAGGTCCTGCAAGGGAATTTTGGAGAAAGGGGAGCTGTGTGAGTCTGGCAGCTGCTGAAGGATATTGACCCCCAGGACAATCTCAGCACTTTATTTTTTGTGCTGAATGTATAGAGTATCTTAAGGCATTTGCAAACCAATGTCCAGAATCATCCTCCTTCCTCAAAAGAAGCATCTCTACCTCTTGAGGAAGGGCAAACATGTGTCTAAAACATTCTTTTTTCCCCATTATATTAATTGATTTAGTAGGTGATGGTTCAGCTGCCCATAACCCTGTCTCTTACTGCCCTGATGCCTTGTGAAGGCTGACCTAGAACAGAGGCTGGATAGAATTAAAGAATAAAGTAGAGATTTATTAGGAGGCCTCAATGGATCCACCTTGAGCAGCACAAGAGCCCAGCCAGGGCTGCACCCAAGATGAACCAAAATGGTCAAAAAATGCACGACAGGTCATGGGATTTCATACTTTTATAAGTTCTGCTCCATTGGCATCTTGCAGTTCACTGTCCAATTCCAGCTTTAGCCCATGCAGTCCCATCCTTCTTCTTTTTCTCTCTTCAGCCCACGGTGTTTGTGCTCTTGGGCCTGAGGTTTGGATCATTTGTCCTTGGTCCCCAGCTAGAGCAGGAATTGTTTTGTCTCCCTGCTCTGTGCACAGAGCTCACCATGCCCTGATATTGAAGCCCAGGCCCACACACTAAAGCAGCATCTTTAGAATCTAAAAATATAAAAGCTGAAACCTGAGGCATTACCCTGATGCTCCTTTAAGTTGCTCTTCCAAACCCCCAGGGAAGGATATCCCATAAATTCTCCAACACAATCACTCCTAGCACCTCACTAGCCCTGTGCTAAGGCAGGTTCCTATTTCCCAGCCTCCCTTTTCCTTGCTGCACATAAAGGTCCTTAGTTCCTGATCCTGCTCCAAATGGAGTTAGAAAATCAACCAGTCCCTTCCTCTCTGTGTGATTAAAGACCTGATCCTATCTTCTGTTTCATGGATTGAACAGGACAGTTTTCTCAGCCTGCTGCCCACTAAATGAGAAGAGAAAAACATGGAAAAGGTCTGAAAAGTCCAGTCTGATTTTCACAGCCAAGCCATGTCTGGGAATAAACCACATTTTATTATGTGTTCACCATGGTTTACACACTTCCTGTCTGGCTGGGATCATTGTCATAAAGCCTCAGACACAAAAACAATTATGGCTCCAGAGCAATTCCATGAGGAAAATGAGATCAATCAGGAACTTGCTACACCCAGAGGGTGCTGAGGGTGAGCTCTGAGCCAGAACCACACTCAGTGCTCAGAGTCTCCCTCCAGACACCCCTCCCTGCCCAGGCCCTCAGCCTCCCCAGGCACCAGCAGCTCATGGACCTGCCCCTGAGCTCATCTACACCACCCCTACAGCTCCTGGCATCAAATCCTGGAATCACAGAGTGGCTTGGGCTGGGAGCGACCCTAAAGCTCATCTCATTCCACCCCTGCCATGGCAGGGACACCTCCCACTGTCCCAGGCTGCTCCAATCCCTGTCCAGCCTGGCCTTGGGCACTGCCAGGGATCCAGGGGCAGCCACAGCTGCTCTGGGCACCCTGTGCCAGGGCCTGCCCACCCTCCCAGGGAGAATTTCCCTCCAGGAGAGCAGGTTCTGGCTGAAACAGGCACTGCTGTGCCCTGGCTGGTGCTGCCCTGGCTGGTGCTGCCCTGGCTGGACTCCCCCTGCACCCCCTGGAAAGGCACTGCTCCCACCACAGAGCCCTGAGGCATCATGAGGGGACAGTGTGCTGGAAGGATTCAACCTTCCCTGCTGTCCCTTTCTCCCCAAATCCCTTTTCTCCCGTGGGACTCTGGTGAGATGGATCACCAGGGCAGTCAGATTCAGCTGCTTTCTGTACCTGTAGTGTCATTTCTGTCATTAAACTTAACCACAGAGAGCACCAGGGTCACCAGCAATAACCATTTGAAAATCCCAATTAGGATGAGCATTCCAGCAATGACAGACTCAAAGTCACCTTCCCAAAGTTAAACCAGCTGGGTTGGATTTGAGCATTTAAAGTGTATTTACATTTTTCAGGTCTTGTCCTCAAGTGTGGGACATTTCTTTCTCCCATTTTCAAGGGCAGCATTTTTAATTGCCATCTCATCTAACCCTTGGGGTTGGACTAGATGACCTTGAAAGTTCCATTCCAAACTAAACTACTCTGCTCTGTGACTCCATGACCACAGGACCCCAGGAGTTGGGGATTTACAGGAAAACATCATGGATGCTGAGAGTAGGAAATGTGAGGGATTGAAGCAGGGATGCTTTGTCATGAATGCAAAAGAAAAACAAACAAAGGCCCCTTTCAGCTGAGGAACTGGGGACACAATGAACACCTACAGCCTTGTATGGACCTGCAGGACTACCCAGCCCTACAGGGAAGGCAGCTCCTGAGGGCTGCAGCTCCCTCCAGCCTCATTTTCCCAGGACACACAGGATAGGAAGGAGAACAGTCCCACCAGCTCCTAGAAGCCTTTACAAACCTCATCCATCCATTCTTAAAGTCTCAAGGGAACAAAGTGTTCAGAAGGGTGTCTTACCTCTGAACAGCTCCAGAACACAGGTCACACACCCTGCTCTGCCAGGGCTGGGCTCAAAGGGAGGGAATGACCCCATGGATTTCTGTGGCCCCTCAAAGTAGAGGAGGACATTTATCCTGGCTGGATAAACTCCACTACTAATTTACTCAGAGCCTGATAGTTTTACACTCAGTAAAACTTCTTTGCTATTACTTCTCTGCTAAAGCTTTTGGGGCAATCCCACATTTCCAAGTCATTCCTACAGAAGAGGGGGAAAACCCAAACCCCACAAGGAACAAGAACAGCAGTGTGTTAGTGACCACCACAGATCAGCACCACTCACCCTCTGCTCTTCCCTTTCAGGTTCCACAGCTCCCACAAACTCCTCCACCCCTGCTGGAACAGGTACCTCTGCTCGTGATGTGCTTTATGTGTCTGTTTGGATGTGGATGCATCCAAATGTGGAAATGGGGGGATGCAGATTTGGGAAGAAGCCCCAAATGGGACCCTGATCCCAAACTCCCATCTGTTGAGGGATCTTCTCCCAGGATCCTGCCTCTGCCTGCCCCATCCATCAGCAGCCACCCCCAGACCTCCAGGGGACATGGAGGGCACTGTGCCCCAGGGGTGACCTGCCTTGGCTCCCTTTGTTCCAGCAGGGAGTGAGGCTGTGTCCCAGGAAGCCTGGGGAAAGCAGAGGGATCCTGCCTGCTCTTTGCTCCCTGCTCCCCAGCTGTTCCCTAGCAGCAGTGGATCCATGGAGCTGGTCCCTACAGCCACGCCAGGGACAAACCCTCTCCTCAGCATCTCTTGTTCCCCTCACCCTTTCTGCTCTCCTTGGCAACCATGGCCCCTTTCTGGCCCATCCTCCAACCCTCCCTGTGGGATCCCACCAGCCTGCAAATGTCACCTCTGTGCCTCTGCTTGTGTTCCAGGTCCATCCCCACCAACAACACCCAGCCCTGAAGCCAAGAACCACAGCTCAGGTAATGCTCAGCTGGAGACTGGCCTGGGGACATCCCAGAGGGGAACTGGTCTGACCTCAGCCCAGCTGGGCCACCCCACAGTAACTGGGGCTGTGCAGGGGACAGTGGTGAGGAGGAAGGAGATTTTGTGGTGTCAGGGCTTCTGATCCTGCCAACTCACCCCACAGGGATCAAGGCACAGGTGTGAGCAAAACCAGGGGCAAAGAAATCACTAAATTGCATAGGGAGAGTGAGATGATCACAGAGTGAAATCCCAGAATGGTTTGGGTTGGAAGAGACCTTAAAGCTCCTCCCATTCCCCATGGGCAGGGACACCTTCCACTATCCCAGGCTGCTCCAAGGCCTGTCCAAGCTGGCTGATCTTTAAGATCCCTTCCAACACAAGCCTTCCTACATTTTTCTATATGTACAGAAAACCAATTACACAAGAAATTATCTCTGCAGCTCCATGTCTGTTAGTGTCCACTTGTATCTTTGGAGACAGATCTCTTCCTGCTATGTGTCAGGAAAAAAAAAATCTAAGCATAGCTACCCTTCCAGGAGGATCCCAAAAATATCAAGGAATAAGATCTCAAAAAGATCTCTGCTTCTGCCTCCAAGCCTTGCAAAAAAAAAAAAAAAAAAAAAAAAAAAAAAGAGAAGCTTAAACTTTATCCCAAATTCTAATATTTCACTGAAACATTTAGATAAAGTGGAAAAAAACCCCACCACACTAACCTTGAAACCATTTCACCATTTTCTCAATTTATTGGAAAGCCAAGAGCAGTCTCGGCAAGGAAGTTTCCTATCAATTCCCAGCTGGTGATCCACTGTTCCTTGCAGAGGGATTATTGAAAGCTTTCCCCCTCACATCTTGCTCTGGATCAGGGGCAGTTTGGAGCAGGCTGAGGCAGAGGATGGAGCCTGCAGACCACTTCAAGAGCTGAATTATTTGTGCTTGGAGACAGTGAAATGAAAGGGGAAAGTTGGCATTTCAGAGCACAAGGAAATGATCACGTGGTGCCAGGCAGCTCCAGGCAGGTCAAGTGTCTGGTGACAAGAACCTTCACTTTTCACAGCAGGGAAAGAAGCTGTGGCAGACCCTGACTTTGTCCTCTTGTTTGCTGAGCTCTGCCAGCTCAGCATCTCCTCACAGTGAAAAGAGCAAAAGGAAATTCCAAAGTACAAGAGCTCCTTGACTCTGAGCAAGATGAAGGCTATTTCCATGCTTCCCCTAGCAGATGATTCCTAACTCTCAAGAAATTTGAGGGCTCTGCAATAGCTGTGCCCTCTCCAAGCTGTTTCTGAGCTGAACCTTTTGAAGTAACACCACAATTTTTCTACAGAGCCATCAGTAAAAGCAACACCACTGACGAACCTGAGCCTCACCTCTGTGAGTCAAACTACTACAGCCAAACCCTCCCCCAGCACTACAACACCCCTGACAGCAATCACTGAGAGAGGTAAGGATGGAAAAGTCAAATATTTGCTCAGGCAGGACCTGTTTCTGCCTCCCTCCTTATCCAAGCCAAACTGCAGGCATCAGAATATTAGGCCTAGTCCACACTGTGCTGGTTATTCAGCAATTCTGCAAATCTTGAATTTCTCAGAGGTTTTTTTGCTGAGAGAGCAGCTCATTCCAGCTCCCCAGATGGACAAAGCCAGGCCAAGCCCATATGAGAAAATCCAGATCATGGTTTATCCAATATTGGAGCAGCTCCAGTGTCCCCAGGCTCCCTCTCTCAAGCTCACCCATCAGGTACACTCTGAGCTGACTCCACACCTGGCTACCTGGGCATTCTGATGTCTGTCTGGAGGGAAAGCAGCATGCAAATAAAGATTTTTACTCCATGGACACCCAGCAGCTCTCCACAGTGGAATCTGGAGTGGCTTTCCAAGTTAATTGTCCTTTCCCATGTTTTCTTTATCTAGATGATAAGTCCAGTGGAAACAGAAGCACAGCAGCTCCTTCTCCAGCACCTCAAGGTACTTTGTCCTTTTAGAGGTTAACAATAAGATCAGATAATTTGATGGTAATCAATGGCACAGGTTCTCTAAGCACGAGTCTTTTTTTGGGGGTGAGCCATCCAAAATCACACCTGGTGTCTTTATACGCAGTGATAACACATGAGATAAATGCTCTTAACATCTTCTGCTGGGATGGACTTGAGCAGCCAAACAATGGATCTATGTTTAGGAGAGGGGAGTCCTTTGAAAATCTTTTAAAATAAATATAATTTTGCTTTTGACAGTTTTCTTAACCTAACCTGTAAGTAAAATTTAGAGAATTCAGTAAGAGTTTTCTCAGAATAAGGGCAGAATCCAAGTGACTGGAAGACTGAAATCTGACAGCTGAGCTGACTCTCCATTAAAAATTCAACCCCAAAAATCTGCAGTGGTCAAGAAAGTGCTCTGCCTCTCCAAGTACCTCTCAGATCTCCAAACACAAGCAAGGTGAGGAAGCTGTGGTCAGCTGTGCCCACACAGATGCCCACCCAGCATGGCTGTGCCCACCTAATCCAGGAGCCCTTTGCTCAGAGCAGATTGCTGTCCATCCCAGCCCTGATTTACCACTGAGAAGCTCCACACATCTTTGAATAAAGATGCTGATGCTTCCAAAAGCCAGGTCTCCCATTGTGTGAGACCCAACATTTCCCAGGGATGGGGTATCCGTGCCAGGCTCAGCAAACCACAGCTTCTGCCTGTGGCTAGAAGAACAATTTCAGAATTAAACAAAGAATTTGATGAGTGGGAAAAAATTGTACAGCAGCAGACTCTGCTTCTCCAGACTTTCTGCTCCTTGTGAAATGGCTAGATTCATTATTTCGTGCCTTTTCCCCTTTTCCTGGCTTTTGGCAAAATGCCATTCCAAATCAGGGATGTTTGCTGTGGGACAGGACCTGGGTTCAGCAGCTCCCCAGGCAGTGCCAGGAGCTGTGCACACCCCTCCAGGCACCACAAACCCTTGGCCAGCGCTGCTGCTGGGAGCCTGGGCATGGGAAAGAAGGGAAGAAGATCCTGCTTGACCTCCAGATGATCTTGTGAAGCTCTGAAGTATCACTTTGAGTCTCCTGACAGGACCTGTAGCTGCTCATTAAGGTTGATGCAGACACTCTGGCTGTTCAACAACAGCCTGGAGGCAGCAAAGGATGTTTTTTCTCTGCACAAGTAAAACACATGGGCTGGCTTCACATTTCCTTGCTCAGGCACTGGAAGCAGCTGTCACAAACCAAGCAGCTTCACACAAGCCAGTTTATCCCACTGAGAACTGGAGTCCTTGCTTGGACAATCCTATGTGCTGCCACAGCTAGACTACATATGGTGTACAAGTTAGCCCAACTCAAACAGATTTAATTACTTCTAGATAACCCAGCATAGCAAATCCACTCATTTCAAGTCCAGGGACAAGCCAATCTGCACCCAAATACTGCATTATTTTTTCCCCTAATCAGACTTATTTTAAAGTCTCAATGTTTATGACCTACAGCATATCTATAACCTTCCCAGCTCAGTCTTCCAGCCCTGCCTTGCCTTTCTGCCCCAAACCTGTAACTGGGACTGCAGACCCTAAAGAGCTCACAAAAGGGGATTTGAATTTTGGTGCCCTAGGTTTTCATTTGGACATGGAAAACAGGACAAAATATGTTTGATGGGAAGCTTTTAGTATGGAGGTGGGAGTATTAATTCCAGGTTTCCCTAGATGTCACTGGCACTACTGTGAATCCATTCTCCTCCCCATCAGTTTGGTTCTTGAATGTCACTGGAGGTCAGTGCTCACATTCTGTGTCTCTCTGTGCAGGTCAGGATCACATGAGGAATGAGAGCACCACAACATCAGCGACTCAAGGTGCTTCCTCCTCACAGACAGGTGATTCCTGCTCCATATTTTATATTCCTCTGCACAGCCAGCAGCAAGGCCATCACACAGCTGTCTTCAAGGCATCATGGACACCAAGGATTTCCTGAGGGGTGATGAACATCCCATCCAGCCCTTGAAAAGCCTGTAAAGCTCTGCAGAACAGCACTTCAGGGCAACCTCTTAAGCCTGGAAACAGAAGGAAAGGTGCCATTATGGCAAAAGGTTGTAAAAGCAGGAAGGCTGGACAAATTCCCTCCTCAAACACAGTGCCAGTGCTGACTTTGACCTTTCCCCACTGGGGTCCCAGAAGGAAACCCTGTGGGTGCTCTCAGCTTGTCCATAAAAGGGGCCCCACCAAGGCAATGATTCCGCACAGGTCTCGCTCACTTTGCTCTTAATATTGATGGGCCTGGCCAGGATCCAAACTTGGTCTCTTCATGAAGTGCAAGTGAGAGTAAGGGCCTCTAGGATTGCTAGGAATCCTCTTCCCAGCCGTGGAAAAATGACTTTTATGTAAATCTGCCTTTCTCCCCTCTGTAGGCACCTCAAAACCCATCACCCCAGCACCCAACTCCTCCAGCCAATGGCCCGAGTCCACCACCCCGACAGACGAGAAATCACCGCTGACAGTGGCAGCTTTTGGTAAGGTCTTGTGCCACCTGGAGGGAGGAGGGGTTCTTTTTCACCAGGTGTCCTGGTTTAGGGCAGTTTTAGGAGAAAAAAATGCTGGTTTGGACACTCAACTCCATGAGGCCTTGGCACAGGGTGCCCAGAGCAGCTGTGGCTGCCCCTGGATCCCTGGCAGTGCCCAAGGCCAGGCTGGACACTGGGGCTTGGAGCAGCCTGGGACAGTGGGAGATGTCCCTGCCCATGGCAGGGGTGGGAGAGGATGAGCTTTAAGGTCCCTCCCAACCCAAACCATTCCATGATTCCAGGATTCTAAGTCCGAGGGATTCTTAGCAGGACAAATTTCCTGTGCAAAGAATTGAATTATTGAGGCCTGATGTCAGTATCAAATCCACACTTGATTTAAAGTGTCTAAAGATGGTTTATGGGACAGATAACATCACCCACAGCTCTATGTTGTCTCTCCCTCTTACATTACTTATTTATCTGGCTTTACACACTTTTGGGATAAGATTTACCGACTGTAGCAGGAACATACGGACTCTTATCAATCCCCAGTGTAATCAGCTGACTCCTGCCTTCCTGGCACTGCCTTACCAATTAATTATTTATTGATTAAGTATTCATAGCAGCCCTTTGAGGTTAAAACACAGGAGGATAAAGCTATTTGTTCTAACAACTGTTTGCTTCTCTGCCTATTACGAGCCATGCTCACATTAATGAAAATATTGATTTCCTAGCCAAGTTTTGATGTCAGTCTCTCTGCTGCTCAGACAGTTCTTTCCTCCATCCCCAGGTGTCATCAGCTTTGTCGTTATCCTGATAGTGGTGGTCATCATCCTGGTCAGTGTGGTCAGCCTGAGGTTCAAGTGCAACCACTCCAAGGACCCTGAAGGTATCTGTCTGGGGAATCTGTGCTTCCCTAATTAACAAACCACCAGTTTCCGTGTGGATCTGGCAATTCCTAAAAGATGCATTTGAAAAGCTTACAGCGTGGTGGGGAGGTTTGGAAGCCAGACTGGAACATAGATTGAGCAGTTAGGAATGCAGTGTGACCTCCTCGCTAGAGCCCCAGCCCAGCCTCATCTAGATGTGGTCTCAAATTTCCTGCAGCTCAAATTCCAAGAGGTGGGCAGCTCTTCCAGCAAAAATCGTGGAGTTTGACACTCCTTTTCCTTAGGAATCCCATTTTCCACGAAGCAGTGCCCAGTAGAGGGCAAGGCTGCTCTGTAGCAAGGCAGAATCCTTCCTAAACCCCAGCAGGGCCAGCAGTTCCTGCCTGTACATCCCCTTAGCTGAAGGGTTTTCTCTAATCAACTTCCAAGTTTCCCCCACAGTGTCTCCAAGCTCATTCAGATTTCATTTATACCCCTGCACAAAGTAATTCAGAATAGAGCTGACTTATTTTATGACTTCTCACCTCTACATCACCACCTGCTTTTCTCCCCCCAGACAAACAGAAACCAGGAAGCTCCATGGTATCAGAGAGGTAAGGCTGCTCCTGCCACCCACATCTGATTGAGAGTGCCTGTTTTATCCCAGAGCTAATTTTAGCAAGGAAAAGAATCTGCTTTGGTTATTTCAGGTGGAAGGAAGCTTGTCAAGATATCTTTGAGAGAGTTAGAAAAGCAAAATCAGCTTTGATAACACCTCATCCTCTGATAGAGACATAAATAGATCAATATTTAGGGGGCTCATCTCAAAGCTGCACTAAGAGAAGACTCCCCACCTTCCCAAAGCAGATTGTCTTCCTTGCCTAGCTAGAGCCTTGAGGTCTAAATTGAGTTTCTGGATCTCAGAGCAGTCTCAGATATCTCCCAAGATGCCCATTACTGTTTCCCAGTGAGAGCAGGACATAGGAGCCCCAGTTCTGAGACTTTTGGAAGAGAAGCATCAAGCAGAGAATGGTCCATAAGAAACCCATGGTCCATCACTACTATTCCAGAGAAGAGGCTGAATATGGGAAAACAGCAAGAAACAAGAGCTGGAAGGGACTAAAACATATTGCTGCTATTTTTCCATCTGATAGTTTCCTAAACCCTGGAAAGGGACACAGGGAGCAAAGCCTGTGAGTATTTAGGTGCCAAATTTGCATCAGCATCAGTGGTCACTAAATACCCTTAACAATCGTGATCCAAGGGATCTGAAGCCACTGAGGCAGAACATGCCAGAAAATAGGGCAGTGCCTAAGGTTTCCTGATCCCAAAGCCATCCAGCCTCCACTGGCAAGGAATGCACATCCCAGCCCTCAAGGTAGGAAAAAAGGGGGAATTCCACCTTCCCAAGCCTTGTAACTCCCTATAGATGCGCCTGAATCAGGACAGCAGTTCAGTGGGTGGTGGAAACCAAACCTGGTCCCCCACACCAGCCTCGGCCTTGCCTGTTTGTCTCCAGCTCTCTGCAAAGAAATTTTGTCCCTGGAGGTGTCCAAGGAACACCTGGATGTGGCACTCAGTGCTCTGGTCTGCTTGACCAGGTGGTGATTACTCAAAGGCTGGACTCGATGATCTTGGAGGTCTTTTCCAACCTCAGTGACTCTGTGATTCTGTGATTCCCTCTCTTGTTTCCCAGAGTAATTAATTATCTCCTTTCCTTGGCAGCTGCTCAGCAGACATGAGCCAGAAGGGGAACAGCATCACTCTGATCTCCATGAAGAACATCAACACCAACAACAGCATGAGCTATCCCCCGTCAGAAAAGGTTTCCCTCTTCAGCCTTGCTTTTTAGGGAATCAGCTGGGGATCATTTCTCTGGCTGGATAAGAGCAAAAGGCATAAGAGCATGCCTTGAGGTATTTCTTTGCTCTTTTATTCCTTCAGAAATATGACAAAAACCAGCTGCCACCAAATTTCTAATGGTCCAAACTGCTTCCAGTGAGCCTGAAAAGTTTGAGTGCCCATCTCAAGTTTACCTGGGCTGGCTGAACTCGAGGTGCCAAGTTTACCTCATGTACACAGGTGACATCACCTGTGGCCAGCTGCAAAGCTGGAGGGGTTTGCCATTAAATGGACATGTCTGTGAGAAATTGAGGTCTCACCCTCCAGCCCAGCTTATCCACACCTGCCCCTCAGGTGGCAGAAGCACATTCCCATCAGGGCTCTCAGGTCCATCCCACATGAGGAATTCTTATCATTTTCAGTTGTTTTAAAGCTGGGACTGAGTTTGGGAGAGCACACTGCTCTACTGCCTTTGTCAGCCCAGCCAGGCCACTGATGACCACGTTCTGTTCTTTTGGCAGGTGCTATGAAGCCAAGAGCCCAGAGCTTGAAGCTGACATGTGACAACCAGCAGTGGCTTTCTAGGTTCTTTTTATTTTTCCTTCGGGGAAAGAGCAAGGGTGGACTTTATATATAAATTATTATGTCCTTTCTGATCAGTACATTTACAGTAGTGTCCTACATAGCTTCCCCACCTGGGGCCTAAGGGCTTTCTCCAGTTACAGCCTGCCACACTCGGTGGTTGATATCTAACTCTATTTTTGATATGCCTTCAAACACTCAGATAATTCCAGCAGCAAGAAGCACCAAGGCACCATCCACTGCACTAATAAACCTCTGCCTTAGATGAATGGCCTTTATAGTCTGTGCCAGGCAGTCACGGGCTCGTTAATCAGCATAGCCCCACGTGGAGCCAGACCCGTGCTTGGGAAAGCCTGATCCGAAGCTGAAGGCCTGATGGGACTGAAATGTCCAAGTTCTGGGTCAAATCCCAGCACGACTGCTCCAAGCCCCTTATCCCTGGTGCCCTCATTGTCCCCACAGCAGTGGGATGGTCACATCACATCCCCCTACCTCACAGGGTTGTTGTGAGGCCTCGTTAATCCCTGTCTGTAAGGCATTTTGAAAGCCATGAATTAAAGGTGCTGCTGAAATGCAAATTGCCATCTTAAACACTTTATTATTTATGATTATTATTCATAACAACAGAGCTTCAGGAAGGCAGATCATTATCTCCCCACGTGCTCAGCTGAGTGTAAGGAACAAAGTCTCTGCATAGATCAGGCTTTATCTCAGTGTAAAATGAATGGCCACAAGCAAAATGCTGAGCTCCTCCAGCTCCTGGAGTGTGGCAGCCCAAGTTTGCCAGGAGAGCTTCTAAGGGAAATATAGGTTGGATATTAGGAAAAAGCTTTTCTTATCAAGAGTGATAAAGTTCTGGAATGGCTGCCCGGGGAGATGGTGGAGTCACCATCCCTGGATGTGTTTAAAAAAAGCCTGGATGTGGCACAGTGCCATGGTCTAGCTGAGGTGTTGGGGCTGGGTTGGACTCGGTGATCTCAAAGGTCTCTTCCAACCCAGTGATTCTGTGAATTCTGTGTGATCTCCACCACTGCTTCCCCAAAGCTTCCTGGGACCAGGAAGAGCAGCATCCCCTTGTGCAATGCAAGAGGCAGCTGTGCTTTGCAACTGGCAAGAAAATGTTCAGCAAAAAAAAAAAAAAAGCAACATTTTCAAAGCTCCTGGTAAGAGCCAACACACTTTTAACCTCTGACATCTTCACTGGGTAGTTTGATAAGTTGTTTCTTAATAAATTAAGCTTTTCTGGTAACATTCATGAAAAGTAAAATGGTGTTACTCAGTCAGGCTCCACCAGACTGGTGAATTTCCTTAACACAGAGTACCGGGTAATTCCCAATTAGATGGACCCAGACAGCTCCAGTTGCCAGACACCTGGGACTCCACACATCAAGTAGAACAAATAGATTTTTAGTGAAAGTAAAGCTTTAACAAATCTCCCCAGACCTCTGAGATTCCATAGGATCTCACCACTGCTTTAGTTTTTCTTCCTTTGACCTCCTTCTTCCCACAGGCCATGGGAAGGTCATAAAATGAGGGTGGGCAGGCCCTGGCACAGGGTGCCCAGAGCAGCTGGGGCTGCCCCTGGATCCCTGGCAGTGCCCAAGGCCAGGCTGGACACTGGGGCTTGGAGCAGCCTGGGACAGTGGGAGGTGACCCTGGCAGGTGGGATGAGGGAAACCACCAACAGCATTTGCAGTAATGGAGGCAATCAGGAAATGTCTTGCAGTGAGGGGCCAGACCAGGACACACAGGTGCCCAACAGTGCCAGCACAGGGGACAGGCACTGCCCTGGCCCTGCTGCCACCCCAGGGCTGGCACAGCCCAGCAGCCTTTGGCCTCTTGCCCACCTTGGGCTCACGTTCAGCTGCTGTCACCGGTGTCCCCAAGGCCTTTCTGAAGCTGTTCCAGAGGGCCCAAAGGAGGGGCCGGGGCTGGGGAAGGCTCTGCAGGAGCCACCCGAGGAGGGCTGAGGGCACTGGGCTGGTGCAGCTGCAGAGAGGAGCCCAGGGCAGAGCTCAGGGAAGGAGGGAACGGCTGCAGGGGAGCTTTGGGATGGACACCAGGGAAAGGTTCCTCCCCCAGAGGGTGCTGGGCACTGCCCAGGCTGCCCAGGGAATGGGCACGGCTCCGAGGCTGCCAGAGCTCCAGGAGCCTTTGGACACCAGGGATGCACAGGGCAGATTGCTGGGGGGTCTGGGCAGGGACAGGAGCTGGACTGGGTAATCCTGGTGGATCCCCTCCTCCACGGGACATTCCACAATTCCAGGACATTCCGACATTCCACCATTCCATGACCTCGCGCTCCCCTCAGAGCCCTCCGTGACGTCACAGCCTTTTCCCGTGACGTCACGCCCCGCCGGCGCCGCCGGGCCCGCTCCCAGCAGCCCCCGCGCACAAGATGGCGGCGCGGGGCGGCGGGCGGTGAGCGAGGGGCGGCAGCGGCCGCGGGCCGACATGACCTACACGGCCGAGCAGCTGGACGGGGTGCAGCGGTGAGGGGCACCGCGGGGCTCGCGGGAGACCGGGGGGCGGCGGGGAGGGGCAGGGTGAGCCCGGGGAAAGGCGGGGAGCGGGCCCGGGGCGCCCCGGGATAACCCCGTGTGCGCCCTCAGGATCAAGCGGTGCCGCGATTACTACGAGATCCTGGGCGTGAGCCGGGACGCCGGCGAGGAGGAGCTGAAGCGGGCGTACCGCAGGCTGGCCCTCAAGTTCCACCCCGACAAGAACCGCGCGCCCGGAGCCACCGAGGCCTTCAAAGGTGAGGGGGCCCGGGGGGAGCCGTGAGGGCAGCGCCGGTGCAGAGGGGCCCGCGGAGCCCAGCGGGGTTACGGACACAGCGGCGGCCTCACAGAACCCTGCTGCGGCTCGGCAGGGTTTGCATTTCTGTCTGCAAAATACACGTCTCCCATAGAAACGATGGGAAATGCATTCCAGGTGTCATTCCCAGATACTTCTGAGGAGCTTTACAAGGGTCTGGAGGGACAGGACACAGGGAACGGCCTCTACACTGTCAGAGGTCAGGGATGGATGGGATATTAGGAAGAAATTCTTCTCTGTGAGGGTGCTGAGGCCCTGGCACAGGGTGCCCAGAGCAGATGTGGCTGCCCCTGGGTTGCTGCAAGTGTCCAAGGCCAACTTGGATGGGGCTTGAAACAACCTCATCAAGTGGGAGCTGTCCCTGCTGATGGCAGGGGATTGGAATGAGGTGATCTTCATGGGTCCTTCCAACCCAAACCGTTCTGGGATTCCATGATACTGAAGAAGGTTCAGGACTTGGAACTGACACTGGCCATGCAGGAGAATTGGGTGTTTGTTATCAGTAATTGCACCTTGTCATGAATAAATTTTTATATATATGTATGGGAATATGAAATTTAATCCAGTGTGCTGTGTCTGGAGTTCTCAGTTATGCTGCAGTGTTATTGTCTAAACTCATACATATTTCCCCTTTCCATGCAGCCCAGCATGAGGAAAGACAGTGACTCATTCAGTCTGTTAAAACCAGGAGCTTCTGGAGAGCTGTCCTTTATTTGTTTGTGTTTGGGTTGTATTTGTCTATGAACTTGTTCTGTCAGAGATCAAAGAAGAAGATGAGCCAAACTAACCCTCCTGAGTGGTTGGATGTGAGGTGTGAAATAGATGTGCCACACAGCTTCAGGAGCATCTCAGGCAGCAGGAGAAACTTGGGAGTGCCCTATGCATTTTAATTGGTGCCTGCAGTTATTAACTTTGTGTTAATTGTCTGTGGGATATGGAGGTGCACTCAGACCAAACTTGCATTTGGCTTGAGCTGATAAAATGCTCCATTCTCACCAATTTCTTGGCTGAAGTGAACTCTCATGTCAGTTTTACAAATATTTCAAGTCTCTCATATACCTGGACACTTTGTGTTTCTGCTGGCATCAGTGACAGCAGGAAGTGGTTTCCATCACAGGTAATGGCAGGGCTGTTGCACATCTTTTGTAGAAGTAGCTCAATCTTTGGTCAAGCACAAATTTCTTAGGCTTATTTGGGCTTTTTTTGCTGCTTCACTTCCAAAATGTGAGCTCTGGGAATGTAACACTGGTTTTAATTCCCTCTCCAGCAATAGGCAATGCTTTTGCAGTTCTGAGCAACCCTGAGAAACGGCTCCGCTACGATGAACTCGGGAGTGACCATGAGCACGTCAGCTCTGGCCAGGCCAGGCACTACAATTACTACACAGAGTTTGAAGCAGACATCACACCAGAAGAAATATTTAATGTGTTTTTTGGTGGGCACTTCCCTACAGGTCAGTACCTGGCTGCAGTGGTTTCAAAGGGCAGTGGACTGACTAAGCCTGAGGGAATGGCTGGGGCTGGGCCAGGGCAGGGCCAGGCTGGATTTTGGGAGAAGTTTCTTCCCCCAGAGGGTGCTGGGCACTGCCCAGGCTGCCCAGGGAATGGGCACGGCCCCGAGGCTGCCAGAGCTCCAGGAGCCTTTGGACACCAGGGATGCACAGGGGGGATTGCTGGGGGGTCTGGGCAGGGACAGGGGCTGGACTGATCCTTGTGGATCCCTTCCAACTCAGCATATTTTGTGATTCTGTAAACCATGAGGAAGTTCAGCTTCCCTTGGGACTGCTCAGGGAGGTGATGACACATCTGAAAAGAGCAGAAACCTTTCCACATTGGATTTCTGCCTCTCTTTTATTCCCTCCATCATCTGAAGCCAGTAATGCTATGGGAGGTAACACAAGGTGTGAATGAGAAGGGATCAGAGTTGTTTTCCATGATGATTGGACTCAGTGACCTCAGAGGTCTTTTCCAACACGAGCAGTTCCATGCCTGGGTTGTACTAGAGGCACCTGACAGCATTCCAGGCCAGCAGGGCCCAGCTCCTGGAGCTGTGCTCTCAGGGGAAGCAGGAGCTCCTGTGCCTCACAGCAGCCTGTGCTGTAATGGAATCACAGCCTGGGAGCTCAGCAAGGGCTGCCTGCCAGGAAAGGAGCATTGGGGGCTGTGCAGGGTCCCAGGGGCTGTGCAGGGTCGGTGACACAGCAATGGGAGCTGCACCTGGAGTAGCTCTGTGCGTGTCTCAGCCCAGCCTTGGCATAGGAAAAATAGGAAGATCCTGCAAGATCAGTGGATTAAAAGGAAATCTGAAATTTTGAGGACTTCAAGGGCCTTCCTGGCAGCATCTAAGGAGTTGCTTTAGCACTCCTGGGAACTTTTCACTTGCAAGGTGTCACAAAAAGTGATGTACACACCAGTTACTACAGCCTGAAGACACACAGACAAGTAGTTACTTATTAAAGCTTGCTGTGAGTGGTGCATCCTGCAGCTAAGGGGACCTCAGATCCCAGGCTTGCACCAGTGGATATGCAAAGCCAACCCCAGCATGGTGTAATTCCAGCTGGAGTCTGCAAGTTTTCCATCTCTGACTGTGCAAGGAATTGCACCTGGATGTGCCCTGTGTGGGACATCACCCTTGTGGAGTGGGCTGGGGGGGACAGGAGTTGAGGACAGAAAATTGAGGAGCTGTGGGAGGAGTTTGGGTACAGGGCATGGCAGGTTTATCAGGGAGACTGGCATGAAGGAGAAAATGGGAATTTTGGCGAAGCAGCAAAGAGTAAGAAGATAAAAATATAATTCTGTAGTCGTGGGTGTTGGTAGTAAGCAAGAGTTTCCTCACTGGGCTTTTGAGGGCAGGTCTGTGGCTTTATTTTTACTGAGCAGTTTTCCTCTATGGATATTCCATGGAAAAATAGTTAGATTTAAAATGTTAAATGTGATAAAACTCAAAGGAGACTCCACTTGGCAGAGTGTTGCAGTTGTAATGAAGAGAGGCTACAAGTTCTTCACATAAAAAATAAATGCACATGGAACAAATGAAACTGCTGCCAGAAATCCTTGGAGAAACTTAACATTTGGGAGAACTTTTTTTCTAGGCACCCCTATAAAAACCATTCTTCTTTTCCCACATTGGCTGCTTCTTTTCACAGCTTGATAAAATTTTGTCTGAGCAATGTCGAAGGATGGAAATAAACTTTCTTTTTTCCCAAAAGAAACTTTCCTCCTTGGAGCCAGCCTGGCTTGGCTCACTGTTGGAGCTCTGACTGCACACATGCCTGGAGCTTGGAAAATCTTTGAACAAGCAGTGGAACAGAGGTTTTGACACAATAGCAGAGATCACCTTTGCCCAGGTTTCTTGCAGAATTCTCTGGGAAACTCAAAAAAAGGACAGGATAAGAGTATAAAATAATGTGACATCTTTCCCAGGGCTTAAAAATAGTTTTGCATTTCTGTTGTGATGATAAGCCACAGATTTCAATTCTCTAACAAAGATATTCTGAATTTCAAAAGAGGAGAGCACAGCTATTATTAAGATATTCATATGGTGATAAAATCAGATCCTGAGCTTCAAATTGAAGCAGCAAATGCAATTCTTCCCTCATTTTAGATTTTTTAAAAATAAATCAACCACATTCCGTGTGCAAGAAAGAAAATCCTGAATGGTTCTACTTTTTTACACTTTTTAAAATCTCTTTCTTTATTATAAAATAATTAAGTGAAATTATTAATGGCTTGAAGGCAGAGGAATTAGAAATGAGGGTAGAAGACCACATTCAGTAATTATGGGAGACCATAATTCACAGCCTGAGCCTGGTGAAGCAAATTCATTTTCCTGCCACAGCCTTGCAAGTGAATGTGACACGAACAGCATTAAAATATGAGATACAATCATACAAATCAGAACATGTTTCTGCAGCTTGATTCAAATTAAGATGGACTGGAGCACACTACAATTTCTCTGGTAGGCTTTTTGGAATAACATTGTGATGGTGTTTAATTCTGAGGTAGTTTGTGCTTTTCACTCTGAGATCTCCCAGCTGTAATTCAGGCTGTGGAGTATAAGCCTGGAGAATTCAGTAGAAGCTGAGGAATGCAGGTGAGTAGCAGCAGCTGGGTGAGACATGAGTGTGTGCTGGTTTCTTTGCAGGGAATATCCACATGTTCTCCAATGTAGCCAGAGATGCTCACTACTACCCACGGAGGCACCGGGCCGAGAGGGCGTGGACACAGGAGCCAGAGGAGGAGGAGCACAGGCCACAGGTAGCCAGAAGCAGAGATCTCCTCAGCTTAAATAATTAAACAGCTCAGCAGGGTGAGGGATCCTCTTCCAAAGCCAGGACAAACCCTCCCATGCTGGAGTGCTCAGTTTATCCTCAAGGGCCACAGCCACAGTGGATATTTTCTTTGTCACTGGTTGGCTTTTATGAACCACTGCTGTAAAGATCCATTGCGTTTGCAGCATCTCAGGCCCTCCAGTTTCTGTCACTGAGGTTTTGCTGCTGCTTGCTTTTTGCAAGCTCCAGTGCTTGGTAATCCAGCAACAATGAGTCCAAATGGGAGCTGGTGATGGATGTGGAAGTAGTGGCTTGTCCTCAAGGTGTATTTAATCCTTCAGTAAATGAGCACCCAGGGGCTGCACAGGCCTCTTCCAGCTGGGGACAGGGTGGGCCTGGGACACATTTCTGCCTACTGAGACTTCCAGATGAGACACAAGGTGTCCTTTGTTGTCAGTGCACATACACACCTGCCACCTGCCTTAGCAAGATCTTCCTCTGGAGACAGTCTGTTAACCTCCAGGGATCATTCTCCAAGGAAGATGAGTTCTGCCTTGTGAATCTCCTGCTCAGGAAAAAAAACTGGTACAGCTGACAGACAGCTAAGCTGGGGGAAGTGAATCCAGCCCCTCCTTTCAGGGAAGACACTGAGGGGCTGGAGTGTGTCCAGGGCAGGGAACAGAACTGGGAAGGGGCAGGAGCCCCAGGAGAGGCTGAGGGAGCTGGGCAGGGGCTCAGCCTGGAGCAAAGGAGGCTCAGGGGGGCCCTTGTGGCTCTGCCCAGTTCCTGCCAGGAGGGCACAGCCGGGGGGGCCGGGCTGTGCTCCAGGGAACAGGGACAGGGGCAGAGGGAACGGCCTCAGGCTGGGCCAGGGCAGGCTCAGGGTGGGCACCAGGAGGAATTTCCCCATGGAAAGGGGGCTCAGGGATTGGGAGGGGCTGCCCAGGGGGGTTTGGAGTCCCCATCCCTGGAGGTGCCCAGGAAGGGCTGGAGGTGGCACTCAGAGCTCTGGGCTGGTGACAGGGTGGGGATCAGGCACAGTTTGGACTCCATGGTCTGGGACAGCTTTTCCAACCTCAGTGATCCTGGGATCCTGTGAATCCCACCTACTGCTGCATCAGGAGTCCTTCTTGCTATCCCAGGCCAGAGAGCAAAGCCTAAAGAGCTGCATATTTTATTTTCCTCTGCATAAGAAAAGGCATTTTAGAAGCCAGTTTAGAAAGAAATTGAAGAAAAGAAGGAAGCATCAGTGTTTTCTCTTTGATAGCGTTTCCACTCTTTTGTTTTGCCAGATGAATCCAATCAAAAGCCCCAGTGCTTGCATCCTGTCTGAAGTTACACTGCATGGGAGCTCTTAACCCTTTACTGCTCAGGCATTAAATGCAGGGCTTGGGCAGAGGCTGAGATCTTTACAAAGGGGAGCAAATTCAGAGGCTGCAGGAAAGCTGTAGGCACACAGGAATTGCAGGGTGTTCCTGCAGGCTGGATTGGACACTGACAGGTACAGTAGTGCTGTGGGCACTGTGAAGGAAGGGGCAGGGGAAAAGATCATGGAAAGAAAATTGTGTTCAAGAGTGTTCTGATATTATTAATAAAGGTTATTTAGAAATTACAATGTCTCCCCTCTCAAAATCCCAAAGTACTTCCTCTTTTTTCTTCAAAGTTTACATGGAACACATTGTTGATCTGTGATTGATAGCCTGGCTTCTCTGAACAGATGCCTTTTTCCATCTCTGTATTTTCTTGACTGCTAATCCTTGTACTTTTCAGAATTCATACTCTGCATTTATCCAGCTGATGCCAGTTTTCATCATCATAATAGTGTCAGTTATAACCCAGCTGATGGCCACCAACCCACCCTACAGCTTATTCTACAAATCGTAAGTCCTTTAAAACCACATTTTTCTGCTGCTGCTGTTTGCAGTATGGAGGCTGATGGAAGTTGGGTTTGATAGCAAAATGCACGTTAATGTTCTGCTCTTTATAGAAAATGTTACCAGTTTGTAAATAAGGAAATACCACCAGCCTGCAGTGGTGAGTTCTGAGCACTGTGAAGTTACCTGTGGGGAGCTTCAGTGCACAGGGTGCTGAACTGTGAGGGTCAGAAACCTTCCTCAGCTGGTGTGGGATGGTTTTGCACATTGATAGAGGATGGGGAATGTGGATGTAGATCAGCTTCTCATCTGACCAGCCCCCAGGATCTGTGGATCACCCTTGAGGTTCCTCTGGAAAGCAGCTAAAAAATAAACCTATGGTTTGCAGTATAAATCCAAATCTTTTCTGGAGCACGAATTCCACTGGAAGCTGAACAAATCATTGAAGCCTTGAAATGCCCTGGTTTAACCTCTCCAGAGAAGCAGGGCCCTGGGGGCTGGTGGGCTCTGGGAGCAGCAGGACCCCACCAGAGCTGCTGTCCTGGGAGCTTGTGGGGCAGAGGAAAAGCCACGTGCTGCTCTCAGCTTCTGGGGCTGGAGGAGGGAAAGAGCTGACCTGGGCTGGCCCTTACTGAGAGAAGAGTGGGATTGGCAGGTTTGGGGCAGCCAGCAGAGTGCTCCAAATAGTCCCCTTGTTCCCTTCTGGGAGTAGAACTGCTCAGGTCCAGCCTTCCCCTGCTCTCCTCTGCCAGAGCAGCCCAGCACCCCTCATCATTTTACCACACGATGTCAGTGTGAGGCCCTCAGAAAAGAGCAGGAGGGTGGATGTTTTTAGGGTGGCTTTTTTTTCCCAGGGAGTGTTTTTGTTATCTGCCAGTCCCATGTGAAACCTCCCACGCTGCCCCCACAGCAGCTGAGCTGCTTTTCTTCACCACCTCCCCTTCTCCTGGTGATGGGAGATTGTCAGGCCTGAGCCTGGTTCGCAGTTAGGCTGTTTATTTAATCATAGCCTTAAAACACTGAACAGCCTAAAAACCAAAAGAAACTGGGGACACCTCTGAGACACAGGGAGGAGAAGGAAAAGAGTCCAGGAAAAAGGGGCAAACAGGATTCTTTTGAGTGTAACCTTTGTGTTTTGGCTGCCTGCCTCTCTCTGTGGGCAGTGATTTGAGCAGAGGCCTTGGGTATCTGCTCAAATAAGGAAATTCACTCCACGAGTGTGGTTTAACCCAGTGACTGTGTCAGAGGGGCTGATTCTTCCTACAGGGTATTTTCCAGCCTGTTCCATGTCTCACTTTGCTTACTTACATTATAAAACCCTGAAGAAAAGTGTAACTAGAATCCCCCCTGCTAAGTTTTATTTACTAAAGGATCCCAAAAAATGGGAAAATCCAGATCCAACTGCATTGTTGCCTAAGTTTTTATAGACTCTGGGATATTTTCCTATGTTCGTAGCAGGAGGGTGGATTCTGTTTGTACTGCACAGCTTGCTGTCCCTGAGATTGTAATTTCCTGACTGGATGGGTGAGGGAGCCATAATCCTGCAGAAATTAACTGTACAAATATTGCTGTAAATATTTTCCTCTGGAAATGCTAATATGGAGAAATAGCTCTTGATTTTTTGAGGTCTGAACTGTTGAAACATGTGATTTCTCCCTGCTGCTCACACAGGTCCATAGGCCACGTTGTGAGCAGAGAAACAGAGAACTTGCAGGTGCCTTACTATGTTGATAAAAACTTTGAAAAGAATTATCAAGGAGCAGAACTTCAAGAGCTTGAGAAAACAGTTGAGAAAGATTACATAGACTATATTCAGACCAGCTGCTGGAAGGAGAAACAGCAAAGTAAGTTATTTCTGTCCCTAGGGTGTTTCAGGGGCTGAGGGGTGGCTGTGCTCCACAAAGCTCTGCTGGTTTTAGCCTCAGTTTCCAATCCTTGTAACATCTCAGACTTGCACTGGTTTAAAGTGCCTCACATCTGCTCTTAACACTGAATTTGCTATTCTTGAGATCTGTCAAAATTCATTTTAAGTGATTCTGAAAGATGAGTGGAAAGTAGACTTCACCATTTGAGACACTTTTTTCCACTCAGGTTTTATGCTTGAATAACCCTTAGTGATGGTTTAAACATACAACCCACCACATTTATCTAGCCCTGGCAGAGTGCTAGGCTGGAAAAATCTTGAGACATCACCTATTGCATGTTTCCTTTGCTGGAGCAGAATCAGTTTTGCTTTGACTGTCTCCACAAGAAGTTTCTGTAACTTTTTCCTTAAAAATTCTCCAAGAGAGTCCAGAGTGTGTCCAGGTGCTCTTGGCTCCCTTGCAGTGGGCTGTGTTCCTGGTATCAGTTTTCAGAGCATGCTTCCGTGGTTTGGGTGTTATTTGCATTTTCTATCTTTAGCTGAGTTGGAGATCATGTTTTTCACCATTTTCAAGTCTTTCAAAAGCAAGAATTGAATGCAGAAAGGAAGAACACAGATGTGAGCATTCAAAATCGTTATTCTCACTCAGCCCTGAGTGGATCAGTGGCACAAATAAAGGCATGTTAGCCCCATATTTTATTGTTTGTTAATTGCTACTAATCTGGTTTGTTGAAGAGACAGCAAATTCCTGCTGTTTGCACAATGGTAAGAAGTAACAAATCAAATCCCAAGGAGTAGCTTAGGCTGGGATGTTTTGACTGATTTTATTCACCTAAAGAGCTCATCACCTTCAAATGAGTCAACACCGAGTAGTGCTGTGTGTAAAGGAAGCTGGAACAAGTTGTGTGAGTGTTCAGTAGCAGCAGCCAAGCTGCTTTCACACCCTGGTGGGGGCTTTTAATTGCTCTCTGCAGAACAGTCCTCAGCACACTGCTAAAAGGTGCCTTTGCACTTGTTTTCAGTTTCTTTACCAATTTATCTAAAGAGGACTCGTGTAATCCTAAAGGAGAGGAACAGTAGTGTTGCTGACTCCAGGCTCTTTACAGGTGTTTGATGGGAAGGCTTATTTTGGCTTATTTTACATAAAAGTTACCAATCCTGCTTTTAAAGAGAAATGAAAAGATGTAGGCTCTGAAGTGAAAAAGGAAAAGAACATATAATATAAGACCATAAAAGCCCTGAAGTTTTTGGTGTGTTTCATTTGTGAGTTTTGAATGTCTGTGGCTGGCAGGAGCAGCCTCCAGGGATAATGTGGATGTTCATACTCATAAATGTACACTTGCTAAAAGGGAGAGTTTCCTTCCTACAGAAAAATCCCTTTAATTGACCTCATGCAGCTGAGAGTCACCACATTGTCTCTTCCACAGAGAGCTGGAGCTGAGGAGAGCCCAGCCCCAAATAGGGGACAGGGTTTGTGAGTCTGAGGGAGCCCAGGAGCCAGAGAGGGGAGATGATCCAGCCTGGAATGCCAAGTGCCTGCCAAGCTGTGCTCCTCCAGAGCTTTGTGCACTCAGGGGCTGTGTTAGTCACCAGCTGCAAATACATTCACAGCAGCCACAGTTAGCACAGCCTCAGGCCACTGCTGTCATTAAAAACTCACCGTTTTCAGAGTGCTTCCCATCCTGGCCATAGCTGAGACTGGGCTGACCTTAGGACAGTCATGTTTGTAAAAATAAACTCTGAATACAGGATGGAGTGCTGGGGGAAAGTTCTGCAGATGCTGAGGCAGTTCTTAGTCAGCTGTTGCTGCACAGTGTTGGTCCCTTAATCCTTGCTGAAGTGTTGGAATTGGTGTGATGAGCTTCTTGTCAGTTGAATGTCTATTTATAGTACATTTGTTGTGTTTACTGAGTGCACGTTTCCCTTGAGCACCAGCAAAACAGACAGAGATGAGTAGTTCAGGAACAGCTTGGGTTTTAAAGTCCTTGATTTTAAGACTTGAAAAGCATTACCTGGTGTCCAACAACCTTAAGGAAAACATTTAAAATAATGGATTGGTTGTACATTGTTCAGCCAGTCAGTTTTACAGTGCTGCAGCAGACTCTCAGCAGAGCAGTGTGTGAAAGTTGGGTGTGCTGGGGGTTTGGGTCTTCTGAAATCTGGGGCACAGTTGGGTTCAAAAAGCACGTGCCAGGTTTTACAGGAGATGGTTCAGCTGGGATGGCTCAGTTATAAAGTGAGGCTGCAGAGAGCTTGGGATCACAAAGAGGCAACTGAAAACCAAGTCAGGATAAATATCACAGAATCATGGAATGGTTTGTGTTGGAAAGGGCCTTAAAGCTCATCCAGTTCCACACCTGCCATGAGTAGGGACACTTCCCACTGTCCCAGGCTGCTCCAGGCCCCATCCAGCCTGGCCTTGGGCACTGCCAGGGATCCAGGGACAGCCACCACAGCTGCCTTGGGCACCCTGTGCCAGGGCCTGCCCACCCTCACAGGAGGGAATTTCTTTTGTATATCCAATTGTCTATCCAATGGAAATATAGTTGGAATTCAATATTTTAGAATCTCCTTGAAGAAAAGGCTTCAGAAGAGCCACTCTGTGACGGATTGAAACCCACAAGGAGCAAATGTGATGGAATGAACGCTGTCAAAAGTGCAGGGAATAATTTTCCTCAATTGGATAAGTGTAAACTGAGATTCTCCACTGCACAACTCCAGAGACTCTGGGCTCAGAGACAATTACCTGAGCCTGGTTTTTACTGGAGGCTTGACAAGGCTGTGCCCAGCACTGCTTGAGTGGCATTTTGGTTATAAACCTGTAAATGGATTCCTGCTCTAAAATGAGCTGTTCCTGCCTGTCAGTTTGTGAAGCTTTCCAGTGAGTGGGAGGAGGGTTAAATGGCTTTAAATTTCAGTGGGACAGGGACAGAGGACGTAAGGCATGAAAGGATCTATTGAAGTTCTTTCCACTCTGAATAATTTTGTAAAATGAGGGGCTTGTAAGGTGTATAAAAGCTCTTTGAAAAATGGAGTGTCATCAGGTAGCCTGTGCTTACGGAGATGTTGACCTTTTCAGAAGTAAATTACTGCTGTTCTCCTCGGTGCATCTAATCCTGCAGCCAAATTATTCTGCAGGGAAAAACCTATATTAAGACTTCCTCAGCTAATCAGCAAAAGCAACTTCTCTGAATTACTGGGAGGAAATAATTTAAACAATGGGATTATTTCAGTTTTATGTGGCTTTTGAGAAGAAGGGGAACAAAATGCAAAGTACATTTGAGATTGTTAATGAAAGGGCAGGGAGGCCTTTCAAACAAGTCCCTTGGGTCGCTGTTCACCTCCCTGGCTTCAATACCCACCAAAATTAAAATTTAAAAGTGCCACAAGAATAACGAAGCACTTAGAAGCAGTTCTTTAAAGGAGGCTCAGGACTTCATCCTAATACTTTTTTTTTTTTTCATCTTTCAGAGTCTGATTTGTCCAATTTGGCCAAGCTCTACAGAGATGAGCGGTTAAAACAGAAAGCAGAGTCCCTGAAACTTGAGCACTGTGAGAAGCTCTCCAGTCTGATTGGGATGCACAAAGGGGGCTGACCAGGACGCACATGTTCCATACTTTTATTTATTGCTGGTTTAACTTATGTTTTTATTTTCCTCCATGTGAAAAGGAAGGGGTCTGTTGTAAAGAGTGTGAATATTGGAGTCTTTCTGCAGGCAGTGCAGAGAGGGGCTGGCAAAAGCTGCAGGGCTGCTGTTTGCTGTAATATATCCTGTACATTAGATTTGGGTCCAAGGACCAGTGGCACTTTGTAAATTCATTCCCCAAGACACGCTCTGAGCTCAGACCCCAGCTGCCTGGGTGGTTTGCCTTCCAGGCTGTGTGTGCTTCCCAGGAGAGCAGGCTCCCCTCTGCTTCCCATGTTTCCTATGGATCTGCAGCTCCCTGGATTCCCCAGACAGCGCCGTGCTCTGGGTGTCACCTCCCCCTGTCCCTCCTGGCTGTGCCACAGAGCTGGGGTGGTTCCAGTGCAGGAGGGACAGTAGGAGGGACAGTCCCTGCCTGAGGGCAGCCCCTGAGCACATTCCCAGCTCTCCTGTGCCCGTGCTGCTCCAAGGGAGGGCTGTGCCCATCCTGACACCAGCATGGGAGTCTGGGAATTGCATCCATTCCAGTGTCTACCAGACTGCTGGGAAAGCAGAACTGTGGTCATTCCCTCCTCTGTTTCCAGTGGCATATTTTGAAGCTGGCTATTCCATTCTGGTTTTTATCTGCACACTCCCCCAGCTCTCCCAAGATCCTGCATTTTCCAGTACAGTTCTCATGTAGCATATTTTTACTCTGTTGAGCAGCTATGAATGTTTCACTGTAGACATGATATTGCAAAGAGAAAAATCCATGTGGCAATGTCCTGTTTTTTTCTTGATCCTCCTTCACACGGCCAGGCCTTGAAATGCAGGTTGATGCTGGGTTGTCCTGGTGAGCAGCAGACCAGTGTTAGAGCAGTGTTGCTCCAGTTGAGCACCATGAACCCCCTGAGGCAGTCTGGTGTGTGCCCTGCATGGAATGAGCTGCTCTTCCAGGGAATTCCTGCCCAGGGTGGGGGTTCACAGAGCAGCACTGCTCCCCTCTGACCCTGGGAGTGGGAGTCAGTGACACCTGAGCAAGGCTCTGCTGTTGCCACATGCCTGAAACTCGAGTCACACAGGATGCACAGGTGGCCTTGGCTGAAACCTAAGGAGTAACTGCTCAGAAGCTTGGGAAACGCCAGGATTAAGCCTGCCTTTAAAGCTCAGACTGTTTGTGTGCTGGGCACTGGTGCAGTGGTGTAGGAGTCCCACTGGATGGAACTGGGGATGTTGGTGCCACAGTGTGTCCCCTCCATGTCCCTGTTCCATCCATACACCCCTGGGAGGTTTGGCAGGAAAGGAAGCTGGAAAAAAACCCTTTTCTGGGTTTTCTGGGGTCTGCACAAGGATGAGGGGTTGGTTTGAGGCCTGGTGCTTCTGCGCACAAGCCCTAAACATCCCAGGAGAGGAGGAGGAGGAGGAGGAGAACAGTCCGGGGACAGCAGCAGTGCTGTGGTTGGATGTCATGAAAAGGACAAAAAAATGACACAGTGACTCTAAATTTCATTTTTATGCCCCATTTGTAGGAAACCTTGTAGGAATATGGGGAAGTTGAGTTAAAATTTTGGGGCACCTGGAACAGGAAAAGCACCGGTAAAAAGGGCATTTGGGGGGGGTTGGTGTGGAACATTCTTAGTGCCAGGGTTTAAGGGCAGGAATGGGTGATGATTCCAGGTTGGTGGCTGGCACAGCAGGCAGCCTTAATGCTGATATTTCCCACTTTTCAACACATGAGTGTACAAAACTGAAAATAATGTTGCTTTTTATATAGTAAATAGCTTGTAGAATATATTAGGAATCTATTTAAGTGGTTGGACTTTGTTCCAGGGTTGGAATCTTCCCTGCCATTCCTGTGTGACTGTAGAGGCATGCAGGTAGGGAGACCAAATCTGGCAATTTCTTGGACTCACAATGTCCTGCACGGAGCTTGAACTCCTCCACAGCATTTTGCACTGAAACTGGATTGTACCTTTCATCCAAAGACCTCGAGTACTTGATGGAGACCTCCTGTGGGAAGCACAATCAGCTGGGAAACGCAGGAGGGAGGTAAAAACATCCCCAAAAGCAATAAGTGTTCTGTTCCTAGCCAGGGTCAGGGTGCTGGTCCTGGTGCGTGCTGTGAGGGAGGGCGTGTGGCTTGGGACCTCTGCGGTGACAAACAGGACTAGTTGTGTTTGTTGGTGCTCCTCAGGGAAAAGGAGAATCCTCTCTGGAGCCCCGGTGTGGAAATGCATCGCTGTCCTTCTCCAGGGGGTACTTGGGGTTCTTTGTGGGGCTCTGACGGGAGGAGAGGGTGTTCCTGGGTGCACCAAGCACTTGAACGTGGGTTTGTGTGTGTATATATATTTATTTATTTTTAAATAAAGACGTGACATCGCTGTGCCTGTCCATGTTGGTCTGAGCCTGGTGCCGGGAGGGTTGCAGGGGATGACGGGGCCGGGGAGGAGAGGCGGCCGCCATTTGCCGCGGGGTGCGGGACATGGCCGAGGGCTTGGGATGGGGATCGGGGCTGGGATCAGGATCGGGGCCTGAGCCCTGCCCGCGTGTGAGGGACCGGAGGGCCCGTGTGGGCGGGGTCTGCGCTCCCGCCCTCATGGCAGGGGCGGGGTCTGTTCGGGCCCCGCCCCAGGGCCTGCACGTGACGTGGGCTCGGCGGGAACGGAATGGGGAACGGGACTGAGGGCTGGGAATGGACACGGGACTGGGAACGGGACACGGGACTGGGACACGGGACTGAGGGCTGGGAACGGGACACGGGACTGGGAATGGGACACAGGACTGGGAACGGAACTGAGGGCTGGGAATGGGACACGGGACTGGGAATGGGACACGGGACTGGGAACGGGACTGAGGGCTGGGAATGGGACACGGGACTGAGGGCTGGGAATGGGACACGGGACTGAGGGCTGGGAATGGACACGGGACTGGGTACGGGACACGGGACTGGGAACGGAACTGAGGGCTGGGAATGGGACACGGGACTGAGGGCTGGGAATGGGACACGGGACTGGGAACGGGACACGGGACTGGGAACGGGTCACGGGACTGGGAATGGGACACGGGACTGGGAACGGGACTGAGGGCTGGGAATGGGACACGGGACTGGGAACGGGACTGAGGGCTGGGAACGGGTCACGGGACTGGGAACGGGACACGGGACTGGGAACGGGTCACGGGACTGGGAATGGGACTGAGGGCTGGGAATGGGACACGGGACTGGGAACGGGACTGAGGGCTGGGAACGGGTCACGGGACTGGGAATGGGACACAGCACTGGGAACGGGACACGGGACTGGGAACGGGACTGAGGGCTGGGAACGGGACTGAGGGCTGGGAACGGGACACGGGACTGGGAACGGGACTGAGGGCTGGGAACGGGACACGGGACTGGGAATGGGACCGAGGGCTGGGAATGGGACACGGGATCGAGAACGGGACAAGGGATTGGTAACGGGACAAGGGACTGAGAAGGGAGCAGGGAGCGGAACAGGGAATGGGGCAGGGAACAGGACAGGGGGCTGGGAACGGGGCTTGGAACGGGACAGGGAGCTGAAACGGGACAAGGGGGCTGGGAACAGGACAGGGGGCTGGGAGCGGGGCTGGCCCCTGACACGGGGCCGTGTGGCCGCAGGTCGCCCCTGCCCCGCCTGTCCCAGCCCGGCCCCGCTCTCTGGCCCGCGGCTCTGGGCTCGCAGCCCTGCCCGGGCATCGCCCCTGTGCCCCAGCCCCGGCAGAGCGGGGCCGCCCCGGGACAGCCTGGCAAGGGGCCGGTGGGTCCCTCCTGTCACACCGCGCTCGGGGCTGTCCCAGTGCTCCCGGGGCTGCTGCCGTGTCCCGGATGCCCCGGTCCCTCCTGAACGGAGGCGGCTCTGAAAGCCCCTGCCAAGCTGGGCCGGTGTTTCCTGCTCCTCCGGAGCTGCAAAAAGTAGCTCCAGCGTGGGAGAGGCACATCCTGCTTTCAGCAGCTACCAGCAGCCTTCCTCCTCCTCCTCCTCCTCCTCGCTGCTCGTGCCAGGCTTGCCAGCACTGAGGTGAGCACACACCGAGCTGGCACGAAATCCAGGTTAATAAGCAAATGCAGTGGTGAGGCTTCAGGCAGTATCACGCTGGCTTAAACATAAATGAGCATTTAATTAGCAAGTGTGGCTCAGCCGGGGTCCACCCGCTGTTCTGTAACATGTTTGTGCCCCACAGGCACAGCCCAGCCTGCTCTGGGTGCTGGGAGGTGCTGGTTGGGTTTCGTCTGGCAGGAGGAGCCCAAGGGTCTCTGCATGGCCTCCACACCGAGGGACAAACCCGGGAGCAGCAGGAGGAGGTGCAGGTGTGCAGCGTGCCCTGGGCTGGTGGCAACCTGGGGCTGCAGCCAGGGCAGTGACAGCAACGCCCGGCCAGTTCTGCTGCTCCCACAGCACCCCCAGAGGGGCTGCTCACAGCATCCTCAGGATCCCAGAATCACAGCCTGGTGTGGGTTGGAAAGAACCTCAAAGGCCACTCCCTTCCATCCCCTGCCATGGCAGGGACACCTTCCACTGTCCCAGGTGCTCCAAGCCCCAATGTCCAGCCTGGCCTGCCAGGGATCCAGGGGCAGCCACAGCTGCTCTGGGCACCCTGTGCCAGGGCCTGCCCACCCTCACAGGGAACAATTCCCAATATCCCACCTAATTCTGCCCTGTACCAGTATGAAGCCATTCCCTGTGTCCTGTCCCTCCATCCCTTGTCCCCAGTCCCCTCTCCAGCTCTCCTGGAGCCCCTTCAGGCCCTGGCAGGGGCTCTGAGCTCTCCCTGGATCCTTCTCTGGTCCAGGTGAGCACCCCCAGCTCTCCCAGCCTTTCCCCTGCCTCACTCCAAAAGTGCTCAGCACAGTCCTTGCTGCTGCTGCTGCTGCTGTGACACCCAGGTCCTGCTAAGACCACAATGGTCACAGTGACAACAGCTGTGACAAGTGACACAACCGGAGGCTGCGAGGGTGGCAGGAGAGCAGCACCTGACACCCGGCTGTGCTGTCCACCCCACTGTCCATCCTCTGTCCACTCACTGTCCACCCCACTGTCCATCCCCTGTCCATCCCCTGTCCATCCCCTGTCCACTCACTGTCCATCCCCTGTCCACCCCCTGTCCATCCTCTGACCACTCAGTGTCCATCCCCTGTCCATCCTCTGTCCACTCACTGTCCACCCCACTGTCCATCCCCTGTCCATCCCCTGTCCATCCCCTGTCCATGTGCTCCCTGGCACTCACTGTGGGAGCTGTGGGAGGTGGGCTGGCCCCAGACACCTCCTGGAGCCCTGTGGAGAAGCAGGGCCAGGAATGGCAACCCCAGCACCACCCTGGCAGTCCGTGCCTGTGCCTGACCATGAAGAAAGGGATTTGGGGGTTTGAAATCCCACATACACACTCCTTCTTGCACAAGGCCACCGCACCAGTGAGCGCTGCCCAAGGCAGGTCCCCTGCAGTCCCTGTGGGCACAAATGCCACCTGCAAGCCCAGCCCAGCTCAGCAGGGAAGGGTTAAGTGCCAGCCCAGCTCTACGGGAAGCTTTCCTCTCCTCCTTGCCAAGGTTTAATTTTAGTCCCTGCATGAACCCAGAGGACGTGGGCATCGGGTTGCTCCAGGACTGGCAGCACTGGGGAGCACCTGCTGCTGCTGTTTCATGGCAAAAATTCCCCCAAAAGCTGGGACTGGGCTGCACCAGCAGCACTTGGGGTGGGCAAGCTGCAGAGATCCTCATGTCACCCCAGCCACCCCACCACTGGCATGGGGTGTCCCCAAAAACGACACATGGTTGCAGTCCTTTGGTCAGTTCCTGTGAATCCCAGCGCTGCTCCATGCCCGGGTTGATCCCAAGCCTTGAGTTTGCTCCTGGCCGCTTGGATTGGCTGTGGGGGAGCTCCTGCTTGGGGCAGGGCGTGTTTAGGGGAAAGCCCAGCTGGACACACCATTGCTGTGGCGAGGTGGGCAATGGCACCGGGAAGGGAGCCGTGGTGGGGATGGAGCTGCAGCTCGGGGTCCTGCCGTGCCCTCAGCACCGCGGATGGGACATCCCCAGAGGGGTCTGCAGGTCCCCCCGGCCCGGGGCAGCCCAGCCGTTCCATGGGGTCACACCCAGGAGCTGTATGGGGTATCCTGGGACCTGTGTGGGGTGCCCTGGGACCTGTCCTGCGGTCTGGGGAGAGCGGGGCGGGATGAGGGGCAGGGATGAGCCGGCGGCCCCCGGCAGGTCCCCGAGGCTGGGGGCGGCGGTGGCATCCCTGCAATGCGCTTGGCATCGGCTGCCCCGGCTGGCGCTGACCGAGTCCATGTGATCCGGGGCTTGCTCTGAGTCGCCGCCGGGTCCAGCCGCCGGGACGGCGAGGGAGGCAGAAGGTCGAGCCAGCGGCCCCGGCAGAGCGGCCCCGGCCCCGGCCCCGAGCAGGGCTCCCCGGCACCGGCCGAAGCCCCCGCGCTGCTCGCTGCCACCATGCCCCGCGGGAAGAGGGAGCCGGTGCTGCTGTCCCCCGCCGAGCTGCCCGGCCCCCAGGGCGAGGGTCCCCGCGCGGCTGGGGACGGCCGGCGCTCCGCGGAGGAGGAAGAGGAGGAGGACGGACACCTCCCGGGGCTGCCCCGCGACGACCTCACCAAGAGCATGTCGAGCTCCTCCTTGTCCTCCTACCACTCCGCCCTGTGCTCGGACGGCACGGAGACCTTCAAGGACTGCTTGGAGTTCCTGGACGAGGAGGGATCGCCCGGCCGGGCTGTCCCGGCCCGCTGGGCTCCGGCGGGGGCCCCCGGCGCGCCCCCACCGCCCGGCCCCCTCTCCCGCCCGCAGCGGGCTCAGCTGTCCAGCGCGGCTAAGAATAGCCCAGCTCCGGGCCAGGGGGGCAGGATGGGTCCCCTCGGTGGGGACCGGCAGCCTGTGCCGGCCGCGGCCGCCGCCGGGGAGCCGGCCGTGCCCCGGCAGCCCGGGGCGATGCTCGCCGCGGCTCCCAGCGACTCGGACGAGGTGGACGGCGAGGTGCAGGCACTGACGGCCAGGGCTTTCCGCAGCCTCTCGGGGCTCCCCGGAGCTCGACTCGACATGTGCAGCTCCCACACCTCCTCCAGCCTCTCCAACTCGCTGTCGGAGGACGGTGGGCGGCCGCGGCGGTGGCCGGCGGGGGCCGGGGAGCCCCGGGGCGCGGCGACAGCTCTGCACGGCAGGGTGGGATGGCCTTTCCCCGCCGGCGTGGACGGGGAGCTGCTGGGCAAGGAGCAGTTCGAGTGCGTGGATGTGGAGCTGGAGAACGGCGAGGCCAGGAAGGGCCACGGCAAGAAGAGGACGGTGCCCAAGCGCCAGATCCTGCTGAAGAGGAAGGAGAGGAAGGAGACGGGCTTTGGCCCGCGGGGGGATGGCCCAGCGCCCCAGCCCCCTGCCAGGAAGGAGCCCCCCAGCAAGGGCAGAGCCGTCGGCGAGGACTTCAGGTTCAACTACCAGCAGTTCATGAAGGCGGCGTCCCTGGAGGCCGGCACCGACAGGACCAGGGCGGCCTCGTGCCTGGTGAAAAACGTCCTGGCCAAGAAGATGCAGTACGAGCAGCGCATCAAGATGGAGCAGAAGGGGCTGCGGGGCAGCTCGACCTCCTCGGGGCCGTCCTCCGCCGGCACCGACCTGCTGGGGGATGGTCTGGAGGGCAAGTCCAGCTCGCTGTCCCGCTCGGACTGCAGCTTCTCGGCCGAGGACCTGCGGGGCGGCGGGATGCCGGTGGCCACGGCGGCCGCGGGGAGCACCGCCACCACCACCCATCCCACCAAGGGCGTGGTGCTCAGCGAGGCGACGAGGGAGACCGTCTGCAACCTGAGGAAGACGTTCAACGAGCTCAACCAGAGGATGAAGTACCAGGAGGTGCTGGAGGGCCGCTGGCTGCCCGCGGCCGCGGAGGAGCACACGTCGGAGAGGATCTGCTACCAGCGCGCCCGCGCCTTGTTCGAAGCCCAGCCCGGGGTGGGGAAGGTGCTGGATGTCGCCCCCCGGTTTGCGAGGGCGCCGAGGCCGTGGCCCAGCTTGAAGGAGCGAGCCATCGGCCCCATCCATTCCCAAAGCCTCCCCTTCAAGGCCGAGAGCCGGGCGCTCCCCGCCACCCCGCCGCGCCGCCCCTTCGCCTCCTCCCGGGCGCAGGGGGCGAGGCCGCTGCCCCAGAGCCAGCCGGAGAAGCCACCGGCAGTGCCCCGCCGGCCGCCCAGCCCCGGCACCCCCCCGGAACCCCGGGGGTCCCCGCCAGCCGCGCCCCCCAAGCCGCAGGAGAAGGGGAAGGGGCGCGTCCCGCAGCCCCGGGACGTGCGCAAGCTGGTGAAGAGCAGCTACAGCCTCAAGTTCGGGACTGCCGGCGCCTCCCGCGGCACCGTGGCACCGGCGAGCAGCGGGGAGCCGCCGCCAGCCACCCCTCTGGTCATCCACTGCACCTCGGTCCGCCGGGAGCCGCCGCCGGAGCCGGCGGGGGAGGAGATGCCGGCAGCCCCCGCCGAGGGGCCCGCAAGGCCCCCGGGCAGCCCCGCCAAGCCCCCCCACAGCTCCCCCATCAACATCACGAGGGTCCAGGCCACGCGGAGGGGAGCGGCACCCCCGGAGGAGCCGCCGGCGTCGCCCCCGCGCCGGGAGCGGAGCGAGCTCCGGCTGCCCCCGCGGGCCCCGGCGGCCGAGCGGGTGCCGCACGTGGAGACCCATCTGCACGTCCTGGTGGGCCGGCCGGGCCGGGAGAGCTCCCCGGCCCAGAGCAGCGCGGTGCTGCGGGCAGAGAAGACCGTTCTGCTGCCGCCGCCGCCGCCGAGTCCCGCCGAGGGGAAGGAGGTGCGCGGCCGGGGCGGCAGCGGAGCGCTCCCCGCTGCCGAAGGGCCGGAGTCGCTGGGGCAGCGGCCCCGCAGCGGGGACAGCCGGGACCCCCGTGCCGGAGCCCCGGGCGGCAGCAGCGCTCGGCCGCGGCCGGCGGAGCCGGGGGCGAGGAGCGCGGCAGAGCCCGGGGCCGGCGAGCAGAGGCAGCAGCAGCCCGGTGGCTCCGGTCCCGCCGCCCCGCTCCGAGCCGGGGACAGCGGCGAAGGCTCCCCTGGGCGGCTGCCGGAGCACAGGGAGGCCTGGGAGCACTCGCCGCTGTGGCCGGCGGCTACAGAGCCCTACCCGCCCGCTGCCCCGGCAGAGAACTCCAACTACTTGGCAATCCCCGAGAGAGCCCCCAAATCCACGCTTATGCCAAAGCTGTCCTCGGTCCCCAACCCAGGCAGTGCATCCTTTGGGACCCCCTTTGTCCCCATCCCGGCCAGTGCCTCTTTTGGGGCTCCCTCAGCCCCCAACCCAGCCAGTGCCTCTTTTGGGACCTCCATGGTCACCAACATGACCAGCTCATCCTTTGGCTTCCCACCAGCCTCCAGCCTGGCCAGTACGTCATTTGGGGCCCCCTTGGTTTCCAACTCCAACAAGTCTTTTGGGGCCCCTCTGGTGCCCAACCTGTGCAGCACATCCTTTGGGAATCCCTTGGTCTCAAATCCATCCAGTGCATCCTTTGGGAATCCCTTGGTCCCAAATCCATCCAGTGCATCCTTTGGGAATCCCGTGGTCCCCAATCCATCCAGTGCATCCTTTGGGAACCCCTTGGTCCCAAATCCATCCAGTGCATCCTTTGGGTCCCCACCGGCCCCCAATCCATCCAGTGCATCCTTTGGGAACCCCTTGGTCCCCAATCCATCCAGTGCATCCTTTGGGAACCCTTTGATCCCCAATCCATCCAGTGCATCCTTTGGGAACCCCTTGGTCCCCAATCCATCCAGTGCATCCTTTGGGTCCCCTTTGGTCCCCAACCCAGGCAGCTCATCCTTTGGGTCCCCCTTGGTCAGCAACCCAGTCCCCACTTCCCTTGGGCATCCATCAGTCTCCAACGTGGCCGGCTCTTTCTTTGGATCCCCTTTTGTCCCCAGTCCTGCCAGCGCTCCGCTGGGAACCGGTGCCTATGCCCTTCCTGGTGGGGAAGTGCCCTGGAGCAAGCCCAGCCCTGAGCCCCTCCTGCCCCGACCCCCCGAGGGCTCGGCTGCTATGGAGCCCCCAGCCCAGCCCCACCTGGAGGATGCTCCTCCTTTCCTCAGGAGGAGCGATGGTCCCTCGCCGAGCGGGAGGAGCAGGCAAAGCCCCCCCAAGCCCTTCCCCGCCGCCGTGCCCGCCCAGCGGAGGATGCTCGTGGATCCCAGCAGCGGGAAGTGCTACTACATGGAGCCGCCGCGGCAGCCCCAGATGAAAACGCTCTACGACCCCGAGACCGGGCAGTACCTGGAGGTGCTGGTCCCACCGGTGGCATCACACACCGGGCTCTACCAGGCACCTTTCAACCCGCTGGTCATGGCCCCGGGGGTCTACGGCCCATCCTACGCACCCTACGGCGGCTTCCCGGGGCTCCCGGCACCGCCGCCCTCCGCCCCCTCTCCGCCGCACCCCTCGCTGCCGGCTGCCGACAACCCCGGGAGCCCCGGCTCCGCTCCCAAGGGCGAGGGGTCGTCCCCTGCCGGGGGTCCCGACTGCGGCTACCTGGAGAGCCTGTACTACATCCCCACGGGCATGCGGGCCAGCCCCGGCCCCGAGCAGCCCCCGGCCCGCGCCAGCCCTGCCGCGCCCGAGGGATCGCTGCTCCGGATGTGACGGGACGGAGCCGCCGGGATGTCCCTTCCCTTGGCCCGGCTTAGCCCAAAGTCAGCATCACCCCTGGCACGGGAGAGCCTCCCTGCCCACGGCTGAGCTGGCAGAGCGCCGAGGGGTAGCGGGCACTGGCTGGACTTCCCTGGCTTCTCATGGAAACGGGGACAGAAAGGGTGTGTTCGGTGTCTGCAGCTGGCAGCCCTCCCTAGGGGGACATGGAGGTGTGGCCCCGGCCAGCAAAGGGACCACAGAGGCCCCGCTTCCCCCTGTCCTGCCAGTCCCATCCCAAGGATGACCCGGGCTGGTTTGCACAGGGGGTGATGGCCTGGCCATCCCCAGCTCCCCCAACCACAGCTGCAGCACAGACACCCCAAAATAGTAATAAAAATGCTGAAAGAGCTTTAAATCTGCTTCTTCATCCTGTACTTGTGTGGTCTGTAAAGGGAGGCGAGGGGCACTTGGAACCTGCAATCCTTTTGTCTGTCTTGGAGTGTCCACCAGATAAATCCCAGTGCCGAGGAGCAGGAGGGGACTCTGCAGCCATCAGTGAGCCCTAAACCCCAAACCCCAGCCCTGAGCGCCAAACCAGAACCATGAACCACAACCACAACCATGAGGCCAAACCACAACCATGAGCCTCAAACCCCAGTCCTTAACCCCAAATCCCAGCTCTGAACCCCAAATCCTCACCCAGCCCCTGCCCCTCTAAGTCCACACCATCCCAGGAAGGACTGAGGTTGAGGGGAAGGGATCAGGCTGAGTTTTACAGGACTGAGTTGCAGCAAAAACCTCCCGGAGAGGGGGCACCCCCTGCACACCCCCCCTTCCTGCCGCGACGCCCGGGTCGGACGGGCCGCCCCAGCCGGATGCAGGTGTGTGCTGGCCGCGCCTCGGGGCCGCTCGCCAGTCCCGGGGGGTTTGTAGCCCGCCCCGGGGGTTTGTAGCCCGCCCCGGGGGTTTGTAGCCACCCCACGCCTCCGCCCCGCGCTGTCGGAGCAGGATGCGGGCGGCGCTGGCAGCGTGGCTGGTGCTGAGCCTGCTGGGGGGGACAGGGGCCGAGGACACGTGCGGGGACCCCCCCGCAGCCGTGTCCCGCTCGGTGCCCGCGCCCCAGCTCAGCCCCGAGGAGCGGCTCTCGCCCCACATGCCCGAATCCCTGCGCTGTGACGCCTGCCACGCCATCGCCTTCCAGGTGGGGACCGGGGACACGGCACCCCAAAAGCGGCAGTGAGAACCCCTGTGGGGAAGCTTTAGCCTGGGGAGATGCTGCTGCTCCTCTGGGGCACGCCCCTGATGGAGATTCTCATCGGCACCTTAAAAAAGCCTTTTGGGGCTCCTCATGGACCCTCTGACCCAGATGTGCTTCAACTGCTGGGGCCGCACAGAAGGGGGTGCAGAGCGCAGCCCCGCGCTGGAGCGGGGTCACGGACAGGCTGCCACCCTCAGTGCCCCGATTCTGCCTTTTCTCACCCCAGATTGAGGAGCAGCTGCGCAAGGCAGAAGGGAAGGTGGGCAAGAAGACTCTGAAGGAGTCGGACTACATAGAGGTGCTGGAGAGGAGCTGCTCACAGGACTGGGAGAGGTGAGCAGGGTGTCCCTGGGATGGGGGTGTCCCTGGGATCAGGGTGATCCCAGCTACAGGCGAGTCCCCAGGGGTCAGAATGTCCCCGAGGACGGCGGTGCCCGAGGGATCAGAGTGCCCCGGGGTGTCCCCAGCGACCATTTTGCCTCCAACCCCCTCTCCCCGCAGTTACGGGGTGCTGGAGCTGGACGGGGAGAAGCGGCTGTCAGGGCCGGGGCTGCCGAGCCAGCAGTCCCTGAGCGTGCTGGTGTCGGGGGGACCGTGGCCGGGCAGGTGAGTCGGGGTTTGGCGGTGCAGGGGGGTCGGGCACCGTCCCCTCGCCTCCAGGTGACCCCGCGGCTCCTCGCAGGCTCTCCAAGCTGTGCCACGGCTACGTGGGCGAGCGCGGCGAGGCGCAGATTTACGGCGCGCACCGGCGGGGCCCGGCCGCGCTGCGGCAGCTGCTGTGCCACGGCGACAAGGGACCGTGCGCCGGCCGCAAGGAGCGCCCGGACCCCCGCAAGGCGCTGCAGAACGAGCTGTAGCCCGGCGTGGTTAATGCTTAATGCCCCGGCGACCTTCGGAGCCGACTTCGTCCCCAGCGGGAGCCGACACGTGCCGGGGGTGGGCGCCTTGCGGGTGTCGCTTGTCACCGATGTCGCCGCTGTCGCTCGAGGCGCGGCCCGGCCATGCCCGCAGCAGCGCGGACTCCGTTCCGGCGAGCGGGGAATTACTCTGTAACCACGGGCTCTAATGTTTCACCGGGCGCTGCTCCGGGCGGGGGCAGCCCCAATTAAAGGAGTTAATGGCTGATCCGTGCCGGGGCTGCGCTCGCCGCTTTCACAACCCCCAGCCAATGGCCGCCCTCCCCCCGCCGCCGCCACCGCCCGGCCGGGGACTAAAGTCCTTCCCACGGCCATAAAACCCCCCGAGCAGCGACAGCGCCGCCGGGAATCGTCGGAGAATGGGGACCCGCTCGGGAGACCTGGCTCAGCCCCAGGTGAATGCAGGCGCCGTCCCTGTCCCCATCCCATCCCTTCCTCGGTGTCATCCCAGGGCGGTGGGGAGGGAGGTGGTGGCCAGGCACACCCACGCCAGCGATGGCCAGCTCAGGGTCAGGATGCCCTGCTGGGGCTGGCAAAGGCCAGGGGGAGCGTGGGGACTGCGGTGAATCGCGGGACCAAGGGGCCACGCTGGAATGCTGCGGCTGGGACTGACCGTGCCACCTTTCCCATCACCGGCGGGGGGATCCCCCTCCAGACTTTCCAGGAACAAAATACAACGCAGGGATCGGTGGGTTTGGTAGCCCAGGCTCCTCCTGGAGGTCAGAGCGGGCACCGGGTGGGACTGACAGGAAACACGCTGGGCCACGGCCCGGTGTCACCCGCGTCCCTCAGAGCAGAGCCCAACCCCTCTCCCGAGGGACACCCGGGTCCACACTGACCCAGCTCCTCCCTCGTCCCCACTGCCAGAATGGGAACTTGGCTCTGGCCCCCGCGGGCTCCCCGCACGCCCCTGGGAAGGAGCTGCCTGTGGCGGGCAGGGTGAGTACCGGGGCACCCCGTGGGCAGCACCACACCCCAAATCCATCTGTGACACACCTGCGGATGGAGCCCGGCCAGCCGGGACCCCTCCCATCCCTGCGGGCACAGGGGCTCCCGTGGGGCAGGGTGGGGTGCCCGACACTGCACGCAGCCCCAGGGTGAGACAGGCTGAGCTGTGCCCCCCCAGCAGGACCCCGGGGCGGGCACCAGGCCCCCCCGGCCGGAGGTGGACATGCTCTACAGGATCGAGGACGTGCCCCCCTGGTACCTCTGCATCCTGCTCGGCTTCCAGGTACGGCCTGGAAAGTGTCAGACCCCAAATCCCCGTTCCCCATGTTGTGGGGCACCCCCAGCCCCGCTGAGCCCCCCCTCGCCCCCCAGCACTACCTGACCTGCTTCAGCGGGACCATCGCCGTCCCCTTCCTGCTGGCCGAGAGCCTGTGCGTGGGCAAGGACCAGCTGACCGTCAGCTACCTCATCGGCACCATCTTCACCTGCGTGGGCATCACCACCCTCATCCAGACCACCGTGGGCATCAGGTAGAGCCGCGGCCCCGCGGGCCCCCTGCCCAGCCCCGGGCCTGGGCGCAGGATCCCTCTGTCCCCCCAGGCTGCCGCTCTTCCAGGCCAGCGCCCTGGCCTTCCTCGTCCCCGCCAAGTCCATCCTGGCCCTGGACAAGTGGCGATGCCCACCTGAAGGTGAGGGCAGGGGGGTGCAGGGGGTGTCCGGCTGCTCCCCGACCCCCAGGGCCACCTCACCGCCCTTCATCCCCAGAGCAGATCTATGGCAACTGGTCCCTGCCGCTCAACACGTCCCACATCTGGCAGCCCCGCATGCGAGAGGTACATCCTGCACCATCCTGCCACCCCCTGCCACCACCCTGCCACCACCCTGCCACCACCCTGCCACCACACTGCCACCACACTGCCACCCCCTGCCACCAACCTGCCACAATCCTACCACCACCCTGCCACCACCCTGCCACCACCCTGCCACCACACTGCCACCACACTGCCACCAACCAGCCACCAACCGGCCACCAACCTGCCACCATCCTGCCACCATCCTGCCACCAACCTGCCACCACCCTGCACCACACTGCCACAATCCTGCCACCATCCTGCCACCATCCTGCACCATCCTGCCACCCCCTGCCACCCCCTGCCACCCCCTGCCACAATCCTGCCACCACCCTGCCACCACCCTGCCACAATCCTGCCATCACCCTGTCACCACCCTGCACCACCCTGCCACCACCCTGCCACCATCCTGCCACCACCCCGTGGCACCCTGACTCCCTGGCAGGCTGCTGACACCCTCTCCTGTGCCTCTCCATGCCCTGCAGATCCAGGGGGCCATCATGGTGTCCAGTCTGGTGGAAGTGGTCATCGGGCTGCTGGGGCTCCCTGGGGCACTGCTCAGCTACATTGGGCCACTGACCGTCACCCCCACCGTGTCCCTCATCGGACTCTCCGTTTTCCAGGCGGCCGGAGACCGGGCTGGCTCCCACTGGGGCATCTCTGTGCTGTATGGCATGGGGACAGGGGGAACATGGGGACAGGGGGGGAGGCTTGTCCAACACAGAGCCAGGAAGGTGTCAGGCGTATGAGGTGATGCCTTGTGAAGGCTGCCCTAGAACAGAGACTAGAGAGTTAAACAATAAAGCAGGGATTTATTAGGAGGCCTCAATGGTTCCACCTTGGCCAGCACAAGAGCCCAGCCAGGGCTGCACCCAAGATGAACCAAAATGGTCACAAAATGCACGACCGGTCACGGGGTCTCGCACTTTTATAAGTTCTGCTCCATTTGCACCTTGCAGTTCATTGTCCAATTCCAGCTTTAGCCCATGCAGTCCCATCCTTCTTGTTTTTCTCTCTTCAGCCCACGTTTTTTTTGCTCTTGGGCCTGAGGTTTGGATCATTTGTCCTTGGTCCCCAGCTAGAGAAGGAATTGTTTTGTCTCCCTGCTCTGTGCACAGAGCTCACCATCCCATAATATGAAGCTCAGACCGACACACTAAAGCAGCACAGAATGTGAAAAATATAAAAGCTGAAACCTGAGGCATCAGAGGGATCCCATCTATCTCTTCCCCAGGACCATCTTCCTGATTGTCCTGTTTGCCCAGTACCTGCGGCAGGTCGCCATCTGCCTGCCCGGCTACCGGCGGGGCCACGGCTTTGTCCTGCTCCGCATCCAGATCTTCAAGATGTTCCCGGTAGGGACTGGCTGAGAGCATCCTGGGGCGGCCCCACATTCCCCCGTTTGCCCCCAGGTGGGCTCGGGAGCGGTGCGGGAGGGTGCCGGTGTGTGCCCTGCAGATCATCCTGGCCATCATGCTGGTGTGGCTGATCTGCTACGTGCTGACCCGCACCGGAGTCTTCCCCAGCCGGCCCGAGGAGTACGGCTACAAGGCCAGGACGGACGCCCGCGGGGAGATCCTGTCCGTGGCACCCTGGTTCCGTGTCCCTTACCCCTGTGAGTGCCCGGCGGCGCCCTGGGGCCCCGATACCCCTTTGCCCTGGGGATGCGGGGACCTGGTGCAGCATCACCGGGGCTGGGGAACACCCGGGGGGGCTCAAAGTGGCACCGGTGAGCACCGGTGGGGGGGTCCCGGGCTGTCCCCAACCCTGAGCTGTTCTGCCCCCCGGGCAGGCCAGTGGGGGCTGCCCACGGTGACCTCAGCAGCCGTGCTGGGCATGTTCAGTGCCACGCTGGCGGGCATCATTGAGTCCATCGGGGACTACTACTCCTGTGCCCGGCTGGCAGGAGCGCCCCCGCCCCCTGTGCACGCCATTAACAGGTACAGCCGGCTGCTCCCCCCTCCACGGCACCTCACTCGCACGGCGGCATCCCTGGACACCGGTCAGGGATGCTGCAGGACAGTGGAATGGGCACCAGCCCCACCGTGTTGTTCCCCAGGGGCATTTTCACCGAGGGCATCTCCTGCATCATCGCGGGGCTCTTGGGAACCGGCAATGGCTCCACGTCCTCAAGCCCCAACATCGGAGTCCTGGGCATCACCAAGGTACCGGGGCCGGGGAGGGTCCCGGCTCGGCCGGGGGGCGCAGGCACCGTCACCTGTCACCTGCTGCCGGTGTCCGTGTGCAGGTGGGGAGCAGGAGGGTGATCCAGTACGGCGCCGGGATCATGCTCCTGCTGGGCACCATCGGCAAATTCACGGCGCTCTTCGCCTCCCTGCCCGACCCCGTGCTCGGCGGGATGTTCTGTACCTTATTCGGTAACTGTCTGCCCCAAACGCAGCCCTGGGCCACGTCCCGGCAGCCTCGGGGGCTGGTGAGCCCAAGGCCGGGTTTGGGAGGAACGGGGGCCCCTCGCAGCCTCCCCGCGGCTGGGGCAGCCCCCGGCACCTCCGCCTGCATCGCCGCGTCTCTGCCGGCAGGAATGATCACGGCCGTCGGCCTCTCCAACCTGCAGTTCGTCGACATGAACTCCTCCCGAAACCTCTTCGTGCTGGGTTTTGCCATGTTTTTCGGGCTGACGCTGCCAAACTACCTGGATTCCCATCCCGGGGCCATTAACACAGGTACCGCCCCACAGGGAGACGCAGTTCGGGAGTTTGGGGAGAGAGGAGGGCAGATCTGGCGGCGCTCGCCCACCCGGGGAGCAGCGGGGAAATCCGGCTCCTCACAGCACCCCGGCTCCGTCCCACGCTGCCGCAGGTGTCCCCGAGCTGGACCAGATCCTGACGGTGCTGCTGACCACGGAGATGTTCGTCGGGGGCACCATCGCCTTCGTCCTGGACAACACCATCCCGGGTAACCGAGCACACGGGCGGGCAGGGGGAAGCAGCGGGGCTGGGGCAGGTTCCTGTCGACTTATAGCTGCCAAGGGGGATGGCAGGGCCGGGGTGACACCGGACACCCCGCAGGGACGCAGGAGGAACGAGGGCTGGTGCAGTGGAAGGCAGGAGCGCACTCGGACAGCTCGAGCAGCGCCAGCCTGAGGAGCTACGACTTCCCCTTCGGCATGGGCGCGGTGCGGAGCAGCCGCTGGCTCCGGAACGTGCCCATCTGCCCGGTGTTCACCGGGTTCAGGGCCCGGCCGGGGGGCAGCGGCGCGGCGGCCGCAGAGGGCCCGGACGGGGGCTCGGTGTGCACCAAGGTCTGAGCCAGGGGAGGCTCCCGGCAGGTCCCGCCCCAGCGCCGGAGGAGCCGAGCCGAGCTCCCGGGGGGCTCTCGGGGTTCGGTAGCGCCCACCAAGGCCGCAGCCAAGGCTGCCGGCGCTCGGCTCGAACGCAGGGCTAGGGAAACACAACGCTGCTCTTGGGGCACAGCCTGGGGACCGCCACCCCGTGCCATGCTCCACCCGAAGCTTCAGCTGGCTGAGACTCGTCCAGCGCTTGCTGAAGCCCGTCAGCCACATCGGAGCCAGCCAGAGCCCCGGGGCCACCGACTCCCACCCGGGGCCACGGATTTTCACCGTGCTGTGCCCTCGGCTCCGGCACGGTGAGCCAGCAGCTGGCACGGGCTCTGCGTGGGGCAGTGTCCAGACCAGCCTTAGGATGCCTAACTTAAGATGATACATTAAAAACGATAATATATTCAAGTGCACGTGCCCCACCGGTGTCTGTGCTGCCTCCTGCACTGTTTCCTCGTTCTTTGTGCACCTTTGACCGTGCTCCTCCTGGGCTGCCAGGCACTCAGACACCCTGGAGTTCTTCCAGGTGGGCTCTGCCTGAACCCGGGGCTGTGGGAGACGCAGCTCAGCACAAGCCCTCGGCAAACCCTTCCTGGCCCGGGAGCTCTGGAGCACTGGCCCTGTCCTGGCCGTGCTGGTGACACTGCCCCATGCCCCAGGCTGCTCTCAGCCTCAGGCACGGAGGTGGCTGACCCACACCACAGCGGGGTCAGGCCAGTCCTTGGCCTGGATTTAGCACCAAAGTTGAGCTGAGGCAAAATTGCACAACCCTGTCACAGCCCGGGGTGGCACTGTCACACACTCACTCCCCAGCCTGAGCAGGGAGAGAAGTGAGAAAATCTGTTAAAAGTGAAGATGAGGGAAAAAAACCACCCCAAGTTAAAATAACCCCCAAGGGATGCAAATACAATCACTCCCCACCTCCCAGAGCACCAGCCAGGCTCTGAGCCCCTCTCTGGCCGCTGTCCTGGTGCTGGTGCTGAGGAGAGTGTCACAGTGTGTGACACTGCTCTGGCCAGCGGGGTCCCCTCCCATTTCCTTGTGCCCCCAGCCCACCCGCTGGGGCTGGAGCAGGACTGAGAGGGGCCTGGGGACAGTGCCAGTGCTGCTCAGGGCTGGGCACCACTCCTGTGCTGCAGTCACACCCCAAACCCAGCATGGACGGGGCAGCTCCTCCCCAATGAACATCGCAGTGCTACAGGACACAGCAGAGGGATAAACCCAGCTCCAGGAGGGCAGCCATGGCCAGCCTGGTTGCTCCACGTGCTGGCTCCTGGCTGCTGCACTCAGCTGCCACCACCCCGAGGTGACAGGGGCCAGGCCAAAGCCCGTGGACAAACTGCAGCCACGCAGGACTCGCTGGTGGAACTCCCACTGCAGACAGAAACCAGCTGTGTGTTATTTGCTGACCTTTTCCTTTAGGTGCTCGAGTCTAAACTCTCCCCAGGCCAGTGGAAATCCTGCAGAAGTTTTGCCAGCTCTGTGCGTGGGAAGGGAAGGCAGTGCCCAGCACAGAGCTGGGGTAGCTCCATTACCATTCTGCAGAGCAGAGCAGAAGGGGTCAGTGCAGTGCAGCTCGCCCAGCAGGGAGAGGCTCTCCTGGCACAGGCGGGTGGTTCTGCTGCAGGGCAGCACCTGCGGGAAGGCCCCACCTCACCCTGCCCGTCCTGCAGAGCTGCAGCCTCAGCTGGGCCCCTCCGCTTTAATCCGAGCTTAAAAAGGAGATACGGCAAGGCTGGGCTGTCCTGAGCAGGGTCTGGGCTTGATCCTTGTGAGTCCAACTCAGGAGATTCTGTGAAGCAAGAGTGGATGGGGCTGGAGAAGCTGCTGCAGCCAGCACTCGACTGCAGCTCTGGGGCTCCAGTGCCAAGCACCAGCAGCAGCTTCTGAGAGCCCTCAGCGGCTCCCGGGGCTGCCAGCAGGGCCAGCCTGGGAGCAGCCACAGGGAAAACGATGGGAGAGCATGGAGTGGGAGGAGAGGAACAAATCCCATCCCCAGAAGCAGCCGCGGCCAGGCTGGACAGGGCTTGGAGCAGCCTGGAACAGTGGAAGGCATCCCTGCCCATGGAACTGGGTCTCTCAAGTCTCTTCCAACCCAGAGCACTCTGATTCCATGAAGAGTCCAGCTTCAGCCAGGATCCAGGGCCACAGGGTTCCACAGTGCCAGCCCTGTCCTCCACACGCTGCCAAGTGAGTTCCCGTGCCAGATGCCCAGTTATGAGACAGCCACCACATCAGTTCTACTATTATTTATTTTTTTAAATATTTTTGAAAAAATATAATTTTTTTACAATATTTTCAACTTAAACACTATTCACACTGAACACGTATGGCAGCTTAACCTACCCAAATATGAAGTTTAAGAAGCCAAAACTGTTCTAGCTTTATTAAAAGAAAAAAAAAAAAACAACAACCAAAAAACAAAACAAAACAAAAAAAAACAACCCCAAAAAGTCATTGTGCTGTAGACTATTGTGTAGTGATGATTAAACAAAGCAAGGGAAAAGCACCACTCAAATCACTAATGTGGGGTTTGCCTGGTTAAATCCAGCTGTGGGAAGTTGGATGCTAAGGGTTCCATAGGCAGTGCTGTGTGGGATGCCTGTTCTTGGCAGGAACTGTGATGGATCTCACACCTCCCTGAACAGCACGGGAAGGGAAGGTTTCTAACATGATCACACACTGCAAAGGACAGGGAACTGCTTCCTCCCAAATGCCTGGATGTTAGTTCAGGAGCTGAGATCTATGACTCTGTACAGGTCTGTGAGATTTGGGTTAAGCTCACGCTGCTTCCCAGGATCACGAAGTTTTGTAAGGGGGGAAATTAACATTAGTAACAACACTGATACCTCAAAGGAAAGTTAGCTAATTTGCATAACAATCAGATCTCCTCACTTTCACTTGGAAGTTAAGGCATTATCAGGTGCAAGCTAGCACCAGTTAACACATCTTTAGTTAAAAACAGACCATTCACCGCAAATTCCAAGTCCTGTTTAAAAAGTCAGAGTCTGCAGAAGGTTTTATTAACGTGGTACTTTGTCTCAACTTGACTGGTGCTTCTTACCTCACTGCCTCCTTCGCACAGAGCCAGGGCCCAATTATGTTTCCATTAAACTTTTGACAGATTTACTTAATAACAGTCTCAGCACTTTTATTGAGCATGCAAGACTAACAAAACTTTGGCAATGCATAAGTGTAACACAGTGACAAGAAGAGAGAGCTTTTACAATTAAATCTTCTAATACTGGCTTCACAGTGTGGAAATTGTGCTACATCCACCAAAAGAGGGCCCAGTCTACTCAAATGTTTAAGTACTTCACCCCAGGAACAAACTCCTTTGCGTTTGGATTCAGATTACTCTTGACCTGAGGAAGGGAAGAACAGAAATCGAGGTGAATTGTTATTTTCAGCTTCTATTTTCAAGCTGAAGACAATGAGAGGCAAAGGTTTATGGATTTAGAGGAACAATCAGGTATACAATAGGCTTCTTACACTTAGCAGCAGTCTATAATCCCCAGAAAAGCCCATTCCTCTCCCTGAGTGCTATTCCCTGAGTTATCCAACCTTCCTTAGCTCCACCTGAAGTTTCAGATGGATGAGGGCTCAGGGAATAAGCAGCAAACCACAGGCATTAACCAAACACAGCAGCTTCCCCTCATGCTGAAATAGCCTTTTCTCAAGTTGAGCTGTTAAAACGTGCCATGAGGTTTTTAAATTTTGCTTATTTAAGCAAGAGGTGACTTGTTCCAGGAACTTCAGCCACTTCTGGGAATTTCATGTGTATGAGCACTGTATTGATTTTTTACATGTCTCTGTCTGTGACTCCCCTGTCCTGCCCCCTGGCAAGCTGCTGCTGCTCCATGTCCTGCAGTTCAAGGGGGGCACCAGCACCTTCAAAAGGAGCTCTTTATCACAAAGAAACGGAGGATTAGGCTTTTCTGATCTTCACTGAGGCTGAAACTGCTGCCTGCAGCTGCTTCAGCTTGGGAAAGTCACGGTCTGCATCTGAATCTCAGAGCAGTTGTGTGACAGGATGGTGTGGGGTCTGTGCTCTGTACGAGCAACTGTGGATTCTCTGAGGGAAAATAAGCACATGCTCCCTTTCCTTTGGGTTGAGCTCTGCACAGAAGTCAGACAGCAAAAAGAGGGAAATAGTCACAGTTTGGCTGCTTTCCCCTTCCCTAGAATTGTTCCAGGGATCTGCTGTGGCTCTCCCAGTCCCAATCAGACCCTGGGACAGGGCCCAGACCAGCCCAACGTGTCAATGCTGGCAACTGCCCAGTGACCCTTTCCCAGCCCTGGCTCCACTCAGTGCCCTTCTTTCATAACATCCCACCCACTCCTGGAGTTGTGCCATGGGAAAGGCTCCACGTGGCTATGAAGAAAGCCACCAAACAGGTCACATCCCATGGAGACACCTCCTTCCCACCTACTCTGCACAGCCAGGCAGGGTTTAGCAGGTTCCCTTCTGCTGGAAGGACTTTCTCCTGCCATAAGCAGCTATAAGCCCCAGCCTTGCACAAAGACTTGAGCTTTAGAAATAGAATGAGAAGCTGAGCTTACCACCAGATCCTCCAGCGATGAGCTGTCACTGATAACAAGGTCATTGAACTGGTCCTGGATTTGATCCATTGTTTGTGGGAGATCACGGGCTGGAATAAACCACTCGTGCTCCTCCTCCTCTTCCAGCATCTCCTGGAAACAGCGCTCGATAAATTCTTCTTCCCACAACTCCTCTTCGATCTGTGCAATGAAAAGAAACTGCTTCAGCAAGAGATCTATTGTGAGCTTGTGGGGGGGTTCATTCCCAGGTGTGTGCACCCAGCTGACCTTCCCAGCTGTCAGCAGCACCCCAGCCCAGCACCATGTCCATGCAGCAAGGACATCAGTGCTTTATCCAAGGGATTGGGGCTGCAACTGAAAGGAAGAGGCAGGAGAAGCCCCCAACCCCAGCTGTTTTGTTTGCAGCTTGTTACGAGCTGAAGGAGAAGGAAAATGTAGGCCCCAAGCAAAAATTTCAGCTGTACCAACTAGCCTGCACTGAGCTCGCTGCAAGTATGAGGAAGGGAGCTGTGCCAAGACACAGAGCCAGGAAACACTCCCCAGGAAAGTGTCCTGTGGGACTCCTGGGGAAAAAATAACCCCTGCCTGTCACCTGGAACAAGCAGCCTCTCCTCACTGCCAGTGTGTGCTCACCCACTGTGCTCTCCTGGGGAACCCCACCTGATGGCAGCAGCTGTGAGGAATGCAGCCCTGCTGTCCTGGGAGCAGGACAAACCAACCCAGGCAGAACTGACACGCAGTGCAGAGATTAAAGCAGTTTTCCTTGGCTGTTCAGTAAATGAGCTTTGGAGCGAGATCATCCTACAAATTTTCCATGTCCTGAATCAGAGTGTGTAAGAGAGGAAAGCAGGGAAACAGAAGCTGGTGTGAAGGACTTGCCCAGACACGAGGGAATGGAAAATTGATTCAGGACAGATTTAGAAGTTCACTCAGTGGAAGCTCAAACAAATTTTCCCATCTCTACCCTTTGCTCTGAAATCAAACACCTCCTCAATCCTGGAGTGGAAATTTAGTTACCACAAACACCAAATCAAAAACATTAACGCAAGATTATCAGGACTGCTGTGCAATCTGGGTCCTTGCCCTTGGGGCAAACACACCCACAGCTAACCTGGTGCTCTGGGGAACAGGGACTCATCCCCACATGCTCAGAGCCACCGCCCAGGCACTCCAGAGGCACCGAAGGCTGACTCAGTGATTCCCCAGAGCAGCACTCCAGCCTGGGTGGCACTCCAGGGGCACTGCCTCCCTCCTGCTGTGGGCACATGGCCACAGGCTCCTGTTACACGGGGCTTGCCCAGCTCCAGGGGCTTGGTTACAGGCCTGCACCCCTACAGGTGCCTCCATGGCAGCTCCAGCAGTACTAAATAACATTTAATTCCTCAAAGAGCTGGAAATTAGGACTGCCTGTTTTTATTTTCCAGCTCCAGTTTAACTTGCTCAGGCTCCCAGAGGGCTCTGTCTGCAGCAGCAGGTGACCAGGCTGCCCCAATTGTGTCTGAGCATGACCTTTCTCCTCTCAGACTCCCACCTTTCCTCTGCTCTGACAATGGAATCTGTGCCTGAAAAATCATGGCACAACTCAGTTCCTTCCCAGAGAACTACACCCCCTGTACGCTAACTGTGGGACAGTTCCCAGGGGGAAAAAGCCACCGAACAGGAAACAATGCACAAGAGAACAGAGGTTTTGTGGGCAAACCCGACTCTGAGTGAGCTCAGAGCTGCTGGCACCCTGAGGATCCTGTGCTGGTAACTCAGCATCCAGCACAGCCACAGCTGCTGGAGCACAGGCAGCAGCTATGGAGAGCACAGAGCAAGCTGGGAATGGGAAAGGGCTGTGGAAAGAGGTGGGCTGTCCCCAGTCTCCAGAGCAGGAGAGAAAAGGGTGACAGAGGCAAGGTGGCAGAGGAAGGTAAGGCTTCCTTCCCACAGGAGGGAAAAGGGAGCTGTAAGATTCAAGTATTAAAATGAGCAGCTGCCACCAGCACCCTGTGGAGCAGCAGTGCTGTTCCCAAGGCAGGTGTGCACCTGGAATTCCCCAGCTCAGCACTGGGGCACTCAGCACGTCCACACACGAACGCCTCCCGGGCCAGCCCTTCCCAAGTGCCACGTACTCCTGACAACTCTCTGTTCTCCCCTCCCTCCTGCAGAAGCAGGGAATTAATTAATGGATGCATTGGAATGTGCTGCACTTCCTGTATTTTCCACCAGGACTACAGAAGATCAGCATTTACTGCCAGAGCAAGGGAGACCTGTTTGTTCCTCAGGATCACTCCAGAGAGCCCATCTGGAACTTCCTCTCCAAAGGAGGGTCAGTGATGGACCCCAGCCCTGTCCCTTCAGCTGGGAAGGGACAAAGGACAGACAGGCCATGGAAAGCAGGGAGTTACTTGCCTGCCTGTTAAACTCCTCCTCGTTCTCCATCCACATGTACTCAGCAAAGGGGTTGTCATCCTCGTGGGAGTGCCCGTTGATGATCACATCCTCGCTGATGATGCTGGGGCTGGTACTGCTGCGACTCGGGTCCTTCATGGCTGCCACTCCGATCCCAAACCTGCAACTGAGGGAGGGCAGCATGAAACACCTGCAGGCTCCTCATTCCCTGCCTGCACAAGCCCAGCCCAAGGGAACAGAGGCTGCACCTGCATTCAGAGGCTCCAGGCAGCCTTGCCCTGACTGCAGCAGAGCTGTGAGATCACAGCAAGGAGCGGCATCACAAACACCGTTCCCATTGTGTGCGGATTCCAGGGACAAATTAATTTCCCAAACTGAACCTCACTGAAGCCAAGCACCACAGCCAATGAAAAGTGACAGGAAAAAACAGTAGGAAACTTGCCAGTAGGAAAATATTTAAACACTCAAAAGGAGAATTTGTTTTCCAAAGCACTTTTAAGTGTTGTGTGTGATGGCACGAGCCAGGTTTCACAGCCCTTTCCTGCTTGGAAACCTTGCAGTGAGCAGAAACCACGAGGAACTGACCCTGCATAGGTCCACCTGGAAATCTGTGTGTTCTGAGGTGACACAACATTGCTGCCCTTCTGTACCATGCCCAAATAAACAGATCAACACTGGAAAAGCTCAGTATTTGTTGGATACTAACACTGGTAGTATCAATTTTCTTTAAACAGTACACAAAGTGAGGCAATGTCATAAAAAAGACCTAAAAAAAACCTGACCAAAAATCCATGACTCAAGTCAAATTCTAATGTTTTTCTCATGTTAAAATTCACAATGAAAGCTTCAGCAGCAAGTGAAAATATTTTTATTTTCTTAACAAAACTTCGTTGTCTGCATATCAAAGAGTGACTTCTTCAGAGAGAAGAAGCCAGCCTTGTTGTTATTAGAGTACAAGGGCTTATCACCCAGCACCTCACATTTTCTCTTTGCATTCCAGTCAGTTCTGTTATCTAAGGAATTAATGCAAGTTTTGGTTCAAAACTCTTGATGATACCAGCTAAAAACCTGCCACACCTGAGTGACCAATAAAGAAAAGCACAAAGAAGAAGGAACCTGCCTGGCTTGCTGTGTTCCACGTTTCTCTATCAAAGGCAAACCCCAGCACAGAAGTCACTGCAGCTGCCTGGGAAGTGCCACAACTGGGAGCAGATGCCTGTATTCCACTGTGTATTCCACAAGGGAAAACAGGTTCTTTTTGATGTTCTTTCAGAACAAACTTGCTGAGGATTACTGGCAGCATTTACATAAAACAGGAAAGGACTTTGTATTTAACACCCCAATTCAAGCTTGAAATTGCTTTAAGCCACTTCAGCTGTCCCCAAACCAACACATGGGATGGAGTACAGGAAGAAAAGCCTAAAAAACCAAATTTCTTTCCCCCCCACTTTTTACTGGCATGTCTTTTCACCTTCTCTTTTGTGGAGCTAGTTTTGATATTATTATTTTCCTGAAAGTAACTGCCTCAGCAGTGAGGAACTCAGGCAGCTTCTACACAAAGGTGACTGTACCCAGACAAGTCCAGAATGGTAAAAATAATTAAAAAAAACAACCCAAACCTAACAAACCAACCCTACTTGTTTGTGTAAAAGCTTGGAAGGTTAATTTGTTGAATCACAGGCCAGCTTTCCCATTTCTGAAGCATTCCCACGAGACAGGAGCTCCAGCTTTAGGAGAGAGGGAGGGAAGTCCAGCTTGGACCAAACCAGCTTTGTCCACCACTGCCCAAGGGTGATGGGGATGATCTTCAATGATCTTCTCAGCCTGAACATTTGAATTTTATCTGATGAAGCCCTCAGACCATTCATGCCTTTCCCACAGGGAAACATGTCCACACTCACTTATCCTGCAGGAACTCTGAGGAAGCCCCAGGCTGGTTCCTCACTTGCAGCACCCCTGATTTAATTTTCTGCAGCTTCCAACAGAACAAATAAACCTTCCAGAACAAATAAACCTTCCCATTTCTCCACTTCAAGATACAAACCAGGTTTCTGTGCTCACGTGTGGGGACAAGCTCAGTCTTGTTCCACCAGTACTGGTACAACCTTTTCAGTCAGGGAATTCTGAGGGGGAGAGCCAAATGCCACTTCAGTCTTGCAAAAAGTCCCAATCCAAGCAGGCTGCTGCAGGAAACAAGCCCCAGTGCCAGGCTACACTGCTGCTGGGAATAAAAATAACCCATTTTCCATCTGGGTGTAGGTGGGAAGCAGAGGAGCTCAAAGCTTCTCACTGTAGAAGAGGAAATGTAACACTGGCAGTGCTAAAGAACAGAAAACAGGGAGAATTCTGCCACAGTGACACGCTGTGAGGTTCTGACCCGAGTTCCTCTGGGATTTTGGTGTGGGGTGGGGGTGGTGGAGCAAGCACACTGCAAATGCATAAGGAAAGACGCTAATAAAAAATAGTACTTGTATCTTAGGAATGAAGACAGAAATAAAAAATCCTGTAACAACAGACTTTCAGCTAACCCTGAGTTGTTTTCTGTATGCAGTGTGCAGTTTGTTACTCCAGAACATCACTAAGGCCAATTAATTCACCCATTTCCCTGAATTTTGCTGCAGTTACAGCCATGAAGAGCCCTAGACCGACCATCATTAAAAGAGGCTGCATTTAAAACCCAGTCACGAAAGAAGATTATCCACTGCCTTCTCCGGAGGTGAGGTCAGGCCTAATTCCATGCAGAAACCACAGCTCCTTACCCGCCACAGAAAAAGAGAGAATAATTAAGTAAAAACCCTACGATATTTGCTTTAAGCACCCCAAAACATCATGGTTTTAGTGGGAGCCGAAGATTAAAGGAAGGTGTTTTAGCGCAGCTGGGGCAGAAGTCAGCGACTTGTTTATCAGCCGGTGATTGCTCCCGCGAGTCGGCAGCACCGGCCCAGCTCCTCCTTATCTATCAAGATTAGCACACGGCTCTTATCGAGGGAGCTGATTATAACCGTCTAATAATTATACCCGCCCAATAAACAGATTTCTTAATCAAATCCACGCGGGACGCCAGCGCTATCTGATATAAACGCCTTGCAGCGCCGCGCTGGAGGTTACCGAACGCAGCCGCCTCCCCCGCGCGGGGCTCAGCCGGGGGTTGTGGGAGCAGCGCCCCGGCAGGGACGGGGCCCCTCGACGGCCGGGCGGACCCGCTCCGGGGCCACGTTTCGGTAGCAGCGGGGCCGCGGCCGCGAGCCGGTGTTGTCGGTACCCGGGTGCCGGTAACCCCGGGCCGCGCCGCTCGCTGCCCCGGCCCCGCGCTCGGCCCCGCGCGGGCGGTAACGCCGCGGGGCCGCCGCCCCCCGGCCCCGCTTTGTTCGGCACTAGCCGCCCCCGCAGGCCCCGGATGGCGCCGCAGACAATACCGAGGGGCGGCCCCGCCGCGGGGGGTGGAGGCCGCGGCCCGGCGCCGCCTCAGGGGAGGGGGCGGCGCCCTCGAGCCCCCGCGGCGGCGCCGGCGGTGCGTGGCCGGGACCGTCCCCCGACTCTCACCTGCGGTGCGCAGAGGAGCCGCCGCTCCGCCGTGACCCGCCCGGACCCCACCGGACCCACCGGCCCCGCTCCGCTCCGCCCGGTCCGCGCTCGGCCCGGCCCGCCCCACTCCGCCACACACCGCCGGACCTGACGTCACTTCCGCCAACGCCGGGCCCCCCGCCGGCGCCGCCCCCTCTCCCCCGGAAGCCGCGGCGGCGGGCGCGCGGCAGGCCGCAGCATCGGCGGGGGGGCGGCGCACTGCACACCGGGACTCGTAGTCTTTTCCCCACCCTCCTCCCGGCGCGCGGCATGCTGGGAGCTGTAGTCCTGCACGGCACCTGGCGGCCATTTCGCGTGGCGGCGCGGGGCACGCCGGGAAGCGCAGTCCGGCGTAGCGGCCGCCATCTTGTGCCAGCGGCGGTGAGGGGGCAGGGGCCGAACAGCCCAGGGACTCACGGAGGATCGCCAAACGGCCCCGGGGCTCTCACAGGGGGGTGCCAACACTCCCCGTTACTGGGCAACCCCCGAGGCTCCCCCAGCCTCGCTCGGGACAGCGGCTGACCCGGGAGGCGCAGACGCCTTGCCTCACTGAGGGAGAGGATAATGGAACACGGAGGGAACAACGCTCCGGTTCGCAGTGCTGTTTCTGCCCGGGCTCGTGCGTTTTAAGGCGCTGTATCAGGAAACGGCACATAGTAGAGATTCCTTTCCGAGTACGTGGCGAGGCTTCAGCCCCATTTACAAAATGGGTTCAAAAGCCATTTTTATTCTCTTTTGTTTCTCCTCTCCCTTTTCCTCAGGGGAAGGTGGGAATGCCTCTCTGGCCCATTCACAGCCTCACAAGAGGCACAGAAACCAGCAACAATCTGGAGCCACAAACCCTCCGTGAGCCGGCTGCCCCAGCTGCAGCCACACGTGGCACACAAAGCAGCTGGAAATACCCAAGTGTATGTTGGTTTATACTGATTTTACCAGCCACCATTACCAACTTGCTCCCAGGGCCCAAGGGTTTCCTCACAGTCCATCAAACACTACAAAATACCTCTGCAAGCATCATATTTAAAAAAACAACACTGTACTCTTGCTACTGTTATTTCCACAATTTCCAACTCTACAAATCCAGCAGGATGTGGTTTTCTCACCTGGAATAAGTTCTCTCTCTACTCACTCCCCACAGCAATGGGACAGCAGGCTCCAGGTTACTCCTTACAGCTGAAAATTGTACCTGAAGCAGAGCCTAACATTTTACAGTCACCCTTGTGCTCTGGGATTTCTCTCACCCTCCACAGTGCAGTTATTCCCAAATAAGCAGCTCATGACACCAACGTGTGCGTCTGGAATCTGTCCTCAAGATCAGGTTTTTCTGGCACCTTTTCCTCACAAATTACCCTAAGGGCTCTATTCTTCCTGACCTGTGCATGGGAACAGAAGGCACTCTGCAGAAGCAGTGGGTTTGATTTAACTTCTGACATGTAAAAACATCCTAAAATCACTCACACCTGGGAATGCTTTATGTTTAAACACTAAACATGATGTACATGTTTACCTGTACATAGGTCAGCACTCACACAAGTTAGAATATCAGCACGGGTATTAGCTAACAAAAGGCTACTTTAAAAACTGAATGTAGTATTTTGATACATTAACCTTAAATGAATATTGTAAGGAAACTTAAAGGACCTTGGAAATAAATTATCTGCCCCCCTCAGAGAGAAGGGGGGCCTGGTCTACAGCCAAAGCAGATGGACTCAACAGCCTCTCAGGACAGATGAGTGACAAATGCTACCTGACTGGGGCTCCAAGCCCATCCTTGTGACTTAGTTCTGCTCTAAGTGCAGGGCTGCTGGTGCCTGTGATTTCTTTCAGGGGCATCAGAAAGCTTTAAGATTCTATCGGTGACTGACATTTAATCCATTTCCTACAAACCCAAACATCACTTTGCATACTAATGAGTGTCATGTACAGTGCAGTAACTGCTCTCTGTACAGGGATGAGTCACTGCATGGTAAAACTTTAATTTGGATGTGCTATTTCAACAAACCCTGCACTGGAGCTGCTCCTCAGCACTTCTCCCCTCTCCAGGCCCCCACAGAACCTGCTGCCCTCGCTGGAGGTGGCTCAAGCTCTGTGAGGGACTGCACCCCTCGGGTGAGGGTGCAACACAAAGTCACAGCTGGAAAAACAAGTTCTCGAGGCTTGACTTGCACACAAAGTCCTGTGTCTGCTGGGTATGCCTGCTTAACGAAGGACATTTTAACTTCAGCAGCACTCAGCCTCCTGCATGGCAAACCCCTTCCAAGCCCCAGATCCTCACTGGTGGAGGCTCAGGCTGGAAGAATGGGCCCCAGTCTGTTTTGTCTGCATGAATGGGATGTGGCTTCAGCTTTGATGAGAACACCCCAAATCTTCAGAAATAAAAGTGTCAGCAGAATATACCTACCAGGGTTTTAACAAGTGATATTTTAATTTGTTTGGAAATGCAAGAGGGTTTAGGGAAGAGAAAGAAGAGTTATGCAGGAAGCTGCTGAAGCAAAGGTGTTAAAAACATGCACATTTTAAAAAGAGAGCTTGAGTTTTGGTGTGGTGACATGACATAGGATAGAGTTCAGCAGACACACTGGTTAACATGCCAAACATCTCTAACAAATCACTGTGGTCTAGCTTTGTTTATTGGGAATCACTTTAGTAACCTGAAGTCACAAATAAGCAGTAAATAACAAAAACTACAGATAAACACAGGTTACACATGCAAATTCCTGTTCACATCTCACATGTGCAGGTACATTAAATGCACAGTTCTAAAGAGTCTTGACAAAACCAGGTTTTAACAAAAAAATGGTGTTAAAATGCAGGTATGAAAACTTCCATGTGAAGAATATAAAGATACCTCTGTCCCTTTTGGGACTCCAATGCTGCTTTTGATATACCAGAGATGTACGACAGCGACGAGATTCAAGTAAAAGCAGGAAGAGCTCGAGGAAATAATACTGGTCAGAGAATGGGCATTTACTTCTCACTAAAAATACACGGAATAGCTGAATAGGAAAGTCTAGCAAGAGCTTAGGAAAAAAATCACAAAGTTGTAAAAGCTGACTAATCACTAATTTTCCTATTTGCTATAGATAACAGCAGTGACATTGAAAGAAACTGCAATTCAACATTTAAAAATGCAACTTACATTTAACGACTTTTTCAAAGTGAAATGCAATGACAGCCTTACACTCAAAATTAAACAGCTGCTAGGCTCAGACCAAAATACGGAATGTTCTAGATAAAATAAAAATACAGTATTACTTTTCATTTTTTATTCAGAATGGAATTGAAAGACAATTTCTGAAGCTTGAAAGTAGTAAGTTTCATTTAAACGCAGTTTTCTTCTCATAGATGAGCTTTCCACAAGGGTGCAAGATTTCTTTTTCTGTAATAGCTTGAAGTGTCAAATGAAAAGTTGTTGCCATTCTCACATTAAGAACAAACTGTTGTCATTAACTTAACTGCATATGCTTTTTGCTACAACATTTAACACATGAACAGACCTATAATGCCTACTGTATCTCACTAAAACAAAAAAGAATACAGTATTTCCATCTACTACTTGTACTGCTTTTAAAAAAGATTAACATTAAAAACAAAGCCACGTTTTCCTTACATCCTTCCTTCTTTTTAACCTTCTTTCTTTTGCCTGAAGTCTTCTGCCATTTTATCCAGAATTTTCTGTTGAAAGAAACCAGTTATATTGGGGATATATTTAAAGAGTTTCTCACAGGCACAACATAAAGAACGGAAACATAAATCCAATTTCCAAGTTTAAAATCTGTGAGCATCAATTGCAATTGCAAAGGTCATAACTAACGAGGCTGGCACTTCTCCTCACCCTGGAGTGGAGCTCTCCTTGACAAGCCAAGGGAATTCCTTCCCCTTTTCTCATGGACTTGTGACATGACTGAGCCACTTACCTGGGTGGAATCTGCCCTCTAGAGAGGCAGGGACACAATTGCTCAGTATCTCCCCTCCCTGAAGAAGGGTTAATTTGGAAGCCTGAGGAATTTGGAACCACTTTGATGACATTTGGCAGCAAGATCAATTCACCTATTTCATTCTCCCAGCTCTCCAAGCAAAGGAGACTTCCATCTCCAAGCAAGTGTCACTGTGAAACAAAAGCTGCATTCCCCCTTCCCTCCCCAATTCCAAACCCCGCTACAGTCACACCATCACCCACAAGCAGCTCACTGATCATTTCTGCCATGGAAAAAGCAAAGCAAATCATGTTTCATTCAAGTAATTAAGCTCACAAATTAGCATTTTTCCCCCTTCCCTTTTTACATCAAGGCTTTAATGTCCCATAAGCAGGTACCTCAATGGAAAAAAAAAAAACAAGGAAAAAAAAGAAAAAAACACTATGGTGATGGATGAGGTGAATTTTCTTCCTACAAGATCCTGCATGGGAATTGATTTTCTGATCTACTCCTTCCTTCACGGTATTGTTTGGTGACAATTTTTGTGCCATCTGCCTTCCTGGGTCCTTTGTTTATTTAGAGGGTTCCCTGTTACTCCAAGAAGGCAAATGTTTGAATTATGAGGTGCCAAATTCTCCTTCTCTGTGGAGCCCCTGGGGTTTGCTTTCAGCTCAGGGATCAACTGCCCTGAAATGCATTAATGTGACACTGCAGGACTATCAGAATTCCTTTGGGATTGCCCTTTCCTGGAGGTCATGTTTGCAGCTCACAGTATGAGGTTACAGCAGCAGCATTGTCACTCATGCCATGCAATCATGTGATACCTCATCCAGTTAGAAAATGGAAAAAGTGCTCACAAAATCAGAAGTTGCAAAGGTTTTTCCTTTTTTAAACATATAAAAACTTCATCTTAAGCTTTGTTGATTGGTTGAAAGCACTCTCAAAGGGACAACTGGAAGGGATCTGGGCCATCTGTATTTACTCTGCATCACTACTTCTAGGCCTGGCCTTATTCCAATTGGAATTCCCTCTTGAATCCAAATTTACAAGATAAAAAAAAATGCTGGAGCCACTCTTTAAACTGTGTATTCTGCATATTGTTTTCACAAGATGACGTTTTGGAGAGGTCTATCTAGAGTTAAAAGTGAGTAAGCCAATTTCCACTGCCTGAAAGGTATTTTTATTCTCAGTCCGGTCTCATTGAGCTCTATTCCCCAGAAAGAATCAAGCCATTTAAAATGAACAAGTTTTTGCCTTACCTTCAACTTTTGATAATGAGGAAGGCTGCTGCAATGGGTCTTTTTTGCAACATCTTCATTTGTGTAGAACAGGGAACACAATTTGCAATAAAACCCTGTTTTGGGTACCACATAATTCACACCTAGAGGAGTAAACACCACAAAATAAACTAAGAGATCTACTCTACATCATTTCTTTTAATGTCATATGTCATTTCAGCTAAATCTTAATACCATAATTCACTTTACATTAAAAGCTGCTTTATCTTTAAAAGTCTCTGTTTTAGTTTAGTCAAGGAGGGGCCTAGTAGTAACTAAATATGTGCAGGTTTTTTTTTTTTAATTTAAAAATTAACCTTTTGGATTAAGGGTCCATTTTATTAGGTCCTTCAAGATCTCACAACGTTTTGTGATCAGTTTTGGAGTATTTGATATGACTGAACTATTACCACTATTGTGCTTTGTGCTAGCAATTGAATTTGTGTTGCTAAAAGATACCTCTGTCAATTTCTGCCTAAGGAAGGGGTTATGAAAAACTCTATGAAAAGAAGGAAAAAAGGAAGAAAATACTGGGTTTAGGGCAGGAGTGAAGAAGGGGAAGGAGGGGAAAGCCCTAAAATGAAAGGCTATGGGGCAATGTATTGCCAAAAATAAAAGTCAGATGAAATGAGAAATGCTACTGCGATGCACAGAGACATTTTGGAAAAGAAATGGAAACAGCCTTACCAACAGGAATGTTTGGCTGGTATGGCCCAATCCTAAACTCATCTGGGACAAGAGGTTTCTCCAGAACACTCTTTGTTTCCTGCTCGCCCTGGGGGTCTGTGTTTTCCTGGGTGCTTTTCTCAGTATCCTGTGCTGTTGTGGCATCAGAAGCTTCAACACTTTCAGCCTTGGCGTTCTCTTCGCTTTTCGTTCCGTTTTCCAACGTTTCACTCTCCTGCTCTGGCTCCTCAATCTTGTCCACCTTGATCTCTGCCAGGCTGTCCTCGCTCTTGCCCGCAGCCTTGGCTGCCAGCCCGGACTTGCGCAGCTTCTGGTGGTCGGAGTCCTCCTCGTCGCCCACCTCGTCCAGGGTGACAAAGCCCTCCATGCTGCGCGGGAAGCCGCCCACGTAGCGCTGCGGGGACAAGGGGCTGGGTCAGCACAGCCTGAGGGCTCCCCTCAAACCCCCTGAGCTTTACAGCACAAATACTCCTCCTACGAGAGCTGCCTCGCTCACTCACACTGTCACTCAAGGTTTAACCAGCTCTTTTTGTACCCCACTGCTCCCAAATCAAGGGTTCCCTTCCACAATAGTTTTTTTTTTTTTTTGCATCAGGGGTGGCCACTGCTTCAGCACAGCAACATGATTTCAACTTAAGAACAGAGCCAAAACCATTTAAATTCTCAAGATGAAAGTTCTTTTAACATGAGTACCTTAAGTGAAAGTAATTTTGGAGTGCACAAATTTTGTTTCTATTTGAGAATCTCATAAGATCCTTGAATTCATGGCCTGAACAGAAGGCAAAACCTTAGCAGAACTATTCTGTCTCCACTAATGATATGAAAGTTCATCAAAAATAATTAAAAGCTCTTTTCAACCAGTAGAAAGCTTGGAGCATCCCCATTAAAACAACCACTAAAACACAAACAAAACCAAACAAAACCCAACCCAAAGCCACCAACCACCCAAACTGTGAAAGCCTCTGAAAATCCAGGTTTCATTCCCTCTTCTGAGGGACTGTCTGAATTCGGAATTTTTGGAAATGCTCCTGCTGATATTGAGATACCACTCTTCCACATACTTAACAGCAACTGAGAGCAGGACTGAGGCAGCATCACCTTTGTGAATGTGGGTCTTCAAGGAACGAAGTCTGGCTCTGAAGCAGTTTATCACAGCCAATGCCCACATACCAATAAGGAACACTAAGAAAACTGGGAAATGCCATTTGCATGGCCAGTATCCATCTCAGCACCATTAACCAGGCTCCTGACAAGGATCCCCCAAAACTCAGATCCATGCATATCTCATTCACTAATTAGGAACATGCCTTTCTTGCAAAACAACATTCCAAGTCAACAAATTACTACAACTTTGCACACTACTCCACAGAACTGAGTGTGATTAACAAAGCAGGTAGGACATAAAAACCACATAAGTGTGGGATGATGTGGTGAGAAAAAGGGAATTCACAGCAAGTAGCCTGTGACTGGAAACATCTTGAAAATATTTCTTGTCTTTCTCCAGTGGGAAAGGGGCCCTGGCTAACTGCAGATGGCCCTACCTGCCCCTCAGTTTAAGGTGTAGCTGTACATGCAATTCTGTCCAAGCCCAGATTAGCCTCAAGTCCCCAGTCCATTGGTTTCTGAACATCATCTCTGGCTCATGGGTAACTACAGACAGTTTGCTGAGGAACTGCTTGAGAGAACACAGTTCCTGGCTAAGTATTAATCAAAAAGAGGGTGAAAAGCAAGCAAATCCCCAGCAAGCAACAAGGGTAGAAGCCCCAGAATCAAAGCTTCTGTCAAAACAATCAGGGACCTATAACTGAATCCATGTGCAAGTCACACCCAGTGAGATCTTCCATTTTCTTCACAGGAGCCCCAACACCTGTTCCTCTCCAGACAGGTGTTTTAAAGACCCACAGAGGAAGGTCTGCACCAGAATGTACATTGTGTGCTACCTAAGTTAGCCTGGGCTTCCCCCACTCAGCAGCTCACTGTGTGAGTTACCTTTTTAAGCTTTTTCTTGGCTGCTGGAGTGGCTGCAGCATTCCCCTCAGTTTTTACAGTCGCATCATCAGGTGTGTCCTTTTTTTCCTCAGTAGCCACATCAGCTAAATTGGCAACATCTGCATCCTCTCCTGCTGAGCTGCCACTTTCTAACAGTGCTGCTGCCTCCTCCTCATCCACCAGCAGCTCATCTTCAGACTCCAGGAGTAAACTGGGCTCATCTTGCTCTGTCTGTTCCCCACTTTTGGCACCTGAAGGCTCAGCAGCATCCTCCTGTTTCTCCTCTTTCGCTTTTTCTTCTGTATTGCTACTTTCAGGTTTCTGAGCAGGTTCTGTTTTGGACTTCTTATCACTGGGAGAATCTTTGCTGTCTGGGGAATATGTTCTCTTTCTGTAAAGAACAAAGAACATTGCTGCTTGTAAACCTGGAGACAGCCCAGAAATTACTAAAGAAAAAGATCATATTTCTTTAGACAAGCCTGAAAACTATTGTGTTTCAGTTCAGAAAATGGAAAGCTGAGGGAAACCCTGAAGGACATCATTCTTCAAATATACAAAAGGCTGCTCCAAGGAGGAATTATCCTTACAAGACAGGACAACTGCTTGTGGGTTTAAATTGCAGGAAGGCATGGCTAATTAGGGACTGCAAAAGATTTCCTGAGGAGCCTGAAAAGGCTGTGAAATCTCCATCATTAGAGGAAGAGGGTGGGTAGCATATTTGAAACAGTTAATCTCTGGGCACAAGCTCCAGCCATTTGATCTCAAAGCTTGCCTGACTCTTTGGTATTGTTTCTATACTCTGCATAAGGTATTTTCATATTTCCTTTGAACAACATCATGCTTTAACAATAAGAAATTACCTGGTTTTATCCTTTTTCAGCAGTTCAACTCCTTTGTTGGGAATCTAAAATAAAATTTTAAAAATCTGTGAGTCACAGCAGACTATGACTTCCACAACTGCAGCAGCATTAATTCAGACCAGAATCCAATCCAGCCAAGTGCTTTCAGCTACATGAACCACCAGGAACTCTGTCCATGCCACCCACAAACTGATCAGTAAACCTTTATTTCATGTCAGACAGGATCTGACCAACCTAGAAATCCCCTGCCTTTATTCACAGTAATTATTCAATACAAAACAAATGGGACATCCTGCTCCAGAAAATTCACATACAATTCCTGGTTTGTTTATGAACCAACAGCATGTAGTGCAGGCAGTGGCACAGATCAGTCCTAAGCTGTACTTTTCTCCATCATTAGTGGAAACCTTTAGCAGACTCCCATCACTTCACTTGTTTATGAATTACTGAACAGGAAATGTCATTTGTAGGCAGTAACAAGGAAATCTATTCAAATTGCCACTAAGTGCTCATTTTGCTGCACTACCATGTGCATCAGTAAGATTTCTTCAAGCTCCAGAACAAAGCTGATGTTTCTAGGAGACAGCCTGACAGTTGAGATTTCTCCTACTTTCATTATCACAGGACTTTATTATTATCACAGAATATTCTGAGTTGGAAGAGACCCATAGGATCATCAAGTCCAGCTCTCCAGTGAATGGCCCAAAAGGGTTGAACCCACAATCTTGACATTATCTGCACCATGCTCTGACCAGCTGACCTCCTCTCAGTTTTCTACCTACTGTCACAGTCTGATGAAGAACCACCTATAATTGCATGAATATTACCCCGGTGTTATGCAAAAAACCCCTTCAGTCAACCTTTCCCTCCTTTATATCAGCTGCACAGGCAGAGGTGCAGTTCTAATACATTTTAACTTTTCACAAACCTTCTTCACTTTCAAAGATGAAGGGGAAAGAAAAAGGATCCCACATTAGAGAATGTTCTAAATGGAGTAATTTTAATTAAAATCTATATAATTTACTCTAAAATCTGAATTATAGTAACTGGGTTTTGTTTAATCTGAAAGGAATATCCTTTAACTTGTCTCATAACACCACACTCATGCCAAGTAACTGCACTTGAGGAGCCAGAAAATATCACAGCCAACTGTTCAATTTTACATGCAACACTGAGTTTTCAATAAGGAATGGCTGTCATCTACTTCCCTTTGTATCTTCAAATTAAAAAAATCCTTACTCTTAACACCAGTTTCTTGTATTTTTCAGATAAATCCACTTTCACACATCTGCCTTGGAACCAAAGCGCTTTGTTGGCACAATGCTCAACCATGGCCAAAGCATCTTCTCTGGTCTCCATCTCAATAAAGGCCTGAAAAGATTAAAAGACACGTTAAAAAGGACTCTGAAACACACAACACTTTTCCAGGCAGTGATTTAACTTAAAATACAGCATTTCCAAATACTGAAACAAAATCACGAGGTTCAACTACATCCATCCTCACCAAACACTTTAACATTTACCCAAGCGCTCTACAAACCCCAGCTTTTCCACTCAGAACTCTGAAATTAAACAGGCATTCAAATAATCTGCCAAAAGTCACCATAAAGTAAAATATGATTTAAATAAAAAAGTATCAGGACAATGAAACTCTTATTTAGTGCTTATGTACCTGGGAATTTCAGGGAAGCTGTGAGATTGCCTCAGTATTTTGTTTTTGGTTTTTGAGAGAAGGCTGAAACAGAAAGGCAGCAACTGCTGCTCCCTCCAGCTTTGTGAGGAGATCTCATGAGGCTGCTGAATGAGCTTTAAACAAACACATCTGGGTTGGAGTATCCTTGCCAAAAAACTGAAAGCTGTTTCAGCAGCCAACTTAGACAGCAAAGGGATTTTGTTTTTCCAGTGAAATAAGGTCAGGGAGGACTTCCTAGGGGTCACACAATAGTTTAGTAATTTTTCACTTCTCAAGTGTGGCATTAGGGGATTCAGGCACCCATCTCTTTGTAAGAGCAGTAGAACTTTCTTTTTTACTCAAGAGAGCAATGAACTGGGACATTAAAGCTTAAAAAAAATTAGAGCTAAATAGTTTAAACTCCTGTATATTTATAGAAATCGTGTCCATGCACATCCAAAGCATTTCACTATACACATGCAATGGTCTGTCTTCAAACCTTTCTCTTCCAAGCTAGAAAAGCACAGTGGGACTGCTTTTGTTTAGTTTTAAAGAATGAAAAATAAGGGTAAATAAAAGAAACATGTAACAATGGAATATATTTATGTTTCATAGGTAATGGTTTTTCAGCCCTAAGAAAACAATCCCAAGGCTCTGTGAAGGAATCTGCATAATCCAGTAATTAAACCTCCATGCTGAAATACGTTTTTTCTGTTTTTAAAGCAGCTCATATTCCAGGGACATCTCACAGGAAGCTCCAAAGCAAACCCCTGACCTAGACAGACCCTGGCTCATTTCCAAACCTATGCCAGAGCACAAAGCCCACGCATGCCCCAGCTGAAGGTGTAATTTCTTCCCAGTTAACCCCCCTTCAAGGCCTGCCCCAGGGTTGCCCTGCAGTCACCTGGCTTTTCATTCTCATGAGGATGTAGTTCTTGATCTTCCCGTAGGGCTCGGCCAGCTTGAGCACGGCGTTGTCAGAGTAGCCCGAGTGGGGCAAGTTGCTCAGGTGGATCACACGGCCAAGTTCTGGCTTTGGTGGCTCAGTCTTTTGGTCAGGTTTACCCTCAGGTTTCTAAGATTAAAAGGGAAAGACATTTTTAAGACCTATATAAAAAAATATACATTACTGGCTGTTCCTTGATTAATCTGATGCACTGAAAAGTACAGAAATCAGGAATAACTAAAATGCAGCAGCCTCATAACAGTGACTGCCCAGATTAAAGTAAGGCAATGCTCAAAAAAGCAGAAGTGTTTTACCTTTATTCTCTTGTATTTCTGTGACAAGTGGACTCTGACTGGTTTACCAAACACCAGGGCAGGTGTTGTTGAATAATATTCCACTGCAGCCTGGGCATCTTCAGTGGTTGACATTTCAATAAATGCCTGAAATCATACAAAATTGAATTAAGTGCTGCTCTTTCAGGAATCTAATTTTGTTTCAAATTTTCAAGCTCTTCCATGCTTCCTTTTAAAAATAACTGCATCAGAAATGAAAACTGCTTTTTGGTTACAACATGAACTGACCTGCAGAACTTGGCAGACACTTTATTTAGGTGCACAAACAGAACTATTTTGTTTGTTTACATTCCACCTAGATTTGGATTCAAAACATTCAATTGCTTCTTGCTTTTTCCACTTCTGCGGTATTCCTTTTTTTCACACCTCAAAATAAGACACACTCCATAATACAAACTAAGATCAAATAAGTTTTCAGATAGTTTTCAAACAAGAGCAGAATGTGGTGTTGTTGAGAAAGCAATGAACAACCAACCAGGAGGATTTTCCAATATAGAAGTGAAAATGCAGAAATGAGCATTGCTGGAAACACACTCCTCCTTCCTTTCCTTTCCCACATGCCCCTGATGACAGATGTGGCATCTCAGTGGGTGGCTGAGCAAGTCCTTTTCCAAAAACAAAGCTCAGACAATGACAGGAAGCCCATCAGACACACCAGCCAGCCCCCCAGCAGTGCCCCGGGACCCAACCTTACCTCATTGATTTTGTTTAGAATCAGGTGATTTGTGATTATCCCAAAGGGTTCAACGAGCTGCAGCAGCTGATATCTCAGATTCTTTCCCCTCTGGAAATCCATGATGTGCACAACTCTGCTTGTTTCCTGTTGAACACAAAGCATGGGCACACAGCATGAGAAATCCTGAGTACCAGCAAACCTAAAATTCTGCCAAGGCTTTGCTCTGCTGGTGTAACTATTACAGTTTTAAAAACGATTTTTATCTATCTTCACTAGTGACCAAAAGATGCAACCAGAAAAGGCACAGAATTCCTATGGATTTCCAGAGCAAGATGCCTGCCATGCCAAAGCTGCCTTTCCTTCAGTTCACTTCCCACAGCTTCATCATGAAGAGAACCTCCAAAGAAGTTCTGTACAGTTTTGGAATAAATATTTTGTAGAGTACTCAACACAACAAACTCCCAGTCTCAAGCCAAAGTTTCAGAACTTCCACACAAATTTAAAAATCTCACTTCTAAAGATAATCAATAATTTAAACAAACAAAATCCACACCTTAAGCAAACACATAAATATTATACAACAAAAACATGAGTTAAAAAAAAGAAAAAATTCCAATACTAACCACTCTGCCCTTCTGCATGTGTCTGGGTCCTTGCATATTTCCATTTCCAGCTCCTTTAAGAAATTAAAAGAATGAACAAGCTTAGTTCAACCTGTAAGACTGGGATTAAGATGTCTCATCACGAGTTCTTAAAAGATATGTCACTTGTAATACCAGAGTGAGATTAAGTTCTGAAATCTAATTATTTCATTGCACTCTAAAAAGGCTTTTTATTTATTTCAGAGCTCTTGTAACTTGGGGTCCCAAGTCCTGCTCCTTCTCTTCACTCTAACATTAGAGAAAGAGCTGCATTTATTGCTGTTCAGGAACAGCAGAGAGTAAGTACAGCCCATTGGAAAAAAATATCTCCTGTTTAAGTAAGATTTGCCAGAGGAAACTTCTTTATACACAAAGGATGTGAAATTTCTTTATCTAAGACACTCTTTATACAATTAAGGATTCAGGTTCTAAAACATCACCAATTCAATCACAATATCCCTTAAAAAAATCCAAAAACCAAACACAAACAAAACCCCCTTTCAAATAGTTTGGCCTACAGTTAAATCTGAGATATTCTGAAAAATTAATGTTGTTATTTTCATGTAATAAGGTATGAATGCATCTATAATCTAAAAAGTGTAATATTTGTAAAAAATTGTGTAAAAAAATGTTGTAAGTATTTGTATTTGTAAGTAAACAAGTAAAATATTTGTACTCTGTCAGGATATCCAGGTAAATTAATTAGTTTTGCTCTTTTAGTTATTTGAACTATCTAAAAGTTGGGAAGAATCTGATTCTTAGCCTCCTTTCCTGAGAGGAAGAGGCTTGCATCATCCATCTTCCCACTTCTCACTTCTATTCCAATTTATTTCTCATGTTCACTTGAAAATAGGGGGAAAAAACACTTAGGACACTGAATTCTTACCAGAAAACTGCACCAACATGTAGCTACTCAGAAGACAGATAGAAAAATCTCCTACATAGGAAAAAAAAATCCAAGTGCTCAACACATGTAGATTAATCTCAGTTAAAAATCAACAGCCATAGGGAGTTGGCAGTTGGCAAAAAGGTGAAGTGTGGGAACTCAGTACCACTCTAGTCCCACCACAGCCAAAGTATTTTAGCTCTAGTGCTGAGAAAAAACATTTTCCTTTGGTGTTTTAGAACACCGGTGACAAATTAAAACAAGAGTTAAAAAAACCCCACAAAAAGCCTAGCTAGAAATTAAGCCTGGTGAAGGTAGGTGCCTGCTGAGGTTACCTCTGGGCCCAACAGGAGGTCCTCCAAGGTGGAATGGAGGTGGTGGTGGTCCCAAAATTCCTGGTGCAGGGTTTGTAGATTGCTGCAACATAAAGGGATCACCCCTAGAAAGAGGAGAAAACACACTGTCATTTTAAACCAAGAAACTGTGACGCTTTCATTGATAAAACAGCCTAATTTCTGCACAGCTTCTATGCACACAACTCAGGCTACTTTTACTGCTGCCCATCAGCTGGACAACAAAGGGAGGAATCCATTTGAACCAAATGAAATGTGTTGTTTCACATAAAATGTTAGGAACTCCCTCTGCTTCAAATAATTATAAATACTTCAAAATTAATTACTACTTACATTCCATGTCCTGAATCACTGTCAGGATTCCATTCTGGGTATCTTAAAAGAAACAAAATTAAAAGAAAATGTAAGAAACATGCAATCTTCTCTAGCTGTGTAACACAAGCAGCGGTACCTGGAGGTGTAAGACAGCTGCAGCACAGGCAACACTCCAGGCCCACTGCCAGAGCCATGACAGCCCTGACAGAAATGCTGCTCTTCAGGACAAGCTCCCTACTCTGCTTGCAGAACTGCTGGTTTTACAACAAAAATGTACAAGTGGTATCAACAACTACAATTACAACAGATTCTCAACTGCTATATATACATCAGTAGGATTTCAAAGCTATGAACCAGGATCCCTTTTTGTCCTGAAGATGCTCCAAGTTGAAGCAAGTTTTCTAAACTTGCTTTGTGCAGCAGTAATTTATAATCAGGGAACATCTTGAGCTGAAAGGACCCACAAGGATCATCCAGTCCAGCTCCTGGCCCTGCACAGGACAGCCAGGAATGGCAGGCTGTGCCTGAGTGCTGTCCCAGGCTGAGCCCTCCTCCCCAGTTACTGTACTTCCAGTTCATACATTTCGAGCAGCAGCTGACAGCGGCGGCTGTGAGTCGCTCCATTGATGTGATGGTTCCACTCCTGCAGCAAAGTAAACAAGGCACAATTAGCAGCCACACAGGGCAGTCCTTCCCACAAAGTCATGGCCTACAGCAGTGTCTTCTCTGCTAAGCTGCAGTTTTGCAGATGCATACAGAATGGAATCTGTGGTGGTGCTTTGAGGAGACACTGACACTGGACCTACCTCTTCCCTGCTAACCTGGCTAAAAAGGTGCCTGATGGGAACAGGGCTGCTCCTGCCTGCAAAGCTCCCTGGAAAACTCCAGCCCAGGCACAGAGGGCCATGGCAGCCTTTGGAACTGAAGGCTCTTTGTATGTCTTCAGGCATTGCAGAATTTCCTCTACTCTGCTTCATTCCTCAGATTTCTACAGATTAATATGAAGTAAGACTCCAATTTTTAGAACCATAAAGAGGCCAAGAAATTGCACGGAATTCAGAAAGGAAAGACTAAAAGAAACCTAAGTGCATAGCTAGGACAAACTACAAATATATAGGTGAAATATAAAATATATGACCACTCAAGGGGAATAATAAAGGAAAAAAGCAGATCTAAACCAAGATGGTACAAAGGAGAAGTAATGAAATTGAACCATATCATCCAGGTAAAACTCCTCCTGGTTCTGGTTTAAGCACTAGAAAGGAATGAGGCATTTCTACTTTTTCTCTGCAGACCATTTTAACTACAAAGGGAGTTGCTTATTTTAGTGCCTGATCTCTGTATCTTTATACTCTTACAAGTAAGGGCACAAATCTGTGCTTTATTCACATTTGTGAAGTGACAGAAGCTCTGGAGTTTCCCTGCTGCACATATGGGAGCCACAGCCTGACCTTCACTCTGCTGCTCCTCAGGGAAGAAAAGGACCAGCAGAGATAAACAGGGGGGAGAGTTATTCAAGAACCTTGGGGCTGAAGGTTTTCTCCAACTGAAGGTTTTTTCTTATCAGCCACATTTTCAACTATGAACACAAAGTGCACTGGCAACTGCTTTATGTGGCTCTTCTTAAATGTCTGCTTCTGCTCAGCACCCACAAAGGATTTTTGCCTAATCCCTTATCTTTCCAGATTTTTGGTCTCTGCCACACTACAGCAGTCCTGGATACAATGAGACATTCCCAAAGCTCACTGTAGTGTTTCCATATGTTAAATGCCTACCCCGCACTTCTTACAAAGGAGAAAAATCTGGATTTAAAGTCTCTCATAAAGTACTACAATATTACTCCATGATGCTCCTGACATGGAGCAAGACGAAGTCATCCCTTTTAGCAAGATGTAAAATGAGAGCACCACTTTTTCTTGTTAACTGCACAAGATGTAGGCTCTGCAACTATAAATAGGCTGGCAATTAGGATGAAAAATACCCACAAAAAATATAAAATCTATGAACCATTCAATACAAAGTTTCTTCAGTTCAGTACCTGCTACCAAGTGTTAGCATTACACTCTTGAAAATAGTCCTTTAAACCTCAAACCCCTCTAAATTCAGGGGCATAGTCAGTAAAGCCTCAGTGACTGGTTCCACCAGACATAACATGCTTTGAATCTGTCTCAACACAAAACTGATGTAGAAGTTATCTGCAAACCACAGGCAAAGTTTGGGAGATTTAATTCTATTAAAATGCTTTTAAATTGGCAGAAAAGGGGGATGTGATTGTAACTTCAGATTTTTCTTCTCCCCCAGGGAACAATGGCAGCTCATCTACATTAACTTTTTATTACACAATTCTTAATCTGGATTCCCTTTGCTGCCTGCACCCATTTGGAAGCATCCCCTCCCCAGGGTTTTGGGGCACCAGATTATTTGTATTTACAGGAACTCATTAACACAAAGGCTCCAAGCTGAGCGAGAGAAAACCTGAACTGAGTTTCTGAAAACCCAGATTCCCCTTTGGCTCGGTTGATGCAAGCCAGAGGACACTCTGTTCCTCAGAAAATGAGGCCACACTCGAGCAGCTAATTTTAGCCAGCCCTCTCCCAGGGCCACAGCCAGGTTCTCCCTCTGAGAAGTACCAGGTTCAAGCGTTTCACCTCCAAATTCATCTGCTTGGGTTGCATCAGCCTTTGTCTCTGGCAGGAAAACAATCCCTCCACATCTAACACCTCATTCCCTGATAAAGGGATCAGGATTGAGAAAATGCCTCAAGTAACTGGGGCACGATTTACTTCACAGACAGAAAATAAACTCGGTCTTAAAATATACACACATCAAATTAAAGAAGCAATTAAGAACATCACTAAAATTAAAAAAAACCACTAGAAGACTACTCTGTCAATTTAAGTTACACTAAGGATGTTTAACACCTTGCTTGCATTTAAAACACACATAGCTTGATCAAACACTTTTAAGAATCACTGATATTTTTATTTGGAGGTGGGGAAAATGAGATTTTGTTACTATAGTAATAAATTTACATAGTCCCAGCTATGAAAAGCATTCCCTTTCTGCTTTCCATACATTTCAGCTCAAATCAGATTACTTGAAGTTATATTTTACTTGATTTGATTTTGTGGGAGACACAAAATAAGGAATTGTGTAATGCTTGGGTATGCAAAGCAGAGGAAAGAAGGAGAGAAAGAGAAAATTCTTGTGGTGACATGATTTCTGAAATCAGAAATAAAGCCTCGACTTGGGTCATAAGAACCAGATGATCCAACCACAAGTATTTTATTATGTACTAGCAGTTTTAAAGTCAAAGTATATTCCTAAAAAGAAAAAAAAGTTTTACATGTTACAGAAGAGGTCAGCCACTTAGGTTATGCTGTTAAAAGAATTTGGTATTTCTCATACCTGGAAAGGTATTTCCATGAGGATATCCTTTCATTAGATCTGCACTCCAAAGCACACTAAGAGTCATGAGCCTTTAAAATAAAGAGCTAAAAAGACCCCTACTTACAGGATTACTGGTTGCCATCTTCAAGGGCCTCAGAAGTTAATGTTTTCAATCTAACCAAATGAAGTCCTTTTACAGAACTGAGCATGGCAGCTAAACTGTTAACACTTAAAACTTTAATGAAAATAAACGTCAAATACAGGAGACAAGAAACCTGGATTACTGTATTTTATATCAAAAGTAATTAAAGCCACACAAGTTCATAAACTGTCAGATCAGGTGGAGCCATACAGCGTGTGCTCTAGAACTGGTTTGATCCTTTCCTTGCAGGGAAAGAATAATTCTTGTGTTTCAAAAAGATCAGATGTACAGAACAGCACTTTTTGAGAGGTAACTGTAAAGAAATGGTTAGTAACAGCAATTCCACATTGTATCAATTTTACAGTAACAGCATGTATTATGTTTTCAATTGAAGGCCTTCAAGCTAATTAGCCACTAATTGTGACAAGAGGGGCACTGTATTAGCCAATTAGCCAATTAAATTGCCTAGTATACTGGAAATCAGCAAGATGAGTACATTGGAAAAGGTGAAAGTGAGAAGGCTCTGAAAACACCATCTGAATCACGTTGAGTAACCTGCTCCCTTTGCAGAGCTGCACTAGGCGTGGATAACTAAGAGGGAAGTTTCAGCATCACCGAACACACCCGAAGATCCACTCTACTCGTGAGCCAAGTAAAGAACACTACTAGGAACACAGAGCAGGATACTGCAACAGCAGACTGATTGCTCGGAGAGTCTACAGGGATAGATGCAACATGTGACAATAAAAAGTGAGTCTGAAGTGTTCTAAGAAAGTTGTGAAAAAAGGAGAAAAATGACGACAAATTTCAGCCATAGTATGAGATAGAGTGTTAAAGTGAAATTAAAAAGGCAAGAATGAGCTAATCTAACACGTGGTTTTTACTTTTGCAAATAAGTTCCAGGGCTCTACATTAACTCTTTCCCTCTGGACAGGGAAAAAGCAGAACTGTGCAAGAATGCATCTTAACTACATATAAATCAGCAATCAAGACAGATGTGGAGGAGAGCTGAAACTAGCTTCCGGAATGGCACAGTAGATACACTGCAAAAAAACCCCAAACCAACAAAAAAATACCAAAACCCACCCCAAAACTGCTTGAATGCCAGATGTTTGTGGTTAAGAGAACATGTAGATGTAAAATATAAACAAGATATCCCAGTAGATGATAGCTGTTTGACTTGAAGTTAAGCAATCTGGGCAAATAAAATACATTAATGTAAAGCCCTGGTTTACAATGTTTGTCAACAATTACCTTGCAAATAAACCAAGTGCCTTTTTCACTCTCAAACCAACTTTCAGATCATTTCAAAAGCAACCAGGCCATAGAAATAATTAAAGAAATATGTAAAAACAGAACAGATACTACAACGTAAAGGAAAATAGAAGTATCTGGTGCATAACTCACCTTATTAGAATGAACTGGCATATCACATATAGAGCACAGATGGGGATAACCCTTCGGTAAGAATCCATGGAAGTCTTCAATATTGCTATTTGGAGGAGCACCTCTCTTTTTCTCAAAGAGAGATCTCTCGGGACCAGGACCACGACCCATTCTGTCATACTCACTGTCAAATTTATGATAGTTATGCGAAGTCTCACCATAAAAAGATTCATCCCTACACCTTTCTCCATCTCTCAATCTGTCATCTTCATAATCCATTCTGTCATAATAACCAGATTCTTGAGAACGACTTCCATGGTCATAGTCAACCACTGGGTTGAGACTAGGACCACGATCATCAAAGCTATCTCTTCTAAAATGCCTTTTTTCTTCCCAATCATCCCTAGGTACTCTGTATGGTGGTTCCCGTGTGGATGATCTGCCATCTCTACCATAACCTTCTTCAGCTCTCCTCCTTTTAAGTTGTAGAAGGATCTGAGGCAAGTTTTCAGGAGTGATCTTGTCCTCGGGATAGCGACTCAGTTCATCTAAGTCTCTAGCAGACAGACCAAAGCTGGCCAAAATGTTTGTGGCCTGGTCTGCATCTCCACGGTGCTGAGAAGACAAAGGGAGCGGACCTCTACTTCCAATGTTAAATATAGACTGCAAATTATGGGAAGAGGTACTACCAGAAGACAGTGCACTATGAGATCCTTGTTGGTTCAATGAAGAACTCATTCCAAGATTCATTAAGCTAGCAAGGCGTGCAGTACCCTGGTTCATCCTTCCAAGAGATGCTGGCATATTTAAAGACTGGGTAGCAGCAGCAAGAAGGCCTATTCCTGCAGAGAGGTCACGCCCATGACCTTGTGAATCCCTACTCAGAGATGACTGCTGGAATGACTTGGACATTGTAGAACTAGAGCTTGTCTACTTTATGGATCAAAAAATTCTTTTTGTTTAGTTTTTTTTTTTTTAAGATGGCTGCAAAGAGAGCTCACACTAGAAAGCTAGGCAAACTTCACTTCAAAAACGGTAACGCCAAGAAAGAGGATCAATAATGACTGCAGATCTTCTTCAAGCTGAGAAACACCAGACAATTCTGTAGAAAAACAAGCAGTTTTAGTCATAAATCCCTTTAAACAGATGCAGTTTTAAACTTATGCATCATGTTGAGCTAAAAAAACATTAAAGATCTCAATCTTACAAGGCTTTTATCACATAACAGATTCAAGAGGTACCCAGAACCTACATATATTATTGCAGATAAAAATACAGTAGTGTTTCCTATACATACTACTCTTCTTCCACAAAAAGCTACTTTCACACTGAAGAAAAGTGAATTTCAGAAGTTTGCGATGTCTGAGAGCATCTATAAAGTTTACTGACATGTAAGCCTTGATCTCTGATTAATGGCTTTATTCATACCCTACATTACTGTACTGTGTCTGTGAGAAGAACACAAAAAACTTAGGCCCACAGAATCCAAGATGACTTTGGCATATAACACATATTTGAAAATGAAACCTCTAGCACCACAGAAAAGGACGAAAGGAAGTTAAAAGTAACTGAAGTTTGGGCAAAAAGTTTCTGCTATAAGATCTGTAAATAAGACCAAACATAATATTCAGTCTTTACGCAGTAAAATTCCAATTACTGATGTGAAGACAGATGTGAACAAGAAAAACAAGTTTTACATTTTGCAGGAAGTAAACAAGACCTCTTGTTCCAATTGCAGTTACACTGCTAACAGCATTTCTGAAGGGATTCTTTGCTCTGTTACATGGCAGCTGTGACACACCAGCCTGTACTCTCAGACCTCAAACTAAACAAGGTCAGGCTTAGTGCTGGGATGGGAGACCCAAGGAAAACCCTGCTCCTGCAGGAAGAGACCCCAGTGAGTCAGGAGATGGCACCACATCCCAGCGGCACTGCCGGCCTGGGGCTGGCACTGACACCGTGACCACCTGTGGGAGTTAAAGATCCTAAAACACTGCTCACAAGAGAGAGGTGACTCTTTGGTATAAATAAAATACTAACCTAGCACTCCAATATTAGGTTCAACTGCATTTACACAAAGTTCTAACTAAACAGTCTATCAATAGCCACAGCATGCTGCAATGAATATATTTCATAAAATGTTCTTTTAGGGCAGAGCAGAAATAACTGTAATACTTCACCCCATCCTCCTCCAGCCTTGGAACAGATACACAAAGTTTAAAGCAATTCAACACATGTAAAAATATTCCAGCAGGAATAATCTGCTCTTGGGTCCCCAACGTTGCAAAGCCCTTGCCGGTGTGGGCAGAGCAGTTCTGCTTCTCCAGCAGTGCCACCGAGGAGCACATCAAACACACAACCACTGGGAAAAGAAACAGGCACAGGCTGCACAGCTGCAAAGGAAGTCAGCTCCCAAGAGAACAGGTACATTTGGGGAGGAATGGAAAGGACAAAATGAAAGCAAGGACTTTTCCTTGAAGAGACCAGCTCTGCAGAAGGCAATGGCTCTTGTACTGGAAAGAGAAGGAAAAAGGTCAAGGTTAGAGGTCTCTAGCCCCATTGCCTGCTCAATACACAGCCTGTTCCAACAGTGCACAAAGCTGAAAGCACTTGGGGTTTTTTTCTCAGTAGCAGCATGTTACAAAACTATGCATTTATGTTAAAAAAAAAAAAAAAGATTCCCTGAAAAATACACAAAACACACATAACTCATACAACTCCACCTTTGCAAACTAACTCCTTTATACAATTTGCTACATACTCTGTTATCAATGCATTTAAATAATTTCAGCTACATTTTTAAGATTCAAATATGCTGGAGTCATTAAAAGGAAGCTTAACTGTGTGACATTTGTTAAGAATAAGAGATTGAGAAACATGGGTATGAAAATAAGTTTGAAAGTTCTGAGGCAGAAGACAGGAAAACACTGCAGAAAGCTTCAGAGGAAAACAGTAACACAAGAACACAGGGGAGCATACCAGGTGAATTCAAAGGGAGATGTCCCAGAGAAGGGGGCCACACTGGAGGACACCTGACAGAAAGCACTGAAGAGCTACATTGTAAAAATCAAGACTCTGAGTTCAAACAGACAGGAACTCTAATATCCACCTGGGTACCATGCTTTTATCCTATATTCATTCAGTATTCTTTGAAGTACTTTTATAACAATTTTACAAGCTAATCCTTACTCATTCAATTTTTATGCCTGAATTTCTTCCTAGTTCATTCACCCTCTTTCAGAAGGGTTTGAAGCTGAACTTACTGGGTTCTTCATAAAATCAGGTATTCCAGAGGGCTCTCTGAGCCTGACCCAGCAGCAATTCCACAGATACCCCTGTGGTCAGGATAGACTCACTGTGTCCTGCTGTTAGTGCAAGGACCAACATTATTCAAGTTTCCACTAAATGAGGAAAGTTCTCCACTTTTGAAAAACACCCTTTATTTGAACAAATGCTCCCTAATCCTCTTGTCACAGCTGTCAACTGGCAGTTCATTGTGTGCTGCTGCAGAGATTAGCAGGGAACAAACCCCACGGCACCCTGGCCTGGCAGGACCAGGGCTGCAGGACCTGATGGTGCCACGCTGAGACCCCACTCCAGAGCTCCACAGAACCACACCCAGCTCCTGCAGCTGCAAACACCCAGGGAAGGGGCAAAGGGAAAATAAAAATAGGAAAGATGGGAGAATAACCAAGACAAAGACAGAGAGAGGGACAATCTTATGGAAAAGCATGAAGTGGGACAGTAAGACAAGTGTATGATGAAGACACAGCACAAGCTGGCAATTGGTGCTAGTCAGGAAATACCCTACATCCAATTAGGTACTTGAGTACTTAAATTAACCAGTTTGAACATCCTCAAAAAACCACTATTTATACACCACTCATCTTGCAATGGCTGCTGCACTCCACTCCTAACCAGCCCCATCCTTTAAGACAACAGAAAGAGGTGGGGAAGAGCTCTACCCTCACACCAAGGATGTTTAACTTCCACAGGGTCAGGTTTAACGCGATCCTAAGGCAGCACCTCCTGTGCTGATGATTCCATGCCAGTATCTGATAGGGACAGGTTCCCATGGAGCAGGGCCAGCTTTTGAGAGAGGGTGCCATCAACTGAGTCACAGCAACAAGATGGGCAGGACTGAACAGAGCTGCCTCGAGAGCCAGACATAAGGTAGTTCAAAGTGTTATGCTACTTGTTCTCCATGTCATTTCAGCTAACTGGGATCAGACAGGCTTTCAGGTACACCTTTTTTAAGATCTCTGGGGAGAAATTTGGCCATATAAAGATTTGAAAATATATAATATCAAGCAATCTTGAAATAAGTTGAAAGTCAAAATGTTATTAGATTTGCAGACAAATGCAGACAATGAAAACAATTTGTATCTACAAGTTGCAAAAGAGTGTTCTATAAAGGCAGACAACAAAAATAAGGAATTTGAATCCTACAGAGTACACTGTTATCAAACAGAGCCCAAAATGAGGCTGATTTTCAAACACTCTAGAAGGTTTTTCTCTTAGTGTAAATCTGAGCATATCTTTTCAATAAAGCTTATGAACTCTTGCTCCAATATTAAGTTTGACCTGAGAACAGTTAAACTCAGTGAATTTTTGGAATATATTGATCATGCTGAACACAAAAACCTCAGCTTGTCCCCTTTCATGGAACACAAATAGGCTGAAAATAAGTCCCCAGCTCCCTATTCCTTTTGCCACTCTCAAGGGGTTTTAACTTATGCAGAGTTACTGTAATTTTAATGTTAATCTTGTTCTTAAAAGAACTCATCTTTTACCCATTCCTCTCCCACTATTTACAGAATAAAAGACTTAAAAATGAAAAGTAACTGTTGTCACTTTCTAGTCAGTTTCACTTTCACTTCAAAACACATTGCATTAGAACAAATAAATCCAGTTATGATATAAAAACCTGAAATTATCTACAAGCTGAAAAGCACACCCTCATTTTGTAACAACACAATGCTTTTGCAGACCGTACACCCTTGGGAAAAAAGTACCATAGAAGTTTTTGGAAATCTGCTCTTTGGATAAACATCTATAGGTCTTCCCCCTCCTCTCTTATACATCGTACTCTGTGGGGCAATCCCTTCTGCCATGGGACAATTCTTCTGCTCCTTGGCAAAACTGGCTCCAGCACATCATGGCAAAAAGGGCTATTGAAGGAAGAGATCTGGAATTTGGACACACAGCCCCCCATGCTGCTCTGAGAATTAATGGCAGCAAAACCAAGAACTTGCAAGGAAATTAGAAGCAGATGTTGTCTAGTTGCTGAATGACCAAGTACAATAGATCTCAAATCCAAGGGATTAACTTTTGGACAATACAGAAAAGGCCACTGTATTGTCCAAAGGCAAAGGAGGAATTGCCCAGCTGCCTTAGAGAAATGCAGCTTCTTGCTCATTTCAGCTCCCAATACTCAAAGTGGTTATTTAATAGAGCTGTTCCACATGCAAGAGAAGCACTCATCTTGTTCAAGCCACCTCAAAGGTCATGCCCTTCATGAAACTTCAGGAGCACCTGGCACACGGGACTCACACTTTTTCTGGGCACAGATTAACCACTCTGCTTCAGGCACAACAACTGGAGGAGTTTCAGTTCTTAGGATTATGTTTATCTTCATCCCAGGGAGTTCCTTGATCAGAGGAACACAAAATAATCTGAGAGTTGAAGTGACTGTAACAGAGGATTGTTTCAGAACAGGGAAGTGTGACATCTGAACAGGCATATTTACAAATGGGGAATTAAAATAACTGGTTTAGCAATCAAGAATCTTAAAAGAACTTATAGTTTTCAACATCTGAATGCAAAAAGGAATATAAAAGAGGTTGGTTTCCTATTTCTGCTCATTATATGATTTAATAAATTCAACCAGGCCTCTTTTGTAAGAGGTGTATTTTAAAAGTGCATTTATTCCTTTACAGAAACAGAAGTAGAAAAAAGAAGACTCAAGAACAAAAGAGAAAGAAGGCAAAACCCATGTATTTTTGAAAGGGAAAGAACTACCAGAGAAAACAGGTAGCTGTTGTCACTGTGGTGACCACACCACAAACACCTCTATGGCTTCCAGCCATTCCTTTCTACTGCTTTAAATCCCATGGACACCCTTCAGAACCCCCACTCTCCAGTAAGAAGATGCACACAGGCTCTTGCAGCTCCAGAAAGCTCCATGAAGCCCCTAACAGAGGGGCTCTGCCAAAACCAGAGTCTCTGTGAATGCTGTGGGATTTTACTGGGAAACTCCAGCAACACAATTGTGCCCCCATGCACAACAATGACACAATCCTCCTTCATTCCCAGCAGGTGGGGGGACCAACAGCCCCTCAGACACCAAAATTCTGACACCAACTCCAGAACAAATCACAGACCAATTTTTACCATTAAAAAATTAAAAAGGAAAAAAAAGAAAAACCTCACACAGAACAGTTGTGTGTTCTGATCTGGTAACCTGAATTTCCATCTGCCTTGAGGCAGTTCCAGGGCTGGGATAAAATCCTGGTCTTTCCCAGCTGAAATCCTGCTTGAAGTTGCAAGAAGTATTCTAGCTGCAGAGAAAAATCAAAGAACTGTTTCACTGGTTCAGTGCTCAAAATAAAAACCCTTTTGTTGAAATTATGACTGCACAATATGGTACTTAAACACTCACAAACTAAATGAGTTCAGAAATATTATGAAGTATTTGCTTTTGTTTTCAAGACTTGTTGACTCAGAGAACTGATGAAGAAAGGAAGCAGCATTGGAAAAAAACCTCATAAATGAACAAACTGAATGGAAATAATTTCATTGCAGCTCTGCTTGAAACAGCTTCTCCCTCAGATTTGTTGAGCCACCCAGAAGGCTGTTGAGTATTACATTATAAAATACCTTTGTATTCACCAAATCTCTCAGCAGAGACATGTGTAAGTCACAGCAAAGGGCAGCACACAGCTTTTCCTAATTTCTCACCCAATTAATGAGTGTTTTTATTTAAGTGCAGTTTATTCCTGAGTAAACCAAGTGGTTATAATATAACAGCTATACCAAACTTCAGTCTGGAGCCCCAAACACTGACTCATCTTCCCCCCTCTTGAACTGATTTTCAGTTTTTATCCTTAGGAACACGGATATCCACATTTTAAGGACACATATAGGAATTGCTCTGGGGTTCTTTCCCATCATTTAGTTTCAGGATGTATGTAACACCAAGCACACAATACAGAAGTACAAACACCGGCTTATCACTTCACAAACACATCCAAGGTCTGAGTGCCAGTATCCTCACTCAGAATTCAGTAATGAATCATTTTGGGAAGTTTTTTTGATAAAATTCAAGACAGAAGTTCACTAATTTCTTGGGAATATAATAAAAACCTTAGTGTGTTCCACTACATGTTACAAAAACAATTTAACATTTTAGCACATTGAAAACTTGAAATATTAACATTTCAAATATGAGAAGATTAAATCACTGGATCAATAGATTCTTTGTAAAGGAGCTCCTGAAAATGCACCCTTTTCTTCTCCCCATGAGAACTACACAGACTGCTTTAAGAAACTTACATTTTCGACCAGAGCTGCTCCCTACTTATCTGACTCCAGGAAATCAGGACCACCTACAGTTCAAAAAACCTGAAGAATTTAAGGCTGAGTAAAAAGAATAAAGATCCTTCAGCAGTTTCAAGCACTATTGGATACTTTTTTCCCAAAGGTCTGCATCGTGGAAAGAAAAACAGCCACACATTTGGAATCTGAGGGATGGTTCAGCTTTCTTTCAACAGCATAAATGCCTCATTTATCATTTAACAAAGCAGTTTTTCAGGCTCCCAGAAAGTTCTTTTCAACTTCTGGATGTTTTCAGAATAGGTGAACTTTGTATCTCGTTACTCTGACTCTGGAAGCAGAGGGTGTACATTAAAGAAATGGAACGTTATCAATCCACCACAGGAAGAAAAAAACCACCCCCGCAGCTTGATTTGTAAGCACAGCCTGAATTATATGAAAGTGAAACTGAGTAGAAAGAGGGGTCAAACGGCTGCCTGCACTGTCAGGATTCTTGTTGCTCAACTCATTAATTCTTAAGACCAGATGGGCATCAAAACCAGCAGTGTTAGGCTCTAACGGCCTTTAGAGGTTAAGGAAGGAGGGAGGAACGGGGCCGCCAGCGAGGCCGCGGCTGGAGCCTGCAGGGAGCAAGGGAGAGCTCCAGGCAGCGGGAAGCGCGGCGGAGCCGGGTCACGGCTGCAGCGCCGAGGGCCGAGCGGGAGCCGCAGTTCCCGGGCCCGGGGGGCCGCGGCGGGGGGGTCGGGGCTTTGTTCGGGCCCGGCGCGGCCGCAGTTCCGGCTGGCGGCGGGCGGGGGCGCCCCGGGGGCCGCGGCACCGGCCGGGCCGGGCCTGCGCGTGACCGCCGCGCGCCGGCCCGCGCCCCCCCCGCCGCGCGCTCCCGCCTCGCCCCCCACCCCTCACGGCGGGGCGGCCGCCGCAGGACCCCGAGATGGCGGCGGGCCGGGGGCGCGGCGCCGCTCCTACCTGCGGGCCGGCGGGGACGGAACGCGGCGGCGGCGCCTCCCGCTCGGTGCGGCGCCAGCGGCGGGGGAAAGGGGACGGACGAACGGACGGACGGCGGGACTGAGGGAGGGACAGAGGGACTGAGGCGGTTGCGCGAGCCTCGCGCGCGCCTCGCCGCGCTCGCGAGAGCACGCCCGCCCGCTGCCCGCCTGCTCACGTGCCCGGCGGCGGCCGCCCCGCTCGACTCCGGTATCACCGGTGAGTCCGCGCCGCTCCCGCCGCTGGCCGGGACCGCCCGCCCCGCCCGCCGTAAGGGATGTGGGGTGTGGGATGGGGACGGGAGGAGGCGCAGCCGGTAGGGCTCTCGCGAGAGGTGGGGGCCGCTCACCGTGCTCTCGCGAGAGCGCCGCTGCACCGCGCGCCGCCAGCCCGCCGCCCGCGCCCCGCTCATTGTCCGCGCTCCCGCGGGGCAACATGGGAAGGCGCGGGGGGCGGGGCGGGACGGCGGCCACGCCCCCCGGGAGGAGCGCGGGGCCCGTGGCCGGGGGTTCGCGGCTCCCCTCAGCCGCTTCCGGGGAGCGGCACCGCCGGCACCGCCGCTGCGGGCTCTGCCCGGGGTATCCGAGGCGTTCGGGGTATCCAGGGTGTCCGGGATATCCACAGTATCCTCTGGTCCCCACGCTGTTCTCTGTGTCCTAGGGCACGCTCACGGGCAGCCAGCCCCGCCCAGCCCGAGGCCGCTCTTCTCAGCACAACGCAGGTGTCACCATCGCTAAAATACTCAAAACTCTGGCCTCTCGCTGGCTGTGAGGCCGTTAGAAGGTTCTGGTAAAAAGGCCCTGCAGCCGATGTGCAAGGCTGTGCTGTTCCTCTGATCCAACATTGCCACCTTGTGCTGGATGAGGAGAGGTCCCTGTGCCGCTGCCCTCCTGAAATCCGTGAGCTGTCACCAAGGTACTCGTACAGCCCCTCAAGTACTATTCGTAATTTGGATTTATTTCGTAGTCAACATCTTTCTTCCTATTTAATTTTGTGGCCAAAGAACCGGTCTCTCCATTAGCCTGGAAACTGCTGTGCTCCAGCAGCTTTAGGAAGGTGAGGGTGTGTACATGAATTCAGGGAAAGCTCCAGGGGAAAGGAAAAATCTGCCTCCTCAGTTCATCACACGCTGATCTTTCTTCTCTGTAAGTGGCTGGAGAGCACAATGAAACAATAACACAAGGTATTTTTAAAAAATGGAAGTGGTACAATATATGTGTTGAAATAATATGGAAATGCTCAGAGAACAATCACAAGAAATCCAGCTCTTAACAAGCTCAAGGTAAAAAAACAATGAAGTGCTAAAAAACAAGCCCATAAATCTCAGTTAACAATCTTCCTGTGCTGTGGTGCTGCAGAGCAGTAAAAGCAGAACAAATGTAAAGCAATCCAGCCACTTTTGCCTAGCAGAAGTCATATATAGATTGCAAAATGTATGGTTCTCCTAAACAGAACCATAAATCACGTTGTCATTTCTCAAGAATGAATGCAGGTCCTGCTCCATTTCCTGGCTTTATTTCACTGCCAGTCCTGGACCTCATGGGTTCTCTCCCAATTCCCTTTGCTGTCCTGCACTCAGGGTAGCAGAGCAGGTCCAAGGTGACTCATTCTGACCTTTACTGATCAGCTGTGTGCTGCAGAAGGAGCTGCACGGTGCTTACTGTCCCCTGCCTGCAGAGGGGACACCCCAAGCTCCAGACCCTGTGCTTGTGCTGACCACTGGAGAACCTTCAGGACATCCCTATTTTTTATTTCTGAGTTGTGCACAAAGCTGGAAGCTGGACACGCTCCAGAACCCCACCCCATGCCCTGGGCTGAGCTCCAGTGCAGGCAGCAGGGCAGGGGGGATTCTGTCCCTGTGCTGCCTTGTGAAGGCTGACCTAGAACAGAGACTAGACTGAGCTAAAGAATAAAGTAGGGATTTATTAAGAGGCCTCAAATAGATCCACCTTGGGCAGCGCAACCCAAAATGAGCACAAAAGGGACGACAGGTCATGGGGTCTCACCCTTTTATAACTTTTGATCCGTTAGCATATTGGAGTTCATTGTCCAATTCCAGCTTCAGCCCATGCAATCCCATCCTTCTTGTTTTTCTCTCTTCAGTCCACGTTGTTTGTGTTCTTAGGCCTGAGATCTGGATTGGCTGTCCTTGGTCCCCACCTAGAGAAGGAATTGTTTTGTCTCGCCGCTCTGTGAAGAGAGCTCACCATCCCCTCATATGAAGCCCAGACTTACACACTAAAGCAGAATAGAATCTGAAAAATATAAAAGCTAAAACCTGAGGCATCACCCTGTGATGTGTCCCTGTGCTCTGGTGATTTCCCACCTGCAGAGCTGCCCCAGCCCTGGCCCAGCACAGGCAGGAGCTGGAGCTGCTGGAGCCAGGCCAGAGGAGGCTCCAGGATGAGCAGAGGGATGGAGCAGCTCTGCTGGGAGGAAAGGCTGGCACAGCTGCCATCGTTCACCTGCACAGGAGAAGCTTTGGGGGGACCTCAGGGTGGCCTTGCAGGGCCTGAAGGAGCCCCAGGAAACCTGGAGAGAGACTGGGGACAAGGGATGGAGGGACAGGACACAGGGAATGGCTCCCAGTGCCGGAGGGCAGGGATGGATGGGATATTGGGAAGAGCCCATATTTCCCATTTTTTGCCACTTTTGGGAATACCTGCTCCAGCAGCAGAGCCCCCTGACACAGTGAGTGTTCCTTGGCTGCCAGCAGGCAGGACCTCCAACCTTAAGGGCAGCAGGTGCCCAGCCCTGGGAAAGAGGAAAATTGCTGGGCACAACATAAATCCATGGGGAAACCCCTGGTTAATTTTGCAGGTAGGATTTGTTCCTACAGAAACAATAGAACTCAGGCTTCAACAAGGAATAACCTTTATTTCCCAATAGTTAGGATTTTCACAAATATTCCCATGTGCAGTACAAAAACTGTACATTCAAAGCTCTGGATATTCAGCTGGCAGAAGGGCTCATGGCTGAACTAACAGTGTCAGGGACATTTAAGGAGTCTGGATTATTTCACAAACCCGGGTTTCTTAGAAGACTGCAAGGAATCCAAAGGGCTCCAACTCTCATCTGGAGAGCAACACTCCTTTTGTTCCAACTTTTGCATTTAAATACCATTTTTGTCTGAAGCCCTCGGTCATCTTGCTCCTCCCCACCAGTTCTGATGTATTTTACATATTCATCAGCCTTTTCCAACCTTCCTTTGTGGGCTTCACTTCCCCCCAGGCCTAGGGATGAGAGCTGGTGCCTCACTACAGCCTCTCCAGTCTCCATTCTGAAATCCTCCTGCACCCAACAGCCTTGTAAGATAATGAAAAGTAAACTGAGCAAGCTGAAATATAAATACGTTTAATTGAGGTCATGTAAAAATGTATTTCCAACAAGCAATGAGAGGAGATTAACAATAAATTGTACACATAATTCTTGTTATACCTTGCCCCAAACCACTGCTGATATTTCCAATTCCTTCATCCACATTCTGAAAACAAATTCTCCATCTGCCCCGTTTAAACCGTGGGCTCCAGGTTTCCTGGAGGATCTTCACCTTTCAAACAAGGATCTTCGAAGCAGCATCAACAGCTTTACTTCTGACCACCCCTGCTGTTCCAGCAAGCCCCACACCAACAGCTTACCTGTAATAAAAACCCAATAAAGAAAGTTGAAAAGAGGACTCCTATTCAACCCTTAGCACTGACCAGTTAATTAACTGACATGCATTTTTATATGAAAGATGCACATTAAAATATCTGCAACAGAATTTTTTATTTTCTGTGTGTTGTCTGCATCCAATCTAGGTTTTAACTCCACGGGCAGGAGTTACTCCACTCTCGGGCATGCAGAGTGCTGCCAAAACCTGGCACCACTGAGCACCAGGACGGCCTCACTGGTGCCAGGAAAGCTCAGCAGCACCTTTCTCTCCCAGCAGCATAACACTGGCACAGGCACTGAGCAGCCCTGGGCAGCTGACTACTGCTGGGAGAAAAAAAACCCCAAAACTGGGGGTTTACAGGGCAGAAAAAACGTGGAGACATTTTTCTGATGCCTACTCTCATTAAGGCTTCATCCAGCAAGAGGAATAGATAAGCTAAACTTATTGCTGGATAAACCATGTTATTTCCATCCTGAAGACCTGAGGCTAACATAGGAGCCAGCAGAGGCTTTTTAGTTAATTCTAAGACAGCAAAACATTTTTGCCCATTTGCCCTCGATGGCTCACGGTCACACCTCACCCACGTGGCTCCAGAGCTCTCGCTGTGTCTCACGGGCAGGTTATCCCTTCACATCTGCTCTCCCGGAGAGCCTCCCCGGCTGTCCCAGCACAGCACAGCTCAGGGTCGGGCCACCTCAGGGCTGCACCTTCGGGCGGCTCCAGGCCGGCCCCAGCTGCGGCTCACCGCGATCGGTCATCGGCTGAAGGCCTACAGAGAGGACAGCAGAAACATCGCAAATAATCCATTAGTTCCATCTGTATTCACAAAACTCAACAGCAGCGGCCTTGCTTGTGGCAGAGAACAAAAGCCAGCACCCCGAGCGAAAGGCTGAGGAATTAATGCACAGCCGAGCAACACCCTAGTCCTGGGCACCGCGGGCTGCAGCGCTTGCCGGCTGAACAGCTAAATAAGAGAAAGTGCTTCAGATGGCGCATTCCTTCCCCGGAGCCCCGGTGTCCAGCCCCGCTGCCGCCGCCACTCCGTGCCCTGTACCCCCCTCACCTCATGGCGGCGGCGGCCCCTCATGGCGAGGGAGCTCGGTTCACCAGAGCCGCTCCTGGCCCTCATGGCGGCGAGCTGAAGGAGCTCAACCCGCCAGAGCCGCTCCTCGCCCTCATGGCGAGGGAGCCCAGCCCGCCAGAGCCGCTCCTTGCCCTCATGGCGAGGGAGCCCAGCCCGCCAGAGCCGCTCCTCGCCCTCATGGCGAGGGAGCCCAGCCCGCCAGAGCCGCTCCTTGCCCTCATGGCGAGGGAGCCCAGCCCGCCAGAGCCGCTCCTTGCCCTCATGGCGGCAGGGGCTCAAAGGGAGGAGGCCGTGCCGCGCTGCCGAGGTGATTCCACAGGCACCGCCCCGCTCGCCTCGGCCGCTCCCCCCGGGGCGGGGAAAACCCTCGATAATCAGTCACAGGGAGGGCCTTTAAAGATCGTCTCGTCCCACTCCCTGCCATGGGCAGGGACACCTTCCACTATCCTAGGTTGCTCCAATTCCCGTCCGACCTGGTCTTGGACACTTCCAGCGTCCCTGACAGAGCCAGAGCAGAAACACGATCTGTGGAGCTGGGAGAACTGAACTCAAGCACCAGCTCATGGGAAGCAGAGGGCTGGTGAGCTGCCTCTGCTTGCCCCTGATGTGTCCCACTTCGGGTACAAGAGGTAGAAGTGTCAGCTCAGAAACAGCTGCCAGCAACAAAAATCCAGCCCTGAAATAAGCAGAGAAAAAGTTGTGGTGCTGCCAAGTGCCTTGCTGGGAGAAGCACAATTCCACACCTTCCCTGGCCTCCACATCAGGGAAGGATGCCTTAACATCAGCCCAGTGCTCTGTGTATCCATGTCAGGGCACAGCAGTGTAACTGTGACCTCCCTCGCTGGGGATTCATTCAAAGGAAGTTTTTCTCTGGGCTTAGTGCTACACTGAGACACTTCAAGGCCTTTCCAGAAAGCCTGGCATCCCTCCCCCATGCTCCTCATGTGCTTAGGCTCTCAGAGCTCAGCAATGAACTCAGCTGGAGCTGTGCCTTGCCTCAGGCAATCATCCACTCCAGCTCTGTCTTCTTCAAATGTTTCATGGTTTATTTTCAGCCCAAGGCAGGCAGCTATTCTTCCTGGATGTGGGGTGCTCCTCCCCAGCTCGGCCTGATCCTGCCTTGTCCTGGGTAGCTCTGGGCTCGTTGTGCCCAGGACACAGCTGTGTGCAGGAAGAGACGCTGGTGCTGAGCAGAAGGAGGTCAGTGCTTCTCCTGTCAGTGATGAACCTGGTGAGGAACAGGTTTTCCAGCTATGCCCAGTGCAGCACAGCAAAGCCTGTCTGGGGGAGAGACAGGTAAGAGCAGACACAGAACACTTCATGCTCTTGTTCCTGGGGGTCTTGCTGCCCATAGCCAAGGGCACGTGCCCACACAGGGATGGATGATGACTCTGCCAAGACCCTTAGCCACAGCTTCAGTTTGGAACTGTTTAATTCATTAGCACAGCATGGGGCCCAAATTAATGTGCTTTGTCTCTTTTAATAAGACATTTTCAGCACGATTGGGGAGATACTTCAAAAGCTTCCTGAATGCCAAATACCAGAACTCAGCAACTCTCAGTGCCAGGACCAGTCTCTCACTTCCCAGTATAGATTCCCTCTGTGTGCACAGCTTTTCCTCTGCCTGCTGGCCTTGGAGGGGGGCTCAAACAATGGCCTGCACATCATTTGTGGAGTTTGGGTGAAAAGCATCAAACCAGATGAAACACAGCTCTGCCACGGGGGTGAAGCCCTTTCCTGTCACAGGAATGTGCTCTCTGCATTAGTTGCAGCCAGTCCCTGTTGTTCATCTTGGCTTGCTGACCACTAAACAGAGCCTCCTTTTCTCCTGCAAGTGTTGTGGCAGGGCCTGAAAGGACTGAGATGCTTTGTTCCAAGCCAGATTAGAGATATGAGTTACTACAAAACAAAAGCCCAGCAAGCCTTCAGGAGAGTTCCTCTAGTCTAGACACAGCCTCCCCTGAGCTCCCTGCATCCCAGCACAGCCCTGCAGCTTGTGTTCAAAGCAACTCAACAGGCTCCAGAAGCCTGGGTAACCTCTGTCGAGTGAATGTTCAGTTACAGCGTAAAGGAGGAATCACATCTGAGTGACTTTGCTCCCATAAATTAGCAGGATGGGTTAAACCAGGACATGAGCACTGTCTGCTGGCACAGTGCATCCACTCAAGAGATCTGCACTGGCATGGAGCTGTAGTGCTTCAAAAGACATGTGCTCCAAGCCTGGGGTGGGACATCCCCCACGTAGCTGATGTCTGCAGCTTCTCTGGCAGCAAGAGAGATCCTTTACTGTCACCTCAGCCCTGAACACTCCTGTGCCCAGGGGGCGCTGCCTGCCCCACATCACTGCTCACCTCTGGCACTGCAGGGTTGGTACTGTGATCCTTCTGTACCAATCAGATTTTGGCTCAACACCATTTGGCCACACTGTCCGTCACTGGAGAAAAAGACAGAGTAGTACCATGGGAAGAGGAAGAAAATTCAGTAAACCTATGGAAGGAAAGATTTGTGGATGTACATCATCATTTACCATGGTGGTCACCTCCAGCCCCACGGCCAAGCACGTTCAGGCTCTGGTGAGAAGAACTTTTATGCCCCTGGTGTCTGTCATGGATGGGGACTGTGATGATGACACCTCGTGGGTGTTGGTGTTTGCACTGCCCTATGAGTGACACTGGCCTTGCTCGGCTCCCACACAGCAGAGGTGGCAGGGCAGCCATGGCCTCGATGGTGCCTTTTCCTCTTTGAGGTGCTGCACTCAGGTCAGGGATACCCCACACATGAGCACAGACTGGGAGAAGAGCTCATTGACCAGCAAAGAAGGACTTGGAGGATATCATGGATGAAAAGCTGGACATGAGCCAACAGTGGCAGCCCAGAAACTCCCTTGTGCTGGGCTGCACCCAGATGAGTGGGGAGCAGGTGAGGGGGGGATGGTCCCCCTCTACTCTGCCCTTGTGAGATCCCCCTGCAGAGCTGCTCCAGCATCAGAAGGACCTGGAGCTATTGGAGCAAGTCCAGAGAGGCCATGGAGATGCTCCCAGGATTGGAGCGCATCTCCCATGGAGCCAGGCTGGGAGAGCTGGGGGTGCTTCCCTGTACAAAAGAAGGATCCAGGGAGAGCCCCTTCCAGGGCCTGAAGGGGCTCCAGGAGAGCTGGAAAGGGACTGGGGACAAGGGATGGAGGGACAGGACGCAGGGAATGGCTCCCACTGCCAGAGGGCAGAGCTGGATGGGATAGTAGGAAGGAATTGTTTCCTGGGAGGGTGGGCAGGCCCTGGCACAGGTTGCCCAGGGAAGCTGTGGCTGCCCCTGGATCCCTGGCAGTGCCCAAGGCCAGGTTGGACAGGGCTTGGAGCAGCCTGGGACAGTGGGAGGTGTTCCTGCCATGGCAGGGGGAGGAATAAAATTATTTTTATGGTCTCTTCTGACCCAACCCATTCTGTAATTCCATCATCTCCTCTGACTCCACAGAGGGGCCATTTCCACTTCCCCACTGCCATCACAAGATGGCATTCCAGACCTAAAAGCTGAGCTGGCTCAGCTGATACTTGGAGATCTTTTCCAGGCCCTGGGGTGTCCAACCCCAGAAGAAGCTGTGGATTTAACCCTGCCTGCTGAGCTCTTCCGCCAGGTCTCAGCCCTGACACTGCCATTTAATCACATCCTTTAATGCCAGGGCTGTGCTTTAATCAGCTGCACTGAAACACTACTGCTGTTACTCCGTAACCTCTGAGCCATCTAATTGCACTGAGTTAAGCCAGTTATAGTTTTGACAGTGAATGGCATGCAGAGCACTTTAATCTTGACCTGCAATACCTCGGGCTCTTGCAGGGCCTCCTCTGCCTCCGAGGAGACACTGCTAATCAGACCGAGCCAGGATGTAGTTTAAGACATGGACAAAAGGAGCCAAGGGCAAATCATGAGCAAAATGAATCTGACTCATTTTGTTACAAAGCAGTGTTGAAGGTAGAACTGCCTTTTCTTTGCCTGAGAATTATTTGGGAGAGTAGTGAGAAGTCTTTCAGTAATTTATAACTTCGAAATTTATAACTTCAAAATAATAACAAAAAAATAAAGAAAAGAGAAAGGTCATTCTTCTTAGATATGTTTTTTAAAAAGAAAGCTTATTTTGAGTTAGGTGCATAAAGCACTGGTGCAGTGTGTTATCCCCTGTGTCTGCTCCCACGTTATGAGTGGGTGCTCCAGGCTTCACCCACCAGTTGCTCCCTGCAGGAAGAACCCATGATCCATCCATCTCCTTCCCTGGCCAAGGGCCTGCAGCCTCCCACCGGGGCTTGGTGCCATGTCCAGGGTGGCAGCTCTGCCAGCACAGCTCCCCAGGGGAGGCAGTGGGGCAGGATCTGCTGCTCAGCTGCCTCAGAGGCTGGGGCTGGCTGTGCCCCTCTGGGCAGCTCGGGGAAAGGCTGCTCAGGCATTCCCTTACAGGGAGCTGGAGCAGCAACCTCACTTGGTTGGAGGAAAGAGCAGTGGGGAAGGGTTACATAACCCCAATCAGCCTGCCAGAGGGGTGGTGCACCAGCAGCAAGGGCAGTGCCACTCTGGATGTGGCTGGACGGGAGCGTGCCCTGCCTGTGGGACCCTGCAGCTCCTCTGTCCATTCCCCCCTTCACTCCTGCCTGGGTCTCCTGGCCCTGTCAGAGCTTGCTGGTTTTGTTGTTCAAAATGCCCTCGGGCAGCTCGAGGAGCCCGTGCAGCTCTCTCTGTTCTGGGCTGAAACTGCTGCACAGCAATTTCTTTTTCCATTTCATCTCTGGCAGAGCCCTTGAGCTTTGCTCCCTTCCTCTTGCACCCTCCTCTCCTCCTTCTGAGCTTCTCCCTGGCCCAGTCTCCTTCCCTGGTGTCGCCTTCTACTCCCAGCTCCTATTTAACCCCCTTCTTTTCTGTCCTCTCCTTCAGTGCTCCTAACCAGAGGACAGATCACAAACCACAAGCTCTGCTATTCATCTACCAGATCCTAAGCCACTGTCTCAGTGTCATAAATGTGATCTGCTAATCGTGTGGAGAGGATCCCCCAGGATGCAAACCCCTGCTGGGATCTGTGGCAATCCCATGGCATCAACCACAGGATCAAACGTACAAGAGGGGGTTGCAGCTGCCTTGCCCGAGTGTGGGCAATCAGCCTGCCTTAGGAATTCAGACCTGCACAAGGCCCACCAAGCACACCTGTGTCCTTCCAGTGCCCCACCAGGTCTCCTGGCAGCAAGGAATTTGCTTTAGTTCTGTGAGTTTTATAAAGCCTGACTCAAATCCCAGGGATTTCAGGCAGTGCTGACACACAGAGTGGGGTGGTGTGAGCACAGCCCTGGGGTCAGGTGCTGGGGACAGATGAATGGGCACATCAACCCAGTGTTTTAGAGCAGAGCTAACTAGGAACAGCTTATTCCATTAAGAAAAAAAGAAAACCAATAATCATTCTTAATTAGGACAGAAACCTCCAGATAGGCTTTTTTAAAGAAAATGCCTAAAAATACCATTTTTGCTTTGATTTGAAAACTATTTTTTGCTCTTCAGACTGTAAGATAAAACACATTTGAATTGATGATGCATTTCACAGCAAAAATACATCCCTTTTCATCTTGAAAATGCTGAAATGAGTTGTTACAAAATTTTCAACGTTTACCCCCTTTCTTAAAAAACAAAATTTTTAATTTAGATGAAATGTCTTTTTTTTTTTTTTTCCTAATGGAAACTCTTGATTACATTTTTACCCAACAGCTCTAATTAGAATTAACAATTACAGCTGATTCTTGGAGGGGTGATAAACAGCTGGACTGCACAGCCCTCTCCACTCTGGGACTTCCAAACAAGCCCCAGCCCTGGTAGTTTAGCCTTCTGCAACATTTTAGACTTGTCTAGTCACTGGAATTTATTTTTCTTTCTTTTTTTCCCACCCTTTCTCCTCTGAGGGTTAGTTTTTACCAGTGCAGCATCTCTAACAGTCAGGGAACTTCACCGTGAGTTGAGATCGCATTGATTTCTCAAGGAAGAAGCTGCATACTAATTTTTCCTATTTTCCTCCCTTGAGGAACACAGGTAACAGCTCCAGGAAGGCAGCTGGGTTTGTAGATATTATGTTCACCCACTGGCTGGCAGGGAATTCTGAGGTCTGTGGGACCATCATGGGACATGGGGAGACTTTGGCTGGTCTGGTGCAAGGCTGGCTTTGCTGGGAAAGAACGCGGGATTAAAGCAGAACAGGTTAAACCTGAGAGAAGCATCAGGTGAAGATCAGGGGATGGATCAGTCCATGCTATGCTGCCAGAGCTTCCCCCTGCCTCCAGGATGATCCTCACAATCCAGCTCTGTGGAGCAAGGAAAGGAACATTGGAGCAGTGTGAATGGAGATGAAGGGACTGTGGTGGAGGGGAAGGGAAGATGTCAGTCTGCTCTTAAATCTCCAAACCCTCTCTTCCAGGCACCCAGGCAAGTTCGTCCAGCCTTTGCAGGCAACCTCCAGAGAGCCAAGAGGCACTGGGGCATCCTCCTTCAGGGGACTGGTGTCCCCAGTGCCACTGTGACTCCTGGGCTGCCATGTCCAGTGCTTTTCATGGCTGCTCATCCCTGTGCTGGCTCCACACTGTTAATGGCTGATCTTCTCTCCCTGGAAACAAGCCCATGGCCTTTACCTATCCCACCTCGCCCCTCCCACTCCCCTGCCAAACAGTTATTACCTTCTTGGACAAAACTGAGATAGTATTAAACGAGAGGGAGGTTTTCATACACAAATGTCCCTGTGATTAATGGATTAAGAGATTCTGTGCAAATTAAAGCCTTTCTTCATACTTCCACATCCAGCTCTTCAGCTGTTGCTCTTTCCCTTCTAGTCCTTTACAGAAGTCCCTGTGGGTCTTGCTTTCCCCATCCCTTTTGCTGTAGTTTTCTCCCCACAGTGACCCCAGGGATTTCCCCCAAATCCTTCAGCCCACTGAGTCCTGGACAGACCCTGCTGCTCCTGAACCAGCACTGTGGAGAGGAGGTTGTTGTGAGCACAGCTTGTTTATACACAGAACCACCCCAAGAGAGGGGCTGTAAATGCCTCTTTATTTCCATATTTATCATAGCAGCTCAGATGGATGAGGAGCCCAATGGAAAGTTTAGATCAAACAGAGAAGAAATGAAAAACTGTTGGCAAGTGGCGGCTCAGCTGAGACTGGCAGCCTCAAGGGCTTCCAGAAGGAAAAAGGCTTTCAATTCCTGCACTGCTGCTTCATAACAACCCAATTCCCCTGCCAGGCCAGGAGGAGTGGGGCAGATGGGGAGCCCTCTCCTCCTGTGATCGATCCCACCCCAGGGAGATGGACCTGAGACCCCAAAGCAGCACATTTGGTCTTGCTGATTTTTGACAGGGCTGATTTCTTCCCAGAGCAGCAGCAGAGTGTGGGTGTGGAGGCTCCGTAAGGATCTCCAGGTGATGGGCACTGTGGTCACCCATGCCATGGTGGAAAGGAGCCACAAAGGCTTTGCTGGACACCTTTGGAACATCCAGTGCTGGGTCCTGGTGACGGATGATGATTTAAAGCCCATTTGTGCAGGGAATAATGGCTCATAACCATCCCCTCTCCTTTAGTGGTGTGTCACTGCTGAGATGGGTGGTCTTGTGTTTCCACCTTAGGAGAGGTTTTATTAATTGCCCCTGCCCTTGCTCCTGAGCCTGAGTGTGCTGTGATGTGGAGGTGGCAGCCAGGATGTGGCTCCTGGGGGAGGCAGCCAGAGAGGCAGGGATGGTGCTGCCCACAGCTGTCCAGTGATCTGAAACCTTCAGCCCTGGGAGGGACTGACTGCTTCCAGGCCAAGGGCGTCTGACTCTGCTGGGGGATAACCAGGACTGCGTGTCTGTTCCATGGGGAGGAGGCAGGGGATTGAACTGCCCCCTTGCTGCCTGCATGGCCCTCTGTGCTGGCCAATTTTTCACTCAAATCCCTGCTTGAGCACCCATCAAGGCCCCTGCCCAGGTCATTTGGCATGATGGCTTCTAGAAAAGTGTCCCTAGGGTTGCTGTCCCTGCCTGGTCACAGTTCAGCTGATGGCACTGAAAACTTGAGTTTCCCTTCACACTCCTCCTGTACCTGCAGGTCCCTGTGCCCTCACTCCGGGCTTTATTCTCCTCCCTGCTTTCCCCTCATTTGTGCCCGGGTCCGGAGGAGAGCACTGGGAATTGATCACTGTGTTGGCTTCACTGATTTCATCCAAAGCCGGTACCAGGCGGAAGCGAGCGAGGGCAGCCCGGGGGGCCCTGCATGCGGTGAAGAACCTGGCGGTGCCGACCGGCGCCGTTATAACCGGGGCTGAAACGCGGCAGCCCCCCGGCATCGCCCCTCTCACCCAGGCACAGCCCAGCCTCCGCCCCGCAGCTGCAGCGCCCACGGGGACAGAACTGTCCTGGGGACATGGCAGAGGGACTGTCAGGGGCTGTCACCCGGCAGGCCTGACCCCGAGCTGTGCCAGGACAGAGCTGTCCTGGGGACAAGGCAGAGGGACTGTCAGGGGCTGTCACCCGGTGGGTGCTGAGCCTTTAGTGCCTGGACAGAGCTGTCCCGGGGTCACAGCAGAGGGACTGTCAGGGGCTGTCACCCGGCAGGCCTGACCCCGAGCTCTGCCAGGGCTGCATGGGCAGCAGCTCACCGGTGAACCTCGAGCTGCACCCCTGCCGGCAGAGCCCTTCTAGAGCAGGGATGGCCCCTGGGCTCATCGCATCCCACTTATGGCTCCAGAGCCCCCGAGGGACTGATGGCAAAAGCCCTTGGATGAGTCTCTTTTTTTGGCAGTGAATGAAGTAGGATTTGTGCTGGTGGTGATAAAAGGCTGCAAGATGGACCCATCTGATTCTCACAGCAATTCAGAGAGGCTGATGCTGACATGGCAGAACAGGTCCTGCAATAGTCTTCATGTCCCAACACACAAAATGGGTGAGAAAAAGCATTTAAAAAAGTGACTGGGGAAAATCTGCAGCTGTGATGCTGTCCTATCTCAAGCCCAGGGTTCCCCTCCGGCCTCTTTGGAGTCACAAGTGCTCCAAAATTGCTCTGCTCTGAACTCAGGCTGGGTCATGACTCATGTCTTGGGCTGTTAAAATGCATTTCATTGTGTCAGCAGGAAAGTGGCTGTGGGCAGAGCTCTGGCAGCGGTGAGGCTGGCCAGGGCAGGCTGTTCAGCAATTACACCCACTGGAGCCCAAATTCCATCTCATATTTGCTACAGCACACAAAAAGGGTTCAGGGGAAGGAAAGGCTGAAGGGGAAAAGTGTTTCACTTAAAAATGCTGGTAGGACTCAATGCAGTGGCTTATCTGGCCACAAATCCATCTATCTTGGTGCAAGTGCAAAGCCTGGACCTGCCACCTGGAAATGTGACCTCAAGAGTCTCCTGCAGCCTGTGGAGTTTGCTTTGTACCCAGGAGAGACACCTCTCATGCTCATCCTGGCATCCTTCCAGAGGGAAAAGGGCAACTGAACCCTCTGGATGTCTCTGCCTTGCTGTGTTAAACAGCATCCATAGCTTGTCTCTGGGTCTTCCCCCAACCAAAACTACTTGCAGGTACTTTTAGTATGAAAATATCACCAAAAACTAAGTTACCTGTCAAGGGCAGCACTGTGAGGCTTCACAGCATTGACACCTCGTGACTTAATTTTGCTTGTGGACTTAAATGTCCAATTATGTGTCTGGGACTGTTTAGCTGTTGTGACCAAATTTGGGACACATTGCCACAACTGAGCTACTGGAGAAGCCAAACAGCCTTGAGAAGAGAGGAGCCTGGTGGCTCCAGACGAGCACATGGCAGTCCTGGGAGCAAACCCACACACCTTTTCCTGAAGAAAATCTGGATTCCTTAAAGGAAGGGGTTTAACCAGGAAGGATCAACTCCATGAAGAAAATCTGGATTTCTTAAAGGAAGGGGTTTAATCAGGAGGGATCAATTCCAGGAAGAAAACCTGGATTGCTTAAAGGAAGGGTTTAACCAGGAAGGATCAATTCCACGAAAAGCAGTTGCCCTGTTCCACTGCTGTCCAGGACAGAGCAATGCTGTGGGACTGGGACAGGGGCTCAGTGCCTGTTAAAGCCCTGGGCACTAAGGAAGCCCAGGAGCAGCTGCAGACAGAGGCAGCTGAAGGATTCCTGCTGCCTCCCACCAATGCTGCCCGCGATTCATCAATTACCTATCTGCTCAGTCCTTTTCTCCATCCTTTTACAATCTAAATAGCACATTTTATAGTTGCTGCTAAGTGATGTGATCAACATCAATTACCTACTAAAAGAGAATCAAGTCTTGATTTAAAATTAAGTGCTGCATTTTCCCATGTTCTTTATATGTAGCCAACAGAATAATTGCAGCGACATAAAAACTAATTACACAACTCCACAATTAGGCCTCCCTCCTAGTGCTGTGATTGTCTTTAAGTATACTGATGAAAAATTACTCCCAGTCCCAAATTACTCTCTCACACCATCTTCTCTAATACCTTTTGAAAAAGCCCTCCACCCCATCAGACCAAAGAGAGGAACTCCAGATGCAGAAGGTAATACATGCAGAGTATATTTTCTTATCTCTTAGATGTGGGAGCAGTTTCAGATGTGGGATTTGGTTGGGATTGCCCAGGGATGCAGCAGTGCTCCTCTCTGGATGGACTGAGCATCTCAGTGAGGCTTCCCAAAGAGCCTGGTGGCTGGTGTGCAGCAGCCTGAGACAAGCAGGGAGAAAATCCTCTTCCCAGTGCCCCAGCTGACCTTTGGCTCCTGGGCTGCAAGCAGAGAGACCAGTCCTGCCTGGCTGCCAGCCTTGGGCTGGTGTGTGGAGCCCAAAAGGAGGAGGAAGAGGCTGAAGTACAGCAGTGCTTTCCCCCATCCAAAGGCCAGGAGTTACACGCAGGCAGCAATCAGCCTGAGAAACCATAAACCCCAACAAAAATCATAAACATCTCTAAAGCCCTGGTGCACCCCTGACAGGCTTTGAGGGATTTGATTCCAGATTATGTTTTTGAGATGTTTACAACCAACCTGGAAAGATTGAAAATATTCAATTACTGGCAAGGAGAGCTGAGATTTGCTTACAGTCAATCTCCTGCCTCCAGGATCTCTGTGGGTGCCAGCAGTGAAACACAGCATGGGTCAGCAGAGCCGTGGGGACAGTGGCCCAGTGACAGGTCACCCTGATGTCACTGAGAATCTTTCACTAGATGATTAAGCATTGCAGGTTTAATTTTGGGGCTGGCACGTTGGTTTTGGCCGCTGTGCAGTGGATCCCATAGCCTGTTCCTCAGCCACAGCCCAGCCCTCTCCAGGGAGGGCTGCACAGCTCGTGGCTGATTTTCCATCATCTCTGCAATGCCATCACTCAGTTGCAGTTGGGAGAGGGGTGGGAAATGCTTTTGCATGATTTTAATCAGCAGAGTGCTTTGGGTGAATGAAGTGTGGGGACCAGTGAGCTCCCTGTGCCTTTTCTGACTTTCTCACCTCATTTCAGCATCAACCAGGGGTGCCAAGACTGAGAATTTACACCCTTGTGTTTACCTGAAACCTCACTACCTTCTTCAAAACCTGTGAAAAATAAAGGGGGTGCTGAAGTAGCCTGTGGCAGGGATGATGTGATGTGTAAAGCCAACATCTCCAGATCATTGCAAATATTCCCTCCTGATCCCAGGCACCCATCCCAGATATTCCCACCTCGTCACCAGCCAGAGCACTGGGTGCCACCTCCAGCCCTTCCTTGGACATCTCCAGGGCAGGGGACTCCAACATATCCCTGGGCAGCCCCTGCCAAGGCCTGACCACCCTTTCCACAGAGAAATTCCTCCAGAAGTCCAACCTAACACGATGCTCAGAGCCGCGCTAAAGCAGCCAGTCCCGTCTGTCCCCTCCTGAGGGACAGATCCTCCAGGACGGGGCTGCTGCCCGGGACAGGCCGTTCCCACAGCCAGAGAGGCTCCCGCAGCCCAGCGCAGCTCCGGCTTCCGGGGTCCGACCCGGGACACGGCTCAGCCCGGCGAACCCAGCCCGGGACACTGCTCAGACCGGCCCGGGACATGGCTCAGGTTCAGCCCGGCGAACCCAGGCCGGGACACGGCAGAGCCGGGACAGCGCCGCCACCGCCGCCTCACGGGACACAGGCCGGGACACGACCAGAGGGCGGGGCCACGGCCAGGGGGCGGGGCCAAGGGCCGTGCTGACAGAACGGCACGGGTAGGCGGGTGTGGCTGAGAGTGGGGCTGTGCCGAGTGGGTGGAGAGGGCGGAGCCAAGGGCGGACCCAATGGCAGGAGGTCGTTCAAGGACGTCGCTGATTGGCTAGAGCGGGGACGGGGCGGGGAGGCTGGGGTCGGGCGGCGCGTGCGCAGTGCGGAGCGGTGAGTCGGGGTGGGGGGGAGGAGGGGGGCGGTGGTGCTGGCCCCGTGAGGGCCGGGCCGTAGCTCCGGGTCGGGAACACAGCCCTGGTCCCCGCCCGGGGGCACCGACTGCTGCTTCCCCTGCTCTGCCCTCGTGCGAGCGGAGCCGGCGGTGAGGCCTTGCCGGGGTGAGGGCTGCCCGGCGGCCCGGTTCCCCTCAGAGCGGCCGTGGCCGGGCCGTTGGGGACGGTGCGTGTGCGGGCCCGGGGGCTCGGCAGGCCTGGCACGACAGGCAGCCTGTGCGGCTGGAGTGCTCCAGCACGGACCGCAAACGCGTGCCCTGTGAGGGGCACTTAGGCACACAGTCGGGGCAGGGCAGGGGTCCCTTAAACTCAGGGGTTTCAAACAAAAATACTTAACACGTGAGTTTCCCCCAGCGGGGACAGTTTGGATCCTGCCTGGAGCACGAGGCTGCGTGACCTCTGGCCTACTGTGTGCCCAGGCTGCTGTGGAATAAAAAAGTGCTGGAAATATTGAAGTAGCTCTGGGATATTAAAATGGATGTTTCTTCAGGGTGTGCGCTCTGTAACACGAGGTCTGAATTTTAAAACTGGTTTAATTGTTTTGGTACAAGCCTGCATATGGTTCTCTGGCTGGAAAACTGGTGAAATGATGCATTCCACAAGGCCAGGAAGGGAACGCTGAGCAAATGGGATTTTGTGTGTAAACACTGTTTGGAATGTTGCCTTAAAATGTTTAAATTCAGTGGTTGACTAACACTTGCATTAGGCGTGATCTTTGACAGCTCTGATGCTGCCCACCTTCAGGAGGGTCTGAGTTTACACCAAGTTCTATAGACACAATTTCTTAAGGTTAAGTTACTTATTCTGCAGTGTTTCTCTGCTAGAACTAACCCAGTCCAAGTACAGCGCAGGGGCAGAGCTGCCTGCGCTGGTGCTGCTCAGTGTGCCTGCCAAAGGAGGGTAATCTGCAGAGGCATTTCTGTGGTGGAGCTGTCTGTGGAAGAGGCTGGTCCGTGCACAGATTGGCAGGAACCTTTTAAGTGCAGATAAGTGTCCAGAGGACGTTAGAAGACGATGACACGCCCTGTCATTTACTGAACGTGCTGCCGCAGTGTTCCTGCTCCCTGTGATCATTTGAATTCATTTGTTCTCTGGGAGTAGCACTGTTAAGGGATGCACTTCTAAGTTTCTCTCTTTTCTTTCCCCCAACCCTGCCTTAAAAAGACCCAGTCCACTTTGTTTTTCAGTAGCCTCTAGGGCATTTCTATGGTGGAAGTATCCAAAATACTGTCCCAGAAACTTCAGTGTAGGAGTCCAGCTACCAGAGGTGAGAGTAGCAGCGTTCCTGGAGGCTGCTGTCTATGTGATCATGTATTTACTAGATTTGAAAGGATACAAATACGATTCTTGGGAAGAAATCAGCTGGGAACAATTCCTGGTGAACTGTCAAAACAGCCTTTGAACCCACAGTGTTGTCCCTGTGTCCTGAAGCAGCACAAGAGCAGTGCTGGTGCTACTGCCACCACTTTCTTCATGTTTACAGTGGAGAATTCCATTAGCTTGAGCAATAAAATGCCTGGAAAACTCCAGCATCCCCACACCTGTCTCTGCTTCTGCTTGGATTGGGCAGATGGGGTTGAAAGCACAGCAGCCATACCTTGAGAATTTGTGAGGCAGTGGATTATTGGGATAAATTTAGGGATAATAGTCAGCCTTTCCATGTGCTAATCCTCTGTGCTACTGACTCCCTCCGTGGCTTTTGTAACCCACCTCAGCTCTTACACCCAGCGTTCTCCTCTGAGAAATAACACTTGACTCGGGCTCATGAGGGAGGTGAATCAGCTTTAATTAAGATTTGTCGAGCACTTTGTTGATAAGTTCTCAATAGCTGGTTGCTATTTTTTATGAACACGCAGATATTCTTAGCACCTGCAGTGGGAAGTGACACAAGGCTGGGGATCTCTGGGAAGCAGCCCTGCCAAGGGAGACGGCGCCTGCTCACCGCGGCTTTGTCAGAGCCATTCTGGCTGTGGTTCACGAGGCAGCTCAGCAAAACCCCAAATCCCTCTGAGTCTTTGGGAAATCTGAAATGTTCCTGAGAGCTAAGCCCTGCTTTTGCATGAGATTTGTAGCTTTTGCCCCCTCGCTGGGTTTCTCCCAAGCTGCTGGTTGGGTTTGGTGCAGCTGTGTTCTGGTGGCATCAGCTGCTCTCACCTGCTTTGTAACACCTTGTGGCAATGACCTCAATGGCTTTTAACAACTGTCCCCTCAAATTAAGGTGTCTGGGATAGGCAGGGCTGGGTGATGGCCCCTGTGGGCTTCAGGCATTGCAGAGGTCAGTCGGGCTGTGTGGGGTGGGAGGGGAGGAGGGAAGTTGGGAAGCTGTGCCCTTCCCCAGGGCAGCATCCCATTCCCTGCTGGCTTCTCTGCTGCAGCAGCAGGTGGCAAATGAAGCTTGATGAGCTCTGTTAGTGAGGGATAAGGAAGGCGTGAATGGAAACGGTCACAGCAGTGCTGGGTCTGTGTTGTGTGGGTGCCCCTCAGCAGGATGAGGAGCTCTGTTGTATTTTGGGGAAGAGAAGGCTGTTCATTTGGCTTTGTCACTGCTGTAGGAGTAGCCAGATGGAGGATGCTAAAAGGAAATACAGGGCTGGAACAGCCTCCTTGTCCATGCCCCTGTCCTGAGCCAGGTGAGAGATGCTTGGCTCCAGGCTGGACAGTGGTGGATGGTTGTGCAGATCTGGACAGGGCCCAGTTCCCTCTGGGCCTTGATGGAATCCCACTCTCAGAGCCTGACAGCTCATCTAACTTGTCCTTGCAGCAAACTGAGCAGCCAGTTTGTCTCTTGCCTTCATAGAGCAGGGAGCCCTGTGGCTGGTTGTCCTTGTAAGTAACCCTGTTAAAATCTGAGAGCTGGTACTGGCCCTGGAGAGAGCAGGGATGGAGAAACCCCTCCACAGCTGGTATGGGGCAGCATGTTTTATACTGCTGACTGCTCTGCTGGCTGCCCAGACCCTCTGGTTTGTCTGTAACTCAGAGCTGATACCCAGCACAGAGCCCAGAAATGGGTATTTTATGTTCCTGCATCACAGAGGGGTGTTCAGCTCTTTGGAGATGTGGTGTCACAGTGCTGGCACATTTAGTCAGGTCCCCAGTTTTCCACAGGTTCCCTCTGTCTAGAGAGCTTTGCCCTGGACTCTGTGTGCTTGATCTCTGTGCTGTTTCCAAGTACACTTCTTTGCATTGTTTTCCTTGCTTTTCTTTCTATTGATTTGTGGGTGTTTTGGGAACTTTTCTTCAGTTTATCAATTCCGATCATGACCTCCAGAGTGCCTCCAGCTCTTAACTCCTGGGCATCCTTTCAGGTTTTATAAAAGTGCTTTCTCTTCATTGTTCAAACTATTAATGGAAAGGTTGAACAGAAGCAGAGCTTCAGCCCTGGGCTGAGCTCCCAGGGCTCATACACAGGGATTTCTCTTGTGGTGACAGGGAATTGCTGATAGCTACCCCTCAAGTGTGTGCGGTTGAGTTGCTTTGGTTGGTCTTTTTTTTCTTATTAATGAGCACTGGGCCTCATGAAGGTAGCTTGCCCAGACCCAGCTCCTCTGGCTATTGAAAGCATCAGATGGATAGAATGAAAAACCTGCTTTGTGCTGGTCAGAGGTGTGATGGGCAGGTCTCTGTAGGGGAAGATTATGCTCTCCTTCTGAAGGCTGAGGTGATTTTTAAGAGCTTTCATGAACTTTGTTCACCTGGGGCTTCTTGCTGATGCTTGCTGGGACTGGCACAGCTCTGAGACAATCCTCAGCTCTGCTTCCCACTCAGAGCTGCCTCAGCAGTGGGCTGTGCATGGGGAAAGGTGTGTCCAGCATCTCCTATTTCCCTTTTCTCTCCATAAGTCTCTCAGTGAGAGTTGGGCTTGTCTGTATGTGGCTAAGGTAGCAAAAATGCATTTTTCTCCTCAAGCAATTCCAAGTTCCTTGTGTGGTTGCTCTTCTCTGGAAAAGAGAAAACTACTTGTTCTGGAGAAATTAATGACACACATTTTTATTCCTAAATAGTGTGTCATGGTGGGTGTGGTTGCAGGACACCTCATTGCACCAGGCCTCTGCTGTCACCTCAGTGCCAACTGCTTAAGGAAGAGGAGTTACTTGAGCTGAAATAGATTTCAGTGCAAAAAATCTCTGCCCAGCTCTACCCTCCCCGAGTTCTGTGAGTACTGAGCTGCTGGGCTCAGCTGCCTGAGGTTCAAGAATTGGTCCTTTTCTGAAGTGCTATTCCATCTTTCTTTGCACATGGGTGTAACTGTGGGGTGAAATTTGGGCCCCACCGAATTTAAGGACAACACAGGGTGTTCATGTCTTCCTCCTCTCCTGGCTGGTAACTTGTGGTACCCAGCTGTTCACTCCAGCTGTGCTTCAGGGACACCGGAGACGCTGTGCCCTCTTTGTTCTCCTGTATTGGTCCGTGGCTGATGGTAGAGTCATGGAATCATGGAATATTCTGAGTTGGAAGACACCTACAAGCATCATTGTGTCCAACTTGGTGGATGCCCTGACCTAATTTCATTTCCAGGGGAGAAAATTCAGTCTCCCTAAAACCTTCCTATGGTTTCTCTTGGATTCTTCCTCACTTTTCTCCAGGGGGCTGTGTGCTGTAGTTAAATATGGATGGAAAGATTGTGTTCCACTCTGGATTACAGCTGAATCTCAGTGGTGGATAAATTGCATCCCAAGTCTAGTTTGCAAAGCCCTTTGGGCTTCATGGGCTGCAGGAAGCAGTATTTTATTCTAGATGTGTGTTTGCTGATAATTCTATAGGATTTGCAGACAGCAGGTTGTAAGAGCCCTGATTATACTGGTTCCCTGTGCAGTCAGACTCTGCCCAAATAATTCAAGTGCCTGCTGCAGAGAAAGGGGAAGGAAGATGGAAGGATGATTTAGAAATCTCTGGAGTAGATGGGAAAAAGATGCATATGTTGATCTGAAGGAGATACCAAGCCACATATATGTCTTTCAGCATCTAAATAAAAATCAGGATTTTTTAAATGGTTGCCTACTTAAAGCCCAAATAATTCCTTTAATGACAGGTTTTAAAGGTTTAACTTAATTTTAGAATTTTTATTTCAAGTGTCCTTCCATAAAATTAACTTTTTGAATGCAGAATGCTTTAATGTCTTCCGTGTTAGTGCTCATTTGCAAGAAATCTCTGCACAGTTATTTCTTATGTACCAGTTAAATGTATCAGCCAACAGATGTCAAGTGTAGCAAAAATGCTATAATAATATTATGGTCTAATAATAGTTATAATGATTCTAATTACCTGGTGCAGCTTTAAAGAGAGGCAGATTCAGAGATGAGTGCAAAGGAGGTGTTTAACCTTGAACTGCAGAAGCAGGGCTCTTCCAGAGGTGCCTGTGCTGCGCCCTCTCCTCCCTATCAGACATCCCCCTCCCTTTATTTCCTCCAGCAGACTGGGAGCAGCACTCTGGTGTGTTTTTAATGTTCAGACCTCATTCTGGCTGTGTTCAAAGAGTGCTGGTGAGCTGAGGATGAGCACGTTTCCTGCAATACCTGGGAGTGTGAAACCTGCTCATTTTCAGCCTCTGCCTGCCCTGCTCTTGGCGTGCTCTCACTGCCTGATGATTGTGGCACTCGAGGATTGCTCCCACCTCGGGAGCTGCCGAGCCTCAGCAATCTCCATCCTCTCTGCAAGCTGCTTGTGCTGCTCTTAACTGTCAGGGGTGGGTTTGCCACAGCCTGAGAAGCACAAAGCCAGAGTCTCCTGATGGGAGGGCATTTGGGGATGTGCAGGTGAGTGGTTGAGAGTTGTTGATCCCTACAGAGCCTTTGGTGTGGGGGTAGGAGAGCACTGGGCTGGTGTTTGAGTGCTGTGCTTGCCTTGCCTTCGACAGTCTGGCCCCACAGAGCCTTGTCAGAGTCTCCTTCCCCAGCTGCTCCATGTGCCAGCCCTGTCACATCACTCCCAATGCCCTTTCACCACCGTATTTTTCCTTTAGGAAGGATCCTGGGCTGCATTTGCTGTATTCCTGTGTTTTTTGCCCGATGTTGCTGAGTGCTGTTAGTGCCTTGGGGCACCAGTGCTCATTGTGGCTGTAGTGTAATGGATCCCCTCGTGTCACAGCTGCTCATTTAATCCTGTGACATGAGGGGTGAGGAGTCCCTGGCTCACAGACCAGCAGCCTTTCCACAGAGGAAGCCCTGTGTGGGCTGGAAGTTGACAGCTTTCAATGATTATATGCTGAACCTTCTTCCTATAAATAATTGATTCACAGGCTGATGAGAACTACAGGAACTTATCTCTCAGTTGCTGCTCCCTGGCATGGACAGCAGCTGGAAATCTGCTGTTTTCCTATAAAATGGATCCAGAGGTGCCCTTGTAGGGTTTTATTAATTTCCAGCCTGCTCATAGGCTGACCTGCTCTGCTTCTCAGGAAAGCCCTGCCTGCCAACACCTGCAGCACACCTTGTGCCAGGGCTTGTGCTGTTGAGAGCTCTGCCACCTTCAGCCTTTCCCTTGGGCAGGTTCAGCCTTTCCCTTGGGCAGGTTCAGCCTTTCCCTTGGGCAGGTTCAGCCTTTCCCTTGGGCAGGTTCAGCCTTTCCCTTGGGCAGGTTCAGCCTTTCCTTTGGGCAGGTTCAGCCTTTCCCTTGGGCAGGTTCAGCCTTTCCTTTGGGCAGGTTCAGCCTTTCCTTTGGGGAGGTTTGCCTTCTTGCTGGAGTCAGTGTGTGTGTGTGTGTTGGTGCATCACCATGGAGATGAGGCCACAGGAGCTGCAGGGTGCAGCCTTTTCCAGGCTCACGTGAAGAAGGATGCGGTAATGGGCTCCTCTTATTTAGGGAAAATGATTTCTTAGAGTAAATAAATCGTCAAAGAACACTTGGCATCAGCTCAGGTGCTATTAAGGAGAAGATCTCTTGAAGCCAGAGCTGTGAGGCTCATGCAATATTCACCTGCTTTGCTGTGTTCCACATCAGGTATTGCTGCTGTGCCCAATGCTGACTCACTGACCCACTTGTGCTTTTACTTACCCCGAGATAACAAAGCTCCTCTTGCTTTTCTCCTCCCTGTGTATGTATTTCTCATCCTGCCACAACAGCACCTTCCTGGATCCCTTTCCTTGGCCACTGAGTGTCCAGGCTTTCAGTGCTTTGAGTGGTTACAAGCTTCAGTTCCTGTGGCTGCTGCTGCTTTAGCCGTGTTTGGGGAGGACGTGGAGGGTGTGTGGCAGTGAGCTCTCCCCCATGCAGAAACACCTCTCTGGGGTGAGCACACCCCAAAACCCTGGTCTGGTCATGCAGACATTCTTGAGGGGTTGAAGACACTGCCCTTTCCGTGTGCCCCCCCCAGCACACTCTTTCTTTTCTAGTTTCTGGTACCCAGAACCCTCCCAACAAGGTCTGGAAGGGCCCTGTGGCAACTCTGCCTCATTGCCTCCACGTCTTATTCCAGACTTCATCTGTAAACATCTCTTTGCCCTTGCTAAAAACACTGTCTCTTAATTTTCTCTCTGCAGGAGTATTATTTAATTTGTAACAGTTTTAGGACGTTATTTGAAAAATCCGATATGAAGCTGTATTTCATTTACTGTAATGATCCACTAATGCAGGCATATTTCAAAGGCAGGCAATGCAGTACTGTGGGGTTTAATTAAATTTTGTTTTTCAACTGAGCATCAATAGACAGACAATAACAAATGGTGGACAATATGCATACAGAACAAAGTCTCTTCATTTGCCTTTTCAAGACTGTGGAAGTGAAAATGTATAGCCATTAAAATGGACTTGGCCTTCTCACAACTGCTGCTTTAGTGTAGTTAACTCACTTCAGGAGGAGTTTTTTCTTCTTACTCTGCCTTAATTAATTTTCTTGCTCTCTTCCTGCCCACAAAATAAACTCTGACACTGTGGAAAATTTCCAGCAGGAGCCATGGGTGATCTAAGTGCTTCTGCAAGTTCTGCATGTAGTTTTGAATACTGTGTTGGTACCTAGTGTGTGATGGCTCCTCCAGATGGGCCCTCCTGAGGGTGACAGAACAGAAGGGCTGGGTGTGAGGTTCCTGTCTCTGGGAACTGGACATGGCATGTGCCAGCCTTGGAGAGGGAGGGAAAAATGGTATTGCTGCCATGGTTGTACTCAAATCAGGAATCAGTAAGTGGCTCTGGAGTGCATTTTGTTCCTCTTCTCCCAGCAAGCGTGGGGTAATCAAGTACAGAGTGTATGTGGGGAAGCTCGGGAAGAGTGTTCCACGTCAGCAGGAGGCTTCTGGGAACCATCTGAGTACTCACAGCGTGGCACTTGGACACGTGTTCTTGGGTAAAGAAATTTGTCACCGGTGCTGTAAATGGGCTCTTTTGTTCAGATTTGAGGAGCAGGGTGAGATGGGGTGGCTGAGGCAGATTTGGTTTCTCCAGGTGTCTGGAGAAGTTACCATTGTTCAGGAACAGAACCAGAGTTTGCTGAGGAACCCGATGCGAGTGTGACTCCCAGTGCACTCCAGCCCTTTGATTCTCTCAGAAATCTCTCAAAGGCAGAGAGCTGAAAAAAGCATTAATTTTTCAGAGGAAGAGTCTCCATTCAGAGATGTGAGTTCAAGCCATGTCCTGGGTTGATGCCTAAAGCTTTGCCTGCTTAACCTGCCTTCAAAGGCTGGGGACAAGGGCTGTGCCTGGAGCTGGCACTGCTTCCACCACTGAGCTGGGCTGGATCACAGTCCAGAGAGCTGCTGGCTGGAAACTGGAGCATGCAAAGGCTGGGAATCTGTGGGAACCTGACTCCTGATGTCTGTGCAGCTGTAAGTGCCTGAAAAGCATGGCTGGAAATGACAGACTGGAGTCTGTAACCTCCTCCTCCTCCCTGGGATCTCAGGTAACACTTGCCATGTTCCAGGCACAGTGTTTGCTCCTTGCTGGAAGCAGCACCGTGGGTCCTTTGCAGCTCCTGATGCCTGGGCTGGCTGAGGGTTGTGTTCTGAGGTGGGTGAGAGGCTCCTGGAACAATGGATGGGGTCCTGTGCTCCTGCCAGTCCCTGTGGCTGGAGAGGAGTCCTGGTACAGATAAAAGGAGTATAAATATAACTCGTCATCAGGCACCGGATGCTCTTTAAATAAACTGGGAAAACCCCACACAGCTGAGGTTTGTACTCGCCCTGCTATTGCTGGGGGAATGCCCCATGCCTGAATCCTTGTTCTTCCCTTGTTCCTTGCTTTAGGCTGCCAGATTTCCCATTTGCTCACTGCTTTTTGTTGATAGGCAGTGTCAAGGTTCTGTTGCTGGGGTTTGGGGCAGGAGGTTGCTTTCTGGTGACTTGAAGCAACATGTCCAGCTTCTCCTGTCCTTCCTTTGCATCTCCTGCCTTTCTCCCTGTGACTGCTCTCACTGTGCCATAAACTAATCTCCTTCCAGCCAGGAACCTCAGGCCTCTTGCAGATTCACTTTTATGGGGCTATTATCCATCATCTATAGAAGGAGGGGATTTCCTGGCTATGGCAGGGCTCAGATGGCTGCTCCCATATGGAGCACACTGGATCATCTGGAGCGAGTGGCTGAGCCCTGGGCTGAGGGATGTGCCCTGTGTGCAGACCAGGGAGTGCTTGAGCCTGGTCTTTGCAGGAGCAGGTGAGCGATTTGAGATCCTCACAGTACTGCTGGAATGATTTATTCTTGCAGAAGTGCTTACAGCAATTTTAGGGGCTTGTTCTGCCCAGCAGGATCGCAGACAAGGACATGCCTGGGCCCTGTGCTTTAGTGGCTCTTGCAGGACTGTGCAGCAAACAGGAGGGCACAAGCCCCATGCATGGGGAACTGCAATGGTGCTTGGGAGTGAACAAAAATAAGTCTCTAGGACTATCTAAATGAAAATGTAGTAATCTGTAATTCAGTTTTGAGGGAATTCTTGTAGCAGGAGAGCATGTGCTGGCTGGGAGGGAAGAAGCACTTGCTCAGACAAGTGATAATCCATTGCAGCCTGTTCCAGACACCTGGCAGATACCAGCCTTCCTCAGGCCTCCCTGGGATGAGTGAGGTGCTGTGCCACTGGATGAGGAATGTGGAGTTTCTGGACTATGTGGAGTGATAATTAAAACACCAAATCCTTATTCCTGATGGGAGCTGCTGGTGGCTGCCTGGCATGGGGGTGCTGCACAGGAGCTGATGTCTCACAACAAGAAGTGTGCTGGGCTCCATGAGCACTCGGGGCTGACACCGGCCGGCTCGCTTCCTTGGATTTCTCCTCTGGAGTTTGGCAGCCGTCTGCTTCAGGGAGCACAGTGGCCTCATAAGAGTTTATTTGATCTGACACATGACAAATTGTTTCTGCTGGCGGCTACTTGAGGCACAGTCTGTTCGCTGGCAGCCGCGGCTCTGCGGGCGCTGGAAGTGGAGGAAGGCAGCCCTGCCTCCTCCTCTTAGGAAACATCAGCGCAGGGAGCATTGCTGTGACCCTCCCTGCCATCCCAGCCTCCTTTCTGCTGCTTGGTAACGGTGCTGCTGGCATGGATTATTAATGATGTTTGTGTGCTGGGTGTGTCTGCAGGTGCTGGTTGTGGTTCCCATGGCGTGTTGGCTGCGGGGCAGAGGAGAGCCTGTGTTCTCAAACCAGACCCAGTTGCCACTGAAAACGCTTTGTTAAGTTCCTTTTTTTAGGACACCCTTTTAGCTCTGCAATGAGCAGCAGAATATTACATTCCTCAGCAGAATAAAAAGTACATGTCCCCTGTGAGATAGTGTAAATACATTTTATCTGTTCTATTACCTGCAGTTTTCAGAATATGTCCCCTAAGCATTTTAATCTTGTTTTCCAGAGTTGTCTCAGAGTGAGGAATTGCTCCTATTTGCAACTTTGGGAATGATTACTTGTTCATTAATTTCTTCCCTTTCCTGCTGTCCATCTATTATTGCTTCCAAGAGAAAAAAAACCCTCTCTGTAAATCTCCTCCAAAACAGGGCTGAGTGCCTGATTAGACAGAGAGTTATGTGTGCTGGGAATGTGTTCCTAGGAGATCATCCTGGAGCTGTGCATGGAGCCCTGGGTGCTGCTGTTCCATGCCCTTGGGCACACAGAACCCACCAGGTGATGCCTTTCCCTTGGTCTTAAAATTAAGAGCCAGACACACAGTTAGGGGATAAAGGGTTTTTATCTTGGTATTTAATAAAGATCTTTATGGTGCACCACTTCACCAAGGTGGAATGTGCTGAACTGCACACACATGGTAGATCACATATACAATTATAGACCTTGCAAATTAGCATATTTAATGAAGATGCCTCAATGAGAGGCTTGAAGGAATAGCGTGATATCTTCCTATTTCAAAGTATTTCTCACTAGATGAGCTTAATTTTAGTTTACAGGATGTATTTTAGAGGCGACCTTGGTTTCTCAAGATAGCTTAGGGCTTTCTGGCCTCCAGCTGAGAGGCCTTTAGGATGTTTGGTTTTCTGGCCTAACAGAATGCCAGGCCTATGGTAAGTTATCAGACTTAAGGAATTACAAGTGTGAATGTTAAGGGCACTGACAATACATAAAAGGTATATAAAAGAAAAGGCAAAAATCCTCATGGCATCATGGGTGCCTGGGCTGGCTCCCTGCTCCTTGCCCTGGGATGAACAAACCCAGCAGGCAGCGGGTGCCAGGGCAGCCGGGCACACCTGGGGCACACCTGGAGCACACCTGGGGCACACCTGGGGCACGGTGGCGAGGCAGGAGCTGGAGGTCAGGGCAGCTCCAGCACCCGAGCAGGGCTTTGCCTGCAGTGCCGGGGCTGTTACAAAACAGGAACGAGATGGGACAATGCAGAGCAGTTCCTACTGCCACACTTTTGTCCAGTAGCTAAAAGCCAGTTCAGAGGGTTTTGTGGAAGCCTTGTTTACTTTGGTCTTTTTTTGCTCTTTCTTTAAGTACAGACTTAAAAGAGCTGGAGACTGGAGGCCACTGTAGTTATTATTTCTTCCTGAATAGCACAATAAATGTACCATTTGTCAGGGTCCTTGCCTCAGAAAACATGTGGCCTGCTCCCACTGCTGTTCCCTTTGACATATGAGGAACTGCCCCTGCCTGCCTCTGGGTGTGTGGAGATTTCTCATTCCCTCATTGGGGTCAGTACCAAAACTTGTCTTGACATGTGACATGTGTGGTCACTGGAAGTCACTGTGGAGGCTGTCACTGAAACAGCCTGGATTCACAGAGCAGCTTCATTTAGATGGCAGCTGATGGAGGAGCTCTGCAGAACAGCTGGGTATAAAACCTGTGTGCAGGAGGGGACAGCTGAGGGCTGCAGTCATCGTGGGAGAAGCTCAGACATGTACAGATGTGGTCTGGTGGACCTGTGGTGGATGTACCATGTGCACCTGCCATGGCACCACCAGGATGCACAGGCAGCTGCTCAGGATATTCTGGTGTGTCACAGCAGAGAGGAAGGTGCTGCAGGTGCGTCTTTGATCAGAGCTGAGGGTGTGTGTGGGAACAGCCTGCTGCTCATTCTGACAGCAGATTTCGAGCTCTTGGCTTTGCCAATCATCTCACAGCAAACACCAAGACATGGGAGTGAAAGTCCCTGTGTCCTTTGGCTGCTGCTTGGGTGTTTGCAGAGCCAGCAGGTGCAGTGACAGCCAGGACTGTCAAAGGAAGAACCCTCTGTGGAGCAGTGCTGCTCAATACTGAGATATGCCAGTCCATGGAATGGCTCTTTATAGGGTGTCTCACCAAAAGGATTTTCCTTTTGAGTGTCTGGATCTCCTGCTGTTGGTCTGAGCTCCAGATGAGAAACAGTGCATTGACTGGAAGGTACTGAGGTTACAAACAGAGTAATTGTCCCTTGGAAGAGAAAATTGTGGAGGAAACCCACTCAGAATACATCTCTGTTCTTCTCCTTCCTCAGAGCAGGTTTAGGAGTGCTGCTGCTGAGGGCCAATGGGGATGGAGCTGAAGTACTGCTGAGTAAACCCCACAGCTCTGAGGAGCAGGGAGCCTGGTCATGGAGCTCAGGAGGGACCTGGGAGCTTTACTGGCTCTTTAGTTCTCTCTCCATAACCCGTGAGGGCAGATCTCCCTGGGGCAGCAGAGCATTCCCTGTGAGGGGAGCCCTGTGGTGCTGCGGGGTTCCATTGCAGTGCAGACAGTCACAGGAAAGCTGTTTCATAACCTCTGCTGGGATTCATGAGATGTTCAGAGACAGGTTCTCCACTTAGTCAACGTTTTATAAAGATTTAAGGCTGAGGAGCTCTTTGAAGCACCGATGCAGCTTGTTCTGCCATGACAAGGTGGAGATGAACTCTGGCGTGACTTCCATTCCCAAGGAAAATGCTCTTTTGCACGGATCACAAGCTGTGCCTCTGCTGCTGGTTGAAGAGACCTGAGGAATCTCAGATCCAGACACTGTGTGCCACATCAAAGCCTTCCCATCTGAAGATGGGGTGATGGGGAGCTCCAGCTCCATGTCCTTCGTGTTTGGGCAGCAGAAGGAAAGAAAGTCCCTGAACTAGGAGTTGCCTGGGGGATCAAAGCTCTGCTTAGCAGAGGCTGACAGGGCAAAAAGCCAGGATGGCAGCAGGAAGGACAAACCCTGCAGAAGATCTGGGCCATCTGATAGCAGACCTCCAGAGGGGCCTGGGAGACCTTCTGCTCTGCTGGAGGAGTGGGGCCAGCATCTCCCCCCGAGGAGGCAGACCTGCAGTGTCCTGGGCTTGACTGGAGCCATTCCGTTGTGCCTGAGGGATTGTTCAATTAAAAAGAATGCTGCACCATCACATTTCAACTGTTTTCTCCACACATTGCTGCAAGTAACATCTAAAATAGCTCTAAAAGGCAACAAACCATTCCCCAAAGCAGGGGTGGCAGATGAACAACTGGAGAGGGAAGGAATTATGTTCTCTTTCAGCTTTCTGTGTCTGTGCATTTGCTTCTGCATTTGCAGCCCTTGGGGCTTGTTTTAATTTAAATTTCCTTGGGAAAAACCCTGTTGAAGGAATGCTGCCTGCAGTGGCTTTGGCTGTTCTGCTTTGGGGAGCAAGAGTTGCTTTTCAGTCTTGGGGGGAAATGCCTGGATAGAGGAGCAGCAACGACCACAAGAGTCACTTCTGGATGATGGGACTGGCAATCTCTCAGCTCTCCCTTCGTGTTCATTCCTGTCCCAGGGCTCATTTAATTGTTTAACAAAGGCATCCTCTGCAACTACTGAGAAAGGACCAGTGCAGGGAGGGAAAAAAGGCAAACTTGCATCAAGCCTTTCATCCAAGCACAGAGAGATATTGCTGCTGACCTCAGTGTTTGTCACCATGGTGTCCCTGTTGGAATGGAGCAGCTGAGCCCCAGTGTGGAGATTGATGTGTCCAGATTGATGCAGGGACTGGGGGCAAAGCAAGGACTGGTCCTGAGGGAACCTGCATGGCAGCAGGTTGTGTTCATCCTCAGAGAGCTCATTCTTCCCCAGGGGTGGGTTTGAGATTGGCTTGTTCGGGCTTTATCCCAGGTTTTGCTGCCAGTCTGGCAGCTCCTGACTGGGTTTGCCCCATGAGGTGGATCCCAGTGGCCTCTACCTTTTCAACTGGGAGCTTGCCACAAAACTGGAAGCATGTGGGAGCTGAGCCAGGGCTGTACATCTAACCAGGCATCCCATGAACTCAATCCACAAGCTGCTCTGCCATGTTATTCCTGAGCACATATCCAGGGCATGCAGCAGGTGAGCCCCACGTTTGCTGCCCGTGTGCCATCCTGCTCCCTGCTGCTCCCTGTCCCCTGGCTTGTCACGGGGAGTCAGAGCTGTCACCACTGACTGACGCTCTGTGGAGAGGTGAGAAAATGCATTTTTCATAAAGCTCACAGCTCATGGCTCCTGGCAGATCAATAGGGCAGCTGGAGGAGTCCTTTGCGTGCCCATTGTTGGGGCACCTCTGTGCCAGGTGCTCTGCAGGGACTGGCAGGGGTTCCTTGGCTTGGTAATCCCCATGGGAGGGAAACCTGCAGGCTGAGCTGGGGCTCCTGGCTGGGACAGGCTGAGATTCAGCCAGGGGCAGGGATGGTTGTGCTGGGCAGGCAGTGTGGTGTGGGTGCTGCTGTGGGAGTCGTGTGCTGGATCCATCACTGCTGGATTTCTATAACACTGAGCAGGAATTTTTCATGGTTTCTTAACCTCTTAATTGAGTTTCTTTATAGGGAAGCTGGCATGTGACAGGGGAAGGAGGTTGTTATTCCCTATGAGAACCACGGGTGAAAAGCAAGAACTTGGAAAATACAAAAAGCTGTTTCCAGAGAGGCTGGGAATAAGCCAGTTAAATCTTTGGCAATTTGTGGGCCCAGCTGCAGTGGGACATCAGGATTCTCTGGGACCTTGTTAGTGCAGCATGTGCTTTCTTTCCTGTTAGATTCTCCAGGCTTGGGAAAGCAGAGGGGATAAAAACACACAGAATGCTGGGAGACTCCTGAGATAGTGTGAGGCAAGGTGTCACCTTGCAAATAGGAACTAATGGAAAGGATAGATCTGAGGGGGGGAGAAAACATCACTTATTGTATGTGCTGTGCATGGGAAATTGCAGCAAGGAGTGGGAGAAGGGAATAGGTATGGGTAGGATGAGAGGTGTTTTTGGCTGGGATATGGGGTGGTGGGGAGGTGAGGAGGAAGGGAAAAGCTGTTTCATGTGGTTGAGGTCAGGCAGTGTGACAGCTTTTAGAAAGATGTTTGCCCTGAAGGTCCCTGTGCATCTCTCATCTCCAGGCAAGTCCTAAAGTCCTAAATTGGAGCAAATCAGCACCAGTGCTCTGGTGTGGGCCCAGAGGTCCCTGCCAACCCCAGAGCTCTGAGGAGTCAGTGTCATGTGGTGTGCAGGCAGAGCAGAGCCCTGCGAGAGCAGCTGCCAGAAATTCAGAGAGATGCACTGCTTATAAATAATAAATGATAAATTCAGCCTCTGATCTCCGAGGCACGCTCTGCTTCTGCACACTCCATGCTGGCAGAGAAGATTCCCCATCCTGGACTCAGCAGTCTGTCTCTGGCGTGGAGGGTCTGAGGGGTGCTGGGGAGGCAGCTCATGGAATTGGGGTCGTGCTGAGCCCCAGTGGAGCGTGGCCCCTTCTGCCAGCAGCACTAATGAGCATGGCCCCTGTGCCACGGCTGCTAACGAGCGCTGGGGAGGGCGAGGGCAGCCTTGCTCAGCCTTCAAACCACCCCAGCTCAAAGCTGTGCTCCTGCCCTCTGGAGAGCAGCGTTTTGTGTGAATGCAGCTTGCTGAATGAATTAATTAAGTCAATTTAAATGATAGACTAAACGATGCTTAGTGTTAAACTGTGCGAGCTGTATAAACAGCAGGGTCAGGGTTGCTGTGGCCGTGTAGAAGGGGCGGTTCTGACTTTATCCAAGTGATGCACAACAACCCCCTCCCCTGCTCTTGGGGGAGCTGTGGCAGTGCTGGTGAAGCTGCTGGTGCCAAGGGCTGTCCCCACCGTGCCCAGGCACTGCTGGGCTGTCTCCTGCTGCTGGACACATCCCTGTCCTGCTCCTGGCACCTGGCAGGGCTGTCGGAGCTGTGTTGGGTGGTGTCATGGCCAAGCTGCTGCTCGAGGGGCTGATGTGAGCTGATGGCTGCACAGGTAGCCTGGAGGGGTTATTAATATTTATTGTTATTATTTGTTAGCAGCCGTTACAAAGGTTGCATGAGTGCTCAGTAGATGCCAAGCTCTGTAAACATGTGTTTGTGCCATGCTTATCCTGCCCCTCCCACCCTGTGCCCGTGTCACAATTCCCTCCTGGGGGCTGGTTCCAGTTTGGGGCAGGGCTTTGCTGCAGGTGGGAGCAGGACCTGCTGCCCCTGCTCAGGCTGGGCCCAGCCAACCCAGTTTATTCCTGCCAGCCTCAAAGTGTGGCTTCCTTGCTGTGTTGGTTCTCTGTAGGCAGCAAGAAGGTGTTCCCACAACTTTTCCCTTTGTGTGGGAGTGTTTTTAACACGCCAGAGCAGAGTCCTAGTAGGAGTAAATGATGAGGAGCAGGCAAGAAGAATAAATGTTTTTTTTAAAGCCATTTCATAAGCGACATGAATGGAATGGTCTGTATGGCAGCTACACCCTCTCCACTGAGATCCTGGAGGTGTGAGGGGGCTGGCAAACAACTGCTGCTCCCTGGGCTGTCCTGCCTGGCTGGGGCTTCGTGCCCAGGTGGGACCCTCTGGCAGGGCTTGGGGCTCTCACTGGAGTGGGGCTGGGGACACCCATTGGAGACACAGGGGTGCTTTCCTGAGGACAGGATGCCTGGAGGAGCAGAGCTGCTGAGATAATCCTGGGCATTGACCTCAGGTGATGGTGTGTGCAGGTTGTCCTGCTTGAAAGCACAGGGTTGTGCAGACCCAGCTAGTAACTGGGGAAGGGCATTAGAGTGTGGCCTCCCAGTAACCCTCTGTGGCCTCCCAATAATCCTCTTTTTGCCCACCAGCTGTTTCATCTCCTAGGCACAGGCTGAATCTCAGCTCCAAGCCTCCTCTTTGTCCAGTTGGTGTAGCTGTGCAGTCAGCAAGCAGGAAGGACAGCTGGCCACAGGGTGCTCCCAAGGTGTCTGTAGCACACCAGCAAACATGAGTGCTCCTCACAGACCTGGGGACCCTCTTGCTCAGAGGAGGAAAATTGCAGGTCAGGTCAGCTACATTTCCTTCTCTTTCTCTGTGGCACTGCACATCACTCAGTCTGTCACGGGGGGCTCGGCCGTGGATGCCACCATTGGAAGGACATTGTGTGTGAAGGGGATCTCAGCTTGCTGTGAGTGCACTCTGTGTCCTGAGAGCCTCTCCAATCCCACAGCCCCCGTGCACGGCTGGCTGGAGATCATTCCCTGAGCTGCTGTTGCCCAGGAAACTTCTCCTTCAGCCACAGAGGCTGTGAGTGCCAGCAGGTCTTTGTGCCCTGCTTCAGCTGGAGATGCCTGGGGGTTCCCATCCCTGCCCTGCACTCACTGAGGGATCTCTGTTGGTGCTTTGTGCTGGGAGGCACAGGATGTGCTGCTGGTGCTCTCCTTGCCATCTTGGTGAGGCTGGCTGCACAGAAACCTGCCCTGAGTCCATTTGCAGACAGTTTGTAAGGCTGTAATAGCAATCCTGCTCCCTCAGGTCATCCCTAGGTGAAAACAAGGATTAGCTTATTGCTATTGCTTATTCCTAGAGATAATTGGCATTTTTGTATCAGCATTGGGGTGGCAGCAGGACCGGAACAGTGCCTGTCCCCTGTGCTGGCACTGCTAAGGGACCTCCAGTCTTGTGTCCAGTTCTGAGCTCTCATGGCAAGAAAAACATGGAGGGGCTGGAGCCTGTCCAGGGAAGGGAACGGAGCCGGGAAGGGGCTGGAGAGTCAGTGCAGTGAGGAGCAGCAGCTGGGAAAGGGGCTCAGCTGGAGAAAAGGAGGCTCAGGGGGAACCTTCTCCAGGAAGGAGGAGCCAGGTTGGAGTCGGGCCCTGCTCCTAGGAACAAGGGACAAGACAAGAGGAAATGGCCTACAAGCTCTGCCAGGGCAGGCTCAGGGTGGGCACCAGGAGGAATTTCCCCATGGAAAGGGGGCTCAGGGATTGAGAGGGGCTGCCCAGGGGGGTTTGGAGTCCCCATCCCTGGAGGAGCCCAGGAAGGGCTGGAGGTGGCACTCAGAGCCCTGGGCTGGGGACAAGGTGGGGATCAGGCACAGCTTGGACTCAATGGTCTTGGAAGTCTCTTCCAACCTCAGTGATTCTGGAATTCTGCTTCCAGCTGGCTGCAAAGCCAGAGGCTGATGTTGGGGCTGAGGAGCTCTGGGATGTCTGTGTGCTCTCCTGGAGCAGCAGGTCAGAGCTCAGATGAGGCTCCTGGTGGATTTGTTGGAGTGGCACAGGATGGGCAGCGTGGGCTCTGTGCCGAGCTGTAAGTGCAGCGCTGCCAGCAGCAGGAGGCATTAATGAAATGTGCTCCTCTCTCTGGCTGCCTTGGAGCTGTCACCTGTGACTGTGGGAGCTGCGTTCCCGGGGCTGTGCAGCTCCCTGTGCACAGCTCTGCCCTCACTGGAATGTCCCTGCTAATGGGGAGCACAACTCTGGGCTGCTTCTGCTGCTTCTGGCACAGACCAGGATTTCTGGAGCTGTGGAGCAGAACCTCCCAGCCAGCAACATCCCCTCCTCTGACAGGAGGGTTACTGCCAGCAGCGGAGACTTCTCAGAGTCTGACCCTTTGCTCTTTCCCTTGTGCCTGATTTTGTTTGACAAAAAAGGATTATTGAGAAAAAAAACCAGCCCCTTCACTCTGCACAAGGGGAATTTGTGGCCTTCCTCATCCAGTTTTGCTGCTGCCTGGCTGCTGTACGTGCTGGATCCCCAAAGATGCCCTCAAATCCAAGCAAACATTCCCTGTGCAGGTGGTGTCACCATGACCACCCTTTCTGCTTCACAAGCTGCAAGAGTTGTTTCTGGAAATCCATTGTGTTCACAGAACATTCCGTGTGGAAATCCTCTCCTGCTCTCTGCGTGCGTCTGTCCGTAAGGAGATGTCAGCCCGTGCAGGCTGCTCTCCAGGAGCTCCAGAGCCTCTGTTGCACATGTTGGCTCCTCCTGCCTACCTGGGACTGAAGCAAAGTGCTAATTGTTGTGCAGATGTCATCTGCCAGGCAGGCAGGAGGCTGGAGGCTTGAAAGAGGCTGTGCTGTCATTTGCTAGCAGCCTCCTCGGTACACGTGAGCTCTATTTTTATTGGGAGTGTGCGTTTGCTTTCAGCCACTGCTTTGTTGAATTTCTCTTTCTTTTTTTTTTTTTTTTCTTTTTATTTCCAGGCTTGCAGATAAAGTTTGAGGGATACATTTATTTTTCATTATTCCAGCTTTGCTGCTTGTTTTATAACTGAAAAAACCTCAACCAAACCAAGAAACCTGTTCCCTGTGTAAAAAGCAGCAGTTTGTTCTGAGATGAGAGGGAATTGTGTGTTGTGGTCATGCTGGACTGCTGGACTGAGGTCAGGACTGTGGGACTGTCCAGAAGGGCACGAAGATCAAGATCTGGGAGCAGAGGGAGTTTGAGGCTGTGTGTTGTGCTCTGGGTGTGCCAGCTCAGGAGCCTGGGTGTTGGTTGTAGCCTGGTTTTGCTTGGCCATGTCCCAGGAGAGAGCTGGAGGCTCTGGCCACAGGTTGGCTTATGAAAACAAGGAGCTTTTCTTCTGCTCCAGCTGTGGTTTAATAAGGGCCTGTGGGCCCTTGAGGTGGTTCTTTGACCCTTTAGAAAAGAGGAGACACTGAAGGAGGAAATGGGAGGTGATGCTTTCCTGCACTGTGTGAGTTAAGCAGGGGGATGCTCATTGCTCAGGAATGCTGTGGATGTCAGAAATCCAGATCTGTTCCAAAACCAATTAATGAGAAAAATCCAGTTGATGTGGTAGAGGTGGCTCAGAGGTAGAGGCTGCTGCTCAGGAAGACCCTGGCTCAGGAGTTTTTGGAGGATGCAGAAGTACATCAGGTGCACTGTGACCTCTGCTCCCTGCTCTGTCCCTCTCCTGGTTTCCTCTGACCTGTGGGATATGGGGGGTTGCTTTTTCTTTTTCTGGAAAAAACCAAACAGGGAGAGCAAGAAGTAACAAAGTGGAGTGGAGGGACAAGGTACCAGTGAAAGGGTGGAAGAGGAGGAGGGTTCCCTCCATGTCCCTGAAGGCTTCTGGGGGTAGAAGCTCTTTGGTGGCAGGAGCTGGTGTTGGGTGCTGCTGTGAGCAGGTTTTCTGCTTTGTGGGACACAAAGTGGTTGCTTCAAGGAGGGAGAACTCTGCTATCTGATGTGCCACCCTGATGGACAGCAAAGCAAGATATTTCGGACTGTGTGTAGGGGAGGAACTTCTTTAAAACCTGGATAGGAGTAGGAGCAGACTTGATGGAGGGATGAGTAATGAAGGAGTGTTTGAACGGAACTAATCAGTCCTATCTTCTTTCAAAAGACCTCATTTAGTTTAATTTAGCAGCGTGTAAATTTAGAGCCAATCAAAGGAAATACTTGTGCAGCCTGTGTGCTGGCAGGCTGCTGCACTCCCTAGCCCAGCAGAGAGCTGAAGGCTGTAGGTGGATCCCCAGCCTCGTGTGAGGCACTGGGGGCACACGTGTGTGTGCCACACCAGGGTGGGCACACCGGCTCTGTGCCCGGGCACTGGCACCCACAACAGCAGCCCCTTCATTTCCCCCTGATGTGCTCCATCGGGGTGTCCCTGTGCTCCATCAGGGTGTCCCTGTGCTCCATCAGGGTGGCTCTGTGCTTCATCAGGGTGTCCCTGTGCTCCATCAGGGTGGCTCTGTACCCATCAAGGTGGCTCTGTGCCCCATCAGAGTGGCTCTGTAGCCCATCAGGGTGGCTCTGTGCCCCATCAGAGTGGCTCTGTAGCCCATCAGTGTGTCTGATCTCTGTGTCTGTGCCATGGCTCTGCTCCTTGGAACACCTGAGCGTGGTCAGAGCCAGCTCCTGGCCCCACGGCTGGGCTGAGCCTCTGCTCTGAGCAGCAGGGAAAGCCTTGTGCTGTAGGAACCACTGAGTAAACCTTGCTGACCTTTGCAAAATGTTGTTTTCCTCAAGAAAAACCTACATATGGATTAGATGAACCCCTGATCCTTGGACAGCTGGTTGTTTTGTTTAATTTGAATTAACGCAGCTACTTCTGTGCTTAAAAAGAGGCACAGGCATAAAAAGCCTTCACGGGATTGCGCTGCTTTTTATGTTTCCCTCTAGTTGTCATCCATGGCACTGACACAGAGATTTTAAACAAGTTCTGCAGGTCTCCTCATATTTTCCAGGAGAGATATTATCCCCTGTGGGGTCAGTATAAGTTGCTTGGCATTACCTGTCACAAACCCCATTAGCAGTGAGCCCCCACGAGTCCCCTGAGCTCACACCTCGAGGTGTTGTGCTTCCTGCCGTGTCACACTCCTGATCCCACGCTGTGTTGCAAAGTGTTGTGTAAAGAGTCCTGAAACCTGCAAAAATGGAAAAAAATACTGTTGGGTTTGTTTTGCTTTGCATTTCAGGCTGGTGGCAATGTCTCCTTGGGCCGGGCTCCTCTCCACCACCTCCAGGGTCAGCCTGCTGCTGCTGCTGGGGTCTGTGCTCTTCTCCTGCTCCAGCCTGGGACAGAGAGTGCCTGTAAGTTTTGGCTGCTCCAGCTTGATTTCAGATGGATAAAACATGGATGCTTTTTGCCTTTAAGGAAATGCCCATTATTCTTTAGGAAACGTCTTTCTCCTGCTTGAATTATGAAAACAAACCAGAAAGGATTCTACTGATTTCTGTGTAAATGAAGAATCGCTTGTGTGGTGCTGCCCATTTTTGCTAGAAATGCTAATGAAAATGGGGTATTGCAAAGCAACTGTGGCCAGGCAGTGACAGCAACACTTAAATGAACCAAGTCACATCCTTTTATCCTTACTGAGCATTTAAACCCTGGTACTTTTCCTGAGCAGAGCTGGTAAACATCAGCTGTCTCCATTATGTGTTTGAACAGATCCAGCACTGGGAGGCCTGGTGGTAAATTTACAATAGCCTGTATCACTAACTCCCTCTTGGATAATCATAGAGCTGTGGAAATCAGCTAAGTAATAACTGCTCCACTCACTCCTTTTTAGTCCTGTTGAGTCTTGGCTCAGAAAATGTTAACATTGATTTTCATCTACAGAACCTGGGCTTTTATGGCTGTGATTGTTCCTGAGCTTTAACCATTTGTTATAATTTGAACAATTCCAAGCCCCTGATGCACTCAGCAAAAGCAGGAGTTAAGATCTGGTTCCTCATGCATTTCTGAAATTGCAGTCACTTTCCACAGCTGAAATAAAAACATTCTATAGGTTTGTCAGCCTTCCTTGTGTGTTACCACAATCATGGAATTGTGCAATTGTTTAGGTTGGGAGAGACCTTTATGATCATTGAGTACAACCTTTAACCCAGTGCTGCCAAGGCCACCACCAGCCCACGTCCCCAAGTGCCACATCCACACTGTTGTTGCTACTCTGCGTGTTTTGCTCAGGTTGACATTTCTGTTGCTCAGAAAGACTCTTCTAGGCTGGAAACGGATATTTATATGCAGAGCATCCAAATTCTGACAGAAAATGTGCATGCATTTTTTCCCAAAGAGTGGAAGAACTGAAGGCAGAATGTGTCCCAGAATTTCCCAGTTAACCTCTGAATTTACTTACATTTTTCCCTGTGAAAACATCCTAAGGATTAAGATCCAAACACTTCATGAAGTGAGCTGTAACTCCATCTTAATTGCCAACAATTAGGACTAATCATTCCCTGTAGGGTGGTTAACTCAAATTCTTCAGTGGTGACTGAATTGGTGATCTCAGAAGCTGAAAATATTCCCTTCAGCAGGCACTGAGCGGTGGGGATGATGAGCCTGGACCAGTTCATCTGTTCCGGCTGGAACCAGAACAGCCCAGACCCAGAGTCAATGCCTGGTGTGAGAGTACAGGTCATTTCTGTGCACTCTCCAGAGTTTTTTGTGACTCCCACCAGCTCCCTAGGGAGGCTTTCCATTGAACACCAAGGTTTCCCTCACAGCAAGGATTTTTTCCCTGCTGTTCTTCCCTTGGTGTAACGTTGAGCCGCTCGTGCTGGCTGCTCTCCCACACCTCTGCCAGCCTCGTGCTGCACTTGCCTTGGAGGTGGTGATTAAATCCTTGCCTCATTGTTTTAAAAGCCTTGGAGAACACTGGAAGAGGGTGGAGAAGAGGATCCTCACATTTGTATCATGTGGGCAGCTCGGTGTGTTTTTTCCCGTGTCCTATTTTGGAAACAGCTGAACTATTTTAGCTGAAATCTTCTCCAAGCCTGAAATAAGTGCATTTAAGAAAAAGAAAAAAAAATATAAAAAAACCCAACAAAACTCAAAAAACGCACCAAACCCCAAACCAACCAACAAGCCTTGAGGCATTCCACTCATGTGGAAAATTTCAGCTGAAAAAGTTAAAAGTTTGACATATTTTTAGGCAAGGGAAAATGGGGTCTTACAATGTTATACAACCCTAATAATAGCCAGGGCTCCTGCCTCTGACTGAAATACAGGTGAGACTCTGTGAGAGCTGGTTTGAAACCTGCAACCTGCTCTGGAATAGGAAATAAGCTGTGTTGCTTTGTTCAGCACAAATGTCATGCTAGTTATGCATGTTTAACCTTTAATATACTTTAAATCTAAATTTAACCATGTGGAAAGAATCTCGGATGTCAAAAAAAAAAATCTGCTGGCGAGGGAAAAAATTTTGTATTCTCAGCCAGCACTAAATTACCCAGATGCAATTGCTAATGAGCTGAATCTCTTCTCTCCAAAAGGAGTTTGCCCTTACAAAAATAGAAGAGAGCGACATAAAAGATGACAGTGGGAAGGAGCTGGGGACAGAGGATGACGCTGATCCTGAAGACCTGGAAGTGTTTTACCCCACGGATCAGTGGCAAACCCTGCGTCCAGGTAACTGTTGCTGGCTAATTATAGCATGCCTCTGGAACCCACCTGCCAGCACTGACAGGAGCCTTGCAGACACTCCAAGAGCTGTTTGTTCCCATGACAATGTGTGCTTTTGCTGGTGCTCACATCAAGAGGAGGACTCGGTGGCCCAGTGCAGGGACTGGAGGCCATGGGCAAAGCATCCAAGGAGGGGAGCAGTTTCTCCAGGGCTTTCAGGTCACTGGAGCAAGAGGAGTGGGCTGCCAGCCCCCTTGTGGGTGCAGGGCTGTCTCTGTCACTGGCTCCACAGCCCTTTCTCTCTTCATTTGTCAAGGGCCAGGTTTTATAACATTTGTTGGCACGTGGATTCCCAGGTCTGCTGTGCTCCGGTGTGGCGCTGCTCAGTGGCAAGCTGATTAGGAGCTGTCACTGGAGCACTGCACAGCTTTTTAACAATGGGTTTTCTGTTCCTCGGCTGTTTGAAAGCTAGCTTGTATTTCCATCTGTGCAAACCACAAAAAATCTCTTCCCTTTCTTTGGGTTGGTGTCTTTCATTAGACATGCCTGGGACTCTGTGGTGAGAGGAGCCCAGCAGAGCAGCTTGGCCTCCGTGTGCTGGGAAGGCTCTGGAGGGGCCAAACCCATTCAAACACACACAGATGCATGTGTGCATACATATTTCAACAATTAGCCTGTCTCTGGGGTCCTGAACGAGCTGTTTAATCCAGTTGTGCTTTGGTGTCCTCATGTATATGCAGGTGTAATACCTTCCCACCTCACAAGGGTGAACTAAGTAGTAATTAATTTTTATAAAGTGCTCTGAATTTAAGAGCTTTATCCTGTGCTCAGTATTATCATTGAAAGAATAAGTATGGGTTCCATTTGTCTTAAAATTTCTGCCAGATATAGCAGAATGACTTTTCCAAATGTAAATCTTTGTATAACATAAATGGCTACAAAAGCCCCTGCGTTCCACAGAGCTGCAGTATATACTTATATTCCATTTCTGTACCATTATGTATGGAAGGCGTGTGGTGTCCCTGCTCATTATTCAGCCTGGCAGATCCCCACCAGCTTTTTTGGAGCAGAACATGTACATACTTGCAATCATTAGAAACCTCATTGCAGGGTTTGTTCACAAGCACCTTCTCCACTGCCCGGGTGCCTTATTCCGCTTCATTTTTGTAGTTATTCCATGTTGGGCACATGCAGCGAAGGGCTTGTGGAAGTGGGGAGCTTGTCAGTATTCACAGAGGAGAGTAATTTTGGTTACTCTTGTAAAGATTTAAATGGTGTCCTGCCTCATGCTCTGACTGCTACAGATCCCAGCACTGGGGATGTGGCACAAAGAGGAGCCCGCCTTGGTCTCCTGCTGCCAGCCTGGGTTTCTGTCTCCTGGGGTTCTTTTGGAGTGAAATCCCTGAGGACTGGCACTGACACCTTCAGCACGTGTTAGCCGAGGCTGGGGGCCATGCTGCCAGCATGAGCCCATCCCTGTGGCCTCTGGCCCACACTTTCCCAGTGTGAGCACAGTTCTGGCTGGCAGGGAGCTGGCCTGGCACGAGGGAAGCTGCTGCTGTGGCTGCACAGGGATGCACCTTTTGGTGCTGCAGCAGAGCCATGCACCGTGGCAGTGTGTCCATCCCACTGGTTCTGCATCTTGCCATGTTTTCCATGTGGCTGCACTCACTGGCAGCTGAGCAGAGCCTGGCTGGGCTGGGCTCAGAGTTTGCCTTCTGCTGCCCATGTCTCCAGGACACCCCCACTCCCTCTCCTGTTGTATCCCTGCGGCAAACTAGGCCAGTCTCTCTGGGGGAAGCAAATTCAAGTGTTTGAATTTAGAATTTGGATCTACAGTTCTGAACACTGGGAGGGAGTTTGGAGCTGCGTTTCCCCCATCTCACTCCTGTTTCAACTTGTTCCTGTTCTGAGCTCACGCAGGATTTTGTGCTTCTCTACAATGGTGCAGCAGCTCATCTTTTATAGATGTGTTCCCAGTGTTTCTCTGCTGAGTTTCCAGTTCCCTGTTGCTAATTGCATCAATCCACATTTCCACCGGGACTGCAGCAGTGTCATCAACCTGTAACCTGTCAAATCCCCCCCAAATTCGATTGTTGTTGTGTCTGTAACGCTTTGGGCGCTTGTTCCTCGCTGTCTACAGTGTGAGCTGGATTTTGATCAAGTGCTCCCTTGCACTTTGAGCACACTTCAAGCTGCTGGAGGTAGCTGGATGCAAACACAGAGAGACAGTTGCCCTAAGAGCTGTGCTGCCTGTAATCTGGAAGCAAGATCAGTTGTCTCTTCTGCCAGGCAGCTGGAGCTGATGGCTCTGGAAAGGTTGGTGAAACTTCCCAAAGCCCTTTAACACTTCGTTAGGCATTGCTTCTTTCTCACTTGGCACTAAATAATGCACCAGGTGCAGGGCTCAGACTGAAGGGAGTTGTGTGCCTCAGAGAGGCTTCCAGCACCTCTGCTGTTGGACTTACGGGCATCATCTGTGGGGCTTTTCCTTCTGTCCATAGCTGGAGTCCACAGGAACCTGGAGCTTTTTTGGGGTATAGTGAGTGGGATTGCTGTTTCCTCTGAATGAAGGTTGACACCCCTGCTCAGACTCCTCATGGTCAGGTAATAGAGTTTGTTTAAAGTTGTGCTTCCTCTGCAGTCTTTTTTCTTTCAGAATACACTTTCTCCACGTGATAGTACCCTTGGGAGCTGAAATATATTTTACTTTTGTTATTTGGGCACCAAATTTCCCAATATTTTGTTTAGCATTCCTAGTGATGATTGGAAGTTGGTTTCTCTGGCCATCTAGTTGTATCACTGAGCAGCAGATTTTCCACCCAGCATTGGTGGGAAATTTTCCACCCAGCAGTGGCTCCTCTGGGAAGAGTTTGCTGTGAAGATTCAGAGCAAGGATATAAGAGGCAGGGGTTTAATTGGGAAAGGAAAAGGGCGTTAATCACCCCCCCAGCAGTGATGAGTGGAGAGCTGGGGCTGCACAGGGCTCTGCTCTGCCCATCCCCATGGCAGCAGTACTTTGCTGCTCCCTAATGTGGCAGAAGCCCTCTGGCAGCTTTTCCAGCTGACAGTTGGGAGTTAATGAGTCCAGCTTCCAATCCAGATGGACAAGTGAGAACCTCCACTGTCCAAATATCAAAATATTTACAGATTGCTCTGCAGAGAGGCAGCAGTGGGGCAGAGAGGCTGCCTTTGCTGCAGAGCAGCTCCCTGCAGACCGGAGGGATGGAGCAGAGCCTGGCACTGTGACTGGCATGGTGCAGTGTGGATCTCTCTGGGCTTTGGATGGCTGTCTCAGGGCAGAGCAGGGAGCTTAGCTGGGCTGCACCTTCAGCTGTGGTTAAAGCTCTGCCTTGCAGAGCTGAACCTGCAGTGACTCCCCAGTGTTCGTGCTGCCCAGAGTAATTTTCTGCAGTGCCCGATTATTTCACAGTTAAAAACCAAGGAGCCACAGCTGCTGCTGCTGGTCAGGCTGCCAGAGTGAAGCTGATGTGAGCATGCTGTTGGTGCTGCTTCTGCAAAGATGTAACCATCTCATGTTCAGCAGGGAGCCAGTGATACATTGCTTGGCATTTAAATATCCATGGCTGCAGCTCCCAAGGATCCTCAGGCTACCTTTGCTGCTCCTGCTTGTCACAGGTCTTCTCCCATCTCATTTGCTGCTCAAACAAGGTTTTACACCTGTGGAAACCCAGTTCTGCAGGCAGCCACGATGGGGAGGTGTTTTCAGAGGCTGCTTTGAAGGGCTTGCTGTGCAAGGACAGGGCTGAGGATGGGCAATAGCTCAGCCCAGTTTCACTGCCAGTCTGTCCTCCAGGAGGTTTCAGTGGCCAAATGAGGCAGGCAGTGCTGCTCTGGCTGACAGGAGGTTCTTGAGGTAGGGGGAGGCAGGAGGCAGCAGGATCTGTGCCAGGCCCGTGCCACAGCCCGTGGTGGTGACATGGCTGCTGCTGAGGGTCCCCTCACACCTTGTCTGTGGGCACCTTGCTCCTGCTGCTCTCTGGGATGTCCTGAGCTGCAGCAGCTCTTGCTAATTGCTTTGCTGAATTCATCACTGTCCAAACCATTGGCTTCTTGCTGACCCGAACCTGACTCAGACAGTGGTGGGCAGGTCTCTGAAATATTTATGGCAGCACAGTCAAGAGAGGGCTGTGAAATACAGAGTGAAACCACCAGGGTATGCTCGTTTTTGCAAAGTTTGACGTGTCTAATCCAGGAAATAGGAGCCTCATCAGATCAGCACAGATTTGCATACAGAGGGAAGGCAAATGGAATTTTAAAAACCTCATCTATACTAGATGAAATGCTTCTTCTCCAAGTTTCTTTATAAAATGACTTGTTAGTGATGTGCAGATGGGAGAAATCTTGACTCTGGAGTTGTTATAATCTTGTCTGGCCAGCGGCAGAGAGCTGGAGGATGATTCCAGCAGGTAGGAAAGGCCAGGCTGACTTGAGAGCAAATGTTCAGTGCTTGGAAGCTGAGTTATGGTCCCTGGTAGTTATCCCTCTGCTTGTTTTCAATCTGACCTCTTGCATAGGAGGCTTTTAATCTCCTAAATGTATCTCATGCCTGTCCTTTTTATTGCCAGCTGCCTTCATGGGCTCCTCTCTCAGCTTCCTACCCTTGTGAGCTTTCCTTTGCCCCTCATCTTCACATCACAGGAGGCACAGTGTCCCTAACACTGGCTTGTGCCTAATTCCAAATCCTTGGCAGAAGTGCCAGGGCTGAAGCTCCAGGTGCTGCTCCTGCCTTGTGTGTGGGGCAGTGCCAGGCAGATGTGGCTCACCAGGGACATCCTCCATGCCCTGGTCCTGGTCTGGGTAAGAGGGATAGTGGTGTTTCCCTCCAGCTGTTGGTGAAAGGACAGGACTGGGGCTCAGGAGATGCTGGGACAGTGAGCAGACAGGGGTTCCCAGCCCCCTGCTCCAGCAGGAGGATGTGTTTGAAGGATGCCAGCTCTGGGCAGGGAGGCACAGCACAAGTGTCCTGTCCTGGAGCTTGGTTTCAGCATTTCTGTAAAGAATTTGGACTCCCAATTCCATGAATTGGGAGGCATCTTTGCCCCTCAAATGCAGGTAAAACTTCTCTTCTGTCATTTCCAGAAGTGGCAGTGTCCTGGCAGCACTGGTGTGATGAGAAAGAGCCCTACAATGCTTGCTCAGGTTTAGGAGCAGAGTGGGCTTGGGGTGGGTTTTTGGTGTGTCAGGTCAGTCCTGTCCCTTACTGGCTGTGATGCTACTGGTTTCAAACTGGTTACAAAAGACTTTTGCAGGGATGCTCCTTCTGCCAAAAACTAACTGTGCTTCTGAGCAGCCAGAATAAAAGCCTGAGCTTCTCTAACACACAGCCATGGGCTGGGCTGTGGGCACTGCCAAAACAAGGGTGCAGTGCTGTGTTTTCATGAGCCAAGCCATGACTCCTGCTAGTGGTTTGTGGAATTCTGAGCCCTGCAGGGTATTCCAGGTGGTCTGGAGTGGCCATAAACCAGGGGATGAGGTGCTGAGAGTCAAGCAGTGGTTTTAGTGCAACAGGAGGAGGTTAAGCTGCAGCTTTCAGAATAATGTCAAACTTCACTTTAATGATGCTCAGGCTGCTGGTGGTGTAATAGCAGTAGACATCAGCAGTGGGAACCATTCCCGTGGTTAAATGTACATTGTTTGGTGGGGGAAAAGTGCTTTGAAAGAAGAGAGACTGTTTCCCAGGGAAGACATCTCTCATTCCTTGCTTTTATCTCCTCCCTGCCAAGCTGGGGATGCTGTGAGCCTGTGAGCTGCTGAGAGGTGCTTAAATGTGTGCTGGATGATGAGGAATACCTTGCTCTGGTTTTTATGTGCAAGCAGGCTGGATTTTCTGCAATAGCTCCAATAACCTTCGCGTGGCTGTTTAGAAGGATGAACCTCATTAAAGAAGAGGTATTTAATAACAGGCCTATTTTTATCTCTGTCTTTATCTAACAGTCTGCACATTTATTTCAAGCTTGTAACAGTGCTTTGGAAGAAAAATGTTTTCCCTCCTCTGAAATGTTTTGGCAGTGCCTCCAGCCTCGGTTATCTTGAATTTCCAGTCTGGCTAGCATCCCTCCTCCTTCCAAAGCCAGCAAGCCACAGCAGGCCCACTGCTCCAACATTTTCCTTGGGAAATGGGAAATTTCTGGGGGAATATGCTTTCAAAACATGGGACTTGGGTCCCAGGGTCACTGAAACAGTTCTGAAGGTTTGATCAAACATAATAACAGCAACTCCCTCAGGCTTCAAATGTGTGATCTTGTGTGGGACAGGCACTGCAGGCACTGCAGTGTTTGCTGCAGGATGTGACTGACCACATGCTCTGGGAGAGGCTGGCAGCTCTGGGGCCAGGCATTTCTGCAGAGACTTTTTTTCCTAAATTTGTCAACTTTATTCTGTAATTTCATAAATTAAACCCTGACCTATAGATATCTTGCAGACATTGTGTTTTCAGCCCACTCTCCTGTGTTTGCTGTCATTTGCTGGTGATGAAGGAGGCAGCCCCAGCCCCGAGGGGATGCGCCATCTTTCCAACTCCTTCCACATCTGTCCCTTTGGCATTTCTGGCTCTGTACCCAGACCCTGCCCTGACTGAAGGCTTGCTGGAGCACAAGTGCCTGGGCCTGTGGCCAGGATGACCATTTCTGAGCCCTTTTCCCAGGATACATGTGGCCATATGCTCTAGGAGATGCTGGATTTGGGCCCTGGGATATGTGTGGCAATTATTACAAAAGAACTTGGCTCTAGGGGCTAATCCCTAGTTTTTCCTTGCTGTTCAATCTGGATCATGTACATCCCTTAACCACAGTTTTGCAGCATTCTCTTTTTCCATAATTAGGGAATATTTTCCATGGTCTTGCTCAGGCCCTTCCTCCCTGCAGTTTCCCCTGTGGGTTAAGGCTTGACTTACTGAAACTTCCGCAGAACTGATTGTGGGTGGGCAAGGACAAGGTCAGAGGGTTTTCAGACAGTCAGCACAGTCAGATGGCTCCTGTGAGGAATATTTCACTTGCTCCTTCACAGCTCTTGCCTGCAAATTGTCCTCTTGCTCAGATGGGGCTCCAGTTCATTTTTTTCTCCTTTTTCTTTCCTAAGTCATTCAGTTTTCCATACATTTATCTATAGGGTCACACAAGCAACAGGTCTGCTTTTTCCACAAATCCTTCCAGAGCCACGTGCTGTGTCTGCTCCATTCTGGTGCAAAAGCACCTTCTCCTCTGAGGAAAACTCAGAATATCCATCCAGCTGTCTTGACTGAGTGAGGCATTTTCTCTGAACCCTGCCCTCTGTTCATTTCAGAATCTGCAGGGAATTTGGGACATAAATTAAAAAGCTATTTGATGCTCCTTGAGGTTTAGAAGCTGGTTTTGCATTTGTTCTTACTTGAACACACACTGAGACAAATGGCTCTGCTTTACTGAAGCTGGTTCCTTTGGCATCCTGAGGAAGCTTCCCAGTTAAAAAATAAATATGGCTCTGTTTTTCCAGCCCTGCTTTACCAGCAAAAGCTGGGGAAGGAAATGTAATCTCCTTGGGTCTGTCCTGATGTTTTGTAGAACTAATTCCCATTTATTGGAAGAACTCTTCCACACCAGATTCACGTTTAATTTTTTATTATGTGTTTACATTTTGGAAGGAGTAAAGGTGGTGGTGTTGGAAATTCTAATGAGGGACAACATTTCTGATTCAAAAGACTCAGGCTCCTCTCTCCTGACTTTTCTGCCTGCTCCTTAAGACTGCAGGAAGTTTTGCTTGGGTCATTCACTTGCAACAGGATGTTATGTGAATACAGAATTAATGTATGCAGCCTGTCACTTGGAATTGCTGCTGTTCTGCTGCTGGAGAGCTCCCGGGGTTGCAGAGTCCTTGCAAGCAGCAATGACAGGAATGTGCCTGTGATCCTGCAAAGCCAGAGGAGGAACAGGGAGCTGCAAGTCTCCCCCATCACTGCGGGGTGTGAATAAATAGATCTAATCAACAATTTACATGTTAGCCCTGGACCAGGGTTTATTTTTAGGATGTGTCATTCAGCCCAAGCGAAACCTCTGCATCTCAGGCTGGTGGTGTTTCTAAAAGCATCTCTAAGTGATCACTGAGGCTGGATTTTAAGCTGCATTTACATTTTGATAGAATCTGCTGCTTTCCTTATCTGAAACAAAGCCCACCTGATCTTCATTAATTACACTATCATTTCACCTAACCAGGGTGCTGCTAATTACAGTTATCTGTCTATTCTTCACCAGATAATACACAAAAAATTGTTATCCCTGGCTGTATCTGGATTAGCTGGAGCTGTAAGGGGGTTGCACATGGTGATGGTTTTACAGGTGGAGTGCAGGTATTTATAGACTGTCTGAGGGAATGCTGGAGGAGTGGCTGCTGTCCTACTGGGTGTGCTGCCATTCCAAGACACCTCCACAGCAAAACATACAGAAAACACTGCTTAAACATAGAAAAATCTGGTTACTACGGGGTGACTGGAGCAGGCCAGCTCCACAAGAGAGGTGGTGGAGTCCTGGGACATCCCAGACTCTCCTGAGCACAGGCCTCGGGCTGGAGGGGAGACTGCTTGAGCAGAGATTGATCCCAGAGGCATTTCCAGGCTCAGCTATCAGGGACTCTCTGGCAGTGCCTTTTTTAAGACAGAAAATCTCATGGTGGCTTCACAGAGAGCTGCAAGCCCTGGTGGTGGTGCTGACTGTTCCCCCACTAACATCAGCTGCAGTCTGAGTGGGGCAAGCACAGAAAGGGCTTCTCTGAAAAGAGGCAGCAGGAAATGTCTGAACTGCTGGGGAGTTGTGGGTCCAGAGGGCTGGAGCCAGGAGCCAGAGGCTGCAGGGAAGGTGCCCCATGAGGGCAGAGCCTTTGCTGGAAGAGAAGTCAAGGGCTTTCACTTGACTCCTGTTTCATCATCCTTCCACACACTGATCTCTTCAGATGCTTTCTAAACCTTTGGTTTGCTTTCTGAAGGGGAAAGGACTTGTCCTGGAGGAGGAGCAGGGCCAGGCTGCTGAAGAGAGCTGGTAGCTGTCAGCTGGCAAGAGAGGAGGGACATGGAGGCCAGAGGGGTGGGCACTGGGTGAGGAGATGTACACACTCTCCTCCATCCACTGTGAGTGTTCTCAGGCCAAACACACCTGCACTCCTGTTTGTACTGTTTGCTGTCCTTGATAAACTGATAGATGTGAGTTTGGGGATTTTTGTTACCTTTTTGTATTCTGAAGAGAACTAAAGATGGTTCACATGATTTCTTTTGTGCCTTCTACGGTGCAGGTGATGCAGGCAGGGATGGAACAGCAGCATCTTTATACTTGTCAAGTCTCCATCCACACCCAAGGCACTGCCTGAAGCTCAAAGTGGTTTTCTTGCAGGCTTAGAACACTACACCAGCAGGGAGAACAAGAAGTTCAGTGGAGATTATGCTCCAGAAAAACTGTATCCATGGTCCAAAAGGTAAATATGGAGCCATGGAAGTGCACACTGCAGTCGTAGTGGAGCTTGCATTGAGTGGGGAGATTTCCTGCCCTTCTGGCACAAAGAACCAGGGGTCCTCTGGTTCTCCATGAAGACCTCTGGTTCTCCATGGTTCTCCACAGGGCTGTGCTGGTGCCTTGCCCAGAGCTGTGACAGCAGGCAGTAGTTTCAGGTGTGGCTGCTCTGCTGGCAGGGCCTTGGTGTTCCCAGCAGGGCAGGGCAGGGATGCTCCTGTCCCAGCAGGTCACTGGGCATGCAGGTGCCACTCTACAGCAGCTGCTCCTCCTCTGCATCACTTCTAGGGACAAAAGTCCTGTTCTGCTGCATGGCAGGGAGCCCTGCAGAGCCAGCACGGAGGGGACAGGCTGGGCAGCAGCTGGGCAGCACTGGTTTAATCCTTTTTGCCTGTTCCTGCCCTGGAAGCTGTGTGCTGGGTGGAGATGTGTGTGTTTGGGGAGGGCTGGCCCAGCCATTTCCTTGTCAGGGTTTGCAACACTGGCAGCTGGGGAGAAAACTGTTATTAAGTGTAATGTGGCACCTTGGAGATGGAAGCATGGGGAGACAATAAATACAGCCTTCCATAATGCCATTTTATGGTGTCACTCTTCAGAATTTATTAAGACTTAGTTGCAGCCATGCCTGCAGCCTCCTGTGCTGGAATCAGTAAATTGTGTTCATTATCTCTAGCACTTGCTCTGACCTGCTGTGTTTTACAAGGGGGGAGACACTGGAGGCGTGGGGACACCCCAGCTGCTTTCTGCAGCCATTCCCCTGGTGCCAATCCAGCTTTTCTGGGGTTGCTGGGACACCCCAGGCAGTGCTTGGCTGCGTGGATGGACCCCAGGTGTGACGTGGTGGTTGAAGAGAACACTCAGGGACTGAGGAGCTGCCAAAATCACCACAGCTCCACGGGGAGCAGGGAAGGAGCTGGGTGAGGAGGGGGGCCATGGGCACCTTGGAGCACACTGGCACATTTGTCACTCCACTGTGGGACCACTCCAGCAGTCTTGGATGTGCTGAGGATGCTGGAGGTGGAAAAGGGTTCACAGGAGGTCCCTGAATTGCAGACAGGGAGATGCTACACCCCTGTGTGGTGTCCTCTTGCACCAGTATTTTCAAATGAAAACCCAAATGAAATTGTGCTCCTTTCGCCCACTTTTTGTCATGACAAATCCCAGCAGCAGCATGTTTGTGTACCTTCATCCTTATCCTCAGCATTTAGGTCCAGGATGGAGGAAAACAAGTTCAAGCCCAGCCTCCTGTTAATTTATTATGTTCCTTGTGCTTAAGGGCAAAATTTAAGTTGTCAAAAGCAGATGTTTGCATGCTCTTTTTTTAGCTCTCAAAGTACTTTCTGTGTGCTTGATTGATGGACGTCCCTGTTACATTAATAGCTGGGCTTTGCAGAAAGCTGTTATTACCACGAGAATCTGGTGTGGGTTTCAGTTTTTCTTCTTGCATTGAAAATCCATTATTAATGTCTTTCTGAGGGGAAAAAAAAAAAAAGGTTTCAATTCAGGCATTTTGCTTTGCTTTCTCAGGCTTCTTCTCAACTGTCTTTACAGAGGTGCTTTTAAAATCAATATTACAATTGTTCTTTATATTTTACTGAATGGTTGAGGGTTTCTGCATCTTGCTATTGATTTCTGATTGTACTGCAGGACATGTAGGTGTACACAGGTTGTTCTGTGATGGATAACTTCATATGTGTCTTCCTAATCATCACTGAGTTGCCTTCTGCATGTTCCCTGTTGCTGGATGCTGCTGCTGAGCTTGGAAGGCACCAGGAGAGCTCTGAGTGCAATCCTGAGACATCAAACTTGTGACTGCTCATTTAATTTGGATTTGGTTTTCAATCAGACACAGGGGTCACATGAGGGTTGTGGGGTCTTGTCTTTTGTGTTGTCTTTGCAGAGTCCTTCTGCCCTTGCTTTTCAGGCAGCTTCGTGTTCTGTGTTGTAGGAGTAAAACAAGTCATTGTCCTGGCTTTCTGTGGGGTGGTCATAATGCACCTTTAGCTTCCAGCACTGACCTTGGCCCTTGGGGCAGCTCTGCAGGCAGATCTCAGCATTTCAGAGGTGCAGAGTCAGAATGGTTTGGGTTGGAAGGGAACCTTGAAGCTCATCCAATTCCAACCCCCTGCCATGGCAGGGACAGCTCCAACTGTCCCAGGCTGCTCCAAGCCCCAATGTCCAACCTGGCCTTGGGCACTGCCAGGGGTCCAGGGGCAGCCCCAGCTGCTCTGGGCACCCTGTGCCAGGACCTGCCCACCCTCTCAGGGAACAATTCCTTCCCAGGATCTCATCCATCCCTGCCCTCTGGCAGTGGAAGACATTCCCTGTGTCCTGGCACTCCAGAGCCCTGTAAAAGTCCAAGTCTCAATGAAGTAATACAGAAGCCCAGAGTGCATTGGTAACTGCTGTAAAGCTGGATTTGCAGACAGAGGCTCTTGGAGCACATCAGCACTGATGGCACAATCTGTGTGAGAGCTTGTTGGCACCAGAGGAACCTGTGAGGAGTGACAGGACTTTGGCCAGCACGGGTGCTCCAAAATGCTTCCATGGCTCCAGGTGGGTGTCCAGGGGAAGAGCTCTGTGTGTGTGGGCACAGTCCTTCCCAGCTCTGCATGCCCTGGCACAGGCTCCACGTCTGCCAGGGGCTGTGGCTGTGCCAACAGGCACTCTGGAGAGAGCTGGGTGTGCACAAACCTCTGCTGGCTGGACTGGGCTGTTTGCTCCTCAGGCTTATCCTGGACAGGCTCCTGCACCTTCAGACATGGAGGGTACACCTGGCTTCTGAGGAATTGGTTGTTGCAGTTTGTCTGTCCATGTTGGGACCAGGACAAACACTGCCACAGGAGCTGGTCCTGTGTCCACGGGATAGCAGGGCTCGGTGGTGGCAGTGCTGGCAGGGGACACGGCAGCCCAGCCCTGCCTGGCCCGGCAGAGCCGGGGAGGGGACAGGGCTGGCATGCATAACAATGGGCAGGCTCTGACCTTGCCGCTGGAACTCACTTAGCAATTCTGTTGATGTTCTGGAAACGAAAATATAATTCAGGCCACCTTCTCCTCCAAGCTGACCCTGAGAATCTGGGAGAAGAGCTACTGAATAATTAGTTTTTTTTTTTTTCTCCCCCCTTTTTGCTGGAGTTACTGCTCAGTGTTGAACTGTGCTCTACAGTGTCATCAGTTCCCTTGAACTTACTGCTCCGAGTGTACTTAGCATTAATATAATTACGTAAATTGCAGTCTCATTAATCACCGGGGGCTGCGGCACATCCTTGTTGTGCTGCTTCATGGGTGGCTTGGCTGGTGGGAACCCCCTGGCCAGGGGTGGAGGCTGTGGCTGGAGCACTCCCCCTCTGCTCCTGAGCCTGGTTTAGCTGAGCTTTGTGTGTCTCACCCAGCAGGATCTGGAGTGTTTGCCAGCACTGCCATGATTGCAGCCTTGCTGCTGCAGAGGAGAAAAGGGAAAGGTGGGCTTGTCCCAAGGGAGTTCGGGTGGACCACATCCCTGCTGCTGTCACTGTGATTTGGGTCTGTGGGGTCCCAAACTGCAGAGCCCAGCCTCGTGGCTTGGCAGTGAACACCCAGAGCCTGAGCTCTTGCGCAGGGTCTGCTGCAGGGCTGTTTGATGATGCTGTGCCTCTGTCTCTGTGGCAGAGCTCTCAGCCTTCCTGGCAATGTAAATTCTCCTGGCTGCATGCTAAAATTACACTGAGTTATTGATTTATCTTTGAGAGGATTTCCTTCCCGAGGGACATTTCTGGCTGTTGTAGTGATTTAGTTCTTCTGCAAGTGCAGAATCTGTGGCAGAGCAGAGCCACCCTCCTGCCCTCGAGCCTGCAGCTCGGGGTCGCGCTCCCTCAGGCTTCCTCTGCAAGCTGATTTCTGTTCCAAGGCTGGGACAAGGTTACATGGCTGTTATTTCCGTGTAACAACTGCAAATAAAAGGGCATTTTCAACTTTCCACTGCAGAAGCTGCAAGTCTGGGACAAGCCTTTGTGCCATGGCACCAGCACTATCTTGGGCATATCTCAAACCCAGCTCCAAGGCTGGCACATGGGATGTGTGGAGCCATACCAGCCTTAATACACTCGGACTCCTAGGAATGTTTTAGTTCCTCAGAGTGGGGTATGATGGGAGCAGGAGCATGCTAACACTTCTCTCCTAAAGCTGCAGGGTACAGCCTCTCTTTTCTTTGCTTTCTATTGACTCACCATGGAGCATCTCTAAAAACCAGGCCAGGCAAGTTCCTGCTGGTGGTCCTGAGGAAGCCAAGACAGTTATCTTCTTCTATCACCAGTTTTCTCCCCTTGGCCCTGAAATCCCTCCCCCACCAACTATGGCTCAGCTGGTGAGCACCATCAGTAGATGGACCTGACCTTTCAGGACATGGCCAAATGTTTCAGGTACTCTGTGGCTGGAAAATGCCCAGCTCTGTGTCCTTGGGTGCCCATTTGAAGCACGTCCCTGTGGGTTCCTGTATCTAACCCCACTATCTAGTAGATTTGGCACCAATCTCAGCTGCACGCTGATAAAATGGGAGGCTGCTCGTGCATGTGGTGTTATAAAACAGCATCCGCCAATTAGGCCCAGGGAGAACGTCAATTTATTTTCCTGTGAACCAAGTGTGGCACAGCTCCTTCCTTTCCCAGTGATCTATCTGTGAGATAAAACACATCTTTAGTGTCTATCTTAAATACTGCAGTGTTGACAAGTTCTCTTGACAGAAATTAGGCTAATGTCCCTTACGACTGCGTTAGCTGTAGAAACAAGGCTTTAAATCGAAGCTTCGCAAAGCGCTATTCCAGCGCGTTCTCCAAGGCATCTCCTTATTCCAGCTTTTATTATCCAAATTTGTTCTCACTCTGCCTTGGCAGCAGGGCTGGCAGGCAGCTCTTCCCATCCATCCTGCTGGTCTGGCAGCCAGGGGGTGGGACCAGCACCTCCCGGGCTGGACCAGGCAGTGCTGGCCAAGCACCGCGGAGCCCTCGGCCCCAGGGAGGCTCCGGGCTCGGGGGACGGGGCTGGGGCCTGGGTGAGGGGAGCCAGCTGACACACATCGAGCACAGAGGGGATCCAAGGCAGTGAGCTGCACGCCCTGACAGCGGCACAGCGTGTCCTGAAACGCTCCCACTGGGAGCTGGAGCTGGGAGAAGGGAGTTTGTGCCGTGCATGTCTCATCCTTACAATTTCAGCACTGAGTTACAGACTCAGAAGCTGAGGACAGGAACAGAGAGTGCTGAGGCCTGGTCACGAATTCCCTTCTCGAGCTTCCCAGTCCTCCCCTGGAAAATAGTTTCCTTTTTTGCTCCTTTACCCTCCTCAAGTTGAGCCCTTTTAGCCTTTAACTCCTTGTTTCCAACAACAGATTAACCATGGCCATTTTAAACCTTCTGATTCTCACACTGGTGTTGGTCCTGATGGATTATCCCTCCCTGTTGGGTCCTTTCTGTGCCTCCACATTGCCAGGTTCTTAGGTGGCCCTCTCCTGAGTTGCTGAGAGAGGAGGAGAGGCTCTCTGAGAGTGACGCATGTGGGAGACACGATGGTTGATGATGTTCTGGAGGTGCTAACCTCCATCATAGTAAAGAAGCCTATCTCAAAAGCTATTAAATGCCTAAAATTCCACAAAATTAATATCATCCTCAGCTCCTTTTGTCAGGTTCTCAATTCTCCTGGTCAGCTGCCTTGTTCTTCTCTGCCTACATCCTGCATTGATCTTCTCTGAACGTAGCCAAGCCTTCAGCATCCCAGATGGGCTTTCTGGAGTAACAAATAGACCTGAGGAATGACAATTATTGAATGGATTGTAGCATTGGCTTGGGGATAAATAATGTAGTGAGTTGGAAAGGGATTAAAACTGGCTTTTGTAAGTAAGCTTCTCATGGATGTTGGCTGGGGGACATGGTGAGACAAAGGTCGCTGCAGTGTCTCTGCAGCCTGGTGTGCCATTTGAGAGATGAGATATCAGTGTGGCTGGATACCTTTGGTCTCTCTGTTTCTTCTGCTCGGACGTTTGTGGGATTAAACTCTCTAAACTGCTGCAGTTCACAGACTTCAATCCCAGTATCAGAAGAAAAAATAAATCAAGTGCCTCGTATTAAATCCTGAGCACTTTGCTCCTGCTGCACCCAGGGCTGTGGTAACTCACTGCAGTGCCTGCCTTGAAACTGGGGAAAAGGGTTTGCTGGCAAAGTGAAAACATGTTGTACTCACTCTACAAAAGGGCACCCCTTCTTCTTCTGCCCTGTGGTTATTTTTTTCCTGGTGTGTTTGCTGCTGTTGCACTGCAAGGCAGAGCAGCCCTCCCAGCAGGGCGGTGGGAGGGTGGAGCACTTGTTGGAGGAGCTCTTTGCCGCAGGAAGCATTTCCCTCCTGCAGCAGCAGCAGCAGATACATCAGCAGATGCTGCAGCAGTGCCTCCATCAGAGGCATTGTATTTCCCCCTGGAGCCCTCCTGTCACCCCTCCTTCCCTGAGATCCCTCCTCCCCAGGCACCTCGCTGGCCTCCACCTTCAATTCCATCACTTCCAGACTTCCCAGGGGGCCCAGGCACCTCATGGGATGGCCATGCTGTCCCCTGTGTGTGACAGCCACCCCTCCTGTCCTTGTGGCTCCCCTGCACGGGAGGGATGAGGTTTGGGGTGTGTTCAGCAGGCTCAGCTCTGGGCACGAGGCTGGGTCCCCCATCATCATCATCATCACCTTGGCTGCCAGCAAGGGTGGGTGGCAGTCACAGGGACCTGCTCTGGCACTGCCAACCAGGGCCTGCCTGTCCCCATGGCCCTGCCTGTCCCAGGGGCTCGCCTGCCCCTCCTTCCCTCTTACTGCAGGAGCTGCAGGAGAAGCCAAGTGGATTTGGCAGGTGGTGTGAGGAGGGAGCCCAGCCCAGCCTCACCCAGAGGGGTGCCTCTGTTTGAATAGCAGCGTTCAGAGCACTCAGCACCGGCTGATCAGCTGGGAGAACAGAAATCCCAGTGCCACAGGAGAGCCCTGGCTCAGGGAAAAGGGCCAGTTGTGAGCACAGTCCAGCCCAATGTCCAAATGGAATAGTGCTTTCACATCTCTAATCAAGGGTTACTTACTGGAGAGCCCCTTCCTTGTGAGGCTTTGTTCTCTGCTAGCTGTGGATTGAATCACGGGAGGAGGGATTGGATTCTGGCATCATTTTAAAAACGTTGTCATTCTCTTTGCTGAGGGGAACAAATTACAGAGAAGACCTCTCAGCGCTGTGACAAAAGAGTGGCTCTAAAACCCTTTTCAGCCAAACTAGTGTTTGAGCTGAAGGCCTGATGGATGGTGCTTAAAGATGTGGTTATTGCAGCAAGGTTGGCATTAAAAATCACTGGGTGCAAGAAAGTTCTCCCAAGGGTTAGTGTGGGGGTGTGTCTCCCTGTAATCCTGGTGTGAGGAGCCCTTAACACCCTGAGTCCACCCAGCGAGCTCTGTGGCATCAGCCACGGGAGAGCAGTAGCACAGCCAGCACCAGTGGGTCACTTCTCTCTTGCTAAATGAGAAACTGCAATGGGATCAGCCCTTTTGGGGTGGCATCACTGTGGCAGGAGCACTGGATGATCTGGAACTGGATGATCTTTAAGGTCCCTTCCAATCAAACCATTCCATAATTCTTTCCCTGCCCCTGTTCAAGTGGGGTTCAAGCAGAAAGCAGTGGTGCTGCTTTGGGACCTGTGAGGAGCCTGGGCAGGAACACACCTGCTGTTGGGATGTATCAGAAGAGGGTGGCTTTGAGGCTTTCCCAGGAATGCCTTTGCTGCCAGCAGCAGTGCTGGGTGTTGAACAGGGGACAGATTCACCCTTGGCAAGCTTGAAAGCATTTCAGATGGCTTCTGTCCCTGCTCCACTGCAGCACAGAACAAAATCAGTGTTGGAGAAGGTGTCATACTTAGACATCACCATTCTGACAGGTCGATTTCCAGGATGTTTATTAACATAGCTTGGAATGTCACAGAAAGGTTTGTCAGATAAACTAGCCAACTGAAGTTCTTACACGAGACTTCCTTGGTTTTGTTGAGGTGCTTTGAACTCTTCGTTCAGTCTCTCAACAATTCATCCCATTCAGGTCTTTCTGGAAGAGCTCTGTGAGGTCTGTGGCTGGAGGATCAGGCCCTGCCTGCTCCCTGTGTGTCTGGGTGTGGAATCTTTTGAATCCCTCAGGGCAATCCCCAGGGCCTTGCCCTGGAAGAATATAGTATAGAGTCTCCACCTAGGCTGAAAGAGAAAACTTCCCCATGGAGCCTTGCACAGCACTACAAACCACCCAATTCCTTTCCCCATATGTCCCAAATTCTGGTAGTTTCTCCTTTCCCTGTTCCCTCATTGGTTGTGGTATCCCTGGTGGCTCTGTGTCTTCCCTGTAGGGCAGTGCCCTTTGCCCTGCCCTTTGTGCCACCCCAGTGCCTTTGGACCATTGGCCACTGACCCTAATTAACCCTGTGCACACCACATGGCCTGGTCTTTTGTCCCCGATTCCCCTTTGGTGTGCTGGAATAAACCTTTGCTGGAATTTATCATACAAAAGGCTCTTCTGCCTCTCGTGGCTGAACTGGCCATGGTGAGTGTGGTGTGTGGACTTGGCTGCTTTCTCTGAATGTTTACCTAAGCAGCTTTTCCACAGGAGATGCTTATTGGGAAATAGGCAGCAGCACCCACCATCTAAACCCCTGTGTTGCTCCATCTGGGTGCCCTGGGAGGCAGAAGGAAGCAGCAGTACCAATTGTTTGCTCATGCTGTAAGGACAAAACTCCTCTCTGAGGGTTTCCTCTGCAATCCCAGGAAGAGAAGGACATCTCTGTCCTTGTCAGCCCTCTGGGCAATGATCAGACAGAACAGCAGTGATGAAACCAGGCTGGCAGCACCAGGGCTGGTCACTTGCAGGCAGAGGCAGCCCAGCTCCTCCAGCCTGAGCTGGGCAGCACTTGGGAGAGGTGGCACCATGGCACTGGGCATGGTGCATCACCCCAGGGGTTCCTCCCATATCCCATCCCCTGCAGAGCCCCTACTGTCACTGGTTACCTGAGCAATGGAGAGGCAGTGCCCAGGCTGGTGCTGCTCTGAGGAGATGCTGCACTCAGCAGGCAGCTGTGGCTCCCCAGCAGTACCACGGGAGGAGGAGCTGCCCAGGGAGTGCATTTGTAAAGCATCTCTTCCCCAGGAAGAGGAGTTTGTCACAGGAGTTTGTACTTGGGATGTGCTCAGGTGTCTGATTCCCTGCCTGAGGTGGGGAATGCTGGGGGTGCTGGGGCAGCTGCTGGGGGAGCTTCCAGGCCTGGTGCTGTGAAACCTCTCCACCAGCTATCAGGAGGAGGTCACATAGAGCATATTAATGACATTTTCCAGTGGCACTTAAGTGGAGGAACAGTGAGTGCCAGACAGTGAACTAATGCAAAAGGCCATAGCTGAGTGAAGAAGGGACAGAAAGAAAGAAAATGAGATTCAGGCTCTGGGCCTCTTCTTCCCATCAGTAATCCATCTCGTTCTTACCTGTGTCTGTTATATGTCTTCCTTTTGTATGTAAAAATGTTCTGTTTTGAAGTAACAAACAATCTGGAGAGTGGTAAGACTTGCCTTTGTAGGAAAGAAAGAAAAATGGAGACAGGCTTTGCTGCTTCCTTGCTCAGCAGCTCTAACCAGAGTCTGGGGCCAGGGTGTGAGCTGAGCCCCCCACACTGGGCCTGGCTCCTCTGTTTTCCTCTGAGCACGCTGGTGTGGGACATCCCATCCACCCAGGCATGGCTGGAGTCAGGCACAGTGTCCCCTGTGTGCCACCAGCCAGCACGGGATGCCCCAGCCTCAGCCAGATCCCCTGCCCTGGCACTGGCGGCTCCTGGAGCTGGGGACGCAGCTGTGGGGAGCTCTGCTGCTGACTGGGATTTGTCTTCTGGTAGTTTTTAATCATTATTTTATTAAGGGAGAAGGTGTGGTGCCATCAGATAACTTATTATGGATGCTCTGGCAGTGTGATTATTTCAGTACTGCAGCACTGCCGGTGTGTTTTGCTGGAACATTCACATATTGATTCCAAATTCCTTTGTTGCCTGTACTAGAAAGAAAGTCCCTTTCTCTCACTCCCTGCGTGGAGAGAAACAAAGAGTAAAGGAAGGTAGATGTTATCTGAGGCTTGCTCACACACCGAGGTAATTTTTGAGAGCTGCAGAGCCACTTACTGACTCATAACTGGGGCTTGTTTTCAAACCCTTGATAGATTTTTGAATTCTCTTACAATGGCAAACAGGATGCTCACTTGGGGACAAGCCAGGGATCTGCCTCAGCGAGCTGGATCACCTTTGTTCTGCTTGCTCCAGCCTTCCCAGGGGACATTCCTCTGCCAAGGGGACCAGGGTGGTGCTGCAGGAGGAGAGTCTCCTGTCCCTCTTGGGCTCCTCTTGATGGGCAGGCAGTCAGTGGTTGTCAGCTTTGTCCAAGGGGTGGGGATGGGATGGGATGGGATGGGATGGGATGGGGAAGCCACTGCCAGGAGTGCAGTGAGTTACTGCACAACCTTGGTGGGAGGTTTGCAGGTCAGTGTGTGATGTACAACTTGCCAGCCTGTAGCTGTTGCAGTGAGTTGGGGCTCAGCCCTGTCCCCATGCTGGAACACAAGCCCACTTGTGGAATGTGGAATGATAAGCTGGAAAGGAGCCCAGGATGAGACCTTTCTCTTTTGGTGAGGAAACACAGCTGGTAATTTGGTTGCTCTAGAAGAAGAGAGATAGGGTTCTTTGGTTATCACTGCGTGCTGCATATTCCACACAGCAGCCCTCTGCTTTTAGTAATGTGGTGCACAACATGCCTGATCCTCCCTCAGTTGTGAGCCTGGTGGAAGCATGTCCTGTTTTTCATTTGTTTATTAATTTATCATCTTGTTTTTAGCCTCTGCAAAGCTTGATATTGGTATAGAGCCTGGGAAACGTGCACAGAGCAGAGTAACAGATAGTTGTGATTTGGTTACAAGGCAATAATTTAAGTGGACAGGTTTAGCTGATAACATAAAGCACACGAGAGAAATCGCTTTGGTTTATAAATGTCAGCAGAGCCCCTGCGAGGGAGCTGCTGCCTGGTGCTGCTGCTCCAGCCAATATATTATAAGGAGATATAAACAGATGTCTGAAAAAATCTGGCTGACCAAGATTAAAAGAATGGGGCTATAAATTAAAGTCTTCCTCGGCGTCTCTTTAAGCATCTTTATGGGCAGAGCGCATCCAAATGAAGGAGTGCCAATGCTCAGAGGGACCCCCGGGTGCTTTGGGCTGCAGAGGCAGCACCCAGGGGTGGGGACAGCTTGTGGGGACAGCAGTGTCAGTCAGAGCTGGCGTGGGAGACCAAAGCCTGTCCTGGTGCTTCTGCAGCTGATAAAGGGATTAAATCAGGAACAGGAATAACACCATCCCTGCAGTGTCGCCACAGGATCAGTGTCTCCTGCTTGGAAAATAAATGCTGTTGCTCTGCTTTGACATTTATTCCCAATAAAGACCTTGTCATTTGTGCAGTGACAAGGGTTTTATCCTCTGGGAGTACTTTACCTGTTGGACACTGTCTTTTTGGCTGCGAGGCAGATGAGTGACTGAGGGGCAGGTGGGTGGCACATCCCTAGCAGAGGCACTGGGAGCTCTGCTTACACCCTGGGGCTTTCTCCTGATCCATCATCCCAAGGCAATGCAATAACACCTATTCAAACTGAGAGCAGGTTCAGATTGGATATTAGGGAGGAATTTTTCCCTGGGAGGATGGGCAGGCCCTGGCACAGGGTGCCCAGAGCAGCTGTGGCTGCTCCCTGGCAGTGCCCAAGGCCAGGCTGGATGGGGCTTGGAGCAGCCTGGGATAGTGTAAGGTGTCCCTGCCATGGCAGGGGGTGGCACTGGATTAGCTTTAAGGTTCCTTTCCACCCAAGCCATTCTGTGATTCTGTGATCTTATTTTTAATTGATTTTAATTTATTTTAGTTGTGGTTAAAAAAATCCCAAGAGTGAGATATTTTTTAATTGGTAAGGGTTCCAAACCAATTGTGGGAGCAGGAGTTTGCTGTGTCCCCCTCCACACTGGAACCCTTCTGGCAGGTTTGTGGAGGGGATTTCACAGCTATTTCCACTCACTGGGTAGTTGATTTAGAGCTGGGAAATTAACTAGAATGGAAACTCTTCTTTCCCTTTATGAGGAGCAAGGGATGAGGTCTGGCAGCTGTAGGATTTGCAGCTCTCAGGGAAGAGGGACGATTCAGTAACGCATCTATGCAGTGCCTACCTGTGGATACACATATTTTATTTGTCTGAGGTGTCAAGGAGAAAAAATGTTACAAAATGGCTTAAATGAAAACGTGGTTTTGTATTTTTTAATTGAGTTTCATTTCCCAAATGCAACTTAATGCAAACAATAAGTAAAAAATTAATTTCTCTCGGGAAAAAGCTATTAACAGAATGGTTCTGTTTTAGCAGCATGTGAAGCTGTGTAATTGCTTACACATGTATTGCTCCAGTGTGTGCTCCCAGTTGTTGAATAGTATCAAATTATAGGAATCAAAGAGAATCAACTATTTTTAAGGGAAATGTCTAGAAGCTACATACTGAAACATGATTAAAATTCAGGATTTCCAGCTTACTTGTGTAAATCAGCAGTTTTAATCACATTATTCAAGCCAACCCAACCTCAAACACACTTTTGACTTCAAAATACCCCAAACTAAATAAGACAGAAGACCTTCTTTGAACAGCTGGAACATTTTTAAGTGTCAGTGTCAATCTTTTTGTTGAAAACAGATATGTTTTTCATGGTTTATTTATTAAAGCAGCATGTTTGTCCTACTGTGCCATGAACCTGGGCTGCTGTGCTGGGTGGGGAGGGGGAATCTCTGGAGGACCAAGAGCTGCTTAAACACATCAGGGCTGCGAGTTTTGCTCTGGGGTTCGGATGCTCCTGGTTAAATCCCATTTAGTGTGCAAAGCAGGAGCAGGAAGGGTTTGTGCCTTGGCTGATGCAACCTCAGGGATTTGGCTGTGCTGGGGGTGCAGCTCATGAGCACCAGGTCTGGGTTTGGTTTCATTTCCTGCTTGCTGATGAGACAGTTGAGTAATGCCATGGTTGACTCTCACAATTAAAAGGGAAATGTTAAGAGAAGTTTTATAGTTATGTTTTACCCCCTTGTGTTGTTATCAGGGGTGCCCTGGGTTTGGGACATTTGGGAGGGTCACTCGTTCCTGTGGCAGCACCTGAGCCCCAATCCAGGTGTCAGGAAGGGATCTCCACCCCTGGACAGGGAAGGAGGAGTCGATGGACAGAACTTTGGGGGGGCTAAAGGGTTAAAAGGTGAAACCTCCATGGTGTGGGTGAGCACATGGTGGGGAAATCCTCTGCTTTTGGTGCTTTAATATTTTCTCTATTCAGCCTGCTGTTGTGTTTTTGATAAGGTTTTAATAAACCTTTTACATTTTTGGAAGTGAGTAGCATTTCTCACACTGAGAATAGAAACAGGAGGGCTGGACCTCCCAGCCCCCCACACTTCTGAAGCCTGCTCCTGTGCTTTCCCTTTGGGTGATTCCCTCAATGGGATTCCATCCACCTCCTTCCTCTCCCCTGGCAGGCTGCTGTGGCTGGATGCAGCTGGAGCTGTGCTGTGCTCTCTGTCAGGGGCCCTTCCCGGCTGTGTGACAGCCCAGAGCTGCCACAGCCATTGCTGGGGCTGTGACCTGGCCTGCCCAGCACTGGTGGCATGGCCAGGAAAGCTTTGGGCTTTGGGGGGAGGCAGCCAGCCGGGCCCTGGCGGTGTCTGTGGAGGAGGGGATCGTCCTCCCGCCTCCCGTTCAGCACGCGATGGCATTTCATCCTACAGAGCCTGGCCTGGAAGGGACCTTAAAGCTCACCTTGTTCCACCTCCCTGCTGTGGGAGGGACATCTCCCACTAGAGCAGGTTAGCACTGGCTGTGTTTTCCTTGCTGGCAGAGCCCTGTCCTGGTGTTGCCCGAGCAAGGGACAGGAGATGTGATGTTGCCCTTTTCATGGAGATCCTACAAACTCCTTTCTGACCAGCACTCCACCACCAGCAAGGGGCACAGATTGGTGATGGCACCAAATTCCTGCAGAGCCCGACTTCTCAGCGTGGGAGGATGCTCCCATAGATAGACAGAGATTAAAAGTCCTGAGTATCACAAATTTAAGGAGCAGGAGGAGGTTGGGATCTGTCCATGGAAAGCATTCCAGTTGTGGAGGAGGCACATGTAGCCTATCCTCCCCTAAAATGGGGAGATAATCACACCTGTCCTCTCACATATCCAACCAATGCAACTTCCAATGGACAGGACTGATGGAGAGAAAGAGAGTCTACCAGAAATGCAAACCTTGTTTTAATAGGAAATCCTCCAAGATGGATTTTCCTGCATTTTCTAAATGCATTTATACCTATTGGATGACTACAGGCTTTGAAATGTTTCTATATGAATTGTGACAAACATCCCAGTCTTACACAGGAAGCATGAGGTCCTTTGATCAGGGAAATGTCTCTTTGGTCTTGAACAGGGAGGGATTGATCCTGTCGTTCCCAAGACCAGAGTTTTTATCTGTGAGTACATGTATTTATTCCACAAAGTAATTACCCTTGCCTTCACTTCCCTTTGGTAGGAGATGCTCCCTGTCTCCTGCAAGCTGTTATGCTATCCCAGGTATCTTTTTAGGTAAAAGAGAGAAAAGAAAGGCTGAATAAGAAATCCTCCTCAGGAGGGAGGAGGGTCAGCAGCTTTGGTCTGTTGGTCCACCTGTGAGCAGCTCTGTGGCTGTTCACCTGCAGCCTTGCTGTCCTGGACAGGCAGAATTCCTGCATTAGGAGAAGAAGAAATGCCATCAAGAGGTAGCAACGAAATATTTTCTCCCCTTCACCCAGTGCTGGGCTGGCCATTGAGATGTGTTTGTGGTGAACTGGTGAAAACCACTCTGAATTTCCTATCTATTCTGCATTTAAAACTGAAGCTTAATGTATTCTGTGTATTTTTGTTGGCAGATAGTAGTGATCATAAATTCCTTTTAATACAGTATTTCCACACCAGCACAGCCTTGATGTGCAGCGTACCTGGTTGTACTCTGCGGGATGCTTTGATTTCCCTTTGGCAGCTGCATTTTATTCTGTCTGCCCCAATCAGCAACAATTCCCTTTTCTCCGTGTAGCCTCCAAATCGACTCCTGGTGTGGAGTTTTAGTGCTCTGCTAGGACCTGGGCCAGAAGGGAGGAAGGAACCAGTATCTGCTGGGCTCAGGGTTCCACCTCCACTGTGGATCAGAGCCAGCCTGGCAGCACAGGGACACCGTTGGTGGTTCAGGGTGGCATTTCTGGGAGGGAAAAGCAGCATTTTAGGGATGCTGCTGGATAGGAGGCAGGTCAGTGGTGGATATCCCACTCCTCACTGTGTGGGATGGGGAGGAGCTGCTCCCAAGGAGGGGCATGTGACTTCAGCTCCAAGTTCCTCCCCAAGCTGGAGCAGTCCAGTGCTCTGAAATAACGTGACTTTTGCTTACAGGTCAGGCTGTTCCTGCAGGATCACACGTGCGGCTGAACCTACAGACAGGAGAGAGAGAAGCCAAACTCCCAGACAGAGAAAATGGGAAAAGTGACATAAAAGAAGACACAAGAAGGAAAAGGTACAGATATATATATATATATATATAAAATATATATATATATAAAATATATATATATAAAGGTACAAGGCTTTGGGTTGGGTGGCCTGTGGGATTCATGCCTTTTAGTAGAGGCCAGGTTCCCCGGTGCACTCAATTCCTGCCTCTTCCTGCGATTTCATTGCTGGGTGAGGAGCTCAGCAGTGCTGAAAGCAGAGGCCAGTCTGTTTGTTCCCTTTGGGATGGCAGTGGAAGTGCCCTGAGTACACTTTCAGAGCACTTCATGGCTTCTCATGCCACGACATCAAAAGTGCTTCCACAGAGCCTGTGGAGTTCTGGCAGAGTCTTTGGGTTGTCCTTGATTTGCAGTGTTTGGGGTGTGATGGTTCTCTCTGCGGTTTTTAGGCCGAGGTACTTCCACGGGGCTGTCTTTTGGACTTTATCTGCTGCAATCTCAACACCTTTTTCCTGTACTGCAGTGATGACATCTTGTACTGCAACGTCCAAGGGGAAAGTGGCATGAGGGATGGGAGGAGGAGGAAAACGTAGAGACATGCAAGGCATTGGGATGGGTGGCCTGTGGGATTCATGCCTTTTAGTAGAGGCCAGGTTCTCTGGTGCACTCTGTTCCTGCCTCTTCCTGAGATTTCCTTGCTGGATGAGGAGCTCAACAGTGCTGAAAGCAGAAGCCTGTCCTTCGTGTTCCCTTTGCGATGGCAGTGGAAGTGCCCTGAGTGCACATTCAGAGGCACCTTCATGGCTTCTCCTGCCACGACACCAAAACTAAATGTGCAAGGTGGCTTCTTTGAATGACATTTAGACCTTTGAAATATCTGCAGCAAGTGGTCTGAAACTGCTTTGCGAGCCTGCTCCTTGGGATCAGCTGTGAGGGGGGGAGGGCTGGCCTGCTCCCAGTGCTGTGTCCCACTGGGAGCAGCCCCACAGGCTCACCTGCAGAGCAGGCACTGCCAGAGGCCCCTGGAGATCTCACCTGCCCTGCACGCAGCTTTGTAAAGGTGCTGTAAACATCAGCTGGTGCTGACTTTCCCCTTGGAAGTCTTGGTTTAGCTCCTATGGGGAATTTGTTTCCTGAAGGGTGTGGGATTTCCCCCTGGCAGCTGTGATGGGGATGCTCGGGGAGTGTGGGGCTTTGGGGGCAGCTGCCCGGGCAGGGGCTGAGCTGGGGGCCCTGTTGGGCCCATGGCCCCCAGCAGCAGCAGCAGCAGCAGCAGCAGCAGCAGCAGGAGGAGGCCCAGGGCCCAAAGCCCCGTGCCCCCTGCCCAGCACAGGCTGCCCTGTCCCTGCAGCTGTCACCCGAGTGGGGCCCAGGGGCCAGTGGCCGCTGCCAGCAGCAGGAATGCGGGCAGGGTGAGGATGCCCTGGCTTGGCTTTTGTCTCTGGAACAATCCGGGCTCAGGGCAGTGCAGAGCAGGCTGGGAAGCAGAGGCCGGAGCCTTTGGAGGCTGCAAGCCTTAAAGATCAGCCCCTGCAGCAGCCCAGATCCAGGTGCCCCAGTTGCCAAGGCTGTGGTGGCCTTCAGAGCGTGCAGGTGGATTTTGCAAGCCTGTGGCCTGCTGCGGGCTCTGGGCCCGGGAGTGCCTGTGGCTCCAGCAGGAAGGGTGGCTGAAGGTTTGCTGCCTGCTTTGGTGGCATGGCTGCAGGGGCCAGTGCTGTGAGAGCCCCCTGTGTGAGAGCTGGAGACAGCTGAGCTCTTGGGGACACCGCTGTGCCCCAGGCCAGGAAGAGCAGCAGTGCCCAGTGCCAGGAGTGGTGTCAGTGGGAGCCCCTGTGCGCAGGGACTCCCAGCACCAGGGTGGCCGTGCCAGGACTCCCAGGGACCTGCAGCCCCGGGAACCCAGAACAAGTGGAACCCACAAGCGTGCAAAGGCTGTCTGTGCCCAAAGGAATGGCAAGGGAAGTCAGGTTTAAAAAGAAACAGTATTTATTTGCCGAAGATCGGCAAATCTAGGATTTATAGAACAGGTTTCTTTGTAACAATCTTTATTGCAACAACAGCAGTGTACAGAACATATTTACATGGGATCCGATGGAATAACAATCTTCAAAACGTATTTACAGAGAACTTTGAACGAACTGAACGTATTTACAAGAAACTTCTAAACTTTCCAACATATTTACAAAGGCGTGGCATGTGTGCCATCATCTGCATCAGTCCTGGAAGAAAGGAAGCAGCAGAGGTGGACTCAGCTGCCAGCCCTGGGCCCAGCAGGGCTGGGAGCTGGGCCGCAGGGGCTGGGACGGGGCTGGCAGGGCTGGCGTGGCCCCAGGCAAGCGCAGGGCAGGCCGGGGCTGGTGCTTGTGCCACCACAATGCAGGCCCCCTGCGGGCACCGTGTCCCTGAGCGGGGCCATCCAGCCCAGCCCCAGCCTGGAGTCAGGGGAGCCCCAGTGTCTGTGGGCAGGGCGTGGGAAGCATCTGCCTGTCTTACTTGTGGGGCTCCATCTTCAGCCAAGGACCATGGGCTCCTCCTCATCCTCTTCATCCACTTCCATGTCCTCGATGTTGTCCTCCTCCTCAACCTCCATCTCTTCGATGTCGTCCTCCTCATCGACTTCCATCTCCTCGACGTTGTCCTCCTCCTCTACTTCCATGTCTTCAACAGGGGAGGAGATGGAAGGAGAGGAGGAGTCCACCTCCATCATCTCTTCCTCATCCAGGCCCAGGTCCACTTCCATGGCCTCCACAGTGTCTCTGGCAGTCTGCAAGGGGCAGCACAATCTCCCAGTGGGCCTCCTGTCCCACACCATCCATTGCCACATGGCTGCAGCCTGCCCAAGCCGCGTGCCCCCTGCCTGGAATGGCACTGTACCTCCAGTGGCACAGCAGCGCTCATCCTGCTGGGATTGGCGCTCCAGAGCAGGCGTCAGGAGAAGCCCAGGCAGCAGCAGCAGCTCAGCGCTGAGGGGCAGAGCGCAGAGCGAATGGCAACTGACCCTCGGCAGCCGGCGGAGTGTCTGCTCTGCTCGTTTCCAGGTCCTGGACGTTCCACCTGGAGCCCTCTGGGAGCTGTGATGTCACAGAAAGTTCAGGGTCGCTGCGCAGTGGGAGATGGGGATGGCAGAATGATCAAATCCTTGAATGGTTTGGCTTGGAAGGGACCCGCAAGATGATCTGGTTGCAAGCTGAGCAACCTCCCAGCACACCAGGTTGCTGCGGCCCCTGTCCCTCCCGGCCTTGGATGTTCCTGGGGATGGGGCATCCACAGCCCCTCTGCCGTGGTCCCTGTGTCAGGGACCAGCACGCGGAGAGTAAAGAACTTCTTGCCATCATCAAATTTCTTGCAACTCTTGCAGTTTGATACCATTCCCCCTTGTCCTGTCAGTTCAGTTCCTTGAGGAGTCTTCTCCCACTTGGCTGTGGGTCAGGCTGTTCCTGCAGGGTCACACGAGTGGCTGAACCTGCAGACAGGAGAGAGAGAAGCCATGTACGCAGCCAGAGAAAATAGGGAATGTGGCATGAGGGATGAGAGAAGGAGGCAAAAGTAGAGACATACAAGGCTTTGGGTTGGGTGGCCTGTGGGATTCATGCCTTTTAGTAGAGGCCAGGTTCCCCGGTGCACTCAATTCCTGCCTCTTCCTGCGATTTCATTGCTGGGTGAGGAGCTCAGCAGTGCTGAAAGCAGAGGCCAGTCTGTTTGTTCCCTTTGGGATGGCAGTGGAAGTGCCCTGAGTACACTTTCAGAGCACTTCATGGCTTCTCATGCCACGACATCAAAAGTGCTTCCACAGAGCCTGTGGAGTTCTGGCAGAGTCTTTGGGTTGTCCTTGATTTGCAGTGTTTGGGGTGTGATGGTTCTCTCTGCGGTTTTTAGGCCGAGGTACTTCCACGGGGCTGTCTTTTGGACTTTATCTGCTGCAATCTCAACACCTTTTTCCTGTACTGCAGCGATGACATCTTGTACTGCAACGTCCAAGATGATTTGAGCTTCTGCAGAAACTAATGAGGCCTTAGCTAGGCTGGCATCATGGTGTAAGGATGCCCTAATGGCGCATGCCTCGGCCGTTTGTGCAATGGGAGGTTTTGGGGAAAGTGGCATGAGGGATGGGAGGAGGAGGAAAACGTAGAGACATGCAAGGCATTGGGATGGGTGGCCTGTGGGATTCGTGCCTTTTAGTAGAGGCCAGGTTCTCTGGTGCACTCTGTTCCTGCCTCTTCCTGAGATTTCCTTGCTGGATGAGGAGCTCAACAGTGCTGAAAGCAGAAGCCTGTCCTTCGTGTTCCCTTTGCGATGGCAGTGGAAGTGCCCTGAGTGCACATTCAGAGGCACCTTCATGGCTTCTCCTGCCACGACACCAAAACTAAATGTGCAAGGTGGCTTCTTTGAATGACATTTAGTCCTTTGAAATATCTGCAGCAAGTGGTCTGAAACTGCTTTGTGAGCCTGCTCCTTGGGATCAGCTGTGAGGGGGGGAGGGCTGGCCTGCTCCCAGTGCTGTGTCCCACTGGGAGCAGCCCCACAGGCTCACCTGCAGAGCAGGCACTGCCAGAGGCCCTGGAGATCTCACCTGCCCTGCACGCAGCTTTGTAAAGGTGCTGTAAACATCAGCTGGTGCTGACTTTCCCCTTGGAAGTCTTGGTTTAGCTCCTATGGGGAATTTGTTTCCTGAAGGGTGTGGGATTTCCCCCTGGCAGCTGTGATGGGGATGCTCGGGGAGTGTGGGGCTTTGGGGGCAGCTGCCCGGGCAGGGGCTGAGCTGGGGGCCCTGTTGGGCCCATGGCCCCCAGCAGCAGCAGCAGCAGCAGCAGCAGCAGCAGCAGCAGCAGCAGCAGCAGCAGCAGCAGCAGGAGGAGGCCCAGGGCCCAAAGCCCCGTGCCCCCTGCCCAGCACAGGCTGCCCTGTCCCTGCAGCTGTCACCCGAGTGGGGCCCAGGGGCCAGTGGCCGCTGCCAGCAGCAGGAATGCGGGCAGGGTGAGGATGCCCTGGCTTGGCTTTTGTGTCTGGAACAATCCGGGCTCAGGGCAGTGCAGAGCAGGCTGGGAAGCAGAGGCCGGAGCCTTTGGAGGCTGCAAGCCTTAAAGATCAGCCCCTGCAGCAGCCCAGATCCAGGTGCCCCAGTTGCCAAGGCTGTGGTGGCCTTCAGAGCGTGCAGGTGGATTTTGCAAGCCTGTGGCCTGCTGCGGGCTCTGGGCCCGGGAGTGCCTGTGGCTCCAGCAGGAAGGGTGGCTGAAGGTTTGCTGCCTGCTTTGGTGGCATGGCTGCAGGGGCCAGTGCTGTGAGAGCCCCCTGTGTGAGAGCTGGAGACAGCTGAGCTCTTGGGGACACCGCTGTGCCCCAGGCCAGGAAGAGCAGCAGTGCCCAGTGCCAGGAGTGGTGTCAGTGGGAGCCCCTGTGCGCAGGGACTCCCAGCACCAGGGTGGCCGTGCCAGGACCCCCAGGGACCTGCAGCCCCGGGAACCCAGAACAAGTGGAACCCACAAGTGTGCAAAGGCTGTCTGTGCCCAAAGGAATGGCAAGGGAAGTCAGGTTTTAAAAGAAACAGTATTTATTTGCCGAAGATCGGCAAATCTAGGATTTATAGAACAGGTTTCTTTGTAACAATCTTTATTGCAACAACAGCAGTGTACAGAACATATTTACATGGGATCCAATGGAATAACAATCTTCAAAACGTATTTACAGAGAACTTTGAACGAACTGAACATATTTACAAGAAACTTCTAAACTTTCCAACATATTTACAAAGGCGTGGCATGTGTGCCATCATCTGCATCAGTCCTGGAAGAAAGGAAGCAGCAGAGGTGGACTCAGCTGCCAGCACTGGGCCCAGCAGGGCTGGGAGCTGGGCCGCAGGGGCTGGGACGGGGCTGGCAGGGCTGGCGTGGCCCCAGGCAAGCGCAGGGCAGGCCGGGGCTGGTGCTTGTGCCACCACAATGCAGGCCCCCCGCGGGCACCGTGTCCCTGAGCGGGGCCATCCAGCCCAGCCCCAGCCTGGAGTCAGGGGAGCCCCAGTGTCTGTGGGCAGGGCGTGGGAAGCATCTGCCTGTCTTACTTGTGGGGCTCCATCTTCAGCCAAGGACCATGGGCTCCTCCTCATCCTTCTCATCAACGTCCATGGGCTCCTCGATGTTGTCCTCCTCCTCAACCTCCATCTCTTCGATGTCGTCCTCCTCATCGACTTCCATCTCCTCGACGTTGTCCTCCTCCTCTACTTCCATGTCTTCAACAGGGGAGGAGATGGAAGGAGAGGAGGAGTCCACCTCCATCATCTCTTCCTCATCCAGGCCCAGGTCCACTTCCATGGCCTCCACAGTGTCTCTGGCAGTCTGCAAGGGGCAGCACAATCTCCCAGTGGGCCTCCTGTCCCACACCATCCATTGCCACATGGCTGCAGCCTGCCCAAGCCGCGTGCCCCCTGCCTGGAATGGCACTGTACCTCCAGTGGCACAGCAGCGCTCATCCTGCTGGGATTGGCGCTCCAGAGCAGGCGTCAGGAGAAGCCCAGGCAGCAGCAGCAGCTCAGCGCTGAGGGGCAGAGCGCAGAGCGAATGGCAACTGACCCTCGGCAGCCGGCGGAGTGTCTGCTCTGCTCGTTTCCAGGTCCTGGACGTTCCACCTGGAGCCCTCTGGGAGCTGTGATGTCACAGAAAGTTCAGGGTCGCTGCGCAGTGGGAGATGGGGATGGCAGAATGATCAAATCCTTGAATGGTTTGGCTTGGAAGGGACCCGCAAGATGATCTGGTTGCAAGCCGAGCAACCTCCCAGCACACCAGGTTGCTGCGGCCCCTGTCCCTCCCGGCCTTGGATGTTCCTGGGGATGGGGCATCCACAGCCCCTCTGCCGTGGTCCCTGTGTCAGGGACCAGCACGCGGAGAGTAAAGAACTTCTTGCCATCATCAAATTTCTTGCAACTCTTGCAGTTTGATACCCTTCCCCCTTGTCCTGTCAGTTCAGTTCCTTGAGGAGTCTTCTCCCACTTGGCTGTGGGTCAGGCTGTTCCTGCAGGGTCACACGAGTGGCTGAACCTGCAGACAGGAGAGAGAGAAGCCATGTACGCAGCCAGAGAAAATAGGGAATGTGGCATGAGGGATGAGAGAAGGAGGCAAAAGTAGAGACATACAAGGCTTTGGGTTGGGTGGCCTGTGGGATTCATGCCTTTTAGTAGAGGCCAGGTTCCCCGGTGCACTCAATTCCTGCCTCTTCCTGCGATTTCATTGCTGGGTGAGGAGCTCAGCAGTGCTGAAAGCAGAGGCCAGTCTGTTTGTTCCCTTTGGGATGGCAGTGGAAGTGCCCTGAGTACACTTTCAGAGCACTTCATGGCTTCTCATGCCACGACATCAAAAGTGCTTCCACAGAGCCTGTGGAGTTCTGGCAGAGTCTTTGGGTTGTCCTTGATTTGCAGTGTTTGGGGTGTGATGGTTCTCTCTGCGGTTTTTAGGCCGAGGTACTTCCACGGGGCTGTCTTTTGGACTTTATCTGCTGCAATCTCAACACCTTTTTCCTGTACTGCAGTGATGACATCTTGTACTGCAACGTCCAAGGGGAAAGTGGCATGAGGGATGGGAGGAGGAGGAAAACGTAGAGACATGCAAGGCATTGGGATGGGTGGCCTGTGGGATTCATGCCTTTTAGTAGAGGCCAGGTTCTCTGGTGCACTCTGTTCCTGCCTCTTCCTGAGATTTCCTTGCTGGATGAGGAGCTCAACAGTGCTGAAAGCAGAAGCCTGTCCTTCGTGTTCCCTTTGCGATGGCAGTGGAAGTGCCCTGAGTGCACATTCAGAGGCACCTTCATGGCTTCTCCTGCCACGACACCAAAACTAAATGTGCAAGGTGGCTTCTTTGAATGACATTTAGACCTTTGAAATATCTGCAGCAAGTGGTCTGAAACTGCTTTGCGAGCCTGCTCCTTGGGATCAGCTGTGAGGGGGGGAGGGCTGGCCTGCTCCCAGTGCTGTGTCCCACTGGGAGCAGCCCCACAGGCTCACCTGCAGAGCAGGCACTGCCAGAGGCCCCTGGAGATCTCACCTGCCCTGCACGCAGCTTTGTAAAGGTGCTGTAAACATCAGCTGGTGCTGACTTTCCCCTTGGAAGTCTTGGTTTAGCTCCTATGGGGAATTTGTTTCCTGAAGGGTGTGGGATTTCCCCCTGGCAGCTGTGATGGGGATGCTCGGGGAGTGTGGGGCTTTGGGGGCAGCTGCCCGGGCAGGGGCTGAGCTGGGGGCCCTGTTGGGCCCATGGCCCCCAGCAGCAGCAGCAGCAGCAGCAGCAGCAGCAGCAGGAGGAGGCCCAGGGCCCAAAGCCCCGTGCCCCCTGCCCAGCACAGGCTGCCCTGTCCCTGCAGCTGTCACCCGAGTGGGGCCCAGGGGCCAGTGGCCGCTGCCAGCAGCAGGAATGCGGGCAGGGTGAGGATGCCCTGGCTTGGCTTTTGTGTCTGGAACAATCCGGGCTCAGGGCAGTGCAGAGCAGGCTGGGAAGCAGAGGCCGGAGCCTTTGGAGGCTGCAAGCCTTAAAGATCAGCCCCTGCAGCAGCCCAGATCCAGGTGCCCCAGTTGCCAAGGCTGTGGTGGCCTTCAGAGCGTGCAGGTGGATTTTGCAAGCCTGTGGCCTGCTGCGGGCTCTGGGCCCGGGAGTGCCTGTGGCTCCAGCAGGAAGGGTGGCTGAAGGTTTGCTGCCTGCTTTGGTGGCATGGCTGCAGGGGCCAGTGCTGTGAGAGCCCCCTGTGTGAGAGCTGGAGACAGCTGAGCTCTTGGGGACACCGCTGTGCCCCAGGCCAGGAAGAGCAGCAGTGCCCAGTGCCAGGAGTGGTGTCGGTGGGAGCCCCTGTGCGCAGGGACTCCCAGCACCAGGGTGGCCGTGCCAGGACTCCCAGGGACCTGCAGCCCCGGGAACCCAGAACAAGTGGAACCCACAAGCGTGCAAAGGCTGTCTGTGCCCAAAGGAATGGCAAGGGAAGTCAGGTTTAAAAAGAAACAGTATTTATTTGCCGAAGATCGGCAAATCTAGGATTTATAGAACAGGTTTCTTTGTAACAATCTTTATTGCAACAACAGCAGTGTACAGAACATATTTACATGGGATCCGATGGAATAACAATCTTCAAAACGTATTTACAGAGAACTTTGAACGAACTGAACGTATTTACAAGAAACTTCTAAACTTTCCAACATATTTACAAAGGCGTGGCATGTGTGCCATCATCTGCATCAGTCCTGGAAGAAAGGAAGCAGCAGAGGTGGACTCAGCTGCCAGCACTGGGCCCAGCAGGGCTGGGAGCTGGGCCGCAGGGGCTGGGACGGGGCTGGCAGGGCTGGCGTGGCCCCAGGCAAGCGCAGGGCAGGCCGGGGCTGGTGCTTGTGCCACCACAATGCAGGCCCCCTGCGGGCACCGTGTCCCTGAGCGGGGCCATCCAGCCCAGCCCCAGCCTGGAGTCAGGGGAGCCCCAGTGTCTGTGGGCAGGGCGTGGGAAGCATCTGCCTGTCTTACTTGTGGGGCTCCATCTTCAGCCAAGGACCATGGGCTCCTCCTCATCCTCTTCATCCACTTCCATGTCCTCGATGTTGTCCTCCTCCTCAACCTCCATCTCTTCGATGTCGTCCTCCTCATCGACTTCCATCTCCTCGACGTTGTCCTCCTCCTCTACTTCCATGTCTTCAACAGGGGAGGAGATGGAAGGAGAGGAGGAGTCCACCTCCATCATCTCTTCCTCATCCAGGCCCAGGTCCACTTCCATGGCCTCCACAGTGTCTCTGGCAGTCTGCAAGGGGCAGCACAATCTCCCAGTGGGCCTCCTGTCCCACACCATCCATTGCCACATGGCTGCAGCCTGCCCAAGCCGCGTGCCCCCTGCCTGGAATGGCACTGTACCTCCAGTGGCACAGCAGCGCTCATCCTGCTGGGATTGGCGCTCCAGAGCAGGCGTCAGGAGAAGCCCAGGCAGCAGCAGCAGCTCAGCGCTGAGGGGCAGAGCGCAGAGCGAATGGCAACTGACCCTCGGCAGCCGGCGGAGTGTCTGCTCTGCTCGTTTCCAGGTCCTGGACGTTCCACCTGGAGCCCTCTGGGAGCTGTGATGTCACAGAAAGTTCAGGGTCGCTGCGCAGTGGGAGATGGGGATGGCAGAATGATCAAATCCCTGAATGGTTTGGCTTAAAAGGGACGCGCAAGATGATCTGGTTGCAAGCTGAGCAACCTCCCAGCACACCAGGTTGCTGCGGCCCCTGTCCCTCCCGGCCTTGGATGTTCCTGGGGATGGGGCATCCACAGCCCCTCTGCCGTGGTCCCTGTGTCAGGGACCAGCACGCTGAGAGTAAAGAACTTCTTGCCATCATCAAATTTCTTGCAACTCTTGCAGTTTGATACCATTCCCCCTTGTCCTGTCAGTTCAGTTCCTTGAGGAGTCTTCTCCCACTTGGCTGTGGGTCAGGCTGTTCCTGCAGGGTCACACGAGTGGCTGAACCTGCAGACAGGAGAGAGAGAAGCCAAGTACCCAGCCAGAGAAAATAGGGAATGTGGCATGAGGGATGAGAGAAGGAGGCAAAAGTAGAGACATACAAGGCTTTGGGTTGGGTGGCCTGTGGGATTCATGCCTTTTAGTAGAGGCCAGGTTCCCCGGTGCACTCAATTCCTGCCTCTTCCTGCGATTTCATTGCTGGGTGAGGAGCTCAGCAGTGCTGAAAGCAGAGGCCAGTCTGTTTGTTCCCTTTGGGATGGCAGTGGAAGTGCCCTGAGTACACTTTCAGAGCACTTCATGGCTTCTCATGCCACGACATCAAAAGTGCTTCCACAGAGCCTGTGGAGTTCTGGCAGAGTCTTTGGGTTGTCCTTGATTTGCAGTGTTTGGGGTGTGATGGTTCTCTCTGCGGTTTTTAGGCCGAGGTACTTCCACGGGGCTGTCTTTTGGACTTTATCTGCTGCAATCTCAACACCTTTTTCCTGTACTGCAGTGATGACATCTTGTACTGCAACGTCCAAGGGGAAAGTGGCATGAGGGATGGGAGGAGGAGGAAAACGTAGAGACATGCAAGGCATTGGGATGGGTGGCCTGTGGGATTCATGCCTTTTAGTAGAGGCCAGGTTCTCTGGTGCACTCTGTTCCTGCCTCTTCCTGAGATTTCCTTGCTGGATGAGGAGCTCAACAGTGCTGAAAGCAGAAGCCTGTCCTTCGTGTTCCCTTTGCGATGGCAGTGGAAGTGCCCTGAGTGCACATTCAGAGGCACCTTCATGGCTTCTCCTGCCACGACACCAAAACTAAATGTGCAAGGTGGCTTCTTTGAATGACATTTAGACCTTTGAAATATCTGCAGCAAGTGGTCTGAAACTGCTTTGCGAGCCTGCTCCTTGGGATCAGCTGTGAGGGGGGGAGGGCTGGCCTGCTCCCAGTGCTGTGTCCCACTGGGAGCAGCCCCACAGGCTCACCTGCAGAGCAGGCACTGCCAGAGGCCCCTGGAGATCTCACCTGCCCTGCACGCAGCTTTGTAAAGGTGCTGTAAACATCAGCTGGTGCTGACTTTCCCCTTGGAAGTCTTGGTTTAGCTCCTATGGGGAATTTGTTTCCTGAAGGGTGTGGGATTTCCCCCTGGCAGCTGTGATGGGGATGCTCGGGGAGTGTGGGGCTTTGGGGGCAGCTGCCCGGGCAGGGGCTGAGCTGGGGGCCCTGTTGGGCCCATGGCCCCCAGCAGCAGCAGCAGCAGCAGCAGCAGCAGCAGCAGGAGGAGGCCCAGGGCCCAAAGCCCCGTGCCCCCTGCCCAGCACAGGCTGCCCTGTCCCTGCAGCTGTCACCCGAGTGGGGCCCAGGGGCCAGTGGCCGCTGCCAGCAGCAGGAATGCGGGCAGGGTGAGGATGCCCTGGCTTGGCTTTTGTGTCTGGAACAATCCGGGCTCAGGGCAGTGCAGAGCAGGCTGGGAAGCAGAGGCCGGAGCCTTTGGAGGCTGCAAGCCTTAAAGATCAGCCCCTGCAGCAGCCCAGATCCAGGTGCCCCAGTTGCCAAGGCTGTGGTGGCCTTCAGAGCGTGCAGGTGGATTTTGCAAGCCTGTGGCCTGCTGCGGGCTCTGGGCCCGGGAGTGCCTGTGGCTCCAGCAGGAAGGGTGGCTGAAGGTTTGCTGCCTGCTTTGGTGGCATGGCTGCAGGGGCCAGTGCTGTGAGAGCCCCCTGTGTGAGAGCTGGAGACAGCTGAGCTCTTGGGGACACCGCTGTGCCCCAGGCCAGGAAGAGCAGCAGTGCCCAGTGCCAGGAGTGGTGTCAGTGGGAGCCCCTGTGCGCAGGGACTCCCAGCACCAGGGTGGCCGTGCCAGGACCCCCAGGGACCTGCAGCCCCGGGAACCCGGAACAAGTGGAGGCCACAAGCGTGCAAAGGCTGTCTGTGCCCAAAGGAATGGCAAGGGAAGTCAGGTTTTAAAAGAAACAGTATTTATTTGCCGAAGATCGGCAAATCTAGGATTTATAGAACAGGTTTCTTTGTAACAATCTTTATTGCAACAACAGCAGTGTACAGAACATATTTACATGGGATCCGATGGAATAACAATCTTCAAAACGTATTTACAGAGAACTTTGAACGAACTGAACGTATTTACAAGAAACTTCTAAACTTTCCAACATATTTACAAAGGCGTGGCATGTGTGCCATCATCTGCATCAGTCCTGGAAGAAAGGAAGCAGCAGAGGTGGACTCAGCTGCCAGCACTGGGCCCAGCAGGGCTGGGAGCTGGGCCGCAGGGGCTGGGACGGGGCTGGCAGGGCTGGCGTGGCCCCAGGCAAGCGCAGGGCAGGCCGGGGCTGGTGCTTGTGCCACCACAATGCAGGCCCCCTGCGGGCACCGTGTCCCTGAGCGGGGCCATCCAGCCCAGCCCCAGCCTGGAGTCAGGGGAGCCCCAGTGTCTGTGGGCAGGGCGTGGGAAGCATCTGCCTGTCTTACTTGTGGGGCTCCATCTTCAGCCAAGGACCATGGGCTCCTCCTCATCCTTCTCATCAACGTCCATGGGCTCCTCGATGTTGTCCTCCTCCTCAACCTCCATCTCTTCGATGTCGTCCTCCTCATCGACTTCCATCTCCTCGACGTTGTCCTCCTCCTCTACTTCCATGTCTTCAACAGGGGAGGAGATGGAAGGAGAGGAGGAGTCCACCTCCATCATCTCTTCCTCATCCAGGCCCAGGTCCACTTCCATGGCCTCCACAGTGTCTCTGGCAGTCTGCAAGGGGCAGCACAATCTCCCAGTGGGCCTCCTGTCCCACACCATCCATTGCCACATGGCTGCAGCCTGCCCAAGCCGCGTGCCCCCTGCCTGGAATGGCACTGTACCTCCAGTGGCACAGCAGCGCTCATCCTGCTGGGATTGGCGCTCCAGAGCAGGCGTCAGGAGAAGCCCAGGCAGCAGCAGCAGCTCAGCGCTGAGGGGCAGAGCGCAGAGCGAATGGCAACTGACCCTCGGCAGCCGGCGGAGTGTCTGCTCTGCTCGTTTCCAGGTCCTGGACGTTCCACCTGGAGCCCTCTGGGAGCTGTGATGTCACAGAAAGTTCAGGGTCGCTGCGCAGTGGGAGATGGGGATGGCAGAATGATCAAATCCTTGAATGGTTTGGCTTGGAAGGGACCCGCAAGATGATCTGGTTGCAAGCCGAGCAACCTCCCAGCACACCAGGTTGCTGCGGCCCCTGTCCCTCCCGGCCTTGGATGTTCCTGGGGATGGGGCATCCACAGCCCCTCTGCCGTGGTCCCTGTGTCAGGGACCAGCACGCGGAGAGTAAAGAACTTCTTGCCATCATCAAATTTCTTGCAACTCTTGCAGTTTGATACCATTCCCCCTTGTCCTGTCAGTTCAGTTCCTTGAGGAGTCTTCTCCCACTTGGCTGTGGGTCAGGCTGTTCCTGCAGGGTCACACGAGTGGCTGAACCTGCAGACAGGAGAGAGAGAAGCCATGTACGCAGCCAGAGAAAATAGGGAATGTGGCATGAGGGATGAGAGAAGGAGGCAAAAGTAGAGACATACAAGGCTTTGGGTTGGGTGGCCTGTGGGATTCATGCCTTTTAGTAGAGGCCAGGTTCCCCGGTGCACTCAATTCCTGCCTCTTCCTGCGATTTCATTGCTGGGTGAGGAGCTCAGCAGTGCTGAAAGCAGAGGCCAGTCTGTTTGTTCCCTTTGGGATGGCAGTGGAAGTGCCCTGAGTACACTTTCAGAGCACTTCATGGCTTCTCATGCCACGACATCAAAAGTGCTTCCACAGAGCCTGTGGAGTTCTGGCAGAGTCTTTGGGTTGTCCTTGATTTGCAGTGTTTGGGGTGTGATGGTTCTCTCTGCGGTTTTTAGGCCGAGGTACTTCCACGGGGCTGTCTTTTGGACTTTATCTGCTGCAATCTCAACACCTTTTTCCTGTACTGCAGCGATGACATCTTGTACTGCAACGTCCAAGATGATTTGAGCTTCTGCAGAAACTAATGAGGCCTTAGCTAGGCTGGCATCATGGTGTAAGGATGCCCTAATGGCGCATGCCTCGGCCGTTTGTGCAATGGGAGGTTTTGGGGAAAGTGGCATGAGGGATGGGAGGAGGAGGAAAACGTAGAGACATGCAAGGCATTGGGATGGGTGGCCTGTGGGATTCATGCCTTTGATTAGAGGCCAGGTTCTCTGGTGCACTCTGTTCCTGCCTCTTCCTGAGATTTCCTTGCTGGATGAGGAGCTCAACAGTGCTGAAAGCAGAAGCCTGTCCTTCGTGTTCCCTTTGCGATGGCAGTGGAAGTGCCCTGAGTGCACATTCAGAGGCACCTTCATGGCTTCTCCTGCCACGACACCAAAACTAAATGTGCAAGGTGGCTTCTTTGAATGACATTTAGTCCTTTGAAATATCTGCAGCAAGTGGTCTGAAACTGCTTTGTGAGCCTGCTCCTTGGGATCAGCTGTGAGGGGGGGAGGGCTGGCCTGCTCCCAGTGCTGTGTCCCACTGGGAGCAGCCCCACAGGCTCACCTGCAGAGCAGGCACTGCCAGAGGCCCTGGAGATCTCACCTGCCCTGCACGCAGCTTTGTAAAGGTGCTGTAAACATCAGCTGGTGCTGACTTTCCCCTTGGAAGTCTTGGTTTAGCTCCTATGGGGAATTTGTTTCCTGAAGGGTGTGGGATTTCCCCCTGGCAGCTGTGATGGGGATGCTCGGGGAGTGTGGGGCTTTGGGGGCAGCTGCCCGGGCAGGGGCTGAGCTGGGGGCCCTGTTGGGCCCATGGCCCCCAGCAGCAGCAGCAGCAGCAGCAGCAGCAGCAGCAGCAGCAGCAGCAGCAGCAGCAGCAGGAGGAGGCCCAGGGCCCAAAGCCCCGTGCCCCCTGCCCAGCACAGGCTGCCCTGTCCCTGCAGCTGTCACCCGAGTGGGGCCCAGGGGCCAGTGGCCGCTGCCAGCAGCAGGAATGCGGGCAGGGTGAGGATGCCCTGGCTTGGCTTTTGTCTCTGGAACAATCCGGGCTCAGGGCAGTGCAGAGCAGGCTGGGAAGCAGAGGCCGGAGCCTTTGGAGGCTGCAAGCCTTAAAGATCAGCCCCTGCAGCAGCCCAGATCCAGGTGCCCCAGTTGCCAAGGCTGTGGTGGCCTTCAGAGCGTGCAGGTGGATTTTGCAAGCCTGTGGCCTGCTGCGGGCTCTGGGCCCGGGAGTGCCTGTGGCTCCAGCAGGAAGGGTGGCTGAAGGTTTGCTGCCTGCTTTGGTGGCATGGCTGCAGGGGCCAGTGCTGTGAGAGCCCCCTGTGTGAGAGCTGGAGACAGCTGAGCTCTTGGGGACACCGCTGTGCCCCAGGCCAGGAAGAGCAGCAGTGCCCAGTGCCAGGAGTGGTGTCAGTGGGAGCCCCTGTGCGCAGGGACTCCCAGCACCAGGGTGGCCGTGCCAGGACCCCCAGGGACCTGCAGCCCCGGGAACCCAGAACAAGTGGAACCCACAAGTGTGCAAAGGCTGTCTGTGCCCAAAGGAATGGCAAGGGAAGTCAGGTTTTAAAAGAAACAGTATTTATTTGCCGAAGATCGGCAAATCTAGGATTTATAGAACAGGTTTCTTTGTAACAATCTTTATTGCAACAACAGCAGTGTACAGAACATATTTACATGGGATCCAATGGAATAACAATCTTCAAAACGTATTTACAGAGAACTTTGAACGAACTGAACATATTTACAAGAAACTTCTAAACTTTCCAACATATTTACAAAGGCGTGGCATGTGTGCCATCATCTGCATCAGTCCTGGAAGAAAGGAAGCAGCAGAGGTGGACTCAGCTGCCAGCACTGGGCCCAGCAGGGCTGGGAGCTGGGCCGCAGGGGCTGGGACGGGGCTGGCAGGGCTGGCGTGGCCCCAGGCAAGCGCAGGGCAGGCCGGGGCTGGTGCTTGTGCCACCACAATGCAGGCCCCCCGCGGGCACCGTGTCCCTGAGCGGGGCCATCCAGCCCAGCCCCAGCCTGGAGTCAGGGGAGCCCCAGTGTCTGTGGGCAGGGCGTGGGAAGCATCTGCCTGTCTTACTTGTGGGGCTCCATCTTCAGCCAAGGACCATGGGCTCCTCCTCATCCTCTTCATCCACTTCCATGTCCTCGATGTTGTCCTCCTCCTCAACCTCCATCTCTTCGATGTCGTCCTCCTCATCGACTTCCATCTCCTCGACGTTGTCCTCCTCCTCTACTTCCATGTCTTCAACAGGGGAGGAGATGGAAGGAGAGGAGGAGTCCACCTCCATCATCTCTTCCTCATCCAGGCCCAGGTCCACTTCCATGGCCTCCACAGTGTCTCTGGCAGTCTGCAAGGGGCAGCACAATCTCCCAGTGGGCCTCCTGTCCCACACCATCCATTGCCACATGGCTGCAGCCTGCCCAAGCCGCGTGCCCCCTGCCTGGAATGGCACTGTACCTCCAGTGGCACAGCAGCGCTCATCCTGCTGGGATTGGCGCTCCAGAGCAGGCGTCAGGAGAAGCCCAGGCAGCAGCAGCAGCTCAGCGCTGAGGGGCAGAGCGCAGAGCGAATGGCAACTGACCCTCGGCAGCCGGCGGAGTGTCTGCTCTGCTCGTTTCCAGGTCCTGGACGTTCCACCTGGAGCCCTCTGGGAGCTGTGATGTCACAGAAAGTTCAGGGTCGCTGCGCAGTGGGAGATGGGGATGGCAGAATGATCAAATCCTTGAATGGTTTGGCTTGGAAGGGACCCGCAAGATGATCTGGTTGCAAGCCGAGCAACCTCCCAGCACACCAGGTTGCTGCGGCCCCTGTCCCTCCCGGCCTTGGATGTTCCTGGGGATGGGGCATCCACAGCCCCTCTGCCGTGGTCCCTGTGTCAGGGACCAGCACGCGGAGAGTAAAGAACTTCTTGCCATCATCAAATTTCTTGCAACTCTTGCAGTTTGATACCCTTCCCCCTTGTCCTGTCAGTTCAGTTCCTTGAGGAGTCTTCTCCCACTTGGCTGTGGGTCAGGCTGTTCCTGCAGGGTCACACGAGTGGCTGAACCTGCAGACAGGAGAGAGAGAAGCCATGTACGCAGCCAGAGAAAATAGGGAATGTGGCATGAGGGATGAGAGAAGGAGGCAAAAGTAGAGACATACAAGGCTTTGGGTTGGGTGGCCTGTGGGATTCATGCCTTTTAGTAGAGGCCAGGTTCCCCGGTGCACTCAATTCCTGCCTCTTCCTGCGATTTCATTGCTGGGTGAGGAGCTCAGCAGTGCTGAAAGCAGAGGCCAGTCTGTTTGTTCCCTTTGGGATGGCAGTGGAAGTGCCCTGAGTACACTTTCAGAGCACTTCATGGCTTCTCATGCCACGACATCAAAAGTGCTTCCACAGAGCCTGTGGAGTTCTGGCAGAGTCTTTGGGTTGTCCTTGATTTGCAGTGTTTGGGGTGTGATGGTTCTCTCTGCGGTTTTTAGGCCGAGGTACTTCCACGGGGCTGTCTTTTGGACTTTATCTGCTGCAATCTCAACACCTTTTTCCTGTACTGCAGCGATGACATCTTGTACTGCAACGTCCAAGATGATTTGAGCTTCTGCAGAAACTAATGAGGCCTTAGCTAGGCTGGCATCATGGTGTAAGGATGCCCTAATGGCGCATGCCTCGGCCGTTTGTGCAATGGGAGGTTTTGGGGAAAGTGGCATGAGGGATGGGAGGAGGAGGAAAACGTAGAGACATGCAAGGCATTGGGATGGGTGGCCTGTGGGATTCATGCCTTTGATTAGAGGCCAGGTTCTCTGGTGCACTCTGTTCCTGCCTCTTCCTGAGATTTCCTTGCTGGATGAGGAGCTCAACAGTGCTGAAAGCAGAAGCCTGTCCTTCGTGTTCCCTTTGCGATGGCAGTGGAAGTGCCCTGAGTGCACATTCAGAGGCACCTTCATGGCTTCTCCTGCCACGACACCAAAACTAAATGTGCAAGGTGGCTTCTTTGAATGACATTTAGTCCTTTGAAATATCTGCAGCAAGTGGTCTGAAACTGCTTTGTGAGCCTGCTCCTTGGGATCAGCTGTGAGGGGGGGAGGGCTGGCCTGCTCCCAGTGCTGTGTCCCACTGGGAGCAGCCCCACAGGCTCACCTGCAGAGCAGGCACTGCCAGAGGCCCTGGAGATCTCACCTGCCCTGCACGCAGCTTTGTAAAGGTGCTGTAAACATCAGCTGGTGCTGACTTTCCCCTTGGAAGTCTTGGTTTAGCTCCTATGGGGAATTTGTTTCCTGAAGGGTGTGGGATTTCCCCCTGGCAGCTGTGATGGGGATGCTCGGGGAGTGTGGGGCTTTGGGGGCAGCTGCCCGGGCAGGGGCTGAGCTGGGGGCCCTGTTGGGCCCATGGCCCCCAGCAGCAGCAGCAGCAGCAGCAGCAGCAGCAGGAGGAGGCCCAGGGCCCAAAGCCCCGTGCCCCCTGCCCAGCACAGGCTGCCCTGTCCCTGCAGCTGTCACCCGAGTGGGGCCCAGGGGCCAGTGGCCGCTGCCAGCAGCAGGAATGCGGGCAGGGTGAGGATGCCCTGGCTTGGCTTTTGTCTCTGGAACAATCCGGGCTCAGGGCAGTGCAGAGCAGGCTGGGAAGCAGAGGCCGGAGCCTTTGGAGGCTGCAAGCCTTAAAGATCAGCCCCTGCAGCAGCCCAGATCCAGGTGCCCCAGTTGCCAAGGCTGTGGTGGCCTTCAGAGCGTGCAGGTGGATTTTGCAAGCCTGTGGCCTGCTGCGGGCTCTGGGCCCGGGAGTGCCTGTGGCTCCAGCAGGAAGGGTGGCTGAAGGTTTGCTGCCTGCTTTGGTGGCATGGCTGCAGGGGCCAGTGCTGTGAGAGCCCCCTGTGTGAGAGCTGGAGACAGCTGAGCTCTTGGGGACACCGCTGTGCCCCAGGCCAGGAAGAGCAGCAGTGCCCAGTGCCAGGAGTGGTGTCAGTGGGAGCCCCTGTGCGCAGGGACTCCCAGCACCAGGGTGGCCGTGCCAGGACCCCCAGGGACCTGCAGCCCCGGGAACCCGGAACAAGTGGAAGCCACAAGCGTGCAAAGGCTGTCTGTGCCCAAAGGAATGGCAAGGGAAGTCAGGTTTTAAAAGAAACAGTATTTATTTGCCGAAGATCGGCAAATCTAGGATTTATAGAACAGGTTTCTTTGTAACAATCTTTATTGCAACAACAGCAGTGTACAGAACATATTTACATGGGATCCGATGGAATAACAATCTTCAAAACGTATTTACAGAGAACTTTGAACGAACTGAACGTATTTACAAGAAACTTCTAAACTTTCCAACATATTTACAAAGGCGTGGCATGTGTGCCATCATCTGCATCAGTCCTGGAAGAAAGGAAGCAGCAGAGGTGGACTCAGCTGCCAGCACTGGGCCCAGCAGGGCTGGGAGCTGGGCCGCAGGGGCTGGGACGGGGCTGGCAGGGCTGGCGTGGCCCCAGGCAAGCGCAGGGCAGGCCGGGGCTGGTGCTTGTGCCACCACAATGCAGGCCCCCCGCGGGCACCGTGTCCCTGAGCGGGGCCATCCAGCCCAGCCCCAGCCTGGAGTCAGGGGAGCCCCAGTGTCTGTGGGCAGGGCGTGGGAAGCATCTGCCTGTCTTACTTGTGGGGCTCCATCTTCAGCCAAGGACCATGGGCTCCTCCTCATCCTTCTCATCAACGTCCATGGGCTCCTCGATGTTGTCCTCCTCCTCAACCTCCATCTCTTCGATGTCGTCCTCCTCATCGACTTCCATCTCCTCGACGTTGTCCTCCTCCTCTACTTCCATGTCTTCAACAGGGGAGGAGATGGAAGGAGAGGAGGAGTCCACCTCCATCATCTCTTCCTCATCCAGGCCCAGGTCCACTTCCATGGCCTCCACAGTGTCTCTGGCAGTCTGCAAGGGGCAGCACAATCTCCCAGTGGGCCTCCTGTCCCACACCATCCATTGCCACATGGCTGCAGCCTGCCCAAGCCGCGTGCCCCCTGCCTGGAATGGCACTGTACCTCCAGTGGCACAGCAGCGCTCATCCTGCTGGGATTGGCGCTCCAGAGCAGGCGTCAGGAGAAGCCCAGGCAGCAGCAGCAGCTCAGCGCTGAGGGGCAGAGCGCAGAGCGAATGGCAACTGACCCTCGGCAGCCGGCGGAGTGTCTGCTCTGCTCGTTTCCAGGTCCTGGACGTTCCACCTGGAGCCCTCTGGGAGCTGTGATGTCACAGAAAGTTCAGGGTCGCTGCGCAGTGGGAGATGGGGATGGCAGAATGATCAAATCCTTGAATGGTTTGGCTTGGAAGGGACCCGCAAGATGATCTGGTTGCAAGCCGAGCAACCTCCCAGCACACCAGGTTGCTGCGGCCCCTGTCCCTCCCGGCCTTGGATGTTCCTGGGGATGGGGCATCCACAGCCCCTCTGCCGTGGTCCCTGTGTCAGGGACCAGCACGCGGAGAGTAAAGAACTTCTTGCCATCATCAAATTTCTTGCAACTCTTGCAGTTTGATACCATTCCCCCTTGTCCTGTCAGTTCAGTTCCTTGAGGAGTCTTCTCCCACTTGGCTGTGGGTCAGGCTGTTCCTGCAGGGTCACACGAGTGGCTGAACCTGCAGACAGGAGAGAGAGAAGCCATGTACGCAGCCAGAGAAAATAGGGAATGTGGCATGAGGGATGAGAGAAGGAGGCAAAAGTAGAGACATACAAGGCTTTGGGTTGGGTGGCCTGTGGGATTCATGCCTTTTAGTAGAGGCCAGGTTCCCCGGTGCACTCAATTCCTGCCTCTTCCTGCGATTTCATTGCTGAGTGAGGAGCTCAGCAGTGCTGAAAGCAGAGGCCAGTCTGTTTGTTCCCTTTGCGATGGCAGTGGAAGTGCCCTGAGTACACTTTCAGAGCACTTCATGGCTTCTCATGCCACGACATCAAAAGTGCTTCCACAGAGCCTGTGGAGTTCTGGCAGAGTCTTTGGGTTGTCCTTGATTTGCAGTGTTTGGGGTGTGATGGTTCTCTCTGCGGTTTTTAGGCCGAGGTACTTCCACGGGGCTGTCTTTTGGACTTTATCTGCTGCAATCTCAACACCTTTTTCCTGTACTGCAGCGATGACATCTTGTACTGCAACGTCCAAGATGATTTGAGCTTCTGCAGAAACTAATGTAGCCTTAGCTAGGCTGGCATCATGGTGTAAGGATGCCCTAATGGCGCATGCCTCGGCCGTTTGTGCAATGGGAGGTTTTGGGGAAAGTGGCATGAGGGATGGGAGGAGGAGGAAAACGTAGAGACATGCAAGGCATTGGGATGGGTGGCCTGTGGGATTCATGCCTTTTAGTAGAGGCCAGGTTCTCTGGTGCACTCTGTTCCTGCCTCTTCCTGAGATTTCCTTGCTGGATGAGGAGCTCAACAGTGCTGAAAGCAGAAGCCTGTCCTTCGTGTTCCCTTTGCGATGGCAGTGGAAGTGCCCTGAGTGCACATTCAGAGGCACCTTCATGGCTTCTCCTGCCACGACACCAAAACTAAATGTGCAAGGTGGCTTCTTTGAATGACATTTAGTCCTTTGAAATATCTGCAGCAAGTGGTCTGAAACTGCTTTGCGAGCCTGCTCCTTGGGATCAGCTGTGAGGGGGGTAGGGCTGGCCTGCTCCCAGTGCTGTGTCCCACTGGGAGCAGCCCCACAGGCTCACCTGCAGAGCAGGCACTGCCAGAGGCCCCTGGAGATCTCACCTGCCCTGCACGCAGCTTTGTAAAGGTGCTGTAAACATCAGCTGGTGCTGACTTTCCCCTTGGAAGTCTTGGTTTAGCTCCTATGGGGAATTTGTTTCCTGAAGGGTGTGGGATTTCCCCCTGGCAGCTGTGATGGGGATGCTCGGGGAGTGTGGGGCTTTGGGGGCAGCTGCCCGGGCAGGGGCTGAGCTGGGGGCCCTGTTGGGCCCATGGCCCCCAGCAGCAGCAGCAGCAGCAGCAGCAGCAGCAGCAGGAGGAGGCCCAGGGCCCAAAGCCCCGTGCCCCCTGCCCAGCACAGGCTGCCCTGTCCCTGCAGCTGTCACCCGAGTGGGGCCCAGGGGCCAGTGGCCGCTGCCAGCAGCAGGAATGCGGGCAGGGTGAGGATGCCCTGGCTTGGCTTTTGTCTCTGGAACAATCCGGGCTCAGGGCAGTGCAGAGCAGGCTGGGAAGCAGAGGCCGGAGCCTTTGGAGGCTGCAAGCCTTAAAGATCAGCCCCTGCAGCAGCCCAGATCCAGGTGCCCCAGTTGCCAAGGCTGTGGTGGCCTTCAGAGCGTGCAGGTGGATTTTGCAAGCCTGTGGCCTGCTGCGGGCTCTGGGCCCGGGAGTGCCTGTGGCTCCAGCAGGAAGGGTGGCTGAAGGTTTGCTGCCTGCTTTGGTGGCATGGCTGCAGGGGCCAGTGCTGTGAGAGCCCCCTGTGTGAGAGCTGGAGACAGCTGAGCTCTTGGGGACACCGCTGTGCCCCAGGCCAGGAAGAGCAGCAGTGCCCAGTGCCAGGAGTGGTGTCAGTGGGAGCCCCTGTGCGCAGGGACTCCCAGCACCAGGGTGGCCGTGCCAGGACCCCCAGGGACCTGCAGCCCCGGGAACCCGGAACAAGTGGAAGCCACAAGCGTGCAAAGGCTGTCTGTGCCCAAAGGAATGGCAAGGGAAGTCAGGTTTTAAAAGAAACAGTATTTATTTGCCGAAGATCGGCAAATCTAGGATTTATAGAACAGGTTTCTTTGTAACAATCTTTATTGCAACAACAGCAGTGTACAGAACATATTTACATGGGATCCGATGGAATAACAATCTTCAAAACGTATTTACAGAGAACTTTGAACGAACTGAACGTATTTACAAGAAACTTCTAAACTTTCCAACATATTTACAAAGGCGTGGCATGTGTGCCATCATCTGCATCAGTCCTGGAAGAAAGGAAGCAGCAGAGGTGGACTCAGCTGCCAGCACTGGGCCCAGCAGGGCTGGGAGCTGGGCCGCAGGGGCTGGGACGGGGCTGGCAGGGCTGGCGTGGCCCCAGGCAAGCGCAGGGCAGGCCGGGGCTGGTGCTTGTGCCACCACAATGCAGGCCCCCCGCGGGCACCGTGTCCCTGAGCGGGGCCATCCAGCCCAGCCCCAGCCTGGAGTCAGGGGAGCCCCAGTGTCTGTGGGCAGGGCGTGGGAAGCATCTGCCTGTCTTACTTGTGGGGCTCCATCTTCAGCCAAGGACCATGGGCTCCTCCTCATCCTTCTCATCAACGTCCATGGGCTCCTCGATGTTGTCCTCCTCCTCAACCTCCATCTCTTCGATGTCGTCCTCCTCATCGACTTCCATCTCCTCGACGTTGTCCTCCTCCTCTACTTCCATGTCTTCAACAGGGGAGGAGATGGAAGGAGAGGAGGAGTCCACCTCCATCATCTCTTCCTCATCCAGGCCCAGGTCCACTTCCATGGCCTCCACAGTGTCTCTGGCAGTCTGCAAGGGGCAGCACAATCTCCCAGTGGGCCTCCTGTCCCACACCATCCATTGCCACATGGCTGCAGCCTGCCCAAGCCGCGTGCCCCCTGCCTGGAATGGCACTGTACCTCCAGTGGCACAGCAGCGCTCATCCTGCTGGGATTGGCGCTCCAGAGCAGGCGTCAGGAGAAGCCCAGGCAGCAGCAGCAGCTCAGCGCTGAGGGGCAGAGCGCAGAGCGAATGGCAACTGACCCTCGGCAGCCGGCGGAGTGTCTGCTCTGCTCGTTTCCAGGTCCTGGACGTTCCACCTGGAGCCCTCTGGGAGCTGTGATGTCACAGAAAGTTCAGGGTCGCTGCGCAGTGGGAGATGGGGATGGCAGAATGATCAAATCCTTGAATGGTTTGGCTTGGAAGGGACCCGCAAGATGATCTGGTTGCAAGCCAAGCAACCTCCCAGCACACCAGGTTGCTGCGGCCCCTGTCCCTCCCGGCCTTGGATGTTCCTGGGGATGGGGCATCCACAGCCCCTCTGCCGTGGTCCCTGTGTCAGGGACCAGCACGCGGAGAGTAAAGAACTTCTTGCCATCATCAAATTTCTTGCAACTCTTGCAGTTTGATACCCTTCCCCCTTGTCCTGTCAGTTCAGTTCCTTGAGGAGTCTTCTCCCACTTGGCTGTGGGTCAGGCTGTTCCTGCAGGGTCACACGAGTGGCTGAACCTGCAGACAGGAGAGAGAGAAGCCATGTACGCAGCCAGAGAAAATAGGGAATGTGGCATGAGGGATGAGAGAAGGAGGCAAAAGTAGAGACATACAAGGCTTTGGGTTGGGTGGCCTGTGGGATTCATGCCTTTTAGTAGAGGCCAGGTTCCCCGGTGCACTCAATTCCTGCCTCTTCCTGCGATTTCATTGCTGGGTGAGGAGCTCAGCAGTGCTGAAAGCAGAGGCCAGTCTGTTTGTTCCCTTTGGGATGGCAGTGGAAGTGCCCTGAGTACACTTTCAGAGCACTTCATGGCTTCTCATGCCACGACATCAAAAGTGCTTCCACAGAGCCTGTGGAGTTCTGGCAGAGTCTTTGGGTTGTCCTTGATTTGCAGTGTTTGGGGTGTGATGGTTCTCTCTGCGGTTTTTAGGCCGAGGTACTTCCACGGGGCTGTCTTTTGGACTTTATCTGCTGCAATCTCAACACCTTTTTCCTGTACTGCAGCGATGACATCTTGTACTGCAACGTCCAAGATGATTTGAGCTTCTGCAGAAACTAATGAGGCCTTAGCTAGGCTGGCATCATGGTGTAAGGATGCCCTAATGGCGCATGCCTCGGCCGTTTGTGCAATGGGAGGTTTTGGGGAAAGTGGCATGAGGGATGGGAGGAGGAGGAAAACGTAGAGACATGCAAGGCATTGGGATGGGTGGCCTGTGGGATTCATGCCTTTGATTAGAGGCCAGGTTCTCTGGTGCACTCTGTTCCTGCCTCTTCCTGAGATTTCCTTGCTGGATGAGGAGCTCAACAGTGCTGAAAGCAGAAGCCTGTCCTTCGTGTTCCCTTTGCGATGGCAGTGGAAGTGCCCTGAGTGCACATTCAGAGGCACCTTCATGGCTTCTCCTGCCACGACACCAAAACTAAATGTGCAAGGTGGCTTCTTTGAATGACATTTAGTCCTTTGAAATATCTGCAGCAAGTGGTCTGAAACTGCTTTGTGAGCCTGCTCCTTGGGATCAGCTGTGAGGGGGGGAGGGCTGGCCTGCTCCCAGTGCTGTGTCCCACTGGGAGCAGCCCCACAGGCTCACCTGCAGAGCAGGCACTGCCAGAGGCCCTGGAGATCTCACCTGCCCTGCACGCAGCTTTGTAAAGGTGCTGTAAACATCAGCTGGTGCTGACTTTCCCCTTGGAAGTCTTGGTTTAGCTCCTATGGGGAATTTGTTTCCTGAAGGGTGTGGGATTTCCCCCTGGCAGCTGTGATGGGGATGCTCGGGGAGTGTGGGGCTTTGGGGGCAGCTGCCCGGGCAGGGGCTGAGCTGGGGGCCCTGTTGGGCCCATGGCCCCCAGCAGCAGCAGCAGCAGCAGCAGCAGCAGCAGGAGGAGGCCCAGGGCCCAAAGCCCCGTGCCCCCTGCCCAGCACAGGCTGCCCTGTCCCTGCAGCTGTCACCCGAGTGGGGCCCAGGGGCCAGTGGCCGCTGCCAGCAGCAGGAATGCGGGCAGGGTGAGGATGCCCTGGCTTGGCTTTTGTCTCTGGAACAATCCGGGCTCAGGGCAGTGCAGAGCAGGCTGGGAAGCAGAGGCCGGAGCCTTTGGAGGCTGCAAGCCTTAAAGATCAGCCCCTGCAGCAGCCCAGATCCAGGTGCCCCAGTTGCCAAGGCTGTGGTGGCCTTCAGAGCGTGCAGGTGGATTTTGCAAGCCTGTGGCCTGCTGCGGGCTCTGGGCCCGGGAGTGCCTGTGGCTCCAGCAGGAAGGGTGGCTGAAGGTTTGCTGCCTGCTTTGGTGGCATGGCTGCAGGGGCCAGTGCTGTGAGAGCCCCCTGTGTGAGAGCTGGAGACAGCTGAGCTCTTGGGGACACCGCTGTGCCCCAGGCCAGGAAGAGCAGCAGTGCCCAGTGCCAGGAGTGGTGTCAGTGGGAGCCCCTGTGCGCAGGGACTCCCAGCACCAGGGTGGCCGTGCCAGGACCCCCAGGGACCTGCAGCCCCGGGAACCCGGAACAAGTGGAAGCCACAAGCGTGCAAAGGCTGTCTGTGCCCAAAGGAATGGCAAGGGAAGTCAGGTTTTAAAAGAAACAGTATTTATTTGCCGAAGATCGGCAAATCTAGGATTTATAGAACAGGTTTCTTTGTAACAATCTTTATTGCAACAACAGCAGTGTACAGAACATATTTACATGGGATCCGATGGAATAACAATCTTCAAAACGTATTTACAGAGAACTTTGAACGAACTGAACGTATTTACAAGAAACTTCTAAACTTTCCAACATATTTACAAAGGCGTGGCATGTGTGCCATCATCTGCATCAGTCCTGGAAGAAAGGAAGCAGCAGAGGTGGACTCAGCTGCCAGCACTGGGCCCAGCAGGGCTGGGAGCTGGGCCGCAGGGGCTGGGACGGGGCTGGCAGGGCTGGCGTGGCCCCAGGCAAGCGCAGGGCAGGCCGGGGCTGGTGCTTGTGCCACCACAATGCAGGCCCCCCGCGGGCACCGTGTCCCTGAGCGGGGCCATCCAGCCCAGCCCCAGCCTGGAGTCAGGGGAGCCCCAGTGTCTGTGGGCAGGGCGTGGGAAGCATCTGCCTGTCTTACTTGTGGGGCTCCATCTTCAGCCAAGGACCATGGGCTCCTCCTCATCCTTCTCATCAACGTCCATGGGCTCCTCGATGTTGTCCTCCTCCTCAACCTCCATCTCTTCGATGTCGTCCTCCTCATCGACTTCCATCTCCTCGACGTTGTCCTCCTCCTCTACTTCCATGTCTTCAACAGGGGAGGAGATGGAAGGAGAGGAGGAGTCCACCTCCATCATCTCTTCCTCATCCAGGCCCAGGTCCACTTCCATGGCCTCCACAGTGTCTCTGGCAGTCTGCAAGGGGCAGCACAATCTCCCAGTGGGCCTCCTGTCCCACACCATCCATTGCCACATGGCTGCAGCCTGCCCAAGCCGCGTGCCCCCTGCCTGGAATGGCACTGTACCTCCAGTGGCACAGCAGCGCTCATCCTGCTGGGATTGGCGCTCCAGAGCAGGCGTCAGGAGAAGCCCAGGCAGCAGCAGCAGCTCAGCGCTGAGGGGCAGAGCGCAGAGCGAATGGCAACTGACCCTCGGCAGCCGGCGGAGTGTCTGCTCTGCTCGTTTCCAGGTCCTGGACGTTCCACCTGGAGCCCTCTGGGAGCTGTGATGTCACAGAAAGTTCAGGGTCGCTGCGCAGTGGGAGATGGGGATGGCAGAATGATCAAATCCTTGAATGGTTTGGCTTGGAAGGGACCCGCAAGATGATCTGGTTGCAAGCCGAGCAACCTCCCAGCACACCAGGTTGCTGCGGCCCCTGTCCCTCCCGGCCTTGGATGTTCCTGGGGATGGGGCATCCACAGCCCCTCTGCCGTGGTCCCTGTGTCAGGGACCAGCACGCGGAGAGTAAAGAACTTCTTGCCATCATCAAATTTCTTGCAACTCTTGCAGTTTGATACCATTCCCCCTTGTCCTGTCAGTTCAGTTCCTTGAGGAGTCTTCTCCCACTTGGCTGTGGGTCAGGCTGTTCCTGCAGGGTCACACGAGTGGCTGAACCTGCAGACAGGAGAGAGAGAAGCCATGTACGCAGCCAGAGAAAATAGGGAATGTGGCATGAGGGATGAGAGAAGGAGGCAAAAGTAGAGACATACAAGGCTTTGGGTTGGGTGGCCTGTGGGATTCATGCCTTTTAGTAGAGGCCAGGTTCCCCGGTGCACTCAATTCCTGCCTCTTCCTGCGATTTCATTGCTGAGTGAGGAGCTCAGCAGTGCTGAAAGCAGAGGCCAGTCTGTTTGTTCCCTTTGGGATGGCAGTGGAAGTGCCCTGAGTACACTTTCAGAGCACTTCATGGCTTCTCATGCCACGACATCAAAAGTGCTTCCACAGAGCCTGTGGAGTTCTGGCAGAGTCTTTGGGTTGTCCTTGATTTGCAGTGTTTGGGGTGTGATGGTTCTCTCTGCGGTTTTTAGGCCGAGGTACTTCCACGGGGCTGTCTTTTGGACTTTATCTGCTGCAATCTCAACACCTTTTTCCTGTACTGCAGCGATGACATCTTGTACTGCAACGTCCAAGATGATTTGAGCTTCTGCAGAAACTAATGAGGCCTTAGCTAGGCTGGCATCATGGTGTAAGGATGCCCTAATGGCGCATGCCTCGGCCGTTTGTGCAATGGGAGGTTTTGGGGAAAGTGGCATGAGGGATGGGAGGAGGAGGAAAACGTAGAGACATGCAAGGCATTGGGATGGGTGGCCTGTGGGATTCATGCCTTTGATTAGAGGCCAGGTTCTCTGGTGCACTCTGTTCCTGCCTCTTCCTGAGATTTCCTTGCTGGATGAGGAGCTCAACAGTGCTGAAAGCAGAAGCCTGTCCTTCGTGTTCCCTTTGCGATGGCAGTGGAAGTGCCCTGAGTGCACATTCAGAGGCACCTTCATGGCTTCTCCTGCCACGACACCAAAACTAAATGTGCAAGGTGGCTTCTTTGAATGACATTTAGTCCTTTGAAATATCTGCAGCAAGTGGTCTGAAACTGCTTTGCGAGCCTGCTCCTTGGGATCAGCTGTGAGGGGGGTAGGGCTGGCCTGCTCCCAGTGCTGTGTCCCACTGGGAGCAGCCCCACAGGCTCACCTGCAGAGCAGGCACTGCCAGAGGCCCCTGGAGATCTCACCTGCCCTGCACGCAGCTTTGTAAAGGTGCTGTAAACATCAGCTGGTGCTGACTTTCCCCTTGGAAGTCTTGGTTTAGCTCCTATGGGGAATTTGTTTCCTGAAGGGTGTGGGATTTCCCCCTGGCAGCTGTGATGGGGATGCTCGGGGAGTGTGGGGCTTTGGGGGCAGCTGCCCGGGCAGGGGCTGAGCTGGGGGCCCTGTTGGGCCCATGGCCCCCAGCAGCAGCAGCAGCAGCAGCAGCAGCAGGAGGAGGCCCAGGGCCCAAAGCCCCGTGCCCCCTGCCCAGCACAGGCTGCCCTGTCCCTGCAGCTGTCACCCGAGTGGGGCCCAGGGGCCAGTGGCCGCTGCCAGCAGCAGGAATGCGGGCAGGGTGAGGATGCCCTGGCTTGGCTTTTGTCTCTGGAACAATCCGGGCTCAGGGCAGTGCAGAGCAGGCTGGGAAGCAGAGGCCGGAGCCTTTGGAGGCTGCAAGCCTTAAAGATCAGCCCCTGCAGCAGCCCAGATCCAGGTGCCCCAGTTGCCAAGGCTGTGGTGGCCTTCAGAGCGTGCAGGTGGATTTTGCAAGCCTGTGGCCTGCTGCGGGCTCTGGGCCCGGGAGTGCCTGTGGCTCCAGCAGGAAGGGTGGCTGAAGGTTTGCTGCCTGCTTTGGTGGCATGGCTGCAGGGGCCAGTGCTGTGAGAGCCCCCTGTGTGAGAGCTGGAGACAGCTGAGCTCTTGGGGACACCGCTGTGCCCCAGGCCAGGAAGAGCAGCAGTGCCCAGTGCCAGGAGTGGTGTCAGTGGGAGCCCCTGTGCGCAGGGACTCCCAGCACCAGGGTGGCCGTGCCAGGACCCCCAGGGACCTGCAGCCCCGGGAACCCGGAACAAGTGGAAGCCACAAGCGTGCAAAGGCTGTCTGTGCCCAAAGGAATGGCAAGGGAAGTCAGGTTTTAAAAGAAACAGTATTTATTTGCCGAAGATCGGCAAATCTAGGATTTATAGAACAGGTTTCTTTGTAACAATCTTTATTGCAACAACAGCAGTGTACAGAACATATTTACATGGGATCCGATGGAATAACAATCTTCAAAACGTATTTACAGAGAACTTTGAACGAACTGAACGTATTTACAAGAAACTTCTAAACTTTCCAACATATTTACAAAGGCGTGGCATGTGTGCCATCATCTGCATCAGTCCTGGAAGAAAGGAAGCAGCAGAGGTGGACTCAGCTGCCAGCACTGGGCCCAGCAGGGCTGGGAGCTGGGCCGCAGGGGCTGGGACGGGGCTGGCAGGGCTGGCGTGGCCCCAGGCAAGCGCAGGGCAGGCCGGGGCTGGTGCTTGTGCCACCACAATGCAGGCCCCCCGCGGGCACCGTGTCCCTGAGCGGGGCCATCCAGCCCAGCCCCAGCCTGGAGTCAGGGGAGCCCCAGTGTCTGTGGGCAGGGCGTGGGAAGCATCTGCCTGTCTTACTTGTGGGGCTCCATCTTCAGCCAAGGACCATGGGCTCCTCCTCATCCTTCTCATCAACGTCCATGGGCTCCTCGATGTTGTCCTCCTCCTCAACCTCCATCTCTTCGATGTCGTCCTCCTCATCGACTTCCATCTCCTCGACGTTGTCCTCCTCCTCTACTTCCATGTCTTCAACAGGGGAGGAGATGGAAGGAGAGGAGGAGTCCACCTCCATCATCTCTTCCTCATCCAGGCCCAGGTCCACTTCCATGGCCTCCACAGTGTCTCTGGCAGTCTGCAAGGGGCAGCACAATCTCCCAGTGGGCCTCCTGTCCCACACCATCCATTGCCACATGGCTGCAGCCTGCCCAAGCCGCGTGCCCCCTGCCTGGAATGGCACTGTACCTCCAGTGGCACAGCAGCGCTCATCCTGCTGGGATTGGCGCTCCAGAGCAGGCGTCAGGAGAAGCCCAGGCAGCAGCAGCAGCTCAGCGCTGAGGGGCAGAGCGCAGAGCGAATGGCAACTGACCCTCGGCAGCCGGCGGAGTGTCTGCTCTGCTCGTTTCCAGGTCCTGGACGTTCCACCTGGAGCCCTCTGGGAGCTGTGATGTCACAGAAAGTTCAGGGTCGCTGCGCAGTGGGAGATGGGGATGGCAGAATGATCAAATCCCTGAATGGTTTGGCTTGGAAGGGACCCGCAAGATGATCTGGTTGCAAGCCGAGCAACCTCCCAGCACACCAGGTTGCTGCGGCCCCTGTCCCTCCCGGCCTTGGATGTTCCTGGGGATGGGGCATCCACAGCCCCTCTGCCGTGGTCCCTGTGTCAGGGACCAGCACGCGGAGAGTAAAGAACTTCTTGCCATCATCAAATTTCTTGCAACTCTTGCAGTTTGATACCATTCCCCCTTGTCCTGTCAGTTCAGTTCCTTGAGGAGTCTTCTCCCACTTGGCTGTGGGTCAGGCTGTTCCTGCAGGGTCACACGAGTGGCTGAACCTGCAGACAGGAGAGAGAGAAGCCATGTACGCAGCCAGAGAAAATAGGGAATGTGGCATGAGGGATGAGAGAAGGAGGCAAAAGTAGAGACATACAAGGCTTTGGGTTGGGTGGCCTGTGGGATTCATGCCTTTTAGTAGAGGCCAGGTTCCCCGGTGCACTCAATTCCTGCCTCTTCCTGCGATTTCATTGCTGAGTGAGGAGCTCAGCAGTGCTGAAAGCAGAGGCCAGTCTGTTTGTTCCCTTTGGGATGGCAGTGGAAGTGCCCTGAGTACACTTTCAGAGCACTTCATGGCTTCTCATGCCACGACATCAAAAGTGCTTCCACAGAGCCTGTGGAGTTCTGGCAGAGTCTTTGGGTTGTCCTTGATTTGCAGTGTTTGGGGTGTGATGGTTCTCTCTGCGGTTTTTAGGCCGAGGTACTTCCACGGGGCTGTCTTTTGGACTTTATCTGCTGCAATCTCAACACCTTTTTCCTGTACTGCAGCGATGACATCTTGTACTGCAACGTCCAAGATGATTTGAGCTTCTGCAGAAACTAATGAGGCCTTAGCTAGGCTGGCATCATGGTGTAAGGATGCCCTAATGGCGCATGCCTCGGCCGTTTGTGCAATGGGAGGTTTTGGGGAAAGTGGCATGAGGGATGGGAGGAGGAGGAAAACGTAGAGACATGCAAGGCATTGGGATGGGTGGCCTGTGGGATTCATGCCTTTTAGTAGAGGCCAGGTTCTCTGGTGCACTCTGTTCCTGCCTCTTCCTGAGATTTCCTTGCTGGATGAGGAGCTCAACAGTGCTGAAAGCAGAAGCCTGTCCTTCGTGTTCCCTTTGCGATGGCAGTGGAAGTGCCCTGAGTGCACATTCAGAGGCACCTTCATGGCTTCTCCTGCCACGACACCAAAACTAAATGTGCAAGGTGGCTTCTTTGAATGACATTTAGTCCTTTGAAATATCTGCAGCAAGTGGTCTGAAACTGCTTTGCGAGCCTGCTCCTTGGGATCAGCTGTTAGGGGGGTAGGGCTGGCCTGCTCCCAGTGCTGTGTCCCACTGGGAGCAGCCCCACAGGCTCACCTGCAGAGCAGGCACTGCCAGAGGCCCCTGGAGATCTCACCTGCCCTGCACGCAGCTTTGTAAAGGTGCTGTAAACATCAGCTGGTGCTGACTTTCCCCTTGGAAGTCTTGGTTTAGCTCCTATGGGGAATTTGTTTCCTGAAGGGTGTGGGATTTCCCCCTGGCAGCTGTGATGGGGATGCTCGGGGAGTGTGGGGCTTTGGGGGCAGCTGCCCGGGCAGGGGCTGAGCTGGGGGCCCTGTTGGGCCCATGGCCCCCAGCAGCAGCAGCAGCAGCAGCAGCAGCAGGAGGAGGCCCAGGGCCCAAAGCCCCGTGCCCCCTGCCCAGCACAGGCTGCCCTGTCCCTGCAGCTGTCACCCGAGTGGGGCCCAGGGGCCAGTGGCCGCTGCCAGCAGCAGGAATGCGGGCAGGGTGAGGATGCCCTGGCTTGGCTTTTGTCTCTGGAACAATCCGGGCTCAGGGCAGTGCAGAGCAGGCTGGGAAGCAGAGGCCGGAGCCTTTGGAGGCTGCAAGCCTTAAAGATCAGCCCCTGCAGCAGCCCAGATCCAGGTGCCCCAGTTGCCAAGGCTGTGGTGGCCTTCAGAGCGTGCAGGTGGATTTTGCAAGCCTGTGGCCTGCTGCGGGCTCTGGGCCCGGGAGTGCCTGTGGCTCCAGCAGGAAGGGTGGCTGAAGGTTTGCTGCCTGCTTTGGTGGCATGGCTGCAGGGGCCAGTGCTGTGAGAGCCCCCTGTGTGAGAGCTGGAGACAGCTGAGCTCTTGGGGACACCGCTGTGCCCCAGGCCAGGAAGAGCAGCAGTGCCCAGTGCCAGGAGTGGTGTCAGTGGGAGCCCCTGTGCGCAGGGACTCCCAGCACCAGGGTGGCCGTGCCAGGACCCCCAGGGACCTGCAGCCCCGGGAACCCGGAACAAGTGGAAGCCACAAGCGTGCAAAGGCTGTCTGTGCCCAAAGGAATGGCAAGGGAAGTCAGGTTTTAAAAGAAACAGTATTTATTTGCCGAAGATCGGCAAATCTAGGATTTATAGAACAGGTTTCTTTGTAACAATCTTTATTGCAACAACAGCAGTGTACAGAACATATTTACATGGGATCCGATGGAATAACAATCTTCAAAACGTATTTACAGAGAACTTTGAACGAACTGAACGTATTTACAAGAAACTTCTAAACTTTCCAACATATTTACAAAGGCGTGGCATGTGTGCCATCATCTGCATCAGTCCTGGAAGAAAGGAAGCAGCAGAGGTGGACTCAGCTGCCAGCACTGGGCCCAGCAGGGCTGGGAGCTGGGCCGCAGGGGCTGGGACGGGGCTGGCAGGGCTGGCGTGGCCCCAGGCAAGCGCAGGGCAGGCCGGGGCTGGTGCTTGTGCCACCACAATGCAGGCCCCCCGCGGGCACCGTGTCCCTGAGCGGGGCCATCCAGCCCAGCCCCAGCCTGGAGTCAGGGGAGCCCCAGTGTCTGTGGGCAGGGCGTGGGAAGCATCTGCCTGTCTTACTTGTGGGGCTCCATCTTCAGCCAAGGACCATGGGCTCCTCCTCATCCTTCTCATCAACGTCCATGGGCTCCTCGATGTTGTCCTCCTCCTCAACCTCCATCTCTTCGATGTCGTCCTCCTCATCGACTTCCATCTCCTCGACGTTGTCCTCCTCCTCTACTTCCATGTCTTCAACAGGGGAGGAGATGGAAGGAGAGGAGGAGTCCACCTCCATCATCTCTTCCTCATCCAGGCCCAGGTCCACTTCCATGGCCTCCACAGTGTCTCTGGCAGTCTGCAAGGGGCAGCACAATCTCCCAGTGGGCCTCCTGTCCCACACCATCCATTGCCACATGGCTGCAGCCTGCCCAAGCCGCGTGCCCCCTGCCTGGAATGGCACTGTACCTCCAGTGGCACAGCAGCGCTCATCCTGCTGGGATTGGCGCTCCAGAGCAGGCGTCAGGAGAAGCCCAGGCAGCAGCAGCAGCTCAGCGCTGAGGGGCAGAGCGCAGAGCGAATGGCAACTGACCCTCGGCAGCCGGCGGAGTGTCTGCTCTGCTCGTTTCCAGGTCCTGGACGTTCCACCTGGAGCCCTCTGGGAGCTGTGATGTCACAGAAAGTTCAGGGTCGCTGCGCAGTGGGAGATGGGGATGGCAGAATGATCAAATCCCTGAATGGTTTGGCTTGGAAGGGACCCGCAAGATGATCTGGTTGCAAGCCGAGCAACCTCCCAGCACACCAGGTTGCTGCGGCCCCTGTCCCTCCCGGCCTTGGATGTTCCTGGGGATGGGGCATCCACAGCCCCTCTGCCGTGGTCCCTGTGTCAGGGACCAGCACGCGGAGAGTAAAGAACTTCTTGCCATCATCAAATTTCTTGCAACTCTTGCAGTTTGATACCATTCCCCCTTGTCCTGTCAGTTCAGTTCCTTGAGGAGTCTTCTCCCACTTGGCTGTGGGTCAGGCTGTTCCTGCAGGGTCACACGAGTGGCTGAACCTGCAGACAGGAGAGAGAGAAGCCATGTACGCAGCCAGAGAAAATAGGGAATGTGGCATGAGGGATGAGAGAAGGAGGCAAAAGTAGAGACATACAAGGCTTTGGGTTGGGTGGCCTGTGGGATTCATGCCTTTTAGTAGAGGCCAGGTTCCCCGGTGCACTCAATTCCTGCCTCTTCCTGCGATTTCATTGCTGAGTGAGGAGCTCAGCAGTGCTGAAAGCAGAGGCCAGTCTGTTTGTTCCCTTTGGGATGGCAGTGGAAGTGCCCTGAGTACACTTTCAGAGCACTTCATGGCTTCTCATGCCACGACATCAAAAGTGCTTCCACAGAGCCTGTGGAGTTCTGGCAGAGTCTTTGGGTTGTCCTTGATTTGCAGTGTTTGGGGTGTGATGGTTCTCTCTGCGGTTTTTAGGCCGAGGTACTTCCACGGGGCTGTCTTTTGGACTTTATCTGCTGCAATCTCAACACCTTTTTCCTGTACTGCAGCGATGACATCTTGTACTGCAACGTCCAAGATGATTTGAGCTTCTGCAGAAACTAATGAGGCCTTAGCTAGGCTGGCATCATGGTGTAAGGATGCCCTAATGGCGCATGCCTCGGCCGTTTGTGCAATGGGAGGTTTTGGGGAAAGTGGCATGAGGGATGGGAGGAGGAGGAAAACGTAGAGACATGCAAGGCATTGGGATGGGTGGCCTGTGGGATTCATGCCTTTTAGTAGAGGCCAGGTTCTCTGGTGCACTCTGTTCCTGCCTCTTCCTGAGATTTCCTTGCTGGATGAGGAGCTCAACAGTGCTGAAAGCAGAAGCCTGTCCTTCGTGTTCCCTTTGCGATGGCAGTGGAAGTGCCCTGAGTGCACATTCAGAGGCACCTTCATGGCTTCTCCTGCCACGACACCAAAACTAAATGTGCAAGGTGGCTTCTTTGAATGACATTTAGTCCTTTGAAATATCTGCAGCAAGTGGTCTGAAACTGCTTTGCGAGCCTGCTCCTTGGGATCAGCTGTTAGGGGGGTAGGGCTGGCCTGCTCCCAGTGCTGTGTCCCACTGGGAGCAGCCCCACAGGCTCACCTGCAGAGCAGGCACTGCCAGAGGCCCCTGGAGATCTCACCTGCCCTGCACGCAGCTTTGTAAAGGTGCTGTAAACATCAGCTGGTGCTGACTTTCCCCTTGGAAGTCTTGGTTTAGCTCCTATGGGGAATTTGTTTCCTGAAGGGTGTGGGATTTCCCCCTGGCAGCTGTGATGGGGATGCTCGGGGAGTGTGGGGCTTTGGGGGCAGCTGCCCGGGCAGGGGCTGAGCTGGGGGCCCTGTTGGGCCCATGGCCCCCAGCAGCAGCAGCAGCAGCAGCAGCAGCAGGAGGAGGCCCAGGGCCCAAAGCCCCGTGCCCCCTGCCCAGCACAGGCTGCCCTGTCCCTGCAGCTGTCACCCGAGTGGGGCCCAGGGGCCAGTGGCCGCTGCCAGCAGCAGGAATGCGGGCAGGGTGAGGATGCCCTGGCTTGGCTTTTGTCTCTGGAACAATCCGGGCTCAGGGCAGTGCAGAGCAGGCTGGGAAGCAGAGGCCGGAGCCTTTGGAGGCTGCAAGCCTTAAAGATCAGCCCCTGCAGCAGCCCAGATCCAGGTGCCCCAGTTGCCAAGGCTGTGGTGGCCTTCAGAGCGTGCAGGTGGATTTTGCAAGCCTGTGGCCTGCTGCGGGCTCTGGGCCCGGGAGTGCCTGTGGCTCCAGCAGGAAGGGTGGCTGAAGGTTTGCTGCCTGCTTTGGTGGCATGGCTGCAGGGGCCAGTGCTGTGAGAGCCCCCTGTGTGAGAGCTGGAGACAGCTGAGCTCTTGGGGACACCGCTGTGCCCCAGGCCAGGAAGAGCAGCAGTGCCCAGTGCCAGGAGTGGTGTCAGTGGGAGCCCCTGTGCGCAGGGACTCCCAGCACCAGGGTGGCCGTGCCAGGACCCCCAGGGACCTGCAGCCCCGGGAACCCGGAACAAGTGGAAGCCACAAGCGTGCAAAGGCTGTCTGTGCCCAAAGGAATGGCAAGGGAAGTCAGGTTTTAAAAGAAACAGTATTTATTTGCCGAAGATCGGCAAATCTAGGATTTATAGAACAGGTTTCTTTGTAACAATCTTTATTGCAACAACAGCAGTGTACAGAACATATTTACATGGGATCCGATGGAATAACAATCTTCAAAACGTATTTACAGAGAACTTTGAACGAACTGAACGTATTTACAAGAAACTTCTAAACTTTCCAACATATTTACAAAGGCGTGGCATGTGTGCCATCATCTGCATCAGTCCTGGAAGAAAGGAAGCAGCAGAGGTGGACTCAGCTGCCAGCACTGGGCCCAGCAGGGCTGGGAGCTGGGCCGCAGGGGCTGGGACGGGGCTGGCAGGGCTGGCGTGGCCCCAGGCAAGCGCAGGGCAGGCCGGGGCTGGTGCTTGTGCCACCACAATGCAGGCCCCCCGCGGGCACCGTGTCCCTGAGCGGGGCCATCCAGCCCAGCCCCAGCCTGGAGTCAGGGGAGCCCCAGTGTCTGTGGGCAGGGCGTGGGAAGCATCTGCCTGTCTTACTTGTGGGGCTCCATCTTCAGCCAAGGACCATGGGCTCCTCCTCATCCTTCTCATCAACGTCCATGGGCTCCTCGATGTTGTCCTCCTCCTCAACCTCCATCTCTTCGATGTCGTCCTCCTCATCGACTTCCATCTCCTCGACGTTGTCCTCCTCCTCTACTTCCATGTCTTCAACAGGGGAGGAGATGGAAGGAGAGGAGGAGTCCACCTCCATCATCTCTTCCTCATCCAGGCCCAGGTCCACTTCCATGGCCTCCACAGTGTCTCTGGCAGTCTGCAAGGGGCAGCACAATCTCCCAGTGGGCCTCCTGTCCCACACCATCCATTGCCACATGGCTGCAGCCTGCCCAAGCCGCGTGCCCCCTGCCTGGAATGGCACTGTACCTCCAGTGGCACAGCAGCGCTCATCCTGCTGGGATTGGCGCTCCAGAGCAGGCGTCAGGAGAAGCCCAGGCAGCAGCAGCAGCTCAGCGCTGAGGGGCAGAGCGCAGAGCGAATGGCAACTGACCCTCGGCAGCCGGCGGAGTGTCTGCTCTGCTCGTTTCCAGGTCCTGGACGTTCCACCTGGAGCCCTCTGGGAGCTGTGATGTCACAGAAAGTTCAGGGTCGCTGCGCAGTGGGAGATGGGGATGGCAGAATGATCAAATCCCTGAATGGTTTGGCTTGGAAGGGACCCGCAAGATGATCTGGTTGCAAGCCGAGCAACCTCCCAGCACACCAGGTTGCTGCGGCCCCTGTCCCTCCCGGCCTTGGATGTTCCTGGGGATGGGGCATCCACAGCCCCTCTGCCGTGGTCCCTGTGTCAGGGACCAGCACGCGGAGAGTAAAGAACTTCTTGCCATCATCAAATTTCTTGCAACTCTTGCAGTTTGATACCATTCCCCCTTGTCCTGTCAGTTCAGTTCCTTGAGGAGTCTTCTCCCACTTGGCTGTGGGTCAGGCTGTTCCTGCAGGGTCACACGAGTGGCTGAACCTGCAGACAGGAGAGAGAGAAGCCATGTACGCAGCCAGAGAAAATAGGGAATGTGGCATGAGGGATGAGAGAAGGAGGCAAAAGTAGAGACATACAAGGCTTTGGGTTGGGTGGCCTGTGGGATTCATGCCTTTTAGTAGAGGCCAGGTTCCCCGGTGCACTCAATTCCTGCCTCTTCCTGCGATTTCATTGCTGAGTGAGGAGCTCAGCAGTGCTGAAAGCAGAGGCCAGTCTGTTTGTTCCCTTTGCGATGGCAGTGGAAGTGCCCTGAGTACACTTTCAGAGCACTTCATGGCTTCTCATGCCACGACATCAAAAGTGCTTCCACAGAGCCTGTGGAGTTCTGGCAGAGTCTTTGGGTTGTCCTTGATTTGCAGTGTTTGGGGTGTGATGGTTCTCTCTGCGGTTTTTAGGCCGAGGTACTTCCACGGGGCTGTCTTTTGGACTTTATCTGCTGCAATCTCAACACCTTTTTCCTGTACTGCAGCGATGACATCTTGTACTGCAACGTCCAAGATGATTTGAGCTTCTGCAGAAACTAATGAGGCCTTAGCTAGGCTGGCATCATGGTGTAAGGATGCCCTAATGGCGCATGCCTCGGCCGTTTGTGCAATGGGAGGTTTTGGGGAAAGTGGCATGAGGGATGGGAGGAGGAGGAAAACGTAGAGACATGCAAGGCATTGGGATGGGTGGCCTGTGGGATTCATGCCTTTTAGTAGAGGCCAGGTTCTCTGGTGCACTCTGTTCCTGCCTCTTCCTGAGATTTCCTTGCTGGATGAGGAGCTCAACAGTGCTGAAAGCAGAAGCCTGTCCTTCGTGTTCCCTTTGCGATGGCAGTGGAAGTGCCCTGAGTGCACATTCAGAGGCACCTTCATGGCTTCTCCTGCCACGACACCAAAACTAAATGTGCAAGGTGGCTTCTTTGAATGACATTTAGTCCTTTGAAATATCTGCAGCAAGTGGTCTGAAACTGCTTTGCGAGCCTGCTCCTTGGGATCAGCTGTTAGGGGGGTAGGGCTGGCCTGCTCCCAGTGCTGTGTCCCACTGGGAGCAGCCCCACAGGCTCACCTGCAGAGCAGGCACTGCCAGAGGCCCCTGGAGATCTCACCTGCCCTGCACGCAGCTTTGTAAAGGTGCTGTAAACATCAGCTGGTGCTGACTTTCCCCTTGGAAGTCTTGGTTTAGCTCCTATGGGGAATTTGTTTCCTGAAGGGTGTGGGATTTCCCCCTGGCAGCTGTGATGGGGATGCTCGGGGAGTGTGGGGCTTTGGGGGCAGCTGCCCGGGCAGGGGCTGAGCTGGGGGCCCTGTTGGGCCCATGGCCCCCAGCAGCAGCAGCAGCAGCAGCAGCAGCAGGAGGAGGCCCAGGGCCCAAAGCCCCGTGCCCCCTGCCCAGCACAGGCTGCCCTGTCCCTGCAGCTGTCACCCGAGTGGGGCCCAGGGGCCAGTGGCCGCTGCCAGCAGCAGGAATGCGGGCAGGGTGAGGATGCCCTGGCTTGGCTTTTGTCTCTGGAACAATCCGGGCTCAGGGCAGTGCAGAGCAGGCTGGGAAGCAGAGGCCGGAGCCTTTGGAGGCTGCAAGCCTTAAAGATCAGCCCCTGCAGCAGCCCAGATCCAGGTGCCCCAGTTGCCAAGGCTGTGGTGGCCTTCAGAGCGTGCAGGTGGATTTTGCAAGCCTGTGGCCTGCTGCGGGCTCTGGGCCCGGGAGTGCCTGTGGCTCCAGCAGGAAGGGTGGCTGAAGGTTTGCTGCCTGCTTTGGTGGCATGGCTGCAGGGGCCAGTGCTGTGAGAGCCCCCTGTGTGAGAGCTGGAGACAGCTGAGCTCTTGGGGACACCGCTGTGCCCCAGGCCAGGAAGAGCAGCAGTGCCCAGTGCCAGGAGTGGTGTCAGTGGGAGCCCCTGTGCGCAGGGACTCCCAGCACCAGGGTGGCCGTGCCAGGACCCCCAGGGACCTGCAGCCCCGGGAACCCGGAACAAGTGGAAGCCACAAGCGTGCAAAGGCTGTCTGTGCCCAAAGGAATGGCAAGGGAAGTCAGGTTTTAAAAGAAACAGTATTTATTTGCCGAAGATCGGCAAATCTAGGATTTATAGAACAGGTTTCTTTGTAACAATCTTTATTGCAACAACAGCAGTGTACAGAACATATTTACATGGGATCCGATGGAATAACAATCTTCAAAACGTATTTACAGAGAACTTTGAACGAACTGAACGTATTTACAAGAAACTTCTAAACTTTCCAACATATTTACAAAGGCGTGGCATGTGTGCCATCATCTGCATCAGTCCTGGAAGAAAGGAAGCAGCAGAGGTGGACTCAGCTGCCAGCACTGGGCCCAGCAGGGCTGGGAGCTGGGCCGCAGGGGCTGGGACGGGGCTGGCAGGGCTGGCGTGGCCCCAGGCAAGCGCAGGGCAGGCCGGGGCTGGTGCTTGTGCCACCACAATGCAGGCCCCCCGCGGGCACCGTGTCCCTGAGCGGGGCCATCCAGCCCAGCCCCAGCCTGGAGTCAGGGGAGCCCCAGTGTCTGTGGGCAGGGCGTGGGAAGCATCTGCCTGTCTTACTTGTGGGGCTCCATCTTCAGCCAAGGACCATGGGCTCCTCCTCATCCTTCTCATCAACGTCCATGGGCTCCTCGATGTTGTCCTCCTCCTCAACCTCCATCTCTTCGATGTCGTCCTCCTCATCGACTTCCATCTCCTCGACGTTGTCCTCCTCCTCTACTTCCATGTCTTCAACAGGGGAGGAGATGGAAGGAGAGGAGGAGTCCACCTCCATCATCTCTTCCTCATCCAGGCCCAGGTCCACTTCCATGGCCTCCACAGTGTCTCTGGCAGTCTGCAAGGGGCAGCACAATCTCCCAGTGGGCCTCCTGTCCCACACCATCCATTGCCACATGGCTGCAGCCTGCCCAAGCCGCGTGCCCCCTGCCTGGAATGGCACTGTACCTCCAGTGGCACAGCAGCGCTCATCCTGCTGGGATTGGCGCTCCAGAGCAGGCGTCAGGAGAAGCCCAGGCAGCAGCAGCAGCTCAGCGCTGAGGGGCAGAGCGCAGAGCGAATGGCAACTGACCCTCGGCAGCCGGCGGAGTGTCTGCTCTGCTCGTTTCCAGGTCCTGGACGTTCCACCTGGAGCCCTCTGGGAGCTGTGATGTCACAGAAAGTTCAGGGTCGCTGCGCAGTGGGAGATGGGGATGGCAGAATGATCAAATCCCTGAATGGTTTGGCTTGGAAGGGACCCGCAAGATGATCTGGTTGCAAGCCGAGCAACCTTCCAGCACACCAGGTTGCTGCGGCCCCTGTCCCTCCCGGCCTTGGATGTTCCTGGGGATGGGGCATCCACAGCCCCTCTGCCGTGGTCCCTGTGTCAGGGACCAGCACGCGGAGAGTAAAGAACTTCTTGCCATCATCAAATTTCTTGCAACTCTTGCAGTTTGATACCATTCCCCCTTGTCCTGTCAGTTCAGTTCCTTGAGGAGTCTTCTCCCACTTGGCTGTGGGTCAGGCTGTTCCTGCAGGGTCACACGAGTGGCTGAACCTGCAGACAGGAGAGAGAGAAGCCATGTACGCAGCCAGAGAAAATAGGGAATGTGGCATGAGGGATGAGAGAAGGAGGCAAAAGTAGAGACATACAAGGCTTTGGGTTGGGTGGCCTGTGGGATTCATGCCTTTTAGTAGAGGCCAGGTTCCCCGGTGCACTCAATTCCTGCCTCTTCCTGCGATTTCATTGCTGAGTGAGGAGCTCAGCAGTGCTGAAAGCAGAGGCCAGTCTGTTTGTTCCCTTTGCGATGGCAGTGGAAGTGCCCTGAGTACACTTTCAGAGCACTTCATGGCTTCTCATGCCACGACATCAAAAGTGCTTCCACAGAGCCTGTGGAGTTCTGGCAGAGTCTTTGGGTTGTCCTTGATTTGCAGTGTTTGGGGTGTGATGGTTCTCTCTGCGGTTTTTAGGCCGAGGTACTTCCACGGGGCTGTCTTTTGGACTTTATCTGCTGCAATCTCAACACCTTTTTCCTGTACTGCAGCGATGACATCTTGTACTGCAACGTCCAAGATGATTTGAGCTTCTGCAGAAACTAATGTAGCCTTAGCTAGGCTGGCATCATGGTGTAAGGATGCCCTAATGGCGCATGCCTCGGCCGTTTGTGCAATGGGAGGTTTTGGGGAAAGTGGCATGAGGGATGGGAGGAGGAGGAAAACGTAGAGACATGCAAGGCATTGGGATGGGTGGCCTGTGGGATTCATGCCTTTTAGTAGAGGCCAGGTTCTCTGGTGCACTCTGTTCCTGCCTCTTCCTGAGATTTCCTTGCTGGATGAGGAGCTCAACAGTGCTGAAAGCAGAAGCCTGTCCTTCGTGTTCCCTTTGCGATGGCAGTGGAAGTGCCCTGAGTGCACATTCAGAGGCACCTTCATGGCTTCTCCTGCCACGACACCAAAACTAAATGTGCAAGGTGGCTTCTTTGAATGACATTTAGTCCTTTGAAATATCTGCAGCAAGTGGTCTGAAACTGCTTTGCGAGCCTGCTCCTTGGGATCAGCTGTGAGGGGGGTAGGGCTGGCCTGCTCCCAGTGCTGTGTCCCACTGGGAGCAGCCCCACAGGCTCACCTGCAGAGCAGGCACTGCCAGAGGCCCCTGGAGATCTCACCTGCCCTGCACGCAGCTTTGTAAAGGTGCTGTAAACATCAGCTGGTGCTGACTTTCCCCTTGGAAGTCTTGGTTTAGCTCCTATGGGGAATTTGTTTCCTGAAGGGTGTGGGATTTCCCCCTGGCAGCTGTGATGGGGATGCTCGGGGAGTGTGGGGCTTTGGGGGCAGCTGCCCGGGCAGGGGCTGAGCTGGGGGCCCTGTTGGGCCCATGGCCCCCAGCAGCAGCAGCAGCAGCAGCAGCAGCAGGAGGAGGCCCAGGGCCCAAAGCCCCGTGCCCCCTGCCCAGCACAGGCTGCCCTGTCCCTGCAGCTGTCACCCGAGTGGGGCCCAGGGGCCAGTGGCCGCTGCCAGCAGCAGGAATGCGGGCAGGGTGAGGATGCCCTGGCTTGGCTTTTGTCTCTGGAACAATCCGGGCTCAGGGCAGTGCAGAGCAGGCTGGGAAGCAGAGGCCGGAGCCTTTGGAGGCTGCAAGCCTTAAAGATCAGCCCCTGCAGCAGCCCAGATCCAGGTGCCCCAGTTGCCAAGGCTGTGGTGGCCTTCAGAGCGTGCAGGTGGATTTTGCAAGCCTGTGGCCTGCTGCGGGCTCTGGGCCCGGGAGTGCCTGTGGCTCCAGCAGGAAGGGTGGCTGAAGGTTTGCTGCCTGCTTTGGTGGCATGGCTGCAGGGGCCAGTGCTGTGAGAGCCCCCTGTGTGAGAGCTGGAGACAGCTGAGCTCTTGGGGACACCGCTGTGCCCCAGGCCAGGAAGAGCAGCAGTGCCCAGTGCCAGGAGTGGTGTCAGTGGGAGCCCCTGTGCGCAGGGACTCCCAGCACCAGGGTGGCCGTGCCAGGACCCCCAGGGACCTGCAGCCCCGGGAACCCGGAACAAGTGGAAGCCACAAGCGTGCAAAGGCTGTCTGTGCCCAAAGGAATGGCAAGGGAAGTCAGGTTTTAAAAGAAACAGTATTTATTTGCCGAAGATCGGCAAATCTAGGATTTATAGAACAGGTTTCTTTGTAACAATCTTTATTGCAACAACAGCAGTGTACAGAACATATTTACATGGGATCCGATGGAATAACAATCTTCAAAACGTATTTACAGAGAACTTTGAACGAACTGAACGTATTTACAAGAAACTTCTAAACTTTCCAACATATTTACAAAGGCGTGGCATGTGTGCCATCATCTGCATCAGTCCTGGAAGAAAGGAAGCAGCAGAGGTGGACTCAGCTGCCAGCACTGGGCCCAGCAGGGCTGGGAGCTGGGCCGCAGGGGCTGGGACGGGGCTGGCAGGGCTGGCGTGGCCCCAGGCAAGCGCAGGGCAGGCCGGGGCTGGTGCTTGTGCCACCACAATGCAGGCCCCCCGCGGGCACCGTGTCCCTGAGCGGGGCCATCCAGCCCAGCCCCAGCCTGGAGTCAGGGGAGCCCCAGTGTCTGTGGGCAGGGCGTGGGAAGCATCTGCCTGTCTTACTTGTGGGGCTCCATCTTCAGCCAAGGACCATGGGCTCCTCCTCATCCTTCTCATCAACGTCCATGGGCTCCTCGATGTTGTCCTCCTCCTCAACCTCCATCTCTTCGATGTCGTCCTCCTCATCGACTTCCATCTCCTCGACGTTGTCCTCCTCCTCTACTTCCATGTCTTCAACAGGGGAGGAGATGGAAGGAGAGGAGGAGTCCACCTCCATCATCTCTTCCTCATCCAGGCCCAGGTCCACTTCCATGGCCTCCACAGTGTCTCTGGCAGTCTGCAAGGGGCAGCACAATCTCCCAGTGGGCCTCCTGTCCCACACCATCCATTGCCACATGGCTGCAGCCTGCCCAAGCCGCGTGCCCCCTGCCTGGAATGGCACTGTACCTCCAGTGGCACAGCAGCGCTCATCCTGCTGGGATTGGCGCTCCAGAGCAGGCGTCAGGAGAAGCCCAGGCAGCAGCAGCAGCTCAGCGCTGAGGGGCAGAGCGCAGAGCGAATGGCAACTGACCCTCGGCAGCCGGCGGAGTGTCTGCTCTGCTCGTTTCCAGGTCCTGGACGTTCCACCTGGAGCCCTCTGGGAGCTGTGATGTCACAGAAAGTTCAGGGTCGCTGCGCAGTGGGAGATGGGGATGGCAGAATGATCAAATCCCTGAATGGTTTGGCTTGGAAGGGACCCGCAAGATGATCTGGTTGCAAGCCGAGCAACCTCCCAGCACACCAGGTTGCTGCGGCCCCTGTCCCTCCCGGCCTTGGATGTTCCTGGGGATGGGGCATCCACAGCCCCTCTGCCGTGGTCCCTGTGTCAGGGACCAGCACGCGGAGAGTAAAGAACTTCTTGCCATCATCAAATTTCTTGCAACTCTTGCAGTTTGATACCATTCCCCCTTGTCCTGTCAGTTCAGTTCCTTGAGGAGTCTTCTCCCACTTGGCTGTGGGTCAGGCTGTTCCTGCAGGGTCACACGAGTGGCTGAACCTGCAGACAGGAGAGAGAGAAGCCATGTACGCAGCCAGAGAAAATAGGGAATGTGGCATGAGGGATGAGAGAAGGAGGCAAAAGTAGAGACATACAAGGCTTTGGGTTGGGTGGCCTGTGGGATTCATGCCTTTTAGTAGAGGCCAGGTTCCCCGGTGCACTCAATTCCTGCCTCTTCCTGCGATTTCATTGCTGAGTGAGGAGCTCAGCAGTGCTGAAAGCAGAGGCCAGTCTGTTTGTTCCCTTTGCGATGGCAGTGGAAGTGCCCTGAGTACACTTTCAGAGCACTTCATGGCTTCTCATGCCACGACATCAAAAGTGCTTCCACAGAGCCTGTGGAGTTCTGGCAGAGTCTTTGGGTTGTCCTTGATTTGCAGTGTTTGGGGTGTGATGGTTCTCTCTGCGGTTTTTAGGCCGAGGTACTTCCACGGGGCTGTCTTTTGGACTTTATCTGCTGCAATCTCAACACCTTTTTCCTGTACTGCAGCGATGACATCTTGTACTGCAACGTCCAAGATGATTTGAGCTTCTGCAGAAACTAATGAGGCCTTAGCTAGGCTGGCATCATGGTGTAAGGATGCCCTAATGGCGCATGCCTCGGCCGTTTGTGCAATGGGAGGTTTTGGGGAAAGTGGCATGAGGGATGGGAGGAGGAGGAAAACGTAGAGACATGCAAGGCATTGGGATGGGTGGCCTGTGGGATTCATGCCTTTTAGTAGAGGCCAGGTTCTCTGGTGCACTCTGTTCCTGCCTCTTCCTGAGATTTCCTTGCTGGATGAGGAGCTCAACAGTGCTGAAAGCAGAAGCCTGTCCTTCGTGTTCCCTTTGCGATGGCAGTGGAAGTGCCCTGAGTGCACATTCAGAGGCACCTTCATGGCTTCTCCTGCCACGACACCAAAACTAAATGTGCAAGGTGGCTTCTTTGAATGACATTTAGTCCTTTGAAATATCTGCAGCAAGTGGTCTGAAACTGCTTTGCGAGCCTGCTCCTTGGGATCAGCTGTGAGGGGGGTAGGGCTGGCCTGCTCCCAGTGCTGTGTCCCACTGGGAGCAGCCCCACAGGCTCACCTGCAGAGCAGGCACTGCCAGAGGCCCCTGGAGATCTCACCTGCCCTGCACGCAGCTTTGTAAAGGTGCTGTAAACATCAGCTGGTGCTGACTTTCCCCTTGGAAGTCTTGGTTTAGCTCCTATGGGGAATTTGTTTCCTGAAGGGTGTGGGATTTCCCCCTGGCAGCTGTGATGGGGATGCTCGGGGAGTGTGGGGCTTTGGGGGCAGCTGCCCGGGCAGGGGCTGAGCTGGGGGCCCTGTTGGGCCCATGGCCCCCAGCAGCAGCAGCAGCAGCAGCAGCAGCAGCAGCAGCAGCAGCAGCAGCAGCAGGAGGAGGCCCAGGGCCCAAAGCCCCGTGCCCCCTGCCCAGCACAGGCTGCCCTGTCCCTGCAGCTGTCACCCGAGTGGGGCCCAGGGGCCAGTGGCCGCTGCCAGCAGCAGGAATGCGGGCAGGGTGAGGATGCCCTGGCTTGGCTTTTGTCTCTGGAACAATCCGGGCTCAGGGCAGTGCAGAGCAGGCTGGGAAGCAGAGGCCGGAGCCTTTGGAGGCTGCAAGCCTTAAAGATCAGCCCCTGCAGCAGCCCAGATCCAGGTGCCCCAGTTGCCAAGGCTGTGGTGGCCTTCAGAGCGTGCAGGTGGATTTTGCAAGCCTGTGGCCTGCTGCGGGCTCTGGGCCCGGGAGTGCCTGTGGCTCCAGCAGGAAGGGTGGCTGAAGGTTTGCTGCCTGCTTTGGTGGCATGGCTGCAGGGGCCAGTGCTGTGAGAGCCCCCTGTGTGAGAGCTGGAGACAGCTGAGCTCTTGGGGACACCGCTGTGCCCCAGGCCAGGAAGAGCAGCAGTGCCCAGTGCCAGGAGTGGTGTCAGTGGGAGCCCCTGTGCGCAGGGACTCCCAGCACCAGGGTGGCCGTGCCAGGACCCCCAGGGACCTGCAGCCCCGGGAACCCGGAACAAGTGGAAGCCACAAGCGTGCAAAGGCTGTCTGTGCCCAAAGGAATGGCAAGGGAAGTCAGGTTTTAAAAGAAACAGTATTTATTTGCCGAAGATCGGCAAATCTAGGATTTATAGAACAGGTTTCTTTGTAACAATCTTTATTGCAACAACAGCAGTGTACAGAACATATTTACATGGGATCCGATGGAATAACAATCTTCAAAACGTATTTACAGAGAACTTTGAACGAACTGAACGTATTTACAAGAAACTTCTAAACTTTCCAACATATTTACAAAGGCGTGGCATGTGTGCCATCATCTGCATCAGTCCTGGAAGAAAGGAAGCAGCAGAGGTGGACTCAGCTGCCAGCACTGGGCCCAGCAGGGCTGGGAGCTGGGCCGCAGGGGCTGGGACGGGGCTGGCAGGGCTGGCGTGGCCCCAGGCAAGCGCAGGGCAGGCCGGGGCTGGTGCTTGTGCCACCACAATGCAGGCCCCCCGCGGGCACCGTGTCCCTGAGCGGGGCCATCCAGCCCAGCCCCAGCCTGGAGTCAGGGGAGCCCCAGTGTCTGTGGGCAGGGCGTGGGAAGCATCTGCCTGTCTTACTTGTGGGGCTCCATCTTCAGCCAAGGACCATGGGCTCCTCCTCATCCTTCTCATCAACGTCCATGGGCTCCTCGATGTTGTCCTCCTCCTCAACCTCCATCTCTTCGATGTCGTCCTCCTCATCGACTTCCATCTCCTCGACGTTGTCCTCCTCCTCTACTTCCATGTCTTCAACAGGGGAGGAGATGGAAGGAGAGGAGGAGTCCACCTCCATCATCTCTTCCTCATCCAGGCCCAGGTCCACTTCCATGGCCTCCACAGTGTCTCTGGCAGTCTGCAAGGGGCAGCACAATCTCCCAGTGGGCCTCCTGTCCCACACCATCCATTGCCACATGGCTGCAGCCTGCCCAAGCCGCGTGCCCCCTGCCTGGAATGGCACTGTACCTCCAGTGGCACAGCAGCGCTCATCCTGCTGGGATTGGCGCTCCAGAGCAGGCGTCAGGAGAAGCCCAGGCAGCAGCAGCAGCTCAGCGCTGAGGGGCAGAGCGCAGAGCGAATGGCAACTGACCCTCGGCAGCCGGCGGAGTGTCTGCTCTGCTCGTTTCCAGGTCCTGGACGTTCCACCTGGAGCCCTCTGGGAGCTGTGATGTCACAGAAAGTTCAGGGTCGCTGCGCAGTGGGAGATGGGGATGGCAGAATGATCAAATCCCTGAATGGTTTGGCTTGGAAGGGACCCGCAAGATGATCTGGTTGCAAGCCGAGCAACCTCCCAGCACACCAGGTTGCTGCGGCCCCTGTCCCTCCCGGCCTTGGATGTTCCTGGGGATGGGGCATCCACAGCCCCTCTGCCGTGGTCCCTGTGTCAGGGACCAGCACGCGGAGAGTAAAGAACTTCTTGCCATCATCAAATTTCTTGCAACTCTTGCAGTTTGATACCATTCCCCCTTGTCCTGTCAGTTCAGTTCCTTGAGGAGTCTTCTCCCACTTGGCTGTGGGTCAGGCTGTTCCTGCAGGGTCACACGAGTGGCTGAACCTGCAGACAGGAGAGAGAGAAGCCATGTACGCAGCCAGAGAAAATAGGGAATGTGGCATGAGGGATGAGAGAAGGAGGCAAAAGTAGAGACATACAAGGCTTTGGGTTGGGTGGCCTGTGGGATTCATGCCTTTTAGTAGAGGCCAGGTTCCCCGGTGCACTCAATTCCTGCCTCTTCCTGCGATTTCATTGCTGAGTGAGGAGCTCAGCAGTGCTGAAAGCAGAGGCCAGTCTGTTTGTTCCCTTTGCGATGGCAGTGGAAGTGCCCTGAGTACACTTTCAGAGCACTTCATGGCTTCTCATGCCACGACATCAAAAGTGCTTCCACAGAGCCTGTGGAGTTCTGGCAGAGTCTTTGGGTTGTCCTTGATTTGCAGTGTTTGGGGTGTGATGATTCTCTCTGCGGTTTTTAGGCCGAGGTACTTCCACGGGGCTGTCTTTTGGACTTTATCTGCTGCAATCTCAACACCTTTTTCCTGTACTGCAGCGATGACATCTTGTACTGCAACGTCCAAGATGATTTGAGCTTCTGCAGAAACTAATGTAGCCTTAGCTAGGCTGGCATCATGGTGTAAGGATGCCCTAATGGCGCATGCCTCGGCCGTTTGTGCAATGGGAGGTTTTGGGGAAAGTGGCATGAGGGATGGGAGGAGGAGGAAAACGTAGAGACATGCAAGGCATTGGGATGGGTGGCCTGTGGGATTCATGCCTTTTAGTAGAGGCCAGGTTCTCTGGTGCACTCTGTTCCTGCCTCTTCCTGAGATTTCCTTGCTGGATGAGGAGCTCAACAGTGCTGAAAGCAGAAGCCTGTCCTTCGTGTTCCCTTTGCGATGGCAGTGGAAGTGCCCTGAGTGCACATTCAGAGGCACCTTCATGGCTTCTCCTGCCACGACACCAAAACTAAATGTGCAAGGTGGCTTCTTTGAATGACATTTAGTCCTTTGAAATATCTGCAGCAAGTGGTCTGAAACTGCTTTGCGAGCCTGCTCCTTGGGATCAGCTGTGAGGGGGGTAGGGCTGGCCTGCTCCCAGTGCTGTGTCCCACTGGGAGCAGCCCCACAGGCTCACCTGCAGAGCAGGCACTGCCAGAGGCCCCTGGAGATCTCACCTGCCCTGCACGCAGCTTTGTAAAGGTGCTGTAAACATCAGCTGGTGCTGACTTTCCCCTTGGAAGTCTTGGTTTAGCTCCTATGGGGAATTTGTTTCCTGAAGGGTGTGGGATTTCCCCCTGGCAGCTGTGATGGGGATGCTCGGGGAGTGTGGGGCTTTGGGGGCAGCTGCCCGGGCAGGGGCTGAGCTGGGGGCCCTGTTGGGCCCATGGCCCCCAGCAGCAGCAGCAGCAGCAGCAGCAGCAGGAGGAGGCCCAGGGCCCAAAGCCCCGTGCCCCCTGCCCAGCACAGGCTGCCCTGTCCCTGCAGCTGTCACCCGAGTGGGGCCCAGGGGCCAGTGGCCGCTGCCAGCAGCAGGAATGCGGGCAGGGTGAGGATGCCCTGGCTTGGCTTTTGTCTCTGGAACAATCCGGGCTCAGGGCAGTGCAGAGCAGGCTGGGAAGCAGAGGCCGGAGCCTTTGGAGGCTGCAAGCCTTAAAGATCAGCCCCTGCAGCAGCCCAGATCCAGGTGCCCCAGTTGCCAAGGCTGTGGTGGCCTTCAGAGCGTGCAGGTGGATTTTGCAAGCCTGTGGCCTGCTGCGGGCTCTGGGCCCGGGAGTGCCTGTGGCTCCAGCAGGAAGGGTGGCTGAAGGTTTGCTGCCTGCTTTGGTGGCATGGCTGCAGGGGCCAGTGCTGTGAGAGCCCCCTGTGTGAGAGCTGGAGACAGCTGAGCTCTTGGGGACACCGCTGTGCCCCAGGCCAGGAAGAGCAGCAGTGCCCAGTGCCAGGAGTGGTGTCAGTGGGAGCCCCTGTGCGCAGGGACTCCCAGCACCAGGGTGGCCGTGCCAGGACCCCCAGGGACCTGCAGCCCCGGGAACCCGGAACAAGTGGAAGCCACAAGCGTGCAAAGGCTGTCTGTGCCCAAAGGAATGGCAAGGGAAGTCAGGTTTTAAAAGAAACAGTATTTATTTGCCAAAGATCGGCAAATCTAGGATTTATAGAACAGGTTTCTTTGTAACAATCTTTATTGCAACAACAGCAGTGTACAGAACATATTTACATGGGATCCGATGGAATAACAATCTTCAAAACGTATTTACAGAGAACTTTGAACGAACTGAACGTATTTACAAGAAACTTCTAAACTTTCCAACATATTTACAAAGGCGTGGCATGTGTGCCATCATCTGCATCAGTCCTGGAAGAAAGGAAGCAGCAGAGGTGGACTCAGCTGCCAGCACTGGGCCCAGCAGGGCTGGGAGCTGGGCCGCAGGGGCTGGGACGGGGCTGGCAGGGCTGGCGTGGCCCCAGGCAAGCGCAGGGCAGGCCGGGGCTGGTGCTTGTGCCACCACAATGCAGGCCCCCCGCGGGCACCGTGTCCCTGAGCGGGGCCATCCAGCCCAGCCCCAGCCTGGAGTCAGGGGAGCCCCAGTGTCTGTGGGCAGGGCGTGGGAAGCATCTGCCTGTCTTACTTGTGGGGCTCCATCTTCAGCCAAGGACCATGGGCTCCTCCTCATCCTTCTCATCAACGTCCATGGGCTCCTCGATGTTGTCCTCCTCCTCAACCTCCATCTCTTCGATGTCGTCCTCCTCATCGACTTCCATCTCCTCGACGTTGTCCTCCTCCTCTACTTCCATGTCTTCAACAGGGGAGGAGATGGAAGGAGAGGAGGAGTCCACCTCCATCATCTCTTCCTCATCCAGGCCCAGGTCCACTTCCATGGCCTCCACAGTGTCTCTGGCAGTCTGCAAGGGGCAGCACAATCTCCCAGTGGGCCTCCTGTCCCACACCATCCATTGCCACATGGCTGCAGCCTGCCCAAGCCGCGTGCCCCCTGCCTGGAATGGCACTGTACCTCCAGTGGCACAGCAGCGCTCATCCTGCTGGGATTGGCGCTCCAGAGCAGGCGTCAGGAGAAGCCCAGGCAGCAGCAGCAGCTCAGCGCTGAGGGGCAGAGCGCAGAGCGAATGGCAACTGACCCTCGGCAGCCGGCGGAGTGTCTGCTCTGCTCGTTTCCAGGTCCTGGACGTTCCACCTGGAGCCCTCTGGGAGCTGTGATGTCACAGAAAGTTCAGGGTCGCTGCGCAGTGGGAGATGGGGATGGCAGAATGATCAAATCCCTGAATGGTTTGGCTTGGAAGGGACCCGCAAGATGATCTGGTTGCAAGCCGAGCAACCTCCCAGCACACCAGGTTGCTGCGGCCCCTGTCCCTCCCGGCCTTGGATGTTCCTGGGGATGGGGCATCCACAGCCCCTCTGCCGTGGTCCCTGTGTCAGGGACCAGCACGCTGAGAGTAAAGAACTTCTTGCCATCATCAAATTTCTTGCAACTCTTGCAGTTTGATACCATTCCCCCTTGTCCTGTCAGTTCAGTTCCTTGAGGAGTCTTCTCCCACTTGGCTGTGGGTCAGGCTGTTCCTGCAGGGTCACACGAGTGGCTGAACCTGCAGACAGGAGAGAGAGAAGCCATGTACGCAGCCAGAGAAAATAGGGAATGTGGCATGAGGGATGAGAGAAGGAGGCAAAAGTAGAGACATACAAGGCTTTGGGTTGGGTGGCCTGTGGGATTCATGCCTTTTAGTAGAGGCCAGGTTCCCCGGTGCACTCAATTCCTGCCTCTTCCTGCGATTTCATTGCTGGGTGAGGAGCTCAGCAGTGCTGAAAGCAGAGGCCAGTCTGTTTGTTCCCTTTGGGATGGCAGTGGAAGTGCCCTGAGTACACTTTCAGAGCACTTCATGGCTTCTCATGCCACGACATCAAAAGTGCTTCCACAGAGCCTGTGGAGTTCTGGCAGAGTCTTTGGGTTGTCCTTGATTTGCAGTGTTTGGGGTGTGATGGTTCTCTCTGCGGTTTTTAGGCCGAGGTACTTCCACGGGGCTGTCTTTTGGACTTTATCTGCTGCAATCTCAACACCTTTTTCCTGTACTGCAGCGATGACATCTTGTACTGCAACGTCCAAGATGATTTGAGCTTCTGCAGAAACTAATGAGGCCTTAGCTAGGCTGGCATCATGGTGTAAGGATGCCCTAATGGCGCATGCCTCGGCCGTTTGTGCAATGGGAGGTTTTGGGGAAAGTGGCATGAGGGATGGGAGGAGGAGGAAAACGTAGAGACATGCAAGGCATTGGGATGGGTGGCCTGTGGGATTCATGCCTTTTAGTAGAGGCCAGGTTCTCTGGTGCACTCTGTTCCTGCCTCTTCCTGAGATTTCCTTGCTGGATGAGGAGCTCAACAGTGCTGAAAGCAGAAGCCTGTCCTTCGTGTTCCCTTTGCGATGGCAGTGGAAGTGCCCTGAGTGCACATTCAGAGGCACCTTCATGGCTTCTCCTGCCACGACACCAAAACTAAATGTGCAAGGTGGCTTCTTTGAATGACATTTAGTCCTTTGAAATATCTGCAGCAAGTGGTCTGAAACTGCTTTGCGAGCCTGCTCCTTGGGATCAGCTGTTAGGGGGGTAGGGCTGGCCTGCTCCCAGTGCTGTGTCCCACTGGGAGCAGCCCCACAGGCTCACCTGCAGAGCAGGCACTGCCAGAGGCCCCTGGAGATCTCACCTGCCCTGCACGCAGCTTTGTAAAGGTGCTGTAAACATCAGCTGGTGCTGACTTTCCCCTTGGAAGTCTTGGTTTAGCTCCTATGGGGAATTTGTTTCCTGAAGGGTGTGGGATTTCCCCCTGGCAGCTGTGATGGGGATGCTCGGGGAGTGTGGGGCTTTGGGGGCAGCTGCCCGGGCAGGGGCTGAGCTGGGGGCCCTGTTGGGCCCATGGCCCCCAGCAGCAGCAGCAGCAGCAGCAGCAGCAGGAGGAGGCCCAGGGCCCAAAGCCCCGTGCCCCCTGCCCAGCACAGGCTGCCCTGTCCCTGCAGCTGTCACCCGAGTGGGGCCCAGGGGCCAGTGGCCGCTGCCAGCAGCAGGAATGCGGGCAGGGTGAGGATGCCCTGGCTTGGCTTTTGTCTCTGGAACAATCCGGGCTCAGGGCAGTGCAGAGCAGGCTGGGAAGCAGAGGCCGGAGCCTTTGGAGGCTGCAAGCCTTAAAGATCAGCCCCTGCAGCAGCCCAGATCCAGGTGCCCCAGTTGCCAAGGCTGTGGTGGCCTTCAGAGCGTGCAGGTGGATTTTGCAAGCCTGTGGCCTGCTGCGGGCTCTGGGCCCGGGAGTGCCTGTGGCTCCAGCAGGAAGGGTGGCTGAAGGTTTGCTGCCTGCTTTGGTGGCATGGCTGCAGGGGCCAGTGCTGTGAGAGCCCCCTGTGTGAGAGCTGGAGACAGCTGAGCTCTTGGGGACACCGCTGTGCCCCAGGCCAGGAAGAGCAGCAGTGCCCAGTGCCAGGAGTGGTGTCAGTGGGAGCCCCTGTGCGCAGGGACTCCCAGCACCAGGGTGGCCGTGCCAGGACCCCCAGGGACCTGCAGCCCCGGGAACCCGGAACAAGTGGAAGCCACAAGCGTGCAAAGGCTGTCTGTGCCCAAAGGAATGGCAAGGGAAGTCAGGTTTTAAAAGAAACAGTATTTATTTGCCGAAGATCGGCAAATCTAGGATTTATAGAACAGGTTTCTTTGTAACAATCTTTATTGCAACAACAGCAGTGTACAGAACATATTTACATGGGATCCGATGGAATAACAATCTTCAAAACGTATTTACAGAGAACTTTGAACGAACTGAACGTATTTACAAGAAACTTCTAAACTTTCCAACATATTTACAAAGGCGTGGCATGTGTGCCATCATCTGCATCAGTCCTGGAAGAAAGGAAGCAGCAGAGGTGGACTCAGCTGCCAGCACTGGGCCCAGCAGGGCTGGGAGCTGGGCCGCAGGGGCTGGGACGGGGCTGGCAGGGCTGGCGTGGCCCCAGGCAAGCGCAGGGCAGGCCGGGGCTGGTGCTTGTGCCACCACAATGCAGGCCCCCCGCGGGCACCGTGTCCCTGAGCGGGGCCATCCAGCCCAGCCCCAGCCTGGAGTCAGGGGAGCCCCAGTGTCTGTGGGCAGGGCGTGGGAAGCATCTGCCTGTCTTACTTGTGGGGCTCCATCTTCAGCCAAGGACCATGGGCTCCTCCTCATCCTTCTCATCAACGTCCATGGGCTCCTCGATGTTGTCCTCCTCCTCAACCTCCATCTCTTCGATGTCGTCCTCCTCATCGACTTCCATCTCCTCGACGTTGTCCTCCTCCTCTACTTCCATGTCTTCAACAGGGGAGGAGATGGAAGGAGAGGAGGAGTCCACCTCCATCATCTCTTCCTCATCCAGGCCCAGGTCCACTTCCATGGCCTCCACAGTGTCTCTGGCAGTCTGCAAGGGGCAGCACAATCTCCCAGTGGGCCTCCTGTCCCACACCATCCATTGCCACATGGCTGCAGCCTGCCCAAGCCGCGTGCCCCCTGCCTGGAATGGCACTGTACCTCCAGTGGCACAGCAGCGCTCATCCTGCTGGGATTGGCGCTCCAGAGCAGGCGTCAGGAGAAGCCCAGGCAGCAGCAGCAGCTCAGCGCTGAGGGGCAGAGCGCAGAGCGAATGGCAACTGACCCTCGGCAGCCGGCGGAGTGTCTGCTCTGCTCGTTTCCAGGTCCTGGACGTTCCACCTGGAGCCCTCTGGGAGCTGTGATGTCACAGAAAGTTCAGGGTCGCTGCGCAGTGGGAGATGGGGATGGCAGAATGATCAAATCCCTGAATGGTTTGGCTTGGAAGGGACCCGCAAGATGATCTGGTTGCAAGCCGAGCAACCTCCCAGCACACCAGGTTGCTGCGGCCCCTGTCCCTCCCGGCCTTGGATGTTCCTGGGGATGGGGCATCCACAGCCCCTCTGCCGTGGTCCCTGTGTCAGGGACCAGCACGCGGAGAGTAAAGAACTTCTTGCCATCATCAAATTTCTTGCAACTCTTGCAGTTTGATACCATTCCCCCTTGTCCTGTCAGTTCAGTTCCTTGAGGAGTCTTCTCCCACTTGGCTGTGGGTCAGGCTGTTCCTGCAGGGTCACACGAGTGGCTGAACCTGCAGACAGGAGAGAGAGAAGCCATGTACGCAGCCAGAGAAAATAGGGAATGTGGCATGAGGGATGAGAGAAGGAGGCAAAAGTAGAGACATACAAGGCTTTGGGTTGGGTGGCCTGTGGGATTCATGCCTTTTAGTAGAGGCCAGGTTCCCCGGTGCACTCAATTCCTGCCTCTTCCTGCGATTTCATTGCTGAGTGAGGAGCTCAGCAGTGCTGAAAGCAGAGGCCAGTCTGTTTGTTCCCTTTGGGATGGCAGTGGAAGTGCCCTGAGTACACTTTCAGAGCACTTCATGGCTTCTCATGCCACGACATCAAAAGTGCTTCCACAGAGCCTGTGGAGTTCTGGCAGAGTCTTTGGGTTGTCCTTGATTTGCAGTGTTTGGGGTGTGATGGTTCTCTCTGCGGTTTTTAGGCCGAGGTACTTCCACGGGGCTGTCTTTTGGACTTTATCTGCTGCAATCTCAACACCTTTTTCCTGTACTGCAGCGATGACATCTTGTACTGCAACGTCCAAGATGATTTGAGCTTCTGCAGAAACTAATGTAGCCTTAGCTAGGCTGGCATCATGGTGTAAGGATGCCCTAATGGCGCATGCCTCGGCCGTTTGTGCAATGGGAGGTTTTGGGGAAAGTGGCATGAGGGATGGGAGGAGGAGGAAAACGTAGAGACATGCAAGGCATTGGGATGGGTGGCCTGTGGGATTCATGCCTTTTAGTAGAGGCCAGGTTCTCTGGTGCACTCTGTTCCTGCCTCTTCCTGAGATTTCCTTGCTGGATGAGGAGCTCAACAGTGCTGAAAGCAGAAGCCTGTCCTTCGTGTTCCCTTTGCGATGGCAGTGGAAGTGCCCTGAGTGCACATTCAGAGGCACCTTCATGGCTTCTCCTGCCACGACACCAAAACTAAATGTGCAAGGTGGCTTCTTTGAATGACATTTAGTCCTTTGAAATATCTGCAGCAAGTGGTCTGAAACTGCTTTGCGAGCCTGCTCCTTGGGATCAGCTGTGAGGGGGGTAGGGCTGGCCTGCTCCCAGTGCTGTGTCCCACTGGGAGCAGCCCCACAGGCTCACCTGCAGAGCAGGCACTGCCAGAGGCCCCTGGAGATCTCACCTGCCCTGCACGCAGCTTTGTAAAGGTGCTGTAAACATCAGCTGGTGCTGACTTTCCCCTTGGAAGTCTTGGTTTAGCTCCTATGGGGAATTTGTTTCCTGAAGGGTGTGGGATTTCCCCCTGGCAGCTGTGATGGGGATGCTCGGGGAGTGTGGGGCTTTGGGGGCAGCTGCCCGGGCAGGGGCTGAGCTGGGGGCCCTGTTGGGCCCATGGCCCCCAGCAGCAGCAGCAGCAGCAGCAGCAGCAGGAGGAGGCCCAGGGCCCAAAGCCCCGTGCCCCCTGCCCAGCACAGGCTGCCCTGTCCCTGCAGCTGTCACCCGAGTGGGGCCCAGGGGCCAGTGGCCGCTGCCAGCAGCAGGAATGCGGGCAGGGTGAGGATGCCCTGGCTTGGCTTTTGTCTCTGGAACAATCCGGGCTCAGGGCAGTGCAGAGCAGGCTGGGAAGCAGAGGCCGGAGCCTTTGGAGGCTGCAAGCCTTAAAGATCAGCCCCTGCAGCAGCCCAGATCCAGGTGCCCCAGTTGCCAAGGCTGTGGTGGCCTTCAGAGCGTGCAGGTGGATTTTGCAAGCCTGTGGCCTGCTGCGGGCTCTGGGCCCGGGAGTGCCTGTGGCTCCAGCAGGAAGGGTGGCTGAAGGTTTGCTGCCTGCTTTGGTGGCATGGCTGCAGGGGCCAGTGCTGTGAGAGCCCCCTGTGTGAGAGCTGGAGACAGCTGAGCTCTTGGGGACACCGCTGTGCCCCAGGCCAGGAAGAGCAGCAGTGCCCAGTGCCAGGAGTGGTGTCAGTGGGAGCCCCTGTGCGCAGGGACTCCCAGCACCAGGGTGGCCGTGCCAGGACCCCCAGGGACCTGCAGCCCCGGGAACCCGGAACAAGTGGAAGCCACAAGCGTGCAAAGGCTGTCTGTGCCCAAAGGAATGGCAAGGGAAGTCAGGTTTTAAAAGAAACAGTATTTATTTGCCGAAGATCGGCAAATCTAGGATTTATAGAACAGGTTTCTTTGTAACAATCTTTATTGCAACAACAGCAGTGTACAGAACATATTTACATGGGATCCGATGGAATAACAATCTTCAAAACGTATTTACAGAGAACTTTGAACGAACTGAACGTATTTACAAGAAACTTCTAAACTTTCCAACATATTTACAAAGGCGTGGCATGTGTGCCATCATCTGCATCAGTCCTGGAAGAAAGGAAGCAGCAGAGGTGGACTCAGCTGCCAGCACTGGGCCCAGCAGGGCTGGGAGCTGGGCCGCAGGGGCTGGGACGGGGCTGGCAGGGCTGGCGTGGCCCCAGGCAAGCGCAGGGCAGGCCGGGGCTGGTGCTTGTGCCACCACAATGCAGGCCCCCCGCGGGCACCGTGTCCCTGAGTGGGGCCATCCAGCCCAGCCCCAGCCTGGAGTCAGGGGAGCCCCAGTGTCTGTGGGCAGGGCGTGGGAAGCATCTGCCTGTCTTACTTGTGGGGCTCCATCTTCAGCCAAGGACCATGGGCTCCTCCTCATCCTTCTCATCAACGTCCATGGGCTCCTCGATGTTGTCCTCCTCCTCAACCTCCATCTCTTCGATGTCGTCCTCCTCATCGACTTCCATCTCCTCGACGTTGTCCTCCTCCTCTACTTCCATGTCTTCAACAGGGGAGGAGATGGAAGGAGAGGAGGAGTCCACCTCCATCATCTCTTCCTCATCCAGGCCCAGGTCCACTTCCATGGCCTCCACAGTGTCTCTGGCAGTCTGCAAGGGGCAGCACAATCTCCCAGTGGGCCTCCTGTCCCACACCATCCATTGCCACATGGCTGCAGCCTGCCCAAGCCGCGTGCCCCCTGCCTGGAATGGCACTGTACCTCCAGTGGCACAGCAGCGCTCATCCTGCTGGGATTGGCGCTCCAGAGCAGGCGTCAGGAGAAGCCCAGGCAGCAGCAGCAGCTCAGCGCTGAGGGGCAGAGCGCAGAGCGAATGGCAACTGACCCTCGGCAGCCGGCGGAGTGTCTGCTCTGCTCGTTTCCAGGTCCTGGACGTTCCACCTGGAGCCCTCTGGGAGCTGTGATGTCACAGAAAGTTCAGGGTCGCTGCGCAGTGGGAGATGGGGATGGCAGAATGATCAAATCCCTGAATGGTTTGGCTTGGAAGGGACCCGCAAGATGATCTGGTTGCAAGCCAAGCAACCTCCCAGCACACCAGGTTGCTGCGGCCCCTGTCCCTCCCGGCCTTGGATGTTCCTGGGGATGGGGCATCCACAGCCCCTCTGCCGTGGTCCCTGTGTCAGGGACCAGCACGCGGAGAGTAAAGAACTTCTTGCCATCATCAAATTTCTTGCAACTCTTGCAGTTTGATACCATTCCCCCTTGTCCTGTCAGTTCAGTTCCTTGAGGAGTCTTCTCCCACTTGGCTGTGGGTCAGGCTGTTCCTGCAGGGTCACACGAGTGGCTGAACCTGCAGACAGGAGAGAGAGAAGCCATGTACGCAGCCAGAGAAAATAGGGAATGTGGCATGAGGGATGAGAGAAGGAGGCAAAAGTAGAGACATACAAGGCTTTGGGTTGGGTGGCCTGTGGGATTCATGCCTTTTAGTAGAGGCCAGGTTCCCCGGTGCACTCAATTCCTGCCTCTTCCTGCGATTTCATTGCTGAGTGAGGAGCTCAGCAGTGCTGAAAGCAGAGGCCAGTCTGTTTGTTCCCTTTGCGATGGCAGTGGAAGTGCCCTGAGTACACTTTCAGAGCACTTCATGGCTTCTCATGCCACGACATCAAAAGTGCTTCCACAGAGCCTGTGGAGTTCTGGCAGAGTCTTTGGGTTGTCCTTGATTTGCAGTGTTTGGGGTGTGATGGTTCTCTCTGCGGTTTTTAGGCCGAGGTACTTCCACGGGGCTGTCTTTTGGACTTTATCTGCTGCAATCTCAACACCTTTTTCCTGTACTGCAGCGATGACATCTTGTACTGCAACGTCCAAGATGATTTGAGCTTCTGCAGAAACTAATGAGGCCTTAGCTAGGCTGGCATCATGGTGTAAGGATGCCCTAATGGCGCATGCCTCGGCCGTTTGTGCAATGGGAGGTTTTGGGGAAAGTGGCATGAGGGATGGGAGGAGGAGGAAAACGTAGAGACATGCAAGGCATTGGGATGGGTGGCCTGTGGGATTCATGCCTTTTAGTAGAGGCCAGGTTCTCTGGTGCACTCTGTTCCTGCCTCTTCCTGAGATTTCCTTGCTGGATGAGGAGCTCAACAGTGCTGAAAGCAGAAGCCTGTCCTTCGTGTTCCCTTTGCGATGGCAGTGGAAGTGCCCTGAGTGCACATTCAGAGGCACCTTCATGGCTTCTCCTGCCACGACACCAAAACTAAATGTGCAAGGTGGCTTCTTTGAATGACATTTAGTCCTTTGAAATATCTGCAGCAAGTGGTCTGAAACTGCTTTGCGAGCCTGCTCCTTGGGATCAGCTGTGAGGGGGGGAGGGCTGGCCTGCTCCCAGTGCTGTGTCCCACTGGGAGCAGCCCCACAGGCTCACCTGCAGAGCAGGCACTGCCAGAGGCCCCTGGAGATCTCACCTGCCCTGCACGCAGCTTTGTAAAGGTGCTGTAAACATCAGCTGGTGCTGACTTTCCCCTTGGAAGTCTTGGTTTAGCTCCTATGGGGAATTTGTTTCCTGAAGGGTGTGGGATTTCCCCCTGGCAGCTGTGATGGGGATGCTCGGGGAGTGTGGGGCTTTGGGGGCAGCTGCCCGGGCAGGGGCTGAGCTGGGGGCCCTGTTGGGCCCATGGCCCCCAGCAGCAGCAGCAGCAGCAGCAGCAGCAGGAGGAGGCCCAGGGCCCAAAGCCCCGTGCCCCCTGCCCAGCACAGGCTGCCCTGTCCCTGCAGCTGTCACCCGAGTGGGGCCCAGGGGCCAGTGGCCGCTGCCAGCAGCAGGAATGCGGGCAGGGTGAGGATGCCCTGGCTTGGCTTTTGTCTCTGGAACAATCCGGGCTCAGGGCAGTGCAGAGCAGGCTGGGAAGCAGAGGCCGGAGCCTTTGGAGGCTGCAAGCCTTAAAGATCAGCCCCTGCAGCAGCCCAGATCCAGGTGCCCCAGTTGCCAAGGCTGTGGTGGCCTTCAGAGCGTGCAGGTGGATTTTGCAAGCCTGTGGCCTGCTGCGGGCTCTGGGCCCGGGAGTGCCTGTGGCTCCAGCAGGAAGGGTGGCTGAAGGTTTGCTGCCTGCTTTGGTGGCATGGCTGCAGGGGCCAGTGCTGTGAGAGCCCCCTGTGTGAGAGCTGGAGACAGCTGAGCTCTTGGGGACACCGCTGTGCCCCAGGCCAGGAAGAGCAGCAGTGCCCAGTGCCAGGAGTGGTGTCAGTGGGAGCCCCTGTGCGCAGGGACTCCCAGCACCAGGGTGGCCGTGCCAGGACCCCCAGGGACCTGCAGCCCCGGGAACCCGGAACAAGTGGAAGCCACAAGCGTGCAAAGGCTGTCTGTGCCCAAAGGAATGGCAAGGGAAGTCAGGTTTTAAAAGAAACAGTATTTATTTGCCGAAGATCGGCAAATCTAGGATTTATAGAACAGGTTTCTTTGTAACAATCTTTATTGCAACAACAGCAGTGTACAGAACATATTTACATGGGATCCGATGGAATAACAATCTTCAAAACGTATTTACAGAGAACTTTGAACGAACTGAACGTATTTACAAGAAACTTCTAAACTTTCCAACATATTTACAAAGGCGTGGCATGTGTGCCATCATCTGCATCAGTCCTGGAAGAAAGGAAGCAGCAGAGGTGGACTCAGCTGCCAGCACTGGGCCCAGCAGGGCTGGGAGCTGGGCCGCAGGGGCTGGGACGGGGCTGGCAGGGCTGGCGTGGCCCCAGGCAAGCGCAGGGCAGGCCGGGGCTGGTGCTTGTGCCACCACAATGCAGGCCCCCCGCGGGCACCGTGTCCCTGAGCGGGGCCATCCAGCCCAGCCCCAGCCTGGAGTCAGGGGAGCCCCAGTGTCTGTGGGCAGGGCGTGGGAAGCATCTGCCTGTCTTACTTGTGGGGCTCCATCTTCAGCCAAGGACCATGGGCTCCTCCTCATCCTTCTCATCAACGTCCATGGGCTCCTCGATGTTGTCCTCCTCCTCAACCTCCATCTCTTCGATGTCGTCCTCCTCATCGACTTCCATCTCCTCGACGTTGTCCTCCTCCTCTACTTCCATGTCTTCAACAGGGGAGGAGATGGAAGGAGAGGAGGAGTCCACCTCCATCATCTCTTCCTCATCCAGGCCCAGGTCCACTTCCATGGCCTCCACAGTGTCTCTGGCAGTCTGCAAGGGGCAGCACAATCTCCCAGTGGGCCTCCTGTCCCACACCATCCATTGCCACATGGCTGCAGCCTGCCCAAGCCGCGTGCCCCCTGCCTGGAATGGCACTGTACCTCCAGTGGCACAGCAGCGCTCATCCTGCTGGGATTGGCGCTCCAGAGCAGGCGTCAGGAGAAGCCCAGGCAGCAGCAGCAGCTCAGCGCTGAGGGGCAGAGCGCAGAGCGAATGGCAACTGACCCTCGGCAGCCGGCGGAGTGTCTGCTCTGCTCGTTTCCAGGTCCTGGACGTTCCACCTGGAGCCCTCTGGGAGCTGTGATGTCACAGAAAGTTCAGGGTCGCTGCGCAGTGGGAGATGGGGATGGCAGAATGATCAAATCCCTGAATGGTTTGGCTTGGAAGGGACCCGCAAGATGATCTGGTTGCAAGCCGAGCAACCTCCCAGCACACCAGGTTGCTGCGGCCCCTGTCCCTCCCGGCCTTGGATGTTCCTGGGGATGGGGCATCCACAGCCCCTCTGCCGTGGTCCCTGTGTCAGGGACCAGCACGCGGAGAGTAAAGAACTTCTTGCCATCATCAAATTTCTTGCAACTCTTGCAGTTTGATACCATTCCCCCTTGTCCTGTCAGTTCAGTTCCTTGAGGAGTCTTCTCCCACTTGGCTGTGGGTCAGGCTGTTCCTGCAGGGTCACACGAGTGGCTGAACCTGCAGACAGGAGAGAGAGAAGCCATGTACGCAGCCAGAGAAAATAGGGAATGTGGCATGAGGGATGAGAGAAGGAGGCAAAAGTAGAGACATACAAGGCTTTGGGTTGGGTGGCCTGTGGGATTCATGCCTTTTAGTAGAGGCCAGGTTCCCCGGTGCACTCAATTCCTGCCTCTTCCTGCGATTTCATTGCTGAGTGAGGAGCTCAGCAGTGCTGAAAGCAGAGGCCAGTCTGTTTGTTCCCTTTGCGATGGCAGTGGAAGTGCCCTGAGTACACTTTCAGAGCACTTCATGGCTTCTCATGCCACGACATCAAAAGTGCTTCCACAGAGCCTGTGGAGTTCTGGCAGAGTCTTTGGGTTGTCCTTGATTTGCAGTGTTTGGGGTGTGATGGTTCTCTCTGCGGTTTTTAGGCCGAGGTACTTCCACGGGGCTGTCTTTTGGACTTTATCTGCTGCAATCTCAACACCTTTTTCCTGTACTGCAGCGATGACATCTTGTACTGCAACGTCCAAGATGATTTGAGCTTCTGCAGAAACTAATGTAGCCTTAGCTAGGCTGGCATCATGGTGTAAGGATGCCCTAATGGCGCATGCCTCGGCCGTTTGTGCAATGGGAGGTTTTGGGGAAAGTGGCATGAGGGATGGGAGGAGGAGGAAAACGTAGAGACATGCAAGGCATTGGGATGGGTGGCCTGTGGGATTCATGCCTTTTAGTAGAGGCCAGGTTCTCTGGTGCACTCTGTTCCTGCCTCTTCCTGAGATTTCCTTGCTGGATGAGGAGCTCAACAGTGCTGAAAGCAGAAGCCTGTCCTTCGTGTTCCCTTTGCGATGGCAGTGGAAGTGCCCTGAGTGCACATTCAGAGGCACCTTCATGGCTTCTCCTGCCACGACACCAAAACTAAATGTGCAAGGTGGCTTCTTTGAATGACATTTAGTCCTTTGAAATATCTGCAGCAAGTGGTCTGAAACTGCTTTGCGAGCCTGCTCCTTGGGATCAGCTGTGAGGGGGGTAGGGCTGGCCTGCTCCCAGTGCTGTGTCCCACTGGGAGCAGCCCCACAGGCTCACCTGCAGAGCAGGCACTGCCAGAGGCCCCTGGAGATCTCACCTGCCCTGCACGCAGCTTTGTAAAGGTGCTGTAAACATCAGCTGGTGCTGACTTTCCCCTTGGAAGTCTTGGTTTAGCTCCTATGGGGAATTTGTTTCCTGAAGGGTGTGGGATTTCCCCCTGGCAGCTGTGATGGGGATGCTCGGGGAGTGTGGGGCTTTGGGGGCAGCTGCCCGGGCAGGGGCTGAGCTGGGGGCCCTGTTGGGCCCATGGCCCCCAGCAGCAGCAGCAGCAGCAGCAGCAGCAGCAGCAGCAGCAGCAGCAGCAGCAGGAGGAGGCCCAGGGCCCAAAGCCCCGTGCCCCCTGCCCAGCACAGGCTGCCCTGTCCCTGCAGCTGTCACCCGAGTGGGGCCCAGGGGCCAGTGGCCGCTGCCAGCAGCAGGAATGCGGGCAGGGTGAGGATGCCCTGGCTTGGCTTTTGTCTCTGGAACAATCCGGGCTCAGGGCAGTGCAGAGCAGGCTGGGAAGCAGAGGCCGGAGCCTTTGGAGGCTGCAAGCCTTAAAGATCAGCCCCTGCAGCAGCCCAGATCCAGGTGCCCCAGTTGCCAAGGCTGTGGTGGCCTTCAGAGCGTGCAGGTGGATTTTGCAAGCCTGTGGCCTGCTGCGGGCTCTGGGCCCGGGAGTGCCTGTGGCTCCAGCAGGAAGGGTGGCTGAAGGTTTGCTGCCTGCTTTGGTGGCATGGCTGCAGGGGCCAGTGCTGTGAGAGCCCCCTGTGTGAGAGCTGGAGACAGCTGAGCTCTTGGGGACACCGCTGTGCCCCAGGCCAGGAAGAGCAGCAGTGCCCAGTGCCAGGAGTGGTGTCAGTGGGAGCCCCTGTGCGCAGGGACTCCCAGCACCAGGGTGGCCGTGCCAGGACCCCCAGGGACCTGCAGCCCCGGGAACCCGGAACAAGTGGAAGCCACAAGCGTGCAAAGGCTGTCTGTGCCCAAAGGAATGGCAAGGGAAGTCAGGTTTTAAAAGAAACAGTATTTATTTGCCGAAGATCGGCAAATCTAGGATTTATAGAACAGGTTTCTTTGTAACAATCTTTATTGCAACAACAGCAGTGTACAGAACATATTTACATGGGATCCGATGGAATAACAATCTTCAAAACGTATTTACAGAGAACTTTGAACGAACTGAACGTATTTACAAGAAACTTCTAAACTTTCCAACATATTTACAAAGGCGTGGCATGTGTGCCATCATCTGCATCAGTCCTGGAAGAAAGGAAGCAGCAGAGGTGGACTCAGCTGCCAGCACTGGGCCCAGCAGGGCTGGGAGCTGGGCCGCAGGGGCTGGGACGGGGCTGGCAGGGCTGGCGTGGCCCCAGGCAAGCGCAGGGCAGGCCGGGGCTGGTGCTTGTGCCACCACAATGCAGGCCCCCCGCGGGCACCGTGTCCCTGAGCGGGGCCATCCAGCCCAGCCCCAGCCTGGAGTCAGGGGAGCCCCAGTGTCTGTGGGCAGGGCGTGGGAAGCATCTGCCTGTCTTACTTGTGGGGCTCCATCTTCAGCCAAGGACCATGGGCTCCTCCTCATCCTTCTCATCAACGTCCATGGGCTCCTCGATGTTGTCCTCCTCCTCAACCTCCATCTCTTCGATGTCGTCCTCCTCATCGACTTCCATCTCCTCGACGTTGTCCTCCTCCTCTACTTCCATGTCTTCAACAGGGGAGGAGATGGAAGGAGAGGAGGAGTCCACCTCCATCATCTCTTCCTCATCCAGGCCCAGGTCCACTTCCATGGCCTCCACAGTGTCTCTGGCAGTCTGCAAGGGCAGCACAATCTCCCAGTGGGCCTCCTGTCCCACACCATCCATTGCCACATGGCTGCAGCCTGCCCAAGCCGCGTGCCCCTGCCTGGAATGGCACTGTACCTCCAGTGGCACAGCAGCGCTCATCCTGCTGGGATTGGCGCTCCAGAGCAGGCGTCAGGAGAAGCCCAGGCAGCAGCAGCAGCTCAGCGCTGAGGGGCAGAGCGCAGAGCGAATGGCAACTGACCCTCGGCAGCCGGCGGAGTGTCTGCTCTGCTCGTTTCCAGGTCCTGGACGTTCCACCTGGAGCCCTCTGGGAGCTGTGATGTCACAGAAAGTTCAGGGTCGCTGCGCAGTGGGAGATGGGGATGGCAGAATGATCAAATCCCTGAATGGTTTGGCTTGGAAGGGACCCGCAAGATGATCTGGTTGCAAGCCGAGCAACCTCCCAGCACACCAGGTTGCTGCGGCCCCTGTCCCTCCCGGCCTTGGATGTTCCTGGGGATGGGGCATCCACAGCCCCTCTGCCGTGGTCCCTGTGTCAGGGACCAGCACGCGGAGAGTAAAGAACTTCTTGCCATCATCAAATTTCTTGCAACTCTTGCAGTTTGATACCATTCCCCCTTGTCCTGTCAGTTCAGTTCCTTGAGGAGTCTTCTCCCACTTGGCTGTGGGTCAGGCTGTTCCTGCAGGGTCACACGAGTGGCTGAACCTGCAGACAGGAGAGAGAGAAGCCATGTACGCAGCCAGAGAAAATAGGGAATGTGGCATGAGGGATGAGAGAAGGAGGCAAAAGTAGAGACATACAAGGCTTTGGGTTGGGTGGCCTGTGGGATTCATGCCTTTTAGTAGAGGCCAGGTTCCCCGGTGCACTCAATTCCTGCCTCTTCCTGCGATTTCATTGCTGAGTGAGGAGCTCAGCAGTGCTGAAAGCAGAGGCCAGTCTGTTTGTTCCCTTTGCGATGGCAGTGGAAGTGCCCTGAGTACACTTTCAGAGCACTTCATGGCTTCTCATGCCACGACATCAAAAGTGCTTCCACAGAGCCTGTGGAGTTCTGGCAGAGTCTTTGGGTTGTCCTTGATTTGCAGTGTTTGGGGTGTGATGGTTCTCTCTGCGGTTTTTAGGCCGAGGTACTTCCACGGGGCTGTCTTTTGGACTTTATCTGCTGCAATCTCAACACCTTTTTCCTGTACTGCAGCGATGACATCTTGTACTGCAACGTCCAAGATGATTTGAGCTTCTGCAGAAACTAATGTAGCCTTAGCTAGGCTGCATCATGGTGTAAGGATGCCCTAATGGCGCATGCCTCGGCCGTTTGTGCAATGGGAGGTTTTGGGAAAGTGGCATGAGGGATGGGAGGAGGAGGAAAACGTAGAGACATGCAAGGCATTGGGATGGGTGGCCTGTGGATTCATGCCTTTTAGTAGAGGCCAGGTTCTCTGGTGCACTCTGTTCCTGCCTCTTCCTGAGATTTCCTTGCTGGATGAGGAGCTCAACAGTGCTGAAAGCAGAAGCCTGTCCTTCGTGTTCCCTTTGCGATGGCAGTGGAAGTGCCCTGAGTGCACATTCAGAGGCACCTTCATGGCTTCTCCTGCCACGACACCAAAACTAAATGTGCAAGGTGGCTTCTTTGAATGACATTTAGTCCTTTGAAATATCTGCAGCAAGTGGTCTGAAACTGCTTTGCGAGCCTGCTCCTTGGGATCAGCTGTGAGGGGGGTAGGGGCTGGCCTGCTCCCAGTGCTGTGTCCCACTGGGAGCAGCCCCACAGGCTCACCTGCAGAGCAGGCACTGCCAGAGGCCCCTGGAGATCTCACCTGCCCTGCACGCAGCTTTGTAAAGGTGCTGTAAACATCAGCTGGTGCTGACTTTCCCTTGGAAGTCTTGGTTTAGCTCTATGGGGAATTTGTTTCCTGAAGGGTGTGGGATTTCCCCCTGGCAGCTGTGATGGGGATGCTCGGGGAGTGTGGGGCTTTGGGGGCAGCTGCCCGGGCAGGGGCTGAGCTGGGGGCCCTGTTGGGCCCATGGCCCCCAGCAGCAGCAGCAGCAGCAGCAGCAGCAGCAGCAGCAGCAGCAGCAGCAGCAGGAGGAGGCCCAGGGCCCAAAGCCCCGTGCCCCCTGCCCAGCACAGGCTGCCCTGTCCCTGCAGCTGTCACCCGAGTGGGGCCCAGGGGCCAGTGGCCGCTGCCAGCAGCAGGAATGCGGGCAGGGTGAGGATGCCCTGGCTTGGCTTTTGTCTCTGGAACAATCCGGGCTCAGGGCAGTGCAGAGCAGGCTGGGAAGCAGAGGCCGGAGCCTTTGGAGGCTGCAAGCCTTAAAGATCAGCCCCTGCAGCAGCCCAGATCCAGGTGCCCCAGTTGCCAAGGCTGTGGTGGCCTTCAGAGCGTGCAGGTGGATTTTGCAAGCCTGTGGCCTGCTGCGGGCTCTGGGCCCGGGAGTGCCTGTGGCTCCAGCAGGAAGGGTGGCTGAAGGTTTGCTGCCTGCTTTGGTGGCATGGCTGCAGGGGCCAGTGCTGTGAGAGCCCCCTGTGTGAGAGCTGGAGACAGCTGAGCTCTTGGGGACACCGCTGTGCCCCAGGCCAGGAAGAGCAGCAGTGCCCAGTGCCAGGAGTGGTGTCAGTGGGAGCCCCTGTGCGCAGGGACTCCCAGCACCAGGGTGGCCGTGCCAGGACCCCCAGGGACCTGCAGCCCCGGGAACCCGGAACAAGTGGAAGCCACAAGCGTGCAAAGGCTGTCTGTGCCCAAAGGAATGGCAAGGGAAGTCAGGTTTTAAAAGAAACAGTATTTATTTGCCGAAGATCGGCAAATCTAGGATTTATAGAACAGGTTTCTTTGTAACAAAATCTTTATTGCAACAACAGCAGTGTACAGAACATATTTACATGGGATCCGATGGAATAACAATCTTCAAAACGTATTTACAGAGAACTTTGAACGAACTGAACGTATTTACAAGAAACTTCTAAACTTTCCAACATATTTACAAAGGCGTGGCATGTGTGCCATCATCTGCATCAGTCCTGGAAGAAAGGAAGCAGCAGAGGTGGACTCAGCTGCCAGCACTGGGCCCAGCAGGGCTGGGAGCTGGGCCGCAGGGGCTGGGACGGGGCTGGCAGGGCTGGCGTGGCCCCAGGCAAGCGCAGGGCAGGCCGGGGCTGGTGCTTGTGCCACCACAATGCAGGCCCCCCGCGGGCACCGTGTCCCTGAGCGGGGCCATCCAGCCCAGCCCCAGCCTGGAGTCAGGGGAGCCCCAGTGTCTGTGGGCAGGGCGTGGGAAGCATCTGCCTGTCTTACTTGTGGGGCTCCATCTTCAGCCAAGGACCATGGGCTCCTCCTCATCCTTCTCATCAACGTCCATGGGCTCCTCGATGTTGTCCTCCTCCTCAACCTCCATCTCTTCGATGTCGTCCTCCTCATCGACTTCCATCTCCTCGACGTTGTCCTCCTCCTCTACTTCCATGTCTTCAACAGGGGAGGAGATGGAAGGAGAGGAGGAGTCCACCTCCATCATCTCTTCCTCATCCAGGCCCAGGTCCACTTCCATGGCCTCCACAGTGTCTCTGGCAGTCTGCAAGGGGCAGCACAATCTCCCAGTGGGCCTCCTGTCCCACACCATCCATTGCCACATGGCTGCAGCCTGCCCAAGCCGCGTGCCCCCTGCCTGGAATGGCACTGTACCTCCAGTGGCACAGCAGCGCTCATCCTGCTGGGATTGGCGCTCCAGAGCAGGCGTCAGGAGAAGCCCAGGCAGCAGCAGCAGCTCAGCGCTGAGGGGCAGAGCGCAGAGCGAATGGCAACTGACCCTCGGCAGCCGGCGGAGTGTCTGCTCTGCTCGTTTCCAGGTCCTGGACGTTCCACCTGGAGCCCTCTGGGAGCTGTGATGTCACAGAAAGTTCAGGGTCGCTGCGCAGTGGGAGATGGGGATGGCAGAATGATCAAATCCCTGAATGGTTTGGCTTGGAAGGGACCCGCAAGATGATCTGGTTGCAAGCCGAGCAACCTCCCAGCACACCAGGTTGCTGCGGCCCCTGTCCCTCCCGGCCTTGGATGTTCCTGGGGATGGGGCATCCACAGCCCCTCTGCCGTGGTCCCTGTGTCAGGGACCAGCACGCGGAGAGTAAAGAACTTCTTGCCATCATCAAATTTCTTGCAACTCTTGCAGTTTGATACCATTCCCCCTTGTCCTGTCAGTTCAGTTCCTTGAGGAGTCTTCTCCCACTTGGCTGTGGGTCAGGCTGTTCCTGCAGGGTCACACGAGTGGCTGAACCTGCAGACAGGAGAGAGAGAAGCCATGTACGCAGCCAGAGAAAATAGGGAATGTGGCATGAGGGATGAGAGAAGGAGGCAAAAGTAGAGACATACAAGGCTTTGGGTTGGGTGGCCTGTGGGATTCATGCCTTTTAGTAGAGGCCAGGTTCCCCGGTGCACTCAATTCCTGCCTCTTCCTGCGATTTCATTGCTGAGTGAGGAGCTCAGCAGTGCTGAAAGCAGAGGCCAGTCTGTTTGTTCCCTTTGCGATGGCAGTGGAAGTGCCCTGAGTACACTTTCAGAGCACTTCATGGCTTCTCATGCCACGACATCAAAAGTGCTTCCACAGAGCCTGTGGAGTTCTGGCAGAGTCTTTGGGTTGTCCTTGATTTGCAGTGTTTGGGGTGTGATGGTTCTCTCTGCGGTTTTTAGGCCGAGGTACTTCCACGGGGCTGTCTTTTGGACTTTATCTGCTGCAATCTCAACACCTTTTTCCTGTACTGCAGCGATGACATCTTGTACTGCAACGTCCAAGATGATTTGAGCTTCTGCAGAAACTAATGAGGCCTTAGCTAGGCTGGCATCATGGTGTAAGGATGCCCTAATGGCGCATGCCTCGGCCGTTTGTGCAATGGGAGGTTTTGGGGAAAGTGGCATGAGGGATGGGAGGAGGAGGAAAACGTAGAGACATGCAAGGCATTGGGATGGGTGGCCTGTGGGATTCATGCCTTTTAGTAGAGGCCAGGTTCTCTGGTGCACTCTGTTCCTGCCTCTTCCTGAGATTTCCTTGCTGGATGAGGAGCTCAACAGTGCTGAAAGCAGAAGCCTGTCCTTCGTGTTCCCTTTGCGATGGCAGTGGAAGTGCCCTGAGTGCACATTCAGAGGCACCTTCATGGCTTCTCCTGCCACGACACCAAAACTAAATGTGCAAGGTGGCTTCTTTGAATGACATTTAGTCCTTTGAAATATCTGCAGCAAGTGGTCTGAAACTGCTTTGCGAGCCTGCTCCTTGGGATCAGCTGTGAGGGGGGTAGGGCTGGCCTGCTCCCAGTGCTGTGTCCCACTGGGAGCAGCCCCACAGGCTCACCTGCAGAGCAGGCACTGCCAGAGGCCCCTGGAGATCTCACCTGCCCTGCACGCAGCTTTGTAAAGGTGCTGTAAACATCAGCTGGTGCTGACTTTCCCCTTGGAAGTCTTGGTTTAGCTCCTATGGGGAATTTGTTTCCTGAAGGGTGTGGGATTTCCCCCTGGCAGCTGTGATGGGGATGCTCGGGGAGTGTGGGGCTTTGGGGGCAGCTGCCCGGGCAGGGGCTGAGCTGGGGGCCCTGTTGGGCCCATGGCCCCCAGCAGCAGCAGCAGCAGCAGCAGCAGCAGGAGGAGGCCCAGGGCCCAAAGCCCCGTGCCCCCTGCCCAGCACAGGCTGCCCTGTCCCTGCAGCTGTCACCCGAGTGGGGCCCAGGGGCCAGTGGCCGCTGCCAGCAGCAGGAATGCAGGCAGGGTGAGGATGCCCTGGCTTGGCTTTTGTCTCTGGAACAATCCGGGCTCAGGGCAGTGCAGAGCAGGCTGGGAAGCAGAGGCCGGAGCCTTTGGAGGCTGCAAGCCTTAAAGATCAGCCCCTGCAGCAGCCCAGATCCAGGTGCCCCAGTTGCCAAGGCTGTGGTGGCCTTCAGAGCGTGCAGGTGGATTTTGCAAGCCTGTGGCCTGCTGCGGGCTCTGGGCCCGGGAGTGCCTGTGGCTCCAGCAGGAAGGGTGGCTGAAGGTTTGCTGCCTGCTTTGGTGGCATGGCTGCAGGGGCCAGTGCTGTGAGAGCCCCCTGTGTGAGAGCTGGAGACAGCTGAGCTCTTGGGGACACCGCTGTGCCCCAGGCCAGGAAGAGCAGCAGTGCCCAGTGCCAGGAGTGGTGTCAGTGGGAGCCCCTGTGCGCAGGGACTCCCAGCATCAGGGTGGCCATGCCAGGACCCCCAGGGACCTGCAGCCCCGGGAACCCGGAACAAGTGGAAGCCACAAGCGTGCAAAGGCTGTCTGTGCCCAAAGGAATGGCAAGGGAAGTCAGGTTTTAAAAGAAACAGTATTTATTTGCCGAAGATCGGCAAATCTAGGATTTATAGAACAGGTTTCTTTGTAACAATCTTTATTGCAACAACAGCAGTGTACAGAACATATTTACATGGGATCCGATGGAATAACAATCTTCAAAACGTATTTACAGAGAACTTTGAACGAACTGAACGTATTTACAAGAAACTTCTAAACTTTCCAACATATTTACAAAGGCGTGGCATGTGTGCCATCATCTGCATCAGTCCTGGAAGAAAGGAAGCAGCAGAGGTGGACTCAGCTGCCAGCACTGGGCCCAGCAGGGCTGGGAGCTGGGCCGCAGGGGCTGGGACGGGGCTGGCAGGGCTGGCGTGGCCCCAGGCAAGCGCAGGGCAGGCCGGGGCTGGTGCTTGTGCCACCACAATGCAGGCCCCCCGCGGGCACCGTGTCCCTGAGCGGGGCCATCCAGCCCAGCCCCAGCCTGGAGTCAGGGGAGCCCCAGTGTCTGTGGGCAGGGCGTGGGAAGCATCTGCCTGTCTTACTTGTGGGGCTCCATCTTCAGCCAAGGACCATGGGCTCCTCCTCATCCTTCTCATCAACGTCCATGGGCTCCTCGATGTTGTCCTCCTCCTCAACCTCCATCTCTTCGATGTCGTCCTCCTCATCGACTTCCATCTCCTCGACGTTGTCCTCCTCCTCTACTTCCATGTCTTCAACAGGGGAGGAGATGGAAGGAGAGGAGGAGTCCACCTCCATCATCTCTTCCTCATCCAGGCCCAGGTCCACTTCCATGGCCTCCACAGTGTCTCTGGCAGTCTGCAAGGGGCAGCACAATCTCCCAGTGGGCCTCCTGTCCCACACCATCCATTGCCACATGGCTGCAGCCTGCCCAAGCCGCGTGCCCCCTGCCTGGAATGGCACTGTACCTCCAGTGGCACAGCAGCGCTCATCCTGCTGGGATTGGCGCTCCAGAGCAGGCGTCAGGAGAAGCCCAGGCAGCAGCAGCAGCTCAGCGCTGAGGGGCAGAGCGCAGAGCGAATGGCAACTGACCCTCGGCAGCCGGCGGAGTGTCTGCTCTGCTCGTTTCCAGGTCCTGGACGTTCCACCTGGAGCCCTCTGGGAGCTGTGATGTCACAGAAAGTTCAGGGTCGCTGCGCAGTGGGAGATGGGGATGGCAGAATGATCAAATCCCTGAATGGTTTGGCTTGGAAGGGACCCGCAAGATGATCTGGTTGCAAGCCGAGCAACCTCCCAGCACACCAGGTTGCTGCGGCCCCTGTCCCTCCCGGCCTTGGATGTTCCTGGGGATGGGGCATCCACAGCCCCTCTGCCGTGGTCCCTGTGTCAGGGACCAGCACGCGGAGAGTAAAGAACTTCTTGCCATCATCAAATTTCTTGCAACTCTTGCAGTTTGATACCATTCCCCCTTGTCCTGTCAGTTCAGTTCCTTGAGGAGTCTTCTCCCACTTGGCTGTGGGTCAGGCTGTTCCTGCAGGGTCACACGAGTGGCTGAACCTGCAGACAGGAGAGAGAGAAGCCATGTACGCAGCCAGAGAAAATAGGGAATGTGGCATGAGGGATGAGAGAAGGAGGCAAAAGTAGAGACATACAAGGCTTTGGGTTGGGTGGCCTGTGGGATTCATGCCTTTTAGTAGAGGCCAGGTTCCCCGGTGCACTCAATTCCTGCCTCTTCCTGCGATTTCATTGCTGGGTGAGGAGCTCAGCAGTGCTGAAAGCAGAGGCCAGTCTGTTTGTTCCCTTTGGGATGGCAGTGGAAGTGCCCTGAGTACACTTTCAGAGCACTTCATGGCTTCTCATGCCACGACATCAAAAGTGCTTCCACAGAGCCTGTGGAGTTCTGGCAGAGTCTTTGGGTTGTCCTTGATTTGCAGTGTTTGGGGTGTGATGGTTCTCTCTGCGGTTTTTAGGCCGAGGTACTTCCACGGGGCTGTCTTTTGGACTTTATCTGCTGCAATCTCAACACCTTTTTCCTGTACTGCAGCGATGACATCTTGTACTGCAACGTCCAAGATGATTTGAGCTTCTGCAGAAACTAATGAGGCCTTAGCTAGGCTGGCATCATGGTGTAAGGATGCCCTAATGGCGCATGCCTCGGCCGTTTGTGCAATGGGAGGTTTTGGGGAAAGTGGCATGAGGGATGGGAGGAGGAGGAAAACGTAGAGACATGCAAGGCATTGGGATGGGTGGCCTGTGGGATTCATGCCTTTTAGTAGAGGCCAGGTTCTCTGGTGCACTCTGTTCCTGCCTCTTCCTGAGATTTCCTTGCTGGATGAGGAGCTCAACAGTGCTGAAAGCAGAAGCCTGTCCTTCGTGTTCCCTTTGCGATGGCAGTGGAAGTGCCCTGAGTGCACATTCAGAGGCACCTTCATGGCTTCTCCTGCCACGACACCAAAACTAAATGTGCAAGGTGGCTTCTTTGAATGACATTTAGTCCTTTGAAATATCTGCAGCAAGTGGTCTGAAACTGCTTTGCGAGCCTGCTCCTTGGGATCAGCTGTTAGGGGGGTAGGGCTGGCCTGCTCCCAGTGCTGTGTCCCACTGGGAGCAGCCCCACAGGCTCACCTGCAGAGCAGGCACTGCCAGAGGCCCCTGGAGATCTCACCTGCCCTGCACGCAGCTTTGTAAAGGTGCTGTAAACATCAGCTGGTGCTGACTTTCCCCTTGGAAGTCTTGGTTTAGCTCCTATGGGGAATTTGTTTCCTGAAGGGTGTGGGATTTCCCCCTGGCAGCTGTGATGGGGATGCTCGGGGAGTGTGGGGCTTTGGGGGCAGCTGCCCGGGCAGGGGCTGAGCTGGGGGCCCTGTTGGGCCCATGGCCCCCAGCAGCAGCAGCAGCAGCAGCAGCAGCAGGAGGAGGCCCAGGGCCCAAAGCCCCGTGCCCCCTGCCCAGCACAGGCTGCCCTGTCCCTGCAGCTGTCACCCGAGTGGGGCCCAGGGGCCAGTGGCCGCTGCCAGCAGCAGGAATGCGGGCAGGGTGAGGATGCCCTGGCTTGGCTTTTGTCTCTGGAACAATCCGGGCTCAGGGCAGTGCAGAGCAGGCTGGGAAGCAGAGGCCGGAGCCTTTGGAGGCTGCAAGCCTTAAAGATCAGCCCCTGCAGCAGCCCAGATCCAGGTGCCCCAGTTGCCAAGGCTGTGGTGGCCTTCAGAGCGTGCAGGTGGATTTTGCAAGCCTGTGGCCTGCTGCGGGCTCTGGGCCCGGGAGTGCCTGTGGCTCCAGCAGGAAGGGTGGCTGAAGGTTTGCTGCCTGCTTTGGTGGCATGGCTGCAGGGGCCAGTGCTGTGAGAGCCCCCTGTGTGAGAGCTGGAGACAGCTGAGCTCTTGGGGACACCGCTGTGCCCCAGGCCAGGAAGAGCAGCAGTGCCCAGTGCCAGGAGTGGTGTCAGTGGGAGCCCCTGTGCGCAGGGACTCCCAGCACCAGGGTGGCCGTGCCAGGACCCCCAGGGACCTGCAGCCCCGGGAACCCGGAACAAGTGGAAGCCACAAGCGTGCAAAGGCTGTCTGTGCCCAAAGGAATGGCAAGGGAAGTCAGGTTTTAAAAGAAACAGTATTTATTTGCCGAAGATCGGCAAATCTAGGATTTATAGAACAGGTTTCTTTGTAACAATCTTTATTGCAACAACAGCAGTGTACAGAACATATTTACATGGGATCCGATGGAATAACAATCTTCAAAACGTATTTACAGAGAACTTTGAACGAACTGAACGTATTTACAAGAAACTTCTAAACTTTCCAACATATTTACAAAGGCGTGGCATGTGTGCCATCATCTGCATCAGTCCTGGAAGAAAGGAAGCAGCAGAGGTGGACTCAGCTGCCAGCACTGGGCCCAGCAGGGCTGGGAGCTGGGCCGCAGGGGCTGGGACGGGGCTGGCAGGGCTGGCGTGGCCCCAGGCAAGCGCAGGGCAGGCCGGGGCTGGTGCTTGTGCCACCACAATGCAGGCCCCCCGCGGGCACCGTGTCCCTGAGCGGGGCCATCCAGCCCAGCCCCAGCCTGGAGTCAGGGGAGCCCCAGTGTCTGTGGGCAGGGCGTGGGAAGCATCTGCCTGTCTTACTTGTGGGGCTCCATCTTCAGCCAAGGACCATGGGCTCCTCCTCATCCTTCTCATCAACGTCCATGGGCTCCTCGATGTTGTCCTCCTCCTCAACCTCCATCTCTTCGATGTCGTCCTCCTCATCGACTTCCATCTCCTCGACGTTGTCCTCCTCCTCTACTTCCATGTCTTCAACAGGGGAGGAGATGGAAGGAGAGGAGGAGTCCACCTCCATCATCTCTTCCTCATCCAGGCCCAGGTCCACTTCCATGGCCTCCACAGTGTCTCTGGCAGTCTGCAAGGGGCAGCACAATCTCCCAGTGGGCCTCCTGTCCCACACCATCCATTGCCACATGGCTGCAGCCTGCCCAAGCCGCGTGCCCCCTGCCTGGAATGGCACTGTACCTCCAGTGGCACAGCAGCGCTCATCCTGCTGGGATTGGCGCTCCAGAGCAGGCGTCAGGAGAAGCCCAGGCAGCAGCAGCAGCTCAGCGCTGAGGGGCAGAGCGCAGAGCGAATGGCAACTGACCCTCGGCAGCCGGCGGAGTGTCTGCTCTGCTCGTTTCCAGGTCCTGGACGTTCCACCTGGAGCCCTCTGGGAGCTGTGATGTCACAGAAAGTTCAGGGTCGCTGCGCAGTGGGAGATGGGGATGGCAGAATGATCAAATCCCTGAATGGTTTGGCTTGGAAGGGACCCGCAAGATGATCTGGTTGCAAGCCGAGCAACCTCCCAGCACACCAGGTTGCTGCGGCCCCTGTCCCTCCCGGCCTTGGATGTTCCTGGGGATGGGGCATCCACAGCCCCTCTGCCGTGGTCCCTGTGTCAGGGACCAGCACGCGGAGAGTAAAGAACTTCTTGCCATCATCAAATTTCTTGCAACTCTTGCAGTTTGATACCATTCCCCCTTGTCCTGTCAGTTCAGTTCCTTGAGGAGTCTTCTCCCACTTGGCTGTGGGTCAGGCTGTTCCTGCAGGGTCACACGAGTGGCTGAACCTGCAGACAGGAGAGAGAGAAGCCATGTACGCAGCCAGAGAAAATAGGGAATGTGGCATGAGGGATGAGAGAAGGAGGCAAAAGTAGAGACATACAAGGCTTTGGGTTGGGTGGCCTGTGGGATTCATGCCTTTTAGTAGAGGCCAGGTTCCCCGGTGCACTCAATTCCTGCCTCTTCCTGCGATTTCATTGCTGGGTGAGGAGCTCAGCAGTGCTGAAAGCAGAGGCCAGTCTGTTTGTTCCCTTTGGGATGGCAGTGGAAGTGCCCTGAGTACACTTTCAGAGCACTTCATGGCTTCTCATGCCACGACATCAAAAGTGCTTCCACAGAGCCTGTGGAGTTCTGGCAGAGTCTTTGGGTTGTCCTTGATTTGCAGTGTTTGGGGTGTGATGGTTCTCTCTGCGGTTTTTAGGCCGAGGTACTTCCACGGGGCTGTCTTTTGGACTTTATCTGCTGCAATCTCAACACCTTTTTCCTGTACTGCAGCGATGACATCTTGTACTGCAACGTCCAAGATGATTTGAGCTTCTGCAGAAACTAATGAGGCCTTAGCTAGGCTGGCATCATGGTGTAAGGATGCCCTAATGGCGCATGCCTCGGCCGTTTGTGCAATGGGAGGTTTTGGGGAAAGTGGCATGAGGGATGGGAGGAGGAGGAAAACGTAGAGACATGCAAGGCATTGGGATGGGTGGCCTGTGGGATTCATGCCTTTTAGTAGAGGCCAGGTTCTCTGGTGCACTCTGTTCCTGCCTCTTCCTGAGATTTCCTTGCTGGATGAGGAGCTCAACAGTGCTGAAAGCAGAAGCCTGTCCTTCGTGTTCCCTTTGCGATGGCAGTGGAAGTGCCCTGAGTGCACATTCAGAGGCACCTTCATGGCTTCTCCTGCCACGACACCAAAACTAAATGTGCAAGGTGGCTTCTTTGAATGACATTTAGTCCTTTGAAATATCTGCAGCAAGTGGTCTGAAACTGCTTTGCGAGCCTGCTCCTTGGGATCAGCTGTGAGGGGGGTAGGGCTGGCCTGCTCCCAGTGCTGTGTCCCACTGGGAGCAGCCCCACAGGCTCACCTGCAGAGCAGGCACTGCCAGAGGCCCCTGGAGATCTCACCTGCCCTGCACGCAGCTTTGTAAAGGTGCTGTAAACATCAGCTGGTGCTGACTTTCCCCTTGGAAGTCTTGGTTTAGCTCCTATGGGGAATTTGTTTCCTGAAGGGTGTGGGATTTCCCCCTGGCAGCTGTGATGGGGATGCTCGGGGAGTGTGGGGCTTTGGGGGCAGCTGCCCGGGCAGGGGCTGAGCTGGGGGCCCTGTTGGGCCCATGGCCCCCAGCAGCAGCAGCAGCAGCAGCAGCAGCAGCAGCAGCAGCAGCAGCAGCAGGAGGAGGCCCAGGGCCCAAAGCCCCGTGCCCCCTGCCCAGCACAGGCTGCCCTGTCCCTGCAGCTGTCACCCGAGTGGGGCCCAGGGGCCAGTGGCCGCTGCCAGCAGCAGGAATGCGGGCAGGGTGAGGATGCCCTGGCTTGGCTTTTGTCTCTGGAACAATCCGGGCTCAGGGCAGTGCAGAGCAGGCTGGGAAGCAGAGGCCGGAGCCTTTGGAGGCTGCAAGCCTTAAAGATCAGCCCCTGCAGCAGCCCAGATCCAGGTGCCCCAGTTGCCAAGGCTGTGGTGGCCTTCAGAGCGTGCAGGTGGATTTTGCAAGCCTGTGGCCTGCTGCGGGCTCTGGGCCCGGGAGTGCCTGTGGCTCCAGCAGGAAGGGTGGCTGAAGGTTTGCTGCCTGCTTTGGTGGCATGGCTGCAGGGGCCAGTGCTGTGAGAGCCCCCTGTGTGAGAGCTGGAGACAGCTGAGCTCTTGGGGACACCGCTGTGCCCCAGGCCAGGAAGAGCAGCAGTGCCCAGTGCCAGGAGTGGTGTCAGTGGGAGCCCCTGTGCGCAGGGACTCCCAGCACCAGGGTGGCCGTGCCAGGACCCCCAGGGACCTGCAGCCCCGGGAACCCGGAACAAGTGGAAGCCACAAGCGTGCAAAGGCTGTCTGTGCCCAAAGGAATGGCAAGGGAAGTCAGGTTTTAAAAGAAACAGTATTTATTTGCCGAAGATCGGCAAATCTAGGATTTATAGAACAGGTTTCTTTGTAACAATCTTTATTGCAACAACAGCAGTGTACAGAACATATTTACATGGGATCCGATGGAATAACAATCTTCAAAACGTATTTACAGAGAACTTTGAACGAACTGAACGTATTTACAAGAAACTTCTAAACTTTCCAACATATTTACAAAGGCGTGGCATGTGTGCCATCATCTGCATCAGTCCTGGAAGAAAGGAAGCAGCAGAGGTGGACTCAGCTGCCAGCACTGGGCCCAGCAGGGCTGGGAGCTGGGCCGCAGGGGCTGGGACGGGGCTGGCAGGGCTGGCGTGGCCCCAGGCAAGCGCAGGGCAGGCCGGGGCTGGTGCTTGTGCCACCACAATGCAGGCCCCCCGCGGGCACCGTGTCCCTGAGCGGGGCCATCCAGCCCAGCCCCAGCCTGGAGTCAGGGGAGCCCCAGTGTCTGTGGGCAGGGCGTGGGAAGCATCTGCCTGTCTTACTTGTGGGGCTCCATCTTCAGCCAAGGACCATGGGCTCCTCCTCATCCTTCTCATCAACGTCCATGGGCTCCTCGATGTTGTCCTCCTCCTCAACCTCCATCTCTTCGATGTCGTCCTCCTCATCGACTTCCATCTCCTCGACGTTGTCCTCCTCCTCTACTTCCATGTCTTCAACAGGGGAGGAGATGGAAGGAGAGGAGGAGTCCACCTCCATCATCTCTTCCTCATCCAGGCCCAGGTCCACTTCCATGGCCTCCACAGTGTCTCTGGCAGTCTGCAAGGGGCAGCACAATCTCCCAGTGGGCCTCCTGTCCCACACCATCCATTGCCACATGGCTGCAGCCTGCCCAAGCCGCGTGCCCCCTGCCTGGAATGGCACTGTACCTCCAGTGGCACAGCAGCGCTCATCCTGCTGGGATTGGCGCTCCAGAGCAGGCGTCAGGAGAAGCCCAGGCAGCAGCAGCAGCTCAGCGCTGAGGGGCAGAGCGCAGAGCGAATGGCAACTGACCCTCGGCAGCCGGCGGAGTGTCTGCTCTGCTCGTTTCCAGGTCCTGGACGTTCCACCTGGAGCCCTCTGGGAGCTGTGATGTCACAGAAAGTTCAGGGTCGCTGCGCAGTGGGAGATGGGGATGGCAGAATGATCAAATCCCTGAATGGTTTGGCTTGGAAGGGACCCGCAAGATGATCTGGTTGCAAGCCGAGCAACCTCCCAGCACACCAGGTTGCTGCGGCCCCTGTCCCTCCCGGCCTTGGATGTTCCTGGGGATGGGGCATCCACAGCCCCTCTGCCGTGGTCCCTGTGTCAGGGACCAGCACGCGGAGAGTAAAGAACTTCTTGCCATCATCAAATTTCTTGCAACTCTTGCAGTTTGATACCATTCCCCCTTGTCCTGTCAGTTCAGTTCCTTGAGGAGTCTTCTCCCACTTGGCTGTGGGTCAGGCTGTTCCTGCAGGGTCACACGAGTGGCTGAACCTGCAGACAGGAGAGAGAGAAGCCATGTACGCAGCCAGAGAAAATAGGGAATGTGGCATGAGGGATGAGAGAAGGAGGCAAAAGTAGAGACATACAAGGCTTTGGGTTGGGTGGCCTGTGGGATTCATGCCTTTTAGTAGAGGCCAGGTTCCCCGGTGCACTCAATTCCTGCCTCTTCCTGCGATTTCATTGCTGGGTGAGGAGCTCAGCAGTGCTGAAAGCAGAGGCCAGTCTGTTTGTTCCCTTTGGGATGGCAGTGGAAGTGCCCTGAGTACACTTTCAGAGCACTTCATGGCTTCTCATGCCACGACATCAAAAGTGCTTCCACAGAGCCTGTGGAGTTCTGGCAGAGTCTTTGGGTTGTCCTTGATTTGCAGTGTTTGGGGTGTGATGGTTCTCTCTGCGGTTTTTAGGCCGAGGTACTTCCACGGGGCTGTCTTTTGGACTTTATCTGCTGCAATCTCAACACCTTTTTCCTGTACTGCAGCGATGACATCTTGTACTGCAACGTCCAAGATGATTTGAGCTTCTGCAGAAACTAATGAGGCCTTAGCTAGGCTGGCATCATGGTGTAAGGATGCCCTAATGGCGCATGCCTCGGCCGTTTGTGCAATGGGAGGTTTTGGGGAAAGTGGCATGAGGGATGGGAGGAGGAGGAAAACGTAGAGACATGCAAGGCATTGGGATGGGTGGCCTGTGGGATTCATGCCTTTTAGTAGAGGCCAGGTTCTCTGGTGCACTCTGTTCCTGCCTCTTCCTGAGATTTCCTTGCTGGATGAGGAGCTCAACAGTGCTGAAAGCAGAAGCCTGTCCTTCGTGTTCCCTTTGCGATGGCAGTGGAAGTGCCCTGAGTGCACATTCAGAGGCACCTTCATGGCTTCTCCTGCCACGACACCAAAACTAAATGTGCAAGGTGGCTTCTTTGAATGACATTTAGTCCTTTGAAATATCTGCAGCAAGTGGTCTGAAACTGCTTTGCGAGCCTGCTCCTTGGGATCAGCTGTTAGGGGGGTAGGGCTGGCCTGCTCCCAGTGCTGTGTCCCACTGGGAGCAGCCCCACAGGCTCACCTGCAGAGCAGGCACTGCCAGAGGCCCCTGGAGATCTCACCTGCCCTGCACGCAGCTTTGTAAAGGTGCTGTAAACATCAGCTGGTGCTGACTTTCCCCTTGGAAGTCTTGGTTTAGCTCCTATGGGGAATTTGTTTCCTGAAGGGTGTGGGATTTCCCCCTGGCAGCTGTGATGGGGATGCTCGGGGAGTGTGGGGCTTTGGGGGCAGCTGCCCGGGCAGGGGCTGAGCTGGGGGCCCTGTTGGGCCCATGGCCCCCAGCAGCAGCAGCAGCAGCAGCAGCAGCAGGAGGAGGCCCAGGGCCCAAAGCCCCGTGCCCCCTGCCCAGCACAGGCTGCCCTGTCCCTGCAGCTGTCACCCGAGTGGGGCCCAGGGGCCAGTGGCCGCTGCCAGCAGCAGGAATGCAGGCAGGGTGAGGATGCCCTGGCTTGGCTTTTGTCTCTGGAACAATCCGGGCTCAGGGCAGTGCAGAGCAGGCTGGGAAGCAGAGGCCGGAGCCTTTGGAGGCTGCAAGCCTTAAAGATCAGCCCCTGCAGCAGCCCAGATCCAGGTGCCCCAGTTGCCAAGGCTGTGGTGGCCTTCAGAGCGTGCAGGTGGATTTTGCAAGCCTGTGGCCTGCTGCGGGCTCTGGGCCCGGGAGTGCCTGTGGCTCCAGCAGGAAGGGTGGCTGAAGGTTTGCTGCCTGCTTTGGTGGCATGGCTGCAGGGGCCAGTGCTGTGAGAGCCCCCTGTGTGAGAGCTGGAGACAGCTGAGCTCTTGGGGACACCGCTGTGCCCCAGGCCAGGAAGAGCAGCAGTGCCCAGTGCCAGGAGTGGTGTCAGTGGGAGCCCCTGTGCGCAGGGACTCCCAGCACCAGGGTGGCCGTGCCAGGACCCCCAGGGACCTGCAGCCCCGGGAACCCAGAACAAGTGGAAGCCACAAGCGTGCAAAGGCTGTCTGTGCCCAAAGGAATGGCAAGGGAAGTCAGGTTTTAAAAGAAACAGTATTTATTTGCCGAAGATCGGCAAATCTAGGATTTATAGAACAGGTTTCTTTGTAACAATCTTTATTGCAACAACAGCAGTGTACAGAACATATTTACATGGGATCCGATGGAATAACAATCTTCAAAACGTATTTACAGAGAACTTTGAACGAACTGAACGTATTTACAAGAAACTTCTAAACTTTCCAACATATTTACAAAGGCGTGGCATGTGTGCCATCATCTGCATCAGTCCTGGAAGAAAGGAAGCAGCAGAGGTGGACTCAGCTGCCAGCACTGGGCCCAGCAGGGCTGGGAGCTGGGCCGCAGGGGCTGGGACGGGGCTGGCAGGGCTGGCGTGGCCCCAGGCAAGCGCAGGGCAGGCCGGGGCTGGTGCTTGTGCCACCACAATGCAGGCCCCCCGCGGGCACCGTGTCCCTGAGCGGGGCCATCCAGCCCAGCCCCAGCCTGGAGTCAGGGGAGCCCCAGTGTCTGTGGGCAGGGCGTGGGAAGCATCTGCCTGTCTTACTTGTGGGGCTCCATCTTCAGCCAAGGACCATGGGCTCCTCCTCATCCTTCTCATCAACGTCCATGGGCTCCTCGATGTTGTCCTCCTCCTCAACCTCCATCTCTTCGATGTCGTCCTCCTCATCGACTTCCATCTCCTCGACGTTGTCCTCCTCCTCTACTTCCATGTCTTCAACAGGGGAGGAGATGGAAGGAGAGGAGGAGTCCACCTCCATCATCTCTTCCTCATCCAGGCCCAGGTCCACTTCCATGGCCTCCACAGTGTCTCTGGCAGTCTGCAAGGGGCAGCACAATCTCCCAGTGGGCCTCCTGTCCCACACCATCCATTGCCACATGGCTGCAGCCTGCCCAAGCCGCGTGCCCCCTGCCTGGAATGGCACTGTACCTCCAGTGGCACAGCAGCGCTCATCCTGCTGGGATTGGCGCTCCAGAGCAGGCGTCAGGAGAAGCCCAGGCAGCAGCAGCAGCTCAGCGCTGAGGGGCAGAGCGCAGAGCGAATGGCAACTGACCCTCGGCAGCCGGCGGAGTGTCTGCTCTGCTCGTTTCCAGGTCCTGGACGTTCCACCTGGAGCCCTCTGGGAGCTGTGATGTCACAGAAAGTTCAGGGTCGCTGCGCAGTGGGAGATGGGGATGGCAGAATGATCAAATCCCTGAATGGTTTGGCTTGGAAGGGACCCGCAAGATGATCTGGTTGCAAGCCGAGCAACCTCCCAGCACACCAGGTTGCTGCGGCCCCTGTCCCTCCCGGCCTTGGATGTTCCTGGGGATGGGGCATCCACAGCCCCTCTGCCGTGGTCCCTGTGTCAGGGACCAGCACGCGGAGAGTAAAGAACTTCTTGCCATCATCAAATTTCTTGCAACTCTTGCAGTTTGATACCATTCCCCCTTGTCCTGTCAGTTCAGTTCCTTGAGGAGTCTTCTCCCACTTGGCTGTGGGTCAGGCTGTTCCTGCAGGGTCACACGAGTGGCTGAACCTGCAGACAGGAGAGAGAGAAGCCATGTACGCAGCCAGAGAAAATAGGGAATGTGGCATGAGGGATGAGAGAAGGAGGCAAAAGTAGAGACATACAAGGCTTTGGGTTGGGTGGCCTGTGGGATTCATGCCTTTTAGTAGAGGCCAGGTTCCCCGGTGCACTCAATTCCTGCCTCTTCCTGCGATTTCATTGCTGGGTGAGGAGCTCAGCAGTGCTGAAAGCAGAGGCCAGTCTGTTTGTTCCCTTTGGGATGGCAGTGGAAGTGCCCTGAGTACACTTTCAGAGCACTTCATGGCTTCTCATGCCACGACATCAAAAGTGCTTCCACAGAGCCTGTGGAGTTCTGGCAGAGTCTTTGGGTTGTCCTTGATTTGCAGTGTTTGGGGTGTGATGGTTCTCTCTGCGGTTTTTAGGCCGAGGTACTTCCACGGGGCTGTCTTTTGGACTTTATCTGCTGCAATCTCAACACCTTTTTCCTGTACTGCAGCGATGACATCTTGTACTGCAACGTCCAAGATGATTTGAGCTTCTGCAGAAACTAATGAGGCCTTAGCTAGGCTGGCATCATGGTGTAAGGATGCCCTAATGGCGCATGCCTCGGCCGTTTGTGCAATGGGAGGTTTTGGGGAAAGTGGCATGAGGGATGGGAGGAGGAGGAAAACGTAGAGACATGCAAGGCATTGGGATGGGTGGCCTGTGGGATTCATGCCTTTTAGTAGAGGCCAGGTTCTCTGGTGCACTCTGTTCCTGCCTCTTCCTGAGATTTCCTTGCTGGATGAGGAGCTCAACAGTGCTGAAAGCAGAAGCCTGTCCTTCGTGTTCCCTTTGCGATGGCAGTGGAAGTGCCCTGAGTGCACATTCAGAGGCACCTTCATGGCTTCTCCTGCCACGACACCAAAACTAAATGTGCAAGGTGGCTTCTTTGAATGACATTTAGTCCTTTGAAATATCTGCAGCAAGTGGTCTGAAACTGCTTTGCGAGCCTGCTCCTTGGGATCAGCTGTGAGGGGGGTAGGGCTGGCCTGCTCCCAGTGCTGTGTCCCACTGGGAGCAGCCCCACAGGCTCACCTGCAGAGCAGGCACTGCCAGAGGCCCCTGGAGATCTCACCTGCCCTGCACGCAGCTTTGTAAAGGTGCTGTAAACATCAGCTGGTGCTGACTTTCCCCTTGGAAGTCTTGGTTTAGCTCCTATGGGGAATTTGTTTCCTGAAGGGTGTGGGATTTCCCCCTGGCAGCTGTGATGGGGATGCTCGGGGAGTGTGGGGCTTTGGGGGCAGCTGCCCGGGCAGGGGCTGAGCTGGGGGCCCTGTTGGGCCCATGGCCCCCAGCAGCAGCAGCAGCAGCAGCAGCAGCAGCAGCAGCAGCAGCAGCAGCAGCAGCAGCAGCAGGAGGAGGCCCAGGGCCCAAAGCCCCGTGCCCCCTGCCCAGCACAGGCTGCCCTGTCCCTGCAGCTGTCACCCGAGTGGGGCCCAGGGGCCAGTGGCCGCTGCCAGCAGCAGGAATGCGGGCAGGGTGAGGATGCCCTGGCTTGGCTTTTGTCTCTGGAACAATCCGGGCTCAGGGCAGTGCAGAGCAGGCTGGGAAGCAGAGGCCGGAGCCTTTGGAGGCTGCAAGCCTTAAAGATCAGCCCCTGCAGCAGCCCAGATCCAGGTGCCCCAGTTGCCAAGGCTGTGGTGGCCTTCAGAGCGTGCAGGTGGATTTTGCAAGCCTGTGGCCTGCTGCGGGCTCTGGGCCCGGGAGTGCCTGTGGCTCCAGCAGGAAGGGTGGCTGAAGGTTTGCTGCCTGCTTTGGTGGCATGGCTGCAGGGGCCAGTGCTGTGAGAGCCCCCTGTGTGAGAGCTGGAGACAGCTGAGCTCTTGGGGACACCGCTGTGCCCCAGGCCAGGAAGAGCAGCAGTGCCCAGTGCCAGGAGTGGTGTCAGTGGGAGCCCCTGTGCGCAGGGACTCCCAGCACCAGGGTGGCCGTGCCAGGACCCCCAGGGACCTGCAGCCCCGGGAACCCGGAACAAGTGGAAGCCACAAGCGTGCAAAGGCTGTCTGTGCCCAAAGGAATGGCAAGGGAAGTCAGGTTTTAAAAGAAACAGTATTTATTTGCCGAAGATCGGCAAATCTAGGATTTATAGAACAGGTTTCTTTGTAACAATCTTTATTGCAACAACAGCAGTGTACAGAACATATTTACATGGGATCCGATGGAATAACAATCTTCAAAACGTATTTACAGAGAACTTTGAACGAACTGAACGTATTTACAAGAAACTTCTAAACTTTCCAACATATTTACAAAGGCGTGGCATGTGTGCCATCATCTGCATCAGTCCTGGAAGAAAGGAAGCAGCAGAGGTGGACTCAGCTGCCAGCACTGGGCCCAGCAGGGCTGGGAGCTGGGCCGCAGGGGCTGGGACGGGGCTGGCAGGGCTGGCGTGGCCCCAGGCAAGCGCAGGGCAGGCCGGGGCTGGTGCTTGTGCCACCACAATGCAGGCCCCCCGCGGGCACCGTGTCCCTGAGCGGGGCCATCCAGCCCAGCCCCAGCCTGGAGTCAGGGGAGCCCCAGTGTCTGTGGGCAGGGCGTGGGAAGCATCTGCCTGTCTTACTTGTGGGGCTCCATCTTCAGCCAAGGACCATGGGCTCCTCCTCATCCTTCTCATCAACGTCCATGGGCTCCTCGATGTTGTCCTCCTCCTCAACCTCCATCTCTTCGATGTCGTCCTCCTCATCGACTTCCATCTCCTCGACGTTGTCCTCCTCCTCTACTTCCATGTCTTCAACAGGGGAGGAGATGGAAGGAGAGGAGGAGTCCACCTCCATCATCTCTTCCTCATCCAGGCCCAGGTCCACTTCCATGGCCTCCACAGTGTCTCTGGCAGTCTGCAAGGGGCAGCACAATCTCCCAGTGGGCCTCCTGTCCCACACCATCCATTGCCACATGGCTGCAGCCTGCCCAAGCCGCGTGCCCCCTGCCTGGAATGGCACTGTACCTCCAGTGGCACAGCAGCGCTCATCCTGCTGGGATTGGCGCTCCAGAGCAGGCGTCAGGAGAAGCCCAGGCAGCAGCAGCAGCTCAGCGCTGAGGGGCAGAGCGCAGAGCGAATGGCAACTGACCCTCGGCAGCCGGCGGAGTGTCTGCTCTGCTCGTTTCCAGGTCCTGGACGTTCCACCTGGAGCCCTCTGGGAGCTGTGATGTCACAGAAAGTTCAGGGTCGCTGCGCAGTGGGAGATGGGGATGGCAGAATGATCAAATCCCTGAATGGTTTGGCTTGGAAGGGACCCGCAAGATGATCTGGTTGCAAGCCGAGCAACCTCCCAGCACACCAGGTTGCTGCGGCCCCTGTCCCTCCCGGCCTTGGATGTTCCTGGGGATGGGGCATCCACAGCCCCTCTGCCGTGGTCCCTGTGTCAGGGACCAGCACGCGGAGAGTAAAGAACTTCTTGCCATCATCAAATTTCTTGCAACTCTTGCAGTTTGATACCATTCCCCCTTGTCCTGTCAGTTCAGTTCCTTGAGGAGTCTTCTCCCACTTGGCTGTGGGTCAGGCTGTTCCTGCAGGGTCACACGAGTGGCTGAACCTGCAGACAGGAGAGAGAGAAGCCATGTACGCAGCCAGAGAAAATAGGGAATGTGGCATGAGGGATGAGAGAAGGAGGCAAAAGTAGAGACATACAAGGCTTTGGGTTGGGTGGCCTGTGGGATTCATGCCTTTTAGTAGAGGCCAGGTTCCCCGGTGCACTCAATTCCTGCCTCTTCCTGCGATTTCATTGCTGGGTGAGGAGCTCAGCAGTGCTGAAAGCAGAGGCCAGTCTGTTTGTTCCCTTTGGGATGGCAGTGGAAGTGCCCTGAGTACACTTTCAGAGCACTTCATGGCTTCTCATGCCACGACATCAAAAGTGCTTCCACAGAGCCTGTGGAGTTCTGGCAGAGTCTTTGGGTTGTCCTTGATTTGCAGTGTTTGGGGTGTGATGGTTCTCTCTGCGGTTTTTAGGCCGAGGTACTTCCACGGGGCTGTCTTTTGGACTTTATCTGCTGCAATCTCAACACCTTTTTCCTGTACTGCAGCGATGACATCTTGTACTGCAACGTCCAAGATGATTTGAGCTTCTGCAGAAACTAATGAGGCCTTAGCTAGGCTGGCATCATGGTGTAAGGATGCCCTAATGGCGCATGCCTCGGCCGTTTGTGCAATGGGAGGTTTTGGGGAAAGTGGCATGAGGGATGGGAGGAGGAGGAAAACGTAGAGACATGCAAGGCATTGGGATGGGTGGCCTGTGGGATTCATGCCTTTTAGTAGAGGCCAGGTTCTCTGGTGCACTCTGTTCCTGCCTCTTCCTGAGATTTCCTTGCTGGATGAGGAGCTCAACAGTGCTGAAAGCAGAAGCCTGTCCTTCGTGTTCCCTTTGCGATGGCAGTGGAAGTGCCCTGAGTGCACATTCAGAGGCACCTTCATGGCTTCTCCTGCCACGACACCAAAACTAAATGTGCAAGGTGGCTTCTTTGAATGACATTTAGTCCTTTGAAATATCTGCAGCAAGTGGTCTGAAACTGCTTTGCGAGCCTGCTCCTTGGGATCAGCTGTTAGGGGGGTAGGGCTGGCCTGCTCCCAGTGCTGTGTCCCACTGGGAGCAGCCCCACAGGCTCACCTGCAGAGCAGGCACTGCCAGAGGCCCCTGGAGATCTCACCTGCCCTGCACGCAGCTTTGTAAAGGTGCTGTAAACATCAGCTGGTGCTGACTTTCCCCTTGGAAGTCTTGGTTTAGCTCCTATGGGGAATTTGTTTCCTGAAGGGTGTGGGATTTCCCCCTGGCAGCTGTGATGGGGATGCTCGGGGAGTGTGGGGCTTTGGGGGCAGCTGCCCGGGCAGGGGCTGAGCTGGGGGCCCTGTTGGGCCCATGGCCCCCAGCAGCAGCAGCAGCAGCAGCAGCAGCAGGAGGAGGCCCAGGGCCCAAAGCCCCGTGCCCCCTGCCCAGCACAGGCTGCCCTGTCCCTGCAGCTGTCACCCGAGTGGGGCCCAGGGGCCAGTGGCCGCTGCCAGCAGCAGGAATGCGGGCAGGGTGAGGATGCCCTGGCTTGGCTTTTGTCTCTGGAACAATCCGGGCTCAGGGCAGTGCAGAGCAGGCTGGGAAGCAGAGGCCGGAGCCTTTGGAGGCTGCAAGCCTTAAAGATCAGCCCCTGCAGCAGCCCAGATCCAGGTGCCCCAGTTGCCAAGGCTGTGGTGGCCTTCAGAGCGTGCAGGTGGATTTTGCAAGCCTGTGGCCTGCTGCGGGCTCTGGGCCCGGGAGTGCCTGTGGCTCCAGCAGGAAGGGTGGCTGAAGGTTTGCTGCCTGCTTTGGTGGCATGGCTGCAGGGGCCAGTGCTGTGAGAGCCCCCTGTGTGAGAGCTGGAGACAGCTGAGCTCTTGGGGACACCGCTGTGCCCCAGGCCAGGAAGAGCAGCAGTGCCCAGTGCCAGGAGTGGTGTCAGTGGGAGCCCCTGTGCGCAGGGACTCCCAGCACCAGGGTGGCCGTGCCAGGACCCCCAGGGACCTGCAGCCCCGGGAACCCGGAACAAGTGGAAGCCACAAGCGTGCAAAGGCTGTCTGTGCCCAAAGGAATGGCAAGGGAAGTCAGGTTTTAAAAGAAACAGTATTTATTTGCCGAAGATCGGCAAATCTAGGATTTATAGAACAGGTTTCTTTGTAACAATCTTTATTGCAACAACAGCAGTGTACAGAACATATTTACATGGGATCCGATGGAATAACAATCTTCAAAACGTATTTACAGAGAACTTTGAACGAACTGAACGTATTTACAAGAAACTTCTAAACTTTCCAACATATTTACAAAGGCGTGGCATGTGTGCCATCATCTGCATCAGTCCTGGAAGAAAGGAAGCAGCAGAGGTGGACTCAGCTGCCAGCACTGGGCCCAGCAGGGCTGGGAGCTGGGCCGCAGGGGCTGGGACGGGGCTGGCAGGGCTGGCGTGGCCCCAGGCAAGCGCAGGGCAGGCCGGGGCTGGTGCTTGTGCCACCACAATGCAGGCCCCCCGCGGGCACCGTGTCCCTGAGCGGGGCCATCCAGCCCAGCCCCAGCCTGGAGTCAGGGGAGCCCCAGTGTCTGTGGGCAGGGCGTGGGAAGCATCTGCCTGTCTTACTTGTGGGGCTCCATCTTCAGCCAAGGACCATGGGCTCCTCCTCATCCTTCTCATCAACGTCCATGGGCTCCTCGATGTTGTCCTCCTCCTCAACCTCCATCTCTTCGATGTCGTCCTCCTCATCGACTTCCATCTCCTCGACGTTGTCCTCCTCCTCTACTTCCATGTCTTCAACAGGGGAGGAGATGGAAGGAGAGGAGGAGTCCACCTCCATCATCTCTTCCTCATCCAGGCCCAGGTCCACTTCCATGGCCTCCACAGTGTCTCTGGCAGTCTGCAAGGGGCAGCACAATCTCCCAGTGGGCCTCCTGTCCCACACCATCCATTGCCACATGGCTGCAGCCTGCCCAAGCCGCGTGCCCCCTGCCTGGAATGGCACTGTACCTCCAGTGGCACAGCAGCGCTCATCCTGCTGGGATTGGCGCTCCAGAGCAGGCGTCAGGAGAAGCCCAGGCAGCAGCAGCAGCTCAGCGCTGAGGGGCAGAGCGCAGAGCGAATGGCAACTGACCCTCGGCAGCCGGCGGAGTGTCTGCTCTGCTCGTTTCCAGGTCCTGGACGTTCCACCTGGAGCCCTCTGGGAGCTGTGATGTCACAGAAAGTTCAGGGTCGCTGCGCAGTGGGAGATGGGGATGGCAGAATGATCAAATCCCTGAATGGTTTGGCTTGGAAGGGACCCGCAAGATGATCTGGTTGCAAGCCGAGCAACCTCCCAGCACACCAGGTTGCTGCGGCCCCTGTCCCTCCCGGCCTTGGATGTTCCTGGGGATGGGGCATCCACAGCCCCTCTGCCGTGGTCCCTGTGTCAGGGACCAGCACGCGGAGAGTAAAGAACTTCTTGCCATCATCAAATTTCTTGCAACTCTTGCAGTTTGATACCATTCCCCCTTGTCCTGTCAGTTCAGTTCCTTGAGGAGTCTTCTCCCACTTGGCTGTGGGTCAGGCTGTTCCTGCAGGGTCACACGAGTGGCTGAACCTGCAGACAGGAGAGAGAGAAGCCATGTACGCAGCCAGAGAAAATAGGGAATGTGGCATGAGGGATGAGAGAAGGAGGCAAAAGTAGAGACATACAAGGCTTTGGGTTGGGTGGCCTGTGGGATTCATGCCTTTTAGTAGAGGCCAGGTTCCCCGGTGCACTCAATTCCTGCCTCTTCCTGCGATTTCATTGCTGGGTGAGGAGCTCAGCAGTGCTGAAAGCAGAGGCCAGTCTGTTTGTTCCCTTTGGGATGGCAGTGGAAGTGCCCTGAGTACACTTTCAGAGCACTTCATGGCTTCTCATGCCACGACATCAAAAGTGCTTCCACAGAGCCTGTGGAGTTCTGGCAGAGTCTTTGGGTTGTCCTTGATTTGCAGTGTTTGGGGTGTGATGGTTCTCTCTGCGGTTTTTAGGCCGAGGTACTTCCACGGGGCTGTCTTTTGGACTTTATCTGCTGCAATCTCAACACCTTTTTCCTGTACTGCAGCGATGACATCTTGTACTGCAACGTCCAAGATGATTTGAGCTTCTGCAGAAACTAATGAGGCCTTAGCTAGGCTGGCATCATGGTGTAAGGATGCCCTAATGGCGCATGCCTCGGCCGTTTGTGCAATGGGAGGTTTTGGGGAAAGTGGCATGAGGGATGGGAGGAGGAGGAAAACGTAGAGACATGCAAGGCATTGGGATGGGTGGCCTGTGGGATTCATGCCTTTTAGTAGAGGCCAGGTTCTCTGGTGCACTCTGTTCCTGCCTCTTCCTGAGATTTCCTTGCTGGATGAGGAGCTCAACAGTGCTGAAAGCAGAAGCCTGTCCTTCGTGTTCCCTTTGCGATGGCAGTGGAAGTGCCCTGAGTGCACATTCAGAGGCACCTTCATGGCTTCTCCTGCCACGACACCAAAACTAAATGTGCAAGGTGGCTTCTTTGAATGACATTTAGTCCTTTGAAATATCTGCAGCAAGTGGTCTGAAACTGCTTTGCGAGCCTGCTCCTTGGGATCAGCTGTTAGGGGGGTAGGGCTGGCCTGCTCCCAGTGCTGTGTCCCACTGGGAGCAGCCCCACAGGCTCACCTGCAGAGCAGGCACTGCCAGAGGCCCCTGGAGATCTCACCTGCCCTGCACGCAGCTTTGTAAAGGTGCTGTAAACATCAGCTGGTGCTGACTTTCCCCTTGGAAGTCTTGGTTTAGCTCCTATGGGGAATTTGTTTCCTGAAGGGTGTGGGATTTCCCCCTGGCAGCTGTGATGGGGATGCTCGGGGAGTGTGGGGCTTTGGGGGCAGCTGCCCGGGCAGGGGCTGAGCTGGGGGCCCTGTTGGGCCCATGGCCCCCAGCAGCAGCAGCAGCAGCAGCAGCAGCAGCAGCAGCAGCAGCAGCAGCAGCAGCAGGAGGAGGCCCAGGGCCCAAAGCCCCGTGCCCCCTGCCCAGCACAGGCTGCCCTGTCCCTGCAGCTGTCACCCGAGTGGGGCCCAGGGGCCAGTGGCCGCTGCCAGCAGCAGGAATGCGGGCAGGGTGAGGATGCCCTGGCTTGGCTTTTGTCTCTGGAACAATCCGGGCTCAGGGCAGTGCAGAGCAGGCTGGGAAGCAGAGGCCGGAGCCTTTGGAGGCTGCAAGCCTTAAAGATCAGCCCCTGCAGCAGCCCAGATCCAGGTGCCCCAGTTGCCAAGGCTGTGGTGGCCTTCAGAGCGTGCAGGTGGATTTTGCAAGCCTGTGGCCTGCTGCGGGCTCTGGGCCCGGGAGTGCCTGTGGCTCCAGCAGGAAGGGTGGCTGAAGGTTTGCTGCCTGCTTTGGTGGCATGGCTGCAGGGGCCAGTGCTGTGAGAGCCCCCTGTGTGAGAGCTGGAGACAGCTGAGCTCTTGGGGACACCGCTGTGCCCCAGGCCAGGAAGAGCAGCAGTGCCCAGTGCCAGGAGTGGTGTCAGTGGGAGCCCCTGTGCGCAGGGACTCCCAGCACCAGGGTGGCCGTGCCAGGACCCCCAGGGACCTGCAGCCCCGGGAACCCGGAACAAGTGGAAGCCACAAGCGTGCAAAGGCTGTCTGTGCCCAAAGGAATGGCAAGGGAAGTCAGGTTTTAAAAGAAACAGTATTTATTTGCCGAAGATCGGCAAATCTAGGATTTATAGAACAGGTTTCTTTGTAACAATCTTTATTGCAACAACAGCAGTGTACAGAACATATTTACATGGGATCCGATGGAATAACAATCTTCAAAACGTATTTACAGAGAACTTTGAACGAACTGAACGTATTTACAAGAAACTTCTAAACTTTCCAACATATTTACAAAGGCGTGGCATGTGTGCCATCATCTGCATCAGTCCTGGAAGAAAGGAAGCAGCAGAGGTGGACTCAGCTGCCAGCACTGGGCCCAGCAGGGCTGGGAGCTGGGCCGCAGGGGCTGGGACGGGGCTGGCAGGGCTGGCGTGGCCCCAGGCAAGCGCAGGGCAGGCCGGGGCTGGTGCTTGTGCCACCACAATGCAGGCCCCCCGCGGGCACCGTGTCCCTGAGCGGGGCCATCCAGCCCAGCCCCAGCCTGGAGTCAGGGGAGCCCCAGTGTCTGTGGGCAGGGCGTGGGAAGCATCTGCCTGTCTTACTTGTGGGGCTCCATCTTCAGCCAAGGACCATGGGCTCCTCCTCATCCTTCTCATCAACGTCCATGGGCTCCTCGATGTTGTCCTCCTCCTCAACCTCCATCTCTTCGATGTCGTCCTCCTCATCGACTTCCATCTCCTCGACGTTGTCCTCCTCCTCTACTTCCATGTCTTCAACAGGGGAGGAGATGGAAGGAGAGGAGGAGTCCACCTCCATCATCTCTTCCTCATCCAGGCCCAGGTCCACTTCCATGGCCTCCACAGTGTCTCTGGCAGTCTGCAAGGGGCAGCACAATCTCCCAGTGGGCCTCCTGTCCCACACCATCCATTGCCACATGGCTGCAGCCTGCCCAAGCCGCGTGCCCCCTGCCTGGAATGGCACTGTACCTCCAGTGGCACAGCAGCGCTCATCCTGCTGGGATTGGCGCTCCAGAGCAGGCGTCAGGAGAAGCCCAGGCAGCAGCAGCAGCTCAGCGCTGAGGGGCAGAGCGCAGAGCGAATGGCAACTAACCCTCGGCAGCCGGCGGAGTGTCTGCTCTGCTCGTTTCCAGGTCCTGGACGTTCCACCTGGAGCCCTCTGGGAGCTGTGATGTCACAGAAAGTTCAGGGTCGCTGCGCAGTGGGAGATGGGGATGGCAGAATGATCAAATCCCTGAATGGTTTGGCTTGGAAGGGACCCGCAAGATGATCTGGTTGCAAGCCGAGCAACCTCCCAGCACACCAGGTTGCTGCGGCCCCTGTCCCTCCCGGCCTTGGATGTTCCTGGGGATGGGGCATCCACAGCCCCTCTGCCGTGGTCCCTGTGTCAGGGACCAGCACGCGGAGAGTAAAGAACTTCTTGCCATCATCAAATTTCTTGCAACTCTTGCAGTTTGATACCATTCCCCCTTGTCCTGTCAGTTCAGTTCCTTGAGGAGTCTTCTCCCACTTGGCTGTGGGTCAGGCTGTTCCTGCAGGGTCACACGAGTGGCTGAACCTGCAGACAGGAGAGAGAGAAGCCAAGTACCCAGCCAGAGAAAATAGGGAATGTGGCATGAGGGATGAGAGAAGGAGGCAAAAGTAGAGACATACAAGGCTTTGGGTTGGGTGGCCTGTGGGATTCATGCCTTTTAGTAGAGGCCAGGTTCCCCGGTGCACTCAATTCCTGCCTCTTCCTGCGATTTCATTGCTGAGTGAGGAGCTCAGCAGTGCTGAAAGCAGAGGCCAGTCTGTTTGTTCCCTTTGGGATGGCAGTGGAAGTGCCCTGAGTACACTTTCAGAGCACTTCATGGCTTCTCATGCCACGACATCAAAAGTGCTTCCACAGAGCCTGTGGAGTTCTGGCAGAGTCTTTGGGTTGTCCTTGATTTGCAGTGTTTGGGGTGTGATGGTTCTCTCTGCGGTTTTTAGGCCGAGGTACTTCCACGGGGCTGTCTTTTGGACTTTATCTGCTGCAATCTCAACACCTTTTTCCTGTACTGCAGCGATGACATCTTGTACTGCAACGTCCAAGATGATTTGAGCTTCTGCAGAAACTAATGAGGCCTTAGCTAGGCTGGCATCATGGTGTAAGGATGCCCTAATGGCGCATGCCTCGGCCGTTTGTGCAATGGGAGGTTTTGGGGAAAGTGGCATGAGGGATGGGAGGAGGAGGAAAACGTAGAGACATGCAAGGCATTGGGATGGGTGGCCTGTGGGATTCATGCCTTTTAGTAGAGGCCAGGTTCTCTGGTGCACTCTGTTCCTGCCTCTTCCTGAGATTTCCTTGCTGGATGAGGAGCTCAACAGTGCTGAAAGCAGAAGCCTGTCCTTCGTGTTCCCTTTGCGATGGCAGTGGAAGTGCCCTGAGTGCACATTCAGAGGCACCTTCATGGCTTCTCCTGCCACGACACCAAAACTAAATGTGCAAGGTGGCTTCTTTGAATGACATTTAGTCCTTTGAAATATCTGCAGCAAGTGGTCTGAAACTGCTTTGTGAGCCTGCTCCTTGGGATCAGCTGTGAGGGGGGGAGGGCTGGCCTGCTCCCAGTGCTGTGTCCCACTGGGAGCAGCCCCACAGGCTCACCTGCAGAGCAGGCACTGCCAGAGGCCCCTGGAGATCTCACCTGCCCTGCACGCAGCTTTGTAAAGGTGCTGTAAACATCAGCTGGTGCTGACTTTCCCCTTGGAAGTCTTGGTTTAGCTCCTATGGGGAATTTGTTTCCTGAAGGGTGTGGGATTTCCCCCTGGCAGCTGTGATGGGGATGCTCGGGGAGTGTGGGGCTTTGGGGGCAGCTGCCCGGGCAGGGGCTGAGCTGGGGGCCCTGTTGGGCCCATGGCCCCCAGCAGCAGCAGCAGCAGCAGCAGCAGCAGCAGGAGGAGGCCCAGGGCCCAAAGCCCCGTGCCCCCTGCCCAGCACAGGCTGCCCTGTCCCTGCAGCTGTCACCCGAGTGGGGCCCAGGGGCCAGTGGCCGCTGCCAGCAGCAGGAATGCGGGCAGGGTGAGGATGCCCTGGCTTGGCTTTTGTCTCTGGAACAATCCGGGCTCAGGGCAGTGCAGAGCAGGCTGGGAAGCAGAGGCCGGAGCCTTTGGAGGCTGCAAGCCTTAAAGATCAGCCCCTGCAGCAGCCCAGATCCAGGTGCCCCAGTTGCCAAGGCTGTGGTGGCCTTCAGAGCGTGCAGGTGGATTTTGCAAGCCTGTGGCCTGCTGCGGGCTCTGGGCCCGGGAGTGCCTGTGGCTCCAGCAGGAAGGGTGGCTGAAGGTTTGCTGCCTGCTTTGGTGGCATGGCTGCAGGGGCCAGTGCTGTGAGAGCCCCCTGTGTGAGAGCTGGAGACAGCTGAGCTCTTGGGGACACCGCTGTGCCCCAGGCCAGGAAGAGCAGCAGTGCCCAGTGCCAGGAGTGGTGTCAGTGGGAGCCCCTGTGCGCAGGGACTCCCAGCACCAGGGTGGCCGTGCCAGGACCCCCAGGGACCTGCAGCCCCGGGAACCCGGAACAAGTGGAAGCCACAAGCGTGCAAAGGCTGTCTGTGCCCAAAGGAATGGCAAGGGAAGTCAGGTTTTAAAAGAAACAGTATTTATTTGCCGAAGATCGGCAAATCTAGGATTTATAGAACAGGTTTCTTTGTAACAATCTTTATTGCAACAACAGCAGTGTACAGAACATATTTACATGGGATCCGATGGAATAACAATCTTCAAAACGTATTTACAGAGAACTTTGAACGAACTGAACGTATTTACAAGAAACTTCTAAACTTTCCAACATATTTACAAAGGCGTGGCATGTGTGCCATCATCTGCATCAGTCCTGGAAGAAAGGAAGCAGCAGAGGTGGACTCAGCTGCCAGCACTGGGCCCAGCAGGGCTGGGAGCTGGGCCGCAGGGGCTGGGACGGGGCTGGCAGGGCTGGCGTGGCCCCAGGCAAGCGCAGGGCAGGCCGGGGCTGGTGCTTGTGCCACCACAATGCAGGCCCCCCGCGGGCACCGTGTCCCTGAGCGGGGCCATCCAGCCCAGCCCCAGCCTGGAGTCAGGGGAGCCCCAGTGTCTGTGGGCAGGGCGTGGGAAGCATCTGCCTGTCTTACTTGTGGGGCTCCATCTTCAGCCAAGGACCATGGGCTCCTCCTCATCCTTCTCATCAACGTCCATGGGCTCCTCGATGTTGTCCTCCTCCTCAACCTCCATCTCTTCAATGTCGTCCTCCTCATCGACTTCCATCTCCTCGACGTTGTCCTCCTCCTCTACTTCCATGTCTTCAACAGGGGAGGAGATGGAAGGAGAGGAGGAGTCCACCTCCATCATCTCTTCCTCATCCAGGCCCAGGTCCACTTCCATGGCCTCCACAGTGTCTCTGGCAGTCTGCAAGGGGCAGCACAATCTCCCAGTGGGCCTCCTGTCCCACACCATCCATTGCCACATGGCTGCAGCCTGCCCAAGCCGCGTGCCCCCTGCCTGGAATGGCACTGTACCTCCAGTGGCACAGCAGCGCTCATCCTGCTGGGATTGGCGCTCCAGAGCAGGCGTCAGGAGAAGCCCAGGCAGCAGCAGCAGCTCAGCGCTGAGGGGCAGAGTGCAGAGCGAATGGCAACTGACCCTCGGCAGCCGGCGGAGTGTCTGCTCTGCTCGTTTCCAGGTCCTGGACGTTCCACCTGGAGCCCTCTGGGAGCTGTGATGTCACAGAAAGTTCAGGGTCGCTGCGCAGTGGGAGATGGGGATGGCAGAATGATCAAATCCCTGAATGGTTTGGCTTGGAAGGGACCCGCAAGATGATCTGGTTGCAAGCCGAGCAACCTCCCAGCACACCAGGTTGCTGCGGCCCCTGTCCCTCCCGGCCTTGGATGTTCCTGGGGATGGGGCATCCACAGCCCCTCTGCCGTGGTCCCTGTGTCAGGGACCAGCACGCGGAGAGTAAAGAACTTCTTGCCATCATCAAATTTCTTGCAACTCTTGCAGTTTGATACCATTCCCCCTTGTCCTGTCAGTTCAGTTCCTTGAGGAGTCTTCTCCCACTTGGCTGTGGGTCAGGCTGTTCCTGCAGGGTCACACGAGTGGCTGAACCTGCAGACAGGAGAGAGAGAAGCCAAGTACCCAGCCAGAGAAAATAGGGAATGTGGCATGAGGGATGAGAGAAGGAGGCAAAAGTAGAGACATACAAGGCTTTGGGTTGGGTGGCCTGTGGGATTCATGCCTTTTAGTAGAGGCCAGGTTCCCCGGTGCACTCAATTCCTGCCTCTTCCTGCGATTTCATTGCTGAGTGAGGAGCTCAGCAGTGCTGAAAGCAGAGGCCAGTCTGTTTGTTCCCTTTGGGATGGCAGTGGAAGTGCCCTGAGTACACTTTCAGAGCACTTCATGGCTTCTCATGCCACGACATCAAAAGTGCTTCCACAGAGCCTGTGGAGTTCTGGCAGAGTCTTTGGGTTGTCCTTGATTTGCAGTGTTTGGGGTGTGATGGTTCTCTCTGCGGTTTTTAGGCCGAGGTACTTCCACGGGGCTGTCTTTTGGACTTTATCTGCTGCAATCTCAACACCTTTTTCCTGTACTGCAGCGATGACATCTTGTACTGCAACGTCCAAGATGATTTGAGCTTCTGCAGAAACTAATGAGGCCTTAGCTAGGCTGGCATCATGGTGTAAGGATGCCCTAATGGCGCATGCCTCGGCCGTTTGTGCAATGGGAGGTTTTGGGGAAAGTGGCATGAGGGATGGGAGGAGGAGGAAAACGTAGAGACATGCAAGGCATTGGGATGGGTGGCCTGTGGGATTCATGCCTTTTAGTAGAGGCCAGGTTCTCTGGTGCACTCTGTTCCTGCCTCTTCCTGAGATTTCCTTGCTGGATGAGGAGCTCAACAGTGCTGAAAGCAGAAGCCTGTCCTTCGTGTTCCCTTTGCGATGGCAGTGGAAGTGCCCTGAGTGCACATTCAGAGGCACCTTCATGGCTTCTCCTGCCACGACACCAAAACTAAATGTGCAAGGTGGCTTCTTTGAATGACATTTAGTCCTTTGAAATATCTGCAGCAAGTGGTCTGAAACTGCTTTGTGAGCCTGCTCCTTGGGATCAGCTGTGAGGGGGGGAGGGCTGGCCTGCTCCCAGTGCTGTGTCCCACTGGGAGCAGCCCCACAGGCTCACCTGCAGAGCAGGCACTGCCAGAGGCCCCTGGAGATCTCACCTGCCCTGCACGCAGCTTTGTAAAGGTGCTGTAAACATCAGCTGGTGCTGACTTTCCCCTTGGAAGTCTTGGTTTAGCTCCTATGGGGAATTTGTTTCCTGAAGGGTGTGGGATTTCCCCCTGGCAGCTGTGATGGGGATGCTCGGGGAGTGTGGGGCTTTGGGGGCAGCTGCCCGGGCAGGGGCTGAGCTGGGGGCCCTGTTGGGCCCATGGCCCCCAGCAGCAGCAGCAGCAGCAGCAGCAGCAGCAGGAGGAGGCCCAGGGCCCAAAGCCCCGTGCCCCCTGCCCAGCACAGGCTGCCCTGTCCCTGCAGCTGTCACCCGAGTGGGGCCCAGGGGCCAGTGGCCGCTGCCAGCAGCAGGAATGCGGGCAGGGTGAGGATGCCCTGGCTTGGCTTTTGTCTCTGGAACAATCCGGGCTCAGGGCAGTGCAGAGCAGGCTGGGAAGCAGAGGCCGGAGCCTTTGGAGGCTGCAAGCCTTAAAGATCAGCCCCTGCAGCAGCCCAGATCCAGGTGCCCCAGTTGCCAAGGCTGTGGTGGCCTTCAGAGCGTGCAGGTGGATTTTGCAAGCCTGTGGCCTGCTGCGGGCTCTGGGCCCGGGAGTGCCTGTGGCTCCAGCAGGAAGGGTGGCTGAAGGTTTGCTGCCTGCTTTGGTGGCATGGCTGCAGGGGCCAGTGCTGTGAGAGCCCCCTGTGTGAGAGCTGGAGACAGCTGAGCTCTTGGGGACACCGCTGTGCCCCAGGCCAGGAAGAGCAGCAGTGCCCAGTGCCAGGAGTGGTGTCAGTGGGAGCCCCTGTGCGCAGGGACTCCCAGCACCAGGGTGGCCGTGCCAGGACCCCCAGGGACCTGCAGCCCCGGGAACCCGGAACAAGTGGAAGCCACAAGCGTGCAAAGGCTGTCTGTGCCCAAAGGAATGGCAAGGGAAGTCAGGTTTTAAAAGAAACAGTATTTATTTGCCGAAGATCGGCAAATCTAGGATTTATAGAACAGGTTTCTTTGTAACAATCTTTATTGCAACAACAGCAGTGTACAGAACATATTTACATGGGATCCGATGGAATAACAATCTTCAAAACGTATTTACAGAGAACTTCGAACGAACTGAACGTATTTACAAGACACTTCTAAACTTTCCAACATATTTACAAAGGCGTGGCATGTGTGCCATCATCTGCATCAGTCCTGGAAGAAAGGAAGCAGCAGAGGTGGACTCAGCTGCCAGCACTGGGCCCAGCAGGGCTGGGAGCTGGGCCGCAGGGGCTGGGACGGGGCTGGCAGGGCTGGCGTGGCCCCAGGCAAGCGCAGGGCAGGCCGGGGCTGGTGCTTGTGCCACCACAATGCAGGCCCCCCGCGGGCACCGTGTCCCTGAGCGGGGCCATCCAGCCCAGCCCCAGCCTGGAGTCAGGGGAGCCCCAGTGTCTGTGGGCAGGGCGTGGGAAGCATCTGCCTGTCTTACTTGTGGGGCTCCATCTTCAGCCAAGGACCATGGGCTCCTCCTCATCCTTCTCATCAACGTCCATGGGCTCCTCGATGTTGTCCTCCTCCTCAACCTCCATCTCTTCAATGTCGTCCTCCTCATCGACTTCCATCTCCTCGACGTTGTCCTCCTCCTCTACTTCCATGTCTTCAACAGGGGAGGAGATGGAAGGAGAGGAGGAGTCCACCTCCATCATCTCTTCCTCATCCAGGCCCAGGTCCACTTCCATGGCCTCCACAGTGTCTCTGGCAGTCTGCAAGGGGCAGCACAATCTCCCAGTGGGCCTCCTGTCCCACACCATCCATTGCCACATGGCTGCAGCCTGCCCAAGCCGCGTGCCCCCTGCCTGGAATGGCACTGTACCTCCAGTGGCACAGCAGCGCTCATCCTGCTGGGATTGGCGCTCCAGAGCAGGCGTCAGGAGAAGCCCAGGCAGCAGCAGCAGCTCAGCGCTGAGGGGCAGAGCGCAGAGCGAATGGCAACTGACCCTCGGCAGCCGGCGGAGTGTCTGCTCTGCTCGTTTCCAGGTCCTGGACGTTCCACCTGGAGCCCTCTGGGAGCTGTGATGTCACAGAAAGTTCAGGGTCGCTGCGCAGTGGGAGATGGGGATGGCAGAATGATCAAATCCCTGAATGGTTTGGCTTGGAAGGGACCCGCAAGATGATCTGGTTGCAAGCCGAGCAACCTCCCAGCACACCAGGTTGCTGCGGCCCCTGTCCCTCCCGGTCTTGGATGTTCCTGGGGATGGGGCATCCACAGCCCCTCTGCCGTGGTCCCTGTGTCAGGGACCAGCACGCTGAGAGTAAAGAACTTCTTGCCATCATCAAATTTCTTGCAACTCTTGCAGTTTGATACCATTCCCCCTTGTCCTGTCAGTTCAGTTCCTTGAGGAGTCTTCTCCCACTTGGCTGTGGGTCAGGCTGTTCCTGCAGGGTCACACGAGTGGCTGAACCTGCAGACAGGAGAGAGAGAAGCCAAGTACCCAGCCAGAGAAAATAGGGAATGTGGCATGAGGGATGAGAGAAGGAGGCAAAAGTAGAGACATACAAGGCTTTGGGTTGGGTGGCCTGTGGGATTCATGCCTTTTAGTAGAGGCCAGGTTCCCCGGTGCACTCAATTCCTGCCTCTTCCTGCGATTTCATTGCTGAGTGAGGAGCTCAGCAGTGCTGAAAGCAGAGGCCAGTCTGTTTGTTCCCTTTGGGATGGCAGTGGAAGTGCCCTGAGTACACTTTCAGAGCACTTCATGGCTTCTCATGCCACGACATCAAAAGTGCTTCCACAGAGCCTGTGGAGTTCTGGCAGAGTCTTTGGGTTGTCCTTGATTTGCAGTGTTTGGGGTGTGATGGTTCTCTCTGCGGTTTTTAGGCCGAGGTACTTCCACGGGGCTGTCTTTTGGACTTTATCTGCTGCAATCTCAACACCTTTTTCCTGTACTGCAGCGATGACATCTTGTACTGCAACGTCCAAGATGATTTGAGCTTCTGCAGAAACTAATGAGGCCTTAGCTAGGCTGGCATCATGGTGTAAGGATGCCCTAATGGCGCATGCCTCGGCCGTTTGTGCAATGGGAGGTTTTGGGGAAAGTGGCATGAGGGATGGGAGGAGGAGGAAAACGTAGAGACATGCAAGGCATTGGGATGGGTGGCCTGTGGGATTCATGCCTTTTAGTAGAGGCCAGGTTCTCTGGTGCACTCTGTTCCTGCCTCTTCCTGAGATTTCCTTGCTGGATGAGGAGCTCAACAGTGCTGAAAGCAGAAGCCTGTCCTTCGTGTTCCCTTTGCGATGGCAGTGGAAGTGCCCTGAGTGCACATTCAGAGGCACCTTCATGGCTTCTCCTGCCACGACACCAAAACTAAATGTGCAAGGTGGCTTCTTTGAATGACATTTAGTCCTTTGAAATATCTGCAGCAAGTGGTCTGAAACTGCTTTGTGAGCCTGCTCCTTGGGATCAGCTGTGAGGGGGGGAGGGCTGGCCTGCTCCCAGTGCTGTGTCCCACTGGGAGCAGCCCCACAGGCTCACCTGCAGAGCAGGCACTGCCAGAGGCCCCTGGAGATCTCACCTGCCCTGCACGCAGCTTTGTAAAGGTGCTGTAAACATCAGCTGGTGCTGACTTTCCCCTTGGAAGTCTTGGTTTAGCTCCTATGGGGAATTTGTTTCCTGAAGGGTGTGGGATTTCCCCCTGGCAGCTGTGATGGGGATGCTCGGGGAGTGTGGGGCTTTGGGGGCAGCTGCCCGGGCAGGGGCTGAGCTGGGGGCCCTGTTGGGCCCATGGCCCCCAGCAGCAGCAGCAGCAGCAGCAGCAGCAGCAGGAGGAGGCCCAGGGCCCAAAGCCCCGTGCCCCCTGCCCAGCACAGGCTGCCCTGTCCCTGCAGCTGTCACCCGAGTGGGGCCCAGGGGCCAGTGGCCGCTGCCAGCAGCAGGAATGCGGGCAGGGTGAGGATGCCCTGGCTTGGCTTTTGTCTCTGGAACAATCCGGGCTCAGGGCAGTGCAGAGCAGGCTGGGAAGCAGAGGCCGGAGCCTTTGGAGGCTGCAAGCCTTAAAGATCAGCCCCTGCAGCAGCCCAGATCCAGGTGCCCCAGTTGCCAAGGCTGTGGTGGCCTTCAGAGCGTGCAGGTGGATTTTGCAAGCCTGTGGCCTGCTGCGGGCTCTGGGCCCGGGAGTGCCTGTGGCTCCAGCAGGAAGGGTGGCTGAAGGTTTGCTGCCTGCTTTGGTGGCATGGCTGCAGGGGCCAGTGCTGTGAGAGCCCCCTGTGTGAGAGCTGGAGACAGCTGAGCTCTTGGGGACACCGCTGTGCCCCAGGCCAGGAAGAGCAGCAGTGCCCAGTGCCAGGAGTGGTGTCAGTGGGAGCCCCTGTGCGCAGGGACTCCCAGCACCAGGGTGGCCGTGCCAGGACCCCCAGGGACCTGCAGCCCCGGGAACCCGGAACAAGTGGAAGCCACAAGCGTGCAAAGGCTGTCTGTGCCCAAAGGAATGGCAAGGGAAGTCAGGTTTTAAAAGAAACAGTATTTATTTGCCGAAGATCGGCAAATCTAGGATTTATAGAACAGGTTTCTTTGTAACAATCTTTATTGCAACAACAGCAGTGTACAGAACATATTTACATGGGATCCGATGGAATAACAATCTTCAAAACGTATTTACAGAGAACTTCGAACGAACTGAACATATTTACAAGAAACTTCTAAACTTTCCAACATATTTACAAAGGCGTGGCATGTGTGCCATCATCTGCATCAGTCCTGGAAGAAAGGAAGCAGCAGAGGTGGACTCAGCTGCCAGCACTGGGCCCAGCAGGGCTGGGAGCTGGGCCGCAGGGGCTGGGACGGGGCTGGCAGGGCTGGCGTGGCCCCAGGCAAGCGCAGGGCAGGCCGGGGCTGGTGCTTGTGCCACCACAATGCAGGCCCCCCGCGGGCACCGTGTCCCTGAGCGGGGCCATCCAGCCCAGCCCCAGCCTGGAGTCAGGGGAGCCCCAGTGTCTGTGGGCAGGGCGTGGGAAGCATCTGCCTGTCTTACTTGTGGGGCTCCATCTTCAGCCAAGGACCATGGGCTCCTCCTCATCCTTCTCATCAACGTCCATGGGCTCCTCGATGTTGTCCTCCTCCTCAACCTCCATCTCTTCAATGTCGTCCTCCTCATCGACTTCCATCTCCTCGACGTTGTCCTCCTCCTCTACTTCCATGTCTTCAACAGGGGAGGAGATGGAAGGAGAGGAGGAGTCCACCTCCATCATCTCTTCCTCATCCAGGCCCAGGTCCACTTCCATGGCCTCCACAGTGTCTCTGGCAGTCTGCAAGGGGCAGCACAATCTCCCAGTGGGCCTCCTGTCCCACACCATCCATTGCCACATGGCTGCAGCCTGCCCAAGCCGCGTGCCCCCTGCCTGGAATGGCACTGTACCTCCAGTGGCACAGCAGCGCTCATCCTGCTGGGATTGGCGCTCCAGAGCAGGCGTCAGGAGAAGCCCAGGCAGCAGCAGCAGCTCAGCGCTGAGGGGCAGAGCGCAGAGCGAATGGCAACTGACCCTCGGCAGCCGGCGGAGTGTCTGCTCTGCTCGTTTCCAGGTCCTGGACGTTCCACCTGGAGCCCTCTGGGAGCTGTGATGTCACAGAAAGTTCAGGGTCGCTGCGCAGTGGGAGATGGGGATGGCAGAATGATCAAATCCCTGAATGGTTTGGCTTGGAAGGGACCCGCAAGATGATCTGGTTGCAAGCCGAGCAACCTCCCAGCACACCAGGTTGCTGCGGCCCCTGTCCCTCCCGGTCTTGGATGTTCCTGGGGATGGGGCATCCACAGCCCCTCTGCCGTGGTCCCTGTGTCAGGGACCAGCACGCTGAGAGTAAAGAACTTCTTGCCATCATCAAATTTCTTGCAACTCTTGCAGTTTGATACCATTCCCCCTTGTCCTGTCAGTTCAGTTCCTTGAGGAGTCTTCTCCCACTTGGCTGTGGGTCAGGCTGTTCCTGCAGGGTCACACGAGTGGCTGAACCTGCAGACAGGAGAGAGAGAAGCCAAGTACCCAGCCAGAGAAAATAGGGAATGTGGCATGAGGGATGAGAGAAGGAGGCAAAAGTAGAGACATACAAGGCTTTGGGTTGGGTGGCCTGTGGGATTCATGCCTTTTAGTAGAGGCCAGGTTCCCCGGTGCACTCAATTCCTGCCTCTTCCTGCGATTTCATTGCTGAGTGAGGAGCTCAGCAGTGCTGAAAGCAGAGGCCAGTCTGTTTGTTCCCTTTGGGATGGCAGTGGAAGTGCCCTGAGTACACTTTCAGAGCACTTCATGGCTTCTCATGCCACGACATCAAAAGTGCTTCCACAGAGCCTGTGGAGTTCTGGCAGAGTCTTTGGGTTGTCCTTGATTTGCAGTGTTTGGGGTGTGATGGTTCTCTCTGCGGTTTTTAGGCCGAGGTACTTCCACGGGGCTGTCTTTTGGACTTTATCTGCTGCAATCTCAACACCTTTTTCCTGTACTGCAGCGATGACATCTTGTACTGCAACGTCCAAGATGATTTGAGCTTCTGCAGAAACTAATGAGGCCTTAGCTAGGCTGGCATCATGGTGTAAGGATGCCCTAATGGCGCATGCCTCGGCCGTTTGTGCAATGGGAGGTTTTGGGGAAAGTGGCATGAGGGATGGGAGGAGGAGGAAAACGTAGAGACATGCAAGGCATTGGGATGGGTGGCCTGTGGGATTCATGCCTTTTAGTAGAGGCCAGGTTCTCTGGTGCACTCTGTTCCTGCCTCTTCCTGAGATTTCCTTGCTGGATGAGGAGCTCAACAGTGCTGAAAGCAGAAGCCTGTCCTTCGTGTTCCCTTTGCGATGGCAGTGGAAGTGCCCTGAGTGCACATTCAGAGGCACCTTCATGGCTTCTCCTGCCACGACACCAAAACTAAATGTGCAAGGTGGCTTCTTTGAATGACATTTAGTCCTTTGAAATATCTGCAGCAAGTGGTCTGAAACTGCTTTGTGAGCCTGCTCCTTGGGATCAGCTGTGAGGGGGGGAGGGCTGGCCTGCTCCCAGTGCTGTGTCCCACTGGGAGCAGCCCCACAGGCTCACCTGCAGAGCAGGCACTGCCAGAGGCCCCTGGAGATCTCACCTGCCCTGCACGCAGCTTTGTAAAGGTGCTGTAAACATCAGCTGGTGCTGACTTTCCCCTTGGAAGTCTTGGTTTAGCTCCTATGGGGAATTTGTTTCCTGAAGGGTGTGGGATTTCCCCCTGGCAGCTGTGATGGGGATGCTCGGGGAGTGTGGGGCTTTGGGGGCAGCTGCCCGGGCAGGGGCTGAGCTGGGGGCCCTGTTGGGCCCATGGCCCCCAGCAGCAGCAGCAGCAGCAGCAGCAGCAGCAGGAGGAGGCCCAGGGCCCAAAGCCCCGTGCCCCCTGCCCAGCACAGGCTGCCCTGTCCCTGCAGCTGTCACCCGAGTGGGGCCCAGGGGCCAGTGGCCGCTGCCAGCAGCAGGAATGCGGGCAGGGTGAGGATGCCCTGGCTTGGCTTTTGTCTCTGGAACAATCCGGGCTCAGGGCAGTGCAGAGCAGGCTGGGAAGCAGAGGCCGGAGCCTTTGGAGGCTGCAAGCCTTAAAGATCAGCCCCTGCAGCAGCCCAGATCCAGGTGCCCCAGTTGCCAAGGCTGTGGTGGCCTTCAGAGCGTGCAGGTGGATTTTGCAAGCCTGTGGCCTGCTGCGGGCTCTGGGCCCGGGAGTGCCTGTGGCTCCAGCAGGAAGGGTGGCTGAAGGTTTGCTGCCTGCTTTGGTGGCATGGCTGCAGGGGCCAGTGCTGTGAGAGCCCCCTGTGTGAGAGCTGGAGACAGCTGAGCTCTTGGGGACACCGCTGTGCCCCAGGCCAGGAAGAGCAGCAGTGCCCAGTGCCAGGAGTGGTGTCAGTGGGAGCCCCTGTGCGCAGGGACTCCCAGCACCAGGGTGGCCGTGCCAGGACCCCCAGGGACCTGCAGCCCCGGGAACCCGGAACAAGTGGAAGCCACAAGCGTGCAAAGGCTGTCTGTGCCCAAAGGAATGGCAAGGGAAGTCAGGTTTTAAAAGAAACAGTATTTATTTGCCGAAGATCGGCAAATCTAGGATTTATAGAACAGGTTTCTTTGTAACAATCTTTATTGCAACAACAGCAGTGTACAGAACATATTTACATGGGATCCGATGGAATAACAATCTTCAAAACGTATTTACAGAGAACTTCGAACGAACTGAACGTATTTACAAGACACTTCTAAACTTTCCAACATATTTACAAAGGCGTGGCATGTGTGCCATCATCTGCATCAGTCCTGGAAGAAAGGAAGCAGCAGAGGTGGACTCAGCTGCCAGCACTGGGCCCAGCAGGGCTGGGAGCTGGGCCGCAGGGGCTGGGACGGGGCTGGCAGGGCTGGCGTGGCCCCAGGCAAGCGCAGGGCAGGCCGGGGCTGGTGCTTGTGCCACCACAATGCAGGCCCCCCGCGGGCACCGTGTCCCTGAGCGGGGCCATCCAGCCCAGCCCCAGCCTGGAGTCAGGGGAGCCCCAGTGTCTGTGGGCAGGGCGTGGGAAGCATCTGCCTGTCTTACTTGTGGGGCTCCATCTTCAGCCAAGGACCATGGGCTCCTCCTCATCCTTCTCATCAACGTCCATGGGCTCCTCGATGTTGTCCTCCTCCTCAACCTCCATCTCTTCAATGTCGTCCTCCTCATCGACTTCCATCTCCTCGACGTTGTCCTCCTCCTCTACTTCCATGTCTTCAACAGGGGAGGAGATGGAAGGAGAGGAGGAGTCCACCTCCATCATCTCTTCCTCATCCAGGCCCAGGTCCACTTCCATGGCCTCCACAGTGTCTCTGGCAGTCTGCAAGGGGCAGCACAATCTCCCAGTGGGCCTCCTGTCCCACACCATCCATTGCCACATGGCTGCAGCCTGCCCAAGCCGCGTGCCCCCTGCCTGGAATGGCACTGTACCTCCAGTGGCACAGCAGCGCTCATCCTGCTGGGATTGGCGCTCCAGAGCAGGCGTCAGGAGAAGCCCAGGCAGCAGCAGCAGCTCAGCGCTGAGGGGCAGAGCGCAGAGCGAATGGCAACTGACCCTCGGCAGCCGGCGGAGTGTCTGCTCTGCTCGTTTCCAGGTCCTGGACGTTCCACCTGGAGCCCTCTGGGAGCTGTGATGTCACAGAAAGTTCAGGGTCGCTGCGCAGTGGGAGATGGGGATGGCAGAATGATCAAATCCCTGAATGGTTTGGCTTGGAAGGGACCCGCAAGATGATCTGGTTGCAAGCCGAGCAACCTCCCAGCACACCAGGTTGCTGCGGCCCCTGTCCCTCCCGGTCTTGGATGTTCCTGGGGATGGGGCATCCACAGCCCCTCTGCCGTGGTCCCTGTGTCAGGGACCAGCACGCTGAGAGTAAAGAACTTCTTGCCATCATCAAATTTCTTGCAACTCTTGCAGTTTGATACCATTCCCCCTTGTCCTGTCAGTTCAGTTCCTTGAGGAGTCTTCTCCCACTTGGCTGTGGGTCAGGCTGTTCCTGCAGGGTCACACGAGTGGCTGAACCTGCAGACAGGAGAGAGAGAAGCCAAGTACCCAGCCAGAGAAAATAGGGAATGTGGCATGAGGGATGAGAGAAGGAGGCAAAAGTAGAGACATACAAGGCTTTGGGTTGGGTGGCCTGTGGGATTCATGCCTTTTAGTAGAGGCCAGGTTCCCCGGTGCACTCAATTCCTGCCTCTTCCTGCGATTTCATTGCTGAGTGAGGAGCTCAGCAGTGCTGAAAGCAGAGGCCAGTCTGTTTGTTCCCTTTGGGATGGCAGTGGAAGTGCCCTGAGTACACTTTCAGAGCACTTCATGGCTTCTCATGCCACGACATCAAAAGTGCTTCCACAGAGCCTGTGGAGTTCTGGCAGAGTCTTTGGGTTGTCCTTGATTTGCAGTGTTTGGGGTGTGATGGTTCTCTCTGCGGTTTTTAGGCCGAGGTACTTCCACGGGGCTGTCTTTTGGACTTTATCTGCTGCAATCTCAACACCTTTTTCCTGTACTGCAGCGATGACATCTTGTACTGCAACGTCCAAGATGATTTGAGCTTCTGCAGAAACTAATGAGGCCTTAGCTAGGCTGGCATCATGGTGTAAGGATGCCCTAATGGCGCATGCCTCGGCCGTTTGTGCAATGGGAGGTTTTGGGGAAAGTGGCATGAGGGATGGGAGGAGGAGGAAAACGTAGAGACATGCAAGGCATTGGGATGGGTGGCCTGTGGGATTCATGCCTTTTAGTAGAGGCCAGGTTCTCTGGTGCACTCTGTTCCTGCCTCTTCCTGAGATTTCCTTGCTGGATGAGGAGCTCAACAGTGCTGAAAGCAGAAGCCTGTCCTTCGTGTTCCCTTTGCGATGGCAGTGGAAGTGCCCTGAGTGCACATTCAGAGGCACCTTCATGGCTTCTCCTGCCACGACACCAAAACTAAATGTGCAAGGTGGCTTCTTTGAATGACATTTAGTCCTTTGAAATATCTGCAGCAAGTGGTCTGAAACTGCTTTGTGAGCCTGCTCCTTGGGATCAGCTGTGAGGGGGGGAGGGCTGGCCTGCTCCCAGTGCTGTGTCCCACTGGGAGCAGCCCCACAGGCTCACCTGCAGAGCAGGCACTGCCAGAGGCCCCTGGAGATCTCACCTGCCCTGCACGCAGCTTTGTAAAGGTGCTGTAAACATCAGCTGGTGCTGACTTTCCCCTTGGAAGTCTTGGTTTAGCTCCTATGGGGAATTTGTTTCCTGAAGGGTGTGGGATTTCCCCCTGGCAGCTGTGATGGGGATGCTCGGGGAGTGTGGGGCTTTGGGGGCAGCTGCCCGGGCAGGGGCTGAGCTGGGGGCCCTGTTGGGCCCATGGCCCCCAGCAGCAGCAGCAGCAGCAGCAGCAGCAGCAGGAGGAGGCCCAGGGCCCAAAGCCCCGTGCCCCCTGCCCAGCACAGGCTGCCCTGTCCCTGCAGCTGTCACCCGAGTGGGGCCCAGGGGCCAGTGGCCGCTGCCAGCAGCAGGAATGCGGGCAGGGTGAGGATGCCCTGGCTTGGCTTTTGTCTCTGGAACAATCCGGGCTCAGGGCAGTGCAGAGCAGGCTGGGAAGCAGAGGCCGGAGCCTTTGGAGGCTGCAAGCCTTAAAGATCAGCCCCTGCAGCAGCCCAGATCCAGGTGCCCCAGTTGCCAAGGCTGTGGTGGCCTTCAGAGCGTGCAGGTGGATTTTGCAAGCCTGTGGCCTGCTGCGGGCTCTGGGCCCGGGAGTGCCTGTGGCTCCAGCAGGAAGGGTGGCTGAAGGTTTGCTGCCTGCTTTGGTGGCATGGCTGCAGGGGCCAGTGCTGTGAGAGCCCCCTGTGTGAGAGCTGGAGACAGCTGAGCTCTTGGGGACACCGCTGTGCCCCAGGCCAGGAAGAGCAGCAGTGCCCAGTGCCAGGAGTGGTGTCAGTGGGAGCCCCTGTGCGCAGGGACTCCCAGCACCAGGGTGGCCGTGCCAGGACCCCCAGGGACCTGCAGCCCCGGGAACCCGGAACAAGTGGAAGCCACAAGCGTGCAAAGGCTGTCTGTGCCCAAAGGAATGGCAAGGGAAGTCAGGTTTTAAAAGAAACAGTATTTATTTGCCGAAGATCGGCAAATCTAGGATTTATAGAACAGGTTTCTTTGTAACAATCTTTATTGCAACAACAGCAGTGTACAGAACATATTTACATGGGATCCGATGGAATAACAATCTTCAAAACGTATTTACAGAGAACTTCGAACGAACTGAACATATTTACAAGAAACTTCTAAACTTTCCAACATATTTACAAAGGCGTGGCATGTGTGCCATCATCTGCATCAGTCCTGGAAGAAAGGAAGCAGCAGAGGTGGACTCAGCTGCCAGCACTGGGCCCAGCAGGGCTGGGAGCTGGGCCGCAGGGGCTGGGACGGGGCTGGCAGGGCTGGCGTGGCCCCAGGCAAGCGCAGGGCAGGCCGGGGCTGGTGCTTGTGCCACCACAATGCAGGCCCCCCGCGGGCACCGTGTCCCTGAGCGGGGCCATCCAGCCCAGCCCCAGCCTGGAGTCAGGGGAGCCCCAGTGTCTGTGGGCAGGGCGTGGGAAGCATCTGCCTGTCTTACTTGTGGGGCTCCATCTTCAGCCAAGGACCATGGGCTCCTCCTCATCCTTCTCATCAACGTCCATGGGCTCCTCGATGTTGTCCTCCTCCTCAACCTCCATCTCTTCAATGTCGTCCTCCTCATCGACTTCCATCTCCTCGACGTTGTCCTCCTCCTCTACTTCCATGTCTTCAACAGGGGAGGAGATGGAAGGAGAGGAGGAGTCCACCTCCATCATCTCTTCCTCATCCAGGCCCAGGTCCACTTCCATGGCCTCCACAGTGTCTCTGGCAGTCTGCAAGGGGCAGCACAATCTCCCAGTGGGCCTCCTGTCCCACACCATCCATTGCCACATGGCTGCAGCCTGCCCAAGCCGCGTGCCCCCTGCCTGGAATGGCACTGTACCTCCAGTGGCACAGCAGCGCTCATCCTGCTGGGATTGGCGCTCCAGAGCAGGCGTCAGGAGAAGCCCAGGCAGCAGCAGCAGCTCAGCGCTGAGGGGCAGAGCGCAGAGCGAATGGCAACTGACCCTCGGCAGCCGGCGGAGTGTCTGCTCTGCTCGTTTCCAGGTCCTGGACGTTCCACCTGGAGCCCTCTGGGAGCTGTGATGTCACAGAAAGTTCAGGGTCGCTGCGCAGTGGGAGATGGGGATGGCAGAATGATCAAATCCCTGAATGGTTTGGCTTGGAAGGGACCCGCAAGATGATCTGGTTGCAAGCCGAGCAACCTCCCAGCACACCAGGTTGCTGCGGCCCCTGTCCCTCCCGGTCTTGGATGTTCCTGGGGATGGGGCATCCACAGCCCCTCTGCCGTGGTCCCTGTGTCAGGGACCAGCACGCTGAGAGTAAAGAACTTCTTGCCATCATCAAATTTCTTGCAACTCTTGCAGTTTGATACCATTCCCCCTTGTCCTGTCAGTTCAGTTCCTTGAGGAGTCTTCTCCCACTTGGCTGTGGGTCAGGCTGTTCCTGCAGGGTCACACGAGTGGCTGAACCTGCAGACAGGAGAGAGAGAAGCCAAGTACCCAGCCAGAGAAAATAGGGAATGTGGCATGAGGGATGAGAGAAGGAGGCAAAAGTAGAGACATACAAGGCTTTGGGTTGGGTGGCCTGTGGGATTCATGCCTTTTAGTAGAGGCCAGGTTCCCCGGTGCACTCAATTCCTGCCTCTTCCTGCGATTTCATTGCTGAGTGAGGAGCTCAGCAGTGCTGAAAGCAGAGGCCAGTCTGTTTGTTCCCTTTGGGATGGCAGTGGAAGTGCCCTGAGTACACTTTCAGAGCACTTCATGGCTTCTCATGCCACGACATCAAAAGTGCTTCCACAGAGCCTGTGGAGTTCTGGCAGAGTCTTTGGGTTGTCCTTGATTTGCAGTGTTTGGGGTGTGATGGTTCTCTCTGCGGTTTTTAGGCCGAGGTACTTCCACGGGGCTGTCTTTTGGACTTTATCTGCTGCAATCTCAACACCTTTTTCCTGTACTGCAGCGATGACATCTTGTACTGCAACGTCCAAGATGATTTGAGCTTCTGCAGAAACTAATGAGGCCTTAGCTAGGCTGGCATCATGGTGTAAGGATGCCCTAATGGCGCATGCCTCGGCCGTTTGTGCAATGGGAGGTTTTGGGGAAAGTGGCATGAGGGATGGGAGGAGGAGGAAAACGTAGAGACATGCAAGGCATTGGGATGGGTGGCCTGTGGGATTCATGCCTTTTAGTAGAGGCCAGGTTCTCTGGTGCACTCTGTTCCTGCCTCTTCCTGAGATTTCCTTGCTGGATGAGGAGCTCAACAGTGCTGAAAGCAGAAGCCTGTCCTTCGTGTTCCCTTTGCGATGGCAGTGGAAGTGCCCTGAGTGCACATTCAGAGGCACCTTCATGGCTTCTCCTGCCACGACACCAAAACTAAATGTGCAAGGTGGCTTCTTTGAATGACATTTAGTCCTTTGAAATATCTGCAGCAAGTGGTCTGAAACTGCTTTGTGAGCCTGCTCCTTGGGATCAGCTGTGAGGGGGGGAGGGCTGGCCTGCTCCCAGTGCTGTGTCCCACTGGGAGCAGCCCCACAGGCTCACCTGCAGAGCAGGCACTGCCAGAGGCCCCTGGAGATCTCACCTGCCCTGCACGCAGCTTTGTAAAGGTGCTGTAAACATCAGCTGGTGCTGACTTTCCCCTTGGAAGTCTTGGTTTAGCTCCTATGGGGAATTTGTTTCCTGAAGGGTGTGGGATTTCCCCCTGGCAGCTGTGATGGGGATGCTCGGGGAGTGTGGGGCTTTGGGGGCAGCTGCCCGGGCAGGGGCTGAGCTGGGGGCCCTGTTGGGCCCATGGCCCCCAGCAGCAGCAGCAGCAGCAGCAGCAGCAGCAGGAGGAGGCCCAGGGCCCAAAGCCCCGTGCCCCCTGCCCAGCACAGGCTGCCCTGTCCCTGCAGCTGTCACCCGAGTGGGGCCCAGGGGCCAGTGGCCGCTGCCAGCAGCAGGAATGCGGGCAGGGTGAGGATGCCCTGGCTTGGCTTTTGTGTCTGGAACAATCCGGGCTCAGGGCAGTGCAGAGCAGGCTGGGAAGCAGAGGCCGGAGCCTTTGGAGGCTGCAAGCCTTAAAGATCAGCCCCTGCAGCAGCCCAGATCCAGGTGCCCCAGTTGCCAAGGCTGTGGTGGCCTTCAGAGCGTGCAGGTGGATTTTGCAAGCCTGTGGCCTGCTGCGGGCTCTGGGCCCGGGAGTGCCTGTGGCTCCAGCAGGAAGGGTGGCTGAAGGTTTGCTGCCTGCTTTGGTGGCATGGCTGCAGGGGCCAGTGCTGTGAGAGCCCCCTGTGTGAGAGCTGGAGACAGCTGAGCTCTTGGGGACACCGCTGTGCCCCAGGCCAGGAAGAGCAGCAGTGCCCAGTGCCAGGAGTGGTGTCAGTGGGAGCCCCTGTGCGCAGGGACTCCCAGCACCAGGGTGGCCGTGCCAGGACCCCCAGGGACCTGCAGCCCCGGGAACCCGGAACAAGTGGAAGCCACAAGCGTGCAAAGGCTGTCTGTGCCCAAAGGAATGGCAAGGGAAGTCAGGTTTTAAAAGAAACAGTATTTATTTGCCGAAGATCGGCAAATCTAGGATTTATAGAACAGGTTTCTTTGTAACAATCTTTATTGCAACAACAGCAGTGTACAGAACATATTTACATGGGATCCGATGGAATAACAATCTTCAAAACGTATTTACAGAGAACTTCGAACGAACTGAACATATTTACAAGAAACTTCTAAACTTTCCAACATATTTACAAAGGCGTGGCATGTGTGCCATCATCTGCATCAGTCCTGGAAGAAAGGAAGCAGCAGAGGTGGACTCAGCTGCCAGCACTGGGCCCAGCAGGGCTGGGAGCTGGGCCGCAGGGGCTGGGACGGGGCTGGCAGGGCTGGCGTGGCCCCAGGCAAGCGCAGGGCAGGCCGGGGCTGGTGCTTGTGCCACCACAATGCAGGCCCCCCGCGGGCACCGTGTCCCTGAGCGGGGCCATCCAGCCCAGCCCCAGCCTGGAGTCAGGGGAGCCCCAGTGTCTGTGGGCAGGGCGTGGGAAGCATCTGCCTGTCTTACTTGTGGGGCTCCATCTTCAGCCAAGGACCATGGGCTCCTCCTCATCCTTCTCATCAACGTCCATGGGCTCCTCGATGTTGTCCTCCTCCTCAACCTCCATCTCTTCAATGTCGTCCTCCTCATCGACTTCCATCTCCTCGACGTTGTCCTCCTCCTCTACTTCCATGTCTTCAACAGGGGAGGAGATGGAAGGAGAGGAGGAGTCCACCTCCATCATCTCTTCCTCATCCAGGCCCAGGTCCACTTCCATGGCCTCCACAGTGTCTCTGGCAGTCTGCAAGGGGCAGCACAATCTCCCAGTGGGCCTCCTGTCCCACACCATCCATTGCCACATGGCTGCAGCCTGCCCAAGCCGCGTGCCCCCTGCCTGGAATGGCACTGTACCTCCAGTGGCACAGCAGCGCTCATCCTGCTGGGATTGGCGCTCCAGAGCAGGCGTCAGGAGAAGCCCAGGCAGCAGCAGCAGCTCAGCGCTGAGGGGCAGAGCGCAGAGCGAATGGCAACTGACCCTCGGCAGCCGGCGGAGTGTCTGCTCTGCTCGTTTCCAGGTCCTGGACGTTCCACCTGGAGCCCTCTGGGAGCTGTGATGTCACAGAAAGTTCAGGGTCGCTGCGCAGTGGGAGATGGGGATGGCAGAATGATCAAATCCCTGAATGGTTTGGCTTGGAAGGGACCCGCAAGATGATCTGGTTGCAAGCCGAGCAACCTCCCAGCACACCAGGTTGCTGCGGCCCCTGTCCCTCCCGGTCTTGGATGTTCCTGGGGATGGGGCATCCACAGCCCCTCTGCCGTGGTCCCTGTGTCAGGGACCAGCACGCTGAGAGTAAAGAACTTCTTGCCATCATCAAATTTCTTGCAACTCTTGCAGTTTGATACCATTCCCCCTTGTCCTGTCAGTTCAGTTCCTTGAGGAGTCTTCTCCCACTTGGCTGTGGGTCAGGCTGTTCCTGCAGGGTCACACGAGTGGCTGAACCTGCAGACAGGAGAGAGAGAAGCCAAGTACCCAGCCAGAGAAAATAGGGAATGTGGCATGAGGGATGAGAGAAGGAGGCAAAAGTAGAGACATACAAGGCTTTGGGTTGGGTGGCCTGTGGGATTCATGCCTTTTAGTAGAGGCCAGGTTCCCCGGTGCACTCAATTCCTGCCTCTTCCTGCGATTTCATTGCTGAGTGAGGAGCTCAGCAGTGCTGAAAGCAGAGGCCAGTCTGTTTGTTCCCTTTGGGATGGCAGTGGAAGTGCCCTGAGTACACTTTCAGAGCACTTCATGGCTTCTCATGCCACGACATCAAAAGTGCTTCCACAGAGCCTGTGGAGTTCTGGCAGAGTCTTTGGGTTGTCCTTGATTTGCAGTGTTTGGGGTGTGATGGTTCTCTCTGCGGTTTTTAGGCCGAGGTACTTCCACGGGGCTGTCTTTTGGACTTTATCTGCTGCAATCTCAACACCTTTTTCCTGTACTGCAGCGATGACATCTTGTACTGCAACGTCCAAGATGATTTGAGCTTCTGCAGAAACTAATGTAGCCTTAGCTAGGCTGGCATCATGGTGTAAGGATGCCCTAATGGCGCATGCCTCGGCCGTTTGTGCAATGGGAGGTTTTGGGGAAAGTGGCATGAGGGATGGGAGGAGGAGGAAAACGTAGAGACATGCAAGGCATTGGGATGGGTGGCCTGTGGGATTCATGCCTTTGATTAGAGGCCAGGTTCTCTGGTGCACTCTGTTCCTGCCTCTTCCTGAGATTTCCTTGCTGGATGAGGAGCTCAACAGTGCTGAAAGCAGAAGCCTGTCCTTCGTGTTCCCTTTGCGATGGCAGTGGAAGTGCCCTGAGTGCACATTCAGAGGCACCTTCATGGCTTCTCCTGCCACGACACCAAAACTAAATGTGCAAGGTGGCTTCTTTGAATGACATTTAGTCCTTTGAA